>NC_138538.1:71394934-72866180 GCF_964234715.1 Podarcis melisellensis | reverse complement strand
TTAAGACGGAGTTTAATTTCAACGTGTGGGATTGGATTTGTAATTTGCGGATCTAATTACTCATAAAACCGTTCTGGGTCACAGGGAAAGGATAACGACCAAAAAACGAAATGGAAGAAGCTTGCCTGCAATGACATATTGCATGGGAATATCATTGCAATTTACAACATATAAACCAGAACATCAGCTATAGGGGGAAACCCAGAAAGTGCTTTAATTTTGCATGCAGCTGTGCCTAAAGATCATTAGCAACTGCAATAATTACACCATAATCCTGTCTGGTGCATCAGCAAGTTCTATGAAGTATTTACAAATGTGAAGTAATTTCTGATCCAGTGCAGTGCATTTTCGCTCCATTCTGTTGGCTGGAGAGCAGTAAAGTGTTCCCTTAGCCAGTGTTACATGACAGCATTGCAGCCCTTTCCACAGTTGTGGCTACTGTAAAATTGATCCACAGTCTGTCTTTACAGTCAGATGGACTGGAGGCTGTGGTCCAACTGGGACCTCCACTATATGCATGGAAGATCACACTGTTGTATATTTCTTAGTTGCTGCCACCTCTGTGTCTATATTCAAAATCATTAGCACAGAATCATTGCCCACGGGGGGTGGGCAGACAGGGCAAACTGCTTAGCAATACCTTGAATTCCTGTACAGTGGAACCTCGGTTGTCGAACATAATCCGTTCCGAAATGTTTGACAATCGAGGCACAATTGCTGGTTGGCAAATTCCTTTTAAAAAATGGAGAAATGTGCCTCAGAATCTGTTTGTCTTCCGAGGCACGTTCGAAAATGGAAGTATTCACTTCCGGGTTGTCGGCGTTTGGGTTCCAAATTGTTCGGCTTCCAAAGTGTTCAACAACCAAGGTTACACTGTATTCACAACCACCGGGGCTAGGAACCAACTTGGCCTTTAATTTAGAAAGTGTTTCATGAGAAGCTGAAATCTGCAGCTTGTAAAGGTAAAGGGACCCCTGACCATTAGGTCCAGTTGTGACCGACTCTGGGGTTGTGGGGTTCATCTTGCTTTATTGGCCGAGGGAGTTGGCATACAGCTTCCAGGTCATGTGTCCAGCATGACTAAGCCGCTTCTGGCAGCGCACGGAAACGCCGTTTACCTTCCTGCTGGAGCGGTACCTATTTATCTACTTGCACTTTGATGTGCTTTTGAACTGCTAGGTTGGCAGGAGCAGGGACCGAACAACAGGAGCTCACCCCATCGCAGGGATTCGAACTTCCGACCTTCTGATCGGCAAGTCTTAGGCTCTGTGGTTTAACCCACAGCGCCACCCGCGTTGGATAAATTTAAAAGCGTTCTTACACTGGAGGCATCCCTCCCATAATCCCAAAAGAAAGCGATGCAGGCTTCAAGTGAAAGCAATGCTTCTTATTAGACACGTGATTTCTGCTTGCCACTCAAAGGATCACAGCAATCTTAGCCGTTGCAACCCAACATCATTATCCTGAACCAATAAAAATTATTTAGCTCTTCAGATCAGCCCTCATCATAATACCATGTGATTACATAGAATCATTTTCAGTGCTATTTTTCTAGAAATAATGGCGCTGGAACTCACCATGAGCATCTTCCTTGTTCTCTTACAATGGCAATGGCGTCCATCTGAGAGGTGCCGGCACTGAATTCCAGCTGAAAAAAGCCCTGATCATTTTTCAGTGTCCTTCTTTATTAAGACTTTGACTAATTTTCCTGCTTACTAAATATCCCCCAGTATCTCCTTTCATCTATCTTCAAAACAATTCAAGATAAATCACAATTTCCATGCCTAGCCGATTCTCCTTCTCGTTCACACAATTGACGCTCAAAGATTCAAACAGGAAAGCCTGCAGTTTAGCACTGAATCAGAACAAACAGCAATAGGATTTCCCATGAGTTGCTGTTTGTTCTGATTTAGCACTAGAGAGCAGGTTTTCTGGGTAAAAGCAAAGGGGAAAGGGCAAAACTGCTCAGATCTGTGTCTAGAAAGCACGGAGCAGGCGCAAAACTGCTTGAACCCGCACTTTCTAGGCACAAGGCAAGCAGATCTGTGAAGGAACCTGTGTGCTTCATGACTAAAGAGCAATGTGTAAAAGCTGTAAATACCATATTTTTCGTCCTATAGGGCGCACCGGCCCATAGGACGCACCTCGTTTTTTTTGGGGGGGGGGAATGAATTAAAAAAAATACCCCCCCAGCCGCAGCTGCCGCCCCAAGCCTTGCGCATACCTGCCCGAAGCACGGGGCAGCCTCCGGAGGGCTCCGTGTGCTCCGGGCTGCAGGCTGCCGCCCCAAGCCTCGCGCACTCGGCGGGACCTCCCACCGGGTGCGCAAGGCTTGCGGACACTCACCGGGGCTGCAGGCTGCTGCCCGCAAGCCTTGTGAGCCTGCGGGAACTCCCGCCGGGCTGGCAAGGCTTGCAGATAGCTTCCTGAAGCCTGCATTCGCCCCATAGGATGCACACACATTTCCCCTTCATTTTTGGAGGGGGGAAATGCGTCCTGTGGGGTGAAAAATATGGTAAATAAGGGGTAGGCCCCTGTGCTTTTGAGAGGAAGGCAAGCTTTTTTATATCCTTTGCCTAAAGAGCTGCCATCCATAGAGCCAGTATTCGTTGACCTTTTATTGTAGTGTGATCAAGACTGTAATAGTCAGTGCAGACCTTTTCAAGTTAAAAGTACCTAAAATAAGCAGCCAGTTACCAGGAATCGATTTCCTGAACATGGGCAAAGCAGCTACTTGTCAGAATAAGCTGTGGCCCTGCTCATCACTCCTCATGGTTTTTAAATGGATGTAAATTGTTGCTATCCTTAGGAAAATTAATGGGTCCTAACATTTCACCCTACTGCTTGTTTTATATTACACGCACATCAAGACATCAGAACAGGTTTGCAAGACTTCAATTTAATTTCTCCCCTCTTGTTTTAAGTGCCTTGCTACCTGGGAGTCCTTCTTGACATCTCAAACAGACATTCGCTTGGAAGAACCTGAAGATCGACATTGACTTCCGCCAGCAAGGACCTGTTCCTTAATCTTCCGAAATACGTCTAGCCAAAGAAGTTCTCTGCCTATGAGATCAAATCCATTTTTCCATAGAACTGTTAAGATTCTGTAACATGTAGAAAATAAACCTATTGAAGTCTCAGGTATTCTACAGTCCTGGACTATATTTTGAATCATGGTTTATATCTATAGAGAAGGTGAGGTTAGTGTTTAGGATGTATTGCTAAACCATGGTTAATGTTATGAGGATGAGATCTTGGAAGACATTGGAAGGTTTTGATTAACCACATTATGTCATAACCCTAAACCAAGGTTTGTTAAAAGCATCGTTTGGTTATTAAACCATGGTTTGAAGTTGGTCTGTTTCAGCTAACCATAGTTAAGATTCACTATGGTTTGTTGGGTTTGGATGGTAAGCCGCAGTTAATCAAAAATGGAACAAAAATGCCCAAACTTTCCTTCATGGCTGTGCTGGAGGAAGGAGAATGCAAACCTTCT
Organism: Podarcis melisellensis; assembly: GCF_964234715.1. NCBI lineage: Eukaryota > Metazoa > Chordata > Lepidosauria > Squamata > Lacertidae > Podarcis > Podarcis melisellensis. Next base: position 72,862,684 of record NC_138538.1, on the reverse strand, counting down.
AACACTCATAACACCAAATCATGGTTTAGCACTGGATCCAAACTGAGTTAGAGAGAGAGATCTGCTTTTATTTTTACCAGTTTTGTGCATTTATCTGGTTTTTCTTTTTAAATACCCTGTAATTTGGATATAAAATATTTTAAATATGTAAAAAATAGCTCCATTTTAATAAATAAAAATTAAGAGGATTTTCTCCCTTTCTCTCTTTATGCTCATTGGTGCAGCCTGTTTATAAAACTTCAGAACAATCACTGAATGAAATCTTTTCTTGGTAAATGCATTGCAGCCAAGCTTTCACTAGATGGAATGCGGATGCCGCTAACGGCAGATTCAACACCAATTAGTCTAACGTGTCTGACACCAGGAATTTTTTATTTTTATTTTTAGATTGTCAGACTACTGTGTGTGTGTGTGTGTGTGTGTGTGTGTGTGTGTTTGCATGCTCACACACAGAAACAAATGATGTTATTCTATATTAATCAATATAAACAAGGCTCGTACACTTTCATTATTGCTAGATCAGCCAATTAAAGTGGTAAATTTTAATCTGCACAGAAGCTTCTCTCCCGGTGGGTTGGAACCGCAACACTAGCTTAGCACAGTTGTTAAAGCATGAGACTCTGTATCTCATAGATTTGAGCCCCATATTGGACAAAGCTTCCTGCTTTGTGGTGGGTTGGACTAGATGACCCTGGTAGCCCCCTCACACCTCTTCCTCCCATGCTGCCGGGATGCTAGGCATTGTGGCTCTAGCTAACCAGGCAAGCCGCTTCTGAATCTGCAAGTTAAGAACACACTCTTTCCCTTTTTTTAAAGGGGGGGGACTGTTTTCCTAGTGTGTTACACAAATCAGGGAGGTGATGGGCAATGGCTGTTTTCTAAGAGCAGGTGGCCATTTTTGTTCATTACATCATAGCACATTTACTTTACATTTGCTTTAATCCCCCCACTAGTGAGGCTTCCCTTTCGTGTTACATTTTTAAAATTCGTACTTCTGCTTTCCTTATCCAGCCGAGCTGTAAATTATGGAAGGAAGAATCTCACAAGTAGCCCATAAACACAAAGCTCCTTCACATCACAATATTGTCCATTCTGTGATCTTCCTCCCTCTAATACTCTTACGTCAAGTATGCCAAACACTTCTTGTTTCAATAATTCATTTATAGTTTTACTATATGGAGTCATCAAAATGCCACTAACCTTCCCCACCCCCAATACATATTATGTGGTTATATACTTTATATTACTTTTCAGGAGGAATTTTTCTGGCAATTTATCACCCATTGACCCCCGTCTCTGGGGATTCATTTCTTTACGTATTCTTGGTTGTCAACATTTGTTTTCCCTCAGGCCACAGCTCATGCATCCCAAGTGCTTTGTTAACATCTAACCGCCTACTTATTTGACTGGAAATGTCCTTTTGCTTTACCTGTTTTCTTTAGGTGACTGCAGGTGAACCATTTTAATTATTTTTATTTTTATTTAAATGAGACAGAAGCAAAAGGACGTCTGCAATCTTTCCTGGAAGCAGGCCTCACTGAACAAAGTGGAACTTACTTCTGAATAGGGATGGGGAATAAGTTTGATTTGGTTTAAAGGCAAATTTGCACTTTCTGAAGCAATACGCAGATTGGAAACACAATCCTTTTAAAGTCACACTTCCCTAAAATTTGTAATGCAGTTCTCCGGCCAAGTAATTCGTAAAAATATTAAAATAAAATAAAATGCATATTGTAGGGTAAAGTGTGCATAAAAATGCATATATTGCATACAAAAATGCCTTATGTTAGGGGATATACAAGTATTAGTAGAAACAGGCTTTCCCAAATTGTGGATAGATGCAACACTGGAAAAGGTACTATGATACATATATGGTGGAATTGTTTAAACATCAAACAATTTTGGGAAACAATATATAACAAAATGGAAAAAATGTTCAGATATTCATTTAGGAAAACACCAGAAGGCTTTCTATTGGGATAGTACCAGGAAGTCTAAAGGAAGAAGACAAGACATTATATTTATACGCAACATTGCATACAAACCTGTATATTAGGAGAAATTTTCCGGAGGACTCTAAAAACAAGGTATCACATTATTGATATGAAAATGTCGAGAACTGATTTGAGATTGGAAGAATAAGAAATCGCAAGAGCCCCACCCTTGTTTCTGTGTAAACATGCATAGAAATGTACAGTCAAGGTTACAAGATGGGATTGTTCCAAATGTACCATTGGTATTATATGCACAGCTGGAATGATCAGAATTATGCCTGAAACACAAGGAACAAATAGGGCTATGTAGCTACCAGAAAAGTTTGAATAATATACTCTGGCCTTTTATCAACACACTTTTAAACTGCCTATTGTGGAATGGAGGAAAACCATAGAAAGAGAAAAGACACTGAAACATGGTCTGTTTCTTAAAGTGGGAAAAATACAGGATGTTGCAACTACAGTGGTACCTCAGGTTAAGAACTTAATTTGTTCCGGAGATCCGTTCTTAACCTGAAACTGTTCTTAACCTGAAGCACCACTTTAGCTAATGGGGCTTCCCACTGCTGCCGCAGCGTGATTTCTCTTCTCATCCTGAAGCAAAGTTCTTAACCTGAGGTACTATTTCTGGGTTAGCGGAGTCTGTAACCTGAAGCATCTGTAACCTGAGGTACCATTGTATGTCACTTCCAATACCCTCACTCCTTAAAAAAAAAGCCTTGCTTAGGGCGGGGAAGGGGGGGGGGAGAGAGACAGTACTTGTGTCTTGTCTTGTCTTTCTTTCTTTCTTTCTTTCTTTCTTTCTTTCTTTCTTTCTTTCTCTCTCTCTCTCTCTCTCTCTCTCTTTCTTTTGACACCCTTCATTTTGGAGGTAGTTATTTTTATTTTCTCATAGTAGAAAGTGAAAAACATTTCTGTTATAAAATGATTACACAATTTCTCAAAAAACAGGAAGAGACTGGTCCAGGAAACACAGATATGACAATAGTGGGAAATAAAATGTAAGGTTGACACAATTTGGAACTTTCGATGTTGTTGCTTTCGGGCTTCTGATTGGCCATTGGGAAAGCAGAACGCTAGACTAGATGAGGCATTGGCCTGATCCTGCAACTACATCTTATGTCTGTATGAATATGCTTCAGACTAGTGTGGAAGTACTTGCTGAAGTACTTCCACAAAACACAGCTGTAATTGGATGGTGCATATTGCACAGCTCATTACTATAAAACATGAAAACAGGACATTTCCCCCCTCTCTCCCTTGAAACCCAAGGCATGCCAACACTCGGTTGCAGAAAAGCCGAGACACAGATGGGAATGTTTGGCTGTGATCGTTCCACCTCCACACACTTATTTTTTTATTTTATTTTTAAAGATATAACATGCCAAAAACATATTCTAATGAAATTCCATTACAATAAGGTAGAGCTTGCCTACATTGTGGGGCCAGGGAGCCCATTTGGAATCAAGAAGGTGCCATGGGTGCCAGTCACAAAATGGCAACTTCGGAGTTGTGGCATGACACAAAATGGTTGCCTTGGGGTGTGGCAGAACATGGCTTCCATGGGGCTGTAACTTAACACAGAATATCAACACATTGAAAAGTACAGGGAAAGAAAATGTCCCCTCGTCAATGGGGGAAAGGTACCTGCATCCACCACCATCACATTCTAAAAGCTTCCAGAACAGAAGCTAGGGTGGGTGTCCAATCCTGGCATCCAATGAAATGTGAGCATGTTTACAAGTATGTTCACTTGAGGCAAAGCATGCAGCACTCACCCGATCTTTCACCTCCTTCTGTTTGCTTAAAGGTTTTCTATCTCTGCTGTGAATTTTTTATGTGCATTAGTGCACTGATAAAACTCTGTAAAAACAAAAAAAAGTAATTTTGATGTGACCGTGTGCATAATTGCATAAAGAACTGCAAACCTTGAAATGCGGGTTGGTGCATGGCAGCGGGGGCGGTGCTGAAAGAGGAAGGAATTGTTTAAAATTAGTCTTGGATCGTAAGGTAAATGAAATAAGTTCTCAGAAAGTTCCTTCCCCTCTGCTTGTATCGTCCGGGAGTCACCCACTCCAAAGCTGCTAGAGATTTCAAAGGAGTCACGGGGGCCCAACATGCCTCATTGCCACTTCTATCTTTTCCCAGTCTTAGGCTGCTCAAAATCCCAAATCTTTAAATCAGGGATGGGGAAGCTGTGGCCCTCTGGATATTGGTGGACTCCAGTTCCCATCAACCCCCAGCTAACATGGTCAGTGGTCAAGAACAGGGGTCAGCAAGCTTTTTCAGCAGGGGGCCGGTCCACTGTCCCTCAGACCTTGTGGGGGGCCAGAGTATATTTTTTGGGCGGGAAATGAACGAATTCCTATGCCCCACAAATAACCCAGAGATGCATTTTAAATAAAAGGACACATTCTACTCATGTAAAAACACGCTGATTCCCGGACCGTCCGCAGGCCAGATTTAGAAGGCAATTGGGCCGGATCCAGCCCCCGGGCCTTAGTTGACCCATGGTCATGATTGATGGGAAAGTGTAGACCAGCAACATTTGGAGCAACATCTCCACTCCTGAAACAGCTAGTGTTATTTGTATGAAACCCTGTACATCTTTCCTTACCTATTTGAAAGCCGGATCTGCTGCCCTTTTGGATCCTGCCGCCTGAGGCACTCGCCTCACCTTGCCTCATGGGTGAGCCAGCCCTGTGTGCTAGGTATGGGTATCAGCTAGGTGTTTGAATCCTTTCAGTGTGGGCTTCGCTGGCAATCACCCAAGATGAGGGAACAGACAGTGTTTCTTTGAGGAAAAATGAAAACTAATTCACAGCGCACAGAAACTGCACAGGTAATTGCACCTCAAAGATGTGATATCATTTCCCCAAACTGATCACCGCTTTCTTTGTTCCAAAGATTTCGGCAAACAGCAGTGCTTTGAAGGGCTCAGAAGGAAGGGAGCTCGAACGATGAGCTTGTTACCATGTATTTTGGGTAATTGCTCCATGGAAACATATAAAAGGCATAGTGATTCTCTGGCCTTGCTGGTTCTGACACCCACAACACAAACCCACACGATCCCACTTCCTTCCTTTCCCTTTGTCACTCTCTGGGCCTGGGACCAGAACTGAGCCCTAGCAGCTAAACCATCTGTCTATATTTGTTAGTGATGCTTCTGGAGAGGAGGAAAGGAGAGGGGGAGCCGTGGGAGATAAACAGTTGTTTGTTTTTAAAATGTTCCTTTGTGCATATGCTTTGCAATTCCAGGGTTTACAAAGTACAAAAGGAACAAGTTGGCCAAAGGTCAGCAGATTAATATAAATGCAAAACACCTACTGCATTGGCCGAATCTTCAGCTTGAAGAAGTCAGAAATCACAGGATTGTGGTGTTTTTTCTTTCTTTCTAAATTATCGTATCCTAACGGTGCAATGGTATTTACTGCTTCTGAAGAAATGCGTTTGAAGACAGCTTAAATAAATAAAGAGTTAATGCAAATATTCCATTTATGAGCCTTTCGTTTTAAAACCAATATTTGCTTCCCAGTTGAATTTGTATTTGTCAAGCTCTCTTACCACTTAATCATCTGAATCCTTTTTGTTTGAATTACTTCATATAAGGATATTGTGTCTCTCGTTCTATTTTGTCTTGTGATGCAAAGGTTGCTATGGGAATTCTCCTGTTCCATTCCCTCAGGGAGCTGGAGCTTGCGGTTCGCACCAGATGAAAATGATTGGTTTGTACAGCCAGCTTAGTACTATGACCTTCCAGCATGTGCTGAAACCAGGAGAGACATGCGTCCCTGCAATTTACAGCTCAAGTTCTTTAAACGCGTCCTTTTCAATATTGATCTAACATCTGGCAGTGGTAGATTTGTTGAAAGATATGTAGATTTTCAAGAGTCTTGTGTGTTTGGCTTGGAGGCAACATGGATTTGAGCTGCACACGCAATTAGTTCTTCTCCGCAATCTTATAATGAGGGGACTGTGTCGCCAGAAGCCCCACCAGGGCAAGGGTACAAAAGAACGCCTCCAAGCTAAAGTGTCAAGAGCTGTGTGATGCTTTTGACTTCTCTGCAACTTGGAAGTCATCGCTTCTGCAGATGGGAACCAAAGGAGGGTAAAGGAATAGTTTGCACATTTCACAAAAGTCCAAAAACAAGCATTCTATTTAATACATGGATCCTCTGACTACGGCTGGGGGTAGGTTCACACAAGTGGGACCAGTGACAACATTCAGGTAGGTAGCCATGTTGGTCTGACAGTTGAAATATATATATAAGACAAAAAAATTGTCCAGTAGCACCTTTGTCGTTGTTGTTGTGTAGTCGTTTAGTCGTGTCCAACTCTTCATGAGCCCGTGGACCAGAGCACGCCAGGCACTCCTGTCTTCCACTGCCTCCCGCAGTTTGGTCAAACTCATGCTGGTAGCTTCAATAACACTGTCCAGCCATCTCGTCCTCTGTCGTCCCCTTCTCCTTGTGCCCTCAATCTTTCCCAACATCAGGGTCTTTTCCAGGGAGTCTTCTCTTCTCGTGAGGTGGCCAAAGTATTGGAGCCTCAGCTTCAGGATCTGTCCTTCCAGTGAGCACTCAGGGCTGATTTCCTTAAGAATGGATAGGTTTGATCTTCTTGCAGTCCATGGGACTCTCAAGAGTCTCCTCCAGCACCATAATTCAAAAGCATCAATTCTTCGGCGATCAGCCTTCCATACATCACTACTGGGATGTATAGCTTTAATTATACGGACCTTTGTTGGCAAGGTGATGTCTCTGCTTTTTAAGATGCTGTCTAGGTTTGTCATTGCTTTTCTCCCAAGAAGCAGGCGTCTTTCAATTTCGTGGCTGCTGTCACCATCTGCAGTGATCATGGAGCCCAAGAAAGTAAAATCTCTCACTGCTTCCATTTCTTCCCCTTCTATTTGCCAGGAGGTGATGGGACCAATGGCATGCAATTCGTGTGCATGCAGGTATCTGAAGAAGTGCACACGAAAGCTTATACCAAGAACAAACTTAGTTGGTCTCTAAGGTGCTACTGGACAATTTTTTAATTTTTTAATATACTTTGGTAACAACATGTCGCCCTACAGAATGTTCCTGTTCAGTGTCCCAGCCACAAAAACTATAGGGCCAAGTCAATGTGACCCATAAAGAATCTAAGAAACATTGAGTGTTCTTGGCAGAAAAGCAAACAACATGTAGTATTTGCTCCCGGTATTTCTTCGCAACATTTATAGACCCCTTTTCAACATCAAGGGTCACAAAGCAGTTTACAAAATAGTCACTAAAAACACCCACACATCAGAATAAAGTGGCATTTGAAGCAAAAACCACAGGGGAGAATATAACATTCCATCAATAGGCACAACACAAGTTACTCTTTTATCCGTTATAAATAAGAGCCATTTTAATGTAGTGCTTCAAACCATTACAGCTTCACACTGTCTACGTGATTCTTACAATGACACAACTGATTATTGCAATGTTTCCACATATTGTGGGATTTTTCCGAATTTGTTTTTTTAAAACTGGTCAACACCGATCAGTACAATTATTGTTCAATAACACCTCCGTATTGTATGAGACATCACATTCTGGATATACCTGGGAAACGATGAGAGAGAGAAAATTATGGATGTAAAAAAATTGAGATCAAAATGTCAGCTGCTAGTTTCATTCCATAGCTTGGTGAATGGCAGTGCAAAAAGCTTTTCTTCTTCTTAAAATGAATATTCCAGCTGTTCTACGCACCGTGGCAACATGCACAGAAAGGAAGCAACAGTTTCTTAATTATAGGGCAGACGGGCAGCCACAAATGCAAGTTCTATAGCTAGATGGTCCCTTGGGGAAGATGCAATCAACTCGCACTGGGGCGTTTTCTTGTTTTCGTTTTCTGAATGACATGTTAGACTGTGATCTTGTAAACCGACTTAAAACTTCCAGTTTATAAAGAAGGCCAAATTCCTATAATTAGGATTATGATCTCAACTCCTTCTCTCCCTCCACCCATCCCAGCAAGTCAATCCAGAAGGAAGAAGGAGAAGTTATGCATGGCAATTTCAATTCTGACCTCCAACTGGATAAAAAAGGGGAGGGAAATGTGAGCAATTTTAAAGTCTGCCAGGAGAGAGTGAGTTATTAAACCCCAACGTCTAAATGCTGGCGGTGAGCAATGAAATGAAAATGACATTTCTGAATGGATACTGAATTTCTCAGCATGCAATGTGAGCATCAAATCCAGACTTAGATTGGCTGGTGGTTTTTTTTTTCCCTTTCCCTTTTCCATGTGGTGAAGTTTTTCCTGTCAGTGCTGCTGAATGACTGTTCTGGATCCTACAAACAGCACCGCTCTCTTGGGGATTCGCTTGACATGTTGCGCGGCTGTTAGCTTGATGAAGCGTAGACAGGACAGGGCTGCAAAATGACTGCTATTTCCCATCTCTTCCTAAGCCTCTTCCACTGTCATTGGCTGCTGCTACATAACAGTTTTGTTGAACGCGGCATTGTGTAATAGCAAAGACGCGGTTCATTTATCGTTCCATGTCCCAGGTTTGACAGTTTGTTGGCAGGCCTGGAAACTTTTTCTGCGCAGAGCCTCCTAGCAAATGACGGGAGCCTAGTATCTGCTCAGTCAGGTGGTAAACATGCATCTGGAATGTTCCAGACTGGTGCTCCCTGCAAATAGAAAACCAGCTTGTCAGGGAGAAGGATTTCCCTTGATATCTGTATTTCTATATGAAGGGTTTTGCGTGTCGAGGTCCCCAAGCCACCCCTCAAAATAATTCACAATTCACACATCATTTTTGTTTAAGGTTTTTGGCATAATTTTGGCCACAACTTTATTAAAATACATAATCTGTGAGTGGTTGCTTAGGCATTGGTTAAGACTATCTGTCCCCCCGCCTGGGACAGAACTGACTTCCGAACTCCCTCAGAAGCTAGTGAAGGGAAAATAATATTGGGGAGTAATGGAGCTGAATCACAGGCCCTCACCGCTCACCCAACCTGCTCCCCAGGGTTTGCTGGCCCTGGTCCCATTTCAGGGATTGGACGAAATCATGGCAAGCCCCTGGATTCCTTTAATGTAATTCCCTTCTACACCACCATTGGAGGGGCAGGCCGAGCCTATCCTCACCCCTCCTCCAACCAATTTTTATAACCAATGCCAAACCGCAACCTTACAAGTTGTGACGAATTGCTAAGTAGTAGGCAAAAACCAAATGGCACCAGCCAATCAGCCAAATGGACAAAATTCCTACTAGGCCCCTGCCCCAAAGGCAGACGACCCCATGACAGACATAGCAAGGTCAACTGGAACTCAGGGCGGGCCGGCAGGTGATCCGATGCACTCAGCGAAAGAGAAAGCAAAAGCTGAGTGCCCCAATATTTAAAACCTTTGGTCCCACCCACCACATTGCAACATGCAATTTGCCCCAGCAACTCGGCCATCCAATCGTTGCCCCAGGCCAGCTCACTTTTACCTGCCTGGCAACAGAGGGTTGGCTTGGCAGACCTCACCGCAACACGTGCTCTCATTTCAGAGAGAACACCCTTTATCCAATGCATCATTGCCTTCCAAAATGCAATGATTTAACTCTATCAGTATTTGATCTTTTAAATGATTTCCCCCTATGTTCTTAGCAGTTCTTTTTAATCTCCAAGGTCAGTGTGGAGAAAAAGGCAGGGTAATAATAGTAATAATAATAATAATAATATTTCAGGGGCAAATGCATTCAAGCTACATTCACATGGAAGTTTGTTTCGTATACTCTAACTGAAATTTTCCACATTATATTTGTGCTTTCACGCAACATAAAAGCCACTTCTGGAAATCTAGTAGAGTCTAGCGCAAGTTAGTGTAATGTCACAACTTTGGGGGTGACGTACCAGCATATAATTCTCTCCTGCCATTTTCATGGGTGAATCATGGGGAAACAGAAGCACACATTTGCAGAAAGGGTGGGGAAGTAGCGACGTTGTCCAATGATGTTCGTTGTTGTTCCATATGGCACTCACTGGTATGAATGACCTTTAGCAGACATGCCAGTTTGTCAGTCAAAAGGCCTTGGCTCCACAGTGCAACAGGTACAGCAGTGTGAAAGGGACATGAGAAAATGGGGCACTGCAATCAGGAAAAGTAGCACAATATTCCCCACACCTGAATGCACCCAATACTCAGACAATATTTGAAGATTTATCTGTGCAGCAAATGTATGGACAAAATTCTGCAAAAACAGGATTTGTAAGATCAGCTCTACTTTCCTTTCTCGCAAGCTCCCAGTTTTCTTAAGGAAAAAGGGAAGGTATATCTGTAACTAGTAAAACTGTAATCATCAAGAATACAGTTTCAGACATGCTGTGAATGTATTACGTAACACCAGGTAATGCTTGATATCCCCTTTAACTTGGTTTCACACATTCACCCTCCATCAGAAGGGATCCTTGCCTAATCTGAACTATGTTTTGTGTAACATTGGATGGGCAGATTTCAATTTAGTTTCCTATTAAAAGGCTAATGACATGGTGCTCCCACTTTCCCAATTTAGCTCATAAATGAATGCTAAGTGGTTTGATTGCTGCCTAACTCAGCCATGACTGATCTGGGAAAAGAAAAGGCGGACACTTAACAGTCAGTTTTCTTTAGAGAAGTATAGCCTGACCAATGCTAGCAATTATGCTTTCAGGGCGCCCTGATAAAATGTTCATTTTCTTTTTTGTTTTTGAAAATGTGTTGCTATTTTCAGAGCTTTAGCATCAGGTTTCAGCCTCTCCTTAATAAATTAAAAGAGGTAGGCTGCCCAACTTTCGACAGAGTCTTCTCTTAGAGTTTTGGTCCCTGTATTAAACTAGAGATGGCAGCAAATTCCTCCAAAATAAATTGTTCCAACATCTATAGATGCTTCTCTGATACAATGTCAGTAACTGGTTGGTCACAGAGGAAAGGTGGGAGAAACCAGCTGGGGAACCCCTAAGGTAAGAAGGCTCAGAGCCTGGAGATAGTTGGTGGGACAACAATGAGTGGTCAAAAGGAGAAAACGTTGACAAGGAGGTATCAGAAGCTGAAGAGGTAACAGGGCTTAGTGAGCAGGGAGATTCTGTGGCAGAGAGAAGCTTAAAATCAGAGGCAGAGGCTGGAGTGTGGGATGAGGGAGGCCAGGAGGCAGATTTGAGTCAGGCTGATAAAGATAAGGTTACCAGATTTTTTTCAATGAATCTTCAGACACTTTAAATAAATAAATACTATGCATTCGGGATGTTGATGCTGCAGCGATGGTAGTGGCAGAGGGGCAGCCACCACCTTGACCTCAACTGCCATGTTTCCCCTTCCTCCGAGGCTTCTATCTCCTTTCTCCATGAGCCTGGGCAGCCCCTGAGTTGTTGATTCTTCAGTGGTGGTGGTGGTGGGGAAGCGGTGTACAGTGGGTCAGGCATGGAAGGCGGAGAAGGGGTGCCGAGAGTGGTGGCAGCGAGGCTATCGGAGCAGCCCCAATCCCATTCCTACTTGCGTGCAAGCAGGAGGAGGCAGGGAAGCCTTCAGCTGGGAAGGGAGAGATCCCTGCCCCTCTCCTGCTTGCACGCAAGTAGGAGTTGGGAGGCTGCTCCAATAAGCAACATGAAGCCTCCCTTCACAGCTTAGTTGCTGGGGTCAGGGAAGGTGGAGGCAGCCCAGAAGCTGCATCTTAGAGCCCCTGCACCACTATCATATGGGGACTTCTGAGCAGCTCCTGAAACCAGCCAGAGCCAACTGCTCCGGGCTGCTGAGACTGCCACTGCTGCTGCTGTGGGACATTAGATGAAATGCTGTGGCAAGACGGGAACCCCCAGTCTCCTTAAATGCTTCATGGTGGGCAAGACCTACCAAAGAAAGGATGCTGTGCTGCACTCCTGTGCAGCTCCTATTTTTTTCTAATGAAGATTTAACTTCACTTACTTTGTGTTATCTACTGCTGGATAATTCCTGCCTAACGAGCACACATGGAAATATCCAGATCTTCGAAATTGGGACTAGAGTGCTTCTCAATCTCATTGCCCACACCTCTGGTATGTAAGCCGAGCCCTGTGGTGGGAAGAAAGATCTCCACCCCCCAGCATCTGGCATTCCTCTCCAACATCAACACTGTATGGAAGGGCCAGAGAAACTAAGCTTGCGCTGTTATGGTTTATATTGATTTAAAGCAGGTTTCCCAAACTTGGGACTCCAGCTGTTTTAGAACTACACATCCCATCCACCATCTTAACCACTGGTCCTGCTAGCTAGGAATGATGAGAGTTGTGGTCCAAAAACAGCTGGTGACCCAAGTTTAGGAAACACTGATTTAAAAGCATTTATACCCATCTTAAGGTCATCAAGGCAGCTTACATTTTTACCGACCCATATCCTTCCTTTTACAAGCTCGGGACAGTGTACATGTGCTTGTTTCATTCATTCCTCCTAACATTCCTGTTTTTCTGGCAGACTTTGTTCATGTTCACCTAGTAAGTTCCTCACATCTGAGCAAGGATTTAACCTCAGATTCCTCCTCCCCCCCCCCCGATACATTCCTTCCTTCCTTCCTTCCTTCCTTCCTTCCTTCCTTCCTTCCTTCCTTCCTTCCTTCCTTCTCTCTCTCTCTCTCTCTCTCTCTCTCTCGGAAAGTCTAATTCACCAACATGAGCAAGAACATAGACATGAAAATGATTTTTACCCCATTGGATTAGAGATAAATTTGGCAAGAGTGAGTCATCCCCATGCTAGGATTTTTGTGGTTGAGTTTTCATGACATGCTCTCTTCCTGTATCCTACAGAACCTAGTTACACGGTTGCAATTAATACTTATCTGTCCTCAGTTCCCAGTTTTGACCCATGGAAATCATCTCGGGCTGGTACCAACTGCCGCCTGTCAGAATCGGAGTGTTTTGCAGCACTGACGGCAACGAGATGGATTGTTAAGAACTTGCTTAACAAATATAGATAATAAAATGAAATGTCACGTTTTATTAGGTGCTTCTGTCTTATCTGTCTAAGTGATTTTAAATGCCAGTATGAGAGGAGAGAGAGGGGGGGAGAGGGAGAGAGAGAGAGTTAGTTGGCCAGCCGTGTCCCTTGGAGGTGCTTGCTAAGTGCTACATGGGTTTTTAACATTTGCTTTTCATTAATGGGCTAATTCATCAATGCTATAAACTAGAAGGGAGAGGGAAGAGGTGACAGCTGGAACTGCTGTATGGCACAGAACCGCTCCCCAACTGGGCTCTTTTCCTTACAAGGATAGACCCAGTCACTGCCCATCATCTTCCCAGCTGGTTGCACAGAAGTTGCCCCCCTGTCAATGTAGTATTCTAAAAAGTCACTCATGCTGAAATCCTGTACTCACTCACCTGGGAGTAAGTCTCTTCCAACATACTGTGGCTTAATTCTTGTTCGCGCCAATAATAATAATAATAACAACGCAGAAATGGAGACTTCCTGGATGCCAAGACTCTAATTTGGGTCAAGTACTCTTTGGTGAGAGAACCCTAGCAGAGATGGAAAGTCACAAAATGTGCAGCAAAGAAAAGTTTGGAAATCTATATGGTTAGACCTTTAAAATATGCCTTTCCTACTTTATGCACAGGAGGCCACAATAGCAATCAACATGGATGGCTTTAAAAGGGAATTGGACAAAATGGCTGTCTATGGTTGCTAGCCATGAAGGTTATGCTCGGCCTCCACAGTTTAACCCCAGCTCTCAATTCAACAGGTAGTATTTATGTATGCCTATACCAGCTTAGGTGTACATATTTGGGTAAGGATGCTGATCGTTGCCATGTTTCTAGAAGTAAAATTCAGGGCACAAAATGTGTTGAGCTTTTTTTTTTTTTAGGAAACTTAAAGTTGTTGAGCTTTTCTTAGGCAATAAACCTCAAAATCCTGAACATTTTGGTGATTTTCTGAAATTCCCCCCGGACGCTAAACAGTGGAGCAGGAGATTAGAAATCATTCGATTTCATTGTTTGTGGGGAAATGCTTTGCTCTCCCCTTCCACTGCATTCTCCCTTTTGGGTAGTTTAATGCCACGTGAGAATAACATTATTGCTATTACTCTCCTGAACTTGTTGCTTCCAAATGCGATCTTCCAAACCTAATCATCAGACATACAATGTGTAATAAGCTCTGGTCTGCTTCTGATCTGCGGCTTTGCTCCATTGAGTCAATAAAACTGGCGCATTACTGTGTGCATATCTGAACTAGATCTCTTGTACTTTTAAAAAAATGCATTGGGACAGTAGCTTGATTTTAGCACACTGCAGGGATGGAAATTTTTAGTTTTGTATTATAGGTAGAATACAAAACTAATAGCAGCCTAGCATTTTCAATAACGTGGGTTAGGCTAAAAGCAGTGCCCCCCCCCCAACTGTGCTGTTGGCTCTGGATGGATTTGCATCTGACTGATTGTTCCATTAAGCTCCCAATCTGGTGAAAAGTAATACCAGCAATTTGCACCCGCATAAAAGAATTAGAAGTAATTTTGCTCTCATTTGTCCATGTGCAGTGGCACCCAAGGAACCTGGCAGGACTGCTAGGAAGTCATGGGGGTGCGTGGCAAATGAGAGGTCATCGTTTGTGGCCAGTTGTTTTGCTTTTCTCCCCATCCTTGTCCCATGCAAAGAAACTGCAGACACCAAAGCATTGCAGTTTCACAAATACTTATCCTCCGACCGAAAAGCATCTCCCTATGGTTCAGAAGGGCTCCCTTCCCTCACACTGGCTTCACTGCTAGGAGAAAAATTGTGTGGCCTTCATTTGTTATGGGTTCACTCAGTGGCTTCATGTAGATGCTGAACAGCATGGGGGATAAAACTGAACCCGGAGGAACCCCACATTGAAGGCTCCAGGGCTTCAATGCATCATCTTCTGAAAGCGAACACCCAAGTAGGACTGGAAGCACCGTAAAGCAGTGCCACTCACCCCTAAGTTGGACAGCCGCTCCAGGAGGATATACAGTGGTACCTTGGGTTAAGTACTTAATTCGCTCTGGAGGTCTGTACTTAACCTGAAACTGTTCTTAACCTGAAGCACCACTTTAGCTAATGGGGCCTCCTGCTGCCGCCGTGCCGCCAGAGCATGATTTCTGTTCTCATCCTGAAGCAAAGTTCTTAACCTGAAGCACTATTTCTGGCTTAGTGGAGTGTGTAACCTGAAGCATATGTAACCTGAAGCGTATGTAACCCGAGGTATCACTGTAATGGTTGATGGTATCAAAAGCCACTGGAAGGTCAAGTAGAGTTAACAAGGACACATTCCCTCTGTCTCTCTCCCAACAGAGGTCATCATACAGGGCAACCAATGCTACTGACCCTTATTTTTGGCCCTTAACTGCATGAAGCCTAAATGCCAACTGAAATGGATCTAGAAAATCAGCTTCCCCCAAGAGCGCCTGCTCAAGAACCTTCTCCAAGAATGTGGCACCAACTAGCTTGAATGTTGGCCCAATGACAAAATTCCTAATGCTTAGCAGCTTGGGCATGAGAGGTTCTCACACACCTCCTTTGGATGAGGGAGCCTTTATTGGGGAACGATATAATTTTCTGTCCAGCTCCCTACCCCCACCCCGCTTCTCTCCTCTGCTTTTTGCAGTAGCTGTTCATCAAGCAGTATTGAAACTCCAAACTTTAGGCAGTGTCTCTGCGTTCAGCCCACTCAAGCTCTAGGGACCAGCAACATCTCAGCCTTTTCAGCTTCATTTCACTACTGGCACTCTTCCCTTGGGCTTCTCTTGGTTCCACCAAGTCCCTCACATCTCTCGCATTCACCTTCACCTTCACATTCATCTCCCCTTCCTGTAGTTTCACCTGATCAGCCCAGATACATGCAGAAGAGGCAGAAATGCTGGTGCCTGTTTTTAGTGCAGAACACCTGCATAGACTACTCTCTTTCTGTGGTTTAGCATCATTAATTGCAGGTAGTGCTGGCTGAATCAATCAGTTTTGGTTTCTCTCCATTTCCCATTTTTCCAGTTTTAAGTTATCCACATTTCCATGTTAGTTTGCAAATTTTGTTTGAACAAGGTCCTCACAAAAATGCATTTTAGTCTGCATTTCACCTGATACACTCACTTGTATGCAGTTTTGCTTGATATGGATGTTATAGCAAACAAGTTCCTCTAATATTTATTGGTTTGTGGATTTAGAAATTGCCTTTTGCACATGTCTCTAGGCAATTTAGTCATGTATTTTTTGTATGTAGTTTTCTACTAATATATGAATTACTTAACATTTCTCCCTAACAGATGCATTTTTGCCTACATTCACATTTTGTTTTGCTTTATTTTGTTTTGTTTTTTTACCATATCACAGTCTGGTGGGGGTATACAATGACAATAGTACCTTGGGTTATTTACTTGGCTTACTGGGGCTACTAAAAGCAATTCAAGGTCATGAATCCCACCTGCTCCTTCCCAAGAGCACACCTTACAATTTCATGATATTTATGAAACTTTTCCAGCATTCATGAGACATGAAATCTCCCACAAGCCTCAAGTACAGCGCTTGGACTCCCTTGCCAAATGTTAGCTTATTTAACTCAATGCATCACTGAGAATTTGACGGGTTCTGGGTTGTAGGCGTAAACTTATAAATCCTGGTGTTTAAAATGCTGTCATGTATAATCCTTTTCTAGTTCCAGTGACCTTTGGAAGAAGTCAATGGCTAAAGTCCCATCAACATCATCTTGCAACAGAATTACATCCTTTATGCTTTCAACAGTGACACCACAAATCAACAACTTCAGTCAATTCCTTGTCTTATCTGCCGTACAATGGATTAAATAAATTGGCATATTACAGAACTCTCAATGCCAGTGTTTTTTTGAAACATTGAGGGAAATTGTAGTTTGTTTACTTATTTACTTATGAATTTATAATTTGCACTTTCATAAAAATATAGCAAGGTTGAATGCAACATGTACAAATAAATTCAACAAAGATAACCATTAAAAATGTCTGGAAAACATCAATAAATACTGATTGGATTAAATTCCTGTTGTAATGGCCTGTCACCCTTCATCAGGTCGGTCCAAGTACATTGCTATATGATACATGACATGCTGTTAATACAATCCTATATGCAAAATGCCACCTAATATAATCCAAAATATTCAAATATTACACTTATATATACAGGCAACTTATTTAACTTATATGCAGAATTCATCATGCAAAAGGCTGGGCTGGATGAATCGCAAGCCGGAATTAAGATCGCCGGAAGAAATATCAACAACCTCAGATATGGAGATGATACAACCTAGATGGCAGAAAATGAGGAGGAATTAAAGAACCTTTTATTGAGGGTGAAAGAGGAGAGCGCAAAATATGGTCTGAAGCTCAACATCAAAAAAACAAAGATCATGGCCACTGGTCCCATCACCTCCTGGCAAATAGAAGGGGAAGAAATGGAGGCAGTGGGAGATTTTACTTTCTTGGGCTCCATGATCACTGCAGATGGTGACAGCAGCCACGAAATTAAGAGACGTCTGCTTCTTGGGAGGAAAGCAATGACAAACCTAGACAGCATCTTAAAAAGTAGAGACATCACCTTGCCAACAAAGGTCCGTATAATTAAAGCTATGGTTTTCCCAGTAGTGATGTATGGAAGTGAGAGCTGGATCATAAAGAAGGCAGATCGCCGAAGAATTGATGCTTTTGAATTATGGTGCTGGAGGAGACTCTTGAGAGTCCCATGGACTGCAAGAAGAACAAACCGATCCATTCTTAAGGAAATCAGCCCTGAGTGCTCACTGGAAGGACAGATCGTGAAGCTGAAGCTCCAATACTTTGGCCACCTCATGAGAAGAGAAGACTCCCTGGAAAAGACCCTGATGTTGGGAAAGATGGAGGGCACAAGGAGAAGGGGATGACAGAGGACTAGATGGTTGGATAGTGTCTTTGAAGCTACAAACATGAGTCTGACCAAACTGCGGGAGGCAGTGGAAGACAGAAGTGCCTGGCGTGCTCTGGTCCATGGGGTCACGAAGAGTTGGACACGACTAAATGACTAAACAACAACAACAATACAGGCAACTTAATGCTCAACTATTAGGTCAGTTCCTGCCTTGCGAGGGCACTCAGCTCCTGGTGAAATGCTCACCTGGGGATGAAACAGAGATTTTACCTGGATGTCTCATTATCAGAGTCCTCCTTGTACACCGTTTTTCAACTACAAGATTTAATACAGAGAATCTGCACTCTGGACTTCAGTACAATATAGTTGAACTTTTGGATGTGGAGGCATTGAAAGTCATTTGTAGAATTGTATATATCACTTCAAGACTGACCAGAAACAATATATATTGTTTAAGCTCATGCCGATCAGACTATTAGTATGTATTACATTGTGACATTTCGTGTACAATACATTTAGAGCACTCATCTTGTTCTGTGCATGCAAAGCTACCTTTAGTGCTGACCTTTAAAGCACTGAACGGCCTTGGCCCATTATACCTGAAGGAGGGTCTCCATCCCTATCACTCAGCCCAGACACTGAGGTCCTCCTCCGAGGGTCTTCTGCTGGGGCCCTCATTGTGAGAAGTGAAGTTACAAGTTACAGGGAACCAGGCAGAGGACCTTCTCGGTAGTGGCGCCCACCCTGTGGAATGCCCTCCCATCAGATGTCAAGGAGATAGAAGACTACCTAACTTTTAGAAGACATCTGAAGGCAGCCCTGTATCAGGAAGTTTTTCATGTTTGATATTTTACTATGTTTTGTATATGCTGAAATCATCATCACCACCATCATCATCTTCTATGAACACAGATTGTTAAAAGGTCAGGAGTGGGGAATCTCTGGTTCAGCGATCAAATGTAGCCCTCTAGCTGGCCCTTGAGACTCTTTCCACCCTCTTTCTAGGCCAGTGGTTCCCAACCTTTTTTTTGGCCATGCCCCGCCTAAGTATCTCTAAAATTCTGATGCCCGCCCCCTGCGACATATAATTCTTATTATTCAAAAAGTGAACTCCTATTCACGTTGAGGAAGCCTAAAAGGCCATTCACTGTTCATAAGTCATTCTCGAATTGCCCCCCTTAAAAATCAAATTGCCCCGCTGTGGGGCATGTGCCCCATGTTGGAAACCACGGCTCTAGGCCATGCCCCACAGCAGCTTAGTAGAAGAGATGCAGGAAGTTAGCTTCAGACATGTGTCTGAGTCTGGGAGCTATTGAGAGGTGCATCTTCCTCCCATGGCTACATCGTAAAGAAAGAGATTGAGGAAAGGAAGATAAGAAATACATCACTTCCTCCCTCACCGGGGTGGGGGTGGAGCTTAACCAACTGAACCAACTCTAGCAATTAGAACTCTGTGATCCTTAACTCCTTCATATACTAACTAGCATAATATGCATCCAGGGCTCTCCCACAGGAATGTGGCCGTCAAACTGAAAAAAGCTTCCACATGCCTATGTTAGGTTCAAATGGCTGGTGCATTTTTAAGAACATCATTTATTAAATCACACAGTACTTTTGCATGACCTGCTCACTGGTTCCTGCTATTAAACCTTATTTTGATCATTAGTCATGGATAACCCCAAACAGCAGGTGATTCCTGAAAAAGCACCACAAATGAACTGCAATGTTTGTCAGTAAGCAGGTGGCTGTCTTTTGATATAGCATTTCTCGTTACTGCTACAAATTAATCAAAGTTTATGTTCAGAAACCTCTGTAATTGGAAGTCAGTAAAATCCGGGGGGGGGGGGAGATATCAATGATTCTACAGCATAAATGCACTAAATGAAGACATAAGAAAAAGCAGACAAGATTAAACCTTGGAAAAGCTATGTATATAACTGTAGCAATTCACCTGACATTGAGAAAAAAATAGCTGTCACAGTTTGTGTCATAAAGGCAGCTGGAATGGAAGTCGGGCATAAGCCTGCGTTTTGAGATACACACGATAATTAGGAAAATGAGTTGTATAGCAATCAAATATGCTTCTAACCATTTCAGGCAGGAGGAGATTTCACAACCAAAATTCATTCTCCAGCACTAATCATGGATTGTTTAGGCTGTAATTAACATAATAGGAAACATTATCTGCCAAAATCTGTCAACTTGGCCATAAAGTGCAGTCTGACATGCTATACAATTAAGTCTCCCATGATGCTATTATGGTTAAGAATTTTTAAGCTGAAAGCCGATCTGTTTAATCAGATGCTTCCCTGCCCATGCAGGCACCTTCAAAGCAATTTCTCAAATGGCAACATGCCAATAAACATGATGCAAACTGTGGCCAGGGCTTGGGTGTATTGTCGTTGCGCAATCCTGCCAGCACAAGTTAAGACTTTGTTAATGGGTGGGATAGTTGGGTTTCTGAGAAACAATGGGCTTAACTCTCTGGCAGGAATAGGATGTCGCAAGAGTATGTATGGCTTCCACCAAGAACAGAAGCGTCACTCAGTGGCGTAGCGTGGGTTGTCAGCACCCGGGGCAAGGCAAGTAATTTGCACCCCCTAACCCGTGGATTTTAGTAGGGGCAGAGAGCTGCGAGTGCGAGCGCCCCCCCCCCCGATGTTGCGCCCGGTGCGGCTGGGCCCCCCTGTACCCCCCACGCTACGCCACTGGCGTCACTACATCCTGAGCTGGATAACAACCACTGCATAGAGCAATTTCTCTTTTTGGGGGACATCATGGCACTTAAACGCCACCCAGCTCTGCTGCTGTCTGGAGCCAGACTCAAAATCGCCAATCATTGGGAGCCTGCATCTGATCCCTGGAGGGATGGATGGTTTGAGAGCGTGTGCCTTGTCTGAACCAATCACAGAAGGGATCTAGGAGCAGTTATGAAGTGAGACTATTGTGATGTTGTATGGACACGGTTTACACGCTTTACAAATAAAAATAACACACTGCAGAGCGCCCTGCCCTCAGTGCCAGATTTATGTATAAGCTAAACAAGCTATAGCTTAGGGCAGTGTTTCCCAACCTTGTGCCTCCAGATGTTTTTGGCCTACAACTCCCATCATCCCTAGCTAGCAAGACCAGTGGTCAGGGATGATGGGAATTGTAGTTCAAAAACAGCTGGAGGCACAAGGTTGGGAAACACTGGCTTAGGGCCCCACTCTCTTGGGGCCCCCCAAAAGAAATTTAAAGGCAAAAAAAATACCTTGATGGACATTTCCAAAATATAAGATAAAAAGCAAATAAAATAAAACCTACATACAGCAACAGTGTTTGTGTTAATAAAATATATATTTTGTTATGTGCAAATGGCTTTAGGTACCTATTAGGTCCATAAATTACCATATAGCATATATTCAACACAAAAAACAGTGACAATTTGCTGTTGACAAAGGACAGCTGGACATATAAAGGGCCCCATTACCTTCGGTAGCTTAGGGCCTCATCAGACCTAAATCCGGCCCTGCCTGCCCCTCAATGCCACATGCTTGTACAATGGTACCTTGGGTTACAGAGGCTTCCTTCAGAAAGAATTAAGCTCTTAACCCGAGGTACCACTGTATGTGGCGAGGCTACTTTATCAATACCTTATTGATGATGCTTGGAGAGCTCAACTGGAAAAGCACAAGACAATTAATTTCAGGGTCCTCCATTCAAGCCCCACATTGGGCACAAAATTTCTTCATTGCAGGGGGTTGGACTAGATGACCCTTGTGGTCCCTTCGAATTCGACATGTTCTATGAAAATGTCCATTTTTGGAATCAATTTTATTAGGATGTCTGCAAAAGTGTACTGAACCTTCTGTTTATTTTCTTCCAACTGCAGTCATGTGCGCCACACAGTCATTGCTCCCTTTATTATTATTGCTTATCTTGTTTGTAAGTTGTTGTTTTTGAAAACTCAGTAAAGGATATCCTTTTTTTAAAAAAAAAAAAGGATATCACGGCACTTTTTCTAATATACAGTGGTACCTCAGGTTACATGTGCTTCAGGTTACATACGCTTCAGGTTACAGACTCTGCCAACCCAGAAATACTACCTCGGGTTAAGAACTTTGCTTCAGGATGAGAACAGAAATCTCACAGCAGCAGCAGGAGGCCCCATTAGCTAAAGTGGTGCTTCAGATTAAGAACAGTTTCAAGTTAACTACGGACCTCCGGAGCGAATTAAGTACTTAACCTGAGGTACCACTGTACACAGGAACCCATAATTGCATGCATTTACTTGCCAGCTAATTTATTTATTTAATAACCATTCCACATTTTCTCCAAACCTCAGGGCTCTGCAATTCATCCTTCCTTCCTTTTACCCTCAAAACTACCCTGTTACCTTGTTGCCTTGCAACAAGAAGACTGTCGTACTCAGGTGAAGACTAAGCTAGTTCCCACTTCCATAGTATCCATTTCAGTTCTGAAATTTATCCCACCTAGATTCAGAAATGGAGCCCAGAAACCGGTCTACTACCTGAATTGTGGTATATGTGAAAAAGGCTAAGGTATTCGACTATAAGACAATCATACCTTGTCTGTTCTGCTGTCCGGTGAAATATAGAGGTGGGAGATTTTCATTTCTTTCTTTCTTTTTTTAAAAAAGCTTGTTATTGAAAACACCTTCTTCCAAACAACTCAATTTGTCAAGCCTGTTGTGACAGTCAAGGTAAGCACATAAGTGATTGATTCCAGCAAGGCTGGAGGGTGGCTTTGAAAAGAAGATGAAATGTTTGAAATTAAGAATAAGCCGAGAGTCACTTTACACCAAAATGCAGACTGAACCTTGGAGGAGGGATGGCTATGCAAATGAGCCCTGTGCTCATTTGTTTTATTTATTTATGAAATGCCTTTCCCATGTATCTCAAGGCAATTTACAAACATGCCATAAATACAGCTAAGAACAGACTAAAACAAGGACAAAAAAACCAACAGCTAAAGATGGACTTAAAGTGATACAAATGTTTTCTCTTCTCTGTCCCCAGTGCCTTCACTCACTTCTGATTCAGCAGCAAACCATAGTTTTCTGCTTCATCCAAACTGCATTTTAAGCCAATCATATCTCGATTGGCAAACCACAGTTTGAATTGGGCATACAATCCTGGCCAGCATGGAAACTGGTTTGCATCAACCACAGTTTGCTTGGTTCAAGGCCGTCTTAAGCATATGTGCCGCTGGGGTGCAAAGATCCACCCAGCACCCCCCAAATTTAGTTTAGCCGTCCCAAATTAACTTTTATTGAGATTTTTTTGGGAAAGGGGAAGCCAAGGTTGTTGACCTTTTTTCTAGGAGGGAAATCGCTCACCTGTACAGTGGTACCTTGGGTTACATACGCTTCAGGTTACAGATGCTTCAGGTTACAGACTCTGCTAACCCAGAAATAGAACCTCGGGTTAAGAACTTTGCTTCAAGATGAGAACATGGCACGGCGGCAGCTGGAGGCCCCATTAGCTAAAGTGGTGCTTCAGGTTAAGAACAGTTTCAGGTTAAGAACAGACCTCCAGAATGAATTAAGTACTTAGCCAGAGGTACCACTGTAACTGCTTTTGTTTCCTGACTCGACAGGAATATTTGATGCTACGGAGTAACAGAGCAATGGGGGGGGGGGCGGACTTTTGCTCCACTGCTTTTCACTGCTGCCAATCGAGAGGGACCAGTATAGAGTAGGTATACATTTGCCGCTGCCCCAGAATTCGGCGTTCGGGTGCCTCGCACCCCTTGCACCCCGGGTAAAGATGGCCCTGGCTTGGTTTGTATGTAAGCCATAACTATGCATTGCTCCCAGATGAAAATCAAGAGTGTTAATCGGAGTGTGTGAGGGAAACAGAAGTGGCTACATGAGGACAAGACTTACCTAGTATATGTCTATATGATTTGCTTTTCGCTGTTGCAATTTGTCTCACACCTTACAATGTAATATAATTCACTGTGTTGTCTTATCACAATCTTGTCCTTCTTCATCATCTTGCCCTGCCTTAAGCCAAGCTATTCCCAGAGTCCCTTGTACACATATCTCCGCAAGCTTCTAATTTACAGTGCAATTATGAGAGTAAAGGATGAACTCAAGAAAAACCTACAAATAAATAAAAACGGGTAAACTCACTCAATAAATTATTCATTTCAAATTAGATGCACTCAACTCTATTAAAATGCTACTCGACTGCATTATTGCTGATACAGAACTTCATTTCATCTCCTCAAAACAAAAGAGTTTATTTGTACTATTAATAAAGAATATTGCCATAGGGATTTCTGCGGCAATCATATATCTCTGTTTCTCTCAATTACCCCCCCCCCTCTTGCTGTATAAAGGTGTACTTATTTTTCCAAGTAGAAACGTTCTTATCGCCAATCACTCGAAGTCACAGGTAGGCTTCTTAATGAAAGCAATCTTTTTAAAAAATGGACTGGTTTGTTAAGGAACACTCATTTTTCAATAGACAAGATGAGATTCCGAAATGAAATCGCCCTGGCAATGGGCATGAGAGAAACCTCCAGCACAGACATAAAGCAAACCTGTAGAAGCAGAGATGATGATGATGATGATGATGATGATGATGATTATTATTATTATTTATATACTGCCCTTAATCACAAGATCTCAGGGCAGTTCACAGGTGAAAACACAAGGAAATAGTTAAAATGAAAACAACAAAGCAATTATACCCCCCTCCCATAAATGAAAGTATTGCTCCATAAAGATGCCACATAGGCAAATTTAATCTGCAGTGGAAAACATGTCCCAAACTGAAATTGACAGCCAGACTTTGTGATCACATTGGGTAGCATTCAACAGTGTTCTAAGCAATGGACCATTCCCCCTCCTCCCTCCCTCCCTCCCTCCCTCCCTCCACAACCTCCTAAATATGTTATGGGGTTTCCCTTAGCCCTCTAGAACAAATTTGTGGAGGGTGCAGGGTCCATGCAGGGAATAGAGAGAGAGGAAATCCCACTGGGATGGCAATAGTCCATGCACTAATGCAAATATTTAGCTGAATGCCATCCTTGTCCATGCTATGTATTGCTTGGGTGGGGAACTTCTGACCCACAAGCATTGTTGTTATTATTATTATTATTATTATTATTATTATTATTATTATTATTACATCAGCTGTGGGACAGGTAAAGATGTGGCTGGGTTGAAGGAGGGTTGCAGCCATCACTTGACGGGCAATACCCGAAAAGCCCAGTAGACACACAAACGTACATATGAACAGAGATTAGGGCTGTCTGGGTGTCATGAACCTGCTCCTGAACATCACATCTCTATCTGAAATAGGCATCTGTTAGGAAGGGACTGTAAACTATTGGCGAGAAATGTACTGCATGATATAAAAGGAAGCCTATTGATAACATCCTCTGTCACTCCTGACCCACAAATGCAGAATATTCCAATTGACCACAAGAATGAGCCCTGTTTAGGGGTTCAATTCTCTTATGTGATTAGAACTGTTTGAGGGAGAGCAGGGACATGCTGGCTGGCCCCGGACCCTCCATCATGTCCCTCCTGTGGGATACCTTGTATAACCAAAATGCTTAACTCTAATTAATGCATGAAGGGGTTAAGACCATAGAGTAAGGTCTCCTGCCAGGCTTGGCTAGCTCACACCCCCTCACCTTGCGAGGGAAGGTTACCAAACGCTTTGTTCTTTCACTTCCACCATGCAAACCTTACCAGTAAGGAGGACTAAGCTGAATGCTCCAAGTTTAGACCGCATAGCTTAAGCAAGCCATATTTGTAAGGTAAAGGTAAAGGGGCCCCTGACCATTAGGTCCACTCGTGACCGACTCTGGGGTTGCGGTGATCATCTCGCTTTATTGGCCAAGGAAGCCGGCGCACAGCTTCCGGGTCATGTGGCCAGCATGACTAAGCCGCTTCTGGCGAACCAGAGCAGTGCACGGAAATGCCGTTTACCTTCCCGCCGGAGCGGTACCTATTTATCTATTTGCACTTTGATGTGCTTTCGAACTGCTAGGTTGGCAGGAGCAGGGACCGAGCAACGGGAGCTCACCCCGTCGCGGGGATTCGAACCGCCGACCTTCTGATTGGCAAGTCCTAGGCTCTGTGGTTTAACCCACAGCGCCACCCGCGTCCCATAGCCATATTTGTATTTCAGGACAAATAGAAACATGTACTACTTTGGAAGTTTTGCTGCCTGCTTTTTCTTGCTGCTGTATGGAAAAGCACATGAATCATGGCTCATACTCTTCCCTCTTGCAACATGGGAAGTAGCTGTGATTCAAGTAGCAAGAAAGGCACTTACTACAGACTTCATTATATAGTCTATGACGGCAGGAACACTCATTTTCCTGGGATTCACATATGAGCCGTATAAGCTCGCATTCTGTGGTGCAAACCTTCACATAGCTTACCAACATAATGCTTAATGCAGCCATATTCCTCCTAGCAATTAAGAAATTCAGAAGATGGGCTCTTTATGAGAGAGAAAAAAGTCAGATCCAACCGTTATTTAATATCTCTGTGGAAAATGAAATGGTGAAATATATCCCCTGCGGTATAATAAACATGGCACTAAAACTCTTGGGAACTGGAACAATATTTTCAACTCCCAAGCTAGCAGCAATATAATAATGAGCGCTGAAATGCAAATCCTGGGAGGAATGGTTTTAAAAATCAAAAGGCCTTAGCTGGGAATATGCCGTACAGCAAACGGCTAAGTTCTGAACTCTGCAATTCCATCAAGGATTTGACTGAATCCTCCCCTTTATAATGAGATTCAACAGCATCAATCATTAGGAAGTTTAATAAGCTCGGCAGAGGCTGGGAGTTCACGCTTTCCAAGTGCTACTGGAAACAACGATCATCGCTCCAAGTTCACAGAACTTGTCACTTTTGGATCCTGTCTCCTCCGACACCTCTCTATGGGACCATTCTTAGAAACAATCGAAAGAGTGAAAATTCAAGAATGGCGACAGAGATCCTTTCCAAATAGTGGGAGCTCCCAGGCCAGAAATCGGGCTGTCATGGTAGCAAGCTGCCTTATGCTGAGTCAAACTACGGGACTACAGTGGTACCTCGGGTTAAGTACTTAATTCGTTCCAGAGGTCCGTTCTTAACCTGAAACTGTTCTTAACCTGAAGCACCACTTTAGCTAATGGGGCCCTCTGCTGCTGCCACGCCACCGGAGCACGATTTCTGTTCTCATCCTGAAGCAAAGTTCTTAACCTGAAGCACTATTTCTGGGTTAGCGGAGTCTGTAACCTGAAGTGTATGTAACCTGAAGCATATGTAACCCGAGGTACCACTGTATCTAGCTCACTGCCGTCTATGATGAGTGACAATGCTTCTCTAGGGTTTTAAGCAGCCATCTTTCCCAAGCCCTACCTGAACATGCTGGGTGCATGCTCATGACATAACACATGTGACACACATGATATTACACGGGTCAGAAGTAGGCTGCGAGTGTTGACATTTCCATTCCACCTTAAGGAACGGGCATGTGGAATTGTTGTGCGTCACATGTCTGTTTACATTCCAGCACAGTATGCTGGGAACTTCCATTTGTGTATAGCTTTTGCTTTTGCTGTTCTCTCCGAGACGGCATGAGAGAGAGATGACACGTTTCTTTGTTCTAGGTAAAGGTAAAGGTACCCCTGCCCATACGGGCCAGTCGTGACCGACTCTGGGGTTGCGTGCCCATCTTGCTTAAGAGGCCGGGGGCCAGCGCTGTCCGAAGACACTTCCGGGTCACGTGGCCAGTGTGGCAAAGCTGCTCCGACGAGCCTGCACCAGCGCAGCACACGGAAACGCCGTTTACCTTCCTGCTATAAAGCGGTACCTATTTAAGGTTGCTTTCGAACTGCTAGGTGGGCAGGAGCTGGGACCGAAAGACGGGAGCTCACCCTGCTGCGGGGATTCGAACCGCCGACCATACGATCAGCAAGTCAACAACAATTTCCTTTATTCGACCGATAGTCAGAAATAAAACATTACACAATACTTATAAACTATAACATCATAGGGGTACATAAATAAGGTAGGGCCACAGTACTAGACCTCTCACAGATAACCCACATCAAAGCATTCAGTTATATGTTTCCGACACTTGAGTGCCAGGAAAAGGAATTTAGGATCAGCAAGTCCTAGGCGCTGAGGTTTTACCCACAGCGCCACCCATGTCCCTACAGCGCCACCCGCATCCCTTCTTTGTTCTAATTTATGTTTAATAAATCTGTAGTAATAGAATGACTTCACAAGCCTCATGACTATTTTGTGTGCACAGTACACTCTGCTAATAGCGTTCCCTGGCTTTTGAAGCTCGGGTCGCTGATGTACATCGGAGCATGGGCTGATGGAAGGAGATGGCACAGCTGGGGCTTATCAGCTGGCCTCCCAGCCCTCTTCATGTTGACATCACAATGGGGAGGTCTAGTGGGACCCTTCGCCACTGCGGGGAGACCTTAAGAGGACATCACCACTGCGGGGAGTCCCTGTGAAGCTCTCCAACACCGTGGGAAGGCCCGGCAGGATGGTGGGGATGACTCAACCCCGTCCCCACATAATTGGGGAGGAGGCTAAGCTGTCCTCAGCCCAACAGAGTTGGTGCCTAAGTGCCAAGGCGTGAACCTGGGACCTTCTGCATGAAAAGCAATTGCCTTACCATCGAGCTAACAGCCAGGCAGTGCCCATTAAAATCTATGAATTGATTTGAACACAAACTGGGAAATAAAATGAACACAACAGGAATAAATAACAGAGCTGTCGGGCAATTTTTAAAGAATTGTTAGGTGATTAATAGTCTGGCTTTAATTTAAAGGAATTGTTCTGCATCTTACAAAATCCCAGGATAGATGCCTGTTTTGGCCTAATGAAGAGAATAAGAGGGAAATTTCCGTTGAAAAACGCACATGCTCCAAAACAGCTGGGAGGAGGGGAACATTAGTAGCGGAGTCTGAAAGCAGGCTCCGCTACTAAGCGGATGACGAACCACACAGAGAGCCCAGTGCCATGTGCATAGTTACTGTTGCCGATCAAACTTCTGAAGCCTTCTAGTTTGCTTTGGTTTATAAATCTGCAATCACACCTGTTAGCTGTTTGGGGATGCATCGGGTGGATTTAGTGCCCAGGAGTTGTATGTAAAGTAGAGCTAAATAATGCACCCCTTCAGCGCAAGGATTTCAACTTGTGCAACAGGGTTTTCCTCTCCTCCTGTGTGCCCCCTAAACCTGTTCTAGGGTTTCTCCTAACACTCTGGAGAAGATTTGAGGGCACAGGGTGTGGGGTAGGGCAGGAGACAGGGATAAGTCTGCACAAGCAGAAATCCTTGTTTTGTTATATATTACTGCCCCAGGGGATTCAGGGATGTGGGTGGCACTGTGGTCTAAATCACTGAGCCTAGAGGTTGCTGATCGGAAGGTCAGGGGTTTGAATCCCTGCAACAGGGTGAGCTCCCGTTACTATGTCCTAGCTCCTGCCAATCTAGGAGTTCGAAAGCACAACAAAGCAAGTAGATAACTAGGTACCATTGCGGTGGGAAGATAAACGGTGTTTCCGTGTGCTGCTCTGGTTTTGCCAGAAGCGGCTTAGTCATGCTGGCCACAGGACCCGGAAAAACTGTCTGCAGACAAACGTCAGCTCTCTTGGCCAGTAAAGTGAGATGAGCGCCGCAACCCCGGAGTCATTCATGACTGGACTTAACTGTCAGGGGTCCTTTACCTTTACCTTCTACTGCCCCAGGGGATTCAGATTTAGCATCCACCGGGAATTGTTACCATGGGATAATCTTCGTTATTTGTGCTTTCCCTCACCATTCTTCGGACAACATTGTTTCTAATATAAATCTGGAAAATGAATGTTTAAGTCCAATAATCCTGTAACTACTACACAAGTAGAAACCTTATCCCTGTAATGGGGAAAATAAATTTTGTTTTTCAGCCGGTTTCTGAAACATATTTTTATTTTTAAACCTCATATGCTTGTGTGACCTGCTAATGAGAAACAAACAAACAAAAAAAACACCCGTTTTACTCCATTACTTGGCCTATAGATTTAAAGCTTCCAGTCTTTCAGCATACTTTACTAAATCATTCCGTTGCACTACCTCCTACTGACAAATACACATTTGGAGGGTTTATCTGAGAACTGAGGCAGCTCCAAATGCATAAAGGGCACTCATTAAAAAAATCAGAGCTTAAATCAATTAAAAATGATCAATAAATGCCGTTTTGGAATGGTTGTGCTGGTTAGTACAGTTTTGGGGGTTTATTTGCTTCTTCATGGTGAGCCAGTTTTGAAAATGTTATTTTAGTTTTAGTTTACTTATTTTTTAAGATTCTTATGCTGCTCAATAACAAAGGGTCGATGGGCACTTTATCTTGGATACAAAGTCATTACCATGAACTCTAAAACAGAATGAAACCAGGAAGAGAATAAAAACAGATCAAAAGCCAGCAATAGATTATAAACAGCAACAATTTTTTAAAATTCCCTGGCGTGTGTTTACTACTTTTTGAAAGAGGTTGTGGTGCATATAAAATTGAATGAGGAGGAAGGGAAGCCACAGCTCCCTGTTAGAAGGAAAGGTCATATTGAATATTTTCAGATGTGGAAAAGAATGGGCAGCTATATCTGTATGCTTGCGCTTTCACATTTATATAAATAGTGATGAAATTGGAGGGGGAAATATTCGGGAATCCTATATCTTTGCATGCATATGGCTCTTGAAGTTAACGCAACAGCTGCATGAAAGTGGAGGCTGGTCTGTGACCGTGTCTCCAACTGAAAATGTCAAGCAGTGGGGTTTTTTATTAAAAAAAATCTCAAAATCTCAAAGCCACACATGCTTTCTGGTCCCTCTCCCCCGTATTGTATATTTTCTTGAACTCACAGAAGCATGAGTTACTGTCAATCTGCTGTTCTCTGGCCTCCTGTAAAGTTTCCAGTAATAACTGGAATTTTCTGGAAGACAGCCATTTTTGTGATTGCCTTAATAAAACCATTGGTTTAAATAAGTCATGCATTATTTGTTAATATATAATCAGCCATTTATTTATTTAATTTCCATACTGCTCTTCATCTGAGGATCACAATACAGTGGTACCTTGGTTCTCAAATGCCTTGGTTCTCAAACTCTGAAAACCCAGAAGCAAGTGTTCCGGTTTTCGAACATTTTTCGGAAGTCAAACGTCCTATGTGGCTGTTGGCTATTGTTTCTGGGGTGCCCGCACCAATCAGAAGCTTTGCCTTGGTTTTTGAACATTTCAGAAGTCAAATGGACTTCCGGAATGGATTAAGTTTGATTCTTTTGTTTTTGCCATTTATTTTGCATTTTTGTTTATTCAGTTAATTTATTTTTGTGACTGTGTGGAACCCAGTTCAGCTACGGATGGATGGATGGATGGATGGATTGTGTGACTGTGAAAATGGATAAAGCCTCCCATCCAAACAATGACTATCATCAGTGCAGGTAAGAAAAGAATAATAATTTTAATTTTTTTCCTCTACAATACTGTCTTATTTATTTTATAGTACAGTATACATTGACTATTGTTTTCATTTTATTGATCAATGGTCTCGTTAGATAGTAAAATTCATGTTAAATTGCTGTTTTAGGGGTTGTTTTTAAAAGTCTGGAACCGATTAATCCATTTTGCATTACTTTCTATAGGAAAGCGTGCCTTGGTTTTGAAACGCTTTGGTTTTGGCACGGACTTCCAGAACAGATTAAGTTTGAGAACCAAGGTACCAGTGTATAGCTCTACCCCTCCTCTGGGGTGTATCTGGTTGCCCACTGCCAGGATCCAAATCATCTCCCTCTGCACTTTCCCTGGGGGGTTCTTGGTCAGGCAGTTTCCACCACTCCTCCTCTTCCAGCCTGACAAGATGTTAAACAACAAGGGGGATAAAATTGAACCCTGAGAAACCCCACATTGAAA
Source organism: Podarcis melisellensis (assembly GCF_964234715.1). Taxonomy (NCBI): domain Eukaryota; kingdom Metazoa; phylum Chordata; class Lepidosauria; order Squamata; family Lacertidae; genus Podarcis; species Podarcis melisellensis. The sequence goes on along the minus strand of NC_138538.1, from coordinate 72,830,916 downwards.
GCTCCATGGAGCTGCCCAAGCACCCCCCTCTAGAAATGACTGGAACCACCACAAAGGGGTGCCACCCACCCCTAACTCAGACATCTGTTCCAGAAGGATATAATTGTTGATAGCATCTAAAGCTGCTGAGAGTTCAAGGGGAATTTACAAGAACACATGACTCACTCTCATCTCAACAGAGGGGCAACCAAAGCAACTGACTCTTACTTTCAGCTCTTGACTGGATGAAACACAACTCCAGTCCTTCAGGGGAAGAGCTGTAGCTCAGTAGCAAGGCACCAGGGAGTAGCCAGGGGGCAGGGAGGGGCAGATCTGCCCCTAAATCAAGTAAATAAATACTTAATTAACTGACCAATTGCATCACAGATAACTTGGTTCTGCCCACCCTAACATAAAGCTTGCCCTCCCTAAAATAAATCCTGGCTATGCCCATGGCAGGGCACATGCCAGAAGATAGACTGTCACAGGTTCAATCCCTGGCATTTGCAGGTAGACCTGGGAAGACTCCTGCCTCATACCCCAGGGAGCTGCTTCCGGTCAGTTTAGACCAGTGGTCTTCAACTGGTGGTTCACAACAGGAATACTTGTTGTTGTTGTTGTTGTTGTTGTTGTTGTTGTTTAGTCGTGTCCAACTCTTCGTGACCCCATGGACCAGAGCACACCAGCCACTCCTGTCTTCCACACAGGAATATTACCACCATGCAAATATATGGTGAATGATTAAGAAATACAGTCGGCCAACCATAGGCATGTTTGGGTCAAAAGTAGGTTCTGGGTCTGAATAGCCTGAAGATACCTGGTGTAGGCACTACTGGCCATTGGTCTAACTTGGTATAAGGCAGATCCTTCTGTTCCTAGTGGCAAGATACCTAGAAACCTGGTGGCAAGATACCTAGAAACCAGGTAGGACCAACTCTGGATTTCTCAGGAGTCATTCTGTTTTCTTGTTAGTGGTCCACAAGCCATCTCTCTGTCTATCAGGGGTGGGGAATTAGTGGTCCTCCAGATGTTGTTGGACTCCAACTCCCATCAGCCCCAGTGGACACTGCTAGTGGTCAGCGGTGATGAGAGCTGTCATCTGGCAACATCCTGAGGGCCAACCCAGCACTGCTTGTGGATTCTCCTTTTTCTCTTCACTCGGTGTAACCTTGTCCTTTCCACATCTCCCGTAGTTTGTCTTTTCCAGTCCCAGACCCCCATGCATTTTTAATTTCTTCTTCCTCTTCTTTTCTCCCGATAATTCAATTTTTTCCTCTCTACTTTATTAAAATCATCAAATATATTGGCAGAATGAAAAGCAGCATCGCTTTCAACAGAGTCTTAGAAGGTGGGATTTGGCAGCCTTCAGATATGCAAGTAATGCGCTGAATTATTAATGGTATTTGCAATGAGAGGTCCTTTCACTGGGGGCTGCTTTGTGCTTTTTGACGATGCCAAGGAATAATCGAGTCTATTCCTTCCCTCATGCTGATCTCAATTATTAACATTTCCCTTCATTAATTTCAGACATATAATATCGGCTGCTGTATGGGGTGACATTTTTTTATTTTGATTCTCTCTCTCCCCCGCCCCACCCTGCACGCTTTCCCTCTTATCACTTTCTAGGTTTTGTTTATTTTGCTTTTCAGGGTCATTTATTCTAATAGCAATCTCAGTTCTCCAAATGTTGGTTCCTGTGTGGCCAGGATGGAACCATCCGTGCACAGCAGAGAGTTTGCAGCAGGCTCAGAGAGGCCAGAAGTTTTTCAGAAGTACAAAAAATAATCATCTTTAGGGAGTAGGGAATACCCAAAACAATGAAGACTGAGCATGCTCAGTCACTGTGGAACACTGAATGACTGTTGGTGATGGGGGCAGATAAGGATATAATGCAGGAGATGGGGTAAATTGATTTATTTCATACATTTGTGTCAGAGAACTGCCATCAGAGCCAGAGGCAGAGGGAAGGCTCTGGAGGGATGCCGGAGAGGGTCCCAGTAGGGAGAGAGGCAGCCCATCTGCTGGGGAAGGAAATCAGCGTAACACCAGTGGAGAAGGGGGGCAGATGGGGGAATCGGAGAGGAGGCTCCAGGACTTATCGCCGGAGACCAGCGGAGAGAGCACGGGTCCTCCGCTGCCCACACCCTCCCTGCACAGAAGACTCCCGCGCAGGGAGAGTAGGAGAAGACTTGGAGTCAAAGAACTTCTTTGCTGGAAGAAGTTCAAGAAACGCCCACTGACGGATTCTGCCAGCGATTGAGACAGCCACAGATGGGTGGCTGTCCGGACAGAAAGGGTTCAACCAGGCAACCTAGCCAGGAGTGGCGGCAACTTACGCACGAGCAACCCCTAGAACCATTACAAATTGTAAACCACTTTTCAGGAAAATATTCTTCCGAAAGTGATTTACAAGTCAGATACCGAACATACAGCTCAAAAATGTAACACACCAAGGGGAAAAAATTCTCAAAACAGTATTTCAAACTGTTACTAAAAGCCAAGAGGACCAATGCTATGCTCCCACCTCTGGTGTAAGCCAGGCTTCAGAGTGACCAATGCTGTTTCCAGCAAGTCAGACTTGCAATGGATCCAATAATCAGAATCGCCCAATACTGCCTGGAGTCAAGACCAGTCTGAGTTGTTTTGCAGCCCAAGGCAAAGGACAAAATGGCATGTACACCCAGACAGTATTATACATCTAGTAGTGAATCCTACTTCAATGCTAGCAACGGAGCACTGCCCTGCCTCATAGGGAGATCAGCAAGTTAGTTATAAAGGTGGAGGGGAAGGCACAAGACACACGGCTTTCTTCTCCAACAGAAGGGTATGGTCAGGGAGCTCAGGAGGGAGACTTGAGGGTACCAACACCTCCCAGCATATGAGTTGCCTCACTCTCGAGTTATCCAGACATTAGCTGCTCTACTACCTTTCTAAAGCACTCAATATTGGAGACCGGGTGACAGTTCCCTCACGCGAAATGAACTCCAAGTGTTCCCAGTTTCCAGGCACAGTCTTGTATTTACAGAAGCCGTCCTGGTTTCTGATTTGATCCCAGCATGTCCTTAAGGCGTCCCTATTTTCATGGGGGAAATGTTGGAGGGGATATCTCTATTTTCATTGGAGAAATGGTGGAGGCTATGGAATTGGATGTCTCTCTTTTCATCAGAGGGACACTGGAGGGTATGTGAACTTAATTGGATTGTGTAACAAGGATCTGGCCAATGCCTTCTTTAGGATAGCAGGGACTACCCTGCCTCTCAATACGGCATTCACCACTTCCAGGGTCCACATGCCCAGCTCCCTCTAACAGATTTCAATAGCCAGGAAGAGAGATGCTGGGGATCTAACCTGGGACTTGCTGCACACAAAACAGATGTTCTACCACTGAGCTACAGCCATTCAGAAAGGACTTCCTTGCTAGATCAGACCATCAGTCATCTAGTCCAGCTTCCTGCTTGCAACAGAAACCTGCCATATTCTTCTGGGAGCTCACAAGCTTTGCTTGGGTTTATTTCATATGAGTTATATTTATTTATGTTTCCTGTTTATGACCCCACAACAACAGAAGAGCCCTCAGGGCACAACCATGAAAGACAAAATTAAGTTCTTAAAATAAAATTTAAAAGCCATCACTGAATACGAGGAATAGGCCAAGACTTGGGGTGGGGGATTGAGACCCCAAAAAAGATGATGTGGGATGTCTGACTGAACTCATATGGGTAGAATCTAGCAGAAATTTAGCCACTTCTCTACAATAACTGTGCAGAGATTGCCAAGGGATTTTTAAAATGATGACAAAAGGTCAGCTCCCTGACTTTATGTCCCACAGTAAACTAGGTTTAGTCATGAATGAGCACAGACAAGGTTACCATCTTAATAAACCTCTCGGTTCCTGGGAAGGCAGCCTTCTTCAATCATTTCTGCAAAGAATTGGAGAGGAGACTATGGAATAAATATCCCCGAAGCTTACTTGCTTTAGAGTGAAAGTAATACTTTTCTTTTATTGAATAGTAGGAGATAGATGAAGTCCAGTAATCCTGTTAGCCTGTAGCTCCAAAAGGAACACAAATACATCCTGACACTTTAGAGGTTAAATGAAGATTAGGATTAATATAAATTCCCTTTGTAACTAATTGGTTTTGTTAACGGCTGCACTCTATGGCAGGGATTTTAAAACTGTGTTGTGGGGAACTCTGGGGATTATTGGAAGTTGGTTGTGAAGTTAAGAAAGAAAATAATAATGGAGAACCAACTTTCCAGAAGGGTCTTTTGCCCACCACTACTGTACTTAACAAGCCGAAGAGTCTTGGATATGTCCTGGAGTTTAGTTGATTTTTATTACTGGTACATTTATGGGCCGCATCTTTCTTCCAAGGAGTTCAAGGTGTATATGTGTTTCTCCTCCTCCCTGTTTCATCCACACAACCACCCTGTGAGTGAGGTAAGTTGAGCTGAGAAATGGTGACTGGCCCAAAGCCACCCAGTGAGCTTTATGGTTCACCTTAAGGACTGCTTCTTTCCATATGAACCTACCCAGACCTTGAGATCATCTTCTGAGGCCCTCCTTCTTGTGCCTCCTCCTCAAGAGGTCCGGAGGATGGCAACACAAAAATGGGCCTCCTCTCCAGTGGCCCCCTGTCTGTGGAATTCTCTCCCCAGGGAAGTTCGCCTGACGCCTTCATTATACACCTTTAGGCACCAGGCAAAAACATTCCTTTTTAACCAGGCCTTTGACTGATTTGATTTACATCCTATGCCCTTTTAAAATGTGTTATAACGCCGGCTCCCTCGGCCTATAGAGCGAGATGAGCGCCGCAACCCCAGAGTCGTCCGTAACTGTACCTAATGGTTGTTGACATTTCTGTTCCACCTTATGGAATGTCACGTCTGTTTACATGTCACATGTCTGTTTACATTCCAGCACAGTATGCTGGGAACGTCCATTGCATGTATAGCTTTTGTTTTTAGCTGTTCTCTCTGAGACGACATGAGAGAGAGATGACATGTTTCTTTGTCCTGATTTATGATTAATAAATCTGTAGTTGTAGTATGCTTCCACAAGCCTTACACCTATTCTGTGTGCGCAGTTCGATCTGCTGATAGTGCGCCTTGGCTCAGAAGCCCGGGTTGCTGATTTACGTTGGAGCAGAGGTGATGGTCTTCGCACCGGACGGCTGGAAGGAGACAGCCCAGCCAGGGGTAGCCAGCTGGCTTCCCAGCCCTCTGCATGCCGACAATGGTCAGGGGTACCTTTACCTTTTTTATTGGGTTGTTGTTTTTATTTTTATTAGGTATGTTGTAGTTTTATATATTGATTTTATTCTGTGAACCACCCTGAAACCCCATGTATAGGGCAGTATATAAATTCAACAAATAATGGCTGAGTGGAGGTTTGAACCCTGGTCTCCCAGGTCATAGTCCAACACTCTAACCATTGCAACCACACTGTGGCTGCAGAATTGTTAGGGTGAAACTTGGCTGCCTCCCATATTCTTCTCCTCTGTAGATGAAGGAGGAGGAGCTGCCAGCCATTGAAGCTGGGCTGCCACCACGTTCCTCCGACCTGACTTGAGGTCAGGAAGCTGTGTGCAGTGTCGGCACCCCCAATCTCCTCCACAAGTTGACATGTCTGCATGGAAGTAAAGCTCCATTTAACTCAGTGGGACTCACATCTCGGTAAATACTTGCCAATTCGCTACCCTTTAACAGCCCCCCTAAGTCATCTCTGCATGGAAATGCTTTCTGCATTCCATTGCAGTAGCGGTTTCAAGAGAAATGTGTTGTGTACACTGCTGTGATACTGAACAGTGATAAGAGGAAAAGGGATCCCCAAATGTATTACGTTGAAAGATGAAATCTCATCACAGAAGAATAGCAGTAATAGAACTGGTAGATATTTTTTTTATTGCCAGCGCAGCTAATAAAAAACCCTCACTTGTAATCAGCATTTATAGTACTCAGTTTAATCAAATTCTTGCTGGTCTAGTTGTTTTTAGCCCAGAGGTGAAAGCTTTTTATATCTTGTCCATAATAAAAGAAGGCACTTATTTTCTGTCCAGGAATGAAAAAGCAGGAAAGAATTAATAAATGAGTGGTAGCTACACATGCCAATTTATTCTTCTTTATAGTTTTATAAACTAGAAAAAAAATAGTTTGAGTTTTCCTTCCTATTACAGATAGCTAATGTTACATCATTACATTTTGCCTTATTTTCAGCCCCCCATATAGATACTCACACCTCATTATACACATACACACACACACACACATTCTCTTTGTGTGTACATATGTGTGATGTACCGTATTTTTTGCTCTATAAGATGCACCAGACCACAAGACGCACCTAGTTTTTGGAGGAGGAAAACAAGAAAAAAAATATTCTGAATCTCAGAAGCCAGAACAGCAAGAGGGATCACTGCACAGCGAAAGCAGCAATCCCTCTTGCTGTTCTGGCTTCTGTAATAGCTGCACAGCCTGCATTCGCTCCATAAGACGCACACACATTTCCCCTTACTTTTTAGGAGGGAAAAAGTGAGTTTTATAGAGCAAAAAATACGGTATATTGTTATGAGTATGGGGCAGGGCAGATTCCCCTAAATTCCTGGGTCTAATAAAAGTTAGAATGAATCTATTGCTTGGCGGGTTAAACTGAAAGTTAGACTTTAAACAGCTGGATTCAGCTTTCCTTGCCCAGGAAACTGCCTGGCAGAGGCGCCATCAAGAGGAATGATCAAGAGGTAATCATCGGAATGACCGAGTCATTGACCTAAGAAAAGACAGAGAAAGAAGCCATCAGCAAGTCTAAGACTATGTGACCCATCCCATGCTCGGGGCAATTAATAGAAGGTGATGCCAGAACGGAGTGAGGGGGGAAATCCAGGTTTGCAGTGGTTGCTGGTGTAAGAGAACTGGGGAAATGTGTCAGTTTTGCAAGCCTGAGGCGGGGCTGTCTGTTTTGTGCTGCAGAAAGGGCCAGACACAACGTCTGGGGTCTCTTGGAATCTGAGGCTGCAGCAATGGAAGGAACAGGACCCTCTTGGGATGTGAATTGCCTGCACTCTCTCCATCCAGGCTCAGGTTGTATATATGTGCAAATAAACCATATATCATAAAGACACCACAGTCTCTGCTGTGCCTCATTGTCCGAAAGGAAGCACAGACTCCGGTAAGTGTGCCCGATACCCCTGCTTGGAGATTGTGGTGGTATGTAACTAGGTGGGGGGAGTTAAGAAAAACTTTAGATAAAGGGAAATGTGTGAAATTATTTCAGACGGCTGAGGTCAATATAATTTTTTTTTTGGAGGGGACCTATAGATTTTTAAATTGTAGCTACAATCAATATTGCCTTAGACTTGCTTGATGGCCTTTCTGTTTAAAATCCTGCATTCTCCTCAGAGTATTTTGTCTGTTATCCCCTGTGAGCGAAATTATCGTGAAAACAGGAACAATCTGACTTTCAGATCATGCATTGCCTCTCTTTACTGACTGGTGTCTTTACTGCTTACAGGCACACCAACTGTGTCTCGGTACTAGCTGAATATTGAGTTCTGATCCAAATGGTTATGATTATGATATTTATAATACAATTTTAGAGCACCATTTCAGTTTCCAGGAGGGAGGGACACAAAGAGAGATTCACAGCAAGGCTCAAAAGGCTATTCTTCCCTGTTTTCTATGTTCTATTGAAAACAATAATGACAAAGCATTTTATAAAAAAATACATTTGTTGCATTTACAATTACATACAATTACATTTGTTATTGCTTGTCATTTAACTGTAACTGGGAGCTGTAAGGTCAGAAAAGCAGGCTTCAGTGTATGCTACATTGTATGAACGGGGAATCACATGAACCAATGGGGGCTGTGCAAACAATTTTTCAGCCTGTTCAGGAGCTCAGCCTGTTGAAGGAAAAGGTGAAATCCAACCAATCAGCTGTTAACAGAGCAAGAGGAAAGGCTGGATTTGGACTCCAGTTCCCCTCAGCTGATTGGTAGGGTGGCCATTTATGTATCGTTCCCCACTCCCAAAATGTCAGGTTTTCATAAAAATTGCATATGTCAATGGATATGTATATATACAAAATTAGAAATTATTATTTTATTATTATTTAAATGGAAATGCAATACAGTCATACCTTGGCTCCCGGACACCTCGGGAGTCGAACGTTTTGGCTCCCGAACGTTCGAAAACCGGAATTGAGTGTTTTGGTTTTTGAATGTTCTTTCCGAAGCTGAACGTCTGATGGAGCTTCTGGGGCTTCTGATTGGCTGCAGGAGCTTCCTGCAGCCAATCAGAAGCCGCACTCTGGAAGTTGAATGGACTTCTGGAACAGATTCTGTGTGACTTCTGAGATACGACTGTACATTTCATCATAGTAAATTTATATGTATATTTTTATAGTTTTTATTTTGACAAAGTGTTATATACTGAGTTGAATAGGATCCAAACTGCAGCAGTCTGATTGGTCCTAGAACAATAGGATCCAAAAGGCAGCAGTCTGATTGGTCCTAGAACAATAGGATTCAGAATGCAGCAGTCTGATTGGTCTTAGAACAACGCAGCAGTATGATTGGTTGGCAGGAACCACCCAATCATGCTCCAGATAGAAGTGAATCCACAACCTGATTGGCTTACAGTAGAATTCCAGAATTAGCCAATCATGTGCAGCTCATTGTGTAAATAATGTATATAAAGCAGATACTTTGAGGGGACTTTCATTCATTCCTCCTCACCACTATGAGCTGAATAAAGAGAATGAAATCACTTTGCGACTCTGAGTATATTTCACAAAGTAATCATAATTAATAAGAATAAAAATGTGCACCCCACCCACAAGACCATTCCATTGTAACTATCCAACTTTCAAAATTACATCACCTCTTGCAACGGTGTGACCCTTTTCCATTTTAAGAGTACAAATTCTACAAACACCTTCCGTATCTCCTCAAAATCATTTCTCCTGCATATTCCCCGCCTTACCTTAATAGCACATGTTAATTTATCATTAATAGCTATATCCCACACCTCTTTATACCATTCTTCCATTTTATATTCACCTTTCCCCTTCCACTTCCTAGCTATAGTAACTCGCGCAGCTGTCAATAAATTTGTGAGCAAGACCTTCGTAGCCTGCGAAACTTCCACCCCATCATAAATTGAAAATAATGCTACCAATGTATATGTACAGATGAAAATTTAGAAATAATTACTATAATTTAAATAGAAACACATTTCATCTTGTGGGTGGGGAGACTGAAATCATGAGATCTGTGTGCCAGCCCAGTCTGTTATGTAGATGCTAATTGTTGGTGGACAACTCCCTTCTTACAGTTCTTTATTTTGAAACTAGACAGCCCTTTATATATGTTATATACGTTAAGTATAGTTTGAAGTGGACACCTACCTCACTAAAGGCAGCCCCCCCAGGTATGGAAGAGAGGTAAAGAAAGTTGGGTGCCAGGTTTCTCCCCATTCATATTACAGTTATTTCAAAGTACTTTGCAGCCCTAGCAATCTGTAGTGTGCAATAAGATGAAATACATAAATTTTAGAAATAATAAAACCATTTCTAAAATTAGACCATCAATACAGTGGTACCTCGGGTTAAGTACTTAATTTGTTCCGGAGGTCTGTTCTTAACCTGAAACTGTTCTTAACCTGAAGCACCACTTTAGCTAATGGGGCCTCCCACTGCTGCTGCACCGCCGGAGCACGATTTCTGTTCTCATCCTGAAGCAAAGTTCTTAACCTGAAGCACTATTTCTGGGTTAGCGGAGTCTGTAACCTGAAGCGTATGTAACCTGAGGTACCACTGTATTCTTTATATGATGGAGGTCACACTTTATGGAGAACCTTCTTAAACAAAAAACGTCTTCAACAGTCCCGCCCCGCAACATAATGATGCTAAGCAACTTTCTAATTTCAGCTGTAAATTGATTTCAAAGGGCTGCAGCTGCAACGCTAAAAGCCCGGCTTCTAGAATGAGATTAGCGTATCTCCAAGGCCTGCAGGACAAAATGAGAAGAAACCAATCCTCAAGACAACAGTTACTTTCAAAGTGTGTGCCTATAACCTGTGTGTGTGCCTACGTAGTTTCCAGAATTGTTGTCACTGGTCCCTGAAAGGATTAGAAGACCAAGTACATTATGACAACAGTGCACCAATATCTGTTATGGCTGCCAGTGTGGCTCTGGCTAGGAGCCTGGAAATCTCCTCAAATATTAATGCATGGCAAGGTCTCAGCAAGCTCACACGCCTCAGTTTTTTGAGGGAAAAGAACTAGTCATTCAAAGACAGTAACAATTCCCAGTTGGCACCACCATCCACAGACCATTGTCAAGAGCTGACACATCCTGCCATTTTGCAGTCGAACAGGACTAGATGCCTGGCTGTGGGCCTCCTGAGAGTATCTTAAACACTTGATATCTTCTCTAATTTGTCTTCTGAACTGCTCTGCAAAGTATTACAAGAAAGAGAAGGCAGCCATATTTGCTAGGGTTCCCATATTTCAAGAGGTAAGAATCCAGACACAGTTGCGGAGCCTTTTTCCGGAGATCAGCAGCTGCTGGCAGCAGGGTGGTGAGCAGCCTTCCGAAATCGCCATCTGGGAGGCAACAAGGAAACAACCTCTCCACAGCGCTTGTGCTTCCGCCAGGGAACAGACAAAATCCCAGACATTTCATCTTAAATTTAAAATCCCCTTCAGGCAGCCATGTTAGCCTCTGGCCCCTGGACACTACCAGAATTTTCCAGTATATATGGTAACCGTAGATACACCAATTTGCAAAGCAACACTGTTGTGACTTTGTGCCACTTGGAGAAATTGATGTAAATTTCTGCATCTCTACTCTGCAGCTTTGGATTTTTATCTCCCTTTTCTTTCTCGCTTTGCCTTTTCCTCCACGCCAGATGCTCAATCATCTTTCGCCCCTTTCCCCCCGAATATATTATGCTAACGCAGGAGAGCACTTATAGTCACACCTGCATTCAGCACAGTATATAGGAGGATTTGGTGGTGAAGAGGGAGGGAATATACAGACACATATGCATAATACTGTTAAGTAATTTGCAAAGCTCCCTGTCGTTACAAATGCAGGAAATGATTTGAAAATGGCCATGAACTGGTTCTCTGTAAAGCACTTTAGAGTGAGAATGAAACTGCAAATAGCCATGAAATTTGCAGTCAGGGGTGGGGGTGGAGAGTGACATTATCCCCACCTTTTGTAATATATATTTCTAGAAGGAACTTTTGTAAAAGCTGGAGAGAGTTGCAAGCCCAGCTGCTGCCTCCATATGCCTTCTGCATTTCATAATTGCAGAAATGCCAGAAAATACATCTACGGACATCAGTATGGATGTGTATCCAGCTGGTATCCCCATATGCCTTGTCACAAATTCACATTTCAAATGCTGTGCATGGAAGAACTCAAAAAATTGCCCAGTAGCACCTTAGAGATCAACTAAGATGTATCTGAAGAAGTGTGCACTCACACGAAAGCTTACACCCAGAATGTTTGGCTCCTGAACAAACTTAGTTAGTCTCTAAGGTGCTACTGGGCAATTTTAAAATTTATTTATTTATTTATTTTGCATCAGACCAAGACGGCTACCTACCTGAATCTAGAATAATGGAAGAACTCATCAGAGGTGACTTCTGAGAGACTTATACATTTACTTATTTATACCACAGTTTCTCCATGGTTCCTCCCCTCCTCGTTTTATCCTCACAACCACCCTGAGAGGTAGGTGAGGCTCAGAGATATTCACCGGCCCACAAACCTGTGAGCTTCGGGGCAGAGTAGAGGCAGAGAACTGCCACGAATAGGCCTTCCTACTTGACTCAAGCTCAACACAGCCCACCAGATGTATACAGAGTCCACTAGAAAAATATGGAGACTTCTTTCTTACCACTGAAGCTCGTCCCCCCATTGTTTTTTCCCATTTTAAATGCCAGTACAGTGGTACCTCAGGTTAAGTACTTAATTTGTTCCAGAGGTCCATTCTTAACCTAAAACTGTTCTTAACCTGAAGCACCACTTAGCTAATGGGGCCTCCCGCTGCCGCCGTGCCGCCAGAGCACAACTTCTGTTCTCATCCTGAAGCAAAGTTCTTAACCCGAGGTACTATTTCTGGGTTAGCAGAGTCTGTAATCTGAAGCATATGTAACCTGAGGTACCACTGCACCTCACTTATTCACCACATCTTACAAACACTCAGCCTGACAACTTTTCAAGTCCCTCAAGGGGACTTTCTCTAAGAAAGAAACTTGCAACGTATGCTTGAAAAAAATTACTTTATTTAAAAATACAGTACACAGCAGTGTGTCTCTTCCCCACCCTGTTACTGCTGATTCACAAAGATAACATGATCAATTTAACCCAAATACTAGGCTCTTATAAATCCTGAGAGACAGACTCAGTTACATGCTGATTTACATAAGACAATATGCTGAAAAAGAATAGTCTTTCTTTTAACATAAAAGAGTCTCTTCCTGAACTTAAGAATCAGATATAAAATCTGCAGAATTGCTGTACTGCACTGACCAACCGAGGATTTCCCTGAAATCCTCGTTGTGAACAAGTGTACATAAGGAGGGTCCTAAACAGCTAGACCAAGAAATGAAACAAGCAAGGGGAGCATATGGGATATGCTATGATTTATCAAACGTAATTGATCCTTTAAGAAATGATGCTCTTAACACACATTAGACTTATAGTTAAGGGCTCAATTCTTTGCTTCTAGTGAGCACTTTACCCCCTTCTTTTTAAAAGATCCACACAGTATCACATAATCTCTAGGAAACACTTGTATGCCAGCTGCCTCTGATCCAAACTCACACAACTGTATCCATCCCTAGAGAAGACATGTCCCCTCCTTAAGAATGCTTCTAGACCAAGAGCTGGAAATTGGCTATTGAAGTTACATGGTCATCACCATCCATCGTGCAGGCTGGATACAAGAGTGCATTTGATCTCTGAAAGAAATATCGTGCACTTTGAGTCAAGCGACACAATTAGCAGAATCACATGGTACAAGCTCTTTCAGACTGCATCACTTCAGACTGCAAGGGGGAGGTCACATAAGGAAACTTTGACAACAATTAGCTTTCCTGCACACAGGAAGGTAACATGTTGAAGATTATGTTGCAACCTTCATGGCATGCTAGTCTGAGAAAACTTTGGAGGGTTTTAACAAGAGGGTGTATTGAACAATGTGACCCCCTCCCCATAACCCACAGTCTGAAGTAGCAAAGTCTAGAAAAGGCCAAAGTCATGTAATACTGATGATCGTAGAATTTGGATCTTCTGTTGATGAGAACACAGCTTGATTTGCTATGTTGAATGAAGATAATAAAATGCCCATGAGAATAATTGTGGATGGCACAGAGCACCACATCATTTGATTAAAAATTTGGCAAGTGTACACGAGCCACATAGAATTTATTTTGCAGTTTCATCTCCTGCTGCCAGACAGGGCAAAACATTAAGTATATGGGTAAAGCATGGCTCAAGGGACAATTTTCCTTGGACATTTGCCCTGTACAAATTTCACTTTAGCAGGAGCAAAGAGCTGGGTTACCTTTTTACTGGGGAAATCTCAGCATGTTTGCTCAAAGCAATTAATGGAAAGGGAAAGGAGCTAATCAGGGCAAGGGGCAGCATTTTTTCCCTCCCTCTGATTTCAAATGGAGGAAATTAAGTGCATGCCTAACTTTCTCCTTGAAATCAAGGGAATATAAAGGTGCATAACTTTGATTGTGTGCAAAGTCTGTTGTAGAAAGGCTTAGCTCACTTTGACACACCAGGGAGGAAATGTGAAAATATGTCTGTAGGTTGCCAGGGTAAATTAGATCTCAAAATACAGATGTTTTGGATTTTATGTTCCTTTGTGATTTTGAAAAATAGGAACATGTGCAAAATTGTTCACTAGGCCTTCTCTTGTGTATTCTCACATACTTTCCTGGCGTAACTGAAATAATTCCTGAGATATACAATAAATAATTGGAAGGATGATTGTACTTTGGTTAAACTTCTTACCATTTTCAAGACCATTTTTTCACGAGTCCTTTAAAAGGAAAAAAAAGCACCCACCCCCTACTGCCTCCCAGACTAAAGTAATTGAAACGTGAAGCCTCCTGGCATAGCAAGGCTGTGATATAGCCCCATTTTACTTTGGTTGTTATGGTGTTTGAAAAGCAGTGTGAAAAGACCCTTTATTTGGAAGCCTGAATCCCATTTTCAAGAGTGCCTTAAGCAGTAGGGAGCGGTGATCTTCACACTGTGGGTTGTAGTCAACAAATCAACAAGGTGGATGGCAATGGTGACTTAGAGATGGGACCCGAAGTGACCAAATCCAGATTTTATCCTTCAGTAAAAATGGGAGTTAGTGCTCCAGAACACCTACAACGGGGCTACAACATGACTTAAGGTGAACCATAGCAGCGGTGCTTCCACTTTTTGGAGAAGAAAGGGGAAGAGAGGAGTTTGGATAAAGTCATAAGAGATGGTGAATCCAGGTCCAGGAAGAATAGCAGAGAACTGCGATATAACATGGTTATATTAGGTATTGAAATGACTACAGGATCCTTACAAACCATTCACATTGATCTGGTAGTGTTAGGGTGTGAAGGACTATATCATTAAGTTGTCAGCAATTTATTCTTGATCGTACACCCAGCTATAGCTGCTGCAGAACAGAGGCATGTGCTGAAACTGATACCAGTGAAGCAGAGCAGGGCATCTTAAGTCCACGTACTTGTAAAAGGAATAGGGAAACCCATTGCTACAGCAATAATGTGCCAGTGGGAGGAACTCTGGCTCATTCTATCAGCTACTCCATGTTGGCCAACCTTCTCCTTGCCCTGCAAAGCTTCACTCTCTAGCATTGGAGGATCCATCATTCACCACTGCTTCACACAAAGGATGGGGACAGATCTCAGATCAGCAGAAGGCAACCTCTTGATGGTTCCACCACCCTCGGAGGTTTGGGGGCATGTCAGCCCAGGAGAGGGTATTCTCTATGGCAGTGGATTCCCTCTCACAGAGGTGTGTCCAACACCTTCATTGTGTAGTTTCCACCAAACAAGGAAGAAGCAACCCTTAACCCTAGCCTTCCACAGCCACAGCCTTCCACATATATTTTAGGACCCATACTATTCTTGTGACTGTAATTTGTTTTTAAAGTATTTTGTAATATAATATTTTAAATTCTCGCAACCCACCTTGGAACCTTGTGGTGAAAGGTACGTGATAAATTAAAATAATAACAACAAAGATCACCGTCATCATCAGAACAAGGGAGAAGGATGTGAGGATCCCTCAGGCTGGGAGCCAAGCACATCTTATATATTGCTCCTTTTTCATGCCAGAATCAAAGGTTTTGAGATGACTTTTGGAAACAGGTTGCTAGCTATGTCACATTAACCTTCAAGTACTATCAATGAAAGCAATCATTTTACTTTTATGTTACAAATGGGGTGGGGGAGACCTCAGAACAGAGCCATTAACCTTCAGTATGAGATTGTTAATCGCAAAAATAATAGGATATCCCAATGCCTAAGTGTTCTCACTTCTAATCCTAACTACAGGGTACATTGTAGACATTCAAGAACTACAAAATCAACTATTCAACCACATGAAGTCAGGAAAATATCCAAATAAATAATTTCTTTTAAAATTATGATACAATATGCTTATTACAGTAAAAATTGGCGGGTTGTTGTTGTTCTTGTTTCTTCAAAAGCAGAAGCACCAGTCTTAAGATATAAATGTGTATGTGAAACACAGCATAACACGAAGTGCAAACAGCATTTGAGTATGGGATTTTTAGAAAAGAAAAAAGAAAAGAAAAAGAAGTGTATACACTGAAATCTGTTTGAATGGGAACAAGTGTCATGCTAAAATGTAAAAATAACAATGAAAAATCAGACATAATAATGTTCCGTCAGATACTTACCGGTACATGGCTAGGTGGGAGGGGGGACAGCCAGAGATGGGAAATGATATATTTATGTGATGTGAACAGATTCATGCTTTCCCAATACCTCCCCTCCCCAAAACCCTCATCCCCTAAATGGTGCAATGCTTTTTGTTGGAAAATATTCCTAACTTTTGACATTTCTGGCATGTTCTTCATAGGCTGATGTAAATCTTAATGCTGTTAATCAGGTCATAAAACCAGACAAAAGTTTTATTTTTCTCCTCTGCTGGAAAACATGTCAGTTATTATGAGTGAACTGTGAAAAGGGATGACGTCCAGTGCAGCGAATAGACATCCGTCTCAACATCATGTGACTTCTGCAAAGGCCGTGATGTGGTTCTACAAAAATGTAAAAAAAAAGGCATAGGGGAGACAGAGAGAGAGAGAAGAAAACAGTTAAAAGTCTATACAGTAACTGACAAAACAACAATGTGCAATTCCTACCCTATCACTTTGGGAACGGTCGCGTACTTTCGGAGTTTTGTTGCGCTGCGGTGGTGCAAACACATATTCCTGCAAAAAGTCCAAAACGTTTCACAAGACTCCATCCGTTTTAGGGCATTGTCAACGCAATGTGAATGTGGGGAGGCTAAGGGGACATTTGAAGGAAGAATGAACATTCCAAAGGAGTGTGCGGTACTTACCGGTAACCTGCTGCCACCACAACATACAGTAGTACCTCTAGATACGAACGGGATCCGTTCCGCAGCCCCATTCACATCTTGAAGCAAACGTAAACATATCGCTTTTCACTGCTTCTGCGCATGACGTCATTTTGAGCGCCTGTGCATGCGCAAGCGGCGAAACCCGGAAGTAACGCGCTCTGTTACTTCCGGGTTGCCGTGGAGCGCAACTCGATTGCGCTCAACTCGAAGTGTATTCAACCCGAGGTATGACTGTATATAACACACTTGCCAATTCTCTCTTGAAACTCCCAACCCTCCCCAGTTGATTTTCCTCTGTTCTGTTTTGCTGACTTCCAGTTTTGCAGGCCACATGAGGGGAAAAAATATGAAAAACAGCCTGGGTCTCCTTTTGCAGGGTGAATCAGCAGGTAGGAGGAGGGTTAAGCTAGGCATACACAAACTCGGCCCTCCACATGTTTTGGGACTACAACTCCCATCATCCCTAGCTAACAGGACCAGTGGTCAGGGATGATGGGAGTTGTAGTCCCAAAACATCTGGAGGGCCGAGTTTGCCTATGCCTGGGTTAAGCACTACTTTCCTACCCCACAGTTCTCACTTGGAAATTGTCAGGGGCCCAGAGTCAGGCTTCTTTCTCTTCATTAGGTGATGGAGGCAAGGACTTGGAACCTGAGGGGCACATAGGGCCAGCCCCAGAAGTACTGCTATCAGATGAACCTGGGGGGCAGCAGAGCCCCCTCCCCCTGGCCCAAGGATGTGGCACTGCCAGGGCCGGCAGAAGACATTTTGGCGAACAACAAAATGGCTCCCACACTTTCTGCGTGGGAAGAAGGGGAGAGTTAAATTCTACATCAGGAACAAGTAGGGGGGGGATAAAGAACTACATCAGGATCTGCTGCCCTGTGGATCCTGCCACCCAAGGCCATCGCCTCACCTTGCCTCAGGGATGGGCTGGCTCTGGGCACTGCCATCTTCTGACTCAGAGGACTCCACTGGAGAGCTCCCAGAGGGTCCTCTACTCCAGAAAAGTAGGAGATTACAGGAGAAGGCTGAGGCCCTTTGGGTCAAATAGCATCTTGTAGAACAGGTGCTGCACCTGCTGTTACTACAACTATATAAGACTCAGTTTCAGCTTGTTCCTTGCTGGAACAACATCAGAGATCTTTGTTTTCCAGTGTATTGTATCCACCTTGCACCCCAATTAGGTTTTGTCTTGCTGGACCACAGAGTAGGACAGAAGTCCTCCCCCTGTATTTTCATTACAAGCAAAATAGGAGACAGAGGACCTAACGTTTCTCTTTTATTATAACATTTAGTTTCACCTTGTTTCTACATTTACTTTATTTGCCATTGCTTAGCAATGTGAGTATTGGGTAACTTAGGTGTAATTCTATAAGGATCTTATAATAATTAGGATTTAAATTCCAGGCAACAAATTAGACAGTGTCTGATAGCGGATCATATTGTGTTTCATTGTTAATACAATTTTAATGCTGCATTTCTTCCTTCCTTCATTTTCACTTTTAAAAAGTATTAATTACTCCCAGAGAGACATACGGCACAGAATGAAGCAGCAAAATGTTAGAATGAAAATGACATTTGCTCATTGACAGTACACATTAACAACACTTCTTCTTTTTCAATCAGTGAGATGCCCCCTTTATTTGATCTGCTCTACACTGTGCTTCTTTCAACAGGGTGATTCTATTTCTCCATTGTTTGTGCACATTAGCAAACATTTAAAAATACACGTTTCTATATAAAACACAAACTGTGGTCTTCTGTAAACAGAAACTTAAGTCTAAATATACTGACAAATTATTTGAGGCCCACAGTCACAGATCTGCATGGCATTTTGCTTTTACAACCAAGTAAGGTAAAGGTAAAGGTAAAGGTACCCCTGCCCGTACGGGCCAGTCTTGACAGACTCTGGGGTTGTGCGCCCATCTCACTTAAGAGGCCAGGGGCCAGCGCTGTCCGGAGACACTTCCGGGTCACGTGGCCAGCGTGACATCGCTGCTCTGGCGAGCCAGAGCCGCACACGGAAACGCCGTTTACCTTCCCGCTGGTAAGCGGTCCCTATTTATCTACTTGCACCCAGAGGTGCTTTCAAACTGCTAGGTTGGCAGGCGCTGGGACCGAGCAGCGGGAGCGCACCCCGCCGCAGGGATTCGAACCGCCGACCTTTCGATCGGCAAGTCCTAGGCGCTGAGGCTTTAACCCACAGCGCCACCTGCGTCCCTTTACAACCAAGTACTCAATAGCAAATTGTGGCATTCAAAATAAGCCTGTCATTTAGTTTTTAACCAGAAAAGGTTGATGGCAAAAAAAAAAGGATGTTCTAGATGGAAGATACAGGGCATACATTTGTCAAGGTGCTTAAGTCCCCTTGAAGTCAATATGGTAAGTTAATTGTGACCAATTTATGTCCCATTAATTTCAACAGGACTTTTGTATGACTTTCTCTGATTTCGGCTGGGTCTCCAGTACTTGAATTAAGTGTTAAGACCTGCTTATTTATTTATTTCCTGTTCATCACCCAAATGTCCCAGGACAGGTTACAACATTTGGGTGGGATGGCAGTGAGGCTGAGTGACCGGAGCAACCCAGCAGTTAATCACACCGAGCAAGCTGGAGTTAACTCTCTATTAGTAAAACAGGATCTGAACAGAAGTGTGAGGCCCAAGGAGCACAGCAACAAAAGTCTTGCCCCCATGAAGCAGTTGCCAAGACTAAAGGTCCATGCCTCCTGACAGCCGGCTATGTTTCCTCCTCTCCAGGGTGTTTCCCAAGCAATCAGAGATTGTGCCTGTAGGCCATTCTATGCTCCTCCTACTTCATGCCTCTCCTAGTTCTGGGAGACCAGAGGGGAAGGGAGCTTGTTGCAGAAGGAAGAGGAGACACCCATGCCTCTTCACCAGCCAGACTCATCTCTGCCTCTTGGCCTCCCTCCTCTCCTGTTTCAGCTTCTGCCTCTTGTTCTGGACTTCTCTCTGCCACAGACTCTCCCTGCTCACTAAGCCCTGTTACCACTTCAGCTTCCAACACCTCCTCCCTCCAGTCTTCTCCCTCTTTGTTGTCCCACCACTCATACCCAGGTTCTGAACCTTCTTCCCTTGGGGGTTCTCCAGCGGGTTCCTCCCACCATTTCTCTGCATCCAAGACGTCCATGACATTGAGAGAGCTTTGGGCTGGGCGAAGGTGTTCTGCAATTGTGTGCGCTCCATTCCTGTCCTGGCACACTGTGTCACCAGAAGGCTACTGCTGCCATCTTGCCACAACCCTTCACACACCAGTGTCGATTGTTCAAATAATCATTCATACGATTATTCTTCAGGAACACCTTTAGTTACCTGCAATAATGAGCTACAAGCCTTGCTCTTTAAAATGCGACTTTGTGAAATCTAAGCTTGAAGAGATATATATTGTAATGCAGATATTTGATCATGTCTGACCCCTAATTGGTGAACTCTGGAGTTTTCTAACCATGCAATCTTTAGCAAGTCCTTGAGGTGCACTCCCACAGCACACACACACACAGCAGACAAATTGAAATGTCGTGCGAGCAAGCAGCACACACACCCAGGCTCCCAAACGAATGTTTGTTTCTACCCGTCAGTGCTCACAATTAGTTCGCATCAGCCTCCTCTTTGGCTTCCTACCAGAGCACTACACGAGTTTGTTTTGTTCTAATCGTCAGAGGCAGTAACTGGCAGCAGCAACAGAAAAGATTAGAAGCACAGCATGCATTGTAATGATTATTTCCCACCAATGCATCACCGGAGGAAAACCAGAGAAAATGGCATCACACGAAAGCCCAAAGGGATCAAACCAGTAAAATCACCCTCCCATTAGAAAAGCAGGATGCGAAGGCTGAACCTCAAGTGCAGGTTTTCAATCAAACATTTCAGCATATTTAGCACTATGCTAAATGTTTATTCTATTAATTTTTAAATATATATATATATATGAAGGAGTATCACAGTCATATAAAATATGTTTTGTGAAAAATAAGAAAGGGGCTGTATTAAATATTGGAGATCTGTATATAAATTTCGACTACAGACTCCTTATTTATACTTTGTATTCTAGATCTGATTTCAGAGCATTAAAATGATCTTATGAGAGATGTCGGTACTGAAGTGCAAATTTTGCAAATGCACATCTCCTCAGCAAATGAATTCTTTTTGCCTCCCCCCATTACAGCAGAGGCAAACCAAGTATAGAATACAAAAGAATACTTCACAAAAGTTTCATTTCTCAAAATGCTCTTAGCCTGCACTGAAGGCTAACATGTCCGCCTTCATGAGAACACATGTAAAGCACACCAGTGCGCTTCTATGCGCACATACGTTTATTGCCTTATATGAAGATGCTCAAACTGGTCCATTCCTACTATCCAGGAGAAAACCCTAAAGAGGCGTGCTTTAAAAGAGCTCTGCTGGAATGGCTCCTCTTGACCATTACCAATGCCTCGACTCTGCAAAATGTACAATAATTACACAGACAGAATTGAGTTAGACATGTTTTCCACATTATGTACTGTTATCTAACCAGCACATCAAGTGAAGCAAAAAATAAAATGAAATAAAATAAAATATGAAAGGTGAAGCACAAAGCATGAACAGAAATAACAGCAGTTTATAAGCAGCTCCCTGAAGGAAAATCCTGGGGAATGGGGAAGAATATGTGATGGGAAAAGAAATGTGGGCGTTCTGTGCAAACAATATCGTATATTGTGGAGTTCGTTGTAATACATTCCAGTTGTTCTAGATATACTGATATATCTGCAACCAAGCAGACAAAAATAACCTCCTGCCTAATTCTGGGCCTGTGGAGCATTTTTTTAACCTTTCGGCTGTGCCTGGATCCAAGCCCAGTTGAGAACGAACCCTCACACCATCCCAATCAGCATTCTGAACTGATTTAACAGGTACAGTCAAACATCAGTTGTCGAACATAATCCGTTCCAGAAGACCATTCAACTTCCAAAATGTTCAACAACTGAGGCGTGGCTTCCGGTTGGTTGCAAGAGCATCTTGCAGTCAATTGGAAGCCATGTCGGACATTCGGGTTCTGAAAAATGTTCAAAAACTGAAGCATTTACTTCCAGGTTTTAAGCGTTTGGGAGTCGAAACGTTTGAAAATGGAGCCGTTCAGGAACTGAGGTTTGACTGTATGGTATTGGATTTTGGATTTGATATCCTGCTTTATCACTACCCTAAGGAGCCTCAAAGCGGCTAACATTCTCCTTTCCCTTCCTCCCCCACAACAAACACTCTGTGAGGTGAGTGAGGCTGAGAGACGTCAGAGAAGTGTGACTAGCCCAAAGTCACCCAGCAGCTGCATGTGGAGCAGCGGGGAAGCGAACCCGGTTCCCTAGATTACAAGTCCACTGCTCTTAACCACTACACCACACCGGCTCTCTCAGGAGAATAGGGAGGCCAACAGGCAGAGATTAGTCAGGCTGGTGAAGAGTCAAGGGTGTCTCCCCCTCCTGCTGTGACAAGCTCCCATCACCGCTGGTCTCCCAGAATCAGGAGAGGCATGAAGAGGGTGAGGAGAGGTTGGCTGCACTCAGATGCATGTGGAGGAACGGAGACGCGAACCCGGTTCACCAGATTACGAATCTACCGCTCTTAACCACTACACCACACTGGCTCTTGCTTGCTATGATCTGCTTTCGGAATCAAGTTTAAGTGGACTGGGAAGGATTATGAAATGTGGAAATGTATATGGTATATTTATAACACACCTAACCCTACGTGTGTGCACACACACACACACACACACACATCATATGCCTATTGACTGATTTTATTTCAGCCTTAAGGCAAGTGAATGTATATATATTTAGGAGGAAAAGAAAGATGCATTGCATGTAAAGACAACCAGTGCTACCTTGAGATTGTATAGATTTTTAAAAAATGTTTTAAAGATGCTTTTATTGTTTTGCCACTTATTGCTTGCCACCCTCAACTCCTTTGGAAGGAAGGGCAGTATATAAATGAAATAAATAAGGCAATATGAGAACAATTCCATATGATCTTATCATGATGCAACAGCTATTTTGAAGAAAGTTCTTTTGCACCCCATCTGCAGTTTGAGACCTCAAATAACATCTTTTCCAGTTCTTTTGAGAATAACAGTTGCAACCCTAGACATGTTTTCTCAGAAGTACATCCCACTGTATTCAAAGGGACTAACCAACAGGTAAGTGGGCATGGGCCTTGGTTTATGGTTGGCTTGTGTATTAACATTTAGTGACATCTGAACAAGAACAGTCAGCACTTCCCACGTGAAAATATATTTATTCATATTCTTGTGGGAAGTATATACATATATGACAGACAGGCAGACTATAAATAAACAAAACAAAACAAAAGGCGATAAAGGAAGTAAGTCTAACACCCAAGTTTGTGTGTCATCTCTTTCATTTGAATCCCTTTTCATGTCATGTCTTTAAGATTATAAACCGGAGGACAAGGATTGTCTCATAACTGATCTTTGTATGCTGCTCTGGAAGCTTTTCTTGACTGAAGAACAGGAAAAATATGCTTTAAATCTCTCTCTCTCTCTCTCTCCCTCTCTCTCTCTAACAAAATGTATGAATATCATTGTGAAGCCCCTATCGGAGGATTTGTAGTGCCTCATCAGAATCCTGGATTTATGTGAAATCAGGATGAGATAGGGGAGCAAATGTGAAGGCAGGTTGCACAACACCAGTGGCTATGGCATGGGAGTGAGAAGGGAGGGATACTGGGGGAGGGGGACATGATGGTTTAAAATAATGGCAGAAGTTTAGGTAAAGAAGGGAATGGAAGAGGGAGATGTTTGAGTACAGTGAGAAGGGGAAGACATCAAAAGGGGAGAAATGTCTGCTTTAAACTATTTTGAGTGTGTGGGTGTCAGGAATGAGCCAGCTCCTAGCGAAGGTTTGCAGCCAACTGCAGAAAGCAGCCAAGAACAGAGGGGCTTAGATGCTAGTCAGGCGGGGAGAGCCAGCAGCTGCAGACTTTGGTTATTCCTGACCTTGAAGTGTAGGCTGATAAAGCAGTAGCGGAGAGCAGGCTAGAACACAGCCAAAGCTCGCAGGCAGCTCAAACAGGCACGGATAAACACAAAGATAGCATGTCAGAACAGGAAGGGGTTGGAGCTAATCCAAGAAGTCGGTGAATGGGAGGGCTACTAGACAGGAAGCAAAACAAGAGACGCAAGAGCCCTAAGTTCAATATCTTCTGTCGACACTGGAAGGAGTCTTCAGAAGGGTCATCTTGAGTGATGGCGCCGGAGGCTTTGTTTGAGCCGTCCAGAGCTATCTGTTTGTTTTTGCAATAAATACTCCTTTTTAATTACCTACGCTTACTGTGTTATCAAGCTGGAACCTGGACTCCTAAAAGTGTGTGTGTGTGTGTGTGTGTGTGTGTGTGTGTGAGAGAGAGAGAGAGAGAGAGAGAGAGAGAGAGAGAGAGAGAGAGAGAGAGAGAGAAACAACTCATTGGCCCTGCTCCTCCATTGCTCCTGTTAGACGGCAGTTGCCTATGTCCCCAGCCCAATTTCTTTGTTGAGGTCAGGATGCCCAACCAACTTACACTGGATATAATACCAGTGGCACTTTCTACTTCCATGTAGCTTCAGGCACAGAGGCATATCTGTTCCATTCTATCATAGAACTGTAAAGTTGAAAGAGACCATGAGGGTCACCTAGTCCAACTCCCTGGAATTCAGGAATCTTTTGTACAATGGGGGCTCAAACCCACAACCCTGAGATTAAGAGTCTCATTGTCTACCCACTGAATCTGTGCAAGGTCCTACTTGGAAGATATTTCTCATTGCCTTTTCCATCTACTCTGGTTCTTTTTCCCTAGGATGTAGTGGATTCTCAATCTTTGGCCTGCAAACAAGACCCGGGTGCAGTGATCATAAGGAGGTAGAGAAGCTAGTGTTTTTCGTTTTGGAAGTATTTTCTTTCTTTCATTGCAAAATGCAGAGCTTGGTTTGGGCAGCAATTAGAGAAAGAGAACATATTTGAGCTGAAGAGAAACCTGGAAGTGGCAAGGAAGAGTTTTGCACAGGGAGAACTGAACACGGGAAATATTTATTGCCATTCCTCATCTTACAATCCTAAGGATAAATATACCTATAGCTGGAGTTAAAAGCATGTTAATTAGCAATCCTTGGAGGTGAGGCATAGTTCCCCCAGCTTTTATGCTAAACACATAAAGCTTGTCTCTAGCTCTGTTAAACTTGATCACTTGACTGTCAATTACATAGAATGAGCATATAATTAATTGCTGGTCATTACCATTAGTCTGCATTCTCTGTGCTAGGCAACACTCTCAATTAAGTTCATTTTTTAAAGTTACAGTGGGAAAATGATTATCTTTTCTGCACAAAGTAGAATCACAGCCTATGGGCAGCAGTTGAAAGTGATGCATTTCTTAAAAATGGCACAACCCCAGGCATGTTTGCATCCTCTGTGCTCAACGGGTAAGAATGACATTGTGGATCATTAGTCAAGCAGAGCCTTGCTTTAAATCATTCTTGGTATTTTCTGTCTGTTTGGAATGAAAGTTCTCTCTTGACCACTGGAAAATCACAGATGAGCCTGGCCTAGTATAAATTTCAGAAGCTTGACCTTTTGCCTTTGTCTGGGCAACAGAGCAGTAGCTTCTGCTTGTTTGCTTCTTTAAAAAACTCCTGATTTAGTTTGAGATTGCATCCAAGCACATCTTAAGGAGGGAGGGCACAAGGTGGCAGTGTACAGGGGATAAAGAGAGAGAGAGGGCAAGGAATTTTTATTCTTTCAGTTTCTTGGGTTGCCAGTGGGAATGGGTGAATCTCTCAAGTTTGGTTTCTCTCAATTTCTCATTCTTCCAGTCTTAAATTCAGTTGCGTGTCAAGGTCCCCAAGCCACCCTCCAAATAACTCACAACGCACACTTAATTTTTGTTTAAGGTTTTTGGCATAATTTTGGCCACAACTTTATTTAAATACAAAACTGTGAGTGGTTGTTTAGGCATTGGTTAAGACTATCTGTCCCCCCGCCTGGGGACAGAACTGACGTCCGGGCACCACTGAAAGACAGTGCGGGGAAACAAGTCGGGGAGAAATGGAGCTGAGTCACAGACCCTCAATTCTCATCCGCATGCTCCCCGAAGGCTTGCCGGCCCTATCCCATTCCAGGGATTGGACAAAAAGATGGCAAGCCCCAGGATTCCTTTAACGGAATTCCCTTTTGGCAGCAACCATGGAGGGGCAGGCCCAGCCTATCCTAACCCCTCCTCCACCAATTTATAACCAATGCCTAACCGCAACCTTACAAGTTGTGACGATTTGCTACGCAGTAGGCAAAAACCAAATGGCCCAGCCAATCAGCCAGATGGACAAAATTCCTACCAGGCCCCTGCACACAGAGTCTGGGGGAAGAAGTGTGGCCTGCCTAGGGAGACTCTTGAGGGCTGGATGGAGAGGCCTTTGTGCTCCAGGTCTGAGCTTTCATACACCTGCCTTGATTTCTCCTTTCCAAAGAGAAAGCTCCAGGCTGCGTGCAGAGTATTTAAACATTTTACCCCTCCCACCAAAATTGCAACATAACTTTTACCCCAGCAACCCAGTGAATCAATCACTGCCCCAGGCCATCTTTAGAGACCCTGCCTGGTAACAGAGGGGTGGCTCAACAGACCCCACCGCAACACATGCTCTCCATGAAGGAGAACACGCTTTCTCAACATCAGATTGCAACTTAAAAAAAAAAATTCTCATGCAATTTCATCCGCATTTTAATGTGAATTTTTTCTAATACAGAAGGCTTGTATGCAATTTCCCCTAATTTGCACATTTTTATTTCCCCAGATATGACAAATTTCACTTGTTACTTTTGCTAATATATGCATTTTTATGCATGATTTACTTACTTATGCATTTGTGTACACATATGGCTTAAGAAATACACTGCAAAATTCAGTAAAGGTCTAATTTGAATAGATAGCTGTTTCAGGTTGCAAATTGTTTCAGATAGTCTGAGCTGGGTAAGTTCACCTCTAAATGAGATCTTTTGCCATTTCTGCCCAGTCCCTAGCTGCTGGTAATAGTTATCTTATGTTTGTGTGTGTGTGTTTGCTTTAGAAAATGCAAAGCAGGTAAACGTATGCCTCTCAAGACAGAGGAATGGGTCAGTTTTCCCTTAGTCCTAACTTCTACTAGCCTGGGATCCAAAGATCCATACAAAGTTGTTCTACATGCTAAGTGTGGGTGGTTTGTCAATTTTCTCTTCCACAAGCAGTCCCAATGCATCATGGAATGCAATTTAGGAAGATATCCTAAGCCACAGTGACAGTACATATAATAGTAAAAGGTATGGATCATTATGGCAAATGAAAGAAAAAGAGTTTAGATTGCATGGATGGCTGGTTATATAGGATAGACAGAGAAAGGTACAGCAAACAGAGCTCTTGGTTTGCATCTTACTCCAAACACCGTGAATACTCATTTCAGCTGTCAGAATATTTTAGAAGAGCAGCAAAACCAGCTCAACAATGTCCAATGTTTGTAGCATCATCATTATTGTCCTTATTATTCATTAAATACCACCCTTCGTCTGAGGCCCATCTGAGGTGTACAGATACATGGTGAATCAGAGAAGAAAGCTGGGCATAACAAGAATTTCCTGACCTTCCAACGCTTTGAATAGATCCAAGGATATATTTAAGCAGAGACAATGCAAATGTCACATTGAATTTTCAAACTGAACATAAGGGACAAGGCAGGCCTGTGGGCAGCTGTGCCAAATCTAGACCTTCTAGCTCTGGTTTCCTGAGGTCAGTGGCTGGGCTGGGATAGAGAAAAGATGAAGCCTGGAATGCAGTAAGCAGAGGTTGTTGCTCTCTTGACAAGCAACGGCTTCCTAATATCCATACTAGGCTTTGATTTCCCTTTGTAAAGTAACATACTGCATTTCAGCCAGACAGATGGCAAATGCCAAGCTGCCATTTCTTTCACTAATGATTCACAGTGCCATTCCGTATCCAGTTCCGTGTTTTCCTACTGTCTCAAAACATCTCTCCGTGATTGTGTTCTATCAGGTTCACTGTGGGCCCCCACTGTCCTGGCCATCACCTGGGGAAGAAGGAGGAGCAGGCTGACACCTTGTGCAGTGGCCAAAAGCACAACACTAGTCTTCTAGCCAAAGCCAGGAAAGTGCCCTGAGTTCCCTCTGCTCTGCAATTGCCACAGCTAGGAAGGATAAGCTCCAGCCAGACAGCCAGTCATCCAGCCAGCTAGCCAACAAGCCAGACAAGCAAGAGGAATCATCACAGTTCAGGGACACTTTCTGATCAGGCAAATGCACCCAAGGAAGGCACGCAGCAGGGGAAATAATGGGTGGAGTCTGGGGGAAGAAGTGTGGCCTGCCTGGGGAGACTCTTGAGGGCTGGATGGAGAGGCCTTTGTGCTCCAGGTCTGAGTTTTCATACACCTGCCTTGAAAGGAAAGAGTTTCCTTCCCAATATATTCCACTATTGTTTGGTCATTTAACAAGTTGATGGGGGGAACACAACCCTCACATGCTCCCCCCACCAGCTCCACCTCCGATAGGCTCACAGAGGTTTTATTTTGGTTTCAGACACACTTCTGGAGTTCTTCCACATAAGAGGGAATCCCAGGCCAATCAGGATTCCCCCTCACAAGATGGTGCTCTCCACTAAAACACACAGGTAGAGTCCCTTCACATGCTAGATTTGGAATAATCCATATGATTCCACAAGGTGGTGTGATTTATGATGTGCCCGGATTCCCAGCCATGGATATTCTCCTCTCCATCTGAGAAGGAACAGTCTGTACATGAAATACAACATTCACGGAGTGGGTGGGGCAAGTGGGGCATTTAACTTCCCCATTCATTAACAAAGCAGCAGGTGGAGACTGGCTTTTTTAGCTCCTCACCTCCTCCTTGATACTTTTCTCTCAGTCCAGCTCTAAGAGTGGAAGTGAGCTGGGCTCTCAGTAAATTGCCTAAAGTGATGGGGCACAAGATGACCCACTGAAGGACTTCTCTTCAACCCACACAACTCTTCTGATGGGAACTTTGGCTGCCCCTTCCACAGTTCCTAAAGCCTTTCCCAAGTATCTTGCTTCATTCTGACATCTAGCAAAGGCCTAACAGAATGGCTTGTGTAGAAGATGCACATTCATCAAGCAAATGCTGGCTCGAGCAAAGGAGATGGAGACCTCCTTATGACAAAGCGTCTCAGGCATCTTTGCGTTGAGTGGTGTGTCAAAGAATCCCAAGAAGAAATCTGTTTATTCTCCGATGGCAATGAAACACACAAAAGCTCTTACACTTCTTCCTGATCATCTGTAACACTCACAAATTTCAGGGAAATCACAGGGTTATATCCCAAAGACAAGGATACTGAGTGCCGTGGTAAAATAAACAAGCAAAACAATAGCAATGAACAAAAAACTCTCATCTCTTTCTTCAAGCCACTTCATGCATTGCCACTGCAACCCAGCAGCTTCCATGGTGGCAAGCTGCTTCTCATGCACACTGGCAATGCAGATATACACCTCACCTACACTGTATTGATCTTCTGAGCTCTCTTGTGCTGGCTGGGTGCCTCTTTTGATGGAAACCGGGAGTGTGTATCCGCATTTGGGGCAAAAAGTTGTTTTGTGTGACTAGTTGCCTGTGGGTCTATGAAAAGTGATTAGTATTCAACGAATCTGTACTCAGAGAAGAGCCGCTGAAATTAATGGACCTAATTTAGCCACATTCATTCATTTCAATAGATACACTCTGAGTCAAACGTAGCTGAATGCCACTCACTGCCCACAACTCCCTGGTGAGTGTGCCTGGCAGAAACTCCAGGTGCACATTTAAATGTAGAATTTTGCAGTATAATGAACAGTAATAAAACCACCTCTCGTGTTGACATGTAAGATGCTCTAAATGTTCTCTAGTTTTCTAGACTGTGTATAAAGTTAAAAAGTAAATAAATGATAGGAGCACTGACCACCACTAATGGGCTGGATATTACATGCTAGGTTAATGGATAATGACAGTTTTGTGCAAAGAAGGGGTAATCTAACTTTTTTCAAGGTAATTAATATTTCTAAAACATTTTGTCCTGCCTCATTATCCATTTCAGTGCTTGCTTTTGTCGCAAAAAGCCATTCTGACACAATCTGACTTTCTATTATGTAACCATGTGGCATCTTTTCGGAACTAAAAATGTTCCTTACTGCCTAATATACCCATGTATTATTTATTCTGACTGACATCTCCTAGAATCACCTGTGATTGCTGCAGGCTTTCCAGCCCTTGCTTTGGCAAGGTAATAATAACTCCCAACCATTCGCAGTTCTGCTGTCCTGATCAAAGGAAGTGCAGTGTGATGCCTGATTACCTAATCCTACCAGAGACCAAAATTCTGCTCACTTCATTAGCAGTTCTGTGCCTGGGAAGTGGGGGTCGGGGAGACTGCTGGAAGACTTGTCTATCATCCCGAACCTTCTTCTCTTTCATGCAGATGTCTCTTGGCTGACTCACTTCCTGAGTTTCTTCCACTAGATGTTTCTTCTCAATAAACATATAAAGAATATGTTGAGGGGAGAGGAGCAATGAAGATGTTCTTTGGTACCCTCTACTGGATTTTGGTTTGAAGCTACCATGCCTGCGTTGCCTATAATGGGAAACCATAAGCTCCACCTTGGCATGGTGAAAGGATTTTGAAAGCATCTATATGGGTTTTAAGGGACGCGGGTGGCGCTGTGGGTTAAATCACAGAGCCTAGGACTTTCTGATCAGAAGGTCGGCGGTTTGAATCCCCGTGACGGGGTGAACTGCCGTTGCTCAGTCCCTGTTCCTGTCAACCTAGCAGTTCAAAAGCACGTCAAAGTACAAGTAGATAAATAGGTACCACTCTGGCGGGAAGGTAAACAGCATTTCCGTGCACTGCTCTGGTTCACCAGAAGCGACTTAGTCCTGCTGGCCACATGACCCAGAAGGTGTATGCCGGCTCCCTTGGCCAGTAAAGTGAGATGAGCGCTGCAACCCCAGAGTTAGCCACGACTGGACCTAATGGTCAGGGGTCCCTTTACCTTTTTATATGGGTTTTAAAGGATCTATAATTCATGGTTGCATCTGAACTCAGGGGAATTCTAGATAGTTTTAGCAAGCCTTCCACGACCTGGTATCCTCCAGACCCCCATGAGCCCCAGCCATGATGGCCAATCATCTGGGATATTGGAAGTCGGAGTCCAAAACATCTGGAAGAGACCAGTTGGAGGGAGGCTGGATCATACACAGTGGTGTGAAGTTGTCTTGTGTGAGCAAACCTTTGTTTAAAATATTTGCAGCTCCCCTGAGTTCCAAAGACTTCTAGGCCATTTTAAATCACAACATGGTGCTTCTGATTCCCCCCTCAGGGTTTGCCAAAGGAGGAGAGAAAAGTGTGGAAACCCAAGACTTGATGCCACTCATGCACAGAGCACAAAACCTGGGGAGCAGGGTGGGTAACATTTTTCAATCCAAGGTCCACGTTCCCTCAAGGGCAACCAGCTGGTGGGCAGGAACTGGAGACAAAAGTGGGAAAGCCAATGGATGTGACTCTTACTTTGTACACTAGGTTATTTTCCAGCCATGCAGAAGTCTGGGGTTTCTACACACACACACTTCTCCATCTCCCATTAAGACGAGCAACAGGCATGATCAAAGTGAGGGTGTGGCCTGGAGAGAGTGGGTGTGGCCTGGAAAGAGGGTGTGGCCACGGAAGACTCCCAAGGGCTAGACAGAAAGCCCATGTTCCTTAGGTTCTCCACCCCTGCACTAAATACCGGCTTGGCATTATATACAAAATTTCCCTTGCTATCCCAAGTCTGCAGTTGTCCTAGCATTCAGTGAATGGTAGCTAGTGGCTATGAATCAGAAAGTTCTCCTTTTGTGTCGTCAGAATTTAGAAAGGAAGTGACATTTCAAATTCAAGAAGAGCATCCATTACCTTTTCTAAAGGACTCTCTACTCGAGGGAGGCTGATCATAGGCATTTGAGCCAGATTGTCCATGTGAGAATGTTCATGTTCTGGTTGTCTACCTCTAAAATTATTTACCACACACACAACCTAGAAAGAGAAGGAAGAAATCAGATATTATGAGAGAGTTTAATAGATTGGATCCTGAACACCCACATCAACTGTACAATGTCCTCCGATAGAGATGCTAATTATTAAATCACTCTTCCATAATGAATGAGATTACAGCACAAGCACAACATTGTAAAAACACAGCTAGAATATGCTTAGGCTAATTATCAAGAAGATGCCAGTGTACATTGTCGTTCCTGGAATTTACCAACAATTGCTTGTAAATAGACATTTTAGATGCCTACCCACAACTGCTTGTAAATAGACATTTTTAGATGCCTCTGGAGTGTTTTTTCAACAGACATCAACATGCACTTATACATCAACTTAATGCACTTATCAATATGCACTTACCCATCAACATGCACTCTTTGAACAGAATAGTCTAACCATCAAGAGCTCATAGATAAAATAAACAGTAGTGGCTGGTGTGGTCTTGCTAACCCAGTTTCCCAACACTGCCAGTTATCAAGAGGGAAAGACAAGGCGGTGGATAGTTCCTCACAGATACAGCAGTGAAGCCAATCCAACACCCATACTATTGTACCTGAACCACATCAAGCTTCCCACTACCTCCCCCCCCCTCCCTCTTAACAGCCAGCAGTGACATGCTGTTTTGGGAAACCAGGTTAGCAATGCAGCTCTGCCTACATTGCCCACTACCGTAATTAATGTGGCATATCTTCCAGCACATGGTGACTTTCCGTACTCAATGTGTGCAGTGTGGATCCACATTGTCAGAAGGCTGCAACAAAAATGCCATTTTCTAAATGACTGTATAGTACTTTGAACTTTTTTTTAAAAAAAAGGAAAACCAGTTAACACATTGCGCTGACAATAATTTAGTGACATTGCTGACAAACATGAACTCACATTGGCCTGGGCCTCAATTTGTGCTGAAGTCTTCCAATACAGTGGACTCATTTGGAATTCAATGGTGAGGTTTGGATAATAACCTCTTTTAAAAACTAACATATTATTTTAAATATGGGATCCAGTAGTTGCAGATGCACACAGCTTAGTGGAGGAGACACTTTCATTGCAGGCAAAGGAATGAATGCATGTAACAATTTAAACTAGTGAAATCAGTGATCTCTCATATGAATGTGTTCCATGTGCATGCTGGAGCGCATATTGAGCTCAGGATTAGCATTAACTGTGCATTTGTTTATATTTATGAATGATTGTTATTCAAGCATGCCGCCTGCATTCTGATGAATAAATCATGTGAGGAACCCATTCATAGTCAAACTCATAGTCATAGAAAGAGTCACGTGCAGCCGTACTTACCAGAAACGCTGCTATAGAAATGCCAACTAGAAATCCTGCTATCACGTCTGACCAATGATTTCGATATTCTGCTACTCTGTTGATACCAGTAAGAAATGCCATGCACATTAAACTCAAGCAAAGGACTGGTTTTGCCAGTCTTGTTCCTCTGGCCTTTATCGTGTTGGTGATATACATCTAAGGGTGAAAAGATCGGGGAAGGGATGAAAGCAGCGTGAGTTTTCATTCTTAAGTGGGGAAAGCGTTGTTCAGATTTTTAAAAAGGCAAAATTTACTTTGTTGGTTGGTGGGGAATAGAACATAATGATTTAAAACAATCCAATGTAGAACATACAAATTTAAGCCTTGATTCATTTAATTGTTTATATACCCCTGCAATTTAGACAGAAGTGCTCAAAGCACCTGAAACCATTTATCAAATGGATACACTAAAAGTAATATACCTGAAACAAAACCGAACCAGCAGGAATACATGTCTGATGTCCTCACCTTCCCCCCTTTCTTTCTGGCTCCTTCCCACCAGGCAATTAGTGGTAAATGACCCTGTGTATGGTGGGGACAACAACAGTCTAGCTGCATTAGGACCAAGTGGACGTTGTCTTCACCCGCTTCCTTTGTTATCTACCACCTTCCACCAAGTCATTGGTGATGAGAGAGAGAGAGAGAGAGAGAGAGAGGATGATGATGATAGATAGATAGATAGAAAGATAGATAGAAAGATAGATAGATAGATAGATAGATAGATAGATAGATAGATAGATAGATAGATGATAGATAGATAGATAGATAGATAGATAGATAGATGATAGATAGATAGATGATAGAGATAGATAGATGATAGATAGATAGATGATAGATAGATAGATAGATAGATAGATAGATGATAGATAAATGATAGATAGAGATAGATAGATGATAGATAGATAGATAGATAGATGATAGATAGATAGATAGATAGATAGATAGATAGATAGATAGATAGATAGATGATAGATAGATAGATAGATATAGATAGATAGATAGATGATAGATAGATAGATAGATAGATAGATAGATAGATAGATGATAGATAGATAGATGATAGATAGATAGATATAGATAATAGACAGATAGATAGATGATAGATAGATAGATGATAGATAGATAGATATAGATGATAGATAGATAGATAGATAGATAGATAGATAGATAGATAGATAGATAGATATAGATGATAGATAGATAGATAGATAGATAGATAGATAGATAGATGATGATAGATAGATAGATAGATAGATGATGATAGATAGATAGATAGATAGATAGATAGATAGATAGATGATAGATAGATATAGATGATAGATAGATAGATAGATAGATAGATAGATAGATGATAGCTATAGCTAGATAGAGATAGATGATAGATAGATTAGATAGATAGATAGATAGATGATAGATGATATAGATAGATGGTAGATAGATTAGATAGATGATAGATAGATGATAGATAGATGATAGATAGATAGATAGATAGATGATAGATAGATGATAGATAGATAGATAGATAGATAGATAGATAGATGATAGATATAGATAGATGATAGATAGATAGATAGATAGATAGATAGATAGATAGATAGATGGTAGATGATAGATAGATAGATAGATAGATAGATAGATAGATAGATGATAGATAGATAGATGATAGATAGATAGATATAGATAGATAGATAGATAGATAGATAGATAGATAGATAGATAGATAGATGGTAGATGATAGATAGGAGAAGGAACCATCCAGCAGGAGGAGATTGATGTATTTACCTGCTCTTGCAGAGCAATTGTTGGTAAAATGCTATTGTCAGAAAGGGGAGTCCAGCTTGAACAGGAGTAGGGAATCCATCTCTGCTTCCCTCACTTCCCTGTACCTTCCCACAGGGCAGTTGGTGGTAGATGGGCATGGGGAGGAAGAGTGGAAAGCCCAGCAGAAACAAGTGCTTAGTGTTGTTTTGCCTGCCCCCACCCCCTCCTTTGTGCACACAGTCGAAACAGCACCATGCACTCATCCAGTGTTCTGGGCTGAATAAGCTAACAAAGGGCCCTGAAAACAGCAAGAAAAATTGTGCCCACCACTTTCAGTGTTATTGGAGAGCTAATGCACTTCTGCCTCTTGCCTCTTCATGTTCACTAAGGGCAATTAATGCTAATCAACCTCATTGTGTGGAGAGGACATAAGCTGAAATGTCTCTATGGTTAATCAAGAAACATCTTTGCTCTTAACATTTCCAGCAAGCTGCAGACTAGCAAGTAATCTTGCTGCAGTCTATGGCTGCCATCCAACACTGGCGCACTTTTAAGTAAAATCAATGGACTGATTGCACGTAACTCTGCATTAAACTGTGACTTAACATCTTTCTTCGCTGCCCAGTAAAATGTGTTCAACAGACTCAGGAATGAAACGCAAACAACAAAACGCTACACTTTGAATTCCTGATGGCTCTCCACTGCTTCTAGTTACCGGATGCAAGAACTGATCAGCAACAATGTTATTAGTGTAGCAATGAATAATAACAACAATGAAACATGTTATTAGTGTAGGTTACATCTAAGAGCAATCACCCAATTCATCCTGAAGATTAATCCTATGAAGCAAGTCATCTACACTGATCGGGAGCTCTACTGATCAAGGCTAGAGATGCTTTCTTTGGCATCTTGAAAGCAGTATGATAGCCACTCCTCGAAAACAGGGTTCTGCAGTTTTGGGGGAGTTTCTGAAATGCCTGCAAAACCTGTTTGACCAGAGATGGCAGTGGAACAAAGGAAAGGTGGGTGTGCACCAGGGGTAGCAAACATGCTGTGCTCCTGATCTTATGGACTACAACTCCTATAATCCTTGGTAATGCTGGTTGAAGCTGATGGAAGTTGTAGCCCAAAACATCTAAAGGGTGCCATGCTTGTTTCTCCTGGTGTGCATCATCCTTCCCCATCACTGTAATCTCCATATATTTTTGGACTACAACTCCCACCAAGCACTGCCAATAAAAAGGGATGGTGGGAGTTGCTGTCTAAAACATCTGGGGAGCACCAGATTAGGATAGGCTGATATACACCAAGGGAATCAATGACTTCATCATACCACAGTGAGGGGGGAAATTATTTGATCCCCTGCTAAATTTGCACGTTTGCCCTCTGATGAAGAAATGACCAGTCCATAATTTTAATGGTACGTTTATTGTAGCTGTAAGAGACAGAATAACAACAGGAAAAGCCCCAGAAACCTAGAAGACAAAAGTCAGAAATTGATGTGGATTATAATGAGTGAAATAAGTACTTGATCCTGTATCAACCAGCCAGATGTCAGGCTACCTGGTATCTTTGCTGTATGTGACGAGCTGAGATTAGAAGCACCTGCTGTAAGGGAGAGGTCTTACCTGTAATCCCAGCTCATTACAGTACCTGTACAAAAAACACCTGTCAACAGAAGCAATCAAACCAGCATATTCCAAAGTAGCCACCATGACCAAGACCAAAGAGCTGTCCAAGGGTGTCTTGGACAAAACTGTAGGGACAAGACTGTAGACCTGCACAAGGCTGGACTGGGCTACAAGACTATTGCCAAGCAGCTTGGTGAGAAGGTGACAACAGTTGGTGCAATAATTCGCAAACGGAAGAAACACAAAATAACTGTCAACCTACCAATAAAATTATGGACTGGTCATTTCTTCGTCAGAGGGCAAATGGGCAAATTTAGCAGGGGATCAAATACTTTCTCCCCTCACTGTACTTCCAATTCTCTTTTTTAAAAACTAAGGTTTTTCTTCCTCCTCAAAGGGTCATAGTCAAGGCTAAACTAGAACTGGAAATCCAGGTCCATGATGCACTACCTGAAATTGAATTTATATGCTGACTAAATTTGTAAGCATCTCATCAAGTCGAAGCCCACACCACAACAAGTTTTCCCCCATGCTGTTGACAGATATTCTTGGTGGCAGTTTAAGAAGAAAGAGATAATATGGTTGGAACCATTCCTCATGGCAATTGCTTGCTACAAGGAGCTCCAGTCCCTGCATGTAGACTATTTACTTTCATTACCCAGCTAGTTTTTGCAAGGCTCTCTGTCTGTACATGTGTCTGTCCATAATACACACTGGGATCCTTTGTGAAGGCTAAACTTCCAGTCCTTTGCAGAATATGACACATTAGTCATTTTGCTTAACGTACATTTCCATAAGCAAAAAATAAAAAATAGTAGCAAACATTACATTTTTTTCTTGAGAGGAAAATGCTGAAGCTCATCATCTGCTTGTGAATGTGCTCCTTTATGAATGGCAAGCTAACAAAAACAATTCTGCCTAACATAGAGAATAAACAATGACTTAAAAAGGCTGCATCTCTAATACCACTTTTCTTTCTTTCTCCCTGCAGTCGGGAATCAATGTTGTTTTTGCAGCTCTTCTTTTATTTCTGTTCCCCAAATTGCAGTGAATTCTCTCTTCTGTAGTAAGACAAGTTGCTATATTAGCATATAATACTGATGAACTGAGAAAGAATTCAGTTGCTCTTGTCTTTCTCACAGCATCTGTCTTCAAATACCAATAAATGCCCAGCTGCTTTTGGGGGGGGTGTATTCCCCAAGGTCTGCATTTAACACAGACCCAAACCTTATGTGGCCATCCTACTGGCCAAAATTCAATGGTTTCTCCTGCAGCAAACTCAAAAGCACAGATGTTTGTCCTTTAAAAAACCTGGTGCATATCCCTGGAAGCCCATGGCTTCCTGCTAAATGTTTTCAAATGTACTATTATTATTATATAATTTATTATTCAGTGATTACCTATGTGTCAAGGTGATTTACAAACATACCATGAAAAGCTAAAAATGGTTTTTAGAGGCAATAGTAAAGATAGCGTTAAGAACAATACAAAATGAATAAGCAGAGATTTTTTACACGTAGCTGAAAAAAACTTGTCAAAATAAAGATGTCTCCAATGATTTCTGGGAAGTACAAATAGTGAGTGCCTTTTGTATGTCAGCAGGGATGCTGTCCCACAGAACAGAGGCAGCCACGCCTAAAGCCCTGATCTGAGTTACTGTATTTATGTTCACACATTATGCTGAACCAGCAGGGGGGACAAAACACTTGCCACATAAAGTGTGGACTTGACTCTCAGCACAGGGAAGGCATTTTTGAAGGAGTGCCCTATATAATCCCCACTCCAGGCCTCCTTGTGGCCTCTTCCAAGGCCCTGTTCCCATGGCAACCATCCAGGCCTAAGATTGGGCTGCAGGAAAACTTGGTGAAAATGCATCCCGATCAGGAAGAAGTAAGTGGAGAGCTATGGCTGGTAGAGCCCAAATACAGCCTGGCCCTGCTGTGGTGGCTGCACCACATATGGAGGTAGGCCTGCGGGGTTGCTATGGCAACGGGGCCTAGGGAGTGGACTGTGAGGAGGCCTGGCAGGGAGATAGTAGGGGAAGGAGTGTTGGAATTCCATCCTGCTGGGCATACTTTCTTAACAAGCACCTTTCCTGTGGGGAAGGCATTTGCGAAGAAGCACCCTGCACAGAGTTGAACCCTCCTGCTCTTCGGCGGGGGTGAAGGAGGCACATTTCTTCCAACCATACATTTAATTAGGATCTTAGTTAAGCATTGGCCCTACCCCTGAATTGATTTGGGGTTGGATCTGAAGCAGATGGTCTCCAGGAGGGGCCTTGGGTTGGGCAGGGCTGGGAATAGCTTTCTGCAAAATCAGGCAAGGGCCGTTTAACTAACCAGCCTGCTGTTCTAGGGGTAGCCAAGCCAACCATGTTACAGGTCTTGTCAGAAGGCTCAGGTTGACAGAAAGTTTCGGTTCTGTTTCATTCCTGGATGAGCCAACATCTTCCCAAAGCTATTTTAATAGAAGGGAACTTCAGCTAGCAGGGCTCACTTGGAGCTATCCAAGGTCCTGCTTTTTGTTAAGCAAACTTTTGACCATACTTTCCCAGCCTGGCCTGCTTTGACTTTCTACACCAGCCTTCCTCAACCTTGAGTCCCCATAAGTTATTAAACTACAACTCCCATAATCCCTGACAACTGGCTATGCTGACGAGGAATGATGGGAGTTGTAGTCCAATAACACAGGAACCCAAGTCTGAGAAAGGCTAAACTACACCTTACCTGATGAACCTGACATGGCCTACTGTGACTCAACCTTGCTTATCTCAACTGGGCATTATCTTTTTTTACTTGACTTCACCACACGCTGCCTACTTTCCTTGTGAGCCTCAATAGCACACACAACGGGATAATCACCACCACCACAACAAAAAATTGTTCTAAATTAAACTGGCTTTTCACTTTCACACAAAATACCCTCAACCTTTACACATCATACTGAGAACACTCTAAAAGGTGCATTTTCCAAACTCATAAATCCTGTAAGATCAAGGCTTCCAACCGTATCTAAATAATAATAATAATAATAATAATAATAATAATAATAATAATAATAATAATATCAGTCTCATACCTATTGCTGATGCCAGTGAACAGTATCAAAATGTTCCATTATTCTTAATTGTCTTTATAGAATAGACTCATCTTATTAAAACAAAACTGCAGGAAGTTAACAAAATAGGTTGGCATCTTTAAACACTACCCCTTTTAGTTACTGCAATCCAAGACAGACATTGACAAACTAGAAAGGATACTAAGGAGAATTTCAAAGATACTGAAGAACAATAGTTATGCAACTGTGTATAGATGAAATCACACAAGTGAAATGTGTGTAAGACGCAATCACACAGTAGTTGTTCTTCAACCTCTTTTGTCTCTTGTGTGTTGATTTTACTGTACATTGCTTAAGATACGTCTGTTAGAAGCAGTATATAAACAAATCAATAGCCAGCCATAGACTGAACATGTCTATGATTGATTGATTCATTGACTGGCAGCAATTAAAAATATGGAAAACTGGGAAGTGGTATGACAGGGGAACCAAAACTTTGCAGGATTATGCAATGGATTCCCCTGAAAGGTATTGTGGGTTCCTCTTATTGTTTTAAATTGGTTATTAGTTTTACACCATGAATTTATATATAGGAAGTCACCTTGGGAGGGGTTTAAATGTAAAAGGCAGCCTACAAGCAAATA
Organism: Podarcis melisellensis; assembly: GCF_964234715.1. Lineage (NCBI taxonomy): Eukaryota > Metazoa > Chordata > Lepidosauria > Squamata > Lacertidae > Podarcis > Podarcis melisellensis. The sequence continues at coordinate 72,790,769 of NC_138538.1, read as the reverse complement.
AATCTGTGACCGCATTCAGTCAAAACTGATACTGTATTCATTTCACAGACTGTACTAACTCCTGCAGTACCATATTCTTGTTAAATCCTGCCCTCCAGTATTGTTGCCATTTTTAATCTTGGTCTTTCTTGAACTTGATTCTGATTGCGCAGTGCTACAGAGGTTTTGTGTGCTGGCAGGGAGAGAAATAGAAACGAGAGCTTGTGTATCTGTCAAGAGAAAACATTTACAGAATGTTCAGGAAAAACTACACAGCGCTTTTAGTAATGGAATTCAGATTCAAGCTCCCTGGTAAATAGAGGCTTCATAAACTCAGCAAGGATTGCCTAAACTTTGTTTAAAGGTATGTTGTTGGTTTTTTGAAATGTGGGGGAAATCACTGCTGTCATTTTGAGACATTCAAATAAAAAGCAAGACACATCGGGGGGGGGGTCTACTTTCAATTTTATGAGCTATTTCAGGGGCAGGGAACTTTCAGTCTGAGGACCAAAGTCTAAGCCTCTCATTCAGCCCCTTGGGATTCTCCCCAGTCTTAACTCTTCACCAGCACTGCTCCATGCCTTTTCCCAGGTGCAATTTGGAGTCGCTCACATGAAAGATTGCCACTTATTTCCCTCCCCTTTCTCTTTCCCACTTCTTGTACCTGCAAGGGCATTTTTTTATTTATTCTTAATGCTTTTCTCCTTCCCCCACCCCTCTTTGTTTGTCAATCTGAGTGAACACTTTTTTATTTAAAAAAAATAAAAGCAGCACTCACAACTCGGGATGACACTGTAAGTAATTGAGTGCGGGACAGGGAAAGGACAAGGGAAGGATTGATCCATTCATTGAGGGGGGGGACCTGATGCCAATCATCCACTGACCACAGTGCAGCAGTTTGGGGTCATTTATTTCTCCCCTTATCCCCCAATTGGGAAAATCCAAATTCAGTGGAGAAAATGTGTGAAATTGCAGCTCTCCACAGTGGGTGTCTTGCTGATGATGCTCACTTAATGAGAACACAAGCAAACTGTGAATCCACAACATACTCCGGTGTGAACAAACCCTTAGTCTCCAGGCCCTTCTCCCTTTTAGGCCTTCTCTTCTAGACACACTCTTGTTTGTCCATATCCATCTTAAATTACAGTGCACAGAAATAATACAACGTTCTTTAGAGATGAAATAATTATGTGAAATTGACTGTTTTTGCTTTGTGGGAATTCTCTTTTCCACAGTCTTACAATCGTTTCCCAACTTAGTATGCCACTGTTGGCGCCATGCTTGCAAACACTCTATTTGTATGGCCTCTAGAATTCCTGGATGAGTTCCTGCTTTTGAACCTCCGGATCCTTGAACTCTAGGTGATCCCAAGAGAAGTCTGGCTACAAAAAAATCAACCTGACTGACTCTGGATGCCTAGCTCTGCATTTTCTTTGCCCTCACTGCTGCTAACAGTAGAGTGTGTGCCATGAAGACTAGCTGAGATTGAAGGAAGTCTCTCCTTTTTACTTTATTTTTCAGTTTATCCTAATGCTACTGATTCCTGCACAGACAAAGCATAAGTCTCTCTCTCTCTCTCTCTCTCTCTCTCTCTCTCTCTCTCTCTCTCTCTCTCTCTCCCTCCCTCTCTCTCCCTCTCTCTCCAGCTTTCCTACTCCCACTACGCCTCCTCCTTTCCCCTCCCTGAAGCAATCCACTGTACATTACAGCCTCCGTGGCTGACAGCCATATCACTTCTCATCCCCACCCCTCCTTCCCTTCTCTGGAACAGCCTTCACAGTCAATTATTATACGACCACTTTGTTCTTCTCTCCCAATAAATCTCACTTCTTGGGAAAGCTCTGATCTTGTCTCTGTTGCTCCCCACCACTGTCCAACGGCACTCTGCTTCTCAGATTTTGACCCAAAGTTAATGCAGCCTGAGATCCTGCGCATTTAATTAAATGTGCTTAAGTTTATGAGCCAATTCTATGGATAGACATGAACACCTCCTCTGGCAACAGAGCCAGGATTGCAGAATAGAACCCGGGACATTTCCCCTAGCACATTTGATCTAATTCCCCCCAGTCCTTTCTATTCCAGAAGAGGCTAGTCTCTGAACACACAGATGCAAATTGTGCATGCAATATACCTCTAAAGCACATTCAAAGCACATTATTTCCCTCAAAGTATTCTGGACACTGTAGTATACCCTTCATATAGATACAATTCCAGACCCTCCAAGTGTCCCTATTTTCCAGGGATGTCCCTGATTTAGAGAAGCTGTCCTGGTTTCTGATTTGATCCTGGAATGTCCTGCTTTTTCTTAAGATATCCCTGCTTTCATTAGAGAAATGTTGGAGGTTATGGAGTTGGAGAAATGTTAGAGGTTATTTGACTCCCGAGCCGTCTGAAGGCAATCCTGTATAGGGAAGTTATTTTTAACGTTTAATTTTTCATTATGTTTTTATATATGTTGAAAGCTGCCCAGAGTGGCTGGGGAAATCTGGTAAGATGTGTTGGGTATGAATAGTGAAATTATCATTACAGAATAGGACATCCCTATTTTTATCAGAGAAATGTTGAAGGGTATGTAATTCTAAGTACAGTGGTACCTTAGTTTACGAACGTAATCTGTTCTGGAAGTCCATTCTTAAACCAAAACCATTCTTAAAATGAGGCACGCTTTCCCTAATGAGGCCTCCCACCGCCGGTGCCCTTCCACCGTTCAGATTCCATTCTTAGACCAAGGTAATGTTCTCAAACCAAGACACTATTTCCGGTTTTGCAGAGTTTGTAAACCAAATTGTTCTTAAACCAGACTGTTCTTAAACTGAGGTACCACTGTACCTCTTAACAAACTATGGCACCCAGAATTCTTTGAGGGAAACACTGTGCTTTGAATGTGCTTAGCCAGCCTTAGTCTGCAGGTATGTACAGTGGCACATATACCAAACAAGCATACTAACAACACCATGACTATAATGCAGAGGTTCCAGCGGTGTTTCCTTAATTTTACTTCTCCACAATAGCACACTTCTATACAAGTCTACTTGGAAGTCACCCTCACAAAATTCAGTGGGTATAAAGTAAACATCCTTACTGGGAACAAGCTACATTTAATATGCCTAGGGTAAAGGACCCCTAGACGGTTAAGTCCAGTCAAAGGTGACTATGGGGTTTCGGTACTCATCTCACCTTCAGGGAGCTGGCATTTGTCCACAGACAGCTTTCCAGGTCATGTGACCAGCATGACTAAACCACTTCTGGTGCAACGGAACACCGTGATGGAGACCAGAGTACACAGAAACACTGTTTACCTTTCCGCTGCATTGGTACCTATTTATCTACTTGAACTGGCGTGCTTTTGAACTGCTAGGTTGGCAGGAGTTGGGACCAAACAACGGGAGCTCACCCCGTCACAGGGATTCGAATCACCAACCTTCTGATCAACAAGCCCAAGAGGCTCAGTGGTTTAGGCCACAGCACCACCCATGTCCTACCTTACCTTAAAAGGTAAAGGTAAAGGGACCCCTGACCATTAGGTCCAGTCGTGACCGACTCTGGGGTTGCAGCGCTCATCTTGCTTTATTGGCCGAGGGAGCCGGCGTACAGCTTCCAGGTCATGAGGCTAGCATGACCAAGCCACCTCTGGTGAACCAGAGCAGTGCAAGGAAACGCCGTTTACCATCCCGCCGGAGCAGTACCTATTTATCTACTTGCACTTTGACATGCTTTCGAACTGCTAGCTTGGCAGGAGCAGGGACCGAGCAATGGGAGCTCACCCTGTCACGGGGATTCGAACTGCCGACCATCTGATCGGCAAGTCCTGGGCTCTGTGATTTAACTCACAGTGCTACCCGCGTCCCTTACCTTACCTTACCTTTACCTTAATATGCCTAGCATGACAGGTACAGCCTAGAGTAGATGATTGTACCAAGAACCAAGGAGAATCCTTCAGTGGACCTACAGAAGTCATCTGCTCAGAGAAATCTACATTATGCTGCTCTGGAGTTGCTAGGCAGCCATTATCTTTTCCTAACTGTTCACACTCTTCCACCTCAGGCAACAAAATATTATGGGCCAGTCCTGTTGGCCAGAGGCAAAGGGAGGAAACAAAGGGAGGAACATGCTAAGCATGTTGCTGAAATTGCTTGGAAAATTATATGCACAAACATACATACAAACATACATTCATGAGGGGTTTTATTTTTTAAAAAACCCACACTAAATAAAATTCAAAATTCTTAAATAAGAAAAAAACAAAGCACAAAAAACCATTTTTTAAATAATTGGGTCAAACGGTCCAATTTAACAAATATCAGCGAGGAGGGAATATTTTATTATAGCAGCTTCTTATGATGATAAATGCACAATAAATGATCATCTCCCAGCCCATGGCATGGTAATAAATAAATCCATTCTTTCACCCGAGACATATTAAATCTTTTTTGTAAAGTTAGACAAAACAATTGGTTGTCATAATTATGTAATAACATGGTAATTTGTGGTAAACTCCACTAGAGGTCAGGAATAATCATCTTCACCGTTACACATACTGGAAGATGAAAGGTAAACGAATCTTGCTGAGAAAACGGCTTGTGGAAATCATAACTAGAAAAATGCATTTGAAACTTTGATATTACAGGTTCATAGTGCAGCAGGTCAATACAAATCAAGGCTATTTAAAGCAGCAACAAAGAAAAGAAAAAGCCAGAATAGTTGGCTGGGTTTCATTATGGAACGTTTTGAGTTCTGGACTAGGCGTGAGAGTCATTGGCTGACAATGGGTAACTATTTCTCTAATAGTTGGTGTGAGGGTAAAACAAAGAGGAGGAGCAAAGAGATCAAGGTGTGCTTACTTGAGCAATTGGGAGAAAAACATGATATATGAATGGAAAGGAAAGAAGGAACCAATGTTGCTAACTTCTTGGTTAACCTAACCACTAAAATGTGTTTAAAATTTGACACCTAAAGAGAGCATTTACACTACCTAGGAGTGTACACTTTGTATAATTTTTGAGTCGTATCCAATAATAATTCTACTTAGAGCAGACCCAGCAAAACTGATGAGCATAACAAACTTTGAAATGGACGACCAAGTGAATATCATGTATTTTTTGTCTGGCTTTGATAATTTTGTGGCACACAACATTGCAAGATTTGCAACTCCTGCTCAAAAACCGAGAAGGTACATTAAGGGTAATATGGTGGACTGTAAAGATCTGATCACCAATGAATTTGAGAAACTTATTTGTCTCAGCTTGTTTTTTTCTAATATACATATGCACTAATTGGGTTATACTGCCTTATAATGGCGTCTCTGTGTATATTTTGTATAGCTTGTATAGTATGTATATATTTCCATTTTAGTGGTGGTTGAAATGACCAAGATGGTAGCTACCAACAAATAAATTCAGTGCGGTAAGAGACAAAGAAACTTGGGTAATTTGATTTCAAAGGTTCTACTCTGGCAAAACTTAGTTGGTGCTGACCTTATATAAAAGTTGCATCCTTACTCCTTTTAGAAAATGGTGTGTCGCTTATTGAACATCTAAGACCTTTGCTGATTTTGTGTGCCTCTCAGGGAATATTGTCCCTTCCACGGTGAGATGTCAAGAAGCAGATAAACAAGAAGAGTTCTTACCAAGTAGTTTATTCAATATTCACAGACAGAGAGAGAGAGACGAAGGAATGCGGTCTCTCTTAGATAATGGCGTTGCTCCAAGTAAAGTCCCACCCCCACCCCCAGTCCCTTCTATTCTACGTCACCCCTGCTGATCTATGTTTTCTGCCTCTGAGCTTTCTGTTCTACTACTGAGGGGGGGGGATGCTTTCCAAAGACACTGAGTCTGTCAGCTGTACCTTTCCTGGTCCTTCTTCTTCCTGCTGTCCCTCTCCCAATATTCCCCAGCTTCTCCCCTCTGCAGCCTCTGAACTATGACCTTCTGCAAACCGCTGTTCTAAATCTATACTCCTCTTCTCGGGAAGCTGCAGGAAGAGGGGGGTGTTCCCACCATGCCTCCTCAGTCCATCCCCTGACAGTGCCATAATGAAGAGCTAGTAGTTACTGGGTAGAACCATTTCCTTTCATAGGTTGAAAAGCAAATAAAGGGTCAAGATACATATTTCGAGAACTAAGCAAACTGAACAGCTCAGGTAGCTATAAATATAAAAGGGCACAAGTTCACTGGCATGGGTAGAATCCTCCTCCTAGTGATAATTAAGGAGGGCGTCTCCTGGAACTAGGAACTAGACATAGAGTCCTGTGCATGTGATGACATGTCCCTGACATGTCAAGTTCCACCAGCAATATAGTACAGTCATACCTCAGGATAAATACGCTTCAGGTTGAGCGCGTTCACGTTGCGCTCCGCGGCGACCCGGAAGTAATGGAGCGCGTTACTTCCAGGTTTCGCCGCTTGCGCATGCGCAGATGGTCAAAATGACATCACACGCATGTGCAGAAGTGGCAAAACGCGACCAGCGCATGCGCAGACGCACTGTCACATCTTGCGTTATGTTCATTTCCGGAACAGATCCCGTTCGCATCCCGAGGTACCACTGTATATGTATATGACCTCATCTGCCGTATTTCCAGTGCTTGCTTCCAGGAATGTATTGCGCATGTTTCTTTGCGCAACCACCACCCCACATTCAGCTTTTGTCTAAGGGAGATGGGTTTAGTTCAAGGAAATAAAGTGCTTTTATAATTCAGGTTTAATTTTAACCAAACTGTGTTTGTTTGTTTTTTGAAAAAAGGAACTTTTACTTTAAACACTTTACAGTGGTACCTCTGCTTAGGAACTTAATTTGTTCCGGAGGTCCGCTCTTAACCTGAAACTGTTCTTAACCTGAAGCACCACTTTAGCTAATAGGGCCTCCCGCTGCTGCTGCACCGCCAGAGCACAATTTCTTTTCCCATCCTGAAGCAAAGTTCTTAACCCGAGGTACTATTTCTGGGTTAGCAGAGTCTGTAACCTGAAGCATCTATAACCTGAAGTGTCTGTAACCCGAGGTACCACTGTATTATTATTATTATTATTATTATTATTATTATTATTATTAAGAAATCTCTCATATTATTTTATTTCTGAAAAACCACAAAGTTTTATCTTCCATGTTCAATATATGCTTCCATCTGCAGAATTGGCACTATAACAAGTTCCATATAATGTTCATTTCTGCAGTTGCAACAAATCAATCTTTTGGTGTGGCAGCACCTATTTTCTGGAACTGACTTTACTGGAACTGTGTTCGACACCTGTTAAAAGCTTCTATGTTTAGGCAAGCCTCCCCAGACACATGTTTAAAAAATTATATATATATATTTTAAAAAACTTGGTTTTATATTCTGATGCTTTCCTTACATCTTTTAGCTTCTTGAAATCTGTTGATAGTATCAGCAATTTCTTATGATTTTTTCCCTCTTATGTTATGTAAAATGCTTAGAGGGCTTTTTTCATTAAAAAAAGTGTGTGTGTGTGTGTGTGTGTATATATATATATATATATATATATATATATATATAGTTAAATATATATATATTGTCTATGTATTATATTTTATATTGTTAAATATATATATATTGTTAAATAAAATAAAAGAGGGAGGGAGGGAGTGGGCAAGCATAGTGCGCCCTTGCAAGGCGCAAGCAGTGCTTTTTTCTTGGGGGACACAGGGGTACACATACCCTCAAACATTTTGTGACTCTCAGTTTGGCATCATTGAGGGACAGTATTTCAATATGAGTAGGAAAATGAGAGTACCCCTAAACATTTTTTTAGAAGAAAAAAAAGCACTGTCCAAGAGTAAAATGCACTGTGTTGGCAGCGGCTGGGGAACTAATATATTGCCAGCTCAGAAATTCTGAAACCGTTGTTGCGATCTGAACTTCAAACCTATTTCAAGCAATGCGCCGTTATATCGCCCAGCAATGGTGTACCAAACATGCAAAGGGAATTCCAGACTGATTTCAAAACTAGCAAGAATTCTGGAGCAGGCATTAGAGTGGAGCTAGAAGTTATGGCAGATGAATCAAATCAAATCAAAACTTTATTAGCAAAGCGAACAGGCCACAGCTATGCAGGAGTTAAAAATAAAGTAAGAATAAAAGGAAGAAAAGATGTGTGCCGGGGGCTGCTGCTGAAAACAGAAACCCACTCCCTTCCTTTTCCATAACACCTAGCATAGCTGTCAACTTTCCCCCTTTTTAAAGGGAAATTCCCTTATTCTGAATAGGATTCCTCTCAAGAAAAGGGAAAAGCTGACAGCTATGACACCTAGTGATACTCAAGGTTTAACACCCTCGTACTATTACACTTCCTTATCCACAAATGGCCACCAATGAAGCAGATCAGCAGCAAGGCAACTTTGCAGCATGAGGGCACATCCCATCACATTCTGAGCATCTTGCCTTTGCGAGGGGAGGAGATATGGGGCTGCTGGTTTCAGTCCAGAGTCTTATAACTGTAATATCTAGCCTTAATCTACAGCCTTCCTGTTTTATACAGACACATGCAACAACCACACACTTAAAATCTCTGTTTTAGCTTCTCTGAGGTTAAATCTACACACATATTAAAAAAAACACACGTGAAAATGCTTTTTTTTAAAAAAAAAAAACATTTCGAAAGATATATTGAATTTGGCATAGCTCACTTTTGCCATCTAATGGCACAATTGTGTACTGCACTTTACAACACATTCAAAACGTTTTATTTGCAGCTGTATAGCTGAGTCCTCATCAGATTCATCAAAATTCACAAAGACCTTCCGGGCAGGCTGAGCACAATGTAAGGATGAACAACACCAGAACAACTTCCTTTCCTGAAAGCCCTTATATCCAGTTCCTGCCAAGGAAAAAGATAATAAGTACAAGAGACAGGGCAGGTCAAGAAAGTGGGTGTAAATAAATACAGAAGGAGGAAGAGCTGAATTTCACAGGTTTCGAACTGAACAGCCAATTCTTGTGACTGCAGGCTTAGTTTTTCATTAAATAAAAATCTCGGGTTCTTGATCAATATAGTAATCACTGTATTATTGTGACTCTACAGATACGACTTCAGGGTTGCAAGTAGGACAGCTAAGCTTGTTTTCCCCTCTCCTTCCTTTTACTCGAAACAAAAGCTGTAAGCTTCTGCACAGCCAAGCTGTTTAAATCCGACCGACTTCAACAGGATTTAAGCAGCCTAATGGTTGGACTAGGCATCTGGTGGGAGATGAGAGAATACGAATTGGGTATCCACCTAATACCTTGAAAAGTGGCAAAGGCAGGCATGATTTAGAAGGATGAAGGGGCAAGCTGGCACCTTCATTATACAACTTTAGGCGCCAGATGGAAACGTTACTCTTCAACCAGGCCTTTAATAATAATAATAATAATAATAATAATAATAATAATAATAATTTTATTATTTGTACCCTGTCCCTCTGACTCGGTTGCCCCAGCCACTCTGAGCAGCTTCCAGCATATACAAGGCATAATAAAACATTAAAAACTAGCCTCTACAGTGCTGCCTTCAGATGTCTTCTAAAGGTTGTATAGTTACTTATTTCCTTGACATCCGATGGGAGGTCATTCCACAGGGCGGGCGCCACTACAGAGAAGGCCCTCTGCCTGCTTCCCTGTAACCTCACTTCTGACAGTGAGGGAACTGCCAGAAGGCCCTTAGAGCTGGATCTCAGTGTCTGGGCTGATTAACATCTTCTACCCCTTTAAATGTACTTTTTATTTTTTGTGGGGGAGGGGAGGTTTACTGGTTTGTGGGTTTTGTTCTTGCTTTTATCATGTATTTTGTCATTTTATATACAGTGGTACCTCGGGTTACATATGCTTCAGGTTACAGACTCCGCTAACCCAGAAAGAGTGCTTCAGGTTAAGAACTTTGCTTTAGGAGGAGAACAGAAATCGTGTTCTCGTGGTGCGGCAGCAGTGGGAGGCCCCATTAGCTAAAGTGGTGCTTCAGGTTAAGAACAGTTTCAGGTTAAGAACGGACCTCCAGAACGAATTAAGATTTACATCTTCCTAGCACCTTAAAAGATAAAACTACACTGCAAGGCAAGTGATAAATCTCCCTGAAACTGACCCGGCCTAATTATATTTGTTTATTACACAGATTACCAGAAGACAACAATGAGCTGAACTTTTCCTGTGCAACGCAAAGCCCACATCAAGGTAAGAAAACAAACACTGCTAATGAATAATGAACGTCGCTTCGCTTGTATCTCAAAAAAGTACCTGTATGCCAAGGGCTCAGATGCTTCATTATCAATTTAGTTTTTCATTTAATGAAGTATTTATGAAATGCACACAACTCAGATTTTAGATTTCTGACCACGCAAGCAGTATTACCGTAAGAAAAACAGTAAATGACAATGTCTGTGTTTGCATGTAATGCTCAAGTTGAGCATTAAGAGCATTGAGCATTAAGAGGACATGCGGAAATGTGGATTCCTGTACTTCCCTCTTCCCCCTTTCGCTTCTATAGTCCATTAACCATGGTTGCTCACTACATAAAAACCTTACACAAAACTGTGGTTAATGTTAGTTGTGATTTAGCACAGTGGCGCTGCTAGGAATGGATTTGGGGACCAAATTCTGCGACCTCTGGAGCTTCCACACTCAGAGAGAGATGACCAGAGTTTCCCCACTCTCATTTCTTCTTCTGGATTGAGCCAAGGTCGGGTGTCCAACCTTGCTGCTAACCTCCCAAGGGAAACCATTGCTGTTTGTAAAACACCAGAAGGAAAATGCACTTTCAAATCCAAGTGACACTTTTATTGATAACTTGACAAGAGAGAACTTGGATGGTCAACTGCTGTTTTGATAATGGAGCTGCAAAGAAGTGTTGGGATTCTGCCAGGGAGACGGAGGCATCAGGCAGGCCCCCAAGGCTAATCCAGTTGCAGGTAGTTCCAAGGGTGGAACAGGTGATACGGGGTATGCTTTGTGTATGACATCTGTATGGTTGTTGCAGTTACACTGATGACTGCAAAACAGAGCATGAATTGGGGGAGGATGTTAGAATTCCTGATCTATGATTGCGGTCATGGGATTTTTGTCTATCACATAACGGTATATGTTTTGACTCCACAGAGTGGGAAGTGACGGAAACAGGATGTTTGTGTTCCATGAAGTGGAACTATTGTCTCCACCCCCATCATATTGTCTCCACCCCCATCATTCTGCCCGGACGCTGAGGTCCAGCGCCGAGGGCCTTCTGGTGGTTCCCTCATTGCGAGAAGCAAAGCTACAGGGAACCAGGCAAAGGGCCTTCTCGGTAGTGGCGCCCGCCCTGTGGAACGCCCTTCCAGCAGATGTCAAAGCGATAAACAACTACCTGGCATTCAGAAGACATCTTAAGGCAGCCCTGTTCAGGGAAGTTTTTAACTTGTGATATTTTACTGTATTTTTGGTTTCTATGGAAGCCGCCCAGAGTGGCTGGGGAGGCCCAGCCAGATGGGCGGGGTATAAATAAATTATTATTATTATTAATATTATTATTATTATTATTATTATTATTATCCTTTGTTCTTTTTCTTTTTGCTGTCTGACACCAGAGAGAGCCATGTTGCAGTGCTCCATGTGTGTTTATATGTAAATAAAGTAGATTAGCCAAAATGCTGAGTCACTGAGGTCTGTCACAGGAGGGAGGGAACATGCCAGTCGGGCATGTGTCTCTGCCAGGGTCCTACTCGAGTGTAGGCTGAACTTCTGACAATAAGTGGAAAGGGAACTATAGTATGTGACTACAGAGTGCAATTGCTTTCCCACTCCCTTCAGGCTCCATTTTTAAATCACCAAATGGCCAGGCCAGCTCTCCCAGCCCTGGAGGAGAGCATGGCTGCCAAACAAAGAAGCAGGAAGTGTAGCATCAGGGGAGAAATCATGGTAATAGCTGGGGGTGACCTCTAAATCCAAGGATATGCCTAGTTTAAGGAAACCAACAGACCTCAAATTGTGGTTAATGATTCTGGCTAGTTTTCCTAGACCATAGTTCACCCTAACCACAGTTGTCAAATAACCAGTAACTATGGTTAGTTGAAAACTGAAGGCAAAGCTTTCAGGCTCCTTGCAGGCATGCAGGACAAGGGGAAGGGCGAACACATGAGCTTATGCTTAAAAAGTCTAAACTGTGGTTTAGCATTACGTGTCAACCAGGCTATAGCCATAAGGAAACTAACCCTCAAAGGATAACCTCAAATTTCTTCCATTTCTTTCCCCCATCCAAAGCTTTATGTGGGTACAAAGATCTTCATTGAACAAAGCTGACATCATTGTAGGGCAGGGTTGCACTGAGGTCTGAGATTCACATTTTGTGCGGCAGTACTATTTGGGTATTTTCTGAAGAATACAGGAAGAGCCGCCCCCGCTGGATCGGGGCAAAGGCCCATCTAGTCAAGCATAGTGTTGTCACAATGACCAAGCAGATGCCCATGGGAAGCTCACAAGCAAAACCTGAATGCAACAGCACTCTTTGCACTTGTGATCCCCAGTAACTGGTATTCTTAGAAGAACACTTTATTTGTGCAGATACAGTTTGCTGGTGTGCAGCAAACATGGCTCCTGCGTATACAACTGATTGGCTTTGGGAAGTATGTCGTGGGATGAAGTATTGAGGCTCTATCTGAACTTGCTAGACATGGAAACAACCTGTAACCACAACACAGGAACATAGGAAGTTGACTTATACCAAGTCAGATGACTGCACTATCTTGCTCAGTATTGTCCACACTGACTGACAATGACTCTCTGGGGTTTCAGACTGGGTTGTTTTCCAACCAGACCTGGAGATTAGACCTGGTTCTTCTACATGCAAACCAGATGCTGTGTCACTGAGCTACAGCCCTTCCATAGAGTGGGGGGAGGGGTCTTTTAATTATCACTTGTTGCCTGAAAAAAATACAAGAGCTTTTCAACTTCCAGCTTAACTGGAAACAGGTTTGAATTTAGGTAGAGGGAAAACCAATTACAGTGGTACCTCGGGTTAAGTACTTAATTCGTTCCAGAGGTCCGTTCTTAACCTGAAACTGTTCTTAACCTGAAGCACCTTAGCCTATGGGGCCTCCTGCTGCTGCCATGCCGCCGGAGCACAATTTCTGTTCTCATCCTGAAGCAAAGTTCTTAACCTGAGGTACTATTTCTGGGTTAGCGGAGTCTGTAACCTGAAGCGTATGTAACCTGAAGCGTATGTAAGCTGAGGTACCACTGTACATCAAGCAAGTAAAATGCCTATATCTATCATCTAATCATCTGTCTGTCTTTCTATCATCTATCTATCTATCTGTCTATCTATATCTATCTATCTATCTATATCTATCTATCTATCTATCTATCTATCTATCTATCTATCTATCATCTATCATCTATCTATCATCTATATCTACCTATCATCTATCTATCATCTATCATCTATCATCTATCTATCTATCTATCTATCTATCTATCTATCTATCATCTATCTATCTATCTATCTATCATCTATCTATCTATCATCTATCTATCATCTATCATCTATCTATCTATCATCTATCTATCTATCTATCTATCTATCTATCTATCTATCTATTATCTATTATCTATCATCTATCTATCTATCATCTATCTATATCTATCTATCTATCTATCTATCTATCTATCTATCTATCTATCTATCTAATCTATCTATCTATCATCTATCTATTATCTATCATCTACCTATCTATCTATCTATCTATCTATCTATCTATCTATCTATCTATATCTATCTATCTATCATCTATCTATCATCTATCTATCTATATCATCTATCCATCCATCTATCTATATCTATCTATCATCTATCGTATCTATCTATCTTTAATGTATAGCCCAACTTCCAAGCAGTCCCCACGATGGCATTTCCTCCAAATGTTTTCTACGGGACCACCTCCTCCTTGTTTGCATTGATTCAGCCAGCAGCTATTCATCACTCAGCCTCAGAGCAAGCCGTTGGGAAGCAGAGAGGTGTGGTGGAGGGGAGTGAGCTGAAAGACTGTGCCATCTGGAAGCGAGGGGGAAAGCAGTGTCACCATCATACCGCTGAAACGGCAGCCTCCTGCAGTGCCCCCACACATATGTGAGATGAGGGGAAGTATGCAGAAGGACTTCATGGAATTGGAGGGCAGGAGATCAATCACTCAGCGGTGTTAGCCAATTAGTGCCGTGCCTTCTGCTCTTGTCCAGAATCGCAGCCTCGGCCATTTTTCATAGTCAAAAAAGCAGCTAATAGGTCAAGGAGTCTTGCTCCTTTATCAAAGAATACGAGCAACAAGCAGAACTGGTAGGGAAGGGGGAAACAACGTGTGTGTCCTTGTGTCCTGTTCCCTTTCATTGTTTTATTAAAAACAGAGGCAAATTAGAAGTAGGAATCTCAGCTGTCAACCTGAGCCTTCTTTCTGCTCCTTACAGGGCTCTAACAGGAAGAGGGTCTGCACTTGTGGCTCCTTCCTTCTGCCACCCTGAATTTAGGGATGGGGAACCAAGGGCCACATTCCCTTCTGGCCAACCTTCTGAGGTCCAAATGCCAGTACAGTGGTACCTCAGGTTACAGACACTTCAGGTTACAGACACTTCAGGTTACAGACTCCACTAACCCAGAAATAGTACCTCAGGTTAAGAACTTTGCTTCAGGAAGAGAACAGAAATCGCATGGCGGCGGCGCAAGGCCCTGTTAGCTAAAGTGGTACCTCAGGTTAAGAACAGTTTCAGGTTAAGAACAGACCTCCAGAACGAATTAAGTTCTTAACCTGAGATACCACTGTAGTGGGTGGGACCAGAAAGAAAAGTAGGCGGGTAAAGGAATGTAAATTTTACCTTTGCACAGTAGTTTATGGACACAGTCACACACCCCTAACTTCTATCCAGGGAAGCAAGAAGCATTGTCAAGAGTTCAAGCATACCTTCCAGCCAAAGCAAAAACATCTGAGGAAGCGGGGCTGAGGAAGGGCATGGCCTGAAGACAAGAGACTAGCTTGGAGAAATTTCTGAGTCCCCGTCGCTGCCTCAACAGTTCCTTCCCCTTCTCTCCCATCTCTCAACCTGTGTGAATGAGCAGTGGGGGCCCAGGGGAGAAGGCAGCCTAAGTCATTGCAAATGATCCAGTGGGTGAATCCTTTCATCCTGCCTGAGGAGCTTCCAAAAGGACCAGCACAATCACCAAAGTGAAAGCCAGCAGCAAGGAATGTGTCAAGGGCAAGCTTGCTACAACCTGTGGCCCACCAAAACCCAAAATGGCCCTCTCGCCGACCTTTCCATGCTGGCCTGGTTGTTCCTTTATTTACTTTATTTTACCATATATCTACAAGCTGACACATGAACATACAAACAATAACAGAATCAAACTGTTACGAAAATTACAGGCGGGGGGGGGGCACATCTTTAAAGTTGTTAACAGTTACAAATATTATGCCTGAATGTATCCTTTCGATTTGACAGCTCAGGGAATATACCTAGCTTTATGAATAATATAAAATCAAAACCTTTGCCAAGTTCCTCCATTCCAACACCATTTTGCCCTTGGAAAAAGGACTCTTTCCCCTGCCAGCTCCCCAAGCTTGAAGACATGTATACACTCCAGGAAATGCCCGGAGGTGACAATTGCTGGGCTCATTGTTCTCCAAGGGAAGCCAAATCTCATCACTTAGCCACTGGGTGTTGGGGGTCTTGACCAACATACCATGATTATCACTAGTCATAGTTAAGGGTTATAACTGTACTTGGCTTTTGGGTTTCTGTTGAAAATGAAGGATGAGACAAGTAGTGTTTACTGAAACAGATTTACAAGTTGATGCCAATTCCAACATCCCTAACAGAACAAATTGTATCACATTGGAAAGTAGCAAAAGGAGAGGGGATAAAACTCTTCATAAATGATGATATCCAATTTGATTCCCCCCAATAGTGTATTTATTTTGCTAGTGTGTCCAGCTGTGCAAAATAAATGGATTTAGAGTGTTCTACACATGAGAGAAGGTAAGGAGGCAATTTCCTAAACTTCCACAACATTCCCATCTTTTCTGGGTGATTCTTGGTTTTAAAAAACCCAACAGTATAAAATAAATAACCACGAAGTTTTCCAAACAGGCAATATAAAAGCTGTTGGTAGAAGGCTGCATATCCAGCAGGAGAGAAAGTCCCAAGTTGTCATAGCAGCATCAACCCACACTAAACAGTGGCGAAAAAAGGGAGCCTATTGTTAATAAAACAATATGCTAAGATATTTAAAAGCTAGAAAATACCCTGGAGATAATTGACATGGGCATAATGGTGTGAGACATAACATTGGCTACTCCTCTCAGTTAAGAGTGCAGAATGCACAGAACTGAACGTGAGTAAAATTGGGTATTTGTGTACTTTTCTCTCCCAGCCATCCACCAAGGAGGTCAGAGGTGCTTTCCTGAGTTTTCACCATTTCATCTCCTCACAACCCCCATGAGAAATGCTAGGGTAGCAGATGGTGGCTTAAATTTGTTTTTATAATGTATTTATGTATTATGTATTTTGTTTTCAATTTTTATGTTGTGAACTACGCTGTGATCTTCAGATGAAGGCTGGCATTCAAATGTAACAATTACCGTATTTTTCCATCTAGAAGATGCCCCCATGTATATTTCCTATTTGGGGGGACTCAGATTTAAGAAAATGGGGAAAATATGTACAAGATGCCCCCTAATTTTTGACATTATTTTTAGGGGGGAACTAGTCTTATACACAGAAAAATACGGTAATAATAATGATAATGGGTTTCAAATTAATTTGACTCTATGCTGGTCTTCAAGTTCCATAGTCCTGCCCACCCACCCACCCCCGCTGGATGTTTCTGGTGGGCTGGTGAAGTAGTCCTGGATGATACCCAAGTTATTTCCCTCCTCCCTATTCACATATGCCAACTAGCATACCCAGCAGCAGCTGGTGGGACACTGCTATTTACCTGGATGCCCCAGAGGGAATCAATGTGGTGAAGAAGCTGCTGCAGCTTCTGCAGTACCAGGGCAGCACAGGAGCCCATTGGACACTCCTAACGCAGCACCTGCATTGCACCAACCAGCCTAGTGCCTCTCCCCTCTCAGTTAATGGCAACAGCTGAGAAGCCAGGTGACCTACGCCACCCCCACCCTCCTCTGCCAGCCTGGGGGCTGGGGGACAGGGGGCAGGCTGGTGTGGAGGACTCCCTGGTCCTGAATGGGGTAACTGTGCCCCTGAAGGACCAGGTGTGCAGCCTGGGAGTCATTTTGAACTCACAGCTGTCCATGGAGGCGCAGGTCAATTCTGTATCCAGGGCAGCTGTTTACCAGCTCCACCTGGTACGCAGGCTGAGACCCTGCCAGACTGGTGCGTGCTCTAGTTATCTCCCACTTGGACTACTGCAATGCGCTCTAAGTGGGGCTACCTTTAAAGGTGACCCGGAAACTACAACTAATCCAGAATGCGGCAGCTAGACTGGTGACTAGGAGCGGCCACCAAGACCACATAACACTGGTCTTGAAAGACCTACATTGGCTCCCAGTACGTTTCCAAGCACAATTCAAAGTGTTGGTGTTGACCTTTAAAGCCCTAAATGGTCTTGGGCCAGTATACCTGAAGAAGCGTCTCCACCCCTGTAATGGTTATATGGGGTTGCTCGTGCGTAAGTTGCTGCCACTCCTGGCTAGGTGGCCTGGTTAAACCTTTCCTGGCTGGACAGCCCTTCACTTCGTGGCTGTTCAGTCGCTAGCAGAATCCGTCTGTGGGCGTTTCTTGAACCTCTTCCAGCAAAGAAGCTCTTTGACGCCAAGTCGCCGCCTGCTTTCCCTGCGCGGAAGTCTTCTGCGCAGGGTGGGTTTGGGCAGCGGAGGACCTGTGCTCTCTTCATTGGTCTCCTGCGAAGAGTCCTGGAGCCTCCTCTCTGCTTCCCCCATCGGCCCCCCTCTATCCCTGGTGTAGCGCTGATTATCTTCCCCAGCCGGAGACCTGCCTCTCTCCTTACTTGGCCCCTCTCCAGCATCGCTGTGGAGCCTCGCCTCCTCCGCTAGTTGCAATGGCAGTTCCCTGACAACCCCCATTGTTCTGCCCGGACGCTGAGGTCCAGCGCTGAGGGCCTTCTGGGGGTTCCCTCATTGCGAGAAGCAAAGATACAGGGAACCAGAGGGCCTTTTCGGTAGTGGCGCCCACTTGTGGAATGCCCTCCCATCAGATGTCAAAGAGATAAACAACTACCTGACATTTAGAAGACATCTGAAGGCAGTCCTGTTCAGGGAAGTTTTTAATGTGTGACATTTTAACGTATTTTTAATCTTTGTTGGAAGCCACCCGGAGTGGCTGGAGAAACCCAGCCAGATGGGCGGGGTACAAATAATAAGTTGTTATTATTGTTGTTATTTTTATTATTACTACTACTACCGGGTCCACCTGTCCACCTGTTGCACCGCTGCAACCATGGCAGTATCCCACTCCCTGTTCCAAACCTCCAAAGACAGGACATAAATTGTTACCCAAATATGTAGCCTGGTGACCTATGAATCCAGCCCCATGTCTTGGGGACTACTGTGTGCTTGGCAGGAAGTAAAAAAACCAGGAAGTTCCTCAAGTCCATACTTTGTGACTACCTTTGGACTCGTGAACCGTAAGTTGTGCAGGCTGTTTGACCAAGGCTTTAGATGCTAACAGATTTATTTTTTCTAAGTCACTTGTATGCACTTTGATTTTTATATAATTTATACACCACTGAGTTTGCAACTGGGCTTACAGAAGACATACCAATGGGATCCAACAGAAAAGCAGACTTAATTTTACTTAAAATTATTTTACATAAAAAAATCTTTGTATTGTGAACTACCCTGTGGACTTCAGATGAAGGGCAGTATGCAAATATAATTATAATTATATAATTATAATAATAAACTTCAATCGGGGGAGCAGGGGAGTGATGATTGAACTCAGCTGGGAGGGGAATTCACAGAACTGAACTCACCACACATGACTCCTGGTGGATATGAGCCATGTGTATTTCTAGTAATAACATAAACCTGAAGCTTTACCGGCACTGAAATTTCAGCAAAAGTGCTCAAGTGCATGCCAGTAACTTTTTGAAAAAAAAAACAACAACCAGAGATTAGACTATGGGGAATAACCAAAGAGTATTTCTCTTCCTTATGCTTTTGGTATTTCTCGCTCTCCCATCTTAATTCTCAATATTTCTCGTTGGCATACATCCAAGAATTTGTGAAAAGACTTTGGGCCACAAAAGAATGTGTGACACAGCCTGCTTTGTGTGAGATCTGACTCATTTCTTATTTGTACTTGATCTCAGGAAAAGGAAAATGTTTCCACCGTAGAATTATTCCTGTAATAATCAGCAGAGAAAGCCGTTGAGTGTAAGGGAAACAGTTTGACAAGATAAACGCGGTTGCAGCGACACAGGTAGTCTTGTATAAAGGGCATTCTGAGAGCTAGACTATTTAGTTTTTGCTATGTTGTTACTCGTTACACTTGATTTTAACTCATTTTAATGAGGCATTCAATATTGCTTCAGTTTTGCTCCCTACCCAGAACTGTGTCAGCATGCCTGGAATTTTTCTCCTTGCCTGCTTTCCATCAGTTATTTCCTAATTGATTCAAATGTACAACTCGCAACCTACAAACCTAAATAAAGTACATATGAGAGTCCCTGACATGTGATCGTGCTCTTCTGGCTGCTGAAAAAGACCCACAGATGTCAACATCAGTGTTGTCAAATTGCCCTCCCAAGGCCTATTTTTCACTCATGTGGAAGACTTAGATTGGCTGGGACTCCACATAAAACCAGGCCAGCAGAAACTAGGGAAAGCGGCATGAAATTAGCTTTCCCCCCACCCTTATTCTCTGCTACTCCAGTGCCAACATTAATGGGGAAGCTGGAGGAAAATTCCATTTGATAGGTTAAAACATGCCCTTGCTTAATCTGGGGACAAACGCAATCTGACAGTGGGTGCATTTCTCAGATCGGTCCTTGGGTATTTTGGTTAATTATTTTAGTCCATCTGAAGAGCAAATGAACCTAGGTGGAATGCTGAACTGTAAGAGTCTTGCATTTGCCTGGAACTATCCCAGACCCGCCCCATCCTCTGAAACACATAATAATAATAATAATAATAATAATAATAATAATAATAATAATAAAAAATTTATGATTTTCACTTATATACATTTCAATCATTTTACAGTCATTTTTAACATTTTAACTCTGAAACACTTCTTAGAGCTGTTGCCATGGCTGGTGGGTCCCAGTTTGTCTGCAGGCATGCTCTAGATGAGGGGTAGTCACTGTTGTGTCCACCAAGTATCATGGACTACAACTCCCTTTGGCCCAGCCAGCTCGGCCAATGGTCAGGAATTATGGGAATTGTATTCCAAAACATATATAGAGGGCATCCCTCATCTAGAGCAGACCTGTACACAATCTGGGACCATGAGGTTCATTTACTCCAATCCTCTGCAATCTTTTTGCTCAACACAGGGCTCAAACCCATGACACTGAGATTAAGAGTCTCATGCTCTACCAATTGAGCTATCCCAGGTTCTTGTGCCCATCCCTGGCCTAAACAGGTTGAACTCTACCCTTCTCACAGGCTGCAATACCAAACAAAACACTCTAATGTGCCGATACAGGAGGGGTGAGGCAGGTCCCCATGATCTGTTCTCCCCGCCCCTCCAAAATCCCTTGTTTCAAACACCTGCACATGGTAAAGAAAACAGAGGCATTTCATACGTTTAAAGGTAAAGGGAACCCTGACCATTAGGTCCAGTCGTGGCCGACTCTGAGGTTGCGGCACTCATCTTGCTTTATTGGCCGAGGGAGCCGGCGTACAGCTTTCGGGTCATGTGGCCAGCATGACTAAGCCACTTCTGGCGAACCAGAGCAGTGCACGGAAACACCATTTACCTTCCCCCCGGAGTGGTGCCTATTTATCTACTTGCACTTTGACGTGCTTTTGAACTGCTAGGTTGGCAGGAGCAAGGACCGAGCAACGGGAGCTCACCCCGTCGCAGGGATTTGAACCACCGACCTCTGATTGGCAAGTCCTAGGCTCTGTGGTTTAACCCACAGCACCACCTGCGTCTTCATACTTTTAAGAAATATCAAAACTGACCAGTGGCGTAGCGTTGGTTGCTGTGTCCTGGGGCGAGTGGGTGCATGTGCCAGGAGGGCAGCAGCCCAGCCCTGACCGCTCGCCCCCATAAGAGCAAAATAGGGCTGCACTGAGCCAGCTGCCCACCCGAGCAATGGGCAGCCCAGCTGGCCAACCCAGAGAGGAGCATTCGTGCAGGCTGTGCTGGGGGGCACCATGTTCACGCCCCCCAAATTGTGCACCCGGGGCCACGACTCCCCTGGCACCTCCCACACTACACCCCTGACACTGACCCATGAGGCATGTGTGTTAAGGCAGAGCAAGTTTAAATACACTAGGAAGAACAAGATACAGTAGTTGCTCAAGAAGCAGCCGAGGCATCACAGAACGAGGCTGTCTATTTTACTTACGGCCAAATATGTCGCTGCATATACACTCAGAGCTGCCTCTTTGGAAGGAAATGTTTTTCTGGCTTTCATGATAAGATCTGGGTTTCCAGAGCAAGCCTCTGCACCACTGATGAACTGCGTAAATTGCTGGCATCCAAGAGCGGTGTAGTTGGGTTTGCAAAGTGCAATAAAATGTGGCGCAAGATTCCCAGTCACCACTTGTCCGGCATTTACAAAGATGTCTGTTGCAAAAAGTCCAAATGCATAAATGCCTGGAGAAAAGGAAGAGGAAAAGGAAGAGTTCATAATCTGGAATGCTGACCAAACGTTACTTCAAACAGCAACGGCAATTTCTCCATGAAAGTACCATCCAGAATGCATGAGCAATAACGATGCTAATATATATTTTGGGTATTTAGGATGGTTTGGAGGTCATCCTCTGAGCGTGTGCACACTATGTTGTCATCAGCATACTGAAGCTCTATGAAGGAAGTTACAGTAACCTTACTTGAAACAAAATAAAAAAAAAAATCCTTCCAGTAGCACCTTAGAGACCAACTAAGTTTGTTATTGGTATGAGCTTTCGTGTGTACTTCTTCAGATACCTGCATGCACACAAAGGCTCATACCAATAACAAACTATCTTGGTCTCTAAGGTGCTACTGAAGGGTTGTTTTTTATTTTGTTTCGACTATGGCAGACCAACACGGCTACCTACCTGTAAATGGTAACCTTACTCTTTGCTTTCAGCCTGCTCAGACTGAAGAGCTTTCCATGTGTTCAATATATGATTTCTACTCTGGTGAGGAGTTTCCCTTCGACAAAGTGTAGGATCCTGGCAATGAAAATAATGAATAGAGTTGGGGCAATAACAAAACCCTGTTTAACACCTGATCCCACTGTGAATGGTTCACTTTGAGAGCCATTGTTATCTGCGATTGTTGCTGTCATATTATCATGGAGGAGCTGAATGATGTTTACAAATTTATCTGGGCAGCCAATTTTCAGAAAGACAGTCCACAGGGCATTACGATTTACAGTGTTGAAAGCCTTAGTCGGGTCAATAACCACTGACAACTGGGAAACACTGGCCTGCGAGCGCTCCAGTTGGAGAACAGCCTTTACTGAAGGTGTCATGGGCTTTGAAGACGCTCAAACTCAGGACGCAAAGGAGAAACGTGTTAAGAGGAAGGCATGCTTGGCAAATCCACACTGTGATCAACTCCTGCCCAGAAACCAATGTCCCACCGTGGAAGGATGTGTGGATCCAGAATTGGCCTCCACAGTCACTTACGGGCTCATTGTTAAAACCGTGTTTATGGAAGACAATCTTACTCGGTTACGAGTGATCGCCAAAGAAGAAAGAAGATATAGTTTGGGTATTGTATATTTGCATTGTCCTAGCTAGTTAGAGGCACAGCAATCCAAGAAAGAATTTTATTTTATTTTTTTAGCATAGCTTACATAAAGTCCTAGAATCTCTGCAAGGCAAAGAAAGCTTGGGGAAATAGATGAAATGGGGGAAATATTGGTAATCATTCCCCTTAGAGGAAGAAGGTCCATCATTAGGTACGTTTTTGTCCCTCCTCCCACCAAACGTTAGCAAAACTGAGGAATGTTTATTATGAATCTTTTATTATCAAAGCTGCATGTATTAGGCCCTCAGTCTTTATTGTTAATGAAGTACAGATGTATTCATCTTATTACTGAAAAGAAAAAGCAGATGCGTTATCATGTGACGAATTCTTTCACGGGGGTTTCATCAAGTTCCTTAGAAATCTGTCTGGGAATACCAAGTTGAAAATCACTGCCTCTCTTTTAAAAGATTCTGAAAAGGTTTTCAAGAACAACAACAAAAATAACATTCTCTCAGATGCCTCAAAATTACACTTTTTGGAGGGATTCATTTTCACTGTTGCATATTTTTATGTTTTGGGATTTATAGGACTATGGTGTGTGGCATCCTATTTTTATTTTCTTATTTGCTTCCTTGTAGTTCTCAAGATGAATATTAACGTGAGGGGAAAGTATTACCATAGGTCATTCTTCACCAGCTTGTTGCCCTCCAGAGGTTTTGGGTGACTGATGGGAGTTGTAGTCCAAAACATCTGGTGAACAACAGATTGGCAAAAACCACCATCTAGGAAAAGTTTTCCCAAACCAGGGTATCCAGCTGTTTTTTGAACTACAATTCCCATCATCCCTAACCACTGGTCCTGCTAGCTAGGGATGATGGGAGTTGTAGTCCAAAACCTGGAGACCCAAGTTTGGAAAACCCTGATCTAGGGTGAAGACTGGCATTGTCTTTGCTTTCCATCACTCTAGTGGGCATCTCAAGAGAACAGGACAAATCTGCAAGGAAGGCCAGCCATGTCTTTGCACATGGTGCTCACCAATAATAATGTAAGAATTATGAAATTCTAGGTTGTCTGATGTAACAAAGTAAGCAGTTTTTGAAGACTAGTCTGGTGTAGAAGATTTAGCAACAGAATTTCATCCTGAAAGGGCACAAAAACCTCAAAGGAAGCAGCAGAGAACCTCTGACCTGCAAACCTAATTCATTCCACCTCATTTGGCCCACAAAATTGTTTTGGTGAAGCCACACTCACCTGCCCTACACTGGGCATCATATACATGTGAGGCAGGTGAAAAACCAACTGGACTAAATGGGATTTGCAGGCACCGCTGACTGGCATCAGCTGCAAAACCCTATACACAGTACTTTGCAAGCATTGAGAATCCGCTGGTCATCAGGGCTTTGCAAGTGCTGTGTCAGGGCGCATGCTTTGAAACAAAAATGGATGATTGACAGGTGGACAGCCTGTGTGACACATGAAGATCTGGAAAGAATGCATAATAGTCTTACCAAGAAATCTGACAGTCCTGCGCACCAGTGGGTTTATATAGCAACAGTCTCCGGTTAATATTGTTTTTTCTTGGTTTTCAAAATCCCGTGTGGCCATCTGTAAGCAAAACACTGCAGTTTCTCCAACGATGATCTTGAAGGGGGAGAACAAAGAAGAAAAGGATTTCAGTAAATATGCTTAAAAGCGTGAGCAAACAGTCCCTAAAGAAGCCAGTGTCTAACCGAGTGAGGTGCTGAGTATACTGATGTTGGGGGAGGAGGAAGGCTGTAGATTGTCATCTGTTCCCTTATTGTGCCAGAGCAGGGATAGTCAACCTGGTGCCCACCAGCCCTAACCATCATGGAACATAGGAAACTGCATTATACTAAGTGAATATATTGTTCCCAGCTCAGTTTTGTCTCCAGTGACTGGCCTGGTATTAAACTAATGACCTGCCCTTCTCTAAAGGCAGACTTTGCTTCTGATTTATATGACCAAACAAACTCATGGTGGACGCACTGCTACTAAATATGAGTTTATTTGGCAACATTCATGATTATTTGATATGATTTGTATAAATATGAACCTTGTATTCCACTATGGAATAAACTTTATGCTACTCATTTATTTAAAGCTTTCTATGATTACGTATTATAATTATTATGCCATCATGTTTTTTTTTTAATTCCTCTTTCTAAGATTTTTATTGAGCATTTAAGACAAATTTTTTCAGGTGCAACCTGTGAGGTAGAAACGGGGATCAGAAGAAATGATGGGTGATAGCTTGGAATTTCTTCAGTGCAGGTTTTTTATATTCTGGTTAAAGAAGCCAGGCAGTTTTAGCATACAGTTTTAGAAGTCTTGGAAGTAAATTAATTCTGGATTCTTATGGAACACACAAACACACACCAGTCCTACAATCCTTATAAACAGAAAATTCAGGGCTTCGTCTCTCACATATCATCTATGATATCCTTTGCCTTCAGTCCTTGAGTAAATATGAATTTCACCTTGAATGTGAATTAATCAGAACAATGACAACAACAAAGAGAGCTCTTTATATCCAATCCTAAAACAGCATTTTAAGTGTTGTTCATGCAAGTGTTGAGTGAAAGCCTTGACAGCATGTGTTTTTCAGAGGTAATCTTGTTCTCCTCCCATCTCCCCACAGCAACTGTAAAGAACACAATGGATTTGGCACCATATGTAGACACTTCATTTCCAGTGCAACTTTAGCTGAGTCCAGAAGCAGATAAATGGCCAAGGCAACGGGTGCAAGTTCAGAAGAATCTGCTCCAATTTGCTGTTCATGCCTGAGGAAATTTGACAGCAGTATTCCCTGGGCAAACTCCAGCCAGTTTTACCTCAGGACTCAAACTCTTGGGGAATGGGGCTCATTATTATTATTATTATTTTACTTAATTATTTGCTCACTACAAAACAGCTTACAAAAATTTAACAGCCAAAAGAATTTACATAGAAACAAAGAGAAGCCATTGCAGTAAAACTATTTACAGTGACCCATAAACTTCTCATGACTAAAGTCTTTGAGGGCAGAAACTGGAAAGTGCAGGAAGATTCTGGAAGATTTTATAAGGTTCATTTCTGAGGCAAATATTGTTTTGACTATCTCAAGGTCACAGCGAGTCAGGAGAGATAAGTTCCTGCGCTCAGCAAGCTACTCTCTCGCTCTCTCTTACTTTCGTTTGTACCTCATGTGTCTGACGTTTTTTCTGAAGTTTTTTGTAACAAGCCGTTGCCTTTTAGTAAAAGTTTTTCCCCCTTTTGGACCTTTGACTCTGCATGGTGTCTGTTTGTTTGTTTGTTTGTTTGTTGATTGATTGATTGCAAGATGCTGTCCATCAGGTTATAGACCCAGCTATTTTTTTGAGTTTTTGAGCGTTTTTTTGGAGTATGGTTCCTGAGTCAAGGGCTGGCAGTGGCAAGGTGATGCCAGAGATTGCTAGGAGCTGTACTGTGAGGCATAAGGAGCTTGTGTGGTGAGGTCAACAGAGCTGGACTAGCCATGAAGGTGCTGGATTTACTGCTGGAAAGCTGGAGCCAGAGGAGGATGAGGAATATCTCCTGGAGCTGCTTGAAGAGCAGAACGTCAGCATCAGCAAGCAGTTATCAAGCAAAGAGCAGAACATTGATCATGATCTGTCAAACACCTGGGAGAAGAGATAGGCTCTCAGCTGGTGCACAAAAGATGTCAAGGATGGTGCCCTCATTGGGGAGAGCATTCCACAAGTGGAGAAGCCACCTTCTGAACCTCCTTCTGAGGGGACACCTCAGATGAAGGGTCCAGGTAGGCTCATATCAGGAGAGGAAATCTGAAAGTTATTGCGATCCTGAGCCGTACAGGGCTTTTAAGGTCAGTTAAGGCCTCTTGGTTGCTCTTGTCTGACTCACCATTCTTCCCTGATTCCCAGAGCCCTGCTTGCCTCACCAGAGTTGTTTGCCTTACTGATAGAATTTGCTTTCCTGCATAATGGACCATCCTGGAAAGCTGGAATGGGCCTCATCTGATGATTGTCCTGGTTCTGGCTTGGTTGCCAAATCTTTAGACTGTTGATCATGTCATGGGTTCTGTCTCAGGAGATTATATCTGGCCTTGATCTGCAGTTCTGGACTTGGATCCCACCAACAAAATTTAGTTGTGAGGCACAACTAAACTTTATTATCAGTTTTCCGTATTCTTGCCACGCTGCTTTGCACACCAGATTCGAGGGCAGAGTACAAATTTAGGTTTCCACAATCAAAGTGGATTAAAGTGCCTTGTCACCCTACTAGTGCAGGGGTGAGGAACCTTTGGCCCTCCAGACAATGATGAACTACACCTCCCATCAGTCCCAGTAAGCGTGGCCAGGGATGATGGGAGCTGTATTTCAGCAACCAAAGCTTCCCCACACAAATCCTATCACAACAGATGCCTTTTCAAAATGCTGGGGTTTTTTTTACACCTTGGATGTAAAAGTCAATTTAGGTCTATGCTTAGATAGAGATGTAGGCTTTTCTACTCTTTTGATACTATCGTGCTTTTGGATTTACATCCAGTTCATTCAATACAAGTACATGGCCCACACTTTGAACTGTATTCTAGCTTTAGCTGCTATTTATGATTCTGCTATCACTCCTCCCACTGGGAAGGTCAAGCAATGTTCCGTGTTCTATTCTGGAATCTCCTTTACTGCCAATTACAAGCTGTCTTGCAAATTTTATTTATTAACCTCATAAAAGTAATTCGGTAGATTTCTGCCTACATTCTTCTCAATCGCTGTTAGACCAATGTTTAGATTCTCCCCTCCTTCTCCCCTCCCAGATTATTTCTAATTTTGAGGCACCCGCTGACACCTGTACCTAATGATCCAAATCTTGGCTGCATTATTTCTCATTAACCTTCTCTTTCCCCATAAAATGAGCATTTAGTTTCAGTGTTCTCATGACAATCGTTTGTTCAGTGATATCCGAATGAAGAAACACATAGGATTGCGTCAAGTCTCTGATGCTTGTTTAAGCTGATGAAAGAAACTGCCAACCTGATGCAGTTTTCATTTTATAAATTTAATAAAACACTTTTATCCTGCTTCTTAGTCAAAGACTCTCAAAATGGGTGTTTTAAAGGTTTTTTTTTCTAACAAATTTAAAAGCATAAAGTATTCAGGTTGCAGCACATTAATCCGGAAGTAATGTGCTGTGGGTTAAACCACAGAGCCTAGGACTTGCTGATCAGAAGGTTGGCGGTTCGAATCCCCATGACGGGGTGAGCTCCCGTTGCTTGGTCCCTGCTCCTGCCAACCTAGCAGTTCGAAAGCACGTCAAAGTGCAGGTAGATAAATAGGTACCGCTCCGGCGGGAAGGTAAACAGCGTTTCCGTGCGCTGCTCTGGTTCGCCAGAAGCGGCTTAGTCATGCTGGCCACATGACCTGGAAGCTGTTTGCCGGCTCCCTCAGCCAATAAAGCAAGATGAGCGCTGCAACCCCAGAATCGGCCACGACTAGACCTAATGGTCAGGGGTCCTTTTTAAGCCCCACTGAAAACAATAGGGTTTATTTCAAAATCATTCTGAAGGCATCAAGCACAGAAAATGCAAGTTGCTCAAGTAAAGTAGATTCAGAAAGTATGGAAGTTTCAACGGACAGGCTTCATCTAACCAGTCCTATCAGTGGAAGCTTTGTACAAAGATAACTGCTTGTGTCCCCCCTCCCCCCTTTTTCCCTCTCACAGCCACAAAATTGGCTCTGGGGGTCAGAAGAACTCCCAGACCAGCATGGGTGGGGGCATCATTCCATCTGGCAAGCTAGAATTATGGAAGAGCGCTACATTGAATTCCACCTAATGTGTTTACTACGTACAAGTAAAATGCAATGTGCTAAATTAGATTGCTCTCTTTTGGCACAAATTTACATTGTGGGTTAGCCACTCTTTCAAGCATGTGCATATACACATACACAAAGACACAGACACAAGAGAGGGAGGACTGACACACAAAGTGGAATACAGCAGATGGGTTGACAGCTCCCTTTCTCTCCTCTTCTGCCTGCTCTCTATCTATCTTCCCTTCCCCATCCCATTCACTCTCATTCTGTGGTCCACTCCAAGCCTCTTGGTGGAATGTATACAACTTGCAGGTTAGCCACTCCTCCTCTGGTTTCAGATGTGAACTATTAGCCTAATGGTACGCAGCAGTGCTATTTCCCTGGAAAAAACAGGTGCCATAACTCACCGTGAACACCTCCCTCATTCTCTTAGAATGGCAATGACACCCACCAGAGAGATGCTGCTGTGAATTCCCCCTGAAAAAAGGCCTGGTATGCAGATTTGCATGAACTTCAGAAATAACTGCAAGCACACCAAAACAAAAGAGGCTAGCTTTTAAGATGATTCATAATATTATTTAAAAAAATAATTACTGATTCATGATATCAAATCTAAATTAAAAGCATTGGAAATTATTCATCATGATTTCATGCATTCATTCAGGAGGAGTTTCCATCCTCAAGCCAAACCAACACACAGAAAAAATATATATTATTTGTGTTCAGCTGCGGAGGAAGCCGATTGGGTGCCTGGGGCCGCATGCATGTCCTGTACCCAGGAGCGGGGGCAGCTGCCTGCAGGGGTGGGCCAAGCCGGGGCAGGACGCTCCGTGGGGCCTTGGAGGAGTCTGCCTGCCTCCTTCCACTCCGCCGCCCTACAACTGAGGTGGAGACAGTGGGCGGGCAGTTTAGGGCAGCACAGAGTCTGCAGGAGCCCAAGCCACTGTGTCACTCCCAGGAGAAACGGATGGCTCCGGCGCACTGCAAGCCCCATGGTGAGTGCCGCCTGGCATTTTGTCACCCCCCTCAGTGGTGACACCTGGGGCAGAATGCCCCCACCGCCGTCTTCCTCCACTCCTGTTTGTTTTGCTGGGTCATCCAAGGCTGGTCTTGGCAAGCTTTCCACTTCCAATAGCCAAAGGCAGAAAGTACAGTGGTATCTTGGGATAAGAATGGGATCCATTCTGGAGCCCCGTTCGCATCCCGAATGGAACACAAGATGCGACAACGCGTCTGCGCGTGCACGGGTCGCATTTCACCACTTCCACGCAAGCGCATGATGTAATTTTGAGTGTCTGCGCATGTGCAAGCAGCGAAACCAGGAAGTAACACGCTCTGTTACTTCCGGGTTGCCGCGGAGCGCAACTCGAACGCGCTCAATCCGAAGCACATTCAACTTGAGGTATGACTGTATCCTGGCCTGCATATTTTTTTATTCCTGATTCTATCACTACTCCATTTTTGGCTTTTGCCCTTGTAACCATGAGTCCTGTTTCTGTCACTGCATTCAGTCTTCTAACCCAGTCTTGACACTGGGTTTATCCTGCAACTTCTTTGTAGCTACCTTGTGTAACAATGCGAAAAACCCTTATTTTGCCATGTTACAAGCAGACTGCTGAATTAAAAGAAGTAGTTTATGCTGTTAAAACAAGGTTAGTCACCTTCCACCCCCCTTAAGACTCTTGCCGTCCCTCACCAAGCTTTCTGGGGCCATTGGGAGTTGGGTCCAACATCACCAAGAATAAATCACATTGTCTTATCCCTGCACTCAACCTACTGGAAGAGACCAAACGCATTGAATTTTAAAACTTGGAAATTGCAGGATGAAGGTGAAATATCATATGGCCTCAAGGTATGACTGATGTTCTCATTAAATATCCAAGAATAGACCTAATATTCTTGTACTCAGGGCAATAAATTCTGAGGTCTAAAAGGGACGCCACATCTGACATATTTACGAGACAGGATTTCCTCCAATAATTGCAATGTGCTGCTCAACAGATGATACATATTGAACATATATGGCTCAATATAGCTGAACTGCTTTATTTCACATTTAGCAAGTAGTTCATTTTTAGAAAGGCAATTTATCATTCTTTAAAAATGGAGGGTATTGGGAAGTTTACAACTCTGCTCAGCAGTCTGCTCCAACCACAATTCTCTTACCACTTACCAAGGGGGTGGAATCATACTCATGTTTGTGTGTGTGTGTGTGTGTGTGTGTGTGTGTGTTCTTTTGAAGGGATTTTGTACCCTGTGGCAGTTCTTAAAGTCAAGACACCCTATAGTCAAGACACCCATTAAAAACAAAACAATTCTACTTTGAGCATAGATTCCAGTGGCCAAATCATTAGACCCACATAATCTATGGATTTGCCAGCTTTGTTACTGTTCCTGAGCTACAGCTCAGTAGTACAGGATCTGCTGTGCATGCCAAAGATTCGCTCCCAGGTACAATCCCCGGGATCTCCAGGTAAGTCTGGGAAATTCTCCTGCCTGAACCTTTGTAGAGCCACTTCCAATCAGTGCAGACAACACTAAGCTATTGGTTTGACTCAGTCTAAGGAAACTTCCTATATGCCTTTTATAACAGCAGCCTGAGTAAACATGATCTGAGGTGCATTGCTGCCACCAATCAACCTTCCCACATCTTGGGTTTAAAAACAAACCAACCTGTGTCCTGTGTAGCATTATTGTGTCCAGGGTATCGTATTCAGGCAAGAGCCAATAAACTGGAGATCAGACCAGATAAACCTTTACCCTCATTGCATGATATTATTTGTTTCTTTTACTTGAAGTTAACTGGTGAAGAAAGACTTGGTGGAAGACTCATTTCAATGGCTACCCTGTGACCTGCAGAATGCCACAGAAGGTCTCAACACACCAGAATTAAATAGGGGAACCTCTCCCCCAAGTCAATTATGTTTTACATCAGGAAAATCTTCGCCGGCTTCTTTTTTGCACTTGAGACTGCCTTTGAAGTTTCAACTGAACTATGCATAATATTGAAGGACAGTACCTGTTTTGAATATTTAGTTGTGTCAAACCACTATTCTTTATTTTCAAAATTATTAATTTTTTGCCCCATGTTTTAAACAGGCTAAGTAAAACCTAATCTGAGAGCTAAGTGACACAAAACAGTAGAGTGTATAAGGCAGCAATCTCTAAGCTCTTTGTGGATTTATTAAATGTAAATCCAAGTACAGGCAGTGAAGGACAATTTGTGATTTTTTAATACTTTTTTCCTGCTAAGTATGCATCTCAATATTCAAATCTGCAAATACGAATTTGACTTTCTTTTCTGCTAAAGGCTTGTGTGCTTTAGTTTAGAAATATCATATTCTGAGGCTCAAAAACCCACTGTATATGCAAACCCCAATGGAGTAAACAATTCTTTGATCTTGCACAATCATTTGAGTAACAAAGCATTGAATGTTATTTCTCTCTAGGGTTCACATTCAGGTTTCTTGCAAATAGTTTTTATGAGTGATTGCCAAGCCACACATTACTGCAAAAATAAACCCCCAAGCATCAATTAAAGATTGGTCAGGACCAGTGGCGT
The DNA here is from genome assembly GCF_964234715.1 of Podarcis melisellensis. NCBI lineage: Eukaryota > Metazoa > Chordata > Lepidosauria > Squamata > Lacertidae > Podarcis > Podarcis melisellensis. Next base: position 72,758,587 of record NC_138538.1, on the reverse strand, counting down.
AGCGTGGGTTGTCAGCACCCGGGGCAAGGCAAGTAATTTGCACCCCCTAACCCGTGGATTTGCGCCCCTAACCCTAACCCCCAGATTTTGCGCCTGGTGCGACCGGCCCCCCCTGCACCCCCCACGCTACGCCACTGGTCAAGACTTAAATTCTGACTGTATATACAGTATAGATTATTAGGGAAGCCCACTGCTTATTTCACTCCATTGTAAAAAATTATCTTTATTTCTGCCCTCTTCTTAATATTATTTAACCAATGATCGATCCACAAGAAGGCTTGCCTTTTTATCCAACGACTGCTAAACTTTTTGTCAAAAGCTTTTGCATCTAAGCTTATAATGTCTACCATTCTTTTTGACATTCTTAAAGAACTGGTGAGACCAGACTTTCATTTGCAAAAGTCATGCTGACTCTTCCACATCAATACTTGTTTTTCCTGCACGTTGAACAATTTAGCTTCAATAATGCTTTCCAACAACTTAGCAGTGTCAGAAGTCAGGCTAATGGGCCTGTAATTTCTGAGTTTCATCTGAATACCTTTTTAAAAATTCATATTACCCTTGCTACCGCCCAGTCCTCTGGTAAGGAGACCAATTTAGTGACAGGTTCCCTATTTTTGCTAGAGTGACAATTTCACACTCGAGTTCTTCAGAAACTCTTAGATATATTCCATCCAGGCCTAGTGACTTGTTAATTTTTAATTTGTCAGTTAGTCTTGGCACTTCATCTCTTATCACCTCCATTTGACTTCGTTCTTCAAATGCCTTTCCTGAAAAAAAGTGATTCAGGTGTGAGTACCTGTCTAACATCTTCTGCTGGTGGATGTAAAGAATTCATTTTTCTCTGCAATTTTACTACCCTTCTTCAGTAATACTTTTACAACTCTGTCATCTTGCAATCTTCCTAGCCCTGTGACTGTCTCTTCTATCTCGTGTATTTAAATAAATTATTATTGTTTTATGAAATGATTTTATCAATATGCTTCTCAATGTTTATTTGCTTGCGTTACTGAAAGGTCTACAAGAAATTATGTTGTCTTCAAGTTTTACTTTGAACAAGATTTCAAAGTAGCTTCCCTGACTTTTCTAGCTTCCTTGACTCTGCTTGTTAAAAGTAAGAAGTAAAGGACCCCTGGACGGTTAAGTCCAGTCAAAGGGGTGCAGCACTCATCTCGCTTTTCAGGCTGAGGGAGCTGGCATTTGTCCACAGACAGCTTTCCAGGTCATGTGGCCAGCATGAGTAAACCGCTTTTGACACAATGCATCACTGTGATGAGTGCCAGAGCGCACAGAAACGCCATTTACCTTCCCGCCACAGCGGTACCTATTTATCTACTCGTGCTGGTGTGATTTCGAACTGGTAGGTTGGCAGGAGCTGGAACAGAACAATGGGAGCTCACCCTGTTGTGCAGACTCAAACTACCAACCTTCTGATTGGGAAGCCCAAGAGACTCAGTGGTTTAGACCACAGTGCCACCTGTACCCCTTGTTAACCATGCAGGTAAGCTCTTAGATTTCTTTGACCTTATTCTCTATGGCAGGGGTAGTCAACCTTTTTATACCTACCGCCCACTAATGCATCTTTCTTGATGGTAAAATTTCCTTACTGCCCACCAGTGCTGCAGTAACATGTGCCATAGAACCAGTTACAGATAGGTAGCCGTGTTGGTCTGCCATAGTCAAAACAAAAAAAATTCCTTCCAGTAGCACCTTAAAGACCAACTAAGTTAGTTCTTGGTATGAGCTTTCGTGTGCATGCACACTTCTTCAGATACACAGTGCATGCACACGAAAGCTCATACCAAGAGCTAACTTAGTTGGTCTTTAAGGTGCTACTGGAAGGATTTTTTTTTGTTTTGATGTGCCATAGAACTTCATGGACAAGTGGGGATTTGAACCCTGGTCTCCCAGATTCCTGATCCAGCAGTCTAACCCCTACAACACACATAAAAAGGTAAAGGGACCCCTGACCATTAGGTCCAGTCCTGGCCAACTCTGGTTTTGCAGCACTCATCTCGCTTTATTGGCCAAGGGAGCCGGCGTACAGCTTCTGGGTCATGTGGCCAGCATGACTAAGCCGCTTCTGGCGAACCAGAGCAGCGCATGGAAACGCTGTTTACCTCCCGCCGGAGCGGTACCTATATGTCAACTTGCACTTTGACATGCTTTCAAACTGCTAGGTTGGCAGGAGCAGGGACCAAGCAACGGGAGCTCATCCCGTCGCGGGGATTCGAACCACCGACCTTCTGATCGGCAAGTCCTAGGCTCTGTGGTTTAACCCACAGTGCCACCCGCCTCCCCATACATAGCTGGTGCCTTAATTCCTATCCCTGTTAAACACCACAAAGGAAAAGTCAATGCAAGCTTGTTGCTGTGGTGCGGATTCATAGCAGGTAGGTGTATCTTGAAGACCTGCCCCTGGACTCACCAAAAGTGACATTTGTGAATCCTTAGCAACTGTTGCCGCCTCAGGGAAATCTACTTTGCATGCTGGCAATTGCTCTGAAGAAAAATCCAACAGTGTAAACTGTGGTCCTTTGAGGTTTTGTAAATGAGAGCTGCACTTTTCTGTAAACTGATATTGGCTTGTGAGGTGAGACCGCTGACAGGAAGAGCAGTAGCAAAAGAACTATCAGTAGCAATTTCTAGTTCATTATGCTGAGCCTTCCCCTGGGGCCATTTCTGTTGTATTTCCTTGTTGCCATTGCTCCTTGTTTGTTTAATAGACACAGAATGCCCTGCTTAATTCCCTTATAAGCAGGATGCTGTTTTTTCTCCCCACTATTGGGGAAAATAACCAGCCATTTTGAAGGGAAAGGAAAACAATTTCCTTGTTAATTCAGCTGGATATCTTGCTGATTAGAATAAATAATGAGATTGACACTGGAACTGAACATTAAGAAACAAATTTGATACCACACGTAAATTTAATGTTGCCTTTGCGATTGTGATCTTAAATTGTCGTCGCTTCTCTGCTTCAAATCATGTTGAATTGTTTAATTTCTTTTATCTGGACCTTTTTGTGCTGCTGCTTGGTTTAAAGTTTCACGTGCTGGTTTCTATGCCTAAATTGTTTCGGTGATTCTAATGGTGAGGCCTTTCTCTGAACGGTGGCAGAAAAAGACTGAAACAAATAAATGGAATTAGGAATTCAATGGCTGATTTCTGTGCGTAAAATATTACACACCACCTCCAGCTTGTTATTGATATTTGGATATGGGGCTTGTGCATGGCATATTATTTACCAATTGACCTGTGATACACATTAAAAGGTATAATGCAGCTAGCTATATTAGGGCAAAATGTGGGTCACATGTCAGCTTAATTTGCTATGGTAACATTACCATTAGTGCATAAAGTGGCCCATCTTTCCCTTTATGGACATTGTGAGGTAAATGGTAAAAATCAGGGCTGGTGTCACAGGGAGCGAGGAACTGCCAGGGACCCCCCTGGACATGCTGCAATGAGGAGGTTTGAGGGGTTTTTTAATGTGGTTTTAATGTGTTATTCTTAACAGGAGATTCTGCTAATTATTGCAATTTGAAGACATTGACCATTCACCTGGCAATAAGCAAGGGTGAGCATAAGATCATTTTAAGTCATAGGAATGGAAGATATGTGGTCAATCTGTTCATTTATTTATTTATTTTTTAAGGAAATGTTTTAATTTTTGATATGTACCACATAGGAACTGGAGTAAGAATGCAAACTACTGAGGAAGGCTGATGAAGCCGAATGTATCTGGCATTCCAGGTATTCACACAAATCCGCTGAATATTGAGAGCATTGAATGTATTCTCCTGTATTCCTTCTTACTCACATTACTGTGAGGGAAGGTCAGCGGTTTGAATCTGCTCAGCGGTGGTGAGCTCCTGTTGCTCTGCCCCAGCTCCTGCCAACCAAGCAGTTTGAAAGCACACCAGTGCAAGTAGATAAATAAGTACTGCTGCAGCCGGAAGGTAAACAACTCTGGCACTCACCACGGTGTCCTATTGTACCAGAAGCAGTTCAGTCAAACTGGCCACATCACCCGGAAAGCTGTCTGTGGACAAACGCCAGCTGCCTCGGCCTGAAAAGCGAGATGAGCGCTGCAACCCCATCGTTGTCTTTGACTGGACTTAACCGTTCAGGGGTCCTTTACCTTTACCTATGCTTATATACATGTTGAGGATAAAATGTCATACAAGTGTTCCAACTGTGCTAGCATTGCAGCTCATCAGGTGGAACTATCCCCCTCCTCCTCACACACAAGCTGCTCTAGGATTCTCCCATTCCCCTCTCCAGCCAATTTTGGGGCCTGGGGGTATGTGGGGGAAGAGAGGGGGGAATGTCCTTATGGGGCTGGTTCGGTAAATCCTGCCCTTCATTATTATATTCTTACAGTTCACAGATTTAGCCAACTGAAGTTTCTGTATTGTACAGGTTTTGTTTTACTGCATGGGCTTTTATTATTCTTATTATTATATCCTTGTTTTTCCTTTTTACATCCACAACAAGGCTCAACTTTCTTCTTTTGCTTTGTTTATAATGGTTTGTTTTCCTTGACTTTTGTGCTTCATGTAATGGTAAAAATGATTCATTTTACACAAATTCAGACTTTTAAGTAGTAACTGGAGCGGGTGATCATCTCATCTCTCCTCTACACAGCTTCTCCGTTCTTCCCCCACAGCCTGCAAGAAATCTAATTTTCTCCACAATCCCGGCAACCTGCATCAGCTGTTTAACAGATGGGAGTGGGGCAACATGACCGAGTGTGGGGTGATTTAACCTTGATCATTCCCTGGGTAAAGTAACTGAGAATTCAGGGATTCTCTGTATTTGGGAGGGCATAAAATAGAACCCTTGATATTGGGAGTTCTTGTGACAACTCATCTCCAGTAGGTCTAGTGCCCATGAAGCAGTTGCTGAGACGGAGGTCCATGTCTCCCCAAAGCTGCCTAAGTCCCCTCATCTCCATGGTTTTCTCCAAGCAACTGGAGACTGCATCTGTGTGCAGCCAACCTGTCCTCGCCCTCTTCATGCCTCTCCTGGTTCTGGGAGACCAGTGGAGATGGGAACTTGTCACAGCAGGAGGGGGAGACACCCTTGACTCTTCACCAGCCTGACTCATCCCTCCCTGTTGGCCTCCCTACTCTCCTGCTTCAACTTCTGCCACAGACCTGTTACCTCTCCAGCTTCCAATACAGTGGTACCTCAGGTTAAGTACTCAATTCCTTCTGGAGGGCTGTACTTAACCTGAAACTGTTCTTAACCTGAAGCACCAATTTAGCTAATGGGGATGACTGGCAGAATTCGAGACCAGGGAGAAGAGTCGGTGGAAGAAGACAGGAAAAAGTTTAAAGACTATCTACAGAAATACTGTAAAATTAATGAATGTTAGAAAAATGTTGGAATGAACTTACATGGCTTTAGTAGAAATGCTATAAGGAACTAAGTACAAATAGATACTAATGTATTAAAGGGAAAAAATAAGGTTAGAACATGTTAAGAAAAATTACAGGACAGAAAACAGAGGAAGATGGAAAGGAATTGCTGAAACAGTTAATTGAAGTGGAATACAAAAAGGGAGGTGTGAGTAGGTCGTTGAAACAAGTGAATGAAAGATAAGATATTGAAACTATTGGATGTGTTTTAAACAGTTGTTGTTTTGTTATGTTAATTCAATGTTTTAGTGTTATTGTTATGTAGTGTCTTTGTTTTTGTATTGTATTGTATTGTATTGTTTAATTCTTTTGCTTTCTTCTGTAATCTTTAAACTGTTAATAAATATCATTAAAAAAAATAAATTAGCTAATGGGGCCTCCTGCTGCTGCTGCGCCGCCGGAGCACGATTTCTGTTCTCATCCCGAAGCAAAGTGCTTAACCTGAAGCACTATTTCTGGGTTAGCAGAGTCTGTAACCTGAAGTGTATGTAACCCGAAGTGTATGTAAACCGAGGCACCACTGTACCTCCTCTTCCCAGTCTTCTCCCTCTTCATTCTCCCACCACCAATACCTGGTCTCTGAGCCTTCTTCACTGGGGGGGGGGTCCCCAGCAGATTCCTCCCACCATTCCTCTGTGCCCAACCAGTCCATGACATCAGGGCAGAAGGAGGCAGCCGACACAGATCACAAATATTAAAAGTGTGTGGCAATTCACAATGCCAGCCCTGGATTTAAACAATGAGGACAGCAGGCACAGCTGAGATAGATGTAGTCTTATCAGTTGACAAAAGGGAGTCACGGTGGAACCTGTTTCTATTCCAGTCCCCAGGGGGAAATTGCTACTTGCCACAGGTAAGTAGGGAAGACTAAATTGCAGTTTGTAGCTGAAAGGATTATTTGGCAAAAGCCATAAATAAAGATTGACTGGCTGGCTGGAAAGAACATATTAATCAGATATTTTGAACTGGGAGTTTCAGGGGGAGATCTATATGAGAGCATTTCACACAACACCAAGTGACAAGATCTATTATTCAGTCCCCCAGCCTTTTGAAAAACAATCTGTGGTATAGAGTGGCATGTTTTGTGACACAGCGGAGCTAAAAGCTTTTTTGTTCTAATATTTTATACATCGTCTGAGTATGCCCTTTCATTCCCCATGAAAGAGGTTTTCTCTTCAAGCCTAGATTGCCAATGCTGGGAATGCATGAGCGTTAAGAAATTGGAAGAAAAATTTGACGCATCACCACACACCATGGCCTCGATCCTATGAGTAAAATGGAATGTGCTAAATTAGATGGCTCTCTTTTGGCCCAAATTTACATTGTGGGTTGGCCGCTCTTTCAAGCATGTGCAGACAAACATACACAAAGATACACACCCGAGAGAGGGAGGACTGACACACAAAGTGGAATACAGCAGGTGGATTGACAGCTCCCTTTCTCTCCTCTTCTGCCTGCTCTCTATCTATCTTCCCTTCCCCATCCCACTCACTCCCATTCTGTGGTCCACTCCAAGCCTCTTGGTGGAATGTATCCAACTTGCAGGTTAGCCACTCCTCCTCTGGTTTCAGATGTGAACTATTAGCCTAATGGTACACAGCAGTGCTATTTCCCTGGAAACTGTGAACACCTCCCCCATTCTCTTAGAATGGCAATGGCACCCACCTGAGAGGGGCTGAAACCCAGCAGAGAGGTGCCAGAACTGAGTTCCTGTGAGTTCCCCCTGAAAAAAGGCCTGGTATGCAGATTTGCATGAACTTCAGAAATAACTGCAAGCACACCAAAACAAAAGAGGCTCCTTTTAAGATGATTCATAATATTATTATTATTTTAAAAAAATAATTACTGATTCATGATAACAAATCTAAATTAAAAGCCTTGGAAATTATTCATCATGATTTCATGCATTCATTCAGGAGGAGTTTCCATCCTCAAGCCAAACCAACACATGTAACACACTCTACAGAAGATATGAAATGTAAATTTGGGCCAAAAGAGAGCAATCTCATGAGATATCCCTGCTAGCAAAAGGAGCTGGTTTCCACCACTTCCTCCTATAGTCCTCTGAACCAGCCAACAAAATGATGCTCTGGGGGTTGGAGGATACTCCGGAAAAGTGTAGGAGGTGGCACTGGGTGCTTCAGGGAGAATTGGTGGAAATCTCTTTGCCTACCTTTCTACCACTATTAGCATCTACTGGATCAGAGTTCTTTCCATTCACAGAAGGGCAACTCAGGATCCAAGTCCATTTCTGGTGAACATGCTGCATGCTAAAGAGCATACTTCAGCACATCCCTACACTCACATGTCCCACTTCACATTAAAAAGGGGGAAGGATGTTAGAATTCCTGCTCTATGTCTGCAGTCATGGGATTTTTGTCTATCACATGACGGTATCTGTTTTGACTCCACAGAGTGGGAAGTGACGGTGTGATGGCCTGGGAATCCGATTCAGAGGCTGAAACGGAGGAATCCCAGCCTGCACAGGAGTGCCCGCCTCCAGGGCTGGCTGAACTGGGGCAGGGCCTTGATTCTGAAGTGCCTGCACCTGTGCCGGATCCTCAGGAGCAGGCACCAGGTGAATCCACTCTGGCTCCAGAGGTGGTTGAGGACTCAGTAGTGCCTACATGTGAGTCTCCCCCTGGGCCCAGTAACCCTTCAGCCTCTTCTGAACTGCAGAGGCTCAGGGCAGAGAGGCGGAGGGAACTGGTTTCTCCCAGGAGGAGTGCTCGCCTTAAGGCCAGGAGAGGCGGATCTCCTGGGGGCCAGGACTGCCCCTGGCCTCAGAGAAGATAAAGGCCAGTCAGCCCGGTCCCAGGTTGCGGGAGCAAAGTCATTGATGAGCTGTTTCGGCCAGCATCCAGTCCTGTTTCCCCCAGAGTTCCTGTCCTTGCCTGGCGTCCCACTGCGGACCCCGCTTCACCCGAGGAGGAATGTCTGCCGACCCTCAACTCAGGTCCTGGACCTCGCCCCACGGTAACCTGCCCCCTGGACCAGCACAGACGGAGACAGGATGTTTATATTACTGTGTTCCATGAAGTGGGACTATTGTCCTTTGTTCTTTTTTGCTCTTTGCTGTCTGATGCTAGAGAGAGAGGGAGCCATGTTGCAGTGCTCCATGTGTGTTTATATTTAAATAAAGTAGATTAGCCAAAATGCTGAGTTGCTGAGGTCTGTTACGCAAACTGCACAAACTCTAAGGATCCCTAAGTGTGCCGATGTCTGTTGGCATCAGTCACTGTGATGTTCGGGCTGAAGAAAGCTTTTGAAGCTCCTGAATGATCGACCAGGAGGGAGAGAACATGCCAGTCGGGCATGTGTCTCTGCCAGGGTCCTACTCGAGTGTAGGACAAGCTCCTGACAAAGAATAGAGTGCATGTTCAGAAGCTTGCATGTGCAACACACATACTGTGCTGTTACATATCCAGGCACACAGCACTTTTAGGTCAACCACACCACCTGTATGCCATGCCCCCAGCAGTTCATCTGCTTTAGCTCTGCTGGAATTGTTAAGAATGACTTCTCCAAATAAGGAGCAGAATATATTGAACAAAAGCAAGCCATTGCAAAATGGGAACGGGTCCTGAGAAATAATTAAAAATGTTAAGAGGTAATTAAGTGAAAGCAATAATTATACTAAGGAAGGACATAGACTCAAAGCAAGCTCATAATGAATTATATCAACTTCGTTCACAAGCCAGAATGGTTTAATATATGGAGGAAGAATGCTGGAGAATAAAACTAAGATTCGGTTTTTTGGTTCCAGCAGCAGAAGCTCACGCAAGTACTTCCACTAGAGCAAGAGGGCTTTCCCTCTCCTCTCCTCCCATATCCCCCCCCCACACACACATAGGTCAAGAGAATCCCAGAACAGCATGTGGGGAGAGGAGGGACAAATTGTTCCACCAGGAAAAGAGACATGGTTGTGCTGATAGAGCAATCTGCTTAACTCTACATTGACTTCCTCTCTACTGTTGGAGTGTAAAGGTTATATGAAGTTTAAGGGATGCTCGACCTATTATTCAAGTTCACAATGGTACTTAAAGTTATGCTTTATCAATCAACGACCAATAAATTTTGGATTTGATATCCCGCTTTATCACTACCCGAAGGAGTCTCAAAGCAGCTACCATTCTCTTTTCCCTTCCTCCCCCACAACAAACACTCTGTGAGGTGAGTGGGGCTGAGAGACTTCAAAGAAATGTGACTAGCCCAAGGTCACTCAGCAGCTGCATGTGGAGGAGCGGAGACGCAAACCCGGTTCACCAGATTACAAGTCTACCACTCTTAACCACTACACCACACTGGCTCATGATAAGCTGAATATACTGATGTCATAAGAACAGCCAAAAAATGCACTATTGAAAACTTGTCAAAAATAAATTTAGAATTTGTCTTATTCAGAAGAATTATATGTGTTGTTGAGGAATTTTTAAGGTCAGTAATTTGTATATGTTCAAGTTGTGGGAATGATAAGAAACAGTAAGGTAGTTTCAATTGTGACCCTAATTTATGGGGTAGTGACTTACTATCTTCACCTGATAAGATTCTCAGAAACTGTATACACTCAGAAGTTTGAACATACCGGCCTCTTTTCATCACTTGATTGGTGATATCTTTCAAGAGCTCGAAACTTAGAAAAATGCTCTCCTATTTAGAACTACTGAAATCTTAAGATCTAGATTTTGTAAGAAATGTTTAAGTGCCACTATTGCTTACCTTAGACTATATTTATGTGCTATTAGAAGAAGTGTTTGCTTGTTAATACAATTACTGTTGTACAAAACTTGAATTGAATCCACAGCAATTCTAGGTGTATACCTTGTTGAAGTGGATTAAACAGCTATTGGTAATCAACTGGCAGCCGAAATGCAAACTAGGACTGGAGGTTGTAGGAATTGCTGTGATACATAGCAAGACTCTTCTTTCAGGTGACCATTGTTGAAGAGGATGTTCAGCGTTTGGACTTGGGTACTTTTTAAAAGAACAAAGGGGTAGATTTTTTTGCCTTATATAAGCACATTCTCAGATGAACAGCACCGAATGCTCATACCTGGCTCTGTGTCGTTTGCCCAGGTAAAGGCAAAACAAAATTATGTACTTCTATGGAGGCCGTTTATGAATAAATATCTCACCTTTCCATTGATACATACACAAGAATACCTTCACTCATCAAATGGCAAAAAAGAAGATGTGAACCTAGAACAACAACAATCTGTCCTTTCCTAAACCTCTGCCTCTTGTGCAAACAAGCAGCAATAAAGCACATTAAGATCTTCAGGCCATCCATGCGTGAGTACATCGCTTAAGGTACAGCATCTCCAATATTCTCCCAGGACACTCTTGCTCCATGCTCCCTTCCCTACTCAGCCCGATGAATTTAAAGCCATCCTGTAGCACTGGGCATGAAAACCCCTAATAGGTGAGTAAGAAATGAATCCAGGCATGATATTGCAGCAATCAGATGTGAAATTTTGGAGACTCAACAGCCTATGGTCAGGTGTTTGAACAATGCGGGATAGAACAAATATATGCCAGATGGATATTCAATACTAACTTCCTTTGAAATTCAAATCTAACAGCGATTTTAAAATGGTTCCTTCACTGCAACCATTATACCAACAGCTATAACTGGAAGCCACAAATGCTCCACTCTATTGGAAATAGGGAGTGTGGATGAATCTTAGTGAAACATCAACTATTAAAACATATCTGCATGCATATATATATATATAATGAAAAGATCAGATGTTTGGTTTATTGTTGATATTTCAGTAAAGCCTCTTGAACATCTCACATGGGCCATACAGTCGGTAAGTAGCTGTCATGGACTGGCTGGATGTAGAGGAAGCATCAACTGGGGAACCCCTAAGGGAGGAAGGCTCAGAGCCCAGAGATTGGTGGTGGAATGACAATGAGTGGTCAGAGGGAGAAGAGGGAGCAGACTGAGAGGAGGAGGAGGTAGAGGAAGCTGAAGAGGCAACAGGGTTTAGCGAGCAGAAGGAGGCAGTGGCAGAGAGCAGTTCAGAATCAGCAGCAGAAGCAGAGGCTGGAGAGGAGTGGGACCAAGAGGCAGAGATGAAGCAGGTTGCTGAAGAAGCCAGGGAGTCTCCCCTTCCTGTTGTGACCAGCTCCCCTTCCCCCTGGTCTCCCAGAACATGGAGAGGAATGGAGGGGGGGCAAAGAGAGACAAGACAAAGAAGCTGCGGAAGGAACTGGGGGAGGAGCCTCAAGAGAGCAGTGGAAGGCACCGACCTTCAGTCCTCACAACTGCCTCATTGGGGCAATACCTACAGGGAAGAGATGATGTGATCGCTAGGCCTGCACTGTTTGGGCATCTTTGAATAAAGAGCTAACTTCACTGACACTGGTTGTTTTATTGCTGACCTCCTCCTGACAGTAGCCCTTGGCAAGCTGTTGGTTTTTTTCCCTCAGTGTGGGGAATGATAATGCAGGGTTGCCTTATAATGTTGTAATCTTTACAAATAGATAATGAATGTGGAGTGCTTTGAACACCTAAAAGCGCTATACAAATGTTTGGTCACTTTTTTTGAATAATGAGTGTGGGTAACTAGTGCCAACAGGATTAGAGTGGTACCTCAGGTTAAGTACTTAATTCGTTCCAGAGGTCCGTTCTTAACCTGAAACTGTTCTTAACCTGAAGCACCACTTTAGTTAATGGGGCCTCCTGCTGCTGCCGCACTCCCGGAGCACAATTTCTGTTCTCATCCTGAAGCAAAGTTTTTAACCCAAGGTACTATTTCTGGGTTAGCGGAGTCTGTAACCTGAAGCATATGTAGCACGAGGTACCACTATATAGCCAAAACAGAGCCACTGAGAAACAAGACTGGAGTATCTGGTGAACCACTAAGTGTTCAGGAATACAAAACAAAACAAAACCTTTTGATAGAATATCCAAGGGAGCGAAAACTCCAAAGAATAGCCCATTGAGGAAATAGTCATGGAAATAGTTAGTGGTTGACATGGCAGAACTGCTTACCTGACCACCTACCAATGTTTGCCCTAGGGCATACTGGGAGGGCAAGAAGGAGGGGCGAGGCAACAGCGAGATGGAGTGGAGTCAGTCCAGCTCTCCTGCCAATGTAATTGCACCACACCAACTTTGCCTCCTTCTCACCCTTCTGGTATGTCACAGCAACAACCGTGATGGGAGCTCAGGTAAGCAGAGGGGCACCCACCTTGCCAACCGCTGCTGCATGGGAGGTTGGCTATCAGAAAAGCAAAACAGAGAAGGTTGGGTGTGGAATGGAAGGCTGGAGGAAAGCATGGCTGGTAAACACCCTGAGAAATTAGGAGGTGAGAACACCATTGCCAGCAACGTTTTGTTGTAGGGTCCTCGTACATTATATAATATCCATCTTAGGTGACATCTACTCTGACACTTCTGACTGCCGCCTTTGATCATTAATCTCTTCCCGTGCTTCTATTTCATCAAACTGTCAACAGACTTGCCTCTAGATGGCCACCTAAACGTCAATGTGAATTATTTCCAAAAATGTCTCTGCAAAGTTTTTGCATAATATGCTTGTAAACCTGCCTTTTGCAACTCATTTTTTCCCCTGCCAGTATCATCTTTCCAAATATGCCTTTTGAAAACGGGGAAGAGGGTGTTTCTTCCTTCCATGTGATTTAACAACCATGTTATTTTTAGTGTTTTTCTTTTGAACCAACACATAACAATGTGTAGAGTTAATGCTTAGTATAATAATACTGACAAGCAAAAGTGCTTTATAGACAATGTTCGACAATGACAACAATGGGCTTTATTTTAAAATAGGTTCTTGTAGGTGTCATGCTACACACAAAACAGCACTATGCTTCCATTGCTGTAGTAGTTCGATTTTTGATTTTTCTCTTTCTTTCTTTCTCCATGAAGGAAGCTGATGGATCTATTAGGGTGGCATAAAATTCCTGGCTTCCTGGAAATGCATTGTGTGACATTTCCTTCAAGGCACCTTCTGCCTTTTTGAAGATACAATCAGGTTTGGCATCCACACAGATTTTGCAGATCACTTATATGTTGCTTTTGAAATTTCAGTGCACTTAGTATAGGGTTGCCATATTTTAGTTTTGCCCAAAGTTGTTAAGCTTCTTCTGCAAATGACACTTCCGACATGACATACATACAGATTTTCCAAGATATTAAAGCAATTTCTGCCCAGACACTATTTCAGACAGCCAATTTACCAGTTAGGTCCAAGAAATTCCAGACGTATGGCAACCCCAACTTAGTATTAACACCTCATGTCACCAACCTGTTTGTTGTTTTTTTTAAAAAAGCAAGCAAACAGTTAAACCATTTTGGGGTGGCACAGGGGTGCAGTAGGAGCAGCTGTCCCAAAAGCCACTTCTGCGCTACAGAGGAGGTGGGGTTGCGGGCTTCACGGCCCCACCACACCCACGGCGGCTGGAGGGATTCCCAGCCATGTCACCCCCTGGCCAGCCAATCAGCTGGCTCTGGGGGCGTGATCTGCCCTATTTAAGGCAGAACACAGCCGGGGATCTCCCTATTTGCCGCCTGCCAGCTGTTCCGATTTTCCCCACCCTCCCGCCCTATAAGGTTTTTGTTCCTTGATCTTGCTATGGACCTTGGTTGGTCTCCATTGAGGGGCCTGGTAGGAATTTTTCCACTTGGCAAATTGGCAGCAGCCACTTGGTTTTCGCCTACCTCGTAGCAAATTGTCACAGCTTTCTTGGTATTGGCAGTTAGGTATTGGTATTGTTCTGTAGATGGAAAAAGGGAGGTAGCGCCATCATTGCCTTATTCAGCATTAGTATTGACACTGGTTGGTGGAATTAAATGCACAGGAGGAAAGCTGAAGATTTCAGCCTGTCTTCCTAGCGTAGGCAAAACCTAGGAAGAAAAGATCCCTCTAAAGTGCATGTCGCTGTGAACGGAATGGAACATCCATCAGCTCTCCTTAAACAGGCAAAATTACCATTAAAATCTACAAAGCTATATGCCAAGTGGAACAGATGGAAGCTCGTTACATTCCTTTTCCCTTGGCATTTGCTTACCCATCATTCTACTTCATAAAAATAATACACATGTGCTACTCCATTTCCAAGGAACATATCCCTTTATGTTTCCCCTCTTTAAAATATATTTGACTGGGAAGAGCAAATGGCCCAATGAAAAACTCAACCACTGAACAGCCAGAGATTAAAATGAAGACAAGTTCTGGATTTCCAGTGAAAGGGTTTTGCCTTAGACTTTGTTGCAGATTATCCAATATTCTTCTTAATACAATAGTCGTAGAACTGTAAAGTTGGAAGAGACCCTAGAACAAAAACCTCCTACAGCGCAGGAATCTCAACTAAAGCATCCATGACAAATTGTACAAACTGTACAAAGGGTACCAACTGGAAACTGCCCCAACCCCGACAAGCTGAGAAACCTATCCTCTTCAGAGCTAAGTGCTACAAATCTCTGTTGCACAAGGCTGTACAGGATTGGAGTGCTACTTTTGCATTCCTGCATTCAGTGTTTCATTTAGAGAAGATGAGCGATCCCTTTTCTTAAAGAAATGTACAGAATTTTATTTCCGAGTTTCCCAGGGACAATAGATTAGAGTGAATCACATCCTACTTAGTGCCATCATGACTCCAGCGAGCCTCAGAGATGTACTATGCAGAGGGGGAGAAAAGTTAAAAGAACTGTTAGTAATCTCATTTTTTCAGAACGCCAAGGCTGGCAGTGCCTCCTGAAACCAGCAGGGGGGAGAGGACAGATTGTTCCTTTGGACTCCAGACAAAAACCCTATTACTCAATGGTTTAGATGGAAGGAATGCTGAATCGCAGACCCCCAATAATCACTGCAGATCTGCAGATTCTCTTTGATTGGCTATGACTCTCATCTGTGAGAAACCCTCATTACAGGCACAGTTTTAGGGCCGTGTCACCCACAGCCACAGTATGAAGGCTGTATGCGCAACAGAACATTGGTCTTTTCACACCATGCGCAAAACCTTCCATGTCAACTGGGAATTGCAGAGATAAATGAGTGGGTCAGAAGGCCCTTCAGAGACAAACAGGTAGACAAATTGCTTGAGTTACTGAGCTTGTATCTTTTATATGAGGTACCGCAGAAAGAATAGCACATTGGCCTCTTGTGCAGGTGTGAGCACGTATCCCATCTGCTTCTTCAGCCTCCAAACTGCAGAGTATTTAAGACTGCTTTTAACAGGAGCCAAATCAGAAAGCACACACAGACACACGCACACAGAAAATGATGCTCATACATGGTGTTGGTTTTTTTTCCAAAAATAAGAATATTACTAAAAGCCTAGCAAAAGGCAAAAGGATTTGTCTGTAATATTCAGAATCAGGCAGCACTTCTATTTACAGTAAGCCTTAAAGTGCTATGGCACCTCAGAGAGTAGCTGGTTTATTGTGGCATAAACTTTCATATGCTGTTGCCTGAAAAAATTCATGCTACGATAAATCATTTAAGCTTGGAGCCAAAGGTCCATGAGTGGCAGAAAACATACCATCCACGTGGCCTCACAAGCCTGTTCACAAAGTCATATGCACAACTGACTGTGCGAAGGGGTCCAGCATCAGAAGGAAATCCTCCAGATGCAACTTGATCTCCAACACACAAGTGTTCTGGCTTAAGAAACATAGCCAGCCAGTTCAGTAGTAGCTTGTTCCTGGACCTCAAAAGTGGATCTCAACCTTCCAGCCACAGAGCTACTTGACATGTTCTGAAGTAGTGGGGGGAGAGGAATCATTAGTGATTGGTGCTTCCTCTCCTTCTTCTTCTAGCTGAAGAGACAGGATGTGGGGGCAGAGAATAAATGTTCCCCAGAGGGCATTTTCCTCTCCCTACAGGGCGAAACTTGGAAGGCTGGGGAGATGAAGTATGGTTCACCAGTCCTGTTGGACCTCTCTGTCACTTTTCCATGAACCAAAAATGACCCCTCAACTCATCTAACAGTCTCCTATGGCCACACAGGAGAGAGCATCAGTCGTGGTGGGTAAGCAAATTTTCAGAGAAACTCACTCCCTATTATTTATCTGCCTATTGAGGAAACCCTGAGAAACCTCTAAGGAATACAGGATTCCCTGGGACACAGTTTGAAACCGCTGCTGTCTACAGTGTTACTGCATAAATCAGTCATCATGAGAGAGAGAGAGAGAGAGAGAGAGAGAGAGAGAGAGAGAGAGAGAGAGAGAGAGAGAACTATCACTGCTTGAATACATTTTCTGCAAAGGCAAACAAGGTCAACAGCAGATCAGAAAATCAAGTTTGGAGACATGTCTCCCTTTGGCTATGCATGTCCTTTCTCTCCTCCCAACACCTACCTGACGTGTGCTAGGGAACCACAGCCAATCTGGGTTTTTTGGCAGAGGCCTTAGAATAGTAGCTACGGTAATTGCTGCATACTGGGTGAAGAAGTTCTATGTAATCTGAAACTGAGACAGGCTTTAATTATTTGTTTTGGCACCATCAGTTTATGAATTCTTTTCCTACATTATTTTCTACTAGTTTGAGGTTTGAAAAGAAGGGCCTACTGGATCAGGCCAAGGGCTCATCTATTGCAGCATCCTCTTCTCACCGTAGCCACCCAAATGCCTACGGTAAGCCTGCAAGGAGGACATTAGCAGAATAGCACTTTTCTCTCCAGTGGTTTCCAGCAACTGGTATTCAGAAGCATATTTCAGAGAAGTGTCCCTTCTTTCATCATCCTTCTATAGCACAAGTTTAGCAGGACTTTGGAAAACAAGATCAGCTCTTGCATATCCAGATGCAAATAAACACACTTCCATTTGTTTGTTTGCTTGTTTGTTTGTTTAGCAGTCTCTTACCCAGCACTACTCCTTTACACCTTCAACATTAGGGGTACAAAGGAGAAGAGGGGAGGATAGTCAAAGGTTTGGTGAGCATCCCCACTCAGCTCCTTTGCAAAAGTGCTATTTGAAGCATCTGCACCCCACCCCCTCTCCTTGAAACAGTGTCCCATTGAACTCACTGGGGTTTTAGTTCTGAGTATATTTCACAGCTGTTCATCATTATTATTTACTGCACTACATTTGGAGACATTAAACAAAATATATGTGTGTTGACTCAATCCTACTTCAGCTGGATGTTGGTCACTAAAGTTGTGTGACAAACAGCAGCTGAAACATGCAGAGTCAAAGGTTAGCCTGTTCCCAAGCCCAGGGAATTATATGAGCAAAATGTGTGGTTGGGGGGTTAAGAGACGAGACATGCAAAGGCCTGTCTGGTGACCTCAAAACCCTCATCGCTTCCTCAGTCAAACACAGGAATAATCCCAGTGTGAAACAGATGTTAAACCTAATTAACCTGAGAGCCCAAAACCCAATTAACATGTAAATTTCAAGCAAGCACACCTTCTGAACTCCATTTCCTTAGAAAAAGTAGATAACTGAGAGGAGTAAGGGGGAAGAGAGAAACAATGTGGGTGGGCTAACCTTCCCACAAGGGGCTGGATATGACATAGCTCTATGCTCAAAAGACCAACAAGTTATGTTTATGGCACATCCCTCCCAAGTAAGGGACCTTAATAGCACACATTTCTCCAACACAAGGACTTTTTGCAAGTCCTCATCTCTTGATCCACCTCTGCTTAATGGACAGCAAAACAGTTTTAGTCTAGTAGAAGGAAGAACTCATGCCCTCTGAGTGGCATCTGATCTGCATTGTGATTTGGTCTATCATTGTATACAGTGAGGCTATAGGCAGTATTATGTACAATGCATACTGAGGACGTCAATATTTCCTTTTTCTAGAGTAGGGATGGCCAAAGGCAGATGCTGCTGTCTCACCCTCTGGACTCTCCCCAGCCCACACACTTCTCCCCAGACTACATCCCTCATCCACCTCATTCTGTTTTTACCTGGCTAGAATGTGTCTCCTTGGAGACTGATCAATTAAGGGGCTCATATGCGCTTTTAAAGTCCTAAATAACATAGGCCTCATATATCTGAAAGTCCACCTTCTTCACTACAGACAGTTTCATGTGTGAAAATCAGCAGAGGAAGCCCTCTTGTTAGTTCCACTGCCCTCAGAAGTTCAAGGGTTATGGTGACTGAGGTGATGGCATTCTCTGTGTTGGCCCCTAACGTGTGGATTTCCCTCCCCATAGAGGTGTGCCTGGCACCTTCACTAGACAGTTTTTACCACATGCTGAAGATACACCTCTTTACCCTGACCTTGATGGTTGGGATTGCACCAGTGGGCAGAGACTCCTTAACCCTGATCTAAGGAAATATTGTATTTGGCTACTGGTCTGTTGAAAGGCAGTGTGCGACACCTGCCACGGGCATAGATTGTGTACTTCTACATAGCCTGCACTAATAGCTTCATCCTAAGCATTTGCACTGACATATGCACCCACAACATCAGTATGTCACCATCTAAGTTGCCTTAGAAATGGACTACAAAAAGGATCACGCTCACTCTCCTTATCATCTATGGTGCCCTCATTTGGCATAGATAATGATGACTGGCATCCTGATCTTAAACACATTAGTGATGATATTAAGTCCAAATGGAATCTGACATGTCTCGAAAACAGCAGGATTGCAACGCATGAAAATAATGGATGATTGACATACACCTCTACTGTACATCATTCAATAACGCACCCATCAAATCACAGCGGAAGGCATAAACTGCCTCCATCGCAAAGGATTGGGTGATAAGGGAAAGAATGAAAGCTCAGTCTGTTGTGGATGCTCACCCATACAATTAATCATTCGTCATACACGGTGCATTTCCTTTACATTACATGAAACAGGCAACACACTATTGCGTGCTATTGAAACAATGGGACCTACTCTAGAGGTATGAAGATTCTCAGTCACTATCCTTGTAAATAAAGCTTTTCTAGCACAAAATGTGGCATTACATCTTATTGAAATATATTTTTTAAAAAGATTCCATGCAACGTGTTCAGGATCGAGAAAATCGTGCAGAATCCTCTCAACTTCAAGCAATGTGAAATGTATATCAGCATCATATGGCAGAATTCGTTGTTACTCATGTATGGTTGAAAGTGATTAGCCAAGAACCAGTGCATGTACAAAGCTGAAAGCCACGGTTTGCACACTTCACAGATTCCTCCCTTCCCTGGTTGCTATGATCCATGGTTTGGGGTTCATGTTATCAATACTAACCATGGGTGATATCACTACTGCAATGTAGAGATTAAAAACATAGTTTAAAGAGTTTTTGTAGTCTAGGATTACAAGAAAACCAAATCACCACCTACACTGGTGGTGCATGTATGTACATCATAGTTATCTATGTACATCATAGTTATCGCTGAAAGGAAAAGGAAGCAAGAATTCACTCCAGAAAGAAGGACAGAAAGTGGGAAGGGAAAGAAACCCACAATGTATTTTGCTTTGTAAGACACTGTGCATCTTTTCCAGCAGAGACAGGGAAGCTCTAGTTGCTGTTGGACATCAACTCCCATCAGCCCCAACCAACATAGCCAATGATGAGGAATGATGGGAGTTGCAGTCCACCATCTGGAGGGCTACAGGTTCCCCATCTCTACTTCACCGGGAGCAGGCATTGTATCTACACGTCACCAGGATGTACCCCCATCAGTCCTGAAATGCTACCAAGTACTAAAATGGTCAGCTTAATAAACTTCAAAGAAGGCATCAAAAGGCTAAATCCAAAATGTGAGCCCCAAATCCAAATCATAATGCTCATGATTCTGAGCTCAATTTTTAACAGATATGCGATCACTTAAAAAGCACTGAATTGTCTGGGCAGCAAATTTATTTCCTTCCTTTCTGTTCAAATGATACAAAACGTGTTCACAGCGGTAGCCAGAAAATCATGTGCCACCAAGGACAGGACAAATGATAACAGTGCCAAGAAAGGTGATTTCTGACTGCTGTGCCTTGGGGAGAAAGTCTCGAGATGTGAGAAGTTGACATATTTCTCAAGTTTTCAGGTCTGTGCTACTGTCCTTGAAACAACAAGGAGCCCCATGGCACATTTGTAGACTAACAAATTTATTATGGCACAGACTTTTTCTGGTCTCTACAGAACCTTATGCCCTAATAAATTTGTTATGTCTTTAAAGTGCCACAAGACATGTTGTTTTTGCTGCCATCGACTGCCCTCTCAAAGTTGTCCTTGAAAAGCCACATTTTAGCTGCAACAAGACATTTAGGAACCGCAACAAAACACCCTATCGAATGAATTATGTGGATTTTTTATTATTGGCAAATAATAATAATCCTATTATCACATTTATAAGTAAATCACATTTTATTGGATAGTGTTTCCATCTCAGACTGGTTCCAATACCATCAGTTATTTGAAAATTTTAAATCTGACAAACAAAAGGGCTTCTCAACAGAAATTTCCTGATTCGAATCTGATCTTGTAAATTCTAAAAGAAAAACTCTTTCCAACACTTATCGACTCCTTCTTGACTGGACAGTCAAGGAGGAGAAGGTAACAGTGGCAATGGTGAGGGTGAGGTGGTCCCAGTATTTTGGCCATTCAATAACCATGGCCCAATGGGAAAATTTATGGCAGATCAATTGGAAATTCACAAATTGTTACACAATTAGAGAGAACTTTCAAAAAATGCAACATTGATGGTATCTAACACCATGGAAACTTTCAAAAACGTATAAAAATGTGTCAAGTAATTGTTGGAGATGCGGTGAATCAGGAACATTCTACCATATGTGGTGGATATGTAGGAAAATACAGGTATTCTGGGAGAGTATCCATGTAGAACTGCAAAAAATGCTAAAGATCTCTTTCAATAAAAAACCAGAGGCCTACCTCCTGGGGATAACAGATTTGGATATTCCACAAAAGAGGAAGGGTATCTTTTTATATGCGACGGCGGCAGCAAGAGTTTTGATCGCAGCAAAATGGAAGAGTAATGAAATCCCCTCTATACAAGATTGGATCCAAAAGCTGACAGAATATGCCGAATTAGATGGTTTATCAGAAAAAATAAAGAATAAATCAAAACAGGAATTTGTTTCAAAATGGGAGGTTTTCAAAGATTATCTTAAAAATAAATATAGTAGTTTAAATTCTGTTGCAGCATTCGAGGAACTTCAGTAATACTCGCAAGGTAGATATAAGAAATTACATTTATTGAGAATAAGTTTAATTGTGATAAAAGCATATACTGGCAAAAAGTAATATGAATTTGAAATATGGGTCTTTAGTGTTAAGACCAATAGATGTTTTATTGTTTGCTAAGAAAATTATGTGCCTATGGTTATTTTTGTAATTTGTGTGTAATTTGGTATTTGTGTGTGTGTGTGTTTTTCTTGTTATATAAATAAAAAACTTTTTTTTAAAAGATTGGATAGTGTTTCTCCTTATTAGTTGATATGCCATATAACCTTTATGTAATGAGCAGTGCTCAAAATTAGCCAGGCACATTTCGCATCTGACTATTGGCCACTTGCGACCAAGCGAAGGTTCCTGGGTGCCAGACATCTGCACCATCTGGAACTGCATGCCTGGGCATCACTAGATCTTGACTGTTTTCACACACTAATGCCACACCCTGTAGAATTCTATCAGTTCTATTTTATCTGCACAGCCAAAATGAATTTCAGAAACCAAAATCGTTTTTCCATGCAGCCTGAGCAGGAGAAGCGAACAACATTACAGTTAATTGTTTTAGTCTACCCTCACTTACACCCCGCCCCCACTGCCCTGCTCACAGTTGCGAAGAATATCCCTATGTTATGAATGGTCCATGTCACCATTAAGGAAAAGAGGTCGGACTAAGCCAATATATAGGTGGACTGTCCCTGGATAAAGTGACTTTTCTTCTTTAAGTTTTCAAAGCTCTTAACCTTAACTCAAAGTTGCATCTGAACTAGCCAGATGTTTAACTGACAGTCAATCCATCATTTCAAAAATAAGACTTGAGAGTTGTCTTGCCCCAAAATGACAACTAGACATTTCGTTTTGGTGACTTTAACCTTAATTTAAGGAGCCATTTGGTCCTAGCTTATAAATCTGAGTTTCTAACACTGGTAATGAGGAGGAGGGAGACCATTTCTGCTCCTACATGGCCCTTGGTCTCTCAAGCAGTGATACTGGTTTGGTTTATGAACTTGTTCTGCTTATGATTCTCGTTTGCATTACAAGCCAATGTCTATCTAGAATGTTAAACTACATTTTGTAGCTACAAGGTCAATGTTCAGCACGCCAGACACCCAAAGTCAACTACTACTGTGCTTGTGCAAAAGGTTGTTTTTTTAATATTGATCCCTCCTTCTCAATGAAACTCTTGTTGAGCCCTGAGAACGTTGAAGCCCCTTTTGTTTGCTGAGTATCTGAGGCAGCTCTCCCAACTGTTTCTTGAAACTGTGGTGTTGCAGCACCAGCACCAGCCAGCCACAATCCAAATAGAAAACCTTCTCTTGTTGAATGTGTTTATTTGGAGAGGAGGAAGAGATTTGTTTTCCAAGCACCTCCCTCCCGTGGCAAGGGAAAGTGCATGCAGCTTGGGGAGTTCAGAACAGCTGCTTAACACAGCACCTTGCAAAGCACTTTACAAAACCCATGTGGGCAAAAATAAAATAAAAATAAAATGTTGCCTAGCTGTCAGAGGCTGGCTGAAAGCTGGGACTTGTCAGGGGCTTGACATAACTGAGCCTTGCCTCCATAGAACCTCACAGCTGTGTGAGGGGTGCTTTTCCTCCTCTGCATACTATGAAGAGTGAGAGAAGGTGGGAAGGAGGCAGCCAGAAGAGCAGCATAGATTTTGAAGGTAGAGATACACAGAGAAACACTGTCTCAGCCTCAGAAATGACAGGGAAATCCTTCCGGGTTGCAACCTGATGTAGAAACCCAGGAAGAAAGCTCCTTACCAGAAGAGGCACGGAGGGAAGTGAGGAGGGAATTTGTCTGCTAACCTCAAGGAGAGCTTGATAATGAAAAGAGTCTCAACTCTCCTATGCTAGGAGCCAGGGACTTACCAAGACACCTCTGAAGGAAAGATGAGTTTGGGGGAATCTGAGAGCAGCCCTATGTTGGCCACTCTTTTCTGGAACAGAGTTCAGAGCAAGAAGGATGCTGAACTGTTGTCAAGGTGATGTAATAGTGATTGACTGTTGACGGGGCTACCCACATGTCAAACTTGCCCTATGAGGAGATCATGAAGAAGAAGAAGAGTTTGGATTTGATATCCCGAAGGAGTCTCAAAGCGGCTAACATTCTCCTTTCCCTTCCTCCCCCACAACGAACACTCTGTGAGGTGAGTGAGGGTGAGAGACTTCAGAGAAGTGTGACTAGCCCAAGGTCACCCAGCAGCTGCCTGTGGAGGAGCAGAGACGTGAACCCGGTTCACCAGATTACGAGTCCATGCTCTTAACCACTACACCACATTTGGTCTGCTAGCCAGATTCGGTTCCCCGCCCCTGGTTTAGAGCTCAGTACCTCTTAAAGATGAGGAGAAGCAGAAAGGCACACAGTGTGCATTTGCCAGAACGTACATTTCACTTGCTTCGGGCAAATAGTAGATTACAAGGGTAAATGAAAAGCAACAAAACCATCATAACACTTCACAAAAATCATATGCCCAAATGGTTCTGTGGCATCGGGTGCCACAGAAGCTATCAAGCTATCAAGATATTCTTTTTGCGTCTTAGTAAAATAGTGATAAAGTTATAGAAGACAACTTTGTTTGACACTGAAAGCAGAAGAGATAAACCACAATAGAAAAAAGGAGTCATCTAATGAAAGGCTTTTCTAGTCCAGCATCCCCTTGCTCAGATGGGAAGCCTATGGAAAGTACACGAGCAGGACAGGAGGACAATAGCCCTCTCCTGCTATTGCTCCCCATAAACTGGTATTCAAAGGCTTCTGATCCTGGAGATAGCATACAGCCATCATGCCTTGACCTCCATGAATTTATCTAACCCCCTTTCAAAGACATCTAAGTTGTTGGCCATTGGCACATCTTTTTGTAGCACATCTGGTAGGTTAACTGCGGTCCTCCTGGAAAAGTACCGGTAATATACACATTATTTCAACTGTAGGTGAAAGATTAGGCTAACATGTATTTCCCTGCTTTCAAAGGCAGGAGTTCAAAAAAGGCAAGCAGTCCTACTAAAGAACCAGGAAGCATAGTAGGAAAGGTTGCAAGTAGAACTGAATCAAAAAATTCTGTATAACAATTCACATGTTTTTGACAAAGAAAAGCGCACACAGTGGAGAATCAAGCGAGACAGTTCTCCTTTTCTTTCTGAAATAGATTTCAAGACATAACAGAGAAAGTAAAAATATCTCAACATGACTATGACCTCTAGATATTAAATACTTCAATCAGTAAAGAAAAGAAAATACTCAGCTACTTATTCTGCAGTCCAAATTGGCTTCTGGTGGCCTTCGAGGCACAATTTGGGGTACAGATTTTGATCCACACAAAAAATGGTAGAATTGTTTGAAGCTCACATACTTAAGACTCTGCCTCTCTCTTCCATCCTGTGACCTTGCCTCAAATTGGCTGAGACCTCTGTCTTAATTATGCTACTCACATACAAAAGTACAAGCAAGGAGGAAGCTAACAGCCATTCTCAGCAGTTACTCAACAAATGCACAACTCTTTCCTTTAAGGTAAAGGTAAAGGTACCCCTGTCCGTACGGGCCAGTCTTGACAGACTCTAGGGTTGTGCGCTCATCTCACTCTAGAGGCCGGGAGCCAGCGCTGTCCACAGACACTTCCGGGTCACGTGGCCAGCGTGACAAAGCTGCATCTGGCTCGCCAGTGCAGCACACGGAAACGCCGTTTACCTTCCCACCAGTAAGCGGTCCCTATTTATCTACTTGCACCCAGGGGTGCTTTCGAACTGCTAGGTGGGCAGGCGCTGGGACCGAACGATGGGAGCGCACCCCGCCGTGGGGATTCGAACCGCCGACCATGCAATCAGCAAGTCGTAGGCGCTGATGTTTTACCCACAGCGCCACCTGCGTCCCTTTCCTTTCCTTTGGTTTTCATTTATCTCTGCTCATGTGTCTCACACACAGAAGATTTGGAAGATTGTCTAAACCAGGGGTAGCCCATGTGGGGCCCTCCAGATGTTGATGGATTACAACTCCCAACATTCTTGGCCACTGGCTATGCTGGCTGAGGCTGATGGGAGTTCAGAGGCATCCAGAAGGCACCTTATCTAAACTATCGTTTGTAGCTTTAAGCAGAACATTCTTCCCCCCCCCACCCTGTGCACCCCCTAAATCTATTATGAAGGTTCCCCAGCCCCATGGAGCAGATTTGGAAGTGGCGGGGAGGGGAAAATTCCATTCTGCTAGCACATCTAGTTGAGTACTACTCTATGGTTACCTAGAGAAACTATAGTTAGATTATCAGGAATGAGCCATAGCAAGCGGCAGACTTCCATTCTGCACCTCTGGTTCCTTTTCACATGACAGAATGAAAGCTTCCACTTTCCGTTTTGACTAAACTGCAGTATTTCATTACATATGACAATCTCAAGGAACTTTGGTTGTTTTAGTTAGCTGACAAACCAGGATATCAAACCATAGTTTGATCCTGGTTTGTTTTAATGAACTAAAGTTCGAACAAATACTTCCCCAAGTTTGTATGTAGCAGAAAACTGGCTTCGTACTCAAATATTTGGTTGAAAGCCACCCAGAGTGGCTAGGGAAGCCCAGCCAGATGGGCGGGGTATAAATAATAATTTATTATTATTATTATTATTATTATTATTATTATTATTATTATTATTATTATTATCACCTGAGGAAACTTACTTTCCTTCACTTGCAAGCATAACAATGACACTAAGCAAGATTGAGGAGTGGAATTAATATCCATACAAATTGTTTCTCATGCTTGCCTATGTATTTATGTCACATTTAGTGTTACCACAACACAGACTAAGAATATGAATATATGGAGACAGGGGGTTGTTTCTCAATTACTAGGGTCTCTGCAGTCACCCCACTTGTACTCAAGCACAACTCTTTAGTTTCTCAGATAAAAGCAAGTTGGTGCCTTTCACCCCAGGTGGAAAAGCTGTTTTTAACGTGTTTCATTCAGTGTGAAACTTGGTTGAGTTTCAATTGTTGTATGCCACTATGATAACTCAGGACACAGAGGCAGTTTGTAAAGATTACTAATGCACACCTCTCTATACGTTTCCACCCCCATCGTTCAGCCAGACACTGAGGTCCTCCTCCCAGGGTCGTCTGCTGGTTCCCTCACTGTGAGAATCAAAGTTTCAGGGAAGCAGGCAGAGGGCCTTCTCAGTAGTGGTGCCCTCCCTATGGAACGCCCTCCCATCAGATGTCAAGGAGATAAAAGAATTACACAACTTTTAGAAGACATTTGAAGGCAGCCCTGTTTCAGGAGCTTTTTAATGCTTGATGTTTTTATTATGTTTTCAGATATGCTGTAAGCTGCCCAGAGTGGCTGGGGAAACCCAGCCACATGGGTGGGGTAAAACAACAACAGCTGCACTAGTCCATCACACTATTTGAATTAGCTGTTTCTAAAGGCAGAGAAAAATGAAGGGACTCCTGTCTGTACTAAATGACTTGGGTATAAGGGAAGGTGTTGGTGGAGGGAAGGGGAGTTTCTCTGTGTAATAATAATAATATTATTAATAATAATTTATTACTTATACCCCGCCCATCTGGCTGGGTTTCCCCAGCCACTCTGGGCAGCTTCCAACAAAGTATTAAAATACAGGGCTGCCTTCAGATGCCTTCTAAAGGTCTGGTAGTTGTTCTTCTCTTTGACATCTGATGGGAGGGTGTTCCACAGGGCGGGTGCCACTACCGAGAAGACCCTCTGCCTGGTTTCCTGGCTTCTTGCAATGAGGGAACTGCCAGAAGGCCCTTGGAGCTGGACCTCAGTGTCCGGGCAGAACAATGGGGGTGGAGATGCTCCTTCCGGTATACTGGATCAAGGCCGTTTAGGGCTTTAAAGGTCAGCACCAACACTTTGAATTATGCTCGGAAACGTACTGGGAACCAATGTAGATCTTTCCAGACTGGTGTTACATGGTCTCGACGGCTGCTCCCAGTCACCAGTCTAGCTGCCGCATTCTGGATTAGTTGTAGTTTCCGTGTCACCTTCAAAGGTTGCCCCACGTAGAGCGCATTGCAGTAATCCAAGCAAGAGATACCGTAACTAGTGTGTGTGCCAGTTTTAATCCCCCGCTGCCCCTAGGCAAATGCCAGCGCACTGGGCAGGAGGCTTAGAGGGCAATTTTCGCCCTCCCTCCCCCCATGATCACCAAAGTATCCCAGCAGGTGCCTATATGTCCCAGCAGGCATGGCCTGATGGAAGATGGGGTGTCACATGTGTGATGTCATGCATGCATAACAGCCCCCCATGAGGCCCAACCCAGCACACCTGGGGATAGGTAGAATAATCAGATAGAGCCATTTCTCTGCTATATGTTTTACATAGCTGATGAATACATAATGACCACTCTCCACATCAAATGGAGGGCGCTATTTGCGTGGCACCCCTGATCCAACGCAACTTCCAGCAAAACAATCCTGGACCGCCTCCCCTAGTTGCAAACCTAGAGGTTTCTGCCTAACCTCAGCTCAAAGAACCAATCGCAGCATGGGAGGCGTAGCCAGGGAAATGGACCAGGTAAGGACAGCCCTTTTGGCACAATAGAGGGTGTAACCTACCTGGGAGTCCTCAGTCGGCTCCAGAGTTTCTCCCGCCCTACCCTCCCTTAGTTTAGGACTTTTATTGCAGGTTAACATCTTATTTACAGGCATGTGGGTGCTGCTATGGTCTTAACAATGGTTGCTGTTAAAGGACCGGGAAGGAATTTCCCTGCATTTGCAGGTTTCGCTGTCCCCATAGCAAAACGCCACAACTTTGGCAGTTTCAGGCCTTGGGAGGATTCCTTTAGTCTATCTTCACTGGGGGGGGGGCGTGAAGCTGTGATACACCACCACCCCCGTGGCGGTGGTCCCAGGGTTCCCTGTAAAGGGATTGTGTTGAGGGGAGTCACTGGCCATACGTTGAAATATTATCAGTGTTCTCCCCTGCTTGATGGAGACATGGGGGGCGGGCTCTCTGCTTAAACATACATCTTCCAGAGCCAGCCCAATCCCCAGATAGATTGATTAACCCTGATGTGCCCCAGATCCCCGGCTATCCGGGAGGGATAAACGCCCAGTGCCTAAGCCAAGGTCTTCCTGCATCTGAAAGTTTAATAAAGTTGTGGCCAATTCTAATCCTATAATACGTGTCACGAGTCATTATTCCACCTGGGAGTCGCCTGGGGTCAGGAGGGTCTTCTCCTGGCCACGCAATGCTGTTTCCTGCTTGCAACAAGGCATTTGGGAAGATAAATGAGGAGGAGAAAATGTATCTAACGGCCACTTTTTAAACAATCTTGCCAAATAGAAGTGTGTAATGAATATTTAACTGGACCGCAAATCTCCTTAAAAATTAATATCTTGTATCTTGGGAAACAAGTCTGGCAGCCAATGTGTATTGGATGCAGTGACAGTCATGTGATGCAGCTAATTAAAAGGAGGTTTATTCCCCCATTTGTCCTCTTTCTTTCTTTCATGCCATCTCTTTCGATACGAGATGCCTGTATCGGGAATGGCTGAAAAGAGCGATCTGTGCAGAAAGCTCTAAAGGTGCCAAACTCAAATGTATAATCAATGGGACCAATCATAGACAGGTCACAGGCAGTGTTTCTTGACTGTTTTGAACCCAGCATCCCCTTCTAAACTTGTGCCGCTCCAGCCAATCAGCAATTGCCTCTTCCACAGGTGAATATGCAGAGATGCAGTCATGTAGGTACCGCTGACTCTGCTTGTGAAATTCTGTGGACTGGGGTAATAATCCAGAAGCGCACAGCCACGCAAAAGCAGCTGTGAACTTCCTTCTTTCCAAACCACGTTGGGATGATGCAGATACGGCCACAAATCCAGTGTGGATTACTGAGGATCCAAGGCAGAGTGTTTTAGATGTATGGAGGTCTTGACTGGTGATTTATCACGATCCTCTCCATTCTTGGAACTTCATACCTAGATTCCCCTGCCTACCTAATGAAGCCAAGCTAACAAAATAACATCTGCACTACATACCGCTGGATCCGTACTGCACTCACATGGATACAAAAATAATCATCTGCAGAGAAAAATAGGGTCCCTAATTGCTCCAATACATTTAATGCAAAGGCACTGTACATTCATAGAATCACAGTACTGTAGAGTTGGTAGGGAACACGAGGGTCCTCTAGTGCAACCTCTTGCAATGCAAGAATCTTTTGCCCTCATGGACTTGCTAAAGGGTTCCTATAAGGGGCCAAATGTATTAGGAAAATGACACCTTCAGTATGCAATGCCTTTGAGTTTTTTTGCTGACACCGGCAACAGTGGTGTCCATCACATACCTGCTGTTAATTACATTTCACGTATCTGGTGGAAGTAGATTTCAGCTTACCTTACATTTTAAAAAATAGCCCAGTGCCCTATGGGAATTATGGGCTAATATTCTATTTTTTCCCCTGCCCCGCCACCTCCCTGCACCCCATGTAAGGAACTGACTTACATCACAATCCAAAGCATGCTTACTCAAGTAAGTCCCACAGAGTTCAGTGTTGCTTGCTCCCAAGTAAACGTGCACAGGATTGCAACCTTAAGTCTCTTTTACTTCAGTGTCAGCAGGTGACATTTTTACAGTCAAATGCTTTCCCTTCTTTGACCCATCCTACAATGCAAGCAAACTTTATTATGTCACTCTCTGTTAAGAAGCGAAGATCCTTAGCTGCTAAAATCAACACAAAACTATAGTAGAACCCTGCTTAATGTTCAGCTGTTATCACTTAATGTGTAGATGCATGGAATGTTTCTTGGGGGTGGGAGGTATATGGGGGTTGTTTGTTGTGTGTGTGTGTGTTGAAACTGAAAAGCAAAGAAGCTTTTAAAAAGAGGGCAGGCAGTTGCATAGTTTAAAACATTAAGTTTTTGTGTGTGTCTTTTTGGAAGGGTACTCAAAAAGTTTTCCCATTTCCAGTTCTTCTTGGCCTGAGAAAAGCACAATATCATTCTATCCAACGCTCTGGAGGCAACCTGTGCCAGCCCCGGCTTCAATTATTTCTTGATTAGGGCATAAGTTGGCTCTCAGGTTTAAAATCACTCTGAAGACTCACAGGGTTGCAAATGTGATTGATTTATAATTAAAGAGACTCCTAAGCAAAGCCCTGCTGTGATAGAAAGGAAATTCTCTCTGAGTTTTAGTTTTCCATTCAGAATTTCCGATGAGACCATTGCTTTATTAAACTGCAAATTCCAAAATATTACCATTCATCTTTATGGCCTTAATATTTACTGCTACCAAGGGGGAATTCAGCAGATTCGAGAACAAGACTAATTCTATGCAGTATCTGTGTGTGTGTGTGTGTGTGTGTGTGTGTGTGTGTGTGTGTGTACACACACGCATGTGTGCGTTCATGTCTATATATAATCCAGCCCTAACAGCCACACACTCCCCTTTCTGTTCATCTGTTCAATATGGTCAAGGATTATTAAATGATGCTAATGCTTTTGTCAGCTGACATTACAACTTGTACACTGAGCCGTTTAAAGGCAGATGTTTTGTTGCTTTGCTGCTGATATTCTTCCCCAGCCCCCAGCTGAGAACCCAGCTGAACTGCATTACAACACAGCCACATATCTGTGTGTGTGTGTGTGTGTGTGTGTGTGATTACTTCTATTTTTAAAAAAGATATGTACAGAAAACCACATATAAGTAGCAGGTTTTTAGGATTTCACTTGCACATCATGCCACGTGCCACACCGTATATCTCTTAAATGTACTAGGCAGAAATCAGAAGAAGCACCTGCTCCATTTTAAATAGCAATCTACTGTCAGAAATAACCAAGCTTGTCTTTTTTTTTTTTCTTCGTTGGCTGAAATATTAACATGTGGCTATTATCAGCAACTGGTCTCCTCCAGAATGCTACCCACCAGATCTGTGACTAACACATGCTTTGAATGGAGCCAAACAAAAATCATGTCAGGGTTGGGTTGGGTTTTTAAAAGAAGGATGGGGGCAGGGGAGGCACTATTCCTTCTCCGAAACAGCCTAGCACTGAATCTGGCTTTTCTGAAAACCCGAAGGCCCTCTCTCAACTAGCTGTCCTTAGAAAATGGCTGAGAAGAGTGGAGAGCCCCCTCCCCAAATGAGAGAGTCCAACTGGTGGCCCAATTGCTGAACCCATCTCAAAGGCACCAGGGAGCAAATTTGGACTCAAGCAAAAAAAAGGGGTTGTGCTATCTGATCCCAATAAAGGAACAGAAGTGCAAGAATGTTGGATAATATTCCAGCACTCAAAATACTAACAAGGCATAGCATGAAAGAGGATTTCTTACCCCCAAACAACTGACCCACTGACAGTGGATTCCACCCCCCTCAATTTATTGCTCCCTCCTTGTGCCCTCCCATAGGTGCCAACTCCTAGGGGCTGAGGTCCCTTTGCCTTCCCGTCCCCCAATAAAATATTTGAGGGCCTCCCCAAAGTTGATAGGCATTGGCATTCCAATGGTGTGGGTGTGCCCCGTCATGTGATCGATTATGTGGGATGGGGCTTACCTGCCTCCCCCACCCCAAATTTTCTTCAAGTTGGCACCCCTGTGCCCTCCTGACACCTCGTCAACAAGTTGAGCAACTTAAAAGGCGAAAAGCATATACTGTATATATTTCCCGGGGGTGGGGGTGTGCCAGAAAAAGGGGGACAGACCGAGAGGGTGGGAGAGGCAGAGGGGAGGGACCTCGCTTGCCGACAGCGACGCTTACCACCAGCACGGGCACCCCGGCCGCCAGCGAGTAGAGGAGCACGGGGGGCACCGCGCTGCTCTCCTCCGGGCCCGGGTAAGGCTTGCGATAGGCGCTCTCGTAGCAGAAGAAGCCCTGCACGTTGACCGAGAAGGTGTCGGTGTACTCGAAGTAATAAGCCAGCATCACAGTCCCTGCCATGATCACCATCTGGAAGTAAAGCATTCTGGTGAGAAGAGCAGCAGCAGCGGCAGCAGCAGGAGGTGGAGGAGGAGCAGGAGGAGAGGGCACTGGCATGTACTCCGGCGGCGGCAGCGGCAGCCCCCCTCCCCGGCTGCGCGCTCCGCCCGCTTCCCGGAGGCATCCACCGGGGGAAGGAGGAGGCGCCTTAGTCCCAGGCAGGAGCAGGAAGAAGAAGAGGACCACAGGCGTCCGGGCGCACGGCCGAGCGCATGGATGGCAAGGGGCGGAGGCGGCGAGGTCCTGGGCGCAGGATCGCGCACGTGGGGCAAGGCCCCTCCGGGGGAGTGATGGAGGCAACCAGCACGGGCTTCCCCCGCGGCAGGCGGAGCCCCGGGCGCCGCTGGAGGGGCTGGGGAGGGGCGCCTAAGCGCGCTCCGTCCGCGGCAGCTCTCCAAGACGTTCCGAGCGAGGCAGGAGAGCGCAGCAACCGCGCGCTGGGGAAGCGGGTCGCGGCGCGCGCGCGCACAGCCCTCCGCTGCGACCACTGGGGGAGATTTGGGGGGGGTGGGGTGTCGCCGGTCCTTTAATCCCGCAGCGTCCCGTATAGATCAGAGTGGGTAGTAGACCCAGCCCCCTGCAGGCGCACGGAAGTCTCCTCTTTGCAGATTTGCCTGCGTGCAAAAAAATAATAATAATATCAGTAAGTCGTTCCAAAAAAAACCCCAGTTAAATAAATCCCTCAGACTGGAGACTTGGATCCAACAAGCCTTGGAGACGATCGGAGGGATCCTTTCCACTCCAGGACCGGATTCCTTGCCCCCGGCGCGCTCAAAGTTCCATCCTTCGCCGCGGGGATGCGGCCCCCCGGCGCCTCTCCGCTGGCTGCCCCCGCGCCTGCGAAAAGCTCGCCCTGCGCTTAATCCCTTGCCTTGCTTTGAACCGGTCCCTGCCCGAACGCAGCGGCGGAGGCAGCGCAAATGCCGTTTCCAAGGCTGCCGGAGAGCTGGAGGGGGTGGGGAGAGAGGTGGGTGGATTTTGAAAAGGCGCTTCCTTCTCGCTCGCGTCTTTCCTCCCCTATTAAGGATTTTTGGTTGTGTGTGGCTTTTTTCCCCCTTAAAGAAAAAAGCGGAAGCAGTAACTCCCCCGTGCTCGTCAATCGAAGCATCAGCTTCCCATGTGTGTAATATATTATATATATATAATATATATAGCTCCTTCTCTTCCACCTCCTCCTGCTTTGAGAACTAGCTGCTTGCAAGCTCTGGCCTTGCAGCTGGCTCCCAGCTCGTACTAGCTGCTTAGAAACACAAGAGACGCTTCTCAGAATCCAACCATCTTGAGAGGCTTCTTATGCAAACTGGTGCAAACGACAGAAGGGCTGCCCAACGGGAAAAGCCACAACTTCATCTAGCATCGCTCTGGCTTCAGCAGCACTACTGATCTGCGGTTAGATGGTGTTCCATCAAAGCACCCACATTTTCTAGCGCATTCCCCTCCTCACTTTCCTTATCGCAAAAAGCCCCAAAATCTCCAGTCAGCAGTCACTGTGCAACCTGGGCTCGCCAAAACATGATCCAGTCCTACCTGAAAATAGTGACAACCCAGAAATCTCCTAGGTTTGGCCAGTACCTGGATGAGAAGCCACCCAGAATCTCCTTGTGTGCCTCCTTGAATTTCATGATGGAAGAAGGGTTGGGATACTGAATAAACAAAGGGCACACAAAGAGTTCTCAGTATGCTGTTAAAGCACGTTTCTCCCCTCAAAGAATCGTTGGGAACTGTAGTTTAAGGGTGCAGCTCTGTGTGAGGTAAACTACAGTTCCTATCGTTCTTTGAGGTATGCGCTTTGAAGGTATAATGTGAATGCAGCCACTGCTACAGAGTCAATCCTCTTCCACTGGAAAACTGCATGCTACATTTGGGATGGCAATTGCTTGAGTATTGCAGTGTGTGTATTTTTGTCTGTTTGTATGTGTGTAAGGTTTTCCTCTCTGTTCCCTCAACACTAGTGGATGCAACAGTTGCATATGAGACAGTGTAGCTGAGCCACTGAAACTGCTTAATACTTTATTTATCAATGCAGCTATTTTCATACAAGATAAATGTCCTGCGCTGACATCAATTCCCTGGAGGGGGGGCTGCATATCTCCAGGATAAGGTTGTCACATAGTGTCACTGGTGGAATGGATCTACATGTGTATCCATCACACATAACAAATAATAATAATAATAATAATAATAATAATAATAATAATAATAATAAATATTTATACCCCACCCTCCCCGGCCAGAGTCAGACTCAGGGCAGCTAACACCAGTAAAATTACAGTAAAAACATAATGGGGGGGGGACCAATTTAAAATACAGGTTAAAATGCAATTTAAAATGCAGCCTCATTTTAAAAGTAGCCCATAGATCAAAACCATAAGGGGAGGGAAACATAAGGGTCAGGCCAAACCAAAGGCCAGGCGGAACAGCTCTGTCTTGCAGGCCCTGCGGAAAGATGTCAAGTCCCGCAGGGCCCTAGTCTCTTGTGACAGAGCGTTCCACCAAGTTGGGGCCAGTACTGAAAAGGCCCTGGCCCTAGTTGAGACCAATCTAACCACCTTGCAACCTGGGACCTCCAAAATGTTGTCATTTGTGGACCTTAAGGTCCTCCACAGGGCATACCAGGAGAGGCGGTCCCGTAGGTACGTGGGTCCTAGGCCTAGGCTGCATAGGACTTTAAAGGTCAAAACCAGCACCTTAAACCTGACCCTGTACTCCACCAGAAGCCAGTGCAGTGCAGTGAGAGTCATGCAGTTTTCTATGCACAAGTGACTTACGGGGGGGGGGGGAATCATGCAATGTATTCTATGGGACTGCAGGTTCAGAATAAAATATTCTCATAGGCATATCTATGGAATATTAACTACCGTGAAAGTCTGGCCTTGATGGAACATTAATACTGGTTTTGTCCTGGAACAATTACGTTTTTGCTATGCTTGGGTTTGTGGCTAATGTGGCAAACTTTCCTGGGGGTCAACAGTTAGCATACACACAAACGCTGCCAATGGCATCTCTGGTGTATGTTTCTGAGGCGACTTACAATGTCAGTAGCTGTGTGGAATTTCTTTTCGAAATTCTTTTTATCGGACTGGAGAAAAGGCAGGTCCTTTATCAACCCTGTGAAAAGAACTTCCCAAATATCTAGCTATTGAATTAAAGAGAACATTAAAGAGAGCATGACCTGAGCTTTCTAATGTAGGTTGTACTGATTTCATACAAAGAGGGACAATTTCCCTCACTACATTTACTTTTCCCTTCACTACATGGACTCTTTGAATTTGCAGCTCTCCAGCTATCCCTCTCCCACTGCCACAATTGCTACCCTACATCAGAGTTTGCCAATGTGATGCCACAGGAGCAACTATGCCCACCAGTACTTCCGGTGACAGCTGTGGAACTTCCCCTCCAAAATCCATAATGCTTGAGAGACAGTTTGCTCTTCC
Organism: Podarcis melisellensis; assembly: GCF_964234715.1. NCBI lineage: Eukaryota > Metazoa > Chordata > Lepidosauria > Squamata > Lacertidae > Podarcis > Podarcis melisellensis. The sequence continues at coordinate 72,722,699 of NC_138538.1, read as the reverse complement.
TAGTCACTTCCTATATGCACAGGATTGGGACATGTGTGGTGCTGTGGTCTAAACCACTGAGCCTCTTGGGTTTGCCAATCAGAAGGATTGCGATTTGAATCCCAGCTCCTGCCAACCTAGCAGTTTGAAAGCATGCCAGTGCAAGTAGATAAATAGGTACCACTGTGGCAAAAAGGTAAACAGCATTTCCATGCACTCTGGTTTCTGTCATGGTGTTCAGTTGCGCTAGAAGTGGTTTAGTCATGCTGCCCACATGACGCAGAAAGCTGTCTGTGGGCAAACACCAGCTCCCTCAGCCTGAAAGTGAGATGAGCGCTGCAACCCCATAGTCACCTTTGACTGGACTTAACCGTCCAGGGGTCCTGTGTGTGTGTGTATGCATGCACAGCCTCAGAGAGGTGGGGGAACAGCCAAGGATTGAATGATTGCTATGGAAGAATGAAGCGAAACATTCTCCCAATTCAAATAAATCTATCATCGTTATCATTATCATTATTTTATTTGTACCCTGCCCATCTGACTGGGTAGCCCCTGCCACTCTGGGTGGCTTCCAACAAATATAAAAGCATACTAAAACATTAAAAACTTCCTTATACAGGACTGCCTTCTTGATATTATCAAGAGGAAAAACTTTAGTGCATTTTTTAAAAAGTCAAATGCTGGCTACTAAAAATCAGATGTTTTATTAAACAATTGCTTAACTGGTAGTAAAACACAAAATATGGAAGCGGAAAGTGTTTGCAGAATTGCAATAAAAATTCAAAACTGCCTGCCTCTTGGATTTCTGAAATACCTAGTTTTCCATAGTATTTCTTTATGTCCCCATCTAGCCCGGTTAGTTGAATAACGCAATGCAAAAAAGCACTCCTGTTTATCTATTTAAAGGGAGAGGCATTATATCCCCCCAGGCCATTCACATAAGCAGCGTTGTGCTGTGCCATGCATAAGCTAGGTAAGCTTGCTTCCTAATGAGCTGAATTAATCATTGGGATGTGTCTTGCAAGTTGAAGTAGAATATTCACGGCAGCCACTACAAGAACCGCAGGATCTTGCCAAGTTTCCCAAGTCACTAAGGCTGCAGTCCTAACTGCACTATCCTGGGTGAGAGACGTATTGAATTCAGTAGGACTTACTTCAAAGTACACCTGGCTACAATTGCGCTGCTCAAGCTTTGACAGGGCAAGGCAAGTTGAGCGAAGCTCCCCTTCCCGTCTTCAAGCACAGTTTCTGAATACGAAAGGGCAAACCTAAATTTATGCAGGTCACCTATTCCAACATTCAGTTGCACTTAACCGTAGCTCAGAAGAACCAGATGCTGACAAGCAGCTGTTGTGCACCTTACTTAAGGAAGACAGTGTGCTGAAAAAGCAATAAAGTTTTCATTGATGAAAAAATGCAAGTAGACAGGTGCAGCAAACATTTCCGAACATATAACTGTCCTCGGCTCACTTGTATGTTCTTACAGAGAAAGTTGTTCTTCCAGAATAGGAAATCTGCATTCTTAAAGGGAGGGAGAGAGACTGCTTAAATAAACTTCACTAGACCTCTTAGTCAAAAAACATTCCAGCCACTTTACCTATGAGCACACAGATCACCATTCCCCAACCTGCTGCCCTCCTACAGGTTGGACTATAGATCCCATCACCCCTCACCATTGGCTGATGGGAATTGGAGTCAATGACATCTAGAGGGCACTAGTTTGAAAAAGGCCAGTGTATAGAAGACCAGTGGCTCAGGGCCAGACTCCCATGTATTCGACAACACAGGATGGCACAGTTGAAGAGGTGTGTCCAACATATCTGAAGCAATGAAAGAGTCTGGCTTTCTGCATGCCTTTTTTCATGCTTGACTCCTAGCATAAATGGACTAGAATCCTCTGGTAGGAAACTATTGGGTGTGTTCTGTATGCAGTGGTGCAGCTAAGGCTGGACTGTGGAGATCTGTAATGGTAAAGTTTATAATGGTAAAGTTTATAATTCACAGGTAAAACAAAAAAAAAATCCTTCCAGTAGCACCTTAAAGACCAACTAAGTTAGTTCTTGGTATGAGCTTTCGTGTGCATGCACACTTCTTCAGATACACGAAAGCTCATACCAAGAACTAACTTAGTTGGTCTTTAAGGTGCTACTGGAAGGATTTTTTTTGTTTTGACTATGGCAGACCAACACGGCTACCTATCCATAATTCACAGGTATTCCCTTAGTACAGAGGTTTTCAACTTTTTTGAGTCCACAGCTTCCTTGATGAACTCCATTCTTTCTCCGGCACCCCTGTGGGGTTCAGGAGCCCAGATGTGTCACCCCTTGCCTGCAGAGCCAGTAGCCTCTCAGCCTTTTTCAAACACCCTCCCTTGTGGAGTATTCCCTCAGCCTCCTCTCCTCTCCCATCTCCTTGGGAGTCCTCTGGGCAATTACTGCTGCCACCCCTGGTCTCTGATCTGCCCCCCTGCCCCAAAGAGAGGTGTCTCCTCCCACTGCCCCACAAGGGCCTAGGAAGCAGCCTCTGGCCAGCCCTAAAGGCACTATTTGTCTGGGGAGCTTGGCTGCAACAAACAGCTGTGCAAGCCTTTGGGTGGGGAAAATGTGACCTCCCCAAATGCTAATGGTAATAGCATATAGCAAAGTGATGTTGTATAGGTCACTTGGTTCTCATGCGTGGTCTCCATTAATAAATACAGGGTGATACTAACATTTACGCAAACCGTCAACCTGATTGTCTGAGTTGACTATTTTGTGATGATGTTTTCCATTATTGTTGTTTAATTTTGAGTCCTGCATGCATCTATTTTATTCGGTAACTGCTGTAACTAATTTCAACTTGAGGGTAAATAAGGCATTAGTAAGAAATTTCTTTGTAAATGGAGTCCCCACTGTGCTTGTATGCAGAAATTCTGATGCACTACTGTAGATATGGAATTATGAATCTGATGGAATATAGTTCTGTGTATTATTGTTGTCTCCAACTTTGAGCTTTCTTATACTCTGGCCTGGATGCTTCCTTTCAAAGAGCTTGAATTTCAGAACCTTTCGATAGCATCAACAAACGTCAAATTAAAAAAAGAAACATTGTTTTCAGTTGCAGAGCAGCCAATCACCCAGAGTCCAGGCTATGAACTTATTTACTTCCCTCTTTAATGGCATTTAGCTTGCAGGCATGTTGTGCTGCTTCTGCAATGCCATTTGTGCAATTTCTAAAGTGCGATGAGAAGTGGCAGGTCTTAGGATGTTTGGAACTGATCACCAGTTAATTGAGATCCGAAGTGACATTTACTAAGGTCTAGTAGTGAAAACATTGGCTTACAAGCATACATACCAGCAAAGAAAAAAAAAAGCTTAATTGTCTGTTGTACCAGTTCCTATGTTTGAATTCCAATCACGTTGTTCCCTAAGTGATCCCTGCCCCTCGGAATCATAAAGGTTAGAAACAAAATTTTAAAACAAACTGAACATGTCAAGATCCACAACAGAGCAGCCACAGAGTCTCAGCCATCTTTGTCTGCCTGGAAACCAAATCTTACAACTGGAAGAGGAGAGCAAAATCTACTCATAGTATGGAAGCCAAAAGATAAGACAAGAATGACTTAACCCCTGTAAAACTAGCAAAGTTCTACCACAAGAGTGACAACTTATGTTGGAAATGTAAAGAAAAAGAAGGTACCTTTCACCATATGTGGTGGATGTGTCCCAAGGTGAAAGACTTCTGGGGAAAGATTTATAATGAATTGGGGAAAAAATGTTGAAATATACATTTATTAAGAAACCAGAAGCCTTTCAGCTTGGAATAACAGGTTTGGAATTGCCCAAGAAATATGTCAGATTGTTTTTGTATGCCACAACTGCAGCTAGAATTTTGTTGGCCAAAAATTGGAAATTAAAAGAAGTAGCAACAGTGGAGGAATGGCAGATGAAGATGATGGACTTTTGGGAGCTAGCCGACCTGACTGGAAGAGTCCGCGACCAGAAGGAGGAGGAGGAGGACCAAGAGGAATGGAAGAAATTCAAAGACTACTTAGCTAGATATGTTAAGATATCTTAAATAGAATTACATGTAAGTATCAGATAGGCCTAGGATTTAAATATGTGATGTTGTAGAATACTATGTTAAAAGTTAAAATGAAAAGAAAGAAAGATGTTAATTGATTAAATAGATCTTAGTGAAAATAGTTTTGGAAAACTGCTGCAATGATTTATATGGAAACTCAGCCAGGCGGATTCGAGGAAGTCACCCAACAATGTTAACAAAAGTGGAACTATTACAGCTGGAATAAATGTTTGTTTGTTGTTTGTTTTTGTTTTTTTATGTTCTTTTTTATTCGTTTGTTATAAATTTGGAAAAGTAATTTAAAAAATTTGAAAGAAAGAAAGAAAGATAAGACAAGAATGGGGCAGTAGACCAAGACAGGAAAACTCTCTCAGACTTAGGGCCATCTCCCCTTCAGGACAAATTTCTGGAGACCACATGCCAGTGGTGGGCGGGGCCAGAGGCAAAAGTGAGAGGGTCAGTGAATGTAAATGTTACCTTTGTACAGGAAGCTTGTTCCTACTCATACACTTACCCCATTGCCCTCGGTGAGTTAGGGACTTCCCCTGCATGTGAAGACAGGCTCCAGTGGATTAAGCGGACGAGACCAAGAGTTAGTCCAACAGTCAAGAAGGTGGTTTCTGCATGTGCTGAAGGGGCAGATGGGGCTCATCAACCTGGGAAGGTCTGGAAACCAAGCCTTATGAGCAGAAGTTGAAGGAGCTGGGTATGTTTCGCCTGAAGAAAAGGAGACTGAGAGGAGAGATGACAGCCATCTTCAAATACCTCAAGGGAACAAACTTGTTTTCTCCTACTCAGGAGGGCAGGACTTGAACCAATGGCTTCAATTTACAGTGGCACCTTGGGTTAAGAACTTAATTCGTTCTGGAGGTCCGTTCTTAACCTGAAATTGTTCTTAACCTGAAGCACCACTTTAGCTAATGGGGCCTCCTGCTGCTGCCAGGCCGCCGCCATGTGATTTCTGTTCTTATCCTGAAGCAAAGTTCTTAACCTGAGGTACTATTTCTGGGTTAGCAGAGTCTGTAACCCCAAGCGTCTATAACCTGAAGTGTCTGTAACCCAAGGTACCACTGTACAAGAAAGGAGATTCCAACTAAACATCAGGATTAACTTTCTGACAATAAGAGCTGTTTGACAGTGGAATGGTCTCCCTCTGAAGGCTCCTTCAGTGGAGGTTTTCAAGTAGAGGTTGAATGGCTGTCTGTCATGGATGCTTTAGCTGAGATCCCCGCATTTCAGGGGGGTTGGACTAGATGACCATTGAGGTCCCTTCCAACTCTACAATGCTATGATTCTATGAACTGAAGCAGGACTCCGATTGCAGCACCTGCTGTTGGTGGGAATGAAATGGGACTGAACTTCCAGTGAACCAGTCAGAGGAAATCCTTTTTTGCAGCTACCTCCAATATTTTTCCCACTGCAAATCCTGCCTCCCTCTTCTCCCAAGAGCTTGGGAAGCTTGTGCAGAGCCTGAGCAGAGAATGAGGAACAGCAGAGAAATCGGAAAAGACGGGGGCGGGAGGACACGAGGTGGCAGTGAACTCGATTGTGATTGGTATATTGAGTCACAATCTCAGCCCATCGGCTGTTTAGCACTTGATTAAATGACTAAAGTAATTAATGCTTTCAAAGCTCTCGGAGCGACTCTGATGAACAAGAAGCAAAGAGTGGCGCTGTGCATGAATGCTCAACGGGGAAAAAGACACACATAGATTGCGCAAAATTAGTGATAGCACAAAGGAGTTGAAATTGTCACTCTTTTGTTCCTTAAAAAAGAAAGAAAGCAGGGATTGAAATGTTTCCTAGGGGGAACAAAGGAATCCTGCACACTGCTGCAAATGTGTAAGAGCAAATACAAATGACCCTTTACCACATGTTAACTTACCATGCTGCTCATGAATCAGTTGTTTGGTAAAACAATCACCTGTTTTGGCAAGGAAGGACTGGAGCTAGGTGGTTGAGCACATGCTTTTAATGCAAAATGTCCTAGCTTCAATCCTGGTATCTCCAGGTAAGGCTGAGGAAAGACTCCTGTCTGAAATGCTGGAGTTAGACGGACCAGCATTTGACTTGGCGTAAGGCAGCTTCTTATGGGTTGCATTCAACTGAATAGTAAGGCTACTCCAAGGATGAGTGCTAGCACAATGGAGTTTCCCATCTCCACCTGCAGGCACCCCTACTGTCTACACACTGAGGACAATCTCTTCCCCTTAGGGAAGGGCCAAAGCTCAGTGGCAGAGCACATGTTTTGAAGGCTGTATGGAGGAGGAGGAGTTTGGATTTGATATCCCGCTTTATCACTACTCTAGGGAGTCTCAAAGCAGCGAACAATCTCCTTTCCCTTTCTCCCCCACAACAAACACTCTGTGAGGTGAGTGAGACTTCAGAGAGAAGTGTGACTAGCCCAAGATCACCCAGCAGCTGCATGTGGAGGAGCGGGGATGCGAACCCAGTTCACCAGATTACGAGTCCACCGCTCTTAACCATTACACCATGCTGGCACCACGTATGCCACAGGTTCAATCTTTGGCTCTTCTCAGGTAGGACCTAGGAAGGACTATGTAGGACTATCTGAAGCACTCAGTGCTCCATGTGCAGATAGTACTGATCTAGATGAGTGTTTCTCAAACTTGGGTCTTCAGCTGGTTTCAGACTACAATTCCCATCATCCCTGGCCACTGGCCATGCTAGCTAGAGAGGATGGGAGTTGTAGTCCAACAACAGCTGGAGACCCAAGGTTGGGAAACACTAGTCTGGATGGACCAATTGTTAGGCATTGGGAAGGAATCAACTCACATTTACAAGGGACGTGGGTGGCACTATGGGTTAAACCACAGAGCCTAGGACTTGCCGATCAGAAGGTCGGCAGTTCGGATCCCCGCGACGGAGTGAGCTCCCATTGCTCGGTCCCTGCTCCTGCCAACCTAGAAGTTCGAAAGCACATCAAAGTGCAAGTAGATAAACAGGTGCAAGTAGATAAACAGGTACCACTCCGGCTGGAAGGTAAACGGCGTTTCCGTGCACTGCTCTGGTTCGCCAGAAGCGGCTTAGTCATGCTGGCCACATGACCCGGAAACTGTACGCTGGCTCCCTCAGCCAATAAAGCAAGATGAGTGCCGCAACCCCAAAGTTCTCCGCGACTGGACCTAATGGTCAGGGGTCCCTTTACCTTTACCTAATTTTCAAACTGAAACAGCCATCCTTTGAGAGTCACAGTTCTCTGAATTTTGCAACACAGTTCTCCAACCAGCTAATGTACATATGAATGCACACACTGTGGCAAAGTGTGCATTAAAATAGCATGCAAAAACTTGTTATATTAGGAATAATGGCTTTACCAAATTGTTTATATTAGGAGAAATTTGCACCAAAGCGCTGATGAGAATTTCAAGAGGACTTAAAAGAAAAGATTCACAAACTGATGTGGAGATGCGGAGAACTGAATTTAAGTGGAAAAAAATGAGAAGCTGACACAAACCGAAACTGACAGATTAGCCTATCCCTGGGGAGTTTGCTTACAAAAATGTGTATATTAGACAAAACTGCATACAAAATAATTCACACTAAAATGCTTCTGAATTTTCATGAAGACCGTTTTTTTTATAAAAAAAAAAGAAGAAGAAAGGCTTTCTGATGCAGAAATGTGAACTGAACTTAAAGCTGGAAAAATGAGAAACTGACATAAACTGAAATTGACAGATTAGCCCATCCCTGCCTGTGATCTGGCTTGGTAAAAAGGCTACTTCACATGTTCCTAAGAACTCATCCCAACAGAGGCTGTGAGAGGGAAAGAGCCTATGCTTAGATGTTGCTGGGTTGCAAGTCCCATCATCCTTGACCATTGCCCATTCTGGCTAGGGCTCATGGAGGCCGGGAATCCAGCATCATCTAGACGGCCACAGGTTTCCCATGTCTGCGATATGCAAATCATAGCATCTAGCCCGCACTGAACAATCCATCACAAGCTAGCCACGACTCTACCGCTGTCTCTCTTCTGCTGACCCTGATTTTAAGCAGTCAGAATTTTGCCTGGTGTAAGAAATATAAATTAGGAAATGAATTAGAAAATTATTACAACCATCACCCATTTATTGCCAAGATGGGTGAATATAATATTGAATCACGCTCACAAATTGGCACCGGACTGAAAACTGTAAATTGCATCGCATTTGTCAAAGTCTGGCACACTTTTTGGCACCACTGGTTGGGTAGAAATTGAATTTTCAGTTGGTATAATTAAGAACATATGACCCAGTCTCATCAGCTTTCGATAAACGTGTAAGTAATTTCATTGGAATAATTCCCCCCCGGGGATACAAGAAATAGCCTGGGGACTCTAGTATTATCCTGGGCTGATGAGACAGCACACTGGTGAATAAGCTGACATATGCAGAACTCTTCTTGCCTTATTCAATAGCAAAATGGGCAGCTGAAAAGGCATTTGGACCTATCTTCTTCCGACACTACAGGACCATTTCATATGCATCGGTTTTTATCGGCTGCTAGCAGTGCCTCTGCCATTTAAAAGCTTCTTAGCACCACCCGTGCAACAGAGACAGGAGACAACAGTTCCAACTTAATTCAAAGAGGGTAAGAACAGATGACCATTCATTTATCAAAAGGTCACTTGCGATCATGTGCGTGTAACCACTATTTACAACTGCCTCCATATCTTCTAAGTGTTTGTTGTTCTTGCCTGCCTTCTTTAATACTATGGCACCAAGGGCATAGCCAGGGTGGAGCAGGGGGAGCTGCCCCCCAAAATCAAGTAAATGAGTAAAAATATGTAACGAAAAGAGACAGAGGATGGTGGCAGGTGGGTGTCCTCTCCCCCTTCAACATAAATCCTGGCTATGCCCATGTGCTGCACCTATTTCACTGGGCAGGACCCACTGCCCAATCGTTTAGCACAGTGGTTTTCAACCAGTGTGCCATGGCACCCTGGGGTGACTTGAAGGATAGTCAAGGGTGCCACAGGCAACACTGGCCCCTGGCCCTCTTTCTTTCCTCCCCTCCTTCCTCTGATGCCCTCTCGCGTATCTGCCTCTCATTTCAGCACACACCCTTGTCTGGTAGTATCCCCAGACCAGCTGCACAGCTACTGAAGACTGGTAGTTTTCAGAACTTTGCAAAGTATAGACATGCTTGTTTTCAGTACACCAGCATTTCCAAAGACCACCACGGACCTGGCTCTGTTTTTAATTTTTATTTATTTAAAGATTTATAAACCACGCTTTCAAATAAAATACAGAACTTCACAATACAGACCGGATTCATATAGAATTCTTATAGAATATAGGCAATGCACATCAATTCATATAGAACGTTACAATTCACACTAAAAACGCAGTATTAGAATGTAACAACAACAACCACCACCTCTCAAGGTTAACATGGCGGATTTGGTGTACATCACTCAGTTTGACCTTTGGACATTTCGTGAAGGAAACAAGTGCTATGTCCACACACAGACAGAACTTAACGCAACCAATTGTTTAATCAACTTGTATAGGTAGAATAAAGATGAACATAAAGGGGCTGCCCCTGCCATTCTATCATGGTTCAAAAAGATTGCTTTATCAGCTTCCAAAATTCCTGAAGCTTCAAACCAAGGAAGAATGTGTCCCTCCCACCAGTCACCTTTATGTGTGGAGATTTATGTTCTCTCTCAATATTTAGCTGTCCGTGGGCACACATTAACTTTCAATTCCCGACACTTCTGGAGAGGCCTTAAGCCCTTTGCTTGAAAATTGATACCTATGCCCAGCCAATTATGAGAAAAATGAAGATAAATGTCTGAGTCCAAGCTAACTGTAACTGAGGAGACTGGCTTCATTATTTCTGGGAAGATGTGTGAAGGCCATTTTTCCATGACTTCACAAAAACCTTTCTAGTTCCTATTTGCTATGAGACTGTGAGTCCTTCTCCCCATACTGACTTCATCTACTCTCAATGGTAGTGTTTGAACTCTTTCTTTCACACACACTTACAAAGGCAGGCGGGCAGGAAACATAAGGCCTAGAACTCTTGCCACCACTCTTATTAGGCTCCTGGTTGCCTCATTTCCATTTTTCATTTTTTTATTTTTAAAAAAGAAAGATCAGCTGTATTTTAAAATTCTCATTTTATCCAACATCACTGAAAAAACTACTGAAAAACTCATGGGACTACATCATAGAAATTCAGAAATCACTTCATAAACAGCATTTTAGCTATATGGCAAGTGTGGTGTAATGGTTAAGATCGGTAGATTCGTAATCTGGGGAACCGGGTTCGCGTCTCCGCTCCTCCACATGCAGCTGCTGGGCGACCTTGGGCCAGTCACACTTCTTTGAAGTCTCTCAGCCTCACTCACCTCACAGAGTGTTTGTTGTGGGGGAGGAAGGGAAAGGAGAATGTTAGCCGCTTTGAGACTCCTTTGGGTAGTGATAAAGCGGGATATCAAATCCAAACCCTTCTTCTTCTCTTCTATGGCTTTTTTTTTAAAAAAAAAAATCTCCTGTGACTTCTAGGCTTATCATGCGATGTTCAGGTTTGGGTCAAGGCCCCTAGCTTGCAGCCACCATCCTTGATGGCTTTGGGGATTAGACAAATTTATGCAGTGCTATTTTTCTAGAAAAAAGGGGTTCCAGAACTCACGATGAGACCTCCTTTCTTCTCTTAGAATGGGAATAGTGCCCACCTGAGAGGTGCCAGAACTGAGTTCCGGATAGTTCCAGATTAAAAACACCCTGAATTTATGGAGGATGAGATTATCAATGGCTGCTAGTCATGATGGCAATATGCCACCTCTAGGATCAGGAGTAGCATGCTTCTGAATACTGGTAGAAAATGCCCTCAACAATCTGGCTGGCCACTGGGACACAGTTTGTTGGATTAGATAGACCTTGGGTCTAATTCAGCCCTTCTGTTCTGGTGGTGTTATTTTTTAATTTATTTTTTTAACTTACTCCAGAATGTATACCCAAATCAAGTCATTTCTATATACCAGGTGGGGAACTTGTGACTCTCCAGATGTTGTTGAGCAACAACTTCCATCATTCCAAAATATTGGTCATGCTGGCTGGGGCTTATGGGAGTTGGAAGTCAACAACATCTGAAGGACCAGTAGCTTCCCATTCTTCTTATGTACTAATGGGGACATATCTGTGGGGATCATAGATCATATCATAGAGCCAGTGTACAAGACCCAAGAAAAGAGGACTAGGCCTTATTCATCTCCAAAGCCATAGTAGGCAGCACACTTGATGCTGCCTTTGGATTGTCTACCTGCATACAGTAGTACCTTGGGTTAAATACTTAATTCATTCCGGAGGTCCATTCTTAACCTGAAACTGTTCTTAACCTGAAGCACCACTTTAGCTAATGGGGTCTCCTGCTGCTGCTGCGCCACCGGAGCATGATTTCTGTTCTCATCCTGAAGCAAAGTTCTTAACCTGACGCACTATTTCTGGGTTAGCGGAGTCTGTAACCTGAAGTGTATGTAACCTGAAGTATATGTAACCTGAGGTACCACTGTACTTGTTTTCCACTCAATAAAAATATTGGTAAAGAAAAATGTGTTTCAAAAAACCAGCACAAGTCTCCAGTATTTTCAGGACTGAACCAAGGCATTTTGTTGCCTGAAGTAAGAAGCAAGATGGCGCCTTCTCCTGCAGTTCCATCACATGTTTCTAACTTCAACACAGCGGCTGCATCCACCTGTCAAGGTTCAAGGAATCCTTTCCCTCCCCCGGTGGCAGCAAAACAAAGCAGGTAACAAGAAGAGTCCTTACCACGTAATTTATTCTGGATTTACACACAGAGAGAAAGGAATGTAGTCCCTATTAATCAATTGCATAACCTAGCAATTCTAAAATATAGACATGCTTTTACTCTTGCAAGATGGAATATATTGCCCTCGGCTGTACTTGAGGGACGATTGCAACAGATTCCACACAAAAAACGCTTATGTCCCTGTGGAGATGGCAGTACCAAATTGATGGTGCCTGCCCTTCTGGCTTGCACTCTTTATAAAGGCTTGAGGAATGAGATTATCACCCTTCTTTTATTGTCCATTCTGGGTTGCCCAACCACTGCCACAGTGTCCTTTCTCTTGGCAGATCAAGATGAACAGGTTACAGCAAAGGTTGCAAGGTTTTTAGCTGGGGCAATCAGAATAAGATCCACTATTTGACTATTGATTCAAAACCCTAAAATGTATTTTATTTAATGACTTTTTTATTTCTGTTCTTTGTATATCATACTGTTGTTTTATTGCTATGACAAACACAAATAAAGATTCATTCATTCATGGCATTTTCCCAAGTAATCTTCTTCCCCCTTTTACTCTCCATCGCCTGTGGCGTCACCCTTTATACAGTGGCTGCGTAAGGCCCTTTGTCTGTTTGCTTTCTGCACTTCCACTTTAACAGCCCTCCTGGTTCTATGAGAAGGAGGGTCAGGAATGCTTTCTAATGATAACGTGTCAGTCAGCTGTTTTGGCTCTGCTGCTTTCTTCTCCTCCCCTTCCATTATCTCCCAGCTCCATCCTTCTTCTGTCTCAGAGTCATGACCTTCTGCAAACCACTGCTGTAAATCTATACTGTCTTCCTTTTCTCAGGAAGGTTCAGGAGGGGGGGCAGCCTCCACCATTCCTGCTCAGTCCAGTCCCTAACATCACCACACCTGAAGGCAGCAGGGCCACCTTATGGAGAATAGTTGCACACCCAGTTCAGTCCTCCACCATCTTAGTCTTCCACCATCTTGCTGCCGCTGTTTGTCAAAGGAGACTGCCTAACTTTGCCTAATGACAGGGTCAGCCCTGATTTTCTCAGCCCTTTAAAAAGGCTAATCCTGACAGTTTCTGCTGCTTCAGGTACTTTCTAAGGATCAGAAAATGATATGCACCAGAGGTACCAAGAGATTCTGCACACTTTTGTGGTTAGGATATAAGAGGGCTGACACAGCTCATCTGTTTTGGCCAGGACCTAGCACTTTTCCAAGTTTAGTTTCTGCTGAATAAGTTTGAACTTGTATGAAACTTTTTGAAGTCCCCCCCCCCCTCCCTCTGCATTGGACCTTGAAACCTGACCCTTACATTTCGCTATTCATTACAAACTGCTTTAAGCAAAGACAGGAGACATTAAGACAGATTAGGTCCAGTGCATTTTTGTTTAATGTAGCATTCCTTTAAAAAAAAGATTGATATAGGGTGGCGTATAAATACTGTACATACAATGTAATCAATCAATGAATGCAAATAGATAAAATTGCTACTGATTTTTTTATCCCAGTTTGCATCTGTGTTGGATTTAAATTGTTTTGACATGTAATTGTTTTCATATATGAAACTGTTTGTTTTTTTATCGCTGGTGTTTTTATTGTGAAATTGCTTTGAGATATTCTTTGGGAAATGATTCTTAAATGCAATTAATTATGTCAATAAATGACTACTGTGTAACAGACAATCAAGCTGGGCCCATTTTGTACACAACTGAAGTAAAAGGGGACCCTGAGGCAAAAAGTCAACAGTCTTGTATACTACAATTATAAGGAACACAAATCTATTTCTTAGCAATATTTCACTGGCTATAGAATATAGATCTGACAACAGCTTTATGCTTAATCTTTGGTGACAGTACAGTACACATTTGCAATCTGATTTACTGATGCCCTTAAGAAACATGTGAAGTGATTAATTTTATCTTCATTCAACAAACTACTCAGGGTTTTTTTATGTGGGCTGGTTGACAATATCATAATTTTCTCTGTAAATTGCAAAACGAGGCTGTCTGTTGGTTCACCAGAAAGATGCCTACAAGGCCATCACAAAATGAATATCAACAGTCCCAGTACTGCATTTTCTGCCTACCTCTATTACCTCAAATAACTTTTTTCAAACACTCAGGCTACCACCATAGAACCAGTTACCGTATCAAACTGTCATCTTACTTCAAATGAAATATCAGCCCCTACCTACTACAGTGGTCTCAAGGACCACGTGAAGCAACCCGTAGGCTCTTGAAGCCAAAATTCCTCTGTACTAGGAGGAATGCCTATTTGCAAAAGCTGAACAGAAGAATCAATGAATAGCACCTTCTCAGAATGAATTTCATGCCTTCTGGAGACTTACAACAACAATGGTTAGATGCAGGAATGCTGTAGTTTGGCATGGAAACTTTTTTGTTCAGGTACACAGCAAGGCCGATGGGGCAGAGTCTCACAATGAGCGACTCAACACTGACAAACAGTACACCTCACACTGGGCAAATGATTCCTGCATTGCAGGAGGCTGGACTAGATCAGAGTTTCCCAAACTTGGGTCTCCAGTTCTTTTTTAACTACAACTCCCATCATCCCTAGCTAGCAGGACCAGTGGTTAGGGATGATTGGAATTTTTAAAAATTAAAACAGCTGGAGACTCAAGTTTTGAAAACCCTGGACTTGATGATCCTTGGGTTCCCTTCCAACTCTGCAATTCTATGATTCTATGACTGCAACTCAGGAAAGAAAAAGACCTTTCCACAACCCTTCATCTGAATTGTGCAACTGCTTTGCAGCAGCACTGCACTGAAACATCGTTCATTTATTTAGTTCATAAAATTTAGACACTGCTTGATTGTAGGAAAAACCTCCAAGCAGTTTATAAGCACACTATTTATTGCATCAATGACATGTTGCAGGATACACCTGTAAAAAAAAACCCCAAACCCTACAATTCTGAAAGAGTAGCCTTTTATTTTTCCCTTACAATGTAAACTCAGAGCCACAACTATCAGCTTTACAATGAAAATGCCACTGGATTCCTCTTTTCTGCTCTGAGAGTGATTTTAAGCCCTTGAATCAGGCCTGCATGCCTCCCTGGCAAATGACTTAACGTCACATCCACACAGAACCTGCCAGCACTTTTACTGCTTAGGTTGTCATTAGTGCAAGGGGCCTCTTTGTCAGCAGAAAGACGCATTTCAGACTGTTTCCCATTGATTTTGCACTTTATATATATTGCCCAAATCAATCAAAGCTTCAGGAAGGAGTTCTGAACTTTCCATCTCACTCTTCTAATGAGTCGTTATATTCTAGGGCGACTGAGCAGCAAAGCTCCTACCAACGTTGGTCTACCCTGATTTTTAGGCTACTACTGGACAGTCACTATTTTGCAGGAGGGATTCAAAGCGCATACTGCAAATTTAGGTTTGTGCAATTAAAGTGGATTTAAGCCCCCCCCCCATCACCCTAGTGCAACAAATGTATTTTTTGTAATGAGGGTATTGGTTTTACTTTGAAGACTCTGGGCATCACATGGCATGACAATGTCTCAAAGAAAGGTGAGCTTTCCCCAAGTCCACAATCCCAGCATGTTCAAAGTCCTGGCTCAGTGGCATCTATGCTGACTCGGCCATGTCCATGGAATGGAAGATGTCAGGATCCCCAAAAATGTGCCGTACAGGGAACTGACTTCAGGCAACAGGTTCATTGCCAGACCAAGTCTGCATTACAAAGATGTCTGCAAACATGGCATGAAGGCTGGGGACATTAACCCCACCGTGTGGTAATCCTTTGTAATAATAATAATAATAATAATAATAATAATAATAATAATAATAATAATAATTTATTATTTGTACCCCGCCCATCTGGCTGGGTTTCCCCAGCCACTCTTGTTGGGCGGCTTCCAACAAAGATTAAAAATACATTAAAGTGTCACACATTAAAAACTTCCCTGAACAGGGCTGCCGTCAGATGTCTTCTAAATGTTAGGTATTTGTTTATCTCTTTGACTAGGTTGCATATCCACAGCAGTGATCGGGGCGGAATGGCCACTGGGAGGTGCATAGAAAGAAGAAATGCCATGGTACACCGAAATTAGCACATCCGGGCACTTCCATCTGACCCACCTGCAATAAAACATATCTCTCCTGTATCGGCCTCTACAGCCACAGCAGGTGCTGTAACTCTCCTTGCAAGAGGAAGCAGGGACTCTTGATGCCTTTGTAATGCTTTATTTAGG
Organism: Podarcis melisellensis; assembly: GCF_964234715.1. NCBI lineage: Eukaryota > Metazoa > Chordata > Lepidosauria > Squamata > Lacertidae > Podarcis > Podarcis melisellensis. Next base: position 72,706,669 of record NC_138538.1, on the reverse strand, counting down.
AATGTACAGGCTTAGCAGATAGAAGAAGAAGAGGAGGAGTTTGGATTTGATATCCCACTTTATCACTACCCTAAGGAGTCACAAAATGGCTAACATTCTCCTCTCCCTTCCTCCCCCACAACAAACACTCTGTGAGGTGAGTGAGGCTGAGAAACTTCAGAGAAGTGTGACTGGCCCAAGGTCACCCAGCAGCTGCATGTGGAGAAGAGGGGAAGCGAACCCGGTTCACCAGATTACGAGACTATGGCTTTTAACCATTACACCACACTGGCTCTACTACAGGATTGCTCCAGGAACCTGGACCATCAGCTGGTTCCTAAGCAACATCAGTTCTTCCTTAGCCTAGCCTCAATGGAGGAAGATCTAAAATGTTTCTTCCTAATTTTTCGCATTAGCTGCTAAATTAGACCCAGGGCCAGCACTACTATTAGGGAGAGTGAGGGAATCGCCTCAGGGGACAGATGCCCAGGGGCAGCAATAGCCCTTCATTGTTCCTCCTGAGCCCTCCACCATCCCCTTCTGTTGCCACATCCCCTTCTCCTGGGCTCTGCTGTCTCAGATATTGAGGATCACCAGTGTAGAAGCTGGTCCAGATGGTTTCTGGCAGTGGAGTGCCATTTTGTCTGGATCAGCTCCTCACCAGTGTGATGTGGTGGTTAAGAGCCAGAGAGCCAATGTGGTGTAGTGGCTAAGAGCGGTGGCCTTGTAATCTGGTGAACCAGGTTCGATTCCCCGCTCCTCCACATGCAGCTGCTGGGTGACCTTGGGCCAGTCACACTTCTCTGCAGTCTCTCAGCCCCACTCACCTCACAGTGTGTTTGTTGTGGGGGAGGAAGGGAAAAGGAGAATGTTAGCCGCTTTGAGACTCCTTTGGGTAGTGATAAAGCGGGATATCAAATCCAAACTCTTCTTCTTCTTCACCATCATATTGTTGTTGTCCAAGCATATTTGAAGCAGCTGGCCATCCAAGCAGGCTGAGGTGATCCTGTTGCAGCCATTTACTTGAGCTAATTCCCCTCAAATGTCAGGCTCCACCTTGCTCAACACAGTTCACGGGTAGGGTTGGGAACCTAAGGCCATCTCCAATCTTGCTGGACGTTCTATAGTGTCTGAGCATTTGAAATTCTGGCTGAGGTTATCAGGAATTGGATTCCAACAATATCAGGAGGAATTCAGATGGCAATCTATTATGGTTCTCAGTTTTGAAAATAAGGCTCATCTACCTCTGGTCTTACTGGCTGGAACTTAAATAAAAACTTATGAGGGCAATTCATCTTTTGCAATCCTCCCTCTTTTCCCCCACAGCCTTCATAGCTCTGCCCTCAGTAAACACTCAGTACAGATACCTTCCTCTGAAATATTCATTGCCACATTACGTGACCTCAAAGCTTAATTTCTCAGTTCATTTCCAATAACAATTCACCGCCATTCTTAAAAGTTAAAATATCAGGCAGAGTCAGAAATAGCTTCACATTTTCTAATAATGTCTTGCTCTGTCCAACAATGACAAACAAGAATAGCTGCTGCCGTATATAAAATTTACAATGTAAACTGCATTAAAATGAATGTGAAATCAGAAATGACTCAACCAGAAGATTCCTCTCCCCTCCCCCTTCCTTAAGTTCATCCAGCCGTAAGTTCAAATAACACAGCCCACTAGGCAGTCTAGATAATTAGTGCAACATCAGCACATGGCTGTACTGTACAAAAAGGCCTGGGGTCTTGACAAAAGCGAGAGAGAGACAACCACAGAGAGGGCAGAAGGGGGTATGATTTATCAAAACAGAGCCCTCTCTGAGATCTCCTTTATGAAATATACATAGAATTACTATGGGTGAGTTCTATCTCTCTTTTGAATCTGCTTTTAAGATCTCCCTCATTATCAAGTGACTCAGTCTGACAAATCCATTAATTGCTGGCAAAGAGTAATGCTGACATACTTGTCTACAAGAATGAGAGATGCAAAATATTCGTTTACATTCAAAGCCTTTGTCCAGGACAGTAGATGGAGCCTCAAGTTTGTAGGTCTGGATTTGGTAGGATCTCAGTACTGGCGATGAGTGAGCTCTCCAAGTTTATCTGGAAATTATTGATTCTGAATTTATTGAATTTATTATGACAATGTCAAGGCCTTTCTTCAGAATCAGTTTGGGTGCAGATTAAGTGCACATTGATTAGTTGCTGTTTACTCATGGTCTAAACATCTTCCTTCAAAGTCGCACTCTTATTTAAGGAAAGATGTGTTTTCTGGGCAAACCATGCATTATATTTTGCTGTGAAGAAAATGCAATGCATCTCTGCAGATAGGACATCAGTTATACTAGAATTACCACGTGACACACAAACACATATATATGTATTTCCAAGTATCCTGGGTGCCTATTTAATGTTTAAGATTAACAGTTTTGAGCACAAAGTAATTTTGTGAATGTCTGCTTGTGATGATGATGATGATGATGATGATGATGATTACTAAAAGACAAAATTTAATCTGTGGTAGTGTACTTTTCTCTTCTGCAGGCCCAATGGTCAAGTTCTGGGTACAGTATGTTCTGTTCTCACCACTTTGCAAATGACCATTGCCATAGAAACAGAGAAGAAAACTCTAAAAAAATTCTTGAAGAAAACTCTAAAAAAATTCTTGGGTAAATCCAATTTCATTAGAAAATAGCTCAGTCTCTTGTGACAAGAGTCCCACTAAGGCTGTGTACAGACATTTTACTTTTAAAGCCCATTCAAAACACGCTTTCCCCCCCTCAAAGAATTCTGGGCACTGGAGTTTACCCCTCGTGGGGTTAAAATTGCCAGCAACTCTTAACAAACTACAATGCCCAGAATTCTTTGAGAGGTGAAATGTACTTTGAATGTGCTTTAAAAGTAAAGTGTGCATGTAGTTCAAAACCAATGAAAGATGTTGACCATAGCTAATTTAAATATCATGTTTCCCATAGGACTTTGGGTGAATCCCATGGACTCTTATTGGACAGTTCATTTCCTTCTGAGTAAGCACTCACAGGATCAGGCCATGAGGACATGAACTGAGAGACCCTTTTAGCTATATGATGGCGACCAGTACACTACATTTTGTAGCAGCATAGCTCCGCCGATGCTCCCTCAGTAGCAAAGTTAAAGACGCAATAGAAAAAAGAACTCTGGCTGAATGCACTCCTATGAATGTGCATTTTGTTGTATGTCAGCTGTTTTGCAATCTTGCACCAGCCTAGGTTGAGGTCCTTACTGGACTAAGCTGATCTTCTTGCATCCCACCCTCAACTCTACCCAATTTCCCTTCACACAAATCTAAAGTTATGCTGGCATCATAATTTCAAGATGCAGCAACATACAGAATTTTGTAGTAATCCTAACCTTACCCAGCTGATATAACCCCCAAATACAACTGCACAGATAAGTCCTTCCTCCTGATATTTTCAGTCTTCCATGAACACACCTAATTTTCATTCTTTGGAAAGTGTAATTTGGGAAACTTTGAGTAAGTGTGTGTGTGTGTGTGTGTGCGCGCGCCACACACATATGGTAATAGTCAATGTTAGTCATACCCAGAGTAGGAGAATGAGTATGAATAATGATCAACAATCACTTGAATTTAATGGGTCTACTCTAAGTTTGACTTATTTAGATATCACCCAATGTGTGTATATCTAATAGGTGTGTGAGTTGTTGTCATCCATCTGTCTCGGGAGACAATGGAGGAGTGTACCTTCAGAGTAAAGGCAAGCAGTTGGAGAGTATTTACTCTTATATCACAAAAAATGTGATTTTGCATCCAGACTTTGCCTATATTTTGCCTTACCAATGGTCAAATTGGGAAGAGAACTCCATTTCTCCCCTCCATCAGATATCATGAAAGTCCAGCACCATATTGTCTCCCATCTCAATCAAAGACAAGTAAAAACAGCTTCTTGTTTCCAGTGCTATCCAACTCCAGAAGAAAAATGATCTAGCCGTGTTCACTTTGAAGAGCACAAAATGCCTCTGATAATGTATCCTGCAATTTGTCTTCCATGTCATTACCTCAAAGTGGGTTCTGGGTGTGCTGTGCTGCACAGTGGCCTTTCAGTTATTTATAAACTTCGGTTGGAATTTACTCATCCGTTCCATGTTTCAGCCTCTTGAAAGATATCTCCAACACCTTCAATTTCTGGCATTTATCAGCACAAAGTTGGGAAAAAAAATTAAATGGCAACCTATCAATGGGCACAGTTCTGAACCAATTTAGATGTTTGCAGCAAAGTCCTTGTGGCTCAGGACAAAGCATGCTGAATCATTCTGACATGTTGTTGTTTAGTCGTTTAGTCGTGTCCGACTCTTCGTGACCCCATGGACCAGAGCACGCCAGGGACTTCTGTCTTCCACTGTCTCCCACAGTTTGGTCAAACTCATGCTGGTAGCTTCGAGAACACTGTCCAACCATGGTGAGATATAAAAGAGGTGGCAGAAAAATAGAGAGGGGAAAATGGTGCGCTTCCCACTTTTGGCTCTGGCCCCACCAACTTGGGGCACAGGCTCTGTCCAGTACTGTTTTACGGCCCCACCGACTCATGGCAAATGGCCCCCAGGAGATTAACTCCCAAGAAAAGGCAATTCTAGATGGGGGGGGAATGTTCTCTACTCTTGTGGTAGAGTCTTTGTTGCTGAACTTCAGCACCCATCATCCCTGGCTATTGGACACGTTGGCTGGGACTAATGGGAGTAGTAGTTCAAACATTTGGAAGGTCCTACATTGGGGAAGCCTGCTTTCCATTGTCAGGCTCCCAGCCATTTCTGTGGCAACTTGCAGAAAATGCCTGCACAATCAAATAAATGGTTGTGGAATTGCTTGGTTCATGAAAAGTGGACTTCCCCAACATGGGGCCTTCCAGATGTTTTGGAAGTGAAAATTGAGTTTCAGGAAGTGCAAATTGAGTAGGTTTGCGTCATAATGTGAGGTAAACTAAATTTCTCCCTCATCCCTCTCCAAAAACAAGAGTAGATGCTACTGTTCTGCTTTCTACACATGAATACTTGTAAGGGATTGTCACAGAACAAATTCTGTGCAGATTGGGAGAACAGATTTCATATATACAGAGTGTTGCAGAAAATGATACTGTGTTGATAGCTGGGCTACACTCTCAGACAGGAGTCAGCAAACTTTTTAGCAGGGTGCTGGTCCACTGTCCCTCAGACCTTGTGGTGGGCTGGACTATATATATTTGGGGGGGGCGGTGAATGAATTCCTATGCCCCACAAACAACCCAGAGATGCATTTTAAATAAAAGCACACATTCTACCCATGTAAAAACACACTGATTCCCGGACCGTCCACAGGCCAGATTTAGAAGGCGACTGGGCCAGATCCGGCCCCGGGGCCTTAGTTTGCCTACCCATGCTCTCAGACATATTACTGTATCTTAATGCAATGGGAAACAACATATCCGTAGTTTTGGCTAGACACAAATGCATACCTTAGTACTTATGTGAAACACCCTTTGTACTCTAGATCAAGCCTTTAATTGCAGGGGCAGAAAACCTTATGAATGAACCTGTCAGCATCAACAGTTCAGAAGATGCTTTTTCAAAAAACCCAGGTACATCATAAAACCCAGATAATTAAAGTACATAGGAAGTCCAAGAAGCCAGATCTAACATGTCACTTAGAAAAATCAATATGTACAAGGACACATTGACTATAGCAGCTGCCAGCAGTGCATTGCCAACATTCAAACCACAGTTTCACTTCTGCGTGCATGGCTGTAGAATCCAGTAAAATGCATTTAGCTGGACTTTACAGGCAGGGAATAGATAGGAAAGCATTTATACTTAAGTCGTTAAAAAAGAGATGTCAGGGCTTAAGGCTACCTGGAAGCCACACTTTATGAGCTAAAAGCCCTTCCTTTTCACTCCCTGATATATTGGAGCAGGTGAGCCTTTTCCATGGAGATATTTGACTTTCACTTGCTATATCTTAAATCATCGAACTCATTTCCCAATAGTCAATTTCCCCATGCAAGCTTGACATTCTTTCCTTCATCCAATCCCTCCAAAGAATGGCAAAGCATGGAGAGACCTCACTGTGAAGATTTTAGGTGAGGACCTCGAAGAAATATTACTGTATTTTTTGCTCTATAAGACTCACTATTTCCCTCCTAAAAAGTAAGGGGAAATGTGTGTGTGTCTTATGGAGCGAATGCAGGCTGCGCAGCTATCCCAGAAGCCAGAACAGCAAGAGGGATTGCTGCTTTCACTGCGCAGCGATCCCTCTTGCTGTTCTGGCTTCTGAGATTCAGAATAATTTTTTTTCTTGTTTTCCTCCTCCAAAAACTAGGTGCATCTTGTGGTCTGGTGCGTCTTATAGAGCGAAAAATGCGGTACAAACCTCTGCTGAAATGGAGCAAATGGAATTTAAGACTGGGTAATAGGAGACTCTAAGATAAACCAAAATTGACTCTTCCACCCTTATTTTCAGTGTTGTAGCAGGTTCATGTAGGAGCCTGAAGGACAAATATTCCACACACACAACAGCTCTATTAAATGTGGAATGTGTTTGCTAGATTGAGGTGTATTTTTTTTAAGCCTCTTCAGGAAAGCTGACAGGTCATCGATCTGTGATTCACTTATGCACTCTGCAAAGTTTTTTATGCAACCATTTCCCACTGAATCTTAAGATATTTTCCTTGCCAAGAACCAAATTAAGTTGGACAACTTACAGCTGATTCAACAATATGAAGGTAATGTCGTCCTTGCTTTTATTTGTGAGGTTTTCTGGGTTTTCCTGCCAGTGAATAGTACTTGAAAAGAATGGCCTAAATATACTTTTCTTCTGGCTTTATCTCTTTGTTTCTCCCCATTTTCCTCAAGCCACAACTAGATGTGAGGTGAGGCACTGCCAGTGGTAGCAGACAGTGCCATATCGTCTATTCCTCCTTCCCCCAGTAAGTAACATTTAGTACTATAGAACCACTGCATTGGCTGCCAGTTCCAGAACCAGGGAAGCCTGATATTCAGTTTCATCACATCATGTGCTTTGTAGTATTACATTGCAGTACTACAAAGCACATGATGTGGTGAAACTGCTGTAGACATTACTGGGGGAAAGAAAAGGAGGAGAAGGTGCAGGTCTTTTGCTTTGAACAGAAACCATCCAGCTCCTGCCGCATTTAATTCTGGCTCCAGATGCATTCCTTGAAACCTTTTTATAACTCTGGTAATAAGAATGGTGCTTTATAAAATGAGCGATTGGTTCAAAGCACTAAATGGACTATCATTATAGCCCAACTTCAGACTTTCTCCACATTTAGGGCAAATGTCTGGAAAAGGAAGAGTAGGACCACATGGCTGGCCCTCCCTCAATTTTGTGTGTGCCACTGGTCCTTCAGTGTGATGTATGTGTGCTCAGTGCAAAAACGGCAAAGGATCTTCAACGTGTGTGCAGATCTAAGCATGCAGGTGCTGGGAACCTGTGCAACTGGGAGTCGCAGTTGCACGGACTGTCAACAAATGTAGCGCTATGTGTTTTACAGATGCCCCTTTGTGAACATTGTGTGAATGTGTATGTATGGCAAGCAGGCGGGCCAGTAGTGTGGTCCTGCTGCTTCCGGATCCGCCCACTTACCCTGGACTCATTAGTAAAGAAAAACTGTGACACCAGATGGCGCTGTGGAGTCCCGTCTTTCGCCAACGTGCTTTCCCATTATGAAGTTTACAACGTGTTTTCCTGAAATGCTTTTTTAATGTGTCTAGATCCAGGCCCTTACTATGGAGAAGCCCTGTACAGGATTCTTGTCTTGCCCAACATTTTGCTACGCCATAGCTACGTTATGTTAGCACACATAAAAATAACACCTCCGAAACAATTAAGAAGTTTCCCTTTAGAATGCATAGTAAAAAAAATATTAGGTGATATCCAACATTAGTAGTACTCAGAGGAACCCCAATGGGTGGTATTCAACTAAGTTTGTGGATTACATTTAACTAGGGCTTTTTTTCCAGCTGGAACTCACAGGAACTCAGTTCTGGCACCTCTCAGGTGGGCGCCATTGCCATTATAAGAGAACAAAGGAGGCATTCATGGTGAGTCCTGGCACCTCTTTTTCTAGAAAAATAGCACTGCATTCAACTAAATAAATCCCCTTATTTGCTCCTATAGTAGCTCTCAGGATTGAGGCATGCAATATAACGCACAATGAATAATGCCCTGCACCTCTATTTATGGCACTATTTTTTATCTGTGGTGATTTTGCTTAATCTATCACTTCAAAAGCATTGAAGCCAAATTCAAACCCCCCACCCCACTGCATCCCATCCAGACCCATGTAATTTGCCAAGGGGCAAAGTCAGTGAACAGGACTCCTATTTCTCCTACCTTCAAAAGAACGAAACAATCATAACGCAGGAACGGGACCGTTTATGGCCGTGGAAAGTGATTGCTAGTAAATAGATAGCATGCTGTAACAACACAATAATGGCTCCTTGAGCTCACTGAAAGCACGGTGATAAATCTGAGGGTGTTTCTTTCAAGAGAGGTTCTTTTTTATTATTACTCTTTCAGAAGCATAAACGGGTAATTCCACAATAGCACTTTGAGTGTTTTCTTACCTCGACTAAAATAAAGCATGGCAAAAGTGTCTTGATCTTACGAGGATGTGGCCTAGTGCAGGAAAGCATGTTGACCTGTGGGGGGAGAAAAGGGAAAAACACCTGGTGTAGAACAGGCATGCAAAGTATTCATTCTTGTTCAGCTTTGATCATTGCCCTGCACAGAGCAAGCCTGGGCGGGAAAATAAATTCTAATCCATGCAGATAGATAGATTGATGGATAAATAGATAGAGATAGAGACAGAGATAAAACATACCTAAATATGGGTAGAGATAGATAAAGATAACCTGTGTATACTGTATATACTAAGGTTGCCATATGTCCAGAATTTCCCGGACATAGCAGGATTCGGTCATTAGATAAAGCTCAACAACTTTGGCCAAAAGAAAAAAGATAAACTCAACTTTGGCCCAAAACTTCTTTTTGTTTTTTGAGATTTTGCAAAATAATAATAATAACAAAATCAACAGCTTTTGTGTACAGATTTTCACTTTTTGAAATATAGAAAACCCTAATATATACCCATATTCGAGCATTTCTAGCATTCTCTTTCTAGATAATTATCTTGTGCAGGATCCCTTTACCACAGGGCTAGGACATGACATCTTCATGCCTAGAACAGGAGAGAAGATGGCTCCCCCACTATAGTTCCATACCGAAATTGACCAGATTGGCAGCTGAGATTCTTACTTCAACACTAACAAAGTGACAATACATCCCACCTGAGAGCAGCAGGCTAGCTTAGGGTTGCAGTGCAGGCCAAGTGGCACACAAAGGTCTCTTCTTCATTTGCCCTGTGCCCCATCACCTGTTACCTGAGGCAACCACCTCATTCAGTCAAATGGTGGGGCTGGCCTTGTTCTGTCACAACATGAAAAGACGAGGATGTGAAGGGAGATTCCACTTGTTTTTTTAATGGGGAATTTAGGGGGGTGTCTGTCTTGCACATCCTGGCATTTACTGTAGGAAACAGCAGGGAGGTAGCCCCCCTGTAGCTATTCCAAACCCTCGAAGTGTGAAGCAGTTCTAAGCAATCAAACATGATTGCAGTGTAAAATGTGAAGTAACTGCATCGCCACTCCTGACAAGTGATTGGAGGATCTGACATAGTCAGCCTCTCTCCTAAGACTGGTTCATCCTCTTTGCTCCATGATGTCAGCACAAATGGGCTATTCATCCACAGAGCCACAGATCTGTCCAGGAACCATGCATAATTAGGGAATGGGGTTTCTTGATTTGTGAAGCTCGTTGCACTGACAGTTTGGGACACAGAATATCAGTCAAGAGAAAACACAATGGAGAGAAGTTCCCCAAACATCCAGTCCCATAACCAAAGCTTGGAAAAGCCATTGCATCTTCCATTCCTCTTGATTCGTCTATCTAGGGATGTATTGAAGGAATAAGAATGGAGGCAGCAGCAGTAACTGAAGAAGGCAGTTGCCAAAGAATAAACACAAGCATGAACTGGAGAGCATTCATGTCCTGACTTGTAAACAGTCATACCACTTTCCAGTTGTTGTTGTCCCCCCCCCCAACAACAACAAAAATTCCCTCTGTCCCACAAGCCACACAAAAACATCTGGAATGAAGAAACTCTGCAGATATCTGGAAGAATTAAAGAGTGGGTCGCTCATATAAGGTTTAGTACAGTCAAAGACGACTATGGGGTTGGAGCGTTCATCTAACTTTCAGGCTGAGGGAGCCAGCGTTTGTCCACAGACAGCTTTCCGTGTCTTGTGGCCAGCATGACTAAACAGCTTCTGGTGCAACAAAACACCACATGGAAATGTCGTTTACCTTCCTGCCACAGTGGTACCTGTTTATCTACTTGCACTGTCATGCTTTTGAATTGCTAGGTTGGCAGGAGCTGGGCTCATTGTCTCGGGGTCTGGGGGGGAGAGGTGACAAAACTGATTCCAGTAAGTGCCCCCCTTTATTTCCATAACAAGTCCTTGAGTCTGTACTCTGAATAGTGACACCAGGGACTTAGAATGTGCAGGGCTTGTCAGTCCATCCCCTGAACAATCTCATCAGGGCTGACCTTAAGGCAATTGGCGCAATTGGGCCAAATTGGGCCCCGTGTGCCGCTCCTTAGGGCCCCCCCCCCGCACCAGGGCAATCTAGATGGCTTTTATTTATATCTATAAGATTTTGCAGACTTTGGCTGCGAACTGGGGCCCTACAAAAAAAAATCCAAGTTGTGCCCCACTGCTTCAAATTGGGCCCCCCTGGCTAGCCTTGAGTCTAATAGTTGCTGGGCCTGAGTTGCCTTGTCCTTGCATGAAGTCTTGGGTTTACCATTTTGGGAGAGGGGAGACTGCGGCACTGGGGAGAGGGCAGGCAAGTGAGACCCCCCTAGATTTAGAGGCCCAAGTTTTCCTGCCCTTGCATGAAGTCTTGGGTTTGCAAGTTTGGGAGAGGGGAGACTGCCCGCTGGGGAGCAGGCGGGCTGTTGAGCCCCCCCTAGATTTAGAGGCCATAGGCTTCAGCCTACTTAGCCTATACATAAATCTGGCACTGCTCCTTGTTCTTCCCCAGCCCTGGTCATTCCACTCCTCCATATTCCAGTCATTTGCTGTTGAGATTTTCAACATAGTGAGGTCTATTGACATGCTGCTCATGTTCATAGCAAGAGCAGTGAACAAGAAAATGCCTCATAAAACTAGAGGCAGGATGGGCTCCTGAAATTGTCATCTGATTACTAAGAAGCAGAACAAGCATAAAGTGCCCGTTGAATATGACAGCTCTTTTATGGAGTAATAATTTACACTCGAGTCCATAACCCCAAAACCCTTAGTCAGTGTTTCTTTCTCCTTGCTCACACAAATTTCCCATTGACCCCCTTTTTCGCATAACCCTACAAAAGAGATGTGCTGTTTATGCAATACAATCTATTAATATTGCATATGGCTAGTTGAGTGCCCAGTCATACTAAAGTGAAAGGTGCAGCTCGCTGAAGGGAGAAATGTGCCATTGTTATAATTTATTATTCATTGGGGGGTGGCAAAACACTAGAAAGAAGTGAAGACTTATGGGAGAAGTGAGGTCCTGTGAGCTGTGGCTAATGAGAATACAGTAGTGACTTTCCCAAAGCCATCCAATGTGTTCAGGACTGAGGTGATTCTTTTTGTCACGGCTGCACTCTGTCACTCATGGGCCACATCCGTACATTTAAAACACATAGCTTCCCCTCAAAGAATCCTGGGAATTGTAGTTTGTTATGGGTGCTGGGAACCATAGCTGTGAAGGGTAAACTACAGTTCCCAGGATTCTTTGGAGGAAGCCATAGGCTTTAAATGTAGGGCGTGAATGGGACAGAGGAGTGACTAATTGAATGCAGTCACAGCCAAAATAATCACCTTAGTGCTGGGGTTGCCTCAGCTTGCCTGGAACTGTGCTGGGTTGAAGCCAGGTGGCAGAGCCGCCAAGGTTGGGCAGATTTTTTTTGGTGAAAGTTGCTGAGCTTTTTTGGCAAAATCTTGGGGGGGGGGGTGAAATTCGCCAGAATCTACAGTTCCAACATGGGTTGCCATATGTCCAGATTTTCCTGGACATTTCAGTGATTTCCGTCTGGACTCAACCAAATCCCAGCTATATCCAGAAAATTCCAGATGTATGGCAACCTACTAGCTCCAGTCAGTTTTCCCCTCCTACACTATTTTCAGGCCAGGTTTTTCCCCCTCTCTCAACCAGGAGTGATTGGTTAGATGAGGTGCTACTAAAGAGCTGGCTTTCTAGCATCAGTCTTGCCGCTACCTACCAGGATGGTGAAGGACAGGGCAAGGTGGCAATGAGGTTGGGGCAGTGTTGGTATACCAACAAGAGCACTAGACTGGGTCTGTTTTGGTGCGTTCATGTCCTTGCCACCTCGCTTCCCCTACCGTCCAGGTAAGCTGCATACCCCTCAACTGTCCCGAGAAAACCGTGACACCCCATTTTTTGTTCAAGAGCAGGGCAGCCATTTGAGGCACCATGATCTCATGCCACGATCTTACCCTGAAACAAAGCACTTTTATAGGGTGTGATCTCATGTGAGTCATGTGACTCACCAGGAAGCACAGCCTGGAAGACACATGGCCCGGTTTTATCCTGGACTTGCTGGAGGGTGTGAAGCTGTAGTGACCTTGCTACCTGAAAGCTAGCTCCATTATGCTGTCCTCCACCGACTCCTGCTCTCAACAGCCAACCAGTATTCAGTGGGAACTGAGCATGCTCAGTTGGGCTGTTTGAGGGTTCCCCTCCATCCGTGTGTGTGTGTGTGTGTGTGTGTGTATGTGTGTGTGTACATCCGCAAAATGTGGGCTTCTGTCAAGTCTATCAATGCCCCCCTATTGTGCATGGATGGGTGATGGAGTTCTAGCTACATAAAAGTAAAAGCAATAGAAGACTTTAGATGGGTATCAAAGTTCTAAGTTTGAGAGTTTCAATAGTTACATTCAGCCATAACTCTCTCAGCAAGGCCATACCTTATAATAATAATAATTCAGCATTTAACTGAGACAGGATTGACATATTAGATTCCAGTCATTCACCTTGTTACAATTTTTGGCTGAGGTTCACCTAGGCTGTGGGCAAAACAGATGCCAATAATTCATTGCATCTAAAGATAAATACTGTCATCTAACCAAACATATTTAAACATTACACAAACTCATTATGGTTCTCTGTAGCTTTCTCAGCTCCCCAGGGAGGTGTAAATGTAATATTTTGCCCAAAGGTAGGTGAATAAATGTAGCTGGGAAGCATTGGGTTTAGCTAGAGAGTAAGATTAAAGGAGTCAGCACATGTGCTCTGAAACCAGGGAAGAAAATATTTGCCTGTCAGATAAGGGAAAAATATTTTCTAAATACTTGCAGATCAGTAAGGGCCACCAGTTTTAAATTAACTGTCCAAAGGCTTTGCATTCAAACTGCATGAAAATGTTGTGTGTGGTGTTTTTTTCCCCAAGTTTCTCTTTGCTGGTAATTAGAAGAGTGGTCATTTTCGTCCCTGGGCATTATGTATTTATTTAAACCATGCAGCACCTCAGGGAGATACACAGTTAAAATATATTTTTAAAATGCAATCTCAAAAAAGTTATAGAATCATCTGGAAACAACATTAAACCAAGGAGAAGCAGAAAGATACACTGTTAATGAAAATAAGATCCAGAGTTTATTGAATGGGTGAAGCTGCTGGATCTGAATACGAGAGTAAAAGGAAAGTTCAACTGATGAATGTTTGGAGCATAGGAGCCAATTCCTGGGGGCCACAGGGAGTTTGACCCCCACAAAAAAATATTTGAGGGGGTTGGATACCTCCCCCGAAAGTTGATGGATATTATCATTCAAATGGTGTGTGCGCACCGTGTCATGTTGGGGAGGGCTTATCTGGGCCCCCCACAATATTTTATTCAAGTTGGCCCCTTGGGTTGGAGAATTGATGGGATGAGGTGTTTGAGACAAACTAGATATGCAGCCGTGTGTCCCTTTTTGTCTTCTTCACCACTTACAGGGACAACAATCCTCACTGGAGATTATACTCCTGCAGTCAGGAGGGGGCAATTTTGCAGTTGTTTACACTATATAAATGTTGGTTGATGGGACTTCCAACACTTTGAAGCCAAAATCTGGGACGCCACCTTCTGAGACGCTATCTTTCCGTTTTTTATTGTGAGAGTGCAGTGGCTATTTTTGTTGCTATGATCTCATACAATTTTGTGCCACAGCCTCCCCCCCCCCAAAAAAAGTGTTTTTTTTGGGGGGGCAGTTGCATTGTGAAATTGTGTGAGATCACAGCAACCAAAATGGTCTCGCACTGATGGAGTATAATACAATAAATACAATATTAGTGTGTGTGTGTGTGTGTGTGTGTGTGTGTGTGTGTGTATATATATATATATGCTTTCGTAGATTTTCACGGGTACAGGAATGCAGGTTTTGGTGTCCTCGGGTGTCTTCCCGTGTAAAAGTTGGGGTGTCTAGGCGACGTTTCGACGAGGTCTCACTCGTCATCTTCAGGCTGGTGCTTTCGGCTTCTTGTTACTGGAACAGAGCAGGATCTCAGTGTTTGAGTTCCTATAAATACTGTTGAGGGGGTGTGGTGTATAGCCTCCAATGTTCTGGGCAGAGAGGAAGTTCCCAGGCTAGTGTGCCTTTTCTTCTTTTGTTCCTTAATTACTTGAGGGATATCTTGAGTGATTTCTTGAGTGATATCCTGAGTACCACTTAGGTGGGTCATTAGGTGTGGATTAGTTGCTAAAGTCTTTGTGTCTTGACCTCTTGAACTTTGTGAAGAGTTTTTCTGAGAAGATGGCTGTACTGCACTTAGTTGTGCTCTGGCTTGGCTTCGTGTATAGGGGCGAGCTGTGGTTTTGTGGCCTGTGTCAGCCAGATCTGTGTAGGGATTGCAGGGGGGTGCAGCATCCGGAGGTGCCACCATGGTTTGGCTACTGGATGGTGTCTGTAATTTATCTGTGGAGAGGGTCTGGGTTTGGGTCTGGTGTGGTTGATTGGTGATGGCGTTCTGTGTGCCTCTGGATCTGGTGTCAGTTTTTGTGGGGAGGGCTAATTTCCAGATGTCTGGCAAGCGGGATGTGTCGTCACGCTTGTTCATGTTGTGAGGGTGTTTCTCTATCTCGATGGCTTCCATGATTATTCTCTTGTGGTGATGTTCCATGTTAAACATCCAGATCCAGAGGCACACAGAACGCCATCACCAATCAACCACACCAGACCCAAACCCAGACCCTCTCCACAGATAAATTACAGACACCATCCAGTAGCCAAACCATGGTGGCACCTCCGGATGCTGCACCCCCCTGCAATCCCTACACAGATCTGGCTGACACAGGCCACAAAACCACAGCTCGCCCCTATACACGAAGCCAAGCCAGAGCACAACTAAGTGCAGTACAGCCATCTTCTCAGAAAAACTCTTCACAAAGTTCAAGAGGTCAAGACACAAAGACTTTAGCAACTAATCCACACCTAATGACCCACCTAAGTGGTACTCAGGATATCACTCAAGAAATCACTCAAGATATCCCTCAAGTAATTAAGGAACAAAAGAAGAAAAGGCACACTAGCCTGGGAACTTCCTCTCTGCCCAGAACATTGGAGGCTATACACCACACCCCCTCAACAGTATTTATAGGAACTCAAACACTGAGATCCTGCTCTGTTCCAGTAACAAGAAGCCGAAAGCACCAGCCTGAAGATGACGAGTGAGACCTCGTCGAAACGTCGCCTAGACACCCCAACTTTTACACGGGAAGACACCCGAGGACACCAAAACCTGCATATATATATATATATATATATATATATATATATATATATTTATTTATATATACACTGCCCTATACCCGTAGATCTCAGGGTGGTACAGAACATAAAATTACAATATAAAAAAAACAAAACAGAAAATACATATGGCAGGGCCAGCCAATGAGCTCCTGATGTTGTTGGGCTCTGCCTCCCATCAACCCTGACCATTGGCCATGCTAGCAGGAGTTGATGGGAACCCCAAGGCATGCAAGACTTCATAGGTCAAAACCATGCAAGATATGGATGTACTAAGTAAATCAAAGTCGGCCACACAGCCCTCAACACACCTCTGTTTGTCTTATTACTGAGCTGAATATGTAGCTTAATTAGCTGAGGAAGACTCTGAAGCGAATTTTACCTCAGAATGGAATTCCTTCCCTTTGCCTTGCTTTGGACCAACGCTGCAAGCTGAAGGGTCTCTTTGTGGAGGAAGATAATGATTTAGATGAAAACAAACTCCAAAAGGACCCGAGAGAGCACAAATGCTGAACTCAAAGCAGCTCACAAGCCACAGATCATATCTGACAGACCAGATTATAAATGGACAAATCCATTCCAATTTATATTCCTGTGAATACTCCCTTGAGGCTTTAGGTTGGCTTTAGTGCTGTACAAGAAGCTTTTTTTTCTGTCAGTCTGCATAATCGTCCGATGCCATGACCCCAACAAAGCAAGGCATAGCCACTATGCTCAGTTATTTCCCTTCCCCATTACAGGAAATTATTGACTATATTACTTTTGTTTGTCCTCAAGTAGTACAAAATGTTAAAATGGCATAGAACAACATTGTATTCAGTTTTATATCAGCAGTAAGTTGGTGCCCACCAGAAACCCAGAATTTAAACCAGTTTAAGCCCAGAATTGTACCAAACTAAAGCAAATACAATTGCACTGTCTCCACGTTGGCACCTTATTCAGTCACTGGCATAACTATAGTGTTAATTTTAGTCTGTTTTTGTCTTTTAACATTTGTATGTTTTAAAGTAGGGTTGCAATTTTTTCTTCAGTTCTATTGTGTTATCTCTTTGTAAACTACTTTGAGGTTACATCAAGCAATGCATAAATTTTATGAAATGAAATAAATATGCTCATTGTTGAGGAGCCGCCACAGAAAACAGAAAGCCGGTATTGCATACACACATTTGTAGTTACCTTCGTTACGATAAGAGATGAAATCAGAACATACATGCACCTGTCCCTTGAAATGGGATGTGAGGTGGTACTGCAAATTAATTAAGGAAGTCCTATTTTCAACAATGTCCAAAATTTGATATGCATGAGCTCTATATATGCATCAACCTTACCCTGTTAAATTGGTTTAATAGTTATGAGGGGTCCCTACCAAAGAATTGCTAGGGTTTTCGTGAAACATAAGTTCTTTGGAGGAAGCCACAACCATTAAACTGGCATGAAAACCAATGTAAGCTTGTAGCATAGATTTATCCTCTCACGGTAGAATAGCCTGTTTGAGCTGGTTTAAACGTCTAGGTTCAATCATTAGAAGGGGAGGTTCTTTTAACACAATGACATTTTATTGGGTCGTGATTATGCTCCAGGTTCTTTCTTTCCTTACCATTCATTCATATATTCTGTTGCCTCTCCCTGAGCCTTTCAGATGGGAGCACCCTATGCACCTAAAGTAGTCATTAATCATAGCAGCAGAAGAGATACAACTCAGTGATCTGTACATGGAGTAGTTTCTGCCTGAAGCACATTAATTTCCCTGTCCCTGTAGACCAGGAGTCGGCAAAATTTTTTAGCCGCGGGCCGGTCCACTGTCCCTCAGACCTTGTGGTGGGTCAGAGAGCAGCACTGGGGGGGGGCTGGAAGAAGAGGTGAGGGGGGCAAGTAGTCCTCCTCCCCACCCCAAATCCCCAGCCCCAGCCACTGCGCTTACCTTCCCTGGGGCTGCCACCACCACCACCACCGCTGCTACTGCTGCTGCTCATGGGTAGGCAGAGTGACCTTG
Organism: Podarcis melisellensis; assembly: GCF_964234715.1. Lineage (NCBI taxonomy): Eukaryota > Metazoa > Chordata > Lepidosauria > Squamata > Lacertidae > Podarcis > Podarcis melisellensis. The sequence goes on along the minus strand of NC_138538.1, from coordinate 72,688,800 downwards.
TCCACTCCGCTCTCTGGCCCACAGGAGCACTAGGGCGGCAGCGGAGGAGGAGGGAAGATGGGTGGCACGAAAGGGCTGGCTCTGGAGAGGGGCTGCTTAAAATGGCACACAGCCAGCTTAGCCCAGTCCCCTTCCTCCTCTAGGCAGGGCAGGGAGAAGTCAGGAGGGAGGGAGGGAGGAGGCGCCGCCACAGTGTGTGTGTGGGAGGGGGGAATGGAATGGCGCAGGGGGGGAAATGGCACAGCCCAAATGAGCAGAATCCCCACACCGATCCATGGACAGTCCGTTTGGGCTTGATCCAGCCCATGGACCTTAGTTTGCCAACCCCTGCAGTAGACTAAGGATGTGAGAATATATCCATTTTAGTTTCTCTCACTTTCTAATTTTTCCGTTCCTAAGTTCTCCACGTTTCCACAGTGATTTGCCATATTATTTTCTTTAAAGTGCTTGTGAAAATCTCTTTCTCTTAATGTCTCTTAATGTACATTTTTTGTGTGTAATTTTGCTGGGTATACACATTTTCGCAAAACGATTTCCCCTAAAATAACGCATTGTTGTATGTTATTTTCACCAGTATATGCATCCATGTGTACACTGTACCCAAGCATGTGTATTTTAGCACACATAACTTGGCTGGAGTACCGCATTATAAAATTTTGAGGAGTGCGAATTTCAAAGAACGGCTGCATTTCGGTTCACATCCGGTTCCAGGAAGTGTAAATTAGGTAAGATTGCCTTTAAATAACAACTGGATCAAATTTCGCCCCCAGTCCTAAACAGAGACATGGGTTCATGACAAGGCCTTCAAGGAACTGAGCCTTGTAGTGGAGGATGACAGAGAGGATACAAAGTCCTCCAGTCTCTGTTCCAAGAGGTTTGGAGTGTGTATGTTCCAGGATGAGATTGATAGACTTACTTGCAATCTCTCTGCTATAATAACTTCTAGTTCTCATCTATGCTTCCAACTACTTACTGAATTGCTGATGGAGCAGGTTTCTCCCTTTTTCCCAGAACTTGGAAAAGTTTGCTTCCTCCAGTTTCTCCCCGGGTGCCTTGGGTTGTTGCTTTTTCAAGTGCTTAATTTAAGAGGGGGAAATCCCTGTAATTGCCTTTAAAAATCAACAAAAATATCTGCAGATTACACTTGGAGAGGCACACACTGAAGTGAAAAATGCTTCAAACCGTCTGGTGATTGTGTTTGGTTTTTGTTTGGTTTGTAAATGCCACGTTTTATCTGTTTGTCAGCTTCATAAATTTCCCTCAGCATTATAAACCCATCATATCTCCTTTCCTTTGGCCAATCCACACCCACCCCATTTCTATACACACTATAAATGTTTTATGTGCAGAAATCTCATTGCTTTTTGACACCCCATAAAACAGAGACTTCTTCTCTCACCAGCTGCAGTTTGAAAACTTCACGGGAGATCCTTGCATCAACTGCAGCTAGTTCTTCCAAAAAGAGAGCCACATTTTGTTTGTGATCGCTGGGGTAATGGGAGTAGGCAGTTAGCCTGAAGAGAACGAGAGAGAGAGAGAGAGAAGGAGGAGGAGAAGTTCAAGATGTCTTTCAACAATATGCTTTCCTCCATTTCTCATTTTCCCAGTCTTATACTCACTTTTGTACACCCGTGATTTTTTTTAAAGTCCCCTCAAAAACCCATCAGCATTTTAGTATGCTACAATATTCACATCTTTGCAAACACAATGCATTTGTGTATGCCATTTTCACTAAAATCTTCATTTTAATGCACACTATTCTACAGAAAAGTGGGAGAATGGAATCACAGAATTCAGAGAAGAGGTGATTTTGAAAGATAGCTGCTTTTCATTTTGCTTACTGCTTTGGGAAGTGCTAATTAGGGTTACCCAGTTTTCCCCCATCCCTGGCAGCTATGCACATATGGTTGACATAATTTCTCTCATTCTCCCTCCCTCCCTCCCTCCCTCCCTCCCTCCCTGTCTCTATACATGTAGGAACTGCAGAATCTGAATTTATTTTGAATCACAGTATCATGCTGGCTTTTACACCTTTTCTATTATCTAAGAGATCAAGGAAATGTTGTAGCATACAAAATCCTTTCTTTCAAAGCCTTCCCCTCCAGATAAGTCATTTATGTCATGAATAGCAAACAGTACATAAAAGCTGATCAGCTGCAGAAATTTACACATCTGAAGTAAGTCTTGATCTTTAGACTTGCCACTCTTCTGAATACTGGAGGATGTTTTGGGTTTTTTGGAATCCATGCCCTCCAACATTTGTCAGATGAAATCAGGTGTACTTAAAAGAGAGAGATAATAGTTTTCACAGAGGCATGGATGGCCATAACAGAGAACAAGCTACTTATCCTCAGCAGCTGCTTCTGACATTATGGATTTGATACACAGAAAGGATTTCTTTGTGTGCATGCTGAACATGAAAAGTGGTCTACGACAAATCATGCACTCACAAACTGAGCTGCGTTTACAACTGCTGGCAAGCTAAAGCCAATTTTGTTTTCAATTTTTGTCTGGGCTGTGTAGACCAGTGGTCTGATCCAGTCCAAGTCACACTCACCTCTGACTTCACTATTATATTGCTTGCAACTTCTTTGCTGTTCTGCAATTTTGTTTGTCCTCCATTGTACATGAGTATTTATGCACGTTCAATGTATGTACTGTACAATGGAAGCACCCAATGGCTCAAAAGCCCTTCTGTGAATGAAAGAGCACAACTGGATTCGACCCAGTAGATTATTTTTCATCCAAAAGTACAGTGGTACCTTGGTTGTCGAATCGCTTGGCTCCTGAACAAATCAGCTCCCGAACACCGCAAACCTGGAAGTAAGTTTGTGAATGTTTTTCAAAAGCCAAACTTCCAACATGGCTCCCACAGCTTCCGATACAAGTGCAGGAAGCTCCTGCAGCCAATCAGAAGCCATGCCTTGGTTTTCGAACAGTTCCAGGAGTCGAATGGATTATGTTCGACAACCAAGGTACCACTGTAACTTATTTGCTCCAGAATGATTGGCTGACCCTTTTCAATCCAAAAATGTAGACTCAGTGAATTGTAGTCAACTAAATTTTACTCAGAATACACCTACTGAAATGAATAGACATGAGTAAGTTACCCCCCCCCCCCGGTATTTTATTCAAGTTGGCACCCCTGGTTGTGTACCTAGGGCTACTACCCCTTTATCCTTCACAAAAACCCTATGAGGTAGCTTGGGCCTAAATAAAGTTACCCAGTGAGCTTTTTGCCGCAAGCGGGGATCAGAACCAATGTTTCCTCAGCCAGTATGTGAAGTGCTAGACACCATACCAAGGGAACATGCGAAGATACAATGCTGCAAATAGGGGGTTTATTCTGTGATTCAACCCTCTTTAAAGGGTGCTGCCTCCACAAAGTGTGCCAAAGGCTAAATAAAGACTAAGGTTTAAGTAAGTGGATGAGCTGGCAGTTCATCTCCTAAATGATGTACCTGCTTCAGTGTCGACCTCACCTTTCCCATTCCCCATTTGGTGCGGAAGACAGGGAATATAACAGGCTGAAAGGCACTGTTTGGTTTAGTCACCCATTTTTCAAGTGATAGTTGCTATGCCTACATGAGACTTGAAGCAGCCACCTCATTTTATTCCCAGCGGGCTGTGCTCTTAAAAGCGTTGACCAGCAATAGAGCTTTGAAGAAGTGAAGGCTTGAAAGCCCCTCTCAGCACAGTATATTTAAAATTCCTTTTGTCCTGCAGTAGCGCATTTTACTGAAGGAAATAAGCTCCGGTAAATAAATATCCTTGATATGGCAGCTTTAGATAGGATAGGATTAGAATTGAGGTGATAGGGGGTGCTTTTGCTGAACAGTTTCAATAGCATCCAAAACTCCCCCTCTCTTTTTGTGGGGAGGGGGGTATTTTTTTTTCAAGAACTGTAATGTGGGGGGGGGGGAGGCCAAAGAGTCCATCCATGTGGAGTAGGAGGAAAGGGGAATCTAATTGGCCCTGATCACTTATGCCAGTGATGTAGGAAGGAATCTCCTCACGGACAATTGGCTTTATTTTTGCTCAGTGACACAGTCATGTAGCCAAATGTGATTGGCTAAAATCATTCTGGTGAAGAGGGTAATTGCGGGGGGTGGCACTGAAACAGTAGCTGAGAGGAGAAACAAATAACAATTTAATATAAAGTGGGTTTTAAATAAATAAATAAATTTATACAACAAAAATTATGCTACCAGAACTTTATAGGTAAATGGTCCCTCATAATTCTATTAAAAGTGGTAGGTTTTTGCACCACATTTGTCTAATATTTAGTTTAATATCTAACATAATGCATTTTTAAAGAATAATTTATATTACTGGATATTTACAGGAAAATGTCCCCTCCTTGTTCTATTTTTAAAAACCCTTTCAGCTGGTTAAATATTGCCTCCCCTGCAGTTTGATAGCTGGGCTCTTAATAAGACTTTAGTAGATCTACTCCTGTAAGAATCTGAGTGCTGTAGACCAGAAGGAAGCTCTCTAAAGATCTGCCCCAACTATTTGTTAAAAAAAACAGAAGCTTTTCTGTTGGGTATAATAGGACAGGAACTACCAAAAGAGCGAAATAAATTGTTTATGTATGCTACAACAGCGGCTTGGATTCTACTAGCCCCAAAATGGAAAGACGACAAGATACCAACGAAAGAAGAATGGCAAGTCAAGCTTATGGAATATGCAGAAATGGCGAAACTGATGGAAAGAATCAGAGACAGTGATAATGAAGAATTTTTAAAAGACTGGGAACCATTTATGTTGTATTTACAGAAATACCATAAAGATAGGGACTTACTAGCAGGGTTTGATTAAACACTTACATGTAAGAAAATAAGACCAAAGGTTAAGTAAGGACAACATGGAATGAAATTGACTGTAAGATGTAATCATGAAGGAAAATGTGGTATAAAACTGATAAGAAAAGAAGAGTATTAAGATATAAGATTATAATAATAAGATAACAATTAAGCAGAAGTAGTAAATATTTCAAGAACCAGAAGGGGAAGTTGAGGAAAATCCGCTCCACTTCCCAGTGGGGAGGAGTTGTGATGGACCATGTGGCCACCCACTCCCCTCTGGGGGTGGGGGACTTAGTCCCCCATTTCCTGGGGATCTCGGCCATGTCAGAGCCCAGCCAGCCAATCCGCTGGTGGGGGCGTGGCCAGGCGTGAGCCGGAGGGCTTCTTCTTTGGCTCGCTTCCTCGCCCTCCCTCCCTATTTTGCAGGTTTAGGCACCGGCCTTGCTATGGACCACGGTTGGTTGCCATTGAAGGGCCTGCTAGGAATTTTTCCACTTGGCAAATTGGCACTGGCCATGTGGTTTTCACCTACCTCGTGGCAATCATCACAACTTTGTTATAGTTGCGGTTTGGCTTTGTGATGGGGGAGGAGAGGTGTGGCCATCACCTGCCCCTCCAAACTTAAAGGAATCCAGGGGTGTTGATCTTGTCCGAAGCCCAGGTCGGGGGCTAGGGTCATGACACGACCCCGACGAGAACACCAGGGGGAGCTGGAGTTGGTATGCATAGACAGGGCTCCCCCTTCCAGTGGTTTACCCTTACCGGACTTCCTGCGCATCGGGCAGGAGTCAGATATAGTCAGGTCCATTCAATGCCTAAGCCAATGCCACACACATTCTGTAATCAATAAAGTTGTGGCCAAAATTTGCCCAATAACATTAACCTAATATCCGTGTCCTTGTTATTTCTCAACAAGGGGGTGGCTGCGGGGTCTTGACACGCAAGTCACGGGGCAGGGGGGGGTGGTTCTTTTCTATGACAAATGTTATATTGTGCTGTTTGATAAAACTGTAAAAATCCAAGAAAGATCTGCCCCAACTGGACACGAATCATTGGTGCAATTGGCTCTTTTCATGCACATCCAAGCAGATACGTGTCTGGATTGAGGCTAGAGAGTTCTTTTCTTGTTAAATAAAGCATGCTGTTAATGCACAGTTTCTACCTTCCTTCCCCTCTTTCAGAAATAGCTAGGGAGGATTCACTTCTGTCTAATAATCTTAAGATAGATCAAATGATGAGTATTGCTAATGAAATGCATTGCGCTATCAAAGCACTTTTTTTTGCCACTCACCTTCTTTCAAGATTGACGAAGTTGTCCTCAGAGTGAAGAAATTCCAGGTGACTGGATCAGACAGCTCTTTCATCTGACTGAAACCTTATCCTTTATACAGTGAAAACTCAAAATACTTTGATTTTGCTGCTGGAAACCCTTAAGCAGTTTAAAAGTGTGCTTTTAAATGAACATTTAAATATAGTTCCCAATAAGTTCTGATGATCATATTGAACTATTATTGAACGACAATATCTCTTTAGATATTAGCTTTGTTTGGTTTTTATGGTATTCAATGTTGAAAACCTTTAATAAAATTGATTTTTAAAAAATGGAATTCTCTTTTTGTTTTGGTTGCTTGATGATCATTTGTAAATTTGAAAATTAAATCAATTTTTTTTAAAAAAAATGATTTTTTTAAAGAAAAGAGAATAATATTGAATTACTATGCAGGGTTGTAAGAATAAATGTGTTCATAACACTCAACTATGGTGGTGGTAGGAATGAGATAACATAGTATGAGTCTCTCCCCTCCAACACACAGGTGGCATTTCTTCTTCTTCTTCTTCTTCTTCTTCTTCTTTGGCGATCACTTGTAGCTGAGTAAGATTGTCTTCCATAAATACGATTTTAACAATGAGTCTGTAAGTGACTGTGGAGGCCAATTCTAGATCCACACGTCCTTCCACAGTGGGGACATAGGTTTCCGGGCGGAAGTTAATCACAGTGTGGATTTGCCAAGAGTGCCTTCCTCTTAGGCACATTTTTCCCTTTCATCCTGAGTTTGAGTGTCTTCAAAGCCCACAATATCTTTGGTAAAGGCTGTTCTCCAACTGGAGCACTCGCAGGCCAGTGTTTCCCAGTTGTCAGTGTTTATACTACATTTTTTTTAGATTTGCCTTGAGACAGTCTTTAAACCTCTTTTGTTGACCACCAGCATTACGCTTACCATTTTTAAGTTCGGAATAGAGTAGTTGCTTTGGAAGACAATCATCAGACATCATCACAACATGACCAGTCCAACAGGGGGTATTTACTACGCACCTTGAATGACTTTACAACCATATGGAAGCCCAATTTGCATGATCCATTTCCTGAGGGTGGAGGGGAAGGTCACTCTTGGGGCGGGGTAGCCTTCTTCCCTCTGATTTTACTCCCACATTGGATTTCCCCCCGCCCTTATACAACCCAGAGGAACAGTTCCACTAGTCCAGACCCTCCAGGTGTCCCTATTTTCCAGGGTCAGTCCCGAATTTACAGAAGCCCTCCAGGTTTCTCACTTAATCCTGGAATGTCCCGCTTTTCCTTAGGGCATCCTTATTTCCATCAGAGAAATGTTAGAAGGTATGGAGTGACACGCCCCCCCCCCGCCCGAGCTAAGCATCTGAAGGCAGCCCTGTATAGGGAAGATTTTTTAATATTTAATGTTTTGTTATGTTTTTTATATGTGTGGAAGCCACACAGAATGGGTGGTATAAAAATAAAATTGTTGTTGTTGTTGAATGCTCTCCTAGGGAAGTTTGCCTGGTGCCTTCATTATACACCTTTAGGCGCCAGGCAAAAAACATTCCTTTTTAACCAGGCCTTTGTACATATTTTTAGATGAATGGAAAACATTTTGGCTGTATTTTGTGGATTTTTATTTTGGGGGGCATCAAATGACCATAAAGCCATAAGTGCTGGGATAATGTGATCCTATACCCTTTAAAATGTGGCTCTTTTTTGAGGGGGGTGTTATTGGATTATTGTTTTTATTTTAATTTTATATATTGCGACCTTTTTTGTGAACTGCCCTGAGACCTCCAGGTATAGAGCGGTATATAAATTCAATAAATAATTGTTGTTGTTGTTGAATAGGACATCCTTATTTTCATCAGAAAAATGTTAGAGGCTATGCTGGTCTTCACAGGAGCAGATACAAAAAGAATATCTCTTACTCTAGGAGTGAGGTCATTTTTCAAAACCTTCGGATCAGCTTAGAAAAATTACCCAATTTCCCCCTAGAGTTTTCCTAAGGTTATTTTTCTGAGTTGATCCAAAGAAGATTCAGGAAGCTCAGTTGTCTCTAGTTCACACTGGAAGTTATCTGAATGGCACACGAATTGCCCTTTCACCATTGCACCCCTGCATGATTTCACCATGCATCCATGCACACAAACATGCCACTGAATGCAGGAAATGGACCCGAGCTGATACATTGAAAGTGCTTTGGACATGCTATGTGCTAAGAATTATGGTTTTTGCTAGGGAGAGGGAAAAAGGATGCAATAGAGTAAAACAGAGGTGAGGCAGCAATGGGGGGAAATTGAATATAGCAAAAGTGGATAGTGTCATTATATCATTTAGTCACTAGATGGCACTGGATGTAGTTGTATCTACAGAGTAAGATTTGCCCTTGATGTCAGATAAGTCGGTCCTCTTTCTGTATGTCCCTGTGGCTGATGAATGCCACCAGTACTCCACTTGCACCAAAACATTTTAGTATAGTAACTTTACATTCCCCTTTCCTCATCATGTAGAAGGAGACATGCTATGCAAAATACAAGATTGGGGTGCTTCAAAGCCACTCATTTATCCCAGGGTGGCTGGATGCAAATGAGGCAGAGCTTCTGCACCTGAAATAGTTGTGCAAAAGTGTGGATTTCTAGATTAAAGCTGCATCCCTTTCGTCCCTGAAACTGTAAATTTCTCTTTTGTGCCTTTGGAGAATGGGTTGAAATTCCGCTAAGGTGAATGAAATTGTACTAATGTGAAGCATGAAGAAAAGACCCCTTGGATCTGTGGAGGATAATGACAGGGAAATGACTCATTTTCATCTCTTGCATGTTTAGATAAGCGACCCTCCAAGCCTTAACTGATGTAAGGAGATCTGTTAAAGGAGCTAGACTAATTCAGCCAATGGTCTTGTCTACTTACAGTACAATTGAGTCTACTCTGCACAGTTTATCTGCTTACAATTAGTTGCTTATTAGCATTTGAGAGTTTTGTTTTTTGTTTTGTTTATTACTATTAGCAAATTCGGCCATTGAAGCAAAAATTTAAGCAACCACATCTATGATGCCAGTAGTGATGTATGGAAATGAAAGCTGGACTATAAAGAAGGCTGATCGCAGAAGAATTGATGCTTTTGAATTATGGTGCTGGAGGAGACTCTTGAGAGTCCCATGGACTGCAAGAAGATCAAACGTATCCATTCTTAAGGAAATCAGCCCTGAGTGCTCACTGGAAGGACAGATCGTGAAGTTGAGGCTCCAATACTTTGACCACCTCATGAGAAGAGAAGACTCCCTGGAAAAGACCCTCATACTGGGAAAGATGGAGGGCACAAGGAGAAGGGGATGACAGAGGACAAGATGGTTGGATAGTGTTCTTGAAGCTACCAGCATGAGTTTGACCAAACTGTGGGAGGCAGTGGAAGACAGGAGTGCCTGGCGTGCTCTGGTCCATGGGGTCACGAAGAGTCGGACACGACTAAACGACTAAACAACAACATCTATGATGGGGACAAATGTGGTTCTCTCCCACCAAAAATAAATAAATTGCAAATTTGTGCAGAAACAGGAAAGAATGAAATTGTGAGTGAACACCTCTGCAAGACGTACTGACCAATCCATCCATCCCTAGCTGATACTAGTAAAGATTATCAAAATTTCAATTGTTCAGAGAGCAGAGGGATCTTCTGGGTAAACCAACGAGGCCTGGGGAATATTACAGCAAGCAGTTGTGTTACAAAGGCCAAAAGACTATGGAGATGTGATATAAGTTATGACAAGCACTGCACCGAAACAAGAATAAGTATTCTTATAATAACCACAGTCACTGAAAGTGAGTCAGTATATTTACAGCTTCCTATTAATGAAACAGAAACTCGAAGGTGCTGTTGTTGTGCCTTCCCTTGAGCGATTTAGCCTAAACCCTGAGCGATTTATGCAGTTCATGCTGACTTTGATGATTAAAAGAATCACAGTTTGTAGGCAGTATGAAGTCCAGAAGGAATAAGAGGCTGTTGCAGATGAGCTACATTATGTCTTACATTATCCCAGCACTTCTGGCTCTATGGTCATTTTATGCAAAAAATAATAATTCACAAAATACAGCGCAAAATGTTTTCCATATATCCAAAAATGCATATATTTCAATGTACTTTAGAGCACTGATTGATGCAGAATGGGATGGAACAGATCAGTTCCTGGGAAATATGTGACCCAGAACAGGACTGAAAAATAAATGACCTCTTCAACCCTATCCTATGTGCCCACACAGATAACATATAAGAGAGACAATATATATTGTGGTTCCGGGTGGTCATCTCTTTGCTGTTTTTCTGTAGCAGGCCTTTTCTTTAATGATCTTGTCACCCTCCACAGAGAACACTTTGGTAATGCATAGGGCTTTTGTTAAGACACACTTAGGTCCTTATTAGTGTCAAAGCTATGTACTTTTAAGTCCTGCTGATTTCAGCTAGAACCAATTAAGCATGTGCTTGACTCTTCCACTTAACTCAGTGAGACTTAGCTTTGGAGAAGGAGAAAGCCAGCTTGCTCCATCTTCCATGGGACATATGTGAATTATGTGAAGATGGTTAGCAGATCTCCTTTCAGTCTCCCCTTTACGAAGCTAAACGTACCCTAGTCCCTCAACCTGAAGTATACCTGAAGGAGCGTCTCCACCTCCATCCTTCTGCCCGGACACTGAGGTCCAGCTCTGAGGGCCTTCTGGCAGTTCCCTCGCTATGAGAAGCCAAGTTACAGGGAACCAGGCAGAGGGCCTTCTCGGTAGTGGCACCCGCCCTGTGGAACGCCCTCCCATCAGATGTCAAAGAAAAAAATAACTACCAAACTTTTAGAAGACATCTGAAGGCAGCCCTGTATAGGGAAGCTTTTAATGTTTAATAGGTTATTGTATTTTAGTGTTTTGTTGGAAGCCACCCAGAGTGGCTGAGGAAACCCAGCCAGATGGACGGGGTATAAATAAATTATTATTATTATTATTATTATTATTATTATTATTATTATTATTATTATTATTATTGCCATTCCTCATTCCTAATTACAGAAGCTGAGGTTTCTTCCAAAGGCCAGGTGTCCATGAGCACCAAAAATCTTGGCTGTGTCATTCAACAGGCACTGCAAGCCACTAGCAATAAGCTCACTCTCTGCAAATGTATGTAAAGTTCTATCGCAGGGGGAAATACATGCATCCACCTTGAATTTAATGGAACACATTTGCAATGCAACAGGTTCCTGCGCTGACGCTCATGAATCTTTTGTGAGCTTAGAGTAACTCTGTGCATGATTAGGTAAAACTGCAAGTGTATAGCTGTAGGGGGAGGTGTAAACCTCTTTGCAGAGCACTGGAATTCATTATTATCATAGCTCATCTATGGCCTTGCAATGGTATTTTCTCCTTAAGCTGTCCAAGACTACAGAAAGCCTACCCACTGCATGATTCTAGGTCTGCACTCTTAACTCCTATCTAGGTATGGGGAAGAAATCACACTCAGTTTGCAAAACCTACCTAAGCTGCACTTGCCTGAACAATATTCAAACCAAAGCAGCCAGTCTTTGAAATTCGCATGTCTCTGAATTTTGCAATGCAGCTTTCCAGCCAAGCAATCTGTACAAAAATGCATGTATTGGGTACAGTGTGCATAGAAACTCATCTACTAGTGGCAACAACATACACATGCATTATATCAGGGAAAACTGCTTTGTAAAACTGAGTATGGAAGCAAAATTACATGCAAAAACTTGTCTATTAGAGGAAATTCGCACCAGAGTGTTCATGATGACTGAAAAAGGAAACTGATGGGAAGATGTGGGAAATGGAAGAATGGATAAGTAGGAAACTGAGAGAAACCAAAATTGATAGGAGCCTGGTGCCATTTTTTCCAAAAGAGCTTAAACACATCTTAATGGCAGCTGCACTGTTCTTCATCTCCTTAGTTACAAAACAGGATTCATCACTCATTGAGCACATAATACAATTATGTCATTGAAAAGTGCATCAGATTGCTTTCTGTTTTAAATAAAGGACAATTCCATTATTCCATTTTAAAGAAGAGATAGAAAGATTACTTCACTTGTTTATCTTCCAGTGTGATGCGTGCTATTATCTGTCAGAAATGTCCTTCCCTCATCTAGACAGGACAGCACAGGTCTCTATGCAAAGGGATAAAAGGCCATGAATCTGACATCAGAATTGGCATGATTGATAAAAAGAAACAGCAGGGAGACAGTTCGGTCTCCCAGGACTCTGTGCCTTAAGGTAATAATTAAGCTGCCCTTGCATCTGGTCTGGGAGATGCCAAATGCAGCAGTCAGACTGTTCACAGGAACAGACCACTGGCAACAAGTTACTCTGCTGCTGAATTTGTTATCAGTTTCCTACTGGGCCAGGGTCAAGGATCATAGAATTGTAGAGCTGGAAGAGACTGTTAGGGTCATCTAGTCCAACCGCCTGCCATGCAGGAATCTCAGCTAAAGCATCCATGACAGATGGGCATCCAACCTCTGCTTAAAAACCTCCAAGGAAGGAGAGTCCACCACCTCCTGAAGGAGACCGTTCCACCGTTGAACAGCTCTTACTGTCAGAAAGTTCCTCCTGATGTTTATTTGGAGTCTCCTTTCTTGTATCTTGAAGTCACTGGTTCGAGTTCCACCCTCCAGAATCTTGTGCTAATTCACAAAGCACTAAACAACTTGGACTCAAAGTACCTTAAGGATCCCCTTGATCATTGAGGTCTTCTGATGGTACACTTTGGGTGGTCTTATCTGCCCCTGAGGCTCAGCTGGTCCTTCCTAGAGACTGAGCCTGTAGTGTGGCAGGCCCCAGACTATGGAACTCCTTGCCCCTAGAGTCATCCCTGCTCGCTTTTAGGCGTCTTCTGAAAACTGTGTTATCCAGATGGGACTTTCGAACCTGAGATCCTTGGCCAACCAGCTCTTACTGACATGTTTGCTGATTTCATTGTTTTTATAGCAATGCTGTGTTTTCTGTCCCTGTACCACCTTCTGATATTTCATATGAAAGTTAGAGTAAATATTGGAACACATAAATAAATACTCTTGAAGAAAGGAACTCCGAGTGGGAGCCTGAAATACAAACTTGCTGAATTACAAGGTATCAAGAAGTTCATTTCTATCACCTGTGTTAATTAGCTGACCTGTTTGTGTTCTCACCTACACACTGTTGGTGAATCATCGCTGTTAACAGCTGTGCAGCAGGGGTGCTCAGTCTCTGCAGGGAAGACGCTTGCAAGAGAGCACCCTGCATCCTGTTGGATTGATGTCTCTGCTGATGGAGCCATTGATCCTGCCTGGTGCTACTTCAAGGGACAAGCCTCAGGCAGGAAGAAGTGTCAAACAGTGAGCTCCTACTTTCTCCAGGGAAGACACAGCAAGTGGTCAAGGTAGGTGTTTGCTTTTTTGGGTTGTTTTCCAACCCAATTATGCCTCTCCTCCCTGTTTCATGCCCTATCCCCTGGTAGCCATAGATCACTCTTGGCCAGATGTCAGGGGCTGGATTGAAGAGGAGGCTTGGGAATTGGCCCCTCCTTCTCCTCTGCTTCCATCGGAGGAGGGGGGAGTGTGGGGAATCACACACACACCCTTCTCCAGTAGTTTCTAGAGAAGAGGGAGACAGGATTGTATTACAGCAGAAGGCAGAGCTGCCAAGCTACGAGATCTTAGGCAAAGGAGAGGGAGTTGGAGAACTGCCAACAGAGACTTCCTTGGAGAGCATAGAAGCTCCACCCTCACCCTGTACTCGTCGCTCACTCAGAATTCAAGAGCAAAGGGCTCAACGACATTTGACTCCTGAAGTCTTCTGTAGAGCCACAGGCTGTTGCTGGGGAAGGGAGGGGCTCAGAGTGAGCAACGTCACCATGGAGTTAAGACTGGGTTGTTTGCCTTGCTCCACAATTACTGAATAAAAACCACAAATCCAGTGGTACCTTGGGTTACAGACGCTTCAGGTTACAGACTCCACTAACCCAGAAATAGTACCTCTGGTTAAGAACTTTTCTTCAGGATGAGAACAGAAATTGTGCAGCAGCAGCGCAGTGGCAGCAGGAGGCCCCATTAGCTAAAGTGGTACCCCAGGTTAAGAACAGTTTCAGGTTAAGAATAGACCTCCAGAATGAATTAAGTTCTTAACCTGAGGTACCACTGTACAAACTTTCTTGTTTCTTCTTTGATCCTTGATGTTACAGGGGGAGGAGAGAATCCCTTGAGCCTGACACCATCCCACCAAACTTATAGCAATCTGTTGCTATCTATGCCTGCCTTATCCAACACCTGGACCCCCCTGAATATGCCTGATTTGGCTCAGGTCTTAGCCAAATCTGATGCAAAGCCCTGGCAGACATGGGGTGGATTTTGCACGTAGAGGAAGAAAGCAGAGCATCTACAACAATCCTGCTCCACCCCCGCTCCCAAATGTATTGTAATGCATCAAGAGAACTATAGGTCAGAAATTGACAATATGGTGGGAATGGTAGTCCCAAACATCTGGAATGAACCACATTGGCTACCCCTCCTATAGCAAAACAAGGAAGAACTTTGATTTCACCCATTGAACTGTGCATTATGAGACACATTATGCATTTGAAATAAGAATATGTTTATAATTTGTTGAAAGCTGCCCAGCGTGTCTGGGGCAACCCTGTCAGATGGGCAGTATATAAATTGTTTATTGTTGTTGTTATTACCCAGACATAATTAAATTCTTTTGCATACCCATGAGCTGAATAGCAGAGACTTAAGCACACACTTAACTAGGCTATCAAAATCAGCAGGACAAAAAAAAGTGCTTAATTTTGGTCAAATTTGTTCTTAATGGCTGGAAGTGTGTTGAGCAGCTTTCCTTGCTATGTTTCTACAGTGGGAATCCTCAACTCTGTCACCTCCAGACCTTGCAATGTTGCCACATAGGATTGTTTTGCTGGGCATTTAGTTTCCAGTTCTAACTGCCTGCTGCATTTTTCTGGGTGGGAGTCCACATTTGCCCACAAGGGGGCTCTCCCTGCGGAAAGCAGGGAGGATTTTGTCCTCGCCATCTGTGTGAAAGAATCAGAAAAGGGGAATCGTGTGGTAAAAATAAGCAGCCATTAACGGCACATTAAGCTCTCTGTTGAATACGGATTTATTATTTGATTTGGCTCTGTGAGGGCGCTTCCCGGAGACTTTCTAGTTTCTAAATATAATTCTTGTTATAGCTGTGGAAAATTAGGCTTTCAATTATGTCCAATCTTAACAAAATATTACAAAGACTGCTGAGAAATCAGAGGCTGAGCTGCGAGGGAACAGAGATGAAGACTGCTAATTAACAAAGAGGAGCCAATAAATGATCTCAGAGGCTTGCCAGTAAAGTCCTGAGTCCAAATCCTGCAACTGGCTTGTACAGCCACTATAGGGATGGCAGAACTTCCAGTTTTCTCAATTTCTCCTTTTTCCAATCTTAAATTCAGTCCACCATATTTTGCAGACATTTGGGGGGGTGTACACCCACACCCACACATTCATGAAAATTCACCGGGATTTTAGCGTGCATTTAGCCTAATAAACACATTTTTATACCGAACTTTGGCTAATTTGCCAGCAATTTCCCCCCTAATATATGGCATTTTGGGGTGTTATTTTCACCAATGTATTTATTTTGCCACACACTTTCCACTAATACAGTGGTGCCTCAGGTTAAGAACTTAATTTGTTCTGGAGGTCCGTTCTTAACCTGAAACTGTTCTTAACCTGAAGCACCACTTTAGCTAATGGGACCTCCCGCTGCTGCCGCACGATTTCTGTTCTCATCCTGAGGTAAAGTTCTTAACCCAAGGTACTATTTCTGGGTTAGCAGAGTCTGCAACTTGAAGCGTCTGTAACCTGAAGCGTCTATAAACTGAGGTACCGCTGTATATGTACCTTTCTAAATGTTGCTTAGTTGGCAAACTGCATAGCACAATTCAGGTAAGTGCAAATTTTGAAAGCTAGCTGGGTTTCAGTTCACTCCCCCCCCCCCCCCGAAAGTGCTAGATTCATCCTCAAATGAAGCCTGGGTTGAATTTCTCTCCCACTTCTAGGTCACTGTGCCACTCAGAGTTCTACGAAGTCTTCCATTTCCTCACAACTGGAACAGGGCAGTTAGTTGGCTGATTGTACAGTGGTACCTCGGGTTACAGACGCTTCAGGTTACATATGATTCAGGTTACAGACTCTGCTAACCCAGAAATATTACCTCGGGTTAAGAAATTTGCCTCAGGATGAGAACAGAAATCGTGCAGCACCAGCGCAGCGGCAGCAGGAGGCCCCATTAGCTCCAGTGGTGCCTCAGGTTAAGAACAGTTTCAGGTTAAGAACAGACCTCCAGAACGAATTAAGTTCTTAACCCGAGGTACCACTGTATTTGCTATAAATTGCGTCCAACTTTCAGAGGTCTCCCAACATGGTTTACAACAATTTCAAAATGCATTTTAAAAATCAAAGTATGCAAATATAAAATGCTGAAAGCCCTTATCCAAAGAAAAAAGTCATCTAAACCAGCACAAAATACCCACATTGTTCCACACAGCATGAAGACCAAAAGCCACCAAAAGCCTGGCCAATGTTGCTGTCCAAATGCTGAAAAGAATAAAAACAACCTTTGCCTAGCATCAGACAAATGACTAAGTTGTCACCCTGCAGAGACCATTCCACAAACAGAGGGCAAATATATTTTTTTAAAATGACCCACTCTCCCATTGTCACCCTCCAGACATATCTTAGAGGGAACACGCTTATCAGTATGGAAATACTTTAATACATAAATAAAAACAAACTCTCTTCCCAAACTCCCTGTTGGCGCAACGCATTGCTTGTCCCTTCAGTAGTAGCTTTTCTTCCACTTGGCTAAATATTGCCTATAGTCATGCTACTTCCATTGCTGTAATTTCAAAATAGCACAGAAAGCTGAATAACTTCAGGCAAAGGGTATCGCAACCATCACAGCCAGCACTTCCTTCTTCTAACCACCAGGTAGCAACCTTTTGCAAACTATTGCAATGAAAGACCAGAAAGAGATGGAAGGCAGTGTGTTAAAGGGGATGGGGGGCTTGTTAGCTAGCTAGCCATCACTGTTTAATGGCGAGCTTGATATTGCTAAGCAGATGCCCCAGTTTTAAGAAGAAACCCTAGCTAGCAGCAATAATAATAATATCTCTTTCCCTTTTCGCTACCATCCTCCCCCTCCCATCATGCAAACACGTGCATGCCCAGGGAGGGGGGACAGCAAGAGGAAAATAAATATAGAACAGAAGAAGAAAAACATTTGAGTTGAGCATGAAAACAAAATCCCGCAGGCTGCGTTATAAACAGAAGCCCTCAATTCTCGGGTTTAGAATAAGACCAGGAGAAGCTCGGCAGGCAGATTCATCGCAGATTTCTTCCCCACCACCCCCAGTTCGCCCCCACCCCCAGTCTCCATGGTAACATGTCCTGTTGCACAGAGAAGAAGGAGAGGAGCTGAGTTAAAGGCACTGTAGCAAAAGCAGAGCAAAAACGCATTGGAAGGGGCTTATCGTTAGACGAGTAATTGTTTTAAATCCGGGCTCTCAATCAGCTGGCAATGGCACCGTGTTTCATCTTAGGAAAGCACAACGACCGCAGGTTCTTGCTTCTGTTTGGCATGTTTTCATCTACTTATCCTCTCACATGCAGCCAACTTAAAATGGGTGCAGGGGTCAAGCAGGGGTTAAGCCTTTAAGTGCAGAATGAGGGTGTGTGTGTCTGAATGCACCCAGAGTGCTGCTGGTCAGGTCACAGGTGCATCTACTCCAGCATTCTGTTCCGACAGTGGCCAACTAGATGCTCACAATGCCAACCAGATGCCCAGGTGCCAACCAGGACCTGAGCACACCGCCACTGTCCCATGGACTGGAGTAGCCAACACAATATCCCCCAGAGGTTGCGGAAGGCAGCTCCATTCAGCACCTGCTAGCATGGACAGCGGTCAGAAATGGTCACAACAGTTAGAGGGCATCACCTTAGCTATGCACCCCTGCTATATACATTTCACTTATCACTACGCTCCCCTGAAGCCTGCTGGACTTAGTCAGAGTAGAAATGCATCAGGTTCTGTGTAAATAACTAACTCTTTTCTGACTTGGATGACACCCCAAATGAGCCACCTGAGGCTGTCACCTCACGCCACCCAACGGTAGGATCAGCTCCCTATGCTCCTTGAAAATGGATGTAAACAGAGAACCGGTTGCTAGGTAAGCCTATCTATGTAGGTTCACTGTGATCTTCCAGTGCTCAGAAGAATGACATCATCATCATCTTGAGATTGAGGTTGAATCCTGACAAGACAGAAGTCAGGACAGGAGGGCAGGCAGGTGTGGAGGACTCCCTGGTCCTGAATGTGGTAACTGTGCCCCTGAAGGACCAGGTGCACAGCCTGGGAGTCATTCTGAATTCACAGCTGTCCATGGAGGCACAGGTCAATTCTGTGTCCAGGGCAGCTGTTTATCGGCTCCATCTGGTACGCAGGCTGAGACCCTACCTGCCCACGGATTGCCTCGTCAGACTGGTGCATGCTCTAGTTATCTCTCGCTTGGACTACTGCAATGCACTCTATGTGGGGCTACCTTTGAAGGTGACCCGGAAACTACAACTAATCCAGAACGCGGCAGCTAGACTGGTGACTGGGAGCGGCCGCTGAAACCATATAACATTGGTCTTGAAAGACCTACATTGGCTTCCAGTACGTTTCCGAGCACAATTCAGAATGTTGGTGCTGACCTTTAAAGCCCTAAACTGCTCGGTCCAGTATACCTGAAGGAGCGTCTCCACCCCCATCGTTCTGCCCAGACACTGAGGTCCAGTGCCGAGGGCCTTCTGGCAGTTCCTCACTCCAAGAAGCCAAGTTACAGGGAACCAGGCAGGGGGCCTTCTCGATAGTGGCACCCGCCTTGTGGAACGCCCTCCCACTAGATGTGAAAGAGAAAAACAACTACCAGACTTTTAGAAGACATCTGAAGGCAGCCCTTTTTAGGGAAGCTTTTAATGTTGATTAAACTATTCTATTTAAATATTCTGTTGGAAGCCGCCAAGAGTGGCTGGTGAAACCCGGCCAGATGGGTGGGGTATAAATAATAATAATAATAATTATTATTATTATTATTATTATTATTATTATTATTATTATTATTATTTTATTTGTACCCCACCCATCTGACTAGGTTGCCCCAGTCACTCCAGGTGGCTTCCAACAAATATATAAGCATAATAAAACATCAAACATTAAAGACTTCCCTATACAGGGTTGCCTTCAGATGTCTTATAAAAGTTGTATAGTTCTTGAACTCCTTGACATCTGATGGGAGGGCGTTCCACAGGGTGGGTGCCACTACCAAGAAGGCCCTCTGCCTGCTTTCCTGCACATTCACTTCTGTCAGAGAGGTAACTGCTAGAAGGCCCTCCGAGCTAGATCTCAATGTCCAGGTTGAAAAATGGAATAATAATGGCATTCACACTGCATCACATCTTGGGGCTACAGGGCTATGCATTTAGCCCTGCCCTTGAGGTGGCATCCATTCTCCTGAGACATCATGGGGTGGAATTTCTGCAGCAGGAACTTTTGCATTCATGGCGGATACTGGCAGAATTGAGAAGCCTTTTTTATGACCCTTGAATTTAAGTCTGCTCTGCATGTGTGAGCGATAGGATGGATGTGCAACAAACATGTAACCGTTCAGCTGTGCGCAAATGTACCCATCAAATACACCTGTGTACATAAGCCTACCTGAAGGCATCAGGGCATATGTAGCATTTGAACAACCTGAGGTGTGCGTAATGAGATGATCAGTCAGCCTGATGCGTGCGCCTGAAGTGTCATTGCTGGAGTGAGCAACAGTTTTCTTGCAAAGCAACTCCGTAAGAGAAATTGCCATAGAATTAATAGGAGCCATAGAATTAATAGAAGTCCAACCCCCTGCAATGCAGGAATCTGTCGCCCAGTGTGGGGTTCAAACCCAAGACCCTGAGATTAAGAGTCTCATGCTCTACCAATAGACCCCAAAAGCATCCGCCTCCACTGTTGGGAGGCCTAATGCCTCTGAATACCAATTCCTAAGAATCACAGATAGGGTGGGAGAGCAATGTTGCACTCTTGTCTTGCTTGCAGGTTCGTCACAAGGATCTGGTTGGCAACGATGAGAAAAAGAAGCTGGACTAGATAGAATTCCTGCTCCATGATTGCAGTCATGGGGTTTTTGTCTATCACATGACGGTGTGTGTTTTGACTCCACAGAGTGGGAAGTGACGGAGACAGGATGTTTGTGTTACTGTGTTCCGTGAAGTGGGACTATTGTCCTTTGTTCTTTCTCTTTGCTATCTGATGCTAGAGAGAGAGGGAGCCATGTTGCAGTGCTCCGTGTGTGTTTATATGTAAATAAAGTAGATTAGCCTAAATGTTGAGTTGCTGAGTTCTGTTACGCAAACTGCGAACACTCTGCAGATCCCTAAGTGTGCCGAAGTCTGTTGGCATCGGTTGTTGTGATGTTCGGGCTGAAGAAAGCTTTTGAAGCTCCCGAATGATCGACAAGGAAGGAGAGAACATGCCAGTCAGGCATGTGTTTCTGCCAAGGTCCTACTCGAGTGTAGGGCGAGCTCCTGACAGGGAGGCCTTCAGTCTGCTCCAGAGCAGGGTTGCATCTCTTATGTGATTATGTTAACATCGCTCGCTAAATTGTGACTTACACAACAGAAAATAATATTTAGAATTTATTGGGGCCCATTACATTTCTATACAAGAGGACTATCTAAGACAGCATGCTGTTGGAGAGGCATTCAGGATAATGATTCTTTGAACCACGTGTTTTTACAATGTCCTTCGCTTGCTAAGTTTTGGGGGGGAAGTATAGGATTTTATAAACATGGCTGTGTGGAGAAAGTTAAAGTTTTCAGAGGAAAATATTTTTTTGAATTACGTATTTCCTATATGGAATTTAACAACTGGACGATGTAAATAGATTCTTTGTGCCCTTACTGTGGCCAAAAGACTGATGTTGATGCACTGGAAAGATCAATCTATACCCTTGCCCTCAGTCAATAGGTTGAGGATATGACAACACTCACAACATTTGAGCAGATTACTTATAGACGTAGACTTTGCATGGGCAAATATATCAATATAGGGAAAGCATTTATAAAAAAATATAGGAGGTTATAAATAACCATCTGTGTGAAAGAATCAATAAACCATTTCCATTCTTTTATAAAAAGTTTGTTAACTTAATATCTTATTTTTCCGGTAAGTATTGCCACAAGTTTTTGTATCCATTCTTCTTTTCATTTTTGGGCAAGTAACATTCTTACCGCTGTACCTGCATACATGAATAAATTTCTGTACAGTTTGAGTAGTTCTGTCCCTATAATTCCCAAAAGGAAAGCTTCTGGGGTGTTTTTTTACACATCTTATTTTAAACATATTTTTCCATTCATTATATATCATTTCCCAATAAGCTTTAACCATACTACACATGGTAAAAAGAACCCTCTTCCTTTTTACATTTCCAAAACTTATTTGATTTAGATTTATATGTTTTTGCCAATTTACTTGGTTAACTTTTTATTTCCAGTTTATTTTGTTCAATTGAAATATTAACAATTTAAAAATTAATCTTAAAAATGTTAACATCTCTCACTTAGGCCGTTATGTGTGATACTGTACTTGGAATTAGGCCCAGAAATGAACTGGCAACCAAGGCATTGTTGAGATCTAAAGGGTATCCCAGCCACTGCATTTTGGACCAGTTGAAGTTTCCGAATCATCTTCAAAAGCAGTCCCACATAGCTCCTCCCACTCTGTTGCATCACTCTGTCCATTGCCACTGGTCATTCAGGGATCTTCATCACATGTGGAGACCATACGCTGTAGAGATTTGCTCTCCGATGTGTGGTGAGCAGCACGGACCTGATCCGAAAGGAAAGGTGGAGCTAGCATGCATGTGCCCATGCCCCGGGTGAGAGGCAAGACACCTGAAGAGGGCTTAGGTGGTACACAGTCTAACTGCCCCACAAAGAGAACAGGGAGCTGATAGTTAGATCATATTGCCTACCATGGCAAAGGAGGAACCTTTGTATAATTAACGGGAGGTTTATGGCTTTATGGAAGCCCTAAGAAAAAGGAAAACAGAAAAAGAAAAAAGGCCACTATAAAAATAAAAAAGGTTTTAGAAGAAAACAGGAGCAAACAATATGAATTACAATGCAGATAGTGAATGTCATTGTGGGAGCCTTTAAGTGTTCTAGGATTTGTGCCTTTAAAAAAAATAATACAAAATTACTGTCCTCAAATTGTAATTTTAAATTAGGGAGCAAATTGGATGAAGCAAGTGTTAGGAGAAGATGCAAGTCAACACGGCAGTGTGGGAGCTCTGGAGTTCAAATGTATGTTTATTCAATAATCAGAGATTAACAAATACTGGCATAATTATATCTGCATAATGCATTGCCCGCTTCCTTCTGTAATGTCTTGGATTCTGTTGAAGATGAACTCAGCCCAGTCTGTGAACCAGGTCTGCTTTTAAATACTTCCTGTGTCTACTTTTTCCAGAGTACAGAAGGCAAGGGGTACAGGTCCTGTTGAACCTGCAAAGACTTTTCAACACCCAGGCTGCCACCAGGTGCCCAAAGCTTTGGTGAGGACTCTCAGGGGCTTTTAATGTGCCCTCACCGGCTGGGGTTCCTCTCTTCCATTCCATGTTGAGAAGCAGATACCCGAGATAGCTAGCATCATGACCAATTAATGGAAAGAGCAACATTTGTCAGCCTGGGGACCTCCAGAAGCTTTGGATTACAGCAGTGTATCGAACTGATGGGACATCAGAATGGACCCCAGGTTGCTCCCCCTCCATGTCATTTATGCCACAGCCTATTTTTGTCTCCTCTTTGCCATCAGTACTCAGCTGGCAGAGAGTTCCAGCGTGCAGAGCCTTCTGCCAACGTTCCAAGGTGGGCATCCCATTTCGCCCTTATACCTCCTTTCTCCGCCAGTCAACCAACGCCTTCACCACTTTCAAGGGCTGCTCAGTGGGTGGGTTTATTTATTACCTTCATTTATATCTCACGTTTCCTCCAAAGAGAACCAGGCAGCATATGAGGGAAATAGCTTGGGCTGAGAAACAGTGACTGGCCAAAGATCACCCAACGAGCTTCATAGAGATTTGAAGGCCCCTGATTCCAGTCTTAACACTCTAACGACTACCCCATACTGGCTCAGGGAAAGGATTGCATCTAGCAACAATAACAATAACAATAATTTATTTATACCCCACCCATCTGGCTGGGTTTACCAAGCCACTCTAGACGGCTTCCAACAGAATATTAAAATACAACTGTCTATTAAACATGAAAAGCTTCCCTAAACAGGGCTGCCTTCAGATGTCTTCTAAAAGTCTGGTACAGTGGTACCTCGGATTACAGATGCTTCAGGTTACAGACTCCACTAATCCAGAAATAGTACCTCGGGTTAAGAACTTTGCTCCAGGATGAGAACAGAAATTGTGTGGTGGCTGCGCAGCAGCAATGGGAGGCTCCATTAGCTAAAGTGGTACCTCAGGTTAAGAACAGTTTCAGGTTAAGAATGGACCTCCAGAACGAATTAAGTTCTTAACCTGAGGTACCACTGTAGTTGTTTTTCTCCTTGATATCTGGTGGGAGGGCATTCCACAGGGCGGGTGCCACTACCAAGAAGGCCTGTAACTTGGCTTCTTGCAGCATGGAAACCACCAGAAGACCCTCGGCGCTGGATCTCAGTGTCCGGGCAAAACGATGGGGGTGGAGACGCTCCTTCAGGTATACTGGACCGAGGCCGTTTAGGGCTTTCAAGGTCAGCACCAACACTTTGAATTGTGCTCAGAAACATACTGGGAGCCAATGATCCTAAATCAATTATTCTTTAAGGAGCAATAAGAATTATTTATTTCTTACAGTGCCACCCCTCTCCCACTCCTCCCTTTTCCTGTGCTCTATTTTTCCGTTACAGCTTCCCCCACCCCACCCCAGAAAAACACATTTGCCGACAGATTGCATTGTATTTTCTGTTCTCTAACCCTGTTCTCAAAATGTAGCTAAATTGCTCCTAATCATCCTTGAGAGATAATCCTGTCCTTCAAGCTGCCAGTTTGTTGTGGCTGTAGTAGCATTGTGAGGGCCAAATGACAGGAAATACATGATTGAATCTCTTGACATTCCCCCTCCCCTACTGATAATTCAGCCACCGAGAGAGGGTGGCTGCCAATTTCTTCAGAAGCAATAAGAGTATAAGAACATATGGCGATCCCTGCTGGATCAGACCCAAGGCCCATCTAGTGCACCATCTTATTCTCACCAGATGGCTACGGGATGCCCCCACTTGCACTTTGCAGTGGAATAATGCTAGAGGTAGAACGTAACCCTCTTGGCTAGTTGTCACTGATAACCTGAGTGTACAGGTATAACCCTTTCTTTTTCACCTTCCCCACTGGTAGGGATGGGGAAGAGTTATCCTATACATCATCCTGCTCATTCAAATTGCATGGTCCTATTGTACATAAGTGATGGAGAGTGTGTGAGAGAGTGTGTGTGTGTGTGTGTGTGTGTGTGAGAGAGAGAGAGAGAGAGAGAGAGAGTATAATTCAGTTTAATATGGCATCGAGGGCTGCCATTCCACACACACCCCGAACCATAAATATGCATGCAGCACAACTAAATATAGTATGTTTAAGTCTTAAATATTGTAGATGAGTAAGGTAAAGGACCCCTGGACAGTTAAGTCCAGTCCAAGGTGACTATGGAGTACGGCGCTCATCTCGCTTTTCAGGCCGAGGGAGTTGGTGTTTGTCCACAGACAGCTTTCTGGATCATGTACCGCATGTGCCGCGATGGAACACTGTGGTAGATGA
Source organism: Podarcis melisellensis (assembly GCF_964234715.1). NCBI lineage: Eukaryota > Metazoa > Chordata > Lepidosauria > Squamata > Lacertidae > Podarcis > Podarcis melisellensis. The sequence continues at coordinate 72,663,803 of NC_138538.1, read as the reverse complement.
GTACCAGAGAATTTGTTAGATATCACTTAGGAACTTGGGTGCTGATATCTGGAGTGTTTTTCTGCATTTTTCAAGTGTGTAAAGAGGTGGGATGATATCCAACAGTGGAGAGCCATTTGGATATACGTATAGAGTCCCATGGACTGCAAGAAGATCAAATCTATCCATTCTGAAGGAAATCAGTCCTGAGTGCTCACTGGAGGGACAGATTGTGAAGCTGAGCCTCCAATACTTTGGCCACCTCATGAGAAGAGAATACTCCCTGGAAAAGACCCTGATGTTGGAAAAGATGGAGGGCACAAGGAGAAGGGGACGACAGAGGACGAGATGGTTGAACAGTGTTCTTGAAGCTACCAACATGAGTTTGACCAAACTGCAGGAGGCAGTGGAAGACAGGAGTGCCTGGCGTGCTCTGGTCCATGGGGTCACGAAGAGTCGGACATTATTAAACGACTAAACAACAACAAATATAGACTTAAGCAACTTACATCCATTGCTTTCAGTGAGTCTGTTCAGAGTATGTCTCAGTTGGACATCACCCACTGATTTCTCAAAACATGCCAGGAAAATAACTACTTGAACAGGGAAATGAATAGAATAACTACTCTTCCTTTCCCTGGGAAAAGTTTTTGGGCACTCCATTAACTCAACTTTTTTTCTCTAACAAGGTGGTCCTCTCTTGGACCATCCTGGGTTCCCAAGGAGATGTGGTCGTCTCCTGCTGCATGACAAACTCCATCTGCAAAGCTACTGATTCTTATGAGAATAGCTTAGCACCTCCCCCCCCCAAAAAAAAACCTGACACATTTTGTATGGAAGTCTCTCAAGCAGAATGAATATGGTGTTTTTGAGCCTAGTCTCCATACAGTCAGTACTTGGCTTAGAAGTGAACTTGGAACTAATGTGCTTGTTTAACAATGGTTCTGATCATCTAAAGTGCTGTCTTATATTGGAGGTTATTCATGCTGATGTTGATTTCTTTCCTTTTTAACCATTCCTCTGATGCACAAGGCACAGATGGCTGCAGAGAACAGTCTGCCAGGAAGAATGCATTTGGGTAATGGTTATCAAAATAGGAGGCAGCGGTGATGATGTTAGGGAGGTCTTTCAGAGCTGCGGACAGTTGCTAAGGGCAGTGCAAGCCTCTCTCTCGCGGTTCTCCATTGTATGCTTGGGTGGTAACAGGCATGGCGTTCTGATCACAGAGTCGCTGCTGAAAATGGAAATCCAGGGTCAGGTTCACCCATCTTTCCATGTCAGGCAGAATTAATGGGCTACAACTCCCATCATCCCTGACTAATTGTCATGCAAGCTGATTCGAGCCCAAAAATATCTGATGCAAGGCTGAGTTAAGGAGGTGTGTGATGTGACATATCAGAGATTAGGGCTGCACGTTATATCTAAGGCAATGTTTGCTGCAAGCATACCGCAAAACAACAGAAGAAATGGCCTTTCAGGGCACAAAACCTCCCATGGCAGCTCACATCAATAGCATCATATTTGTCATCCATCAATAAGTTCACAATCCAAAACAAAGAACATTAAACATTAAAACAGCAGCAGTTAAAACAATACAGAGCACAACTCACAATAAGCAAACCGATAGGTTAGATAATAGACAGATAGCTCTTCAAGGTATGCTTGAAAGCCAGCAAAGTAGAAGCCATGCCTACTTCCTTAGAGACAACCACAGAAAGATCCAATCTATAGGCATCTGTGTAACTGTGCAGGGAAACCGTTCCTATAAGGAAGATGAGAAAACTTAGCAGTCCTATACATGTGTACCCAACTGAGTAAGTGTATCTAGGATTGTATCTCCATGCTGGCACAGGTGAGGGGCAAGACCAGTTTAGGATCCATCAGGTTCATGGTCAGCACAGCTCTAACTCTCCATGGCCACTATGCTTTCTACAGTAGGGGGGAGCACACTCTGCAGTACAGAATGTCGGCTGGATCCTAACACCACCACCACCCCGGGTGCATATATCGAAGATTAGGGTTGCACTTTATATCTAAGGCAACTTTTGCTGCAAGCATACTGTAAAGCAACACCAGAAGTGTTCGTAAAATCCTTCTCCCATGGTTGCTTCTCATAGCAAGGGGGGGGGGAGGGAAAAGTACAGAGGAAGCCAAGAGTATTCTTGGTATTCTTAGCCCCAGGGAGGGACTAGCAGAGAACAGGACAAGGTTGATGATCCACCTTTGGTTTTTGCTTCCTCAACCATGGGATTCCACCCTTATTGGAATTAAAAAAAATTCTTAAAGGTTATCTGAATTCAGCAAGAAAATGGCACCATCAAGAATATCTGGGGAGACCCGACTTTATTTTCAGTTCTCAAAAGGGGGTAAAACACCTAGCCCATGGAACTGTGCACCCAACAATTCATTTGTAATCCCTGCTCCTTGCAGAAACAGCACAAGTGGTATGACTTAAAGCCCATTCTCCCACCAAGAATCCCAAGAAATGTCCCTCACAGAGCTGAAATTCCCAGCGACTCTTAACAAACTACATTTCAAGATATGCTTGAAATGTGCTTTAAACTTAGGGTATCTATTGCAGCCCTAGCTCCGAAAGCAGAACCACCTGACCTTGCCCTATTTCTATCTGATCTTGCCCTATTTATATCCTTACACTATAAGTATCCTTACACTGGTCTCATATAGTTCTGATTGATTCCATCAACAGGTCACCGCCCAGCCATTAGCACCCACAAAGAGTCAAGGGAGCTCAGCAGGAGGAAAGAGTTTGCTCTGACTTTCTTTGAGAGTTTGCATGAAATACCTTGGAAGCAGCAGGAGGAAAAGAGACAGAAATCAAAGGATTGGCGCCTCTTGCACACTCCTACCTTGGACAGCTCCTGAAGCAGCACTTGCCCTCTATTGCAAAGTGCAAAACAATGTTAAGATAGTCAGTGACATCCCTGACATGGTGAATATTTAAAGGGTAAGATGAGAGCAGCAAGAGTCTCAGGTGGTGATGTGGAGCGGAGGTGTTGGGGGGGGGGGAGAGAGATGGCAACATGACATTATTCCTCCTCGTTTCCAAACTGGGTCACCTGGTTTCTCCTTACCATTTCCAATTAGCAAATGGTTTTAAACAAGAGCATCTGTCAGCAGCAGGCAGTGAACACGCAAGGAGGGAGGTGGCGGGTGGGGGGAGGTGGAGCCGAGACGGAACAGAGATGGGAAAATAGAAGACAAAAATCCATGTGGAAGGAGGGGAAAGGGAATACCAAGAAGAGGATGGAGGTCAATGAACTACTGGGGCAGAAGAGGCTGGGATTGGGGCGGGGATGTGGGCCAAAAAAGAGAGTAAGGAGATTCCTCCCCTTGTTCCTAATGTAGATCTTCACTCACCCCTTCTTCCCTGTGGTGGTGTTGAGGGGAACATTATGTTGTTAGCCTCAAGTACCAAAACATATTGGGCTGTACCTGTGCAGATGCAAAGCACCCGTACCTCATCCTTTGCCAATGTAACCCATAGTGACTCAATATCTTGGAGGAAAGTGGAGTCTACTGATTAAGACAGAAAGATGACGTCATCTTGGCTTTTGTGTTCGCCTTCCCAAATCTCCATACGCAAATCTGAAATGGTCTTTCAGTTGTTCAGTCAAGGGTTTGACATGCGAAATTTCCCAAGATAGAAATGCTGCGATGATTCACTGTAAAATAAAAATTGCTGCTGAACAGAAAACTTGTTAGCCCAGGATGAGTATTTCATTGGCGATGGAACGCTACGCGACACTGAAAATGGCAGTCACGTTGATGAGCCTCCACAGGGCAGCAAGCACATATAAATCCTCTTCTAAGGTGGATCTGCTAGTCATTATGGTTATTTATTAAATCTGTATACTGTAGATCCGTAGATCTCAGGGCAGTTCACAGCATGGAAAGCACCAAGCTGGTGTTGCTGCATTACAGAGAAATGCATGGAAGTCCATCTGCACTTGGATACTTCCCATGCAAGCCAGCCAACAAGATCCAGCCCAATACATTCTGTCGCTTGAGGAGAACCACAAAATGGTGCCCTCACCAGTGAAGAAGGTGAGTAAAGATCTAGATCAGGAACAGGTGGAGAGTGCAGATCTACACCAGGAACAAGCTAAGGGGAATCAAATCCACCTTACCTGATGGTTGAATCATGGCAGGGAAATGGCCTGCTCTGAATCAGACTGGGTGTGCTCCAGCAGCAGGCAATTTATCCTTGGAGGCTGGATCCTGCTGCCTGAGGTGGTCATCTCACCTTGCCTCATGGGTGGGCCATCCATGCACTCATAGCCACCAGAGGAATTGGAGTGATGGTGTAAAGCAGCCTTCCCCAGCCTGGTGCCCTCCTGTTGTTCTGGACTATAGCTCTCATCCCCACCCCCAAGCTGGCATGGACAGGGAAGATGGGAGTTGTAGTCCCAAAAATCTTGAAGGCACCAGGTCGGGGAAGGCCGAGGTGAGCCATACTTGTGGAATGCTCGGTTGATGTTTAAACAATTCAAAACTAGAAGGAAACCCAAGCATTGATAACTGTGTATAGACAAAGCTCCATTCTCACCTGTGGGAATATGAAAACTTTATTTCTTACAACACATAGAAGGCTGAAATATTGCAGTCCAAGGTACTCTGATCCAGAGTGGCCTTCATTCTTTTTTTTCTGTTTATGTCTGACAGTGTGTGGCTATTACTTATTACATCATAAAGTCCACCTTGCCTCCTATGCTTTAGGTTGTACTTTAGAACAACTCTATTCTCATTTTACAGTGATCTGATGCTACACAGGCCATGCAGTAAATCCCAGGAGGTTGTTGACACTTTCCATTTGGAATCCATCACCTTTCAGCGTCAGCTCAAGGGGGTGGGTGGGTGGGTAAGCAAAACTCTGAAGCAAATCAGAATCAAGAGCGAGAGTTTAATTTGGTGTTTATGAATCAGGGAATGTTCACCACTGGTCAGTAGGATGCTGCTATCTTTGGATATCCTTATTTAAAATTCTAATGAAGAGGGGTAGGGGGTTGTAGCGCTGAATTTTTCATGAGTGCCCAAAATTTGACTCCTCTGTATTTTGCATTCATAAAGTGTTGCAATATTTTGCAAGCTCAGCCACATCAGCATTCCTGGCATTCCTCTGCTGTATCTCCGTGAATATCAATTGCCATCTCCTTTTTTTCACTGTTCACCATTTTCACAAAACATGGACACCCCATCTTTTCACTTTTCAGAGTTAGGTTCTAATTTAAAACTGACAGAAATTATAAGCGACTGATCAGGCTTTCGTTTTGTTATATATATATATATATATATATATATATATATATATATATATATATATATATGAAAAACCCAAAACGAATTGTGGATGCATAGACTTGTTCCTGAATAGATGATTAGTAGGAAGAAAAGGAATGGGTTTAAATCTGTTTTTAGTCTATTGTTATTTTAATTTTTGGAAACTCTTACATTAATGTCATCACCTTTTCTTACTAATAATTTTATTGTTTTATCTTTTTCGTAAAGTGCTTAGAGGGTTTTTTCAACCAAGTGGGGTATAAATTTTATAAAATGAATAAATGGGTATAAACCCTCAAATTTAGGGGAATTTGAAACTGGATGATGGCAAGGAGAAGAGATTATCTTGCATTTTCTCATTTCCTTTCTAAAGGACTACAGGGATGCCCCAAATCATTTTGTGCTATGATTTAGGACAAGCATCTTAAAAGGATGATACATGCAAAGGAGGGCTTGCTTACTCAAAAGTAAGCCTCATGGAGTCCAATAGGACTGACTTACATGTAAGTGTAAATCAAATTCCCAATATTCTGCCTTTAGGGAGAGAGCTTGCATGCTGGCATACAATTCCCAACCTGGCTTGAGCCCAGACACTTGACCTTATGATTTATAAATTAAGGAAGAGATTGCTAGTATGAATCACACATTAGGAAACATTAGGAAAGCTAATGTTAACAGGCATGGGATGGTATAATCTAAAGCCGCAATTCTGAAAGCACAGGTAGTTGCAATGGAATTCAGTCACCCAGTCTTTATGTGTCATGTACTGTAGATAAAGGATGAGAACCCCGTAACTTCAGTATGGCCAGTGGCAAGGGGTGAAGACAGATGTAGACCAACAACGACTGGAGCATCACAACTTTGCCACATTTGAAGCTGAATGTTGACTTTCCTATGCTATTCATATAGGATCTGTTCCATGACTGCATCATCTCTGGAAAAGTGCCTATGATTATGTCATGACTAAGGTCTTTGAGGGCAGAAACTGGAAAGTGCTGGAAGATTCTGGAAGCCTCTGCCAGGTTCACTTCTGATGCAAATATTGTTTTGACTACCCAAGGACAGATTTAGGTTTGATGAGGCCCCAAGCTACTGAAGCTGTCCTTTGTCAACAACAAATTGTTGCTGTTTTTTGTGTTGAATATATGCTATATGGTAATTTATGGACCTAATAGGTCCATACACAACACAAAACACTGTTGCTGTATGTAGGTTTTATTTAATTTGTTTTTTATCTTATATTTTGGAAATGTACATCCAGTTTGTTTGTTTTTTCATTTACATTTTTTGGGGGCCCCCAAGAGAGTGGGGCCCTAAGCTATAGCTTGTTTAGCTTATACGTAAATCTGGCACTGGGAGGGATGCGGGTGGCGCTGTGGGTTAAACCACAGAGCCTAGGACTTGCCGATCAGAAAGTCGGTGGTTCAAATCCCCATGAGGGGGTGAGCTCCCTTTGCTTGGTCCCTGTTCCTGCCAACCTAGCAGTTCGAAAGCACGTCAAAGTGCAAGTAGATAATTAGGCACTGCTCCGGTGGGAAAGTAAACGGTGTTTCCGTGTGCTGCTCTGGTTCGCCAGAAGCGGCTTAGTCATGCTGGCCACATGACCTGGAAACTGTACGCCGGCTCCCTCGGCCAATAAAGTGAGATGAGCGCCGCAACCCCAGAGTTGGCCACGACTGAACCTAATGGTCAGGGGTCCTTTTACCTGCAAGACACTGTCAGTCAGATTATTCTATCACAGCTGTTCTCTGAGTGTTTCTCTTGTGCCCAGCCATTGGCTGTTAAACTCCGATGTCTACCAGCTTTTTGGTTGAATTATAGCTGAAGAGGTTTGAGCCGCCATCTTTCTCAATCAACGTGACGAGTGGATGAGAGAGATTTACAGCATGGGGAAAACAGAGTGCATGCATTCCCCCACTAACCCCACATTCCTCAAACCGGTAGAGGCTTGGTTTCACCAGTCAGAGAGTTTCTCTTTGGGAGCAAACACCACATGCAATAGTTGCTTTAAGACATTGACCTACATACTGCAGGGTCTACAAGGAGAGGACATGAGAGGACACCACTTGGTATACGAAATGAGAAATTAATGAATAGAATAGAGACAATTGCTTTGAGCTGTTGCAACTTGAAGGCACTTTTCAACTTTCTTGTACTCTCCAGAGACGTCTGTTGTATATGCGCGCGCACACACGCACATACGCAAACTGAACCTGCCCCACTGTGAAACTCCTTCTATTTTGTACAATTCTATCCTGTTCTCTTGAGGTCTACAGCGTGGACCAAAGCAGAGAATGTTTCTCCGATAGAAAGAAAACTTTAGAAAGTGGGGGGAAGTGAAGCTGCTAAAAGCTAATGTAAACGTTAATAATTAACAACTGTCTTCCCTCAATTCTATTCAAAAATTCCATTTTCACATATCGTTCACAGTTGTTTTCCCTTGCTCCCCACCCTTGCTAATATTTCTCAGATTTGCATTTTATTTTTTTGAACAAGCGGTTTGTGGGAACAACCAAAAGTACTTCCACACACACAATTTGAAATCAAAACAGTATCAAGATCGAACTGAAAAGTTTTTCAAAAGCTATTTTTTATTATAAAAAATATCCCTAAGTTTATACATTATGGATGTAAGCTGTTCCTGCATGGATAAGTACTTTGGTGAAGATCTGCAATAGAAGTGATTGTCCTGTGTCCAGCTGGGATCCAATTCACTTTGCAAGAGTAATATGCGCATTCTGGAGATGAGCTAAAACTGCCAAATTCAGCCCAAAGGCTGTTCTTACACAGCAGACTTTGACTCCCATAATGCAGCTGTCTCCTGGGAGGATTATCATATTAATGTGATAAACTCAGATTGTGCAGCGGCTGTCAATATTCCTAAGAACACATTTTGTTGAAAAGTGGAACTATTTGTTTTACTTAAAAACATGTCTGCATTCAAAAGAATATCTTTTATTCAGCAGAAAATTCCAAAGCGGTGTGTAAGATCATTACAAAGCAATTCAGTAAAGCTACAACGAAACAGAACACAGTAGGCAAATACAGCAGGCAGAGAAGTTGCTATCACTGAGCATCAGCTACCAGAAAATTCTTTGGCGAATACATACTTTTTTAGCAGATGGGAAAAGCTCAAAGTAGGTGCCACCATGGAAAAGGCCCTGCTACAGGTTTCCACAAGCTGGAATCTTGCAAGCTGTGGCACATACAGGCAGGCCTCCTCCCAAAATCTTAGTGAATAGGCAGGTTCATATAGAAAGGAGTTGCTTCAGGTGACTAGGTCCCTCCCCCCTTTTTTCCTGTTTTATACACTGTGGCGTTTGCCCTCCTAGGTGTGTGACATCATACTGGGTTCATAAGGAAAGGGTTAACTAAGTGTAAAATGATTAACCAATAGGAACCCAAGGGGAGGAGTTAGAGTTGTTAAGAAGTCAGTCAGGAGTTAGAGAAGAGAGAGAGAGGATAAGTCTGTGGGTTGGGCTAAAGTCTGATGTGAGAGAGTGAGAGAATCTGTTAAGAGGAGTCAGTTAAACAGTTGAGATAATCAGTCAGAAGGTATTAGGAAGGTATAGGCCGGTAAAGAAACTAAAGTTAAGAAACTGACAAGACTATTATCTGAGAAACCACAAACTTGTTAACACGTATAAAATAAACTTGTTTATTTGGTTTAATTTTAACAACTGTCTGGACTCAGTGTTTTACCCGAGAGTAACGGGTTGGTGGCAGTGGGGAAGCGAGGACAGTGGTGGCACAGGGATCAATAGACCGTCAAATGTCCGGGGACCCTGTGTGATCGCCACATACACAGACAGAAAAACCTTAAACTTGGTTAAGTAGCAAATTGACAACCAGCACATTTCCAATTGTTTCTACTTCCTTCATTTCAAAGACCATTTTGGACATCCTTTCTGCCTTCATTATTTATTTTGCTGTCTAAGAGCTTTGTAAGCCACAGGGAATTTTATTGGCAAGCTGGCAGGATCTTTCTAGCTGCATGGGTAGGCTGAAAGTTAATCTAAATATTGCCAATATCCCAGTGGCTATGCTGTGTTTTCTATAAACAGCACCCATTGCCCTCAATACCCTGACATCATCTCCGCACCTCAGCCCACCTGAGATTTAAATTACTCCAATTAAGCAGGAGTGGACCAAGTATAATGAGACAACCTTCTTCTCTTGGATGCTGTTTTTCCCCCCAATGTAAACCAATGTTCTAAGTACGTAAATAAATAAGAACTGTCTCTGGTGCATGAAACCCTTAAGGAGAATATAGTGTTATAAGGATTCCAAGAAGGAGAAAAATGGGGCAAAGAGCAGGGATGTGGACTGTGTCAACCTCCAACCTCTGTGGGCCTGAAAAGGGGCAGATTGGGGCACACTAGAAGAAGGCTAGGACACGGGTGGCACTGTGGGTTAAACCACAGAGCCTAGAACTTGCTGATCAGAAGATTGGCGGTTCGAATCCCCGCAACGGGGGGAGCTCCCATTGCTCAGTCCCTGCTCCTGCCTACCTAGCAGTTCAAAAGCACATCAAAGTGCAAGTAGATAAATAGGTACCGCTTCCTGTGGGAAGGTAAACGGCATTTCCGTGCGCTGCTCTGGTTCGCCAGAAGCGGCTTAGTCCTGCTGGCCACAAGACCTGGAAGCTGTACGCCCGCTCCCTTGGCCAATAAAGCAAGATGAGCGCCGCAGCCCCAGAGTCGGTCACAATTGGACCTAATGGTCAGGGGTCCCTTTACCTTAGGAGAAGGCTTGGATCTGAAGGAGCCAACACTTTTCCAGTTCTCAAACTAGGAAGGTGACTATGCCAGTCTTTGAGCTCCATAGTTTATGTCTCACCCATAGCTTCCAGACACCAAAATATCACCAGAGCTCGACAGGGCAGTTTGTCCACCTTTAGTTTTCTCCCTTCTTGTCCCTAGAATTTAGGACTGCAGCCTAAGGAAATGTATGTGAAACACCTTTTATGTAGAGTATAAAAATGCTAAGGAATATTATCATATGAAAATGGCACTGTTCTTTCTTTGCAGGCTGCTTCTGTGAATTGCCAAAAAAGGAGAGGGTAGTATCTCATGACAGCTACAAATGCAAATATATACATAACAGATAAGCACACAGAGATGCACTGCCTTTACGGCAACATTTTCATTAACTTCAATGGCAGCTTAAAAGGAGGCTTCCGGTTTCGGCCTATTATATTATTCTCCCCCAAAATAACACAGCTCACCATGGAAACAATTGCTCATGGTGAAGTCAGCTTCCTTCAGGATCCTGCCAGGAATAATACAGGATGCCTTTGTGAGTGCACAACTCAATGTGTGAGTCATTTTCTCAACTGTAATAATGCTTAGGCTGCAACCTAGAGATCTTTCAATGGGCAAGCCAAGCTAGCAGACGCCTCTCGCCGGTTCTGGACAACACATTAAAAGGGAAGACTGGCAGGTCCAATGCAAAGGTACCTGCCAAGATGCAACTAGGGCTGCCAAGTTTTAATCTACAGATTCACACCGATTCAAAATATTTCATTCATCATTTCCCCTTCCATCCATTCATCTGTTTCTTTCATGCATCGTCACCCTGCTTTTCGTGGTTCTCCAAGCATCATGACTATACAGAGAAAATCCATCAAATACATTTAGGCTGAAATCCTATACACACCTGCTTATGGGTGAACACCACTTTACAGAATTTAGTTCTGGATAGACATGTGTAGGACCGTGTTGTTAAGGTGAAACTAAAATCAACCATGAACTATGAAGGAAGAAATGTTAGTTTTGGTAAAGCCTCCCAAGTCATTAAAAAACTACACCCCCAAAAAAAGTCCTTACCTCTTTCTAAAAAGATAGAAATGAGCTGGGCAGGTGAAAACTCATCGGAAGTGAGTTTTTCAGCAGAGATGCAACAGCTTTTGCACCAATTTTAACCCAACAGGGAATTCAAAGAATGCAGAAGTCATGAAGGAAGCAAAAGTTATTTTAATAAGACTAGGAAAAAGTTATGAAGAGGGTCAATTGTCAATATATGGGACCATTAAGATACATGTATATATGTTTGTAAGCTGAACATAACATCCAGTTATTTATTTGGACATATAGAGATTACTGGAAAAAATAATGATATGCAAACAAAAAGGGTGGCGCTGTGGTCTAAACCACAGAGCCTAGGGCTTGCCGATCAAAAGGTTGGCAGTTCGAATCCCCGTGATGGGGTGAGCTCCTGTTGTTTGGTCCCAGCTCCTGCCAACCTATCAGTTCGAAAGCACGTCAAAGTGCAAGTAGATAACTAGGTATCGCTCCAGCAGGAAGGTAAACTGCGTTTCCGTGCGCTGCTCTGGTTTGCCAGAAGCGGCTTAGTCATGCTGGCCACATGACCCGGAAAAACTGTCTGTGGACAAATGTCAGCTCTCTCGGCCAGTAAAGCAAGATGAGTGCGCAACCCCAGAGTCATTCACTACAGTACCTAATGGTCAGGGGTAGCTTTACCCTTATGCAAACAAAATTCATCACATTATCCCTGCTGTCATCTCTGGAGGTGTATTTGCAACTGTTAGCAGAAATTATCTGTGGTTCTGTGCGTTCTCATTCTCTCTTCTTTTGCAAAAATCTTTCCTTATATGGCCTGCCTTCCCACTCACTTTCTTCCTTTGCTACAGCTGCATCTATGGGCTGCTTCTTGCATGACGTTGTTATTTGGGTGTCAGTAGCCTAGTACAAGCAGGGGGAGGGGATCTCAGCCCTCTAAGGCAAATGTGACCCTCAAGGCCTCTGCAGATGGCCCTCAAGACTCTGCCTGGGCCACATCCCCTCACTGGCCCTGCTTTCCATCCTCCTCTAGTGAGTTTACCTGGCTGGAATGTGTCCTTGGATGGTGACCACACACCTTGCTTGCCTAGATGGAGGATGACATTTTTCTGGCCACACCCACTTTTCCTACACCCACCAATGATATGAAGCTCCTGGAAGGTTGCAATAGATCCCTCTTGGGACTGAAAAAGGTTTCCCACCTCTGCCAGAGTAGGGTGGTTTCATCAGATATGAAGGGCACATGTGTAAACAGTAGAGGAAACATAAAAATTGTTTACAAGAGAAAATTTAAAAAAATGTTTCAATCAGGAGTTGTTTTTTAATTGCAGTGTAAATGTTTTACATTTTTCAATTATAGTTTTAAAGAGAGAGAGAGGGAAGCCTGGCTTAAAGGAAATCTGAATTTAATACAAACTTGTTCAATCCCACACACAATTTCAAAGACTGAGTTGAAGGTTGCTTCATGAGAAAATATATCATGCCTCTGTGGAAAATATATAATAATAATAATAAAATTTTATTTATATCCCACCCTCTCCAGCCGAAGCTGGGCTCTGATATTTGAGCTTAAGCATTTAAAATTTCACAGGAAATTTTGCAATATGCTAATAGTTGTAGGCTTCATACAGGACCAAGAGATCATTACAGATGTAGGGATCCCAGAAATCCTTCTTTTTTTCTCACCGTGGTCATCCACCGAGTCACTGTGGTTGTTCTTTGAGGTCCTTCAGTTACCCAAGTTCTATAATGTTTTTAGTTCTCAAATTATGAATGTTTATGACTCTACAAATCAAACACCATGCACATTCACTTTCCATCTCCTTGTTGGAAAGTTGATAAGCCTTCAAGGAAATGATCTTGCTTAGTATCCTTGCATGTGTACCAAGTGCCAAATAAAAATCTGCCTCTTATCTCTAAGCAGGTATCATTATCCAGAGGAAAGGGCACATAAGGATGGCATAGCTAAAAGTTTTGGATTATGCTTCTAAATTGCATATGTTTAGGCTCTGTTTAGATGCAAACAAATATGGTAATTCTTACAGCAACCATTTAGTATGAATGCTGATTCAAGAAATATGTGAATTTCAAAATAGGAAACTTGATATAAGTTAGTGATTAAAATATTCATTTTTCCCCCTTCCATGGGCTTTTTAGATGGTTTGGTTCTTAAGACTGAACGTTGGTGGTTATCTTTCCTCCTCCTCGCCCTTCTCCTCCTCCTCCACTTCTCAGTTTAATCTTGAACTATATCTAAGAAAAAGCCTTTACCCTGCCTTCCCAGTGATACCTCTTTGCCCCATCCCTACTGAAATCTAAGCTGGTACCTTGATTTTCAACCAGTACAATAATCAGTCATCAATACATGCCATTCTTATTTTACACTGCTTTCTTGAGGATTGCTATAGCATTTAAATGCTGCTTCTGAGCACGCACAGAATCTCATTTCTTCAGTAAAAGGTAAAGGGACCCCTGACCATTAGGTCCAGTTGTGGCTGACTCTGGGGTTACAGCGCTCATCCCGCTTTTTTGGCCGAGGGAGCTGGTGTACATCTTCCGGGTCAGGTGGCCAGCATGACTAAGCCGCTTCTGGCGAACCAGAGCAGCACACGGAAACGCTGTTTGCCTTCCCACAGGAGCGGTACCTATTTATCTACTTGCACTTTGATGTTCTTTCTAACTGCTAGGTTGGCAGGAGCAGGGACCAAGCAACGGGAGCTCACCCCGTCACAGGGATACAAACCGCTGACCTTCTGATCGGCAAGTCCTAGGGTCTGTGGTTTAACCCACAGCGCCACCCGCATCCCGATTTCTTCAGTAACCTTAGACAATTTCATCCATCTGGTATTAGGGTGCTGCATGTCTCCTGAGCTCAGCCTCTCCCTTCTAACCAGTATTCTAGGAACTAGTAAAACATAGTCATAGAATCGTAGAGTTGTCCAACTCGTCTAGTCCAACCCCCTACAATGCAGGAACATGTAGCTGTTGGGCTATTTCACGTATCGCACAGAAGCCAAGCAAGTTTCACCACCAAGTGCATACTCAAAAGGAAGCCCGGGTTCATACATTCATGGACCCCCTTTGCTGTGTTGGCTTCTGATATGTTATCGGGCCCAAATTGAGGTGTTGACTTCTAACATATGAAGCCCTGAATGACATTGGACCCAGATACATTTTTAAAAAGGGCTTTCTATAAAAAAAACCTTCAGGAGATGCCCTTCTGGGTTTATAGCCATATGTGACCTGGGAAAGAGCCTTTTCTGTAGTGGTGCCCCGGCTATGGAGCTCCCTCCTGATAGATGCCATCACCGGCTATGTTTTGACTTTATTTATTTATTGAATTTATATACCGCCCTATGTCCGGAAGTCCCAGGGCGGTTCACAGAATAATTTAACCTATTTCTGTCCTCCAGGCTTTTATCGGGAGTCAGTCTTGTAAGAGGCGAAGGCGGTTACTCTAGCATTGCCAGGGGTGGATGCCATGCTGAGTCATATGTTGTCTGCTATGAAACTGCTGTTTCACTAATTGTGATACTTCAAATATGACAGGCCTATAAAAGCTGCTGCTGCTGCGGCTACCACCCAGGAGGACTCCCCTGCTCAGCACCTGAGGGCCCCAGTCCTGCCACTCAACACCTGGCCCAGGGCAGGGCCTGATGGGCTCTATAAAGGACTGCTGCTGCCCCTGCTGCTGGACAGAGAGGGCTCCGTTTGGTTTGGTTTTTGTTTAAATTGCTGTTATTTTTTACCTATGTCATTTTCATTTATGTGGAAATTGTTTCCCATTTGGTTGTGTATTTTTTGGATGTGGTTTCTTTATTGTTTATGACTTTTGTAATTCTGTAAATCTTGTTATGCTGTAAGCCGCCTTGATCATCATTTTTTAACTCTGGAAAGGCGGCATACAAATAAAAAATGATGATGACGATGATGATACATTTATGTATATAGAAGTGAGGTGTATGGGATTATGGGAGGGATTGTACCTCTGGTGATGGACAAGTCATGCTCCTTCTGGGGTGGTTTGTCCACCTTTGGTTCCCACCCCTGCACTCAGCTCTCATCTGCGGCTCCTAGAAGCTGTCAGCATGAGACAGCAGACACACCCTTAGAATGGCTTCGACTGGTCAGCTAAACCAGGTGAGGGTAGCTAAACCAGGTGAGGGTCCTCTTCGAGTTAGGGACTTCCCCTGCATGCAAAGGCAGGCTCTGGGAGATTGAGCGGATGAGACCAATAGTAGGTCCAACAGTTAAGAAAACAGTTGTAGAGGGAAGTGAGGGACAGATGGGGCTCATCAACCTGGTAAGGTAGCTCATCTAGGAGAAGGAAACCTCTGATCTTAAATCATGGCTGTCTTGTGGGACATCTTTGCGACAAGAGAAGGCTAAGGAGTACACCCTACACAAATCCGGAGTGGAGTCCCTAAGATGGTTGGATGGTGCTTTGCATGTCTCCTTCTGTCAACTCTTGCAGCCAAGTTGGTGCCAAACGTATTGATCTGATTTCCTTTGGACCACATCATTGAGGCTGAGAAGGGGGTCTTGTTGTCGGGGCAGCCCAGGACTACCATACACACTTCCCAAGCTTGCGTCCCAATCCTAAGGACATTACCAGGATTTCAAAGGTGGAATCGACGTCCAGGGGGAATTTCCAAAAGGTGACCTGGATCTTCGGCAAGTCAATCAATAAATCGCCTTTTTTGGCATTTTTGCAAAAGAAGCTCAACAAAATCGGGGTCTTTCTAAAATCAGCTCAACAACTTCAAGGGTGTCCTTTTTGAAATATGGCAACCCTACAATCCTGTGAGTTTCCCCCTACCCCTGAGCATGGAACTTACTCTTTAAGAGGATTATACAAATTCTGGAAGGATAAGGCTAGCAGTGGCTAGCAGCCTCAATGGTTATGTTCTCCCTCTACTACAGGAGACAATATTTTTTCTGAATAACAGTTGTTGGGGAATCACAAACAGGGAAAGTGCTGCTACTGCCCTTGGCTCCTGCTTGCAAGCTTCCCACAGCCATCTGGTCTGTCACTGTGAGAACTAGCAGTGCTGGAGCACAAGCCTGGTAGGTTACAGATTGAGCCTCATATTATGATAGAATTGTAGAGTCGGAAGAGACCACAGGAATCATCTAGTCCAAAAAGGCAATGCCTTTTGCCCAATGGGGGGCTCGCACCCAGAACCCTGATACTAAGAGTCTCAGGCTCTTCCGGCTGAGCTGTTAGGAGGGGCCTCAATGCACAAAAAGCAAAACCAATTCTCGCATTATACAGCAAATATATAAAAAAATACAGAAATACAGGCATCATTGCTCTGATACAGCAAAAAGATGCTTAAGGGCTACTCCATTATTCCTGGCCCCATTTCTAAATCTGTGCAGAAACAGCCATATTTATTGTTGTTATTGTTGCTGTTGTTGTTGTTAGTATTATTACATGGGTGTAGCCAAGGGGGAAAGGGGCAGCTGCCCCCCAATCAATAAAGATCAATACAAATCTGAAGTTCTGCCCCAACAAAAGCCTGCCCCCTTCAACAAAAATCCTGGCTACGCCCATCCGACAATCCAAGGTGTCCAGGTGTCCAGCAGCACCTGAGCCAGGTGAGCTCCCGTCTGGCCTCTCCAACTGGAAATCCTCGTGTACTCCTGGACCCCGATCTAGCAGAGCCCTTCCCCACACCCTCCCGGATGGCGCGTTCCGCGTCACCCGGACGCGTGTGGGCGCCTGTGCGCGCGCGCCGGAGCGGCCACGTGTTCCGTCCGAGGCGTCCCATAGGAGGCGCCCGCTCGCCCACGCCGCGAACGTGTGAAGGGGGCCTTCCTTCGCTCGCTCGCTCGCGCGTCCACCCACCCACCCTCCCCGGGCGACCTACATTCTCGCGCAGCTGCCTTCAACCCCCGACGCCACCCCACCCTGCCGTCGCCGAGGAGGAGGAGGAGGATGATGCTGCGTCGGGGCTCGGCGGCGAAGAGGTTAAGGCGGCCGCCTCCCTGTGCCCGCGCCCCTCCTTCCTCCTCCTCTTCCCGCTCCACCACCATGTAGGCAAGCGGACCCCCTTCCCCTTTTCGCATGGAGCAGCTTCCTTGACGTCAGACCTATGAATATTGCACGAAGAAGCCGGCTGGCGAGAGCGACGGCTGGCGGCAGCGCTCGATGTAGGCAAGGCGGGCCCTTCGCCGGAGGGGAGTGCGCCGGGCACGAGGAGGCGCTGATCGCCGCCGCCGCTTTGGAGAAGGAGGCCGCCCGGCGCCTGCTGGCCGACAGGGGAGCCGGAGGACTAGCGGCAGGCCGGCCGGCCAGCGCCGGTGGTGGCTTTGCCGGTGGTGGCGGTGGCGCCGACGGCCAAGCGGGCTTCTTGCTGCTGCTGCCGCCCCGAGAGGAGGAGGTCGTGGGCTGCGCCCTGCTCCCGCACCGGGAGGTGGCCCCGGGGGGATGTGACATCAGCGCCGCCGCCGCCGCCAGGCAGTGGGGCAGGAGAGGGGGACGGCTGCCCGGCAGCGCCGCCGCCGCCGCCGCGGTCGCGCACTCGCTGCCGCCCGCTCCGGCTGCGCGTCTCCTGCCCGCGCCGTCCAGCATGTCTTCGAAAGAGAGGCAGAAAAGCAAAGTGGTCAAGGAGAGCGTCACGCTGTTGCCTTGTTTTTATTTCGTCGAGGTGAGTGGGGCAGACGATGGGGGGGCGCCATCCTTTCTTTTGGGGGGGGGAGATGATGTAAGGGGGCAGGATCTGTCGCCTGCCCCACCTGGCACGCGCCAGAGTCAGCTTCCCAAAAGCAAAGAGCAGTTGTGCATTAGTGGCATGTGTGTGTGTGTGTGTGTGTAAGGTTGAGGTGGGTTGCCTGTCAACATTTAACATGTATTCTTTACATGGGTGGGGAAAGCCTGCTTGGCATTCCTGCCCAGAAACTGGGTCTCCTCCTGATCTCATCTCTAATCAAGGAGTGGTGGGAGGGAAGAGAGGCGATGTATTTCCTTTCCCTTTAGATCACCTTAAAGAACTGTTTCCTGAAAAGCAAAAAGAAAAAGATCAGGATGATGCATCAGGAAGCATCGGTCTGTAGGAGTGTAAACCTGGCTTGAAATTGGGGGAGGGGACGAAAGACATACACACAGAGACTTCTTCCGCTGTTTGGGAGAAATCATTTCTTTAAGGATTGAAGGAGGGTTGCAAATGAAGGGGAGATCACTTCACGTGCTCAGGATCATTCCAATAGGAGAGCAAGGTTGGGGGGAGGAAGGGGGTTGTTCTACACGTACATGTAGCGGGCACACATTATTTGAGAAAATTAAAATGAGGGCACATTAAGGTTGGGAACAAACGTTTTTAGATTGCTAAACAATTGGTGTTGCATTGATGTAGGCATGCACTTACATGGTGAATGTTCAGGTACATGGGAGGTGCTTGGAGGCTTCCTGTTTCCATACGTGGTCCAAGGTGTGATGTGTGTGTTCGCAGAAGCAAAGCGGTTGTGTGAATGCATTTGCCTGTCACCCTTCCCCCACTGATGGCTTCAGAACTGTTATGGTTGTTCTGTATTGTACCTTGTTAGTGTTCCACAAGCACTCATTTTGGTTCTTTTCTGACAGCGTGATGTATAGGCACTTGTGAACTGCTTCTTTTGCAACTGGGGCACAAAAAGGGATTTCATATTTGTACGTTTCGTTGATAGCTCAGGAAATGAGCAAGCATCTCCTTGGAAGACCTGAGGATATGCCGAGGAAATAAGTGTTGGACTGAGTCAGTCTGTGTTTGCTTCAGAGATGATTGACAAGACGACTCAGAAAAAGTTGTAGAAGTCAGCCGCCTCCCACCATCACCTGGAGAAAAGAAGCTCATTCCATCCTATCTAGACTCCCAGTGATAGGCTCTGTGTTGACATAATAGGAAGTCTCTGGTCCAGGATAGCCAATAGCTGCTTCACAAAGCCTAGCTGTTGTGTCTCATTTGCAATAATCAGATGGCATATAGCAAGGTTGGCCCGCCAAATATATTGTTGGACTCCAAATCCCATCGGCTCCAGCCAATATGGCCAATGGTCAGGAATGATGGGACTTGTAGTCTAACAAATCTGAAGATCCACAGATGTTCCACCTTAGTCATATAGAGCCGGTTAAGTTTTAGATATCTGGAATACAAGGACTGTAGAAATTATTACACTAAAGGTGAAAACTGATGCAGGTAAATGGGTGTTTTTAAAATGTTCCTTGGGTGCATTGTTTTATCGATCACTCAGAAAAGCATTTATTATATTGTTACGGGAAATGCCCTATATACTGAAGCATAAGTATATTCAGTGAAGAGTCTTCAAAGATTCCTCAAGTTCTGAAAGGGGAAGGAGGGAATGTGTGAGTTATCCCAAGTAAGAAAAGTTTTAAGTCTTTCCCTAAATGTCCTCCCCTTCCTTATTCTCCATAAACAAGAAATAAAAATGGAGTCATTAGCATCTGTGCCAGAGTGCTCAGATGATATTAAATGAAGAAAGCAGAAGTTTGGGGTCCTTACTCCCTCCTGGGCACGTAGCAGAGTGGGAGGAGATAGGATAATGGATGGAATGTTCTTTGTAGGCCCTTTCTGACTCTTGCAAAGTTTGGCCTATATTGGGAGAGAGCAGCTATGACTTCACGGTCACCATACTTTGAAAGGTATGGTCCTCCTGACACCGTAGGGTAGAGTAAGGGCTGAAGCTCAGTGGTAAAACATCTGCTTCGCGTGCAAAAGTTCCCAGGTTCAGTTCCCAGCATCTTCAAGTAGGGCTGGGTATGTCCCCAATCTGAAACCCTCCAGAGCATCTACCAATCAGTGTAGACAATGCTGAGCTAGCGGGACCAATCTAGCTGGACCAATAGTCCAACTTGGTATGAGTCTACTTCCTATATTTCTTTGAAAATGCTCCATTGTTGATAGGCACTCAAAGGATGAGATGCTTAATTTTTGAATTACGGTACTACATCACTGCTTCTACTTGGGCCTTCTTTCATCATCCATGGTCTTGGTTCAATCCAAAATGACAAAGTCAAGGGAGTCTAAGACTGGTTGGCTGCTTTGCCAAAGGAAAGTACTCAGAGGTTTCATATTAGTTTTGCTTAGGTAAGTGTAGCTGTTTGCTGATTTCAGAACACAACACCCTCCGAAACAGGCTGCAGAGAGCTGAGCAACATTGATTAGAAGAATCTAATGCACATGTGGAGAATGGAACATTATTTATTTCATTGGAGCCACTTCGAGCCTGGCCTTTTCAAAATCAATCCCAAAGCAGGTTACAACAGGGAAAATTAATATTACATGCTCAACAATTTAAAAAAATTAAAAACACATCAAAAGCCATTACAAGAAATCAGAATCAACTCTACTGACCAATTACAGATAGGTAGCCGTGTTGGTCTGCCATAGTCAAAACAAAAAAAATTCCTTCCAGTAGCACCTTAAAGACCAACTAAGTTAGTTCTTGGTATGAGCTTTCGTGTGCATGCACACTTCTTCAGATACCAACTTGGTATCTGAAGAAGTGTGCATGCACACGAAAGCTCATACCAAGAACTAACTTAGTTGGTCTTTAAGGTGCTACTGGAAGGAATTTTTTTTGTTTCTACTGACCAATTTAGCCAAATGCTTGTGTGAATAAATGTCTCTTTAAAGCAGATGTGGTGGACCTTTGACCCTTCAGCTGTTGCTTGAACTAAAACTTCCATCATCACTGGCTGTTGGTCCTGCTTGTTGGGGCTGATGGGAGTTGTAGTTCAGCAACATCTGGAAGGTCAAAGGTCCCCCACCACTGCTTTCGAAGGTGCCCACAGGCTGTCAGCATTGGTGCCAACTGAGTCTGTGAATTGAGGGCATTCCATAATCAAGGTGGCGCGATTGAGAGCATCCTCTCACAGGTTTCTACATACCATTCATTGGCACATGTCACATTGTTAAGGGCACATGTCACAATGTCTTAAAGTCTGGGCTGGTATATAGGGGAGTAACCGATCCAATGGGTATGTGGGCCCTATGCCATAAAGGGCTTTAAATCTCAGCCCAAGCACATGTCACAATGTCTTAAAAGTCTGGGCTGGTATATAGGGGAGTAACCAATCCAATGGGTATGTGGGCCCTATGCCATGGAGGGCTTTAAATGTCAGCCCAAGCACCTTTGAACTTGGCTCAGCAGCCGACTGATAGCAAATGATGTCATTGCACTTCAAGACCCCCACACATGGCAGCAGGGGAATGGGAAGCATGATGATATCACATTGATGCATTTTGTTTCTCTGTCCAGAGGAGGGAGGAGGGTATGTGGGCTGGCTCTCTCCCTCTTAAATCAGAGCTCCAGAAGAACCCACACAGAATCAGTCTAAAAATGGCTTTTAAAAGTCATCACTTCATTTTGTCGCCCAGGGAATAGCTCTCAGAATTGTATACAGTACAGGGAAACCAACCATTAAGACTTCACTGCACTGAACAATGAAAGAAATAAAACACACTGCTGGCTGTTATTTCTCCAAAGCCAGCAGGAGAGGGCAAGGCAACCCGCGGGTGTGGAGAGTGGGAGGGAAAGAAGAAAATGTAAACTTGCATGGTTTTAGGTAGCCACAGAGCATGAGGGCAACAGTGAAGAGCATGTAATAGAAAGATACTTGCATGCAGAGGAGAGAACACTTTCTCAGGTGGGGCGTTTGAGAAGGGGAATGTTACTCATTTTGGAATGTGGTGTGTTCAGTGAGGATTCTCGTGTTTGGATTTCCATGGTCTGGATGGCTCCAGACACATATCGCCCTCAGAACTGCACTGAGGTGATTAACAGTTCATGAAGTGTACAGTCTATCAGGGTTCTCACTCATGTGGATGATCTTTGAGTGCATAGGCCTCCCTCACAATAGCACCAAATGTGAGGTGAGCAGAGGCCTACTTTACAAAGGACAGTCCTCTGTTTGATAGTGTCCTCTATTTGAGGGTTGTCCAGTCCAGGGTTGCATTCACATTCAGGGTTGCATACATTTAAAGCACTATGATACCACTTTCAACAATGATGGCTTCCACCCAAAGAATTCTTGGGCCTCCGTAAATATGGCCTAAGACTGGTTTAAAATGGCCATAGAAAGAGAGAGCAAAAGCTTTGAAGATGCCCATCAACAAGTTTTCATCACTTGATCTGCAAACTAAGCAGGCAGACAAATCACCTCTGGTGTCTTCTCCACTACGGTTAGATGTGTCGCATTTCTGTTTCAGTTATAGTAAATATTACCGCATGAGAATCTTATGAAAATTCGTGTCCTCTTTTTGGATCAGGCACACTCTTGAGGCTAAGTCTGTTGCTACCACCCATCTTCACATTCTGTTTCTGAACATCCTGGCGGATGGGGTTTCCTGAGGACCTGCAGACAGAAAGGATTTAGCAAACCTGAGTTATACGTGGAGCCCGCCCCCCCCTTTTTAAGGCAACTTTCAAAACTCATACATGAATATTACATCAAACATAACACATTTAAACATCAGGCAAGGCTTTGTGGATTTGTCAGGGCAAACAAAGAACTGTAAGATTAATTTAGCAAAGCTTAGCATCGTTTCAAGTGTGGGAAAAGGAGAGTGGCATTTTCTGCTTATCTGCTGGAAATCTTTTTGTACAAAGAAGGCAAACATACAGTGATATGAGCCCCTGAGGTGGCTACCAGCTGGAGAAGAGCAAGGCCCAAGTTCTGTGTGGTAAGCAGGGAAATTAGACTTCTTTTCTTAAAGGTCATTGATTATTCCTAGAAAGCAAAAGCAAGCCATTCGTCCAGCCTGCCAGAGGTTGTCAGCAGCCAGCGTCACAGCCGGGCAAGCACTAGAGGTGTTCACATGTGATTGTATTATCTGTGACCCTGTGTACACTGTATTTGAGCTGTGCAAAGCAACAGGTGTACACTCTTTCACGCAAACACAGTATAGAACTGGTGCTGTTCCAGGTGCCAAATAATGCCACGTTTGTAAGAAATCCATCTTTTAGTGTGGCAGCACCTATACATTGGAACTTTCTTCCTGTTGACAACCTCAGTGCTTAAACCTTAAATGGAGTTAGGCTTGTGTCCCCAAATCAGATTAAGAGAATACTTAACCTCCAGCAGAAGAGCCTGGCCTTCTGGCCCCAGGGTCAGATTTTTTTTAAAAAAAGATTTTTATTAAAGTTTCAAAAATTTTATAATAACAAAACAAAACAACACAATAATACAAACAAACAAAAATAAAAACAGGTATAATTTCAATCCCTTATTTTCTTATAACTTACTTCCCTGACTTCCTCATACCTCCCCTTTCTGTATTCCAATTTCTAATTTATTAATTCAGCAAATCCTTTCCCTTATTTTCCATTTAATTTTTAGTCTCTCTTTTTCCTTTTTACTTATCCATTGCAGCTGGAAACCACATACTTTCTAAACCAACTGTCAGGGAACTGACATCTAAAGCGCCGCAGGTGCAAAGGCTCCCTGAGGTTGAGAGAGCAGTAGCAGCGGAAGAGGGAACCAGTAGAGGGCGAGCAAGAACTCCAAGGGAAAGTGAGTCGGAGGGATGGCTCAGAGACGCTTCAAGCGAAACCAGTGGGGAGGTCTCAGGACCTCCTATAGGGACACCCACACCTCGACGGAAACTGTCACGCCGAGAGGCCAGACGACGTGTTTCCGTTAAGGAGCTTTTATGTTGGAAACGTTTCCGAAAGCAGCCACTTTCGGATTCTACTAGTGATTGACGCAGCCATGCTGGAGGGGCTCCGTCACAGGCAGAGGTTTGAAAACCTGATCAAACTCTGAGGGACTTGCATTTTACGCACAAGCAGCTCATCGTCCCATCACAGCAATCCGAAAGTCACCGAAAGCCAGCTTGTGCAGAGAGAAGCATCATGAGCAACCCAGCCGGAACCGGGGGTGCAGGAGCAGCTGGAGGGGGTCCAAGCCTGGAAGAAAGGTACAGAGCGTTGGAGATCCAGTTGGCGCTGCAAACGGCGAGGCTTGAGGAGAGGAGGGCTCAGGATGCAGAAAAGGGAAAGGAGAAAACCACCCCGCTCGCCAGAAAGGTACCAGGATTGGTGCAGAAATTCGGGGGGGATCCCAGGAACTATCATGCCTTTAGAACAGAGATGCAATACGCTCTAAACTTGCAGTTTGATGACTTCCCCGACGAGGAATCGCGAGTGGCGTATGTGATTGGCCATCTCGAATCCGGGGCGAAAGATTGGGTTAGACCCCTGATGGCAGCGAATAATGAGATCTTAAAGGACACGAGGAAGTTTTTTCGTGCCATGGACCTGATGTTTTCCAGCGATATTGAGCAGGGGGTGGTGCGAAGGCAGTTAATGGCTTGCCAGCAAGGAAGCAGATCTGTCCGTGAGTACTGGACTGAATTTACTATGCTGATTCATAAATTGGGGTGGGACCTATCGGCGGAGCCCATTCAAATGCTTTTCGAAGAGGGGCTTTCTTCAACCGTCAAAGATGAGCTTTCCCGGGGGCCCAGGGCGGAGTCTATGGACCAATTAACCAAATCTGCGCTGGCCATAGGAGCGCGCCAGGAGGCGAGGGCTTTGGAAAGGCGGGAAGGGAAAGGAGACCGTTGGAGGGAGTTCCGCATTCCAGACATTCCAGAGCCATCTTTCCCGCCGGCAGAGCCGATGGAAGTTGGAACAGCGCGGGCGCGCGCAGTTTCAAATCCCAGTGAAGGGCGGAAGAAGGAGGGAAAGAGCGCCAAGAGATGTTATCTCTGCCAACAGCCAGGGCACTTTGCCAGAGTCTGCCCACAAAGAAAGGAATGGCAAGGGATGGCAGGAGCTGTTGGGGGAAAGGAAGAGGAAAGCAAGGAGCAAGTAAAAGCCAACGCCTGGCTGCCACCGTCGGGGCACAGCAGCCAGGCCAAAGAGCAATGAAAGTGCCCATGCCAGAACCTCCCAGACCTGCTTTAGTGATAGAGGTGTTACTAGAACTGCCAAACGGACACCCACTAAAGGTCAAGGCGCTTTTGGATTCAGGCAGCTCCTGTAATTTCATGAGTAAGGAGTTTGCAGCTGAGCACCAGATACAGACCATCCCTTTAAGTAACCCCTTGCAGGTGACTACGATTGACGGCAGAGAGCTGTTGGGGGGAGAAGTTAGCCAACAGACTGTCCCGATGATAATGAGAGTGGCAAGGCACACCGAACAGATAGCGTTTAATGTGGCCATCCTGGGAGGAGCGCCCATCATTTTGGGGATGAGCTGGCTGGCGCTACACGATCCGCTAGTGGGCTGGCATCAGAGGGTGGTCTCCTTTGGGTCAGCGCATTGCCTAGAACACTGCAAGGAGGGGAAGGTCTCGGGAGGAGACAGAGTCACCCTAGCGGGGATGGAAGTGATGGGCAAAGGGAAGGTGCCCCCGCAATACGCAGATCTGAGCAACGTATTCAGCGAAAGGGAAGCAGACAAACTGCCACCGCATAGACCCTTTGACTGTCAAATCAACCTACTCCCAGGGGCCCAACTCCCAGTAGGCAAGCTGTACGCCATGTCAGACAGGGAGATGCAGGAGCTGAGGGAGTTCATTGACAAAAACTTGAAGCGAGGTTTCATCAGAGAGTCCCGAGCGGTGGGGGGCAGCCCAGTGTTCTTTGTGGACAAAAAGAACACAGACAAACCGAGACTGGTGTGTGATTTCAGGGCCCTCAATGCAGTGTCGGAGCCCCTGGCTTTCCCTATGCCCCGAATTGATGACATTTTGACCAGAGTAAGGAAGGGAAAGATTTTTACAAAACTGGACCTGCGGGGGGCGTACAATCTGATACGCATAAGGAAGGGAGATGAATGGAAGACCACCATGTTTACCCCTTTGGGAGCCTTTGAATACCTCGTTATGCCCTTCGGTCTACAAGGGGGCTCCGCCTGTTTTCAAGCTTTTATAAACCACGTTCTGGGACCTTTGCTCTACAAGAACTGTGTGGCCTTTTTAGACGACGTGTTGGTGTATTCGGAAGATGAGGAACAGCATGTGAGGGACGTTCGAGAAGTGTTGGGCAGGCTGCAAGCCAACCAGCTGTGGGTGAAACTGGAGAAGTGCCAGTTTCATACCAAGGAGGTGGAATTCCTGGGGTACCGCTTGTCAGACAAGGGATTGGCCATGGATCCAGGCAAGGTTCAAGCGGTACTGGAATGGAAGACACCGAAGACCAAGAAGGACGTGCAAAGATTCTTGGGGTTTGGGAACTTTTATCGGAAGTTCATCAAGAACTTTGCCCACTTGACGGCGCCCATCACCGACTGCCTCAGCAGCAAGAAGAAATTTGTTTGGACGGTGGAGGCGGATCGAGCCTTTGAAGAACTGAAAAGGGCTTTCGCCTCGGAAGAACAACTTCTGCATGTGGATTTACAAAAACCCATGAGAGTGGAAACAGATGCATCCGACCGGGCTATAGGGGCGGTCCTTCTTCAACCGGGGAGGAGTGCGTCGGAGTGGAGACCGTGTGCATTCTTCTCGCGGAAACTGAATAAGTCCGAGAGGAATTACACGGTGTATGACAGGGAACTACTTGCCATTCACGAAGCATTCCGGAGGTGGAGACATTTATTAATTGGGGCACAACACAAGGTGCAAGTGTGCACCGACCACAAAAATTTAGAGTATTGGAGAACAGCTCGAGTGCTCAACCAACGACAAGTGAGATGGGCACAGGAATTCTCCAAATTTAACTTTGAGATTTGTTATGTGCCAGGCCCAGAAAACGTCAGGGCGGATGCGCTCTCACGCAAACCAGAATATTGGGAAGGGGAGGAGGTGATCGAAGAGAGACATGTCATCCCGGAGGACCGCTGGGTGTGTGGGGCGGCGCTGGTGGGGCAACGGGAACTGGTGGAGGAAACGGAAAATGATGAATATGCCCAGGATAAGCTCAGAGGTCTCAGGGGGGAGGGCGAGAGCCCCGGAGGTTTTGAGGAAAGAAATGGGGCATTGTATTACAAAGGGGCACTGTATATACCCGAAGGTGAATTGAGGGGGAGAGTACTCAAGCAGTTGCATGATAGCCCCACGGCGGGACATTTTGGGCAACACAAAACCATGTGGTTGGTTACCAGGGAATTTTGGTGGCCTAAGGTGAGGGAAGATGTAAGGGAGTATGTAAGAGGGTGTGACCAATGTCAGCGAGCCAAAGGGGAAAGAAGGGCGCCGGCAGGGTTATTAGAACCTTTACCCACACCAGAACGGCCTTGGGAAGCGATATCAATAGATTTTATGACGGATCTGCCAAGGTCCAAGGGGAAAACAGCCATCATGGTAGTAGTAGACCTGTTAACTAAGATGTGCCATTTTGTAGCATGCTCACATGCAGTCACAGCGGAAGAAACGGCGAAGTTGTTTGTGGAACATATATTTAGGTTGCACGGGGCTCCCTCGAGGGTGATCTCAGATCGAGGCAAACAATTTACTTCCAGGTTCTGGAGGAAGCTCATGAGCTTGCTACACGTGGAAGTTAATTTTTCAACTGCCCGGCACCCTGAAACCAACGGGCAGGCGGAAAGGGCAAATGGCATTCTTCAACAATATCTTAGGTGTTATGTCAATGACAGAGAGAACGATTGGGTCGAAAAGTTGGCGTTGGCAGAATTTGCCTACAATAATGCGGAGAATGTGTCCACAGGGATGAGTCCCTTTTTGGCTAATTACGGGTGTCACCCCAGGGCATTTCCAGGGGAAGGAGGGGAGAGATGGAGCGTTCCAGCGGCTGAACATTTTGTAGAAGAGATGGAAGCCATCCATCAGCAGCTCCAGCTCAACTTAGAAAGGGCCAAGGCACAATATAAGAAGCAGGCAGACAAGAACAGAAGGGAAGGTGAAACCATAAGGGTGGGGGATCAAGTGTGGTTGTCAACCCAAGGGTTGCCGTTCAAAGGGGGTTGTAAGAAACTGAGGCCCAGAAGATTGGGACCCTTTGAGGTGATTCAGCAGGTCAACCCGGTAGCTTTCAAACTCCGATTACCCAACCACATGAAATTGCACCCAGTGTTCCACAGGTCGTTACTGTCACCATACAGGGGGGGACGTGAAGGGGAGCACGTCAGGGGACCAGCCTTGGAAGAGAGGGAACGCCGCAACCATGTAGCGGAAATCCTCGATTCCAGGTGGAAGGGTAATCAGGTGGAGTATTTGGTGGCGTGGGAAGGGGAACCGGAGTCAGAAAACACCTGGGTAAGTGCAGAGGAAGTCAATGACGAGGTTTTAACAGAAACGTTCCACCAAAGGTTCCCGAGGAAACCTCAGCCTATAGCAAGGTTTAGGAGGGAGTATTTCGGCACCACCGATGAGGAAGAGGAAATGGAAGGGTTCGCGGAGTCGGAGTTGGAAGATGGAGTGGACTCTGATGACGAAGAGTACCTAGAGAGTAGGAACAGCAACAAGTGGAAGGAAGTGTTCGCGACGTCGGAAGATGAGGGAGGTTCTTTCAGGGGTTTTACCTCCTCACCGCCAGTAGGAGAGGAGACGGGAGGGGGTGAAGGGGGCCCTGGAGGGGAGGTGGATGTCAGGGAACTGACATCTAAAGCGCCGCAGGTGCAAAGGCTCCCTGAGGTTGAGAGAGCAGTAGCAGCGGAAGAGGGAACCAGTAGAGGGCGAGCAAGAACTCCAAGGGAAAGTGAGTCGGAGGGATGGCTCAGAGACGCTTCAAGCGAAACCAGTGGGGAGGTCTCAGGACCTCCTATAGGGACACCCACACCTCGACGGAAACTGTCACGCCGAGAGGCCAGACGACGTGTTTCCGTTAAGGAGCTTTTATGTTGGAAACGTTTCCGAAAGCAGCCACTTTCGGATTCTACTAGTGATTGACGCAGCCATGCTGGAGGGGCTCCGTCACAGGCAGAGGTTTGAAAACCTGATCAAACTCTGAGGGACTTGCATTTTACGCACAAGCAGCTCATCGTCCCATCACACCAACGTCATTCTAACATTCATTAATTTTGCAGTATTTCTTAAGATAGTCCTTGAATTTCTTCCAATCTTCTTCCGCTGTCTCTCTTCCCTGGTCTCGGATTCTGCCAGTCATTTCCGCCAGTTCCATGTAGTCCATCAACTTCATCTGCCATTCTTCCCGGGTGGGTAGATCTTGTGTCTTCCAATACTTTGCGATCAGTATTCTTGCTGCTGTTGTAGCATACATAAAGAATGTTCTATCCTTCTTTGGCATCAATTGGCCAACCATACCCAAGAGAAAGGCCTCTGGTTTCTCAGGGTCAGAAAATTAGGTGCTGTGGCAGAGATGTGAGTTGCTTGGTGAAAGATCCAAATAGGATCTGAACTTCTTCTGAGGTTCTTATTCAGAGCAGAGCTGGGGAAACCCAAAGATCTACCTGGACCGATAATTTAAGATACTTACCCTCTGCTAATGTTACAGTGGTACCTCAGCTTAACAACTTAATTCATTCTGGAGGTCCGTTCTTAACCTGAAACTGTTCTTAACCTGAGGTACCACTTTAGCTAATGGGGCCTTCCGCTGCTGCCACACAATTTCTGTTCTCATCCTGAAGCAAAGTTCTTAACCTGAGATACTATTTCTGGGTTAGCCGAGTCTGTAACCTTAAACGACTGTAACCTGAGGTACCACTGTATTTGTAGATCCTACAAGGTATACAGCACTTAAGTTGAATCCTGGCTCCATTTAAGGCTTAAACACTGAGGCTGTCCTGGGGAAAGGGAAGTTAGGAGACTTGCCAGTGCAATTATCCAGTGTTGCCACCCACATGGTCTTGACAACAAGGCTCAAAGTAAATTCAAAGGGAAGGCAAAGATAAGGGGAGAGAAGTGTTCGGTTTATAATCATGGACAAAGGATAGCATAAATTGTCTGGAAAACGCAACCCTTTGCCTCTGTGCGGCTCTTACAGTTGAGATGGTTTCAGAATTAATACAAAGGCAGACATGTTCGTGACTTAAATTTAACTATGGATGGATTCAGCCCACCAGCTTTCACTCATGTTATAATATTCTGAAGCTGCTACATTTGGAAGCCTGTTGGGAGCTCACTTTTATAAGTCTTTCAAAAATGCAACCAACCCAAGGACTACCTTATTTTATTTTATTTTAAAGCCCAAGAACATGTGACTGGCTGAAAACATGGTGCTGGAATCAGTTTGCCAGTACTGGGGAAACTGGTGCCTAGATATGCGAATATACCTTCTATTTCTTTAGTATAGCCATGAGTCAGTGGCTTTTTCATGGTATTCCCACTAACCTTGGGCGGGGGGGGAATAGACACACACACAACCACTTGCCAGGTTGCTTGGGAGAAATTCCTCTGGCCTTCTGCAGAGAATTTCATAGCTCTAGTGTGTCCTTGTTCCCAGAGGCAGCTAGCATATTGGCAGCCACTAGAGACAGGGACTCAAATATGTGGAACATATACATTTGGCCCCAATTCACTTTCAAACAAGATTTGAAAACCCATTTCTTTCAAGCAGCCTTGAGCTGCAGTGTTGCGCTGACCATTTCAAACCATTTACATTGTTGCTGGTTTTAAAGAAATGTTTTTTTCTTTAATTGCTTATGTTGATTTTATATGAGAGTTGTCCTGATGCATTGTGATGTCCACTACCGAGAAGAGATGATGGCCCATATATCTGAGGATATGGGCTAGAAACAAAAGCAAGTTCAGGATCATGTACAAGGACTTTAGCGTAGGTACAGGATCATAGCTGGAAGTCGAGCAGCTGAAGTAGATAGAGAAAATTGTCCTGGATCTACTTGCAGAGCTTTGTAATCTGGACTAGGTGGACTAGGTGGTCAAAATCAGAGATATGAAAAGCTGCATCTGGTCAGTCAAAGGCTCAGTGCTATTTTCTGCAGCCATTGGCTTCTCGGGAACAGGATTTCAAGTTGCTAAATCTTTTCAGATCCCCCTGGTAGACCGGGGGTGGAGCTCTCTTCTCAGGGCAATGAGAAGTTTTCATTTGCAGATCCTTCATTCATAGCCCTGGTAAGTATAAATGGCTCGTGTGAGACATAAGTTGCTGCTGGATTCTCTCTGATGTTAGTCATTTTATTATATCGATTTTTGTTCTATTTATATTGTTTGTGTTACGAGGTTTGTAATGATGTATTTTTATGAATTGCCATATACCAACCACCCTGGGAGCCTTCAGGTTTAAGAGAGGGATATTAAGTAATAAATAGACAAATGTTGTGCTTAGTATGAAATAAGAGCATAAGAATAGCCTGCTGGATCAGACCACTGGCTCTTATTTCATACTAAGCACAACATGTGATAGCCCTCTCCTCCATGAATTGGTCTAATCCTTTTTTTAAAATGCTGCTGTTTTAATTGTTTAGTTTTCCTGAAATGAGATGCTTTAGCTTTTATGTCTTGTTTGCAAAGTTGCCTTGGGAGGGCTTTGCCCTGCATACAGACAAACTGGTGACCTATATTACAGAGAGCCGGCCATTATTTGACACGTCCAAGTCTAATCTAAGGACAGATAATCCTAAAAAGGGCTAGCAGGGACCTTAAATTTGTCCATCAGCGTTTAGCAACTGAGGTCACTTGGTCACAATCTCCTCCCATTATGGTAGTTTGTACTGTGTTTTGTTTTGTTTTTCAAATCGTAGTAATTATTTCTAAATTTTGGATTTATACTATCAAGCTCTCTCCCACTTGAGATCCCTATGTTGAGATCATTTGCTCTTTCTGCCTCCGCAGCTGCACTTCTGCCTATGGTACTGAACCAGCACTATGGTCCTTGTCCATGGTGCTGAACTTGCTTTTGATTGCAGCCCAGGCTCATCTAGACTTCTTCTTGTCCTGCCTCTTTCCACTAGGATAACCCAATATTTACAGCTGAATTGGAGCAAACTTCTACCAGGTTTTCTGTGGATTGATGTTTGCTCCAATTCAACACTAAAGAGCAAATTTTCCCAGTGAAAGCAATGGGGAAAGCGGAAAACCACTCAGACCCGTGCTTTCTAGGCAAGGGACAATTGAAAGCTGCCTGTTTCAGAGCACTGGGCCTGTTATAATTAGTCATTAAATTTGTATATCCAGAGGTTAACAGAAGTTAGGCTATTCCTTTCCCAAATTAGGGGCACAGCTGGGCCACCAGCCAAAAGTGATGGAAGGCAACTCTATGCCACCTGAGCCTCAAGCAACCACAAAGGATCCAGGAATACCCCCAAGCTACATAACCACCACTTCAGAGGGAGGGTAACCGCCTCAAGAGCAGGCAGCCTCCCATCTGTCCAGTCTAGGGAACCACCCACTAACAATGCCTCAATCTTATGTGTATTGAGCTTCAGTTTATTGGCTCCCATCGAGTCTGTTACCGAGGCAAAACCATGGTCTAACACATCCACTGCCACATCCACAGATGTAAAGTGAACTGTGGGAGGGAAATGATTTTCTGTATCCATTTCAATGGGGGTTTAGGCCCGGTTTTGGCACAGAAACTGCTTGGGTCACCCTATATAAGAGAGAGACATGGGAAACATAACCTTGTAAATTCTCCTCAACCTCTTAGTGGCTTTTGATGCCATTGACCATGGTATCCTTCTGGAGAGGCTGTCTGAGTTGGGGGTAGGTTTGTGGTGGCTCCTGTCCTCCTTGGATGGTCTCTCCCAGAGGGTGATGCTTGGGGAGTGCTTCTCAGCCCCATGGAGCCTTCAATGTGGAGTTCTTCAGAGTTCAATTTTCTCCCCTATGCTATTTAACATCTACATGAAACCGCTGAGCAGCGTTTGAAACTCCCATTGTTCTAGGTGTGTTTTGCGATGGGGAGTTTCATTAATGCGAGCAGTTTCTGAGCTGTGGGCACAGTACTGAGCCCAAGATTTCAGTTTAAAACTGCCACTGCTTGGAAGAAAAGGAAGACCTTTTTCTGCCTCCTCACTTCCATCCACTCTCTGAAGACTGGAGAAGGGACCCTCATAAGAATATTAGGGGGGCAGGCAGGAGAAGTATGGCTTTGTTTTTTTTGCAGTCTTCAGATGAGGACTAAGTGAAAAACGAACATAAGATTTTTGCTGCAGCTCATTCATTTTCAGCTTTGCATTCTTGTTATTAAAAGGTGTTATTAAACACTCCATTGTGGCGCCCGTAACCTCAGTTTAATGTGCCACTCAGCTCCTAGCTTTCATATCTCAGTTCCTAACACTGCCACTGAGTGGGGTCATCCGGAGTTTTGAGTACGTTGTCAGCAGTATGCTGATGACACACAGTTCTGCTTCTCCTGCACACCAGTGTGGACCAATGAAATGTGCTCTCTGAAGGACATGAAGTAACTTTGCTGTGTACATTTTGCAGAAGGAAGACGATAGCTTGTGTGTGTAGCAATGGATTACAGTGCGCCTGCCGCTTAAATGAGGGTTCAGGTCCATGTATCCACATGCAAAGGCAAAATTGCATTGTCAGGAACCCCCAGAGCTGCACACCTGCTTCATAACCATCCTGACCTGTCTGGAGCTGGGCTTGCTCTCTGCATTGCTTAGAGTTGGGAAGGAGGAATGATGTAACTGAGCAGAGTGGACATCATCAGGATTCGTAGTGAGAAACAGTTGGGCTAAGTGGGTTTAAGGTAATCTCCCATGTTGTGATCATAAAGTGGAAAAACATGTCACTCGTCAAAGAACAAGCTAAGCCAAATTGTGGTTGTCAGTACAATAGTATTTTAAACAAACTGGCCTGTCCAACCGTGTATTGTTTAAGAAGCTGCACTAGCACATTCTGCAATATATTCCTGGAGAATAAAAGCTGCATCGTCTGGAAAAAGTAGTAGCAGGATTTGGGAAACCCTCAACCTCATGAAAATAGATTAACGTCTCACTTCACGAATTCCAAGGCTGAGTCATGGCAGCGAAAATAAATGTGTCTGGACTTATGCCCAACTCAGGGCATGCCCTGCCGCATCACTCTCTGTCTTACAAATTGAGCATCCAAGCCAGCTTCATTAAATTTATTGAGAAGTTTCCAATGAAATCAATGGGGAGTGAAGTACACCTAGCCTTGTGCAGGAATGTGGCCATTGATTTTATACCCTTGGCCCGGAAACTCTCACTAGAGGGTCATACACTCTGATACAGTCTTAGGACATCCCCTCACTATAGATCTATATTGGCCAGTTTAATGGACATAACAAGAATTTTGGGGATCCTGGGTTACTTACGAGGCAAAGGATTCTGTACCAGACCCCTGGGACCTTTCAGGGAACGATGGTTCGAAGGGTTCCTTGAGAAAGGGGAAATGCTATTCAACCATAAAGACATAAGAAGATGCCTACTGGATCAGACCAAGGGCTAATCTAGCACAACATCTTGATTCCCACAATGGGATGTCTCTTGAGAAGGCCACAAGCAGGGCATGATGATAACTGTCCTCTCCTGCTGTGGTTCCACGGGAATTGGGATTCAGAGTCATTCTATCCCTGATAGGATACCTCAGTTGGTTAGAGCATTGTGCTGGTAATGCCAAGGTTGCAGGTTCGATCCCCATTTGGGACAGCTGCATATTCCTGCATTGCAGTGCTTTGGACTAGATGATCCTCAGGGTCCCTTCCAACTCTACTATTCTATGATTCTTTCATCTTTGAACCTGGACTAGTACTAGCCCATGATAGCCTTACACACCTTGCATTTGTCAACCCCCCATTGAAAGCCATCTGAGAGGCTTTCTTCATTAGTCTCTGACATAGTTATGCCCCTGAGAGTACCACCATAACACTTTATACTGACAGGTCTAGAGAAAAATGGCAAATATTGAAACCTATCCAATCATATAAACAAGGCAAACATTTGTATATATGCCATTGCTTTCACCTCCTGTGCACAGGATCAGATGTGAAAACCCATTGAATGTCAGGAAACCCATTGAAGTTATAGGAAAGTGCCCCAAGCCTATTAATTATCAGACTCCCATGGACGCCATTTGTAAACTCTTCTATATGTAGTGCCATTCGCCTTCTCCATTGCTTCCCGCTGAAATATTTGGCTCATCGATGCATTAATGAATGTGGGCTGCGCATGCACATATATGCAAAGCAAAGTTGTGGCGATTGTGCTTTGGTGTGTGTGTGTGCATCAAAAAGAAAAAGAACGTGATTCCTTTGTTTTAAAATGCCAGCGTGGATACAGCGTTAAGGGAACAAACCCTGTTTCAATCATTCATTATCCTGCAAATAGCAAGTTGTTCCTTTGTTATTGCATTATGTCATATTAGAAAAGGGAGGGGGAGGAATTATGCAGAAGTCTGGTTTTTTTATCCTCCAGATGGAGTGGGATTTAGTCCTCACATGTTGCAGGGAAAGTTACAAGGACACAGATTATTTGATGAGATACAAAGGGGGAGATGGAAAGCAAAGAGATAAATTATATAATTAACTCTTGCAGGGCCAATATCACATGTGAGCAGTGTTGCATTCCTACATGCTTAGCACCATAGGACATGGGGGAATTCCAGAAGCAAATCTGAAGGTTGTAGTTGCTACCATACCTGCATCAACTCTACTTGTGATTTTTAAATTGCACTGTTTCAAAGCTTCTAAAGCGTTGGACATTTAAAAGCCTATCTAAGCAACATCTTCCTCTTTTAAAAGCTGTATGCTGCTGTCCTCCAAATGCTTGACCAGTGAGTTAGACTGACTGACAGACATGCTGTTTCAAGTTTCTCTGAGCATGCAAACAGTGCCTTATTCCCAAAACTGGCTTTTCCATAGCACACTATCCATAATATAAAGCACATAACTTAGACTTCAGTGTGTGCAACTGGTGTGATGGTGGAATTGTGCCTTATTTTTTATTCATTCCTACCTCTACTTTCCTCTCCCTATCTTCCTCTCTTTCTCCTGTGTCAGATGGTACAGGGGCTGGAGTCTGCTCTCTTGTACTGTGTAAAGGACCAGGTCACTATATTAAGTAATAAATAAGGATGTAGCATAGAAGCCCAAAGATGAGTTCTTACCCATCTATGGAATGTACTTGCTCAGAGACACGTTGCAGCTGGAGTTGCTGGTGGAAGAGGCAGGGAACAGACAGGGAACAGGCGACAAGGAAAGGAGGCATCTCTGTAACTGCAGATTACAGACCTTCCACTGACTGAATTGGACAGGAGCTTTCTGTCAGCTGTTAGGTTACATGCTGATTTGACTCATTTCATTTCATTTAGAGAAGATGTGTGATCCGGAGTGTCACTTAGTGAAGGAAAGGCACTAGCCCTGCCCTTTGCTATGTTCAGATAAATTCCCTTTAGAAGACATCTGAAGGCAGCCTTGTACAGGGAAGTTGTTTAATGCATTCCTGCACCATGTGGTAACCTATCAGAATGCTAGATCTGTTTTGAGCTTGCTCAGAGCTCTTTCTTTGAAGGCCAGGTTTCCTTGTAGCTTTCAGCATGTTCTGATAACCAGAGAAGCAACAGGTAGTGTTTCCTACATTGGAGAGCTTTGGTTTGTTTGTTTTGCATTTCCTTTATGGCCTTCTGAGAAAGAGAGAGAGAGAGAGAGAGAGAGAGAGAGAGAGAGAGAGAGAGAGAGAGAGAGAGAGAGAGAGACCGGCAGAGAGCACAAGCAAGCAATGCAATACAAACGCATGCAGAAATAGAAAAAAAATAAAACAACGATGCAATAGGGGGGAAAACCTGAAAGCAACTGAGAATACAATATAGCATTCAACTATTTATTTATTTAAAAGGGTTGTATTGGTTACACTTATTACTTTTACTGTTTTTTGTATGTATTTATATTGATAATTTTTTATTTTTAAAAAAAGCAAAGGAGCACAAGCGTGTTTCTGAAATAAATATCTTTTACTTAATCGTATTGTATGTAATTTTGTCGATCAAATTGGGAGGAGAAATGGTGAGTGGCTTGTGTATGTGTTGCAAGAAACTCTGTAGTAACTAGTTCGCTGCACTCAATATTAAGAACTGCAGCAGAAGCTGGGTAAGATAGGGCAGGCTGAACAGAACCACGAACAATTCCAGAGTATTTTTCAGGGCATTTCCACAAAAGGGGTGTGTATTCGCTTCCAACAAGTCCTTCCCCTCCTGTAACTTCAAGATATTAATTCTTGCTTACTTTCTTTTGTCAGAGAATTTCTAAAAGTTTGGGCTCTGTGCCCGTTTGGATATCCTAATGCTCGCCTCTGCTTCTCCTGCAGCGTGGCTGCTAGGAGATCAAAATTTGTTGAAATAAGGCAGCATCATAAATCATAGTTGGAAGCTGGCTAAAATAAACCATAGTTATGCTTAACCACTCCTTCATGGATCACTGCCTTGTCGTGGTGAAGGGGCTTGAATAACTCAGAAAGCTGGACCATAAAGAAGGCTGATCACCGAAGAATTGATGCTTTTGAATTATGGTGCTGGAAGAGACTCTTGAGAGTCCCATGGACTGCAAGAAGATCAAACCTATCCCTTCTTCAGGAAATCAGCCCTGAGTGCTCACTGGAAGGACAGATCCTGAAGCTGAGGCTCCAATACTCTGGCCACCTCATGAGAAGAGAAGACTCCCTGGAAAAGACCCTGATGTTGGGAAAGATGGAGGGCACAAGGAGAAGGGGACGAGATGGTTGGATAGTGTTCTCGAAGCTACCAGCATGAGTTTGACCAAACTGCGGGAGGCAGTGGAAGACAGGAGTGCCTGGCGTGCTCTGGTCCATGGGGTCACGAAGAGTCAGACATGACTAAACAACTAAACAACAACAACGCTTAACCACAGTTTGTTGGATTTGAACAATGGAACAAGCTGCAGTCAATTAAAAAGCAGAAGCAAATGTTTCTGAACTCCCTGGGCCGGAAGAAGATGGGGTAGATTTAGGACCTTCGTGTGAGGCTACCCTTGTTCCTGTCATGATAAGCCATGGGTAGGCAAACAAAGGCTTGGGGGCCGGATACGGCCCAATCGCCTTCTAAATCTGGCCCGTGGGTGGTCCAGGAATCAGCGTGCTTTTACATGAGTAGATGTGTCCTTTTCCTTAAAATGCATCTCTGAGTTATTTGTGAGGCATAGGAATTTGTTAATTTCCCCCCAAAAAAATATAGTCCGGCCCCTCACAAGGTCTGAGGGACAGTGGACTGGCTCCCTGCTGAAAAAGTTTGCTGACCCCTGTAGATAAACCATGGAAGTAAGTAAAAAGTGTGTGCTCTTGATCACATTCTGCTTCTGGCCGAACCACATAAATTGCCAGGTTCGCTCCACATCCATGGAGCCTTGAAGTCTTGTTTCCAACAGCAGACAGACAGATTGGCCAATGAAAGTCAGAAGCACGCAGTTGCAACCCCCCTGGTGACCCCAGGTATGGAATAATCAGATGTGTACTGCTTTAAAACATGGAGCTGTCAGTCCTACTGTCAGAACACACTGCTGTTCGTTGACCTGTCCTTGGATTTCTTTTAACCATTTAGAAAGCTACATCTATGTGAGTGGTCATCTTAAATTCCACAGACAAAAGTATGCATTTCAGTGAAGTATATCCTCTTTTCAGTTCTCATTCCATTGCCAATCAATTTCATTGTGTTGGGAGAGTGATTAATACCTGGCAGCATCATCCGAAAAGGTAGTAGAATAATTCCTCATGTTGAATACTTTTGATTTGGTGGTTATCTTTTCACTATGCTTTCCTAAGGATTAACATATCAGTGTTTGTCCTTTTTATTATTCCGACACTTCTGCGATACTAAAAAGAACTCAAGCAATTTAGAGGTTAAACAAGCTTATTAATTATACCGATCATCTTCACCTCCTATTCTCCTGAAATCAAGGGCTACTGTTTCCTGCGCAATGCATTGCGTGGCTATTCCCTCCCCCCCCCCACAGGTGGAATAAATAAAGACACCGGACACAAGAATTATAGTTAATGGGCGGAAATGGCCACAACTTTATTGATTACAGGTAAGAGAGGTATTGGCTTTAGGCATTGGCCCCTAACCGACTATCCGGTCTAACCGGGAAGGGTTAAACACCAACAAGGGGAGCCACCCGAGATGCATATCCCTAGGCGCTCCCCAAGGGGTTACCGCTCGGGGGCGCGCTTTAGGCCCTAGCCTCCGTAGGTTTCGGACGAGGCGTCACCCCTCGGAGTCCTTTAACAAACTACCCTTCAAGCATTGGGGGAGGTGATGGCGTTCCTCCCCCCCCCCCCGATCCAATTTGCATGACAATCCCCCGGCCAATGCCTACCGCCAAAACCGAGGAAGTTGTGACGATTTGCTACGAGGTAGGCGAAAAAACCAAGTGGCTCCAAAACCAGCCAATTAGCCAAATGGAAAAACTCCTACCAGGCCCCTTGCGGCGACCAGCCGAAGCCCATAGCAAAGTCATGGCAGAACCTAAAGGGTGGGTGGGTGGGAAACCGCGTCAGCTGCAAGGGAGAAAAGGGGCGAGCCCAGGGCTGCCCCGACCTTAAGTGGCCTCTGGTAGGCCCGCCCCTGCCGCCAGCCGATTGGCTGGCGCTGCGGGAGATGCAAATCAAGGGAATCCCTGCTTCCCGCGAGGCTGGCGCCAGCCCTGCGGGAGTGTGGGCGGGGTCGTAAGCCCGCAACCCCCCCTCCTCCTGAAGATCTGTAGTGGCATTACCAGAAAATTAGGATCCCCAACAAACAGTTTTTTCACTGAATACTTAGAAGCATCTCCCATAAACCCACTGTACTGATGCTTCACTTATTTTTTCCCCACTGTAAATTTCAAACGGGAGCAAGGGTTAATTGCGGAAGCTAGCTCTCCACCAACCAGCTAAAGTTGCCGATATTAGGCCCCTTCTCTCTTTTGTATCTGTTTGCCTTTAAAATTCCAATTTGAGCCCAGAAGTTAAGGCAATGTGCATTATGCCACCTAATTACATCGGACATGCTCAAGGTGTTTGAAGTTAATACCTGTAATTGCAATGCTCCTGCTGTTCAAAGCAGCACACTCAATAAATATTCATAAGTTCAAATAGCCACCTGCAACTTCTCCTTTGAAAACATACATGCTTTTCCCTTGGCTTTTTTCTTTTTAAAAAGTCTATTACATGCAAGTGGTGGCAAACCTCTTTTTGCCTGAGGGCTGAATTCACACTCGGTCAAGCCTCTGAAGCCACATGGCAGCAGTGAGTGTGGCACATAGGCATTATGCACCTTTAAGCACCAGGCAAAAACATTTCTTTCTGACCAGGCCTTTGGCTGATTGTCATCCAGTGCCCTTTTAAAATGTGATGGGGAGGAGGGGGATAATTGGGTTGTCCTTGTTTTTGTTTTTATTATGTATCTTGTGTTTCTATATTGGGATTTTATGTTGCGAACCTCCCCGAGGCATGCGGGTATAGGATGGTATACAAATTTAATAAATACGGTAATCAAAATAAGAATAGGCATGCAGCCGCCACCTTCTACAACTGATCTGTCTTGAAGACCTGGAGGAGGGGGGTTATCACCTGGGCTGTGGAAGGTACCCCCAATTCTGTTTGGGGTCCGGTTTGATGACCAAGATCAGGCCACAGTCCAACCTGGACCAAACAGGACCCAACTCAGGACCCAGACCAAATGGGGAGGGACATATATAGCCCCTATTTAAAAATCAAGGTTTTAAACCCCAATTAAATGTGTCCTGTGGCATCGTTGGGAGACTATGCAGGCAGAGACTCTCACCTCCATCATCTCCTCTCTCCCCCTTCTGACCACATTGAATCAGTGCTTTAAACTCTAATTTAAGATGTGGTGGGTGGCGAGGAGAGAAAGGAAGAAAGAGATGGTGCAGGCAACATCTCTGCCTGTATTGTCTCCTCTTCACTTCCCGACTGACCACCACCACCCTCCACCTTTTGACAGCCCCAGATCATTGCAGGTGGACCTGAACTGCCTCAGAGTGATCTAGTGCTGCTTCAACCCACTCTGGACCAATCTCAGAGTGACCCATATCGGTCTGATTTGGTTTGGGATCTGAGATTTGTATGGAGTGGATGCAGAGACTTAAGTTATCAGCCTCTTCCCAGGCATCAAATGGACGGCCTGATGGGCAGAGAGGGAGCAAATTGCATCTCTACTAGGGCACTGAGCTGAGAGGTGAAGGTGAAACCTCTCTGACCACCTCAGTGCTGTGTTTACTGGAGAGCTTGGAGGGTTGATCTGACCCGAGGTCTAGGGGTTAGCTGCTCCAGATAGTACCAAGAAGAAGGTGTGAAAAAAGCAATCAGGGTGCTACATCGCAGATTAGTGCAAGAGAGAGTCTGCGTGAACTTCCCCACTTCCTTCTCCTCCCCATACTGCAGCCTCTCCTCAGGAAAAGGCACGTGATGTGGCCCTGGGGCTCCAGTAGCAGCAGCTAGGCCTCTGCTTGGCTGCTGTGAGTGTAGATACAATCAGACACATTTAAGAGATGTTAACTGATATATAATCAGGTTTCTGTGCTTTTTAAAAAATTGTAATTGCTGTTTAGTTGTTTAGTCGTGTCCGACTCTTCGTGACCCCATGGACCAGAGCACGCCAGGCACTCCTGTCTTCCGCTGCCTCCCGTAGTTTGGTCAAACTCATGCTGGTAGCTTCGAGAACACTGTCCAATCATCTCGTCCTCTGTCATCCCCTTCTCCTTGTGCCCTCCATCTTTCCCAACATCAGGGTCTTCTCTTCTCATGAGATGGTCAAAGTATTGGAGCCTCAGCTTCAGGATCTGTCCTTCCAGTGAGCACTCAGGGCTGATTTCCTTCAGAATAGATAGGTTTGATCTTCTTGCAGTCCATGGGACTCTCAAGAGTCTCCTCCAGCACCATAATTCAAAAGCATCAATTCTTCAGTGATCAGCCTTCTTTATGGTCCAGCTCTCACTTCCACTTAAAAAAAAAAGGTGCTTAAATTATCGTTTATACTAATCGCAAACTCAGTCTCTGA
Source organism: Podarcis melisellensis (assembly GCF_964234715.1). Taxonomy (NCBI): domain Eukaryota; kingdom Metazoa; phylum Chordata; class Lepidosauria; order Squamata; family Lacertidae; genus Podarcis; species Podarcis melisellensis. The sequence goes on along the minus strand of NC_138538.1, from coordinate 72,621,925 downwards.
GTGGCAGTGCTTTTACGTTTCAGAAGTACACAAATATCGTGGAAGCAAACTCTGAGGGAGTTGTTTGCCCCTTGGATGCTTTTGCTGCTAAATATTATGTTTCTGCTGACCTTGGGGTTTCACCAAGTGTGCTGCTAAGTCCACTCACCTTCACCGGTGGGCGGTGTTGTGACCAGGCATCCGGGATCCTTAGTGATCCGGCCAGAGGGTAGAGGGATGCCGCCTGTGTCATGCTGGTGCCTGGCTGTGTCACACCCCCAGCTGGCCAATCAGTGGAGCTGGGGGCGTGGCCGCTGGCCGTTGAAGAAGAAGAAGAAGAAGAGGAGGAGGAGGAGTTTGGATTTGATATCCCACTTTATCACTACCTGAAGGAGTCTCAAAGCGGCTAACATTCTCCTTTCCCTTGCTCCCCCACAACAAACACTCTGTGAGGTGAGTGAGGCTGAGAGACTTCAGAGAAGTGTGACTAGCCCAAGGTCACCCAGCAGCTGCATGTGGAGGAGCGGGGAAGCGAACCCAGTTCACCAGATTACGAGTTCACCGCTCTTAACCACTATGCCACACTGGCTCAATTGTGATGCAGCCGGGGGGCAATAAGGATATCCTGTTAAAAGGATCAGGGGGTGTGGATCCTGTCCAAAGCCTGGATGTGGGCTAGGGCCATTCCATGACCCCAACGGGGATTCCGCGGCATATGTCATAGGGCTCCCCCTGCTGGTGGTTTACCCTTAGTGAGACTCCTTGTAGACGGGCAGGAGTCAGGATATAGCCTGGTTTCACCCAATGCCTAAGCCAAACCGCTCTCACATCTGTAACCAATAAAGTTGTGGCCTCATTTATCCCATAAACCTAAAATATCCATGTCTGTGTGTTTGTTAACTAAGGGAACTGCGGGGCCCGGAGCCTTGGCACGCAACTCTCTCTGATTAGCCCCGTTTCGCCTACAAAGCCATCACAACTCTGCGTCTTAAGTTTGCTTGTGTTGCTATATAGGCTTGCAGATGAGACTCAAAAAAATGTATGCATTGCTTTTAACAAGTCTTCCTCCTCCTTCCTTCCCAGTTGCCCATACTGGCCTCCTCTGTGGTTAGCCTCTACTTCCTTGAGCTGACGGATGTCTTCAAGCCGGTTCACTCTGGATTCAGTTGCTATGACAGGAGTCTCAGTATGCCATACATCGAACCTTCACAAGAGGCTGTTCCTTTCCTGATGTTGCTCAGTTTGGCTTTTGCGGCACCTGCCATTACGGTGAGTTGCAGAACATCCCACTTACCCCTCTTAACACCCTTTCAAACTACTGTTGACGCATCGGCAGAAGAGCAGAGTTCACGTTTTCATCAGGGAATGCTTGAATAAATCAGCAAATGTTTGAATCGCACAGTTACATCTGCATACAAGAGTGATGTAGTGGTGGGCAGGGAGAGTGGTTGTTTTGTTTTTGTATTTATTATGTATTTTGTGTTTTTGTCTTGTATTTTTATGCTGTGAAGTGCCCTGAGATCTATGAGTGAAGGGTGGTATAACAACAACAACAACAACAATAATAATATAGATAGATGATAGATAGATGATGATAGATAGATAGATAGATAGATAGATAGATAGATAGATAGATGATGATGATAGATGATAGATAGATAGATAGATAGATAGATAGATAGATAGATAGATAGATGATAGATCGATAGATAGATAGATGATAGATCGATAGATAGATAGATAGATAGATAGATAGATAGATAGATAGATAGATAGATGATAGATAGATAGATGATAGATAGATAGATGATAGATAGATAGATAGATAGATAGATAGATAGATAGATAGATAGATGATAGATAGATAGATAGATGATAGATAGATAGATAGATGATAGATAGATAGATAGATAGATGATAGATAGATAGATAGATAGATAGATAGATAGATAGATAGATAGATAGATAGATAGATGATAGATAGATAGATAGATGATAGATAGATAGATAGATGATAGATAGATAGATAGATAGATAGATAGATAGATGATAGATAGATAGATAGAGGAAAGTGTTCCCCTCTTTCTTCAGGAAGAGTGCAACCCCATCCAGATTAGGTGATCCACCTAATTAGAGGAGCAGCATGGTGCAGTAGTAATAGTGTCAGACTAGGACCTCGGAGACCAGGGTTCGAATGCCCACTGGGTGATCTTGAGCCAGTCACTCACTCTCAGCTTCACCTACCTCATAGACTTGTGGGAATTAAATGAGGAGGACCATGCAAGCCACCTTGAGCCCCATGAAGAAAAAGGGAGGATATAAATGCAATCAATAACGGCGAAATAATTCAGAAACTACTCACCCAGGGCTTATCCACACTTGCTTTTTGCCTCACCCTTTCCAGTCAGAGGCCTGCACTTTTATGTTCTGTGTCTGAGTGGGGTGGTTTGTCTATTTGTTGCCCCCAGCTTTCCCTGTGAAAACCCACTCTTTAAACCGGAATCGGAGCAAACATCAGAGTGGGTTTCCCGCAGATTGCCATTCTCTCTGATGGAGCTTTAAAGAGCAATGTTAAACAAAACGCAAATTTAAGAATCCCCGTCAGTTGCTCTTGGTCGAAGTGACACCTTCATAATGGCTGTGTGGAGACAGATCATGTTTTCAGAAGCTGTTTTTGACAGTAGCTCTCAGTTTATAGAATCCCCTAGGTCCCTTTCGCCATCTACATTCTTGAGGAATTATACAACCTCCGCTGCCCTTATTTTGCTGTAGGGGAAATAAGAAAAGCCCATTAAGATACACAGTGCAGCAGGGAGAAGGTTATTGGGCTAGCAACAACGTCAGACCACTGAACTCTCCGCTCACCAAACAGCAGGAAGCCTGCTGCATCAGCAGTCATGGGTTTCCACAGCTTTTAATTAAAGCTTCAACATGAAATAAATAAATAACACCTCGCCCGCGTTACTTCATGCTTAAAATACATGGTGGGTCACCCTGATTATTGGTAATTAGAATTCCATTTCCTTATACCTCCTCCCACAACCAAAGAGTGAGCATTAAATGTATATTCATGCATGTACGTTCCTTGACAACAGGCAAGTAAACGTGTGGAAAGGTTTTGCATTTTGAATGCCATCGTGTCTCTGCGCTGCTAAATCTCCGATAGCTCAATTTACACCTTGGATGAATTTGCTTTCATCAAGGGTTGAACAGGCAAATGCGTACCAACCCTAAGGTTGTGGGTTTGTGAGTGGTTGTTGTTGTTTTTAACAGTCCATGAAGAACTGAAGAGAACTATTACGTTCCAGTAGGTGCAAGAGAGATTAAGAACGAACATAGGTTTCTGTGCATTGATCTTGTGGTCGTTTCAGGCTTTGGGTAGGATATAATCTAAGCGAAAGAGCACTACTAAGTTCTTCCCTCAGTGCATGAACAGCTTGTTGCAATTTTTGTTTAGCAGGGACAACTGTAGAGTGTTGTTGATTTTTATACTCACAAGCCATTCAGTCAGATTAAAGCAGGCATGGCCAAACTTGGCCCTCAAGCTGTTTTGGGACTACAACTCCCATCATCCCTAGATAACAGGACCAGTGGTCAGGGATGATGGGAATTGTAGTCCCAAAACAGCTGGAGGGCCAGGTTTGGCCATGCCTGGCTTAAAGGATGTTAAATCTAGAATGGCCCCCAAACCATGCCTTCTGTTGCCAGTGTTTATGTGAGTGCTGTTGCTTATATAGACAAAATGGTGCCCCACACACAGTCCCATTGTTGGGGATAGGGCCAATGCAGGGCATATTTAGGCCTGCCTCCAACCTTTTCATTCTACCCACCCTCCCATCCTTCCCATTGCTGGTCACCATTTAGGGCCAAATTGGGAGGGGAGTCAACAGTTGATTGGCCTTGGTGGTTTTATTTTTCACTATTCTGTACTGATTTGCTGGCAGGTGTAATGAACAAAGATTAACCAATAAATAGGTTAAACTGGCAGTTAAATAGGTTAAACATTGGCAGGTAGGTCTCCAGAGGTTATCAGGCAGTTAAGGTTGTAGTTCTGAGACTCGCCTTCAGGGCTGTGGGACTCACTGGCATAGTAAGGGGCACCTTTGGGGCCAACGTGTAACATCAACCTATAATCCTGGAGCCTCTTTATTCACCTGAATGGTGGGGCTTAAGGGACAGGTTAGATGAAGTGGTACCCCTCACCTTTGGTAGGTTGGCTCACCCGCAGTTTGTTATGAGTAGGGAGTATGTCTCACCATGGTTCCCCTCTGCAAGGTTGGTGGCGTTAAAATAACTGTGGCCCAATTCACACAGCCTTGTGTTTTTGTCTCCTTCCTGCCATGTTTGGTCACTGAGCAGGGCAAGTTATTACAGCTCAGCCCTGATGGCAGTGTCAAAACAAGGCATTTCAAAATGTGAATTCTCCACCCAGCAATGAGTTTAATTTAGTGTCCTTGGGCATTACATTGTATCTTAGTATCTTAAGCTAACTACCTGGGAGGGTTGTTGTGAAACAAAAATACTGATCTTGGGGCTCTTCTGAGGCAGGCGGTGTGGGTGCAGATGTTCTACTGTAATTGTGTTTGTTAATATAGTCATATAAGAAGAAGAAGAGTTTGGATTTTATATCCCGCCTTTCACTCCCCTTCAGGAGTCTCAAAGCGGCTAACATTCTCCTTTCCCTTCCTCCCCCACAACAAACACTCTGTGAGGTGAGTGGGGTGAGAGACTTCAGAGAAGTGTGACTGGCCTAAGGTCACCCAGCAGCTGCATGTGGAGGAGCGGAGACGCGAACCCGGTTCCCCAGATTATGTGACTACCGCTCTTAACCACTACACCACACTGGCTCACTGTGATAATCAATCCAAGAAGCCCCAAAGCATGCCATTGTTAGAGAGGTGGAACAGATCCAAGGTCAACCACTGTCCCTATCCCAACAGATCAAAATATCTCCCTTGCAAAACAATGAGTTTTCAAGACAGTGAAAATGCATTACATCTAACCTTGCCATGTTCTTGGAACAATGTTAACAGGCACAAATGAAGTTTGGTCTCTTATGACTCTGTATGAGTCCTTCTAAACAAATCATGCTCTGGTTACATAATTGCTAGCGTTGCCTTGAACCCTTCCTTTGTCATAACAGATCATGGTGGGCGAAGGAATTCTCTACTGCTGCCTTTCAAAACGTCGGAATGGGATAGGAGCCGAGGCCAATATCAATGCGGGAGGCTGCAACTTCAACTCTTTCCTTAGGAGAGCCGTCCGATTTGTTGGTGGGTTTTGGCTCATGCCTTTGTTGAAGAATTTCTGATTTTGATTTGTAAGAATCTTGCTGCTTTTAGTCTCTTTAAAAAAAATAAATTGAAGGACATGACAGATTTAAGATGTACAAGAATGTACCATGAGGGCTGGGTCAAACATCTTCATAAGTGATATACAGAGATGAAAAGAGACCACAAACATGCTCACAATCTAATAGGCATGACACAAAAGGGAGAAAGGGATGAGAAGGGAAGAGGAAAGTAAGATGTTATTTCTGCAGTTATATAATCTCATCAGAATCATCCAGTCTGGACAGGTGGAAATCCCTGCCTTTGCTTATGTTCAAAAATATAAATATTTCTGCAGTATAAAATAGTACAGTCTAGGAAGGATACCTGACATCTGGAAATGTTAGCCTAAAAATAAATAAATCAGGAGGTTGCTTGATGGGCCATAAATACATCACAAGGAAAAGTCAACATTTTCCTTGATTGTAAAGAAAAGAAGGAGGGACGAGGGTGGCGCTGTGGGTTAAACCACGGAGCCTAGGACTTGCTGATCACAAGGTCGCCGGTTCGAATCCCCGCAACAGGGTGAGCTCCCATTGCTCAGTCCCTGCTCCTGCCAACCTAGCAGTTCGAAAGCACGTCAAAGTGCAAGTAGATAAATAGGTACCGCTCCAGCAGGAAGGTAAATGGCGTTTCCGTGTGCTGCCAGAAGCGGCTTAGTCATGCTGGCTACATGACCCGGAAGCTGTATGCCGGCTCCCTCGGCCAATAAAGCAAGATGAGCCCCACAATCCCAGAGTCGGTCACGACTGGACTTAATGATCAGGGGTCCCTTTACCTTTACCTTTATAGAAAAGAATACTTATTATAGATCCCCTTTTACAAGATAAAATGAGAAAGAAATACACAGCTGCCAGTGATATTAATTTGGCATGGCTCTGTTTGAATTAAAGAATGACAGTCTAGAGCTAAAATCATTGGGGGGACCCACACACATTGAACAGTTTCACAAGTGCTCAGTATCCATTTTCCACAGTGCATAATGTGTTCCTTTTCATTATAATATTGAACTATTGCACGATCCATTTACAAAGCACCCACCCACTTTTCTCAGCACAGCTCACCCTACTGCTACTTAAGTCAGTGTGGTGTAACAGCAAGAGTATAGAACTAGACATGTAGAGCTCCAGGTTCCACTCAGCCAGGAAGCTCATTTGATGACAAACATCATCTCTCAACCTTACCCTCCTCACAGGGTTGTTGTGAAGAAAGGTGGGAGGGAGGACCGAGTATCCTGCTGTAAGATGGTTGAAGAGATGTAATATACTTTATTTTTTAAAAAAACCAACTAATTATGATACAACATCAGTCATGCTATCCTGGGCAAATGACTTTTATTACCAATAAAAATATAATACATTCAAAAACAACAAATAGAAAGTAAAAATAATACTTGGTGGAAGCAGATCTTGTTAAAATCATTGTGGCTTGCAACTAAATTACATGTTTAGAATTAGTTGAGCTACAAGGCCAGAACTTTGGGGAGAAGTCCAGACTGAGCAGAAGAGCCCCCAAACACAGCAGGTCTTGCTTATCACATTTTGAAGTAAGTGAAATATTACACATGCCAGCCTGGTTTGCATACTAAACCATGGTTTACTGAACTGTGGCTTAGCATGTATATGTGAGCCCCACTCAGCAGCTGCACTGTGGTTTGCTTACTACCAACAAACCACAGTCTGAAGCCCTGCTTTTTGTTGACTTAAGAGCCTTGCCTTGTTTTCATTATAATAAAACAAAGACCAGGGCGGTGATACAGTGACTACCGCAGTCGACACAAGATAATACCACCAAGGCAACTACGTATCTGTAAACAAACAATAAATGTCCATAAAAATGGCAAAAGTAGTTTATTTCCTGAATAGGTTTTATATTAAGCAACTGCAAGTGCTGTAAAGAAAGAGTCCGCTTGTGATATACTAGTAGTTCAGCGCTCGGACGTCATTCCAGTAATCAGACATTTTGTCGCTAAAGAGTTTAGTCATCAGCCTTCTTTAGGTTTAACAAACTGAAAGACACCATCCTCTTTCTATGCTCCTCCCAATGGAAACATGCAGATGGGGACAGATATATCTCCTTTAAATCGTTTACATACTGTCTTCTCTTGTATATTATTTACTACAAAGCTTGATGACTAATGAAATATACTCAGAGTCGCAAAGTGATTTCATGCTCTTTATTCAGCTCATAGTGGTGAGGAGGAAATGAATGAAAGTCCCCTCAAAGTATCTGCTTTATATACATTATTTACACAATGGGCTGCACATGATTGACTAATTCTGGAATTCTACTGTAAGCCAATCAGCTTGTGGATTCACTTCTATCTGGAGCATGATTGGGTGGTTCCTGCCAACCAATCATATTGCTGCATTGTTCTAGGACCAATCAGACTGCTGCATTCTGAATCCTATTGTTCTAGGACCAATCAGACTGCTGCCTTTTGGATCCTATTGTTCTAGGACCAATCAGACTGTTGCAGTTTGGATCCTATTCAATTCAGTACATAACAACTAAGCTCTTTAGCAACAAAACATCTGATTACTGAAATGATGTCCAAGCACTGAACCACTGTTATATCAGAAGTGGACTCTTTATTACTGTGTTCACAATTGCTCAAAATAAAATTTATTTTGGAAAGAGAAGAAATGAGCACTGAACCACTGATATATTACAAGTGAACTCTTTCTTTACTGTGTCTGCTGTTGTTTAAGATAAAACCAATTTGGGAAGGAAACTACTTTTGCCATTTTTATGGATGTTTATTGTTTGTTTACAGATAGTTGTCTTGGTGATATTATCTTGTTTTCATTATGGCTTGGTGTTACATGTGAATCCAGCACCTTTCCTTGCTCATGGTTTGTATGACACTCACCTGACTACAAAGAGCCACGGGAAAACAAACCAGACTTCGGAGAAACAAGCCATGGTTTTTTGGATCATCTGTGGCACAACTTGTGGCTAGCCCATGGTTTGTTAAACAAACCATGCCTTAAACAAACCATGATGTGAACCAGGCCACTCTCCTAAAGAAGGGAGGCTCCCTTAAAACCATTAAATCCTGATTACAGAATTACCTAACTGCACCAATGACCTTATCCATTTTTCACTGTTAATTGGGCATTGTTCTATTGATTCCAAGGGAGGCAAAGCACTCTATTATCCAGATTATGATCCCAAGGCTAGAAGCATGTTTTATTACACAAGCAAACTCCAACTGGGAAGCAAGCCTTAATGATGATGCATCACTTAACTACGAGAACTTTACCATTGTGGAGTGTGCATGTGAAGATATAGCCGAGCTGTTACATACTAAATCTAAAGAGAGGTTTAGCTTTAAGCCATGACACCTTGCTCTCTGTGAAAACACATATTGATTAAAATACGATAACCAAATGAAATTGTTCGGTGGAGACAGATTTGGGCCACAGGCCACCAGTTTGCCATCCCTTGACCTAGGATAAAGTGCTGTATCTATTTAGCCAAAGATGTTAAGGCTTCTCCCGCTTCACTTCTAGGTGTCCACGTCTTTGGCCTTTGTGCCACAGCTCTCATCACTGACATCATACAGCTGTCAACTGGGTATCAAACGCCATATTTCCTGACTGTATGCAAGCCTAACTATACATCACTCAACGTATCCTGCTCAGAAAATTCTTACATCGTGGAGGATATTTGCTCAGGAACCGATCCCATCATCATCAACGATGGAAGGTTAGACACAAAAAGATGGGGGAGGGGGGAATATGGTCTTTCATTGTTTATTATGTCTTGGCTTTTTGGGGGGGGTGTAGCTCAGTGGTGGAACATATGTCTTGCATGCAGAAGGTCCCAAATTCAACCTCGGCATCTCCAGGGAGGGCTGCAAGAGATCCATGCCTGAAACTCTGGAGAGCCAGTATAGGTAAACAATCCTGAGCTAGATGGATAATGGTGTGGCTCAGTTTAAGGCCACTTACTACAACCCAGTCAAAAATGTGCTGCCATCTATTTTCATCCATAACTGTGGACCAAAATCTGCTGATAATATCTGTAAGCTTTTCCAAGCTTTTCCAAGACCTGGGCATGCATACATGCATTTCATTCTCATGATTTAGATAAGCTTATACCCAAGTCCATTATGCATTAATATAGCCAAACTATAACAAAACTAAGTTTGTTATACCCAGAACAAACATAGTGGGTCTCTAAGGCGCTGCTGGACATTATATATATATATATATTTCAACTGCATCAGACCAACACGGCTACCTACCTGAATTAAGTCCATTAATTCAAGAAGTCTATTCTGAGCAGAATTTATTTGGATGCAACCCAATGGCGATAATTACTCAACCTTTTCCCCCTAGATTGTTGTGCATTACAGATTCTTCTGTGTAATTGTAGAATCTGTCCATTGCAATACATAAACCAAAACCCACGTTATTTGAGACCAGAAGTTTACTCTGTTAATGGTGCCTAAATTCCACATTCTCTCCAGTACACTGAACGGGATTTTTTTTAAAGCCCTATAGTGTAATGATATTACAGCTTGTAAGTTAAATATGATTACAATACTGGACCACCCAGTGCTTTGGTTATTTTTAAATCAGCCCTTGCGAAATGTATTTTTAAGTGAGAAATTTAATTTGGGTGTCCTTCCTTTGCAGAAAGTCATTCCCTTCGCAACACGCCACCCTGGCAGCATTTGCAGCTGTGTACGTTTCGGTGAGTAATTAAGCCTCTTTGCAATAACGTGGACAAAAGGGTAAAGTCAGAATGTCATTTCATGTCTTGTTTAAAGCAGGAAGGTTGAGACTGCAGCTGCCAAGCGTCCCCCCGCAAAAGAAGCAGAAAAAAAGTTTTTCTCTGTCCCCCATTTATTGATTTAGGGAGGCCTGAAATAGAAAAATCAGAAATCAGGGCTGAAATTAGAGGGTAAGATTTTATGAAATTGGTTTTTTATTTCAGAATAAGTCAAGTACTTCTTAAAATGCCACTAATTCACATTAATGCAGATCAGATGCCTCTAACCTCCACATCAAATGAATGAAACTGAAAAGAGTTGAGACATTTGTGTTAATTTCTACAAACTTTCCATGATCTGAAGCCCATGGAGTTCAAAGCGAAAGCTCAGGACGAGAAGCTATGGACCTTAAGGAGACGCACATTACTAGCTCATTAAGGAAACAAGGAAGCAAACCTGGGAGATTTAACTAAATTGCTTTTTTAATGTTTTGTTTTGTTTTAAAGATGTACTTCAATTCCACGTTAACCGACTCCTCTAAACTTCTGAAACCACTCCTAGTATTCGCATTTATCATCTGTGGGATTATATGTGGACTGACTCGCATCACCCAGTACAAAAACCACCCAGTTGATGTTTACTGTGGCTTTTTAATTGGAGGCGGAATTGCCCTGTACTTGGTAAGTAGACTGGAAGCGTGCAGAGACGCCTGCGTTTGGGTAGCTAAATGCCCTACAAATAAGAAATATTTTGTTTCACTTTTATTTGTAGTAGATTCTGTTCTGCACGATACTGTAGAACGGAGGTTTTCAACCTTTTTGAGTCCATGGCTCCCTTCTTTTTTGCAGCTGTGGGGCATTGTGCTCTAAGCCTTAGAAGCCCAGTTATGTTACCCTTGCTAGTGTGGTGTAGTGGTTAAGGGCGGTGGACTCATAATCTAGTGAACCGAGTTCGCGTCTCTGCTCCTCTACATGCAGCTGCTGGGTGACCTTGGACTAGTCACACTTCTCTGAAGTCTCTCAGCCCCACTCACCTCACGGAGTGTTTGTTGTGGGGGAGGAAGGGAAAAAGAGATAGCTGCTTTGAGACTTCTTAGGGTAGGGGATATCAAATCCAAACTCCTCCTCCTCCTCCTCCTCCTCTTCTTCTTCTTCTTAGTTGAAACTAAGTTGAAACCAATCTAACCTCAGGACCTCCAAAGTGTTGTTATTTGTGGGCCTTAAGGTCCTCCACGGGGCATACCAGGAGAGGCAGTATGAAGGCACCAAGTTGGGGAAAGTCAGCCTAAAATCACCACCCAGCACGCATTGAGACAAGTGCCTGAACACTGAAACCATTAAAATGTATAAGGCCAGCTGTAGCAGCCTTATATCATTTATAAAGCCCATTTGGAGTACACGTATGATGAACTTGGCGTTCTTCGAACTTGAGACTTGTTTTTGTCCTTAGAGAGTGGAATGCATTTTCTTTTTAATGGACCACTGAATGTGTAAATAGAGTGAAGCTCAAGCTCCTGCTGAGGTTCTGCACAAATTGATTTGAAACTGATGAATTTGTCTCTCGCCAAGATATTGCATTACATGGCTATTAAGCAACAGAAAGGGCATAACCTTTGAGCAGAAAACTAATCAGGTTGAGGCCACGATCGGTAAATCAGGCTGGTGTGACTGTAAAATTGAGTGTGAGGGACAGGAGTTATCCCAAAGCTGAAAATGAATATGAAATAGCAGTATTTACATTAAGAAAAATAATCTGTTGAGAATTCTTTGAAATTTATGTTCAGCAACGTTGATAACTTGCCTCAGATTGATTTTTGTCCTAACTCATTTACTGGTGAATTATGATGAGAAATCATCACCTTATCACAAACCTAAATGGTAAATGATAGCATTTCTAGTATTATTGTTATTGCTTTTATTGCCATTCTTCTTCATTTTAAGCCACATTGTTTAGTAAATGATGCACTCAAAATGGTTTTTGATTTGGAGGTAAGCTCTGTTGAAACATCAATGGATGCTTCCAACAGTGGTCGAGATCCAAAGGACTGTTTGGCTTAACCCAAGGACCCAGCAAGGGCTTTGAAAGGCTGATGTTTCTTGCCCAGAAGCAGCCCATCTGGCAAGCAACTTTTGAAATTTAAATTATGGAATGTTTCAAAACAATTGGTGAAGCCTGTTGTTTGGAGCAGGGCAGGGAACAGAATCCCACTGGGCATGCCCAAGATATTAAAATATGTCAAGGCGACATTTCCAGAAATGTCCTGCAATTTGCTGGCCTGTCTGTGTTGGTCTCTCAAGACATATTAGAACCAAGACTTCATAAAGTGGATTCTCCTTCTAGCTTCTGCACACACAGCCACTGAATGTCAATAACGTCCAAATATTTATTTTTCATAATGGGATCCTGTGTTTTGTTTTCTTCTCCCAACGCCAGGGCCTGTACGCTGTGGGGAACTTCCTGCCGAGCGAAGACAATATGTTGAACCAGAACCCGCACAGAGAACCGTTAAGGTCTTTGACTGACCTGAGCCAAGATCCCAGTCGAATTTTACCAGGGAAAAACGGAAGCGGCAACGACGTCATCCCCCCTCACCATACTGAGAGTATGTTAAACAGGAACCACAGGGACACTGGCTCCCTGACCAACCTCAAAAGGGCAAATGCCGACGTAGAAATTATAACGCCGCGAAGTCCAATGGGGAAGGAGAACATGGTGACTTTCAGTAACACACTGCCGAGAGCCAACACGCCTGCGATGGAAGAGTCAGCTCGTCGGAACGCAACCATCCATGCATCTATGGATTCTGCCCGCTCCAAACAGCTTCTGTCCCAGTGGAAGAACAAGAATGAAAGCCGGAAGTTGTCCCTGCAGGTGATAGAGACGGATTCTGGGCAGTCACCACCTCGAGCAATTGAAATGAGGTCTAGCTCTGAGCCATCCAGGGTTGGCGTTAATGGCGATCACCATGGGCCTCCCAGTCAGTACCTGAAAATCCAGCCCGGCAGCATGCCAGGCTGCAATAGCGTTGGCCTTTCTGGTGGGCCAAGAGTTTCTATTCAGTCCCGGCCGGGTTCTTCACAGCTTGTCCACATCCCCGAAGAGACGCAGGAGAATGTGAACACGTCTCCCAAAACGAGCTCCGCCCGAGCTAAGTGGTTGAAAGCCGCCGAGAAGACTGTCGGGTGCAGAAGCAACAGCCAGCCAAGGATCATGCAGGTCATCGCCATGTCAAAGCAGCAAGGCGTCCTTCAGGGCAGCCCAAAGAGCTCTGACGGCAGCACAGTCACCTGCACAGGCTCCATCCGATACAAAACCTTGACGGATCACGAGCCGAGCAGCATCGTGCGAGTCGAAGCCCACCCCGAAAACAACAGGCCCATCATTCAGATGCCGTCGGAAGGCGAAGGAAGTGGCTCGTGGAAATGGAAAGCTCCCGAGAAAGGAAGCCTTCGCCAGACGTACGAGCTCAATGATCTCAACAGAGACTCGGAGAGCTGCGAATCTTTGAAAGACAGTTATGGATCCGGGGACAGAAAAAGAAGTAACATCGACAACAGCGAACACCACCATCACGGGATGACAACGATCAGGGTCACGCCAGTGGAAGGCAGCGAGATTGGCTCAGAGACCCTGTCTGTTTCCTCCAGCCGTGATTCTACGCTTCGAAGGAAAGGTAATATCATTTTGATTCCTGAAAGAGGAAGCAGCCCGGAGAATACCAGGAACATCTTCTACAAGGGAACATCCCCCACAAGAGCTTACAAAGAATGAGGCTCGGTGCTTCCGCCCAGCCATGCCACTGACAATCGACACCGTTTGGTACTAGCTTTGTGCTCTCTTTTTGAGCTGATGCCGAAATATTCTTGATGTGCCAAAATATCGACCATCAGCCTGGCCATTTTGGGATGTTGCTGATGTGTAGTGATTGTGCATGAATTTGTGGGTTTCATGTTGCAGTGGAGGAGGGGGGAAGCACAAATGCAAGAACCTATCAAACGGGATGTTTCCTAACAGGTTTTTCTTTTCCCCCAGACTCAAAATGTTGTTCCAATGGGAACAATGTCAACAAAAACAGCAATCTTAAATACAGACACCTTATTTCCTGAATGTGCCAACTTTTTGATTTATATATGTCTAAGGACAATGGGCAAAAGGTGTACTATCAGTGTTGTACTTCACCTTTGCGGGTTTTGCACCAAAATTTAATACAAGTCGGTGCTGATTCTAACTTTACTTTTACTTTTACTTTTTTAGTAAACTTCCATACCTGTTCATTGCTACAGACACATGACGTTTTGATGTGTAATTCCTTTCCAAGTGATATTGCTGAAAATATGATGCTGGCTGCATTCATTTAGAGTAGAAAAATATTGACAGCTTTGTTATAGTGGGTATTTCACATTAAAAGATTGCAAAGGTTTTGTGTAGTTCTTTGAAATGTTTACTGGAACAAAAAAAAAACAACAATGTGAATGATACTCCATGAAAATGGAAACATTTTCTATTCTGGTTAATTTTTCTGTTTCTTTCCAATTGTTTAGTTTCAGGTGCTACAAAGAGGTCACTTCTCAGTGAGCTAATCTGGGACTAGTTGAAATAGCATGGGATTTTTTAAAAACAAACAAACAGGGATCTCTTAGAGCACTGATTAACACTTCATTTTTAACAGTTTCTCGATTTGTCTCATTGCTTATCTTTCCTAATTTTTATTCATTATTGACTAGTGCTTCACTCTGATAATTGCTACTATGTTGTAAAGATGGGGGGGGAATTATAATTCAGGCTTCTGAATCAATTAGCTGGATTGGCCATAGGTATCGGGGCCTCCTAGACAAGATTTGGGCCTGTTTGTACCCTCCTCCAGAACCTGAGCCACATTCTCTGCCTTCAGAGATGACCTGAACTTATTTAAGAATGCCAAGCAATCCTAATGCACTTACCTTAACCTCCTTTTAGCTAGTGAAAACCGTCAAGGGGTTGACCTGAAACAGCATCAGTGAAATTACTGGGTGTTTAAGTTGCGAGGTCCTATCCCAGATGGGTTTTTGCCATCATAAAGACTCAAAGTAAGGCGACATTAAGCAGGTACAGTATTTTATCCTGTATCCCTGCACCACTGTGGCAGTTTAGCCTTCCTCTGAGTTATTTAAGATCCCATAAGGCAAACCTGATGAGGGTAGTGTCAGGGAACGAGACATCTGGTAATCTCTCTGGGCATAATACCATAGACAAAAGTCCCAGTCCAATGGATGGGCTAACCCTGTCATTTGTGGGATACTGCTGATGAAACACGTATTTGAGCTCACTCCAAGACGTTGTTCCCTCACTTGTCTGGCTTGGCACATAATGCCCATTAAGCTACTCCTAGAATGTTCATTTGGAATGTCGTTATTTTGAGATTTGGAATGGCCCGCAGCAGCCAAATTAATACACAAGTGCTGTATTGTAGCACAGATTAGATTCAGTGGATATTCTCATTAAACATACTTTTCAGTTAGGGATTTGAAAAGCCTTTCCTTGCTGTGAACTCATCCTGAGGAGATGAGAAGCTGCCGAGATTATTTTCTAAGGAGAAAATTGACTGGTTTGGAATTGGGATGACAATCGCAGCCTGCTTGGCTGATGATCAGGGATGATGGCAGTTGTAAACTGAAGTGTTGCCCTAAGTCATACAGAATGTAGCTAATGGAGATATCTAGGGATAGACAAACCACACTATTTTTTATCTGAGACATTTTTTCACTCCGTCCCTTCCATGTTTCTGCATTAGTTTGCTATTTCTTTTATAAAAATCTGACATGAAAATTCACATTTAAATGTGACTTTTAAAACCTATTTCTCTCAAAATATGATTTTTTAAAAGAAAAGATACAAATGTTAAAGCTTATTTTAAAACACATTTTTAAACTCATGGTATTTTGATACTTTCTGTTTTGCCAAGAACTGCATCAGAATATTCAAGAAGTGCAAAATCTGTAATGAAACAAAATTCCAATCTCCACATTAATCTGGAGACACGGAAAAGATCAATTCATACCAGAAACTCACAAAGATCAAAGTCTGTGAATGCCTCTTACAGTAGTCAGCTAGAAACGTTGAAAATCACAGGAGCATCTACCATTTGGAAAACCTGCAGACCTATCCAGAATCTAATGACCTCAAAATACTTGGGAGTTATACCCAACTAAGTCCTACTCAGAGTGGATTGTATGAAAATAATGGACCTAAATTAGTTGTGTCTATTATTTTCAGTGAGTCTATTCCAAGCAAAACTAGCACTGGATACAACCTTTGGATGCTAATGATTTTCCTCCTCCTTACTTTTTTATTTTGTTTAAAATATTTGTAGGCCGCCTTTCTGAGTAAAACCCACTCAGTGCTATAAAATAGCAGACAAAAATACAGTGGGTATAAAGATACAAAGTTAATCTAATTATGCAATCACATACATGTGTTCTTGGAAGTAGAAACCTCACTGGGTTCAGTGGGACTTACTCCCAGGTATCTGTGTATAGGATTGCAGCCGTTTCCCTTGCCAAAGAGCCCAGTGGTATTTCCCCCTCACCACAGCTGTGAAGTAAATTAGACGGAGATATCGATTTGCCCAAGACCACCCAGTTTCACAGCTGAGCTATGCATTCACACCTTGCCCCCATCGAAAGCTAGTCTCTGGGGTCTCTGGGGTCCTAAAACAGAGGTCATTCCCAGTTTTCCTACCTACCTGAGAGCCTTTCACACTTGCCCAGACAGTGACAGTACTGAGGTTTCACACCTGCAAAACGCGCTATCTTCAGATAACGGCTCAAAAACCCCATGTCGGTCCCACGCAACAGTATTTAGCAGGCAATGATTTGTGCAGAAACAAAAGGCCCATGTGCAGTGACTTCAGAGAGCAGGTTGGGTTTAGCATTTCTCATCTGGATTAGATTCAAAGGCACCATTAACCTTCATACCATTTTGCGACAGTGAGTGCGCCATGCTGAGAACTGGGGTGGATATCCAGTTGTATCTCCACATCCCATTTCAACAGACCCTGTGTCGGTTGCCACCCATGCAAATTCCCAATCCAGCTCAGGAACCAAGCATGCCGCCCTGGTCGCTGGATGCAGGCATCCGGCCAGCAGATTTTCATATCCAGCACTTTCTTGCACCCAAAGATCCCAACGTTTTGTGTAGAAAATCTGCGTACAGATCTACCTAGCTGGGTTGGGGGTGACTGTTTTCCATATACAGTATTTATAAGCATTTCTTAAAAGCTGTAAAACAACCCAAGCAGATCTGCTTGGTATTGACTTTTCCCTCCCACTTTTTTTTTTACAAAAAATATTGCAAACACTTGGCTTGATGAGGGATTGTAGTTTAGTTTAGATACACCAAGCAGGGAAGACCTTGAAACAAAGAGGTAGGACGCAATCACGGCTGACCTAGAAATATAGTGAGAGAACACAGAGTTGTTAATAACTTGATAACCTAAGAAGGGAATATGACAATTTAAGCAACTGCAATAAAACAAGGACTAAAAAATAGCCCTTCTGGGAAAGCAGCTTATTCTGTCAACAATAGGTGAGTGGAGTGAGCTTTAGTGGGAGCAATGGTTAGTCGTTTACTTTGTTTTAGTTAGTTTACCATAGATAAAGGCATCACAAGTTGCTTTTAAGTCTCTGAAATTCACTGCATCCTTTCAAGTGCAGTGTGCTATTTTTCCTACCTAAACTTTTCCTACTTAATAGCAGACAATTTTAAAAGCACTTGCAGAATCATTGTAATTGCATTCTTTACTTAAAATATTGAAAATACTCTTTTTTTACTCGGAAGTGCCAAAGGCTACTCTTTTTAATACTGGCTTCTCAGAAACATAATTACGTTAAAGAACAAAATAATAACAATAAGATATACATTGGAATTCTTGAATCCGGCATGTATATCATTTATGGAGCCTTTTATAAAATTAACCTTTGTTTACATTCCACTGATACCTTAATTTCAAACAAATCAGATAAATTGACAGGTGGCATCTTCTAGTCTTTTCTTACTCGCCAAAACGGGCACCAATTTCTTTGTTAGGCTGTGCTTTACTAAGAAAAACAAATAAATTGGGTAAAATACAAGATATGTTTTTAAACGAGAATTCTATATAAAGTATTGTGTTCTAATAAAATGTTATGCACTGTTTTAAAATGAAAACAAAAAAAAAACCTATTTGTAAATTGCTATAAATGTATTTTGTTAAATAATTACAGAATCAATGCTACTGTGTGAGTTTATTGTGCTAATATCATTAAAATAAATATGAAATTCCTCATTGAAGCAGAGGTATCTCGTCTGTGTCCCGCAAGAGTTACAATTGTCAATTTGTCCTCTGGTTGGTTCTGTGTAATAGCATATGCATGTGCATTTCTGAAGATTAAGGGTGTGACTCTAAGGTCTCTGAGAGGGCATCTCAAGGACTATAGAATGCTATGGACCATGCTATCTTTGGGTGGAGGAGGTGATCCACAGTGGAGGGCATATCCAGTGCCCTTGGCCAGCACTGGATAACTCTGCCTGCAGATCTGGGACAGAGGCCTCTGAGCTTCATTCCTTAGTCATCCCCCCAGAACAGGAAATTTAATTGCATAAAGATGTATTTGCAGGCATTAATCAACAAAGTGTATGCTACTCCCATTTGTTCAGGATTCAAGGCCAGCTGTAGACCAAGGCCCCAATGGTGAGAAGCCAGATTGTGCTATAATGGTTAAACAACAAAACTCTACAGAGCTATTCATGCACAATTCATGAGCTAAGAACATTTCAAAACATTAACAAAGATTCACATGCTGAAGAAGGTCAGGGGGGACAGCCCTGTTCATGTGTTGCAGTAAAAGGAACCAAGATCTCGTAGGTCTTTCAAGACTCACAAATTTATTATGGCACAAGCTTTGAAGGGACACAGTCTGCTTCATCAGTTTCCTGAGTTAAATCAGGTACACGGGCAAGTGGGAATTAATTTTTTTAAGCAATATGGAGAAATGAAGCCATGGCATCAAAAATATAAAGAAATAAAGTGATACAGAGGGGGGAAGGGGGAAGTGGGGGGGGGGAGAACAAAAATGTGTGTAAGAATATATATATATATATATATATATATATATATATATATATATATATATATATATATATATTTGCTTTCGTAGATTTTCACGGGTACAGGAATGCAGGTTTTGCACCAAAACCTGCATATATATATATATATATATATATATATATATATATACACACACACACACACACACAAATGCAATGCAGAATTGAAATTATTTCAATCAAATATTAATATTAATATTAATATTAAAGAGCAGTTTCCTAAGCCCCAATATTTTTCTGGGTACAAAAACAAATATAAACAGGAGAATTGCAGACTCTATAACGAGTGGTGCTTAAAGGTCTTCAACATAACACCTCTCTGTTCTTGGATATTTGTGAATAATTGCCATCAATTTAAAGCATTCCTTGGTTCGAATGCCATGTGTCGGATCTTGTATCTTGAGAAGGACCCTTTCCTAATGCTCTTTTGCTACGTGTTGTGCTTGGCAACACAAAATCTAAAATAGGCACAGAAAATACCAGGGGTTGTATCCAAAGTAGCACTGAGTAACACATCCCATCAGTGCAAGGATTTGCACTTGAGAAACAGGACTCTTCCCCCCTCCCTGTTTGCCCCCTGAATTTGTTTCTAGGGGCTCCCACAACCCTACAGAGATTTGGCAAAAGTGTGGGGCACAGAGGGGAGGGGGTAAAGCCCCATTGTGGCAGTGGAAATTCTTGTGTTAACAGGATGTGTTAGTTGGGTATCGCCCGCACATAGTTCAGAAATAAGTTTTGGGAGTCCATATTTGTGTCAGAAACTAGCATGATGGAACCTAATAATAATAATAATAATTGTTATTTATACCCCGCCCTCCCCAGCCAAGACTGGGCTCAGGGCGGCTAACACCAGGTATAAAACAATTGATTAAAATACAACTTAAAAACAAGATTAAAATACAACATTAAAATGCAGCCTCATTTCAGTAGAATCTCAAATCAAAAACTTTTTGGGGATGAAAACGTCAAACCTAGGCTGGAGTTATGCAAATGAGCAGGTTGCCTTGACTTCACGTTCTATGAAAGTGATATTATAAAGCTCTTACTAGTGTCACACTGCTGTCATTGAGATCTATACAGTGGTACCTCGGATTAAGAACTTAATTCGTTCTGGAGGTCCGTTCTTAACCTGAAACTGTTCTTAACCTGAGGTACCACTTTAGCTAATGGGGCCTCCTGCTGCCACCATGCCGCCACCACATGATTTCTGTTCTCATCCTGAAGCAAAGTTCTTAACCTGAGGTACTATTTCTGGGTTAGCGGAGTCTGTAACCTGAAGCGTCTGTAACCCGAGGCCCCACTGTACTCACCGAAATGTTTAAATGTACTCATTTATAATATTTCTCCTAAATCACACTGGATAAATAAGTAGCTATGCTATGGCTCAGCTTTCCATGGGAGAATCTTCCTTATACCATCCCTGATGTACCCAGGAGGTGTTGTGCAATTTTGTTGTGCTTTAAAAAGGAGGTTCCTATTGCTAGCTGTCACCTCTCTCATGACCTGGGAAAATGGATTTCAATTCACCGCTTCTGCTGGGCTGCCGTGAGGTATTCATTTCATTCAACAAGGGGGAAAGAAGCTCCATTTTTAAAAATAAAACTCAGTATTAAATTAGTAAAAACTTAAAACACGTTGAGAACAGAATTAAAACCAGTACCTCTTCAACAGTTCTGTAAGAATTGCTAGCAAATCTTTTTATAGCTTGGAATACAAAGGGTGCAACTGATTCAGTTAGATGAGATTGTATATCCATGATCAGGCAAGCTGTGGACCGCACCATCTGTAAAATTAAAAAATGACTGACCTCTCACAGGACTTTCCAAAACATAGAATGAACATTTCGTATTAAATAAAAAACAAAGAGCCCTTAACAATGTTGACTGCAGAGGAACCCAGAAGATTAAAGGATAAAATGACAGAATTTGATATTCTCAAAGTTTTAGCATTAGTTTGTTTGTTTATCTGGGAGAAAGCCTCACCAAATTCAGCAGTACTGAGTTCACAGCAGGCATGGATAGAATTGCTGTTATAGGTTGCATCCATGCTACACAGTTAAAGAGCTGTTATATCACGTCTTGGCTTCCCTCAAAGAGTCCTGGGAACTATAGTCTGTTAAACGTGTTGAGAGTTGTTAAAAGGTAAAGGTAAAGGGACCCTTGACCATTAGGTCCAGTCGTGACCGACTCTGGGGTTGTGGCACTCATCTCGCTTTATTGGCTGAGGGAGCCAGCATACAGCTTCCGGGTCATGTGGCCAGCATGACTAAGCTGCTTCTGGCGAACCAGAGCAGCACACAGAAACGCCGTTACCTTCCCGCCAGAGCGGTACCTATTTATCTACTTGCACTTTGACGTGCTTTCAAACTGCTAGGTGGGCAGGAGCTGGGACCGAACAATAGGAGCTCACCCCGTCGTGGGGATTCGAACCACCGACCTTCTGATCAGCAAGTCCTAGGCTCTGTGGTTTAACCCACAGCGCCACCCGCGTCCCGCGTTGTTAGGAGGCCTCTATTCCCCTCACAGAGCTATAATTTCCAGACTGGTTTAATAATCAATTCCTCTTCCCAGAGAACTCTGGGAACTGCAGCTCTGTGAGCGGACTGAGGTCTCCCTAACAGCTCTCAGCGCCCTTAGCAAACTACAGGTTCCCAGGATTTGGTGTAGCCATGTCAGTTAAAGTGGTATAATAGTGCTTTAAATGTACAGTGTGTCATCAGATATGGCCCAGGTATACCTCATCCTGAAGCAAAGTTCTTAATCCGAGGTATTATTTCTGGGTTAGCGGAGTCTGTAACCTGAAGCATATGTAACCTGAAGCGTATGTAACCCGAGGTACCACCTTACTAAATTCCCCATGTTATAAGGCCAAAGCACATATTCGGGATTTCTGAACAGGTCAGGCAAAACTAATGTCTGTTAAATTATTTTAAGTAACCACTCTTGCTTAAAAGCTCAAGTGCCCTGGTGGATTTGTTTTAAGACCTACCTAGTCTAGCATTCTTTGTCAGTATTCCAGCAATTAGCAAGCTCTGGGTGGTCCACATGAAATTACTTTTGAACCACCTTTAAGCAATTCATTGATAAAAATTTGCAATGAGGGTCCAGATAAGAAAATGTTTATTGAGTTCCTCTTATACCGAATGGTGGCCAAGCCGGATTGCAAGGGCTCTTTCTGTTGGCCCTGATTAGCAGCGCTGGAGAGCAGAAAATTGTGAGCCAGCAAAAAGGATACAATTACAATACTGTTGCAGATTTTCAGACTGGCTGCCAAAGGGATCAGGCACCTGTTGCTACAGTGATGAGGCAAGAGGCCCGTTGCCATAGAAACATACCAGCATCACAGGAGCCTGATGTGCACACGGCAAGCATTGCCATCTTTGTATATCAACATGGCTCAGCTTCTTTTGATAGCTTTATTGACGGCACATCGGCATTCAGAATCGCAAAGTGGTGATTATGGTATGGTTCGCTTGAAATGAATTAGTCCCCACAGTTTCATGGACCGGAACAAAAAACCAAATTCTGAAGCTCAATTCTAAAAAAGAGAGAGAGAGCAAAATTTGCAGACCTCCTCCTAGTTCCACAGTATGGTTTTCTCGTTCTACCCACCACCCACCCCACTTCGACCACCAATGCAGAAGGGATGTGGGGCCGTGATGGGATTTCTACATCCATGGCTGGGAGCAGAGGAGAAGATGAATAGAGGAGTAACAGGGTGCTGTGCCTGAACAGAAGTGATCCTTTCTAGATTATGCTGATTCGATTTCGGCACGATATTTTCTGTTTCCATAGCAACTAATCCAGTTATCTGCTTATAAATAGCCGTTTATAGTGCAGCACTATGGAGATTCAATTTTTAATCATCTTTCTGCATTAACAAGGAAAAGGAAGACCGGAATCAAAAGAGACATATTCTCTATGGGGATTTGGCAGCATCGGACACAGGGGTAAAGAACTTACATGCAAAAATGGGTATGAGAAACACTAACAGTTTTGATCACGGATGAAATATACATGGGTCTTTAATGAAGAATTTATAAGCCCTGTTTGTGCTATGTTCAAGAACAAATTAAGCAGGGCAGAAGTCACCACATCTCCCTACTCTTTTGCATAGGGCCACTTCACATGTTATAACTGGAGTGGGGAGTTGATCCCTCTGCCCTCATCCAGTCCCCACCTGCTTGCTTTATTGCTTATGCCAAGTCCAGGGGTTGGCACCACTTGCCAGCTTTCTCCTTTTCAAACTGAGTGTTGCCCTTGCGGAATTCCCAGGGAGGGGGACAAACTTAGAATGAGTTGGCTCCTTCTGTCATTGGCTCTGGCGCCACCTGCTGTTGGCCTCCTTGCCTTCCACCCCACTAGCCCCGATGGGCACCAGCCACCACTGGGTGTAGCAAATACAGCGAGGCAACTCAAAAGTGCCTACACTTTGCAACCATGCAACCAACAGTTTCACGTGTACTGGCTCGCCACACAGATTGTGCTCACCCATGAGATTGTCTCCATGCTACAGCCAAAAAATATCTGTAGGCAGCAGTCCTTGCAGAGGCAGACCACTGAAAACTCAGTGGCATCTCCATGTAGGGCTAGGAATATGCCCTGCTTAAATCCTGAAGAGACAGTGCCAGTGAGTGTAGACAATATTGGGTGAGTGCCAGGAGCAGAAGCCAGGAGCAGGTCAGCAATAAATCACACGGCGTCAGTGAAGTTGACTCTTTATTCATGGAAACAAGGTCGACTCGGGAGCCCAGTCCCCAGCTGTGGGGACTGAAGGTCCCCTCAGTTCCCTACATCTCTTCCTCCCCTGGGTCCTTTCCAAGCAATCTGAGACTTGATCACCATGCCTGCCTTTGCTCCTCCCTCTTCATACTTCTTCTGGTTCTGGGAGAGGGGAGCTGGTCGCAGCAGGAGAGGGATGCCTCCCTGGCTTCTTCAGCAGCCTGCCTCATCTCCACCTCTTGGTCCTCCTTCTCTCCAGCCTCTGCTTTTGTCTCTGATTCTGGACTGCTCTCTGCCACAGACTCCTCCTGCTCACTAAACCCTGTTACTTCTTCGGCTTCCGACACTTACACCTCCCAGTCTGCTCCCTCTTCTTCCTCTGACCACTCATCGTCATCTCACTACCACTCCTCGAACTCTTAGCCTTCTTCCCATGGGGACGACAACTAGAAATCTCCATGCTCTGACTTGCTGACACAGTGAGAGCCCACCCCCATGAAATGTATCAACTGAAGCAGTAATTAACCCTGATTTAAAGGTGACACATGCTGGCCGAAGCACATATCCACCTAAGCGTTTCACTCGGCTGTTTTCTTTTGCCTCGTGTACCATGCCATCAATATTGCTGACCCCATCTGGAAAACCAAAATTGAATTGCTCAAGCCATATTGAGGAAGCTTGAAAACAAATTTGGCAACCTATCTGCCATTAGGCAGGACCACGTGTGGAGGAGCAGAGTGTTTACATTTTAAATATTTATATTTCATATTTAAATATTGAAACTGGCATGCTCTTTTGCATTCTGTATGGTAATGAGTACTAATGTGAAAGTTTTGGTGCTCCGGCTAAAATGACGATTTTCTTCAAGCATTCACATTACAGGCTTAATTCCTTTAAGAGTCATTCCCTCACAACCCTGGGAACTGTGGCTCATTTTAAACACACACGCACACACACACACCATTTCAAAGTTAACAAGTTAAAAATACAGGCAACAAAAAGAACACATATAACAATACGTACAACATACTTGCTAATTAAGGGGAAGATGAAACATTGATTACAGCCCTTGATGTAACGTAAGTAGTAGGTTTCTGGGACAACTAGAAGAAGATTGCTTCCAGATGACCTGTTTATTGAGCACGTATCCTGATTTGTTTGAACAAAGTTTAAGGGGAGGTTAGGCAATATTAGTAGTTTATTGAGCATTCCATTGTTTGTGGGAAAGTTAGGCAATGTTGCTATCTGCATTATATATTTGAAGCAGCATCCTGCACTTTAAAGCAGTGTTTCCCAACCAGTGTTCCGCGGCACACTAGTGTGCCGCGAGACGTTGCCTGGTGTGCCGTGGGAGGAAGGCGGGAGGGGGGAGGGGGCGCCGCACGCACCCGCGTCAGGAGCCAGCACTTACCTCCCACGGTGCAGGGAAAGACTGGAAGAGCGTCGCAGCAACGCGCACGCGCAGAGCAGCCGTAAAGGGAGGCGTGTGGGTGGAGAAAAGGAGGGAGGGAGAGAGAGAGAGAGGGAAGGGGAGGGGGGAATCCCCCTAGGCGTGAAGGGAGCGCGCGCCAAAGGAGGGAGGGAGAGAGAGAGAGCGGGAAGGGGAGGGGGGAATCCCCCTAGGCGTGAAGGGAGCACGCGCCGTACGTTCCAAATTTAAAGGAGGGAGGAAGAAAATCCCCACGTGACGGCTTTTGCCTCCAGGACGGCATCTGCCTGCACCAACTCGCGGCTGAGCCAGGACTTTTCGTACACGTGTGGGCGCTTCGTAGCATGTGCTTGGCTTTGCCCGGAAGCGCTAAGGAAAGCGGCTTGGATCAGAAAGCCTGGGCTCTTGCCGCGCGCGGCATTGTGTTGAAGCATGCTGGTAGTTAGTGGGTTGGGAGAGCCGCAGCACCCCATTTTTTTTCATACAAACATGGCTAAGAAGCTTTGTGGAGTGTCAGTAGGTTGGCACAAACCATGACGTTTGGGGACATTAATCTAGCTCAGGGTTCTTAATACCCTGAGACGTTGCCTGGTGTCCTCTTTGAATAAGCGGGGCCTGAGCGTTCCACCAATTTAGGCCTCCTGCCCGGATGTGATATGGCTCCACCTTCCTCAAGGTGGTTCTGCTTTTAAATATTTTCCACCCTGTCACCATGAGGACTAGCGACTTCTTTTTGTAAAATATAAAATCGCTGCTCCTTGCTCTCGTGAGACTGTGTGTTTTAATTCGAAAAGGGTGTTCCGTGTACATTTGTGCGAGCTGTGCTGTAAAAAAAAGGGGTCTGTATCCGTTTGTCAGTGGCAATTGGATGGCCGGATACTGCAGTGATGGAAAAGTTTTTGAAAAGAAAAGAACTGGACTCTGAACAAAATTTGGAGCCAGATGAGAGCCCAAGTATGAGTGGGCATGAAAAGAAAGCAAAGATGGTTAGCTCAAGCAAATTCTCCGGCACAAGGCAATATAGCGAAAGCTATATTTCATTTGGATTTACTTTCACCGGAGATGCAAACCAACCAACTCCACTGTGCGTGGTGTGTGGTGAAAAGCTAGCTAACAGTGCTATGGTCCCAAGCAAACTTAAACGCCATCTCCAAACGAAACACCCTTCGCTTCAAAACAAGAATGCGGACTATTTTGTTCGCCTGCGTGAAAACACGGAGAAACAGGCAACTTTCATGAGACAAACCTCAAAGGTAAATGAATAAAGTATTTTATAATTTTTCACATTTCTGTTTACTTACTATTTCATAATAAAGTAATTATAAAATACTTTCTTTGTGTTTATTTGATTCCTATTAAAGAAAGTTACTTTATATATAGTCAATATAGGCACAGAGTTAATTTTTTAAACATTTTCTAATGGTGGTGTGCCTTGAGATTTTTTTCATGAAACAAGTGTGCCTTTGCCCAAAAAAGGTTGGGAAACACTGCTTTAAAGAGTCACGGCTTGCCCCAAAGAATCCTGGGAACTCCATTTTCTTAAGAGGGTTGTGAGCTGTTGTTGTTTTAAAAAAATAATTTTTATTTTTTAAAAAATTAAAGAGAGTGTTGTGAGTTGTGACGAGACTCCTATGAGCTATGATTATCAGATCAGCCTAACAACCAGTCCCTCTTCCCAAGGAACTCTGGGAATTGCAGCTCTATGAAAGGAATAAGGGTCTCCCCACAACTCTCTGCACCCATAACAAACTACAGTTCATAGGCTTCTTTGATAGAATCCACAACTGTTTAAAGTGGCACGATACTGCTTTAAATGTTCAGTGCAAGTGGAACACAAGTATTATCCCACACTTTCCAGTGTATTTACTTGTCACTGTCCTTATTGCAAAAAATTGAGGCAGGGTGGGGAAGCAGTTTTCTTTCCTGCAAGAAAATGCCAGCATGTGAATGAATCCTACCAAAATAGTGATGATCTAGAGAAGGACCCTAAAACAGCCTAAGGAGATGCTACTAACTACTGAGAGACTTTGGACATGTAAGTAATAAAGCCAACTTACTGTCAGGAGAAGAAAAGATTATGAATCTGTGTTTGATCATAATGTAGTTGTAAGCTTGAAGGGCTCCCACACATGAGAGAAATGGAAATTTTGATGCCACAATGTGTGTGTGTGTGTGTTTCTTCCTTGTCACATCTGCTAAGGAAGCACATTTTGCATATAATCATGGTCTCCCAAGTTTTCCCAATTCACTGCTATTTCTGCAACGGACTCTAGGAACCTCTAACAGAGAATTCTCACCACAACTACCATTCCCAAGATTCTTTGAAGGAAGGCATGCCAGTTAAACTGATATAAAACTAATACTGCATTTGCATATTTCAATCAAACAGAACTATCTTTGGCAGATGTTTTCTTGTTGCATGCTTAAAAAACCATCAGAGACAAATTAAAAAAAAACCCAACTTTACAAAGGAGCCTTTTCCCCCCAACTACCCCTCTGCTGGGAACTTTTATGTAATATCTGCCCTAAATTAGTAAGCCAAAAAGTACCCAGGGAATTTAGAAAAGCAGTTTTATGGCTTCAAGGTAAACTCCTTCATATATATTGGCAATCTCTTTGCAATCGCAGCATAATGTTGGTTGTAACCGCAAGGTATTAAGAGTTTTAAATAGAAACGTTAGTAAGATAGTGTTATGAAGTCAATCAAGTAGGTCAACAGGAGTCCAGTTTCATAATTGAAGGCAGCAAATTAGGCCTGCGGGGATCCTGTTTTAATAAGCGAAGGCACCAGGTAGCTGTACATTACAAAGGAAGGGTTTAGCTTAGCATTTGTAAGAAATAAGCATGCAGCTGATGGAACTGTGATGCTCATCAGCTACATCTTTCCCCTGAAATCTCCTTAAACACACACACACACATTCAAGCATCATGGGAATTTTTTACAATTACACTGAGAAAGGTGTATCCCCCCCCCATATGTTTCCAATTTAGAAGACAAATGTAAAGTACAAGTTGGAGAGATCTATAAAGAACAATGAGGGGAAGGTTGTTGTTTGTAAATATATTTATTGTTCGCTTTTTATTGTAAGTGACTTACAATATTGTTGTTGTTTAGTCCTTTAGTCGTGTCCGACTCTTCATGACCCCATGGACCAGAGCACGCCAGGCACTCCTGCCTCCCGCAGTTTGGTCAAACTCATGCTGGTAGCTTTGAGAACACTGTACAACCATTTCATCCTCTGTTGTCCCCTTCTCCTTGTGCCCTCCATCTTTCCCATCAGGGTCATTTCCAGGGAGTCTTCTCTTCTCATGAGATGGCCAAAATATTGGAGCCTCAGCTTCAGGATCTGTCCTTCCAGTGAGCACTCAGGGCTGATTTCCTTAAGAAGGGATAGGTTTGATCTTGCAGTCCATGGGACTCTCAAGAGTCTCCTCCAGCACCATAATTCAAAAGCATCAATTATTCAGCGATCAGCCTTCTTACAATATAGAAACAAACAAACACAGACATTAAAACGGACATAAAAGAAAAACATAAAAAATTGTCTTTTTGATTAAAATGTCCCACCCACTCAAACAGGTCACAGATAATGGCTACTTACCCAGTCCAGGGGTGGGCAGCTGTTACAACCTGTTGCAGCAGACTCCATCCCTTGAGGAGTGACATGGGGCAAGGTGGCCAGCAGTTGGGAAATTCCCGGGCCAGCCACTTGGATTGGCAGGCTGTCCCACCTCCCGATATTCTGGCCAATCCAGCCAGGCTGGGTGGAGCTTGGGAGCAGACCAGAGTGGAGCAGGTTTCACTCTGGTCTGACCCCAGCCTATATATGCCAACAGCATATTCCATTGAGCAATTCTCTTGCACAAACTCAGCCGAGGTGAGTGGATGCTGTGCAATACCACAGCAGTGCTCTGGCATTCCTCCCATTCTTTTAAATGGTCATAGGTGGATTGTGTAGTAGCAGATAGATGCCTACCATAATACCCAGCACATCCTTAAGACTGCAGTGCTTTTACACAGCTCCCGTACATTTCAGTGAACGTTGCACCAGGGAACATCCCATTGCTGTTGCGACATTACACCTTCCTGAAATGTGTTTCTACAATGGGTTCCAAAATACTGCTTAGACAGAGTTGCTAAAATGTCCTCGAGGAAAGCTTGCCTGAATAGCCAAGTAGCCTTTCTTTGCAAAGAACAGGAGGGAGCCTGAGTTGCTTAAACACACTTTGTCCTCAGGAAGTGTGGGAGCCTCTTCATCATCACCTCCCTTTGTGCAGAAATTTCAGGAGTTGCTTTTGAGGTTTGGGGACTGAGCGGATAACACAGAAACACTTCCTCTCATCTCAAAGCAAGAATTGACCTTATCACTTTCTCACAAACTGCAGATTGCTTCCCCTACATTAATGAAAAGGCCTTCTGTCTTTCCAGAATATGAGGATTCAATTACATTAAGAAGCTATTAATTCAGAAGTTCAGCTGTTTGCTGGGTTTGCGAAGTCTCTCTCTGCTGCCAAGGATACAACACTATTTCTGCAAACAGCTGTCTCTTTCTATGAATTGCAGATCAATCATGCTCTAAAGAAATAAAGACTTCAGCGAGATGCCTCATTTTGTCTTGTAATCTAAGGAAAACAAAACAGGACTCTAATCCTTTATTCTTCCAATACAGAAAATAATTCAAAAGAATGCCATATCTATCTCTGAGTCTTTCTCTCTTCGAATATCTAATTGGGAGCTCTGATCTTTTCATTGTGATTATTAGTTTCCAAGAGACTTCATTAACTCATCTGTTGGTGTACAAATTAGGTTCATATGTTTAAGGATGGAGAATTAAGTAAAGGTCTTTGTTTCTACTTTCAACAGACCTTTTCCATATAAGGTATCACTGGAGGACTATTTCAAGCTGATCCATAGGTGGTATCTGACTCCCCACATCCTTATCAGAGTCACAGAACCTACCAGTCCTACACTGGAGAGGGTGTGAGGAGATAGGTACCTTCTATCATATGTGGTGGCCCTGCCCAGTAGTCCAGGATTTATGTGCATGGATATTTCACGAAGTCAGCCTAATAACATCTAACCTTTTGAGAGCATTCCAGTCAATATTTGACAGAGAAGATTCTGGTGCACATGAATGGGACCTATTAGCTTAATTTTTCATGGCAGCCAGAATCATAAATGCAAAACGCTGGAAAACTGCAAGCTTGGACATGAGTAATGAGTGGTATACCCAGGTTTGGTCCACAGCCCTAATGGAAAAAATTACAAAACAGGTTAGAGAGATGGGGAGGGGACAGAAATGTTTAGACACTGAGACATTGGCTTAGCTTTATTCCATACTTACCCCAGCAAGAACAAGATTGCAGTTCACCCTCGATGCACAGAGCATTATGGAGGAATCTCCTTGGGTAAATAGTAAACCATATTTATTATATCATGAGCCTATACCTACTTTCTTTATTTTATATCATTATTGGCAGTGCTTTCTTTCTGGGGGGACGCATACCCCTAAAGATTTTGTGAATCTTTGTACTTTTGTCTATTTACTTTATTTTTCTCGATTTGAACGATAAAATGGTGATTTTCTTGAGTCGAAATGAGAGTAGACCCTAAACATTTTTTAAGAAAAAAAAAGCACTGCTTCTACCTGACCTGACTGAACCAATAAAATGTGTAATTGGCATTGATATTAATGGCATGGCTACTCTGTATCTCATTGTCATATTTTGTACTGTTATTTAATGTTATTAAACCAATTAAAAACATATGTTTAAAAAGAAACCTCTGCACTTCTCAAGAAATCTGAGTGCATTGCGGAGGATTCTGGGTCCAGTTCTAGGGCATACGGGATTCAAATGGGGTAGTAGAGAGACCCACTGCTGTGCATTTACCCAATCTGGTCCAAGTATGACCAAGAGCACACCAAATGCTCCCCTGTAGCTATGTGCTGCAAGTCGACCCAGGACTAGCCTAGAAGCCATGCGTCAAAAAGTGTATCAGAACCAGCATGAGTAGGTTCTGGTACATACATTATTCCATGAACTTGGGAGTCAACTGGTGTTGGCCACAGTCGCATCCTTTGGATACTCTTTTCCTCATCAGCTGTATTTAATAGCAGTGAATACAGACAGGCAGTCAATGAGAAACCAACCTCTCTGGCCTACTGCCCTTACTAAGTCTCCAAACAAGCTGATCTGTGATTGGATAATTGCAACCCTGGAAAAGTCAGCAGAGTCAGCTCAGGAGATCTGAGATTGTTCCTATCAGAAGCTAGTTCAGATCTCCAGTTCTACCCCTCTTGAGGAGCATATTCTGTGAAGCTTGGAGAAAGGAGCTGCTGTTGTCACCATAAGCAAACTACAGACAACTGACAAGGGACAAAGAAGAAAGCAATGACATTGCCTCTCAGTTCTGATTGTGCTCTGGTGTGGTACAAATAAGCACAATGGCCTAGAATTGCAAAGTTTCCCCCTCCCTCATTCATCCCTAGCCCATCATACTTTTAGTTGATGCTAGATAAAAAGGTGAGAAGAGAAGACTCCCTGGAAAAGACCCTGATGTTGGGAAAGAAGGGGAAGGGGACGACAGAGGATGAGATGGTTGGACAGTGTTCTCGAAGCTACCAACATGAGTTTCACCAAACTGTGGGAGTCAGTGGAAGACAGGAGTGCCTGGCATGCTCTGGTCCATGGGGTCACGAAGAGTTGGACACAACTAAACGACTAAACAAAAACAACAGATAAAAATGAAATAGCAGGATGTAAAATAGAGAAGCTTGTTGGCACCCCTATCAGCACGCGTCATAATATCCAACTGACCACTTAGAAGAAGCAAATCCTACCAAACTCTTAAATCAGAGAATGTTCACCAGCCTGTGAAATCTGGAAAACATATTTCCTCTGCAACTTGGATAAAAGATGTTAGCAAGCCTGTAATCTGTTAATGGACAGATGCTGACCTGAATTCAGACTGCTTTGAAAAAATACTGAGGTCATCAACAACAACAGAGATTTGTATCCAGGGCTCACTCAGTTTGAAGCAATAATAATAATAATAAAGGACTCTACCTTACAAACACACAAAGGCAATATCCGTTTTCTTTTCCTGTCACACAAGTTATCTGCAAGT
The DNA here is from genome assembly GCF_964234715.1 of Podarcis melisellensis. NCBI lineage: Eukaryota > Metazoa > Chordata > Lepidosauria > Squamata > Lacertidae > Podarcis > Podarcis melisellensis. The sequence continues at coordinate 72,589,491 of NC_138538.1, read as the reverse complement.
CATCTCCCAATCCTTGGTACCAATGGAAACTATGTATTAATTTATGAAATGCTTATTTAATAACAGATGAACTCCAGAATTAGTTACAGTGACCTGCAGTTAATGACAGACAGGGATTCAGTCCATATTTAGCAGCAGCAGCAGTAGCAGCAATAGTTAAGATCAGCAGAGGAGGCCCTCTTCCATCACTCTCCAGGGTGCCACAGAATCTATTTTTTGTTTTCTTAGCAAGAGGCAACAAGATTATTTCGTTTTTTAAAGTGAACACATTTAGTCTTCACTGGTATTACTGAGGACAGACTGTGTGGGACACAATTCATGTACCAACTTTAGTTAGTTTCATCACTGATGAAAAGTTACCCTCCTTGCCACTTGCTACATCTGTTTACCCTTTCATAAATTCAACTGATGAAAACCAGGAAGATAAAATGTTAGAAAGACCGTTTGCTTGTGATAATCCATTAACACGGCGATTGCTAGAGTGTCAAGCTTTCCATTATCACAGAACTTGGACTCCCTGAAAGCACGGCAGACATTCCAAGGGTTATCATTTATATGTCATTTTCTGAAGTCTTGAAATCGGGGGGGGGGGCCGAGTATCATTTTCACAGCAGTGATACACTTTTGTCTGTAAGATTCAGAAAATGGTGAGATGATTGGTAGAAGATGAATAGAGGAACATCTTTACTTCTTCCATCCGGCTAATTATCTCTAGGGTCTGCTAGGTGCCTATTGATGGAACCCAAAGGGACTCACCCATTTCTGGTTCCAACCCTGATCCCAGTTACCTAACAAGCTCATTATCTGTGCTGCATAACTGATGGTGAGATACAGGTGGCAGAAGGCCTAGATCTGCCCCCCCCCCCACACACACACGATACGATACGATATATTTATTATCATTGACCCATACAGAACGATGAAATTGAAAAATATACATAAGACATTCAAAAAACCCCTAAAAACTCTGAAACCCCATTTCAAAATACAATACTCCTATAGAGACTCCTTATACTGCGTTTAAAACCAGAATTGCATTTGGGTAGAAACTGTTTCTCAGGTGGCTAGTCCTAGTCTTTATAACCCTGTACCTTCTTCCAGAAGGCAGAAGCTGAAAGAGATCATTTCTGGGGTGCGCACTATCCTGCGCTATCTCTGCAGCTTTCTTATGACACCTGGCAGGATAGATTTGATCTAAGGTGGGAAGAGTGCACCCAATTATTCTCTCTGCAGTCTTTACAACCCTGGACAGCATTGTTTCCCCCTGTAATATTCCCTGTAACACACCATATTTGTATATATTGGAGAGGTGGTCCCTGAGTCCAAGAACCTAGAAAATTCTCAAAATCCTCGACCTTATGTAGTGCAATTGCCAAGAGAATGCCATATTTTTCCGTGAATTTGATGAGGTTTTTTGACTCAAAAATCATGTAAAAAAACCTGCGGTTGTCCAATACACAGATAGTGGCATGGGGGGGAGAAGTGGGGTGCCACCAGCCAGCTCATTGGTGGGGGCGCAGCTTCCCCCTATGTCGCTGCACGCAGCGGGTGCTCCCTGGGTCCTTTCCAGTGTGCAGCGGCATCAGGAGAGGTTGTGCTCCCAGAGCACAACTTCCCCTGATGCTGTTGCGTGTGGTGGGCACTCCCTGGATTGTTTCCTGCACGGCGGCGGCAGCATTGGAGTGCAATGGCTGGCAGGAGCGCAAATTCCCTGTGGCGTTTGCCTCCTAGGTGGGTCATAAGGAAAGGGTTAAATGAGTGTGATGTGATTGGCGAGTGGGAACCTGAGGGGAGGAGTTAGAGATAGAATTGGAGTTGTTGGAAAGTCAGTTGAGAGTTGGGAGTTGGAGAAGGAAGAGGGAGGATACGTCCGAGTTGTGTTGTGAGAGAGTGAGAGGAACTGTTAGGTGGAGTCAGATAGATAGTTGGGATAATCAATTTGAAGATGTTAAGAACATATAGGTCAGAAAACTGTCTGGACCCTGTGTGATCACAAACGTCCCAGCAGCGGTGGGATAACATCAGTACCTGCCACCACTTTTGTGGCAATCGCTGTGTTACGTAGTAAGAGCTGATTCACGAATTTATCAAAATGTGGGGTGGAGGCAGTCTGCACCTGATTTTGCACAGAACTTATGACACAGTATATGTGGTGGACATTTCAACTCAAGTAGACCTCAGTCAATCAAGCAGACCTGGGCTGGATCTTCACACAGGAAAAAAACCCGCTATAAAGAAGTCATAAATTTAATCGGTATAACAAAAAAAACCCTCTATGTAAAATTGCATTGACAAAGTTTTGTGCTCTACAGCGACATCTTGTGTCGCATGTTTATAACACAGTTATAGCATTCTAACATGGCTAATGTAGCTGAGTCCACTTATTATTAACAGTCAGAAGGAATCATGGAAAAGAATCTTGTTTACTCAGGCACTTGATGGCTGAAATATACTGTTCCTGACAACCTTTTGAAATTCTCAGCTGTGAGGGTACATGGTTATTTCAAAAAAGGTTTTAGATTTTCTGAATTGTTTTAAAATATGCATTGTTGTATCACTTTGTTGTTTGCTGCCCTAGGCTGCTTAGGGAGGAAGGGCGGGATAGGAGCCTAATAAATAGATAAAACTTGCTTGCCACAAAAGGGGTATGTGTACATGGAACTCTGCTTCCCTTGCAGAGTTCAGAAGCATAGTGCCCATTTCACAGCTCTCTCCTACTAAACTTGTTCCTACGTACCTGGCCATTTCATCTGGATGTCAGGTGGTTATTAGTCCTACCTGACAGAGAATAGCCCTCTGTTTCAGTGGCTGCCTGGTTCCAGATCCCTTTAAAGAGCAAGGTATCCTAAGAACAGAGAGAAGGGGCCTTGAAGCTCCCCCCCCCACAGTGCTGGATTTACGTATAAGCTAAACAAGCTATAGCTTAGGGCCCCACTCTCTTGGAGGGCCCCCAAAAAATTAAAGGGGGGGGAACCTGGATGTACATTTCCAAAATATAAGATGAAAAACAAATAAAATAAAACCTACATACAGCAACAGTGTTTTGTGTTGTGTAGGCTCCTATGATGTAAATCAGGCTTCCTCAACCTCTGCCCTCCAGATGTTTTTGGCCTACAACTCCCATGATCACTAGCTAGCAGGACCAGTGGTCAGGGATGATGGGAATTGTAGTCTCAAAATATCTGTAGGGCTGAGGTTGAGGACACCTGATGTAAGTAATGGGCCCCGCCTGCTAGCCTGATCCCTAAAATATCACTGGTTTGCTCATTTCTGGATATAGGGTGCCTACATTCTGCATGTGCAAATGGACTTTAGATGCCTATTAGGTCCATAAATTGTCATACAGCATATATTCAACACACAAAAAACAGTGACAATTTGTTGTTGACAAAGGACAACTGGACATATAAAGGGCCCCATTACCTTCAGTAGCTTAGGGCCTCATCAAACCTAAATCTGGCCCTGTCCTCAGTTACAACCTTGACAACAGGCTCAGCAAACACAGTTCACCGGGTCACAGTCTTCCCCACTATAATGAAATTATTACATTTCTATTTAAATTATAGTAATTATTTCCAAAATTATTGGACATACAAATCTTGACACATAGTCATATAAATTAACCTACACCAATGTTATGCAAACCAGCACCCTCTTTTTCAGTGATGCATAAGTGACCAGCCTGTCTGGTTGCATAGATTTGGACCCCACATACAACCTATTGCATGTGACATGGAAAATGTCCTGTTCACAGATTGCCCCCCATTGGACTGGGATCTTTGGTTTTAATCTCCTCTTCTTTGCATCTGGTATTATGCTTAGTTTTCAGTCTGCTTTGTGGATTATACTGTTTTGTCAGGGGCGGAAGAAGGTTAAAATATACAAGGTCAGATTTATGCTGTGAAAAGTTCTACAAAATATGAATGGATGGCACAGATGTCTAAGAGTATAATATTGGACCCTACCGAAAAAGACCTTCATGTTTCTTGCCTCTGTTCTGTATTAAGCAGCAGACAAACGTGTACAAATTATTTGCAAACTGCTGAACCTTTTTACATAGTTCCACCCACTAGGTATTGTGATGGTTTTAAATGGATTGCGTTATTCCTTATAAGAGGGTCTCAGCAAGAATATTTTGACATTGCTGTTTTATCTCTATGTGTTGCCATTTACACTAAGGACACATCTTGCGCTAATAAGCATAACTTCTGGAGAAAATATCCCAGCAAAGCTATATTTGAATCCCGTGTTCTACTTAGGAGAAGCAGAAGAATAAATGAATCAACCATCTCATTTTCAGGCTATGGCTTTGGAGCTTCAAAATGAAAAATGCAGTTTTCTGAAACGACTTCTGTATATGTCTATGCTGCAAATTCAAATAAGTTTCGAAGGAGCACTGAGAATTGTAGTTTTGTGGAGATGCTAGAATAGTTTAGTGCAGGGGTAGGGGTCAGCTGATTGAAGCAGGGAGCACTTCTGCAAAAAGAATCTCAGGAAGGGATTTCTGTAGCCAAAAAGGAGAAGAAACAATTGTTCTCCGATTATCAAAAGTCATTGTTGTGGTCTATGAGTTCTAAACTCAACATACACACACCCAAAAAGGTGATTTCCTTGGGCCAAGCTGCAAAACATTATTTACCAACTCCAATTTGCTTAATTGAGAGCTGCTATTAACTAATGAATTAGCTGGCTGAAGACTGCTCTTTGCTTCTGGGTTCCATAAGCCATAACATTTGGAAAGACAGAATGTGGGTGGAGAACAGAGAAAGCCATAGGAAGTGAATTTTCAAGGCAAGAGAACCTGAAAAGGCCAAGAAAGTATCAAGGGGACAGCATGAAAATTTCAGAACAGAATTTCAGTGCTGAGATTTCCGCTCCAAAAATCGACGCACTAGAAATCTATCTTGTACATTTGGAACAAATTCCACTCTGGGCTGCAGTCTTGGATCCTGCTTTACACTTCAGAGAAAAAGGCACCCAGCACCCAATTGCAAACAGGAAACAAGAGATGCATATGGCATCAGAAGGATCAGGATGCATCTATCCATGATCACTCATTGCCATGAACTCAGGAATGTGCATTTCATCAACTACAAAGTGCCTGCACACTTAAAAAAAAAATTATTTACTTTTTTTCCGATACAAATAAAAACCGCCAAAAGACACATACAACAAAAATCATAATAACAATAATAACACCATTTGACAATTTAGATTTGAATACACTGATATACCTATGACTACACCTTTTTTAACAATATTTTCCCACCTCTCTCTCCTCCCTCTACTTCCCACCACTATCCGCCTTATCGCTTAAATATTCGTTCCAGATTTATTCATATTTATCCATTCTTATTTTGTGTCGACATGCAATTCGTTTGTATGTAGCTAATCTGTCCATATTATCAATCCATGTGCTCAATGGAATCTGCCTGCAAATTTGATCCCTAGATCTTGGCAGCAGGACTCAAGTGCCTTACTCTCTGGGCCACCGGCATAACTTATAGGAGGAGGGTTGGGTCAGTGGTGCAGGGTGCACTTTTGGGAATAGTAGGACGGAAAGAAAGGGGTGGCATTCAACTAAGTTTTATTCAGGGCAGACCCATTAAAATGAATGAACATGACTAAGTTCATAGAATCACAGAATTGTAGACTTGCAAGGGACAATGAAGGTCAACAATCCAACTGCCTGCAATGCAAGAATATTTTGTCCAATGTGGGGCTCAGACCCACGACCCTGAGATTAAGAGTCTTCTGCTCTACTGACTGACTTCAGTTGGTGTACTTTCAGTAAAACGTAGGTGAATACCACTCACAGTATGTAGAGCTGGAGCCACTGACCAATAGAGCTAACTAATTCTAGTTTTGTCCCCATCGCCCTCCATTCTGAGTTGCTCAAGAGGATGTACCGAGGCTACAGAGGAGGAAGCTGATAGGCAATGGCCCATACCCTGAACAAGTAATAAGATGGCAGGCAGACAGGGCTGGCTAAGGGCAGACTGAGGTTGATGGGGCAGTAGAAGAAGAAGAGGAGTTCGGATTTGATATCCTGCTTTATCACTACCCAAAGGAATCTTAAAGCAGCTAGCATTCTCCTTTCCCTTCCAACCCCACAAAAAACACTCTGTGAGGTGAGTGGGGCTGAGAGACTTCAGAGAAGTGTGACTAGCCCAAGGTCACCCAGCAGCTGCATGTGGAGGAGCGGGGAAGCGAAGCCGGTTCACCAGATCACGAGTCTATCGCTCATAACCACTACACCACACTGGCTCTCATTCACCCAAATGGCCCAACTTCTAGTGGTCTTTCTATGTCACAGCACTCACCTGACCATTCTTAGAAGGGAAACAACACCCAGTCAGCCCAGAAGAAATGGGACTTGGAGAACAAAAAGGACTCCTGCTGACCTTTTATAAGGATTCCCTTGAGATTTGTTGCAGTTTCAAAGACTTGCCATGCCTCCTCCTGAACCTGACCACCTACCCAGTTTAGATCACACCCATCAACCTCTGGCCTTTTGTATTTTTATCTGCCTGCTCCAGAACCACTGGCCTGTTTGGACCACAGTGTCTGCCTGGGATACAACTGGGCACTGACAGTAGCAAGCACAGTAATGTGTGTGAGGATTCTGTAGAACTCTGTAGTTCTGACACTAAGTAGCTAGCATCAGTCACAGTCAGCTCCAGTATCCTTGGGGGACAGAATGAGCTGCCTATAACAAGCACCCAGCTATCAAATTATAAATTAAAGTATGCAGCACTATAAAAACCCAGGTGCATAAAACACACACACACAAAACATGCACATCAGGAGATCAATCTAAATTTGAAAGAAGGATATGCATCATGGTGGATGCAACTGTAATAATAATATATAAGAAAACTGGCCAGTCCATAATAACCCCATTAATTATACCTGTAAATGTGGGATGTTTGGAATTATAGGCCTTCTCATACTGTATCATCATACTTATTATTCACTTCACCCATTAACTTTAATTCATTACGAATTATTTCTGTATCTGTGGTTTGGCTGTTGTCCACAATTTTTTCATAACCTTGCTTCTTGTGAATTAAATAAGTCAAACACTAATCAGCTTCTCAAGACAAATATTAAGTGGCTAATTTTGAAAATCTGAGTCATGTTCACTGTGATGGGACGATGAGCTGCTTGTGCGTAAAATGCAAGTCCCTCAGAGTTTGATCAGGCTTTCAAACCTCTGCCTGTGACGGAGCCCCTCCAGCATGGCTGCGTCAATCACTAGTAGAATCCGAAAGTGGCTGCTTTCGGAAACGTTTCCAACATAAAAGCTCCTTAACGGAAACACGTCGTCTGGCCTCTCGGCGTGACAGTTTCCGTCGAGGTGTGGGTGTCCCTATAGGAGGTCCTGAGACCTCCCCACTGGTTTCGCTTGAAGCGTCTCTGAGCCATCCCTCCGACTCACTTTCCCTTGGAGTTCTTGCTCGCCCTCTACTGGTTCCCTCTTCCGCTGCTACTGCTCTCTCACCCTCAGTGAGCCTTTGCGCCTCCGGCGCTTTAGATGTCAGTTCCCTGACATCCACCTCCCCTCCAGGGCCCCCTTCACCCCCTCCCGTCTCCTCTCCTACTGGCGGTGAGGAGGTAAAACCCTTGAAAGAACCTCCCTCATCTTCCGACGTCGCGAACACTTCCTTCCACTTGTTGCTGTTCCTACTCTCTAGGTACTCTTCGTCATCAGAGTCCACTCCCTCTTCCAACTCCGACTCCGCGAACCCTTCCATTTCCTCTTCCTCATCGGTGGTGCCGAAATACTCCCTCCTAAACCTTGCTATCGGCTGAGGTTTCCTCGGGAACCTTTGATGGAACGTTTCTGTTAAAACCTCGTCATTGACTTCCTGCGCACTTACCCAGGTGTTTTCTGACTCCGGTTCCCCTTCCCACGCCACTAAATACTCCACCTGATTTCCCTTCCACCTGGAATCGAGGATTTCCGCTACATGGTTGCGGCGTTCCCTCTCTTCCAAGGCTGGTCCCCTGACGTGCTCCCCTTCACCTCCTCCCCTGTATGGTGACAGTAACGACCTGTGGAACACTGGGTGCAATTTCATGTGATTGGGTAATCGGAGTTTGAAAGCTACCGGGTTGACCTGCTGAATCACCTCAAAGGGTCCCAATCTTCTGGGCCTCAGTTTCTTACAACCCCCTTTGAACGGCAACCCTTGGGTTGACAACCACACTTGATCCCCCACCCTTATGGTTTCACCTTCCCTTCTGTTCTTGTCTGCCTGCTTCTTATATTGTGCCTTAGCCCTTTCTAAGTTGAGCTGGAGCTGCTGATGGATGGCTTCCATCTCTTCTACAAAATGTTCAGCCGCTGGGACGCTCCATCTCTCCCCTCCTTCCCCTGGAAATGCCCTGGGGTGACACCCGTAATTAGCCAAAAAGGGACTCATCCCTGTGGACACATTCTCCGCATTATTGTAGGCAAATTCTGCCAACGCCAACTTTTCGACCCAATCGTTCTCTCTGTCATTGACATAACACCTAAGATATTGTTGAAGAATGCCATTTGCCCTTTCCGCCTGCCCGTTGGTTTCAGGGTGCCGGGCAGTTGAAAAATTGACTTCCACGTGTAACAAGCTCATGAGCTTCCTCCAGAACCTGGAAGTAAATTGTTTGCCTCGATCTGAGATCACCCTCGAGGGAGCCCCGTGCAACCTAAAGATATGTTCCACAAACAACTTCGCCGTTTCTTCCGCTGTGACTGCATGTGAGCATGCTACAAAGTGGCACATCTTAGTTAACAGGTCTACTACTACCATGATGGCTGTTTTCCCCTTGGACCTTGGCAGATCCGTCATAAAATCTATTGATATCGCTTCCCAAGGCCGTTCTGGTGTGGGTAAAGGTTCTAATAACCCTGCCGGCGCCCTTCTTTCCCCTTTGGCTCGCTGACATTGGTCACACCCTCTTACATACTCCCTTACATCTTCCCTCACCTTAGGCCACCAAAATTCCCTGGTAACCAACCACATGGTCTTGTGTTGCCCAAAATGTCCCGCCGTGGGGCTATCATGCAACTGCTTGAGTACTCTCCCCCTCAATTCACCTTCGGGTATATACAGTGCCCCTTTGTAATACAATGCCCCATTTCTTTCCTCAAAACCTCCGGGGCTCTCGCCCTCCCCCCTGAGACCTCTGAGCTTATCCTGGGCATATTCATCATTTTCCGTTTCCTCCACCAGTTCTCGTTGCCCCACCATCGCCGCCCCACACACCCAGCGGTCCTCCGGGATGACATGTCTCTCTTCGATCACCCCCTCCCCTTCCCAATATTCTGGTTTGCGTGAGAGCGCGTCCGCCCTGACGTTTTCTGGGCCTGGCACATAACAAATCTCAAAGTTAAATTTGGAGAATTCCTGTGCCCATCTCACTTGTCGTTGGTTGAGCACTCGAGCTGTTCTCCAATACTCTAAATTTTTGTGGTCGGTGCACACTTGCACCTTGTGTTGTGCCCCAATTAATAAATGTCTCCACCTCCGGAATGCTTCGTGAATGGCAAGTAGTTCCCTGTCATACACCGTGTAATTCCTCTCGGACTTATTCAGCTTCCGCGAGAAGAAGGCACACGGTCTCCACTCCGACGCACTCCTCCCCGGTTGAAGAAGGACCGCCCCTACCGCCCGGTCGGATGCATCTGTTTCCACTCTCATGGGTTTTCGTAAATCCACATGCAGAAGTTGTTCTTCCGAGGCGAAAGCCCTTTTCAGTTCTTCAAAGGCTCGATCCGCCTCTGCCGTCCAAACAAATTTCTTCTTGCTGCTGAGACAGTCGGTGATGGGCGCCGTCAAGTGGGCAAAGTTCTTGATGAACTTCCGATAAAAGTTCCCAAATCCCAAGAATCTTTGCACGTCCTTCTTGGTCTTCGGTGTCTTCCATTCCAGTACCGCTTGGACCTTGCCTGGATCCATGGCCAATCCCTTGTCTGACAAGCGGTACCCCAGGAATTCCACCTCCTTGGTATGAAACTGGCACTTCTCCAGTTTCACCCACAGCTGGTTGGCTTGCAGCCTGCCCAACACTTCTCGAACGTCCCTCACATGCTGTTCCTCATTTTCCGAATACACCAACACGTCGTCTAAAAAGGCCACACAATTCTTGTAGAGCAAAGGTCCCAGAACGTGGTTTATAAAAGCTTGAAAACACGCGGAGCCCCCTTGTAGACCGAAGGGCATAACGAGGTATTCAAAGGCTCCCAACGGGGTAAACATGGTGGTCTTCCATTCATCTCCCTTCCTTATGCGTATCAGATTGTACGCCCCCCGCAGGTCCAGTTTTGTAAAAATCTTTCCCTTCCTTACTCTGGTCAAAATGTCATCAATTCGGGGCATAGGGAAAGCCAGGGGCTCCGACACTGCATTGAGGGCCCTGAAGTCACACACCAGTCTCGGTTTGTCTGTGTTCTTTTTGTCCACAAAGAACACTGGGCTGCCCCCCACCGCTCGGGACTCTCTGATGAAACCTCGCTTCAAGTTTTTGTCAATGAACTCCCTCAGCTCCTGCATCTCCCTGTCTGACATGGCGTACAGCTTGCCTACTGGGAGTTGGGCCCCTGGGAGTAGGTTGATTTGACAGTCAAAGGGTCTATGCGGTGGCAGTTTGTCTGCTTCCCTTTCGCTGAATACGTTGCTCAGATCTGCGTATTGCGGGGGCACCTTCCCTTTGTCCATCACTTCCATCCCCGCTAGGGTGACTCTGTCTCCTCCCGAGACCTTCCCCTCCTTGCAGTGTTCTAGGCAATGCGCTGACCCAAAGGAGACCACCCTCTGATGCCAGCCCACTAGCGGATCGTGTAGCGCCAGCCAGCTCATCCCCAAAATGATGGGCGCTCCTCCCAGGATGGCCACATTAAACGCTATCTGTTCGGTGTGCCTTGCCACTCTCATTATCATCGGGACAGTCTGTTGGCTAACTTCTCCCCCCAACAGCTCTCTGCCGTCAATCGTAGTCACCTGCAAGGGGTTACTTAAAGGGATAGTCTGTATCTGGTGCTCAGCTGCAAACTCCTTACTCATGAAATTACAGGAGCTGCCTGAATCCAAAAGCGCCTTGACCTTTAGTGGGTGTCCGTTTGGCAGTTCTAGTAACACCTCTATCACTAAAGCGGGTCTGGGGGGTTCTGGCATGGGCACTTTCATTGCTCTTTGGCCTGGCTGCTGTGCCCCAATGGTGGCAGCCAGGCGTTGGCTTTTACTTGCTCCTTGCCTTCCTCTTCCTTTCCCCCAACAGCTCCTGCCATCCCTTGCCATTCCTTTCTTTGTGGGCAAACTCTGGCAAAGTGCCCTGGCTGTTGGCAGAGATAACATCTCTTGGCGCTCTTTCCCTCCTTTTTCCGCCCTTCACTGGGATTTGAAACTGCGCGCGCCCGCGCTGTTCCAACTTCCATCGGCTCTGCCGGCGGGAAAGGTGGCTCTGGAATGTCTGGAATGCGGAACTCCCTCCAACGGTCTCCTTTCCCTTCCCGCTTTTCCATAGCCCTCGCCTCCTGGCGCGCTCCTATGGCCAGCGCAGATTTGGTTAACTGGTCCATAGACTCCGCCCTGGGGCCCCGGGAAAGCTCATCTTTGACGGTTGAAGAAAGCCCCTCTTCGAAAAGCATTTGGATGGGCTCCGCCGATAGGTCCCGCCCCAATTTGTGAATCAACATGGTAAATTCAGTCCAGTACTCACGGACAGATCTGCTTCCTTGCTGGCAAGCCATTAACTGCCTTCGCACCACCCCCTGCTCAATATCGCTGGAAAACATCAGGTCCATGGCACGAAAAAACTTCCTCGTGTCCTTTAAGATCTCATTATTCGCTGCCATCAGGGGTCTAACCCAATCTTTCGCCCCGGATTCGAGATGGCCAATCACATACGCCACTCGCGATTCCTCATCGGGGAAGTCATCAAACTGCAAGTTTAGAGCGTATTGCATCTCTGTTCTAAAGGCATGATAGTTCCTGGGATCCCCCCCGAATTTCTGCACCAATCCTGGCACCTTTCTGGCGAGCGGGGTGGTTTTCTCCTTTCCCTTTTCTGCATCCTGAGCCCTCCTCTCCTCAAGCCTCGCCGTTTGCAGCGCCAACTGGATCTCCAACGCCCTGTACCTTTCTTCCAGGCTTGGACCTCCTCCAGCTGCTCCTGCTCCCCCGGTTCCGGCTGGATTGCTCATGATGCTTCTCCCTGCACAAGCTGGCTTTCGGAGACTTTCGGATTGCTGTGATGGGACGATGAGCTGCTTGTGCGTAAAATGCAAGTCCCTCAGAGTTTGATCAGGCTTTCAAACCTCTGCCTGTGACGGAGCCCCTCCAGCATGGCTGCGTCAATCACTAGTAGAATCCGAAAGTGGCTGCTTTCGGAAACGTTTCCAACATAAAAGCTCCTTAACGGAAACACGTCGTCTGGCCTCTCGGCGTGACAGTTTCCGTCGAGGTGTGGGTGTCCCTATAGGAGGTCCTGAGACCTCCCCACTGGTTTCGCTTGAAGCGTCTCTGAGCCATCCCTCCGACTCACTTTCCCTTGGAGTTCTTGCTCGCCCTCTACTGGTTCCCTCTTCCGCTGCTACTGCTCTCTCACCCTCAGTGAGCCTTTGCGCCTCCGGCGCTTTAGATGTCAGTTCCCTGACATTCACATAATACTGTACCAATTTAAACTAGGTTTTCTTTCTGTTACTAGTGAACTGAGCCTATGACTCAGCTGTCTACGGCTTCCAGAAGAACTCAAACTATCAAAACAGAATCTGTCTGCTTATCATCAATTTTTACTTTGCAAAGGCTCTGTTTCATTAGTTAAAATACCTTGGAAACATGAGAGGATGCTATAGCTTCAGGGTTTATTTATGTAAACACCCATGCTTAGGAAATGTTGCCAGTCTTCTGGATTGCATGTATGCCTGTGATATTATTTGGCTCTAGGGTGGTCATGTTGTCCTGATACATTAACATTAGAATTTGGGGATATCCACTGTAGGTGGGGATATCCACTGATACATTAACATTAGAATTTGGGGATATCCACTGTAGGTGAATGTTGGAAGTTTCAGAACAGACAAAAGAACTTTTTTTCATAGCACATAGTTAAACTATGGAATTCACTCCTACAAGAGTAATGGCTACCAAAAAGGATTTGATGGCTTTAGAAACAGACTAGACAGATTCATGGACGAGACAGCTGTCGTTGGCTACTAACCATGACAGCTATATTATACCTCCACTGTCAGAAACAGCATGCTTCTGAATACCAGTTGCTGGATCCTACAGGATGGGAGAATGCTGTTGAGCTCAGATCTTGCTTGCTGGTTCCCTGTAGGTTGACCACAGTGAAAACAGGAGGCTGGTCTAGGTAGGCCAATGGTCTGATTCAGCAGGCTCTTTGTTTGCTCTTGTGTCCTCCATTTGAAGTTCTGTATCTGAAGGTGTGTCCAACTCTAGTCCAGCTTAAGGGCAAAGATGCATAACTATGAAGATCAAGAGCTTTGAAGTTGCCCATCAGCAGTGAAAACCAGCATGGGAGACTGAGTCAGCACACAGGTCACCTGGTCTTCCCCACTATGGTGAGATAATAATATAATAATAATTTATTATTTGTACCACACCCATCTGGCTGGGTTTCCCCATCCACTCTGGGCAGCTTCCAACAAAGATTAAAAACACATTAAAATGTCATATATTAAAAACTTCCCTGAACAGGGCTGCCTTCAGATGTCTTCTAAATGTCAGGTAGTTGTTGTTCTCTTTGACATCTGGTCGGAGGGCATTCCACAGGGAGGGTGCCACTACCAAGAAGGCCCTCTGCCTGGTTCCCTGTAGCTCAGCTTCTCGTAGTGAGGGAACCGCCAGAAGGCCCTCAGCGCTGGACCTCAGTGTCCGGGTAGAATGATGGGGGTGGAGACGCTCCTTCAGGTATATTGAGCCAAGGCCATTTAGGGCTTTAAAGGTCAGCACCAACACTTTGAATTGTGCTCGGAAACGTACTCAGAAGTGTACACTTCCACCCATCCTATTGATCACTTCTGTAACTCCCAGTTTCCCACAGATAGGAACGTTTCAATTCAGCAACCAGTTCTTGCAAAGCAGAAATATATTCAGTCTCAATTTTAGCGTTAGCATGCTTTGAATGTACATTTAGAGAAGATTGGAAAATGTTCATTGAATATATTGGGGCGAATTGCGTATACTTCAAAATGTTGGCAGCATTAAGATAAATTCAACAGTGTAAATAAGTTCTGATGGTGGTAATAATGGAATACTGAATGGTTTAGTTTCTGTAAAACACGCAGGGATTTATGATATGCAAAATGAACCATGGAAAGAGGAGAAGGGAGTCATTGATGTTTTAAGGATGTTTAAATGAGTATTCTAAATTGTAAAACAGAACACACACACACATATTTATGAGAATGCATTCATTAAATGGAAAAGAAAAACACGTCAGCCCTAAAAAAATAAAGCTCTGTACCTGCAGTTGCCATGGCCCCACCACCTCCAGAACCACAACTTGTGACAACTGGCTCACACCTTTCACTTAATAAAGGCTGTCGCTGGTTGCAATATATACAGTACAAGGAACTCTGCATCAAATCTGTTATGTACTGAAGTTCTCACCCTGGGCCAGCAGGTTTTCACTCAGGTCCACATATGCAAATAAGGGATTGAAAGTGACGTTCAGCGATTGGATAGTTACAGAAAATGGTTACTGTTGCGTTCTAGTGGAGCTCTATATAAGCAGGCTGGCTGAACCCTTCAGTTCAGTTCTGTTCTGGCCTGTGAATAAACAAGAGCTGTTTGAAGAATCACTGTGTCATCTGATATGTTCACCCACAACTTAACAAAACCGTTGACTTCAAATGCAGCTTCATAACTACCCTTGCGAATTAATTCAGGTCGGGCAACATCCACCTTGAGGCAGGTCATGGGCCAAATTGGACACTGAACGACAGGCAGCTCTGTGGATGTTGTGTCCTCCTTTCCCTTTCCCCTAGGAAGCATCACTTTTGTGCTCCAGGATTACTGCCTAACCTAGCCTACTTCTGTGACCTAAGCATCGAGAGGCGAATCAAGGTTGGAAATAGGCCATTTATGAGCCATGTTTGTCTGTGTCGTGGAGTGTACTGAACTGAAGAAGAAGGATAATTGGCATGTTTCTGGGGCATTTATGCTTGGCTGGGAGCACATTGATAGCCTTAAGTGCAGCTGACGTACCTGAACGGCTCCAGTGAACGATTAATGAATTCCTTTGGATTACTCTTCATCCAAGCTTGGGGGTGCAAACAAGTCATTTACAATAAACCTCAACTGGAAGGGTCACTTAGATGGATGATTTATTCTTGGCTGACATTGGCGGGGGGTGCAGTGAATAAGCAGTTGCTACAGAGCAATCATCTTAATGATGCTGGAAACGGTTGTCAGGTGTTAAGCCACAGGGTCTGGGTCAAAGCCAGCCCTCACGCAGTCATCTGGGCAAAAGGGTCAAATACGCCCAGAGTCAAAGACGCATCGATGCCAAAAAATCAGGCAAGGAACATGATCAGGAAAAGACCGAGGTTAAGAGGCCGGGAGAATACTGACTGGTGGAAGGAAGTGCACTCAAAGCCAAGGACAATCGGGAATTAAATAGACAGGGTGAAAGCAGAACTGGAAGCCAAAGAAAAACAATAAGATGGCATAAAATGAATACACAATTGATTCAATTTCATTCCGTTAAAGAAGGCTTCTCCAGTCCAGAGCTCCCCAGAAGCTGTAAGATGCCAACTCACATCAGCACCAGCCATCGTAGCTAAGGGCCATAGATGATGGGAGTTATTGTTTTTATTTACTTGTTTAATTATATCCTGCCGTTTCCCAAGAAACAGGACTCAAGGCAGCTCACAGAAATCAAAACAAAAATGGGAAAAGGAAAGCTAGAAACATACAAAAGATAATAGTTACAATGTAATTGGACTATAATGGAATTAAAATGATACCCAAAAATAAATCTTTAAAAATTCAGACAGCATTTAAGACTACATTTATGAGCCCTTTCCTTAAAACCGCTTAGTTCCCCAAAGCCTGCCAAAATAACAACAACAACGGTCTTCACCTGCTGGCAGAAAGACAAGGGGAGAACCAGTCTAACCTCTCTAGGAAAGGAGTTTCAAAGTCTGGGAGCAGCAAAAATGGATGCCCTCTCCTGGGCCCCCACCAAAACTGCCCGTGAGGGTGGCAGGATAAAGAGAAGTGTCTGCTCCAAACATCTCAGAGCCCACGCAGATTCATATGGGAATATATGGTTCTTCTGATAGCCTGGGCCTAAGCCAGGGGCCAGCAAACTTTTTCAGCAGGGGGCCGTCCACTGTCCCTCAGACCTTGTGGGGGGCCAGACTATATTTTGAAAAGGGGGGGAAATGAAGGAGTTCCTATGCCCCACAAATAACCCAGAGATGCATTTTAAATAAAAGGACACATTCTACTCATGTAAAAACTGATTCCCGGATCATCTGCGGGCCAGATTTAGAAGGTGATTGGGCTGGATCCAGCCCCCGGGCTTTAGTTTGCCTACCCATGGCCTAAGTCATACATTGGTGCCTCGCAAGACGAAAAGAATCCATTCCGCGAGTCTCTTCGTCTTGCGGTTTTTTTGTCTTGCGAAGCAAGTCCATTAGCGGCTTAGCGGATTAGCGCTATTAGCGGCCTAGTGGGCTTAGCAGATCAGCTGATAAGCGGCTTAGCGGCTTAGCGGTTTAGCGGATCAGCTGATAAGCGGCTTAGCGGATCAGCGGCTTAGCGGATCAGCTGTTAAGCGGCTTAGTGGCTTAGCAGATCAGCTGTTAAGCAGCTTAGCAGATCAGCTGATAAGCGGCTTAGCGGCTTGGGGGAAAGGGGGGGAAAGGGGGGGAAAGGGAAAAAACCCCGCAGGAACTAGCAAGACATTTTCGTCTTGCGAAGCAAGCCCATAGGAAATTCGTTTTGCGAAGCACCTCCAAAACGGAAAACCCTTTCGTCTAGCGGGTTTTCCGTCTTGCGAGGCATTCGTCTTGCGGGGCACCACTGTATAGGACTTTACAAGTCATAACCAGCACTGTAAATAGTAGTTATACACGCTTTGATCAGCATAGCCTTGCCGCAGTTGCCGTCCTGCTGATTGGAGCCCACAAAAAGACTTCTGCTCACACGTTTCTTTAACACTGTATTTTACCTATCACTGAAATAATTCTCAGCCTTGCAAAAGGTTCTTTCACTTTCAGGATATGCTATAGGCACAGAGGGGGGGGGGAGGAGATAGCTCCACGAAGAGCACATAGCAGACATCCAAAATGAAGTAACTAGAGCGTGTGTCATCGTGGCCAAATCTGATGTCTCAATGAAAGGACACACCTGGCGCTTCTGCTGAAATTATGCAAATGGGCTCCTGGCAACAGCCATCACCTGTGTATCTGGCCAAGTCCAGAAATACTCCCAGGCGTCCTATGCCAGACACTGTAGTGGAAAGCAGTATAGTTTAAAAGTTGTAACTCAGTAAAGTTCACTATGGCTATTAGTGACTCAAACAAAGATGTAGGTCATGGGTAGGCAAACTAAGGCCCGGGGGCTGGATCCGGCCCAATCGCCTTCTAAATCCGGCCCGCGGACGGTCCGGGAATCAGCATGTTTTTATATGAGTAGAATATGTCCTTTTATTTAAAATGCATCTCTGGGTTATATGTGGGGCATAGGAATTCGTTCATTATTATTTTTTTCAAAATATAGTCTGCTGTCCGCCCCCAAGGTCTGAGGGGCAGTGGACCGGCCCCCTGCTGAAAAAGTTTGCTGACCCCTGAGTAGGTGGTATATATTCAGAGGCTGTACACATGAAAAGTGAAAGAACGTGTATGGACATTCTTTCATTACATCACAATATGCTCAATTTCTATTTTTTTTTTTTTTTTTTTTGGATATTGCATCTAAGACCCTGGTATAGTTTTAACTCAGGCACTGGTGATACTTCATCTGGGAAACTGTGCTCTGTTTCGGTTTCAGATTCAGCAAATCAGCAAAGGGTTTTTTAACTGACAATTTGAGATTTTGGAAGACTCACAGCCACTTCCTTACAAATGTGTTCCATTGCCTATTGCAGAAAAAGTTCTCATGCCCCAATGTACAGCTAGGGAGGAAATTAATGTTTCTTTAATATTTCCAGTTATGGAAGGCAGTATCTGTATTGAGTCATGGAAAAGAAGGGCGGGCTAAACGTCTCAGGTTTAAAGGTAATGACGACTGGCAGTTCTTCCCAATTTCACGCCAGCAAGAGCAGTATGAAGACCATATGTTAGCTTTTCCAAATGGTTGGCCTTCCGGAGCATCAACAGACTCCAGAATGACTGCGAGGTGAATTGCAGTTTGACCTAAATAATCTGAGGAGATCTTTAACACCTTCAGTTCATGAATGCCTTCCCTCTCCCCCGCCAACAGCATAATTTGATGCTTGTGTTTACTTGGAACGCGGGTGGCGCTGTGGTCTAAACCACTGAGCCCCTTGGGCTTGCCGATCAGAAGGTCGGTGGTTCGAATCCCTGTGACGGGGTGAGCGCCTGTTGCTCAGTCCCAGCTCCTGCCAACCTAGCAGTTCAAAAGCACGCCAGTGCAAGTAGATAAATAGGTACCGCTGCGGCGGGAAGGTAAACAGTGTTTCTGTGCGCTCTGGCACTCGTCACGGTCCTCCGTGCACCAGTAGCGGTTTAGTCATGCTGGCCACATGACCAGTGGCATTGCAATGGGGGTGGGGGGGCGGTGTGCCCCAGGTGCCATGTCTGGGGGAGGTGACAAGAAGGCACCCCATGGGGGCTTGCGGCAGCATGAGCAGCCATCGTGCCGCCACAGCCACATGTGGAGGATCCTCCATTCGTGGCTGCAGCCGCAAGCAGAGGATCCCGATGCTGGCGGCAAACCGCTATGTACAGCGCATGTGCGGCGTACGTAGCAATGCCGCACATGCGCCATACATAGTGGTTTGCCACCCTGGGTGTCACGACGCCTTCGTTCGCCCCTGCACATGACCCGGAAAACTGTCTGTGGACAAACACCGGCTCCCTTGGCCTGAAAGCAAGATGAGTGCCGCAACCCCATAGTCACCTTTGACTGGACTTAACCGTCCCAGGGTTCCTTTACCTTTACCTTTACCTTTACCATTACCTACTTCAAAGGAAGTCCAATTGTATTCGCTGGGCTGTACTCCTAAGTAAGGGATGTGGGCGGCGCTGTGGATTAAACCACAGAGGCTAGGGCTTGCCAATCAGAAAATCTTTGGTTCAAATCCCCGCAACAGGGTGAGCTCCCATTGCTCAGTCCCAGCTCCTACGTCAAAGTGCAAGTTGATAAATAGGTACTGCTCCGGCGGGAAGATAAACGGTGTTTCTGTGCGCTGCTCTGTTTTGCCAGAAGTGGCTTAGTCATGCTGGCCACATGACCTGGAAGCTGTACGCCGGCTCCCTCGGCCAGTAAAGCGAGATGAGCACCACAACCCCAGAGTCAGCCACGGCCAGTGGTCCCTTTACCTTTACCTTTTACCGCTAAGTATGCATGTCTTACACACTTAAAGGCTCCTCCACATGACCTGTTTATCCAGAATTCCTCCAGATGCTCTTGCACAAAGCTTACACAGTGGTTAGCTTATATCAGCATTCATTCAGATTTGTTTACGGGGCAGTGATATGGCAATGAAATATGCAGTTTACTAAACCACTAATCCTGTGCTCATTCTGCTTCACTTGTGGGCTGTTTACATAACTTTCCATTAATTACTCCTTAATGCTGCACTTTTTCATGGAATCATAGAATTGTGGAGTTGGAAGGGACCCCAAAGGTCATCTAGTCAAACCCCCTGCAATGCAGGAATCTCAGCTAAAACATCCATAAGAGATGGCCATCCAACCTCCAAGGAAGGAGAGACCTAAGGGAGACCGTTCCACTCTCAAACAGCTCTCACTGTGAGAAAATGTTTCCTGGTGTTTAGTCACACCTGAAACTATTCTCCTCGCCGGTGAAACTGTTTGCCTGCACATGTGTAACAGCTGTCTCAAATGCCTACACTATGATTTCCTTTTCAAACCAGATGGGAACCGGTTTGAGGGGAAATGCATCAAACAGCCATATCTCTCAAGAAACGGATAGATATATGGGTTGTGTCTAATGCCATGTGTACTCACTCGCCTTCAGACACCAGCAGTGAGAGCGCAATGGAGTACGAGCAAATGGTTATGTGTACACAGCCTAAGGCGGTGGAAGCTTCCCTCCAAAATTACATCTGAGATTTGTCTCGAGCCTTGTGGAACTTGTCGCAGCAGCCATTTTCTCATTAACGTTGCATAGAACATCTACCTGTCTGCGCGTAATAAACCTCAAGCTCGAAATGAAACGCAATATTTTTAATGTTACTCTCTGCTGCTCTCAGTTCTTAATGCTAGTTAGACACTAGCCCCCCACCGCCCGCCTTAATTGTTGATGCTTAGCATCTCTGAGGTGTCTTTGTCTCTGATGGGTCCCCCTTTCCAAAAGCATTTGCAGCACGGCTGTAGCCACAGCAGAAAAGAGCTGATGGGCCTGCACCTTCAGCTTTGGTTTCTGTTGTTGCTCTTATTATGATACGTATTTTGTTTTTTTCATTTTGTATTTTTATGCTGTTAACTGCAATGTGACCTCTGGATGAAGGGTGGCATATAAATCTTAGTAGTAGTAGTAGTAGTAGTAATAATAATAATAATAATAATAATAATAATAATAATAGTGTTTTGACCAATTACAGTGGTACCTCTGGTTAAGTACTTAATTCGTTCCAGAGGTCCGTTCTTAACCTGAAACTGTTCTTAACCTGAAGCATCACTTCACTAATGGGGGCGTCCTGCTGCCGCTGTGCCGCCAGAGCACAATTTCTGTTCTCATCCTGAAGCAAAGTTTTTAACCTGAGGCACTATTTCTGGGTTAGCGGAGTCTGTAACCTGAAGCGTATGTAACCTGACGTGTATGTAACGCGAGGTACCACTGTAATGGAAAGGCACTTGGATAACTGGCATACACTGTGCCCTTATTTTGAAAATGTATGGCATTAACATTTGCTTTATTAATATGAGATGCAGCTAAATAATTTCTAACTTGTGATAATTCCCTGCCCATGTAGCTGTGGCCCATCCACCTCAGGCAGCCAGCAGCCAGCACTTTACCTGCCTGCTATCTTACCTACAACCAGAGAGGTGTGGCTCCACCTGCCATTGGTTCCCTTGCATTCTGCCCACCAATCCCAGTGAGTATCAGTCACCACTGGGCATTACCCCACCCTCCAACCCTCAACTCATATATATATATATATATATAGATGCAAAATTCCTGGCTGCAACCCTGCCTTACTTTGCAAACATTAAAAGCCAAACAAGTAAAACATGATGAAGGATGATATTGGACCGTCCCCCACCCTGCTCAAAACTAAAAAACACTAATAAGCTGTTCCATTTCCCACCAGACAGATTTAAGGATGGACACAAATATTTGTGTCATGTTCCATTTCCTAAAGATTTTTACTTTCTTCCCATGGATGTGTCTTTCCCAGTGTAATGAATACTGCATATTATATTTTGATGTGCCAATTTATTTTTTAAAAAAAGGATGAGCCACTGGAGAGGCTGTTTGGAGAGGCAGTACAGTGGTACCTCGGGTTAAGTACTTAATTTGTTCCGGAGGTCCATTCTTAACCTGAAACTGTTCTTAACCTGACCACCACTTTAGCTAATGGGGCCTCCTGTTGCTACTGTGCTGCCGCTGCACGATTTCTGTTCTTATCCTGAAGCAAAGTTCTTAACTTGAAGCACTATTTCTGGCTTAGCGGAGTGTGTAACCTGAAGCGTATGTAACCTAAGGTACCACTGTACAAGGAACTGTAAGAATCTTACCAGGGCACTCAGGAATCTCGCTAGATCTTGCCAAGCACATTAAATCTTACTTCTTCCAATGGGTTTCATTTCTTCACAGTTTTAACTTTTAGTTTTGAACTCCGCTTCGCGTTCTAAAGGACACTCAAAGCAGCCAACAATAATGTTCAAAGCAATAGTAAAATAACACGGGGGGTGGGGGATGATATGTTTAAGTTTGCAATCATCTATCAACCAAATTTCAATGTCATACTTAAAGAGGAAAAACTAACGGTTCATTTAATAAGCAGAATATATAAGAAGCAATTATTAAATCAATACATCCCTGAAGCACAATTTTAATAAATAACAAGGGATTTTAAAAAAAGCACATGGCACACATATTAATCAAAATAAATACGCTTATAAATATGAAATTTTTGAAATGCTGCAGATATAAATCATTGTAATTGTTACTTTTAAATGAATGAATTGTTTCCATATATATACATACATGCTCATGAAGAATCTAAAATATACCACGGCATGGGGAGACGAATGGGAAAGAAACTCTTCATGACTAAACTCACTCCAAACCTGACCGATACATAGGTGTGAAAATGTTTTTTTTTTAACGGTTTGAAAAATACATTGAATTTTGCATAGCTCACTCTCACCATCTATCGTCACATTTGTATATTGCACTTTGCAACACGTTTAAAACGTTTTATTTGCAGCTGTGTTGCTGGGTCCAGTGCTGAGCTATGGCATTTACTCCCACAAGATGTAATCAATGTGATGGCCACCAACTTGGATTTTTAAAAGAAGAATTAAGACTAGTTCATGGAGGGCAAGGCTATCAATGGCTACTAGCAATTGTGGCTGTGCGCTACCTCAGCGTTTGGGAGGTGGCATGCTTCAGACTACCAGTTGCTGGGAATGATAAGTGGGGAGACTTCTGTTGTGCTCAGAGCTGGCTTGCAAGCTTCCCACAGGCTGACCACTGTGACAACCAGACTTGACAGGCTTGTGGCCTGAATGATCCAGCCCAAGGCTCTCCTTGAGCCAGTGTGGTGTAGTGGTTATGAGCGGTAGACTCGTAATCTGGTGAACCGGGTTCGCGTCTCCACTCCTCCACATGCAGCTGCTGGGTGACCTTGGGCCAGTCACTCTTCTCTGAAGTCTCTCAGCCCCACTCACCTCACAGAGTGTTTGTTGTGGGGGAGGAAGGGAAAGGAGAATGTTAGCCACTTTGAGACTCCTTCGGGTAGTGATAAAGCGGGATATCAAATCCAAACTCTTCTTCTTGTTGTATCCTTAAAAAATTGGGCAATGTTGGGAATGTAAAAAGGTGAAAAACTTCTGGGAAATGATATATAATGAGATGAAAAAAAAATGTTGAAATATACATTTGTTAAGAAACCAGAAGCATTTTTATTGGGCATTGTAGGAGATGATATAAATAGAAAGGATTGTAAGTTGTTTTTATATGCAGTGACGGCAGCGAGAATATTATTGGCACAAAAATGGAAGCAAGAAGAATTACCGACGAAAGAAGATTGGAGGATGAAATTGATGGACTATGCAGAATTAGACAAACTAACAGGAAGAATTCGAAACCGGCGGGACCAGAGATTCACAGAAGACTGGTGTAAATTTACAGACTATTTGAAAAGCAATTGTGATGATGATATTACGTTTGTAGGTTTGCAGGAAGTTTTGTGAGGTGAATAATGTGAATTATTGCATAATTGGATAAAGAGGAGGATTGTTAGTTAAGATAATTAAAGGCAATATGAATTTAAGAAATGATAAAAATGGGGGATCATCAGAGGTGCTGATTGAAGCCCAAAAAGATTGTATAAGATGGGAAGATTTGTGGTATGTATGATAATTAATATGTTTAAAAATTAATAAAAAATGTTTTTTAAAAAATTGGGCAATGTGCTCAGTGTGCATGGCAAGCAATTATTATTTCCCAGTCCTCTTGGAGGCAAAGGAGAGAGGGTGTAAATTCGCCTCATTCTAGTCACCATTATATATTATCTACACCAGGTGCCACAAAATAATTTAAAAGACATCACCTTGTCCGCAAGATGAAGACCATACATCTCTTGGCAATATGAATGTTTTGACATGCGGGTCCCAAGCTCAGGAGCTGTAGCCCCCACTGCTATATCTTGAATTAATCGCTTTGAAATTTTCCATTTTGTCTGCAGAAGCTTCTCCTGTCCCCACATTTTCGTATTAGGCACCTGCACACACTTGTCTACGAACGAGGCTACTCCAGCACCTGTAAGACTGATTTTAAATATTTCTTGAGTATGTACATAGCAATAAGAAAGTTTTTGTTAGCTTCTCGCCTTTGAAAGAAATGGGTAA
The DNA here is from genome assembly GCF_964234715.1 of Podarcis melisellensis. Taxonomy (NCBI): domain Eukaryota; kingdom Metazoa; phylum Chordata; class Lepidosauria; order Squamata; family Lacertidae; genus Podarcis; species Podarcis melisellensis. The sequence goes on along the minus strand of NC_138538.1, from coordinate 72,565,241 downwards.
TTGCACATGATGAAACATCGCTGCTGGTGATTTATTGGAGGCTTGTGTTTTGAAAAAGAACCTTAGAGCATATTTTATTATGAGTGATCTTCTGAAGATCTGCCATATAATTTATCTTATATAGCACTATATCACTTAAGAGATGTTTAATGGGAAGTTTGAAGGGCACAGTAGGAGGGCTTGTCAGCCAGGTTATTCCTCAAAACAACACATAGAAAAACACTTTTTACTTGTTGATGCAATAGTCTGAGCCTGAGCCCAAAGCAACTGATTTTGTGGCTTCAAAACCCATGTAAGAAAGGAAAAAGCTGGTGAGGTTACCTTCTTTCCTGGAAAACAATTAGGGCCTATGATACTATAAGGCAGGTATAGGCAAACTCGCCCTCCAGATGTTTTGGGACTACAACTCCCATCATCCCTGACCACTGGTCCTGTTAGCTAGGGATGATGGGAGTTGTAGTCCCAAAACATCTGGAGGGCCGAGTTTGCCTATGCCTGCTATAAGGCATTGTACTTGGGACAACCTTTGAAGACCACTCAGAAACTTCAGCTAGTTCAAAACATTGCAGCTAAGTTACTAAATGGCATGGGTTACTGGCCTCCCATATGTTTGTGGGCGCAATTCAAATTGCTTCTGTGAAACCTTTAAAGGCCCATAAAGCTTCGGAACAGGTGTTTTAAGGACTGCCTGCTGTGACGTTAACATATGAGAGTGCTGGAGGTGAAAGAGTTAAATAGGTTACCCAATCAGAACCCAGGGGGGTGGAGTCAGAGGGACTATAAAACCAGCTCTGGGAGGGGCAAAGGGAGCGGCAACAAGCTCAGATTACCCGACGTAGGAGTGACGTAGATTAATGGGGATGGAGGAGGTAAACCTTTACTGAGAACAACGCCATTTTTAGATAGATATGCATTCCTTTCTCTCTTGCCATGATTATTGAAGAAACTACAGTGGTACCTCTGGTAGCGAACAGGATCTGTTCCGGAGGCCCCTTTCGCCACATGAAAAGAATGCAACCCGCAGCGGTGCATCTGCACACGTGCAGGTTGCGATTTGCTGCTTCTGCGCCTGCGTGTGACATCATTTTGCGCTTCTGCGCATGTGCTAGCGGCAAACCCGGAAGTAACCCTTTCCGGTACTTCTGGGTCACCGCGGGACGTAACCTGAAAGAACTAACATGAAAGGGACGTAACATGAGGTATGACTGTATCTGGTAAGAAACGCTCCTTTTGTTTGAGCTACTTATTTACTGCCACCAGGAGAGGAATCTGATTCCCCAAAGCCAGACATCAACTTTGCCCATTGACTTTGGGGGGCCCAGCCCCCACAAATATATTATTGTGGGTGCCAGGGCACCCACAGCCCTGTGGAGTTGGCTCCAGTGGTAGCTAGTCTACTGATTAAACAGTTGTACGCCTCCTTCCAGCAACTCCTGCAGCCATTGGTCCATGTAGCTGCCTACACCGATTTGCAGTGACACTCCAGGGTTCTGGCAGGGTTCTCTCCCAGCCGTACCGTTGCACACTTGGACCTTTTGCATGTGCTCTCCCAGGGAGCTACAAACTCTTCTCCTGAACCACAGCAAACATGTGGTTTGAACAAAGTTGATCCTTTTGTAATGATTATTTAACACTGGGTCTCTTGTGTGACGCTTCTAACAGCCACCTCTTCTTTCTCTTCAAGGACATATTTACCAGTATAGTGGTCCTTCTGGCAACAATCACAAACAGACCACAAACTGGGGGCTCGTTTTCCTGCCTCCATGGAAAACCCACTTTTTACTGATGAATTGGAGCAAAGTCAATTGGGTTCTCTGTAGAATGACGTGGAGCGGGTCTTCCCATGGAAAACATGGGGGCAAATGGAAGACCTATGCCTGTTTAGGGAAGCTTCTAATGTTTGATGCATTGCTGTATTTTAATATTTTGTTGAAAGCTGTACAGAGTGGCTGGGGAAGGCCAGACAGATGGGCGGGGTATAAATAATAAAATTATTATTATTATTATTATTATTATTATTATTATTATTATTATTATTATTTATTATTTCTAGGCGTGGGGCAAGGAAAGCATGGACGACCTAGGTGGTGATGGTGATGGTTGAAGTGTCCTCAAGAGCAGGCAGGTGAGAAATGTGACAGTCAGTCAGACAGTCCCCCGTCCTTTGCAGATTGGCATGCACAAAGGTTGTTATTACAGTATTTGAAAAGGCATTTTTAAGATGAAGTCAGAAGCGTTTTGAAATGAGAAGCGCTGTCATCATCAGCACGTTGTATTTTGCATGTCATTTGGAAAAGGAAAGAAGCCAGTCAGAATGGATATTTCTGCCTACTTCTCCTATACTGGCAAAATCTTGTACCCCCACCCGGCTCCCCACTCCTGCCTTCCTTTGTAAGCAGGGCAGTTAATAGAGCTCAAGTAATGTTGCATCAGACTGATTTGTATTAGATGGCTCGACTCTTCCTTCCAAACAGACAACAAGAATCAATGTGTTGTGGTTGTTGGGGGTTCCCCCCCCCTAACAAGCTGTCAGCCTTTTATTTACACTGAAGTACAAAATGTTTTGTTCTTTGGCTGTTTTCCTATATATGTGTTAATTAGAAAGCTTCTAAGTGTGATGGAAAGTACTTAGTATAAGCATGAGACAGCACCAGAAGAATTCTCAATTGACAGGAAATGTCAAGGCGCAGGGCATATTGTTGTCCTTGGTAGATGGCTCAACGATATATCTGGCTAGTGCAAAGGTTTCCCAGCCTCCACACAAGATTAGCTTCTCCCAGAAGGTTCTCTGGGCAAGAAGCATTTGCTGGGGCATAATTTACCACTCAACAGATACCCAAAGCCAAGCCTATACATTTTCAGCCCCAATAAGATCAGTTTTGATAAGGGAAGAGGACCATTGATTAGCTGTGGAAGGGGGGTGGATTTTGCCATGCTATTAACATTGTTGTTGTTGTTGTTGTTGTTGTTGTTGTTGTTATAATATTTGTATACTGCCCTATACCCATAGATCTTAGGGCAGTTCACAACATAAAATCGTGACATAAAAACCAGAAAATACATAATAAAAACAAAGTCAACACAATAATCCCTTTCAATGGGGATCACTTCTCAACGCTAAGAAGGGTAGTTATGGCCAATTCTGCAAGGCATACCCCTCAGCCATCCTGACTTAAGCGGGACATCCTGGAATTACAGAAGCAATCCTGGCTTCTGGTTGGATCCCAGGATCATTTTTTCAGTCTGGTGATCTGGTGAGAGTCAGCTGGCTCCTACGAGAGCTCAGGACCAAAGAACGATCTCCCATTTTGATCAATAGGATGTTGAAGGGCACCCTGGCCATATACTTTTCGCTGCCCTACATCTTCTTCTCATCTCTATTCACTGCTGCAAGGAACAAGAGGAAGGGCCATAGCTCAGTTGGAAAGTACCCCAGGCTCAATCCCTGGCAGGTAGGACTGCAAATGTTCCCCATCACTTTGGAGGAAGCCACTGCTAATCCATGCAGACAAGACTGGGCTAGATAGGCCAAGAGTTGATTCAGTATAAGGCAGCTTCCTCTGTGACAGGAAGAAGAAGAAGAAGAAGAAGAAGAGGAGGAGGAGGAGGAGGAGTTTGGATTTGATATCCCGCTTTATCACTACCCGAAGGAGTCTCAAAGCGGCTAACATTCTCCTTTCCCTTCCTCCCCCACAACAAACACTCTGTGAGGTGAGTGGGGCTGAGATACCGTATTTTTTGCTCTATAAGACTCACTTTTTCCCTCCTAAAAAGTAAGGGGAAATGTGTGTGCGTCTTATGGAGCGAATGCAGGCTGCGCAGCTATCCCAGAAGCCAGAACAGCAAGCAGCAATCCCTCCTGCTGTTCTGGCTTCTGAGATTCAGAATATTTTTTTTCTTGTTTTCCTCCTCCAAAAACTAGGTGCGTCTTGTGGTCTGGTGCGTCTTATAGAGCGAAAAATACGGCACACGGTACTTCAAAGAGGTGTGACTAGCCCAAGGTCACCCAGCAGCTGCATGTGGAGGAGCGGGGACGCGAACCCGGTTCCCCAGATTATGAGTCTATCGCTCTTAACCACTACACCACACTGGCTCTCCACAGGAAGCAAAGTTAGGGTGCTGCGGGCCTGCTGGGTTCAATAGGGACCCAGAGAAACTGTGCAGAAACATGGCGCCTGAAGGAAGCAACTGGCCTTGCCTCCCAAAGCAATTCCTCCTGAAACCCCTCTGTCCACCCCACCCCCCCAAAATGGTAGTCACAGAAACATGTCATGGTCTTGAATCTGGAAACTCTAATCACATCTCTTTGAGTCAATCTTATAAATTAGGCTAGCTGCATTATGAAGCACAAGGAGAAAAATTGCACTGGCAGGCTGCTCCACACAATGAACAGACCTTTCTCAGAGATGTTGACAATGCCATGGTGATTGCACGAGCATCGAGAGAACTTCATAGCCACATGACACGAATCCCATTTTCTTTTTGTCATCGTGGGCTGCCGAAATTGCCCTTCTGTGCATGCTGAGGCCCATTTTGCCCTGGATCTAAGCAAACCGCAGGAGAAGGAAAGCGGAGGCTTTGCTCTAATCAACATTCACCTTCAATATCACCTTTAGCGTCACTCGGATGCAAAGGAACATCAAGCGCTTTGTAATTTGAAGTCAACAGAATGACAAATTCCAAGCCATGGAAACTCTTTTGGTTTTTAATCCTGTTCAGATTTTGTGTTTTTTCCACCCCATACCTGCAAATTGCAAGCTACAGCCCTGGTGTAAATCAGCAAGGATTCGTAAATAATACAGTTTAAAAGAAAACCCTTCCTTGGTCTGTTTGGAGATGTTCCACACTTTGATATTTCAAAGGAGGGAGTCTCTTGAGACGACGCTTGCTTCATTGCAAAGGAGCTGTCTCTTTTGCATGGAAATCAAAGGATTCTTTCATGAAATCACTCTGCTGCTACCTGGTGAACCAGAAATTATTCCTGATAGGAGGGAGAGAACATGAAAATACTTTTTACTCTCAGCTACTTGCACAGTCTTACTTTGGTCCATGTGTCACACAAGGCCCAAGTCTTCTGGTACCTATATTTACATCTGCTCAGTAATCCACCAACTTTCAATCTAGGTTTAGGTTCCCTCTAGTGTGCCTTGGGTTAAACCACAGAGCCTAGGAATTGCCGATCAGAAGGTCAGTGGTTCGAATCCCCACAACGGGGTGAGCTCCCGTTGCTCGGTCCCTGCTCCTGCAAACCTAGCAGTTTGAAAGCACCTCAATTGCAAGTAGATAAATAGGTAAATGGGAAGGTAAATGACGTTTCCGTGTGCTGCTCTGGTTCACCAGAAGCGGCTTAGTCATGCTGGCCACATGAACCGGAAGCTGTACGCCGGCTCCCTCGGCCAATAAAGCGAGATGAGCGCCACAACCCCAGAGTCGGCCACGACTGGACCTAATGGTCAGGGGTCCCTTTACTTTACCTTTAGCGTGCCTTATACACATCATCATCATCATCATCATCATCATCAAACTTTATTACAGTCACAGACCAACATAAGATAAAAACATGCGAACAAAATAAACCATATAAGACTTAAAGAGGAAAGGGATAAAAGCCGTTTTCTCTGCTTTCTCTTCGTATATACCATAAATCTTTTGCCTTAATCCCGAGATAAGGAACCTGGCCTCTTTATGAGGTTAATAGAGCAGCTAGGAGCCACTTTTATTTTAAAAAATGCCCATTCATGATTTGACTGGGATAGCAAACCATGATTTGGCATTTTGCTAATTTTTGTTTTAACCTGCTACGGAACCACTAAATTTGAACACAAAATCTATTCCACTTGGTGGAACAAACACAATAGCTCCACATGGTGAGGGAGGGAATTACCATGAATAATAACATATTTTTTAAAAAGTTTCATGTTGCCAGCAGGTGACATGGGTCCTAGCTGAATCAGTTTTAGCTGTTTGAATTAGTTCCTCTATATGAGGTGTGGCGCTGTGGGTTAAACCACAGAGCCTAGGACTTGCCGTCAGAAGGTCAGCGGTTCAAATCCCCGTGATGGGGTGAGCTCCCATTGCTCGGTCCCTGCGCCTGCCAACCTAACAGTTCAAAAGCACATCAAAGTGCAAGTAGATAAATAGGTACCACTCCAGCAGGAAGGTAAACGGCGTTTCCGTGCACTGCTCTGGTTTCACCAGAAGTGGCTTAGTCATGCTGGCCACATGACCCGGAAGCTGTACACCAGTAAAGCGAGATGATCACTGCAACCCCAGAGTTGGTCACAACTGGACCTAATGGTCAGGGGTCCCTTTACCTTTACCTTTATGAGGTGCAGAGCATGCTAGTTTCGGCTGGTATCTTCCCCCAATCTTGCATCCGTGATACACAATCCAGATTGAGGAAGTGGCCTTTCTCCCACCAATTACACTATTTTGCAAGGTGCTTTTGAAGCAGAAAGAAGAAATCTAACTGGTTTCTCTTTTGTGGGTGTGTAAAATGCAGAATCACCGGAGAAAGGCCGGCAGGGATAATGATGGGCAATCTAAATATATAGCGATTGGCAAGGAAATTTCCCTTCCAAATACAGTGTGTTTGGCAGAAGGCTATTTCAAAGGCACACACATCTGAGCTATTGTTTAGAGTGGAAATCTAGGAGACAGTCTGCTGGTAAGTGGCATCCTTTAATCTCAAACAAGGCTGATGGCATCCTTGTTCCTTTCAACTGCCCCATCAACCATTTTAAAATCCTCTTTATTATAGCCCAGTGTTCTCCTTCCCCTCTTCACGCTCTGCAGATAATATCCCCCACAGCTATTCAGAGACCTATATAGACACAGCACTAGATTAAATTTAGGCGAAGAGGCCGTGCAGGCTGTACAAAGAGATGGAGAGTAGGCAGGCAAATACTGCAAGCAAAAGGTGAAGGAGGAGAGATGTGAATAAGGCCAGAGCTGGACCATAAAGAAGGCTGATCGCCAAAGAATGGATGCTTTTGAATTATGGTGCTGGAGGAGACTCTTGAGAGTCCCATGGACTGCAAGAAGATAAAACCTATCCATTCTTAAGGAAATCAGCCCTGAGTGCTCACTGGAAGGACAGAAAATTGCCTCTTCAGTTGGTGAGAAGAGGTACCATTTAACAATCCAGAGGAGAACTACAGGCATGGGGACCAAGATCAGAGTTTATAAATGGAGCAGAATGTTAGGGCCAAAAGATGTTGAGCAGTTAACGTATACAACCAGTCACCATGTGCATTCAGCAGACCTCATGGAGAATGCATCCATGGAGAGGGAACTGTGCGCATTTTCCAGTCAATATGCACAATAACCAACAGGTATTGAAGATTTTGCATATATTTCCTGCATTATGCATATCCTGGCTGCATATTTGCAATATACATATATTGTATAAATAGATACAGATATATGCTTTCGTAGATTTTCACGGGTACAGGAATGCAGGTTTTGGTGTCCTCGGGTGTCTTCCCGTGTAAAAGTTGGGGTGTCTAGGCGACGTTTCGACGAGGTCTCACTCGTCATCTTCAGGCTGGTGCTTTCGGCTTCTTGTTACTGGAACAGAGCAGGATCTCAGTGTTTGAGTTCCTATAAATACTGTTGAGGGGGTGTGGTGTATAGCCTCCAATGTTCTGGGCAGAGAGGAAGTTCCCAGGCTAGTGTGCCTTTTCTTCTTTTGTTCCTTAATTACTTGAGGGATATCTTGAGTGATTTCTTGAGTGATATCCTGAGTACCACTTAGGTGGGTCATTAGGTGTGGATTAGTTGCTAAAGTCTTTGTGTCTTGACCTCTTGAACTTTGTGAAGAGTTTTTCTGAGAAGATGGCTGTACTGCACTTAGTTGTGCTCTGGCCTGGCTTCGTGTATAGGGGCGAGCTGTGGTTTTGTGGCCTGTGTCAGCCAGATCTGTGTAGGGATTGCAGACCCTCTCCACAGATAAATTACAGACACCATCCAGTAGCCAAACCATGGTGGCACCTCCGGATGCTGCACCCCCCTGCAATCCCTACACAGATCTGGCTGACACAGGCCACAAAACCACAGCTCGCCCTTATACACGAAGCCAAGCCAGAGCACAACTAAGTGCAGTACAGCCATCTTCTCAGAAAAACTCTTCACAAAGTTCAAGAGGTCAAGACACAAAGACTTTAGCAACTAATCCACACCTAATGACCCACCTAAGTGGTACTCAGGATATCACTCAAGAAATCACTCAAGATATCCCTCAAGTAATTAAGGAACAAAAGAAGAAAAGGCACACTAGCCTGGGAACTTCCTCTCTGCCCAGAACATTGGAGGCTATACACCACACCCCCTCAACAGTATTTATAGGAACTCAAACACTGAGATCCTGCTCTGTTCCAGTAACAAGAAGCCGAAAGCACCAGCCTGAAGATGACGAGTGAGACCTCGTCGAAACGTCGCCTAGACACCCCAACTTTTACACGGGAAGACACCCGAGGACACCAAAACCAGATACAGATATATGTATATACATATACATATATTGTATATTGTATATTGTATAACCTATCCATTCTTAAGGAAATCAGCCCTGAGCACTCACTGGAAGGACGGATCCTGAAGCTGAGGCTCCAATACTTTGGCCACCTCATGAGAAGAGAAGACTCCCTGGAAAAGACCCTGATGTTGGGAAAGATGAAGGGTGCAAGGAGAAGGGGACGACAGAGGACGAGATGGTTGGACAGTGTTCTCGAAGCTACCAGCATGAGTTTGACCAAACTGCGGGAGACAGTGGAAGACAGGAGTGCCTGACGTACTCTGGTCCATGGGGTCATGAAGAGTCGGACATGACTAAACAACAACAACAAGATGGCCTGGTAATATTTTGTACCATGTGATCTGGCTGGTCACTGTGAGAAGCGGATACTGGTCTAGAATGGGTTTTTAGTATGATCCAACAGAGCTCTCGTATTCTTAGGAGGGGAGGGGAACAAGGCAGACAAAAGGAATAGGCTGAATAAGCAAAAGCGTCACAGTCTCCCAATCCCTTGATATTTTCACAGCTACAACAGGAAGCTCCACAACCTGGCAAATCCATGCTTAAATGCTTCTTCCCTGGCCACTTTCTGACACCTCTTGTCCTCCTCCGCTGTGAAAAACAGAATGTCTCATCATGCACATGGTGTGCTTGGCAAAGACAAAAGGCAATCATTGCAAATTTGAGAATGCACCGTTCCCCAACACCACCACCCCACACACATAATTTCTCTGTATGGTCCACTTCACCAGAGACACACACAAAAATTCCACATGGATTCTCTCTTGCATGTCTCCTCCTGTTCATCTGTCAATCAGGTCTACCTGTTTCATACACAAACATGAACATCTGTGATGGATCTGCTCCCAATTTCCTACATCAATATGATGTGTGTGTGTGTGTGTGTCCAATCTAGTTCAGTGTCAATAAAGGATGTTCTTAGCTTAGCTCTGCCAACTTTCTAGTCCTTGTTTCCCTTCTAATTGTCCGGTGTCTAGGAGTCAAGCATCTAAATGCTCAGGTGACTAGGAAAGGAAGGTGCTCCAACACCCTCCAGCAGCAAGAGGGGTCATGTGTTCTACTTTAGAGATGGAAGTCCTCACTCTGAAGGACAAATTGGTCTGCATCCAATTTAAAGGGCCATACAAAATGGAGAGCAGCGGCCTTGAAGTTGCCCATCAGCAGATTGCACTTGAACATCAGTCTCCTGACCACAGTCAATTTAAACTTTAGCAATCATCTCTGAAATGGCACCTATACATGTAAGTGAATATATATCTCCACATTTTGTTTAGATCTGTGTTCTCTTTTACCATGCATATGTCACCAGCCTACACCAGGATGAGCATTAATCCTTCAGGGGGTGGTTCTATCCTGATCACTTCCCATGAAGCCCTGTCTGCGCTCTCTCTCACACATGCACATTCACTCCCTCCCTTCCCCCCCCCCCCATCTCTAGGAAAAAAATATATTTCACTACAGTAAACAGAGTACATACAAATTGCTAAGCCATCCTTGAACGTTTTAGTCAGAATGCTGCTTTTGGGGGCTTTTAACAAGTTTGCAGTGTGCATGCCAAATCCATATGGAGCAGAGCATGTGTTTTATATTTCCGGAGCTTCATTTCTGCTTCACTGCCTAGAAAGAAAGGTGGGGAGCGATGCCCCGCTCTGTACCGTACTATGCGTAGCTGACTGGGTTTTTTATTTCTTGAAAAAGGCGGAGACATGTAATAAAATTTAATTGAGCCAGAAGCAATTAGAACTGAGACCTAGAACATGCTTCTAATGCCAAAACTCCTTTTTGCAAGCATGTGAAGAAAGATAATGGGGATTTTATCTCACTGCATGCGGTCCTTATCTTCCCAACAACCCCACAAATGCTGGGATCTTCTAAAAGATTGTAGCAGGCCCAGGAGCATGCACTGAGCTTTTTGGTGGATTGGAACCTGTGGCCTTCCAAATGTTGCTGGACTTCAACTCCCATCATCCCTGCCTGTTGACTATACTGGGTGGGGTTGCTAGGAGTTAAGGTCCAATGTTATCTAGAAGACCATAGGTTCCCTGTCTCTACCATATAATGCTATATATGGCTACATTGCAGCGTAGAAAAGATTCAACTAGAGATATGGGGAAAGAACCCTCCTCTCTAAGAAATTTGGCTAATCTTATCAAAATTATTTCTTATTATTCCTCAAATTTTCTGCAACTCGTTAGCATCCAGATCAAGCATCAATTTTCAGGTAAATTCAGAGGCAGCTCCAGAAGATAACACTGCCTCTACTCTGGAATATAGCTATAGTGGAGGAGACTGTGCTTAATTTGAGTTTTTGACAGGGACTAGACACTTTTTATATCATTTGGCATTTCTTTACTACATATACACGGGAGCCATCATTTTCAAGACCATCCTCATCACAAGCCTGGCAAACCTGGAACTATACTTGACAATCAAATAACACTAATTGTCGTGAGGACACAGGTGGTGCTGTGGTCTAAACCACTGAGCCTCTTGGGCTTGCCAATAGGAAGGTTGGTGGTTCAAATCCCCAGGAAGGAGTGAGCTCCTGCTGCCCTGTCCCAGCTTCTGCCAACCCAGCAGTTTGAAAGCACACCAGCGCAAGTAGATAAACAGGTACCGCTGAAGCGGGAAGGTATACAACATTTCCATGCACTCTGGTTTCCATCACCGTGTCCCGTTGCTCCAGAAGTGGTTTAGTCATGCTGGCCACATGACCTGGAAAGCTGTCTGTGAACAAATGCCGGCTCCCTCAGCCTAAAAGTGAGATAAGCACTGCACTCCATAGTCACCTTTGACTGGATTTAACCATCCAGGGGTCCCTTACTTTTAAAAAGGTAAAGGGACCCCTGACCATTTGGTCCAGTCATGGCTGACTCTGGGGTTGCGGCGCTCATCTTGCTTTATTGGCTGAGGGAGCTGGCGTACAGCTTCCGGGTCATGTGGCCAGCATGACTAAGCCCCTTCTGGCGAACCAGAGCAGTGCACGGAAACGCCATTTACCTTCCTGCCAGAGCAGTACCTATTTATCTACTTGCACTTTGACGTGCTTTCGAACTGCTAGGTTGGCAGGAGCAGGGACCGAGCAACGGGAGCTCACCCCGTCACAGGGATTCGAACCGCGACCTTCTGATTGGCAAGTCCTAGGCTCTGTGGTTTAACCCACAGCGCCACCTGTGTCCCTCCCTTACCCTTACCTTTACCTTTACCTTTACTTGTCATCCCTTATACTTTCTTACTGTCTTCGCAAGTTTTTTCTGTCGCGACTTAGACTTTGCTATTTAACCCAGCCTCATTCCAGCCTTGCAAAGCAGCTTGAGGCTGGTGCTGCTCCAGCAGCGAGGGTTGGGCTAGCGTGCAGTGGGCTCCTTTCGCCCTCTGTGCCCCATGCCCCGTGCCCCGCCCTGTGCATGCGTGCACACTCTGGGAGCTATTAAAGGATGCTCCATCACTGGACATAAGCAAGCTGCACTGACAGCCAGTGAGCTACCAGGCCCAATTCAATGTGTTAGAACTAGCATATAAAGCCCAAAGCTAGTCCTACTCAGAGTAGACCTCAGGGTTGTAGACCATATGGGTAGGAAACTCCTCCATGTGACAATGATTCCCCTCACCACCATAAAGTTCAGCACCGCTCAAGTTGTCTTACCTAGAGTGGATCTACACACAGGGGGGAAACACTATAAATAAGTCAGTAATTAAATCGTTATAACAAAAAAAAAAGAACTCTATTTTAAAAAATTGCTTAGATTTTTTTTGCTCTCTGGCACCATCTGGTGTTGCATGTTTATAACAAATTTAAAACATTGTTTTTTGACTAATGTAGTTCCTTATCACATAACGCTAGTTCTCGCCAGGAACAAATTACTGCATAGAAGTGCTTACAGGTGGTAAGTGTAATGTCTAGACCATTTAATGATTTGTTCCCGATTAGTCACAGAAGTGCCTTGATGCTCTCGCAAATTTAACAATAGGCATTCCAGGTCATACAGCTATAACCAAGGCCTTTTCAGTTGCAGTCTTGTTTGATCAATCCCTCCCATTAGTCTCATAGGCAACCAAAGCTAATTTGCTTTAAGTACACAATGGGTGAACATTTTCACTCCCTTTCAATGCAATACCTGAAAAATTACTGAGAGGGAGGGTTCTCTTAAGCACTGCTGAAAAATGCTCCACCAAAGCACACATGCCCCACTTTTTTGCCCTGGCCCAAGGCTCACAATATGATTTAACTTTAGATCCACAGTGACTGGCTGATGTTAGAACCCCCAAAAAATCAAGTCTTTCAATCATGCCTGAATTTTGCTATAATCATACACAAGACGCAACAGACATATGGCAGCTCACATTGTATACGGCACTGGATTCCTAGCTGTGCCTGCAGAATTCACTATGGCTTGATGTCAGGGATTGGGCTGAGGAGGAATTGTGGGGACCGCCCCTCCCCCCTCTTCCTGAACCTTCCCAAGAAGAGGAGGACAGTATAGATTTAGAACAGTGGTTTGCAGAAGGTCATAGTTCAGAGGCTGCAGAGGGGAGAAGCTGGGAAAAGTGGAAGAGCAACAGGAAGAAGAAGCAATAGGGGAAAGACAGCTGACAGACTTAGTGTCTTTAGAAAGCATTCCAGAACCCCCCTCTCCCAAAACCCAGAACCCCCTCTCCCAAAACCCGGCGGGCATTGAAAGTAAGAGAACAGAAAGCTCAGAGGCAGAAAGCACAGATCAGCTGGCGCAGGGATGACGTAGAATAGGAGAGACTGAGGGAGTGAGAATTTACTTGGAGCAGCGCCATTATCTAAGAGAGACCTCATTCCTTTGTCTCTCTCTGTGAATATTGAATAAACTACTTGGTAATAACTCTTCTTGTTTATCTGCTTCTTGGCTGCCACCGTGGGAGGGATAGGATTCCCTGAAGCCTGACACTCAATTGGAAACCCCTCTCCTCTCTTGTGGGGACACTAGCTCATCCAGACCTACTTTCTTTATGGAAATGTTTCATAGCCTAGTGCCATTAAAAAAACATGGCCATTTCACCATGGTTCCTCCTGATGCCAGCTTCCCTGGCTAAAATATACTCGGAGTTGAGAGTGGATTTCATGCTCTTTATTCAGCTCATAGTGGTGAGGAGGAATGAAAGTTTCCCCAAAATATCTGCTTTATATACATTATTTACACAATGGGCTGCACATGATTGGCTAATTCCGGGATTCTCCTGTAGGCCAATCAGGTTGTGGATTCACTTCCAACTGGAGCTGGATTGGGTGGCTCCTGCGGACCAATCATACTGCTGCATTGTTCTAGGACCAATTAGACTGCTGCATTCTGAATCCTATTGTTCTAGGACCAATCAGACTGCTGCATTTTGGATCCTATTCAACTCAGTACATAACACCGGCATTTCGGATAATGGGGTAACTGTGCCCCTGAAGGACCAGGTGCGCAGTCTGGGAGTCATTTTGGACTCACAGCTGTCCATAGAGGCGCAGGTTAACTCTGTGTCCAGGGCAGCTGTCTACCAGCTCCACCTGGTACGCAGACTAAGACCCTACCTCCCCGCGGACTGTCTCGCCAGAGTGGTGCATGCTCTAGTTATCTCACGCTTGGACTACTGCAACGCACTCTACGTGGGGCTACCTTTGAAGGTGACCCAGAAACTGCAATTAATCCAGAATGCGGCAGCTAGACTGGTGACTGGGAGTGGCCGCCGGGACCACATAACACCGGTTCTGAGAGATCTGCACTGGCTCCCAGTACGTTTCCGAGCACGATTCAAAGTGTTGGTGCTGACCTTTAAAGCCCTAAACGGCCTCGGTCCTGTATACCTGAAGGAGCATCTCCACCCCCATCATTCAGCCCGGACACTGAGATCCAGCGCCGAGGGCCTTCTGGCGGTTCCCTCATTGTGAGAAGTGAAGCTACAGGGAACCAGACAGAGGGCCTTCTCGGTAGTGGCGCCTGCCCTGTGGAACGCCCTCCCATCAGATGTCAAAGAGATAAAGAATTACCTGACATTCAGAAGACATCTTAAGGCAGCCCTGTTCAGGGAAGTTTTTAATATGTAATGCTGTAGTGTTTTTAACACTGACTGGGAGCCGCCCAGAGTGGCTGGGGAAACTCAGCCAGATGGGCGGGGTATAAATAATAAATTATTATTATTATTATTATTATTATTATTATTATTATTATTATTATTATTATTATCCCCAAATTCCTCCATCCGTAGATACAGCTGGAAGAGGGTGGCCTGTGATCACCCTCCAGCATTTCGCCAAGGAGAATAAGGACAAACTAGTGGCACGTCTGTTCTCATGCTGAGGAATGCACTCCATGCCTCACCTCCACAGCACATTGGTAAAGGCTGTTTCTGTGCTCCATCTGATGAACACTCTTCATTCCCTTGCTTCGCTGTCCTGCTCCGTTTTAAAAGTTGAGAGTGCATCTATGGTAAGGCGAAAGAGATAATGTTGCAAATGCATGTTGCTGCATCCACACTCGCATTCAGACACACATACGTCATAAGCCACAATCCACATCAATATTGCCGTCGCTTGGGAAAAACTTCACTGTGATGTGTTTCGCCCTAAATAGCTTTGAAAACATCAGCCAGTATAAAGACCTCCAAGCCCTCTCTCCACCCACTGGTGTGCACAGATATCAGGCAACTTAGAAACACTGGTTTTTTGCGATCAGAAGTTGGGCACCATTGCCCAGACTTTGCAGCCTCTCAGGTGAGCACCATTGCCATTATAAAAGAACAAGGGAGGTGTTCATGGCAAGTTCTGGCACCTCTTTTTCTAGATAGGCTGCTCACCAGAGCAAGACGGTTTGAGCATATTACACTGATCCTGGTGCAACTGCACTGGCTACCAAGGAGTTTCTGGGCCCAATTCAAAGTGCTGGTTTTGACCTATAAAGCCTTAACCAGCTCAGGACCACAATACTTCAAGGACTGCCTCTTTTCGTATGAAACTACCCAGACCCTGAAATCATCATCTGAGGCCCTTCTTCATGTGCCTCCTCCTCAAGAGGTCCAGAGGGTGGCAACACGAGAACGGGCCTCCTCTGCAGTGGCCCCCCATCTGTGGAATGCTCTCCCCAGGGAAGTTTGCCTGGCACCTTCATTATACACCTTTAGGCGAGGCAAAAACATTCCTTTTTAACCAGGCCTTTGGCTGACTTGATGGACATTCTATACCCTTTTAAAATGTGGCTCTTTTGGGGGGGTGTTATTGGGTTATTGTTATATGTGTGTGTGTGTGTGTGTGTGTGTGTGCGCGTGTGTGTGATCTTTTCTGTGAACCATCCTGAGACCCCTGGGTATAGGGCAGTGTATAAATTCATTCAGTCAATCAATCAATCAATCAATCAATAATAAAATAGCACAGCATCCAGCTATACTGAGGTGTACAACAACATGCAGATGAGATTTGAATCAGGGCATGGGGGTAGTGACTCAACTGTGTTTTAAGCCAATAAAATCCCAGTGCTCTTGTCAGAGTTCCTCCCCTCCTCCCCTCCTCCCCACCTCCACATACCAATATTCCATTACATTGGCTACCTCTGTGATGAGATGGCAGCCTAATATTTTTACCCTTAAAGATCTTTCTAGCAGACAGTGTGTGTTGAACTATATATGGGTCCATTTCCAGTTTCCTGGGTAGCCTGGAAGTACCTTTGCTGTTCTGATAAACACTTTCTCCTCCATTTTGAAGTAGAAATTTAGAAGTATCACCCTTATGACTTTTCGGCTGTAGCCTTCCTTTAAGAAGAAAAAAGGTGTGTGAAACTCTCCCACCGCAACCAACAGGTGTTTGAATTATTTTATTTATTCAGAACACTTCTTTTTAGGTTGAATCCATAAAAATCAGCAAAACGCAGCAATAAAAACCTGTTCCATTTAACAATCAAACTGACTAAAAACAGGACAATAGCTCCCGTAATTGAGCTTCCCAGTTTAAATTCCAAAAGCTATTCTATAAAGATCTATTTTCAAAGCTTGCTTAAAGAAGGTCAGAGTGGGCACTGACCCAGGTAATTCCCCAAGGATCAGATTCCATGAGGAGTGGGTCAATACAGAGAAGGCCCTGCTTATTTTACCTGCTAGCCAAATCTATTTTACTGACAACAGGGCCTGTATCATAGATCTGAACCTACAGCCAATCCCCAAGGTAATCTGACCCCAAACCATTTAAAGCAGGGATTCCCAAACTTGGGTTTCCAGCTCTTTTGGGACTACAATTCCCATCATCCCTGACCACTGGTCCTGCTAGCTAGGGATGACAGGAGTTGTAATCTAAAAACAACGGGAGACCCAAGTTTGGGAAACCCAGATTTAAAGCTTTCAGGGTTGTCACCAGTTGACAACCAGAAACATAATGGCAGCTGTTGCAACTGGTGCAGAATTAGTATAACATGAACTGGAAGTCATTGATGAATGTATGAATTACCCTGGATAAGTGCTGGACCATGCCCAATGATGCTGAATTTGAGGAGATGCTGGAACCCACCAAGCTAAGCCTTGGGTCCAATCTCACCAAAGGTAAGCACTTTCAGTGGGAGAGTTAAACACCCATTAAAATCAAGGGGATTTTCACTATACTGTGCCCATTGCTAGCAAGGGTGTACATGCATTTAGAGGCTCCTGCATTTAGTTATAGAGCATGACTGATGATTAAACTTTTATGGACAGCTCCTTTTATTTACCCTGCGTCTACATTTTTCATGACAACGAGCGAATGCAGCAAAGAGTATCGTCTCCGAAAAGCACTAAGCCCACTAGTAGGCCGACAGAATCAGAAATATTAATGTTCTTCGTGTAAATATTTTAAATCACAAGATTAACCCTTCCTTTTAATCATCTGTTGCCTGCCGTTACGTTTTCCCCTCTCTGCAAGTGATGCGAAAACAAAGCCCAATCAAGCTATTTTCTTTTTATGAAATCCTGCAAAACTTGGAAATGAAATAGGAGGGGAGGCTCCAACAATACATTTGCCCCTTGGGAAATAACCGCAGCTGAGAGAATGTGCTAAAAGAGACGGAATGCATAAAATATGTCATTGGAAGAGCCATGAAGCACTGCAGCCTGCCAAAATCATAGGGCACATGAGATTCTTTGGAGTACACATTCTTCACATTGCAATATATTGAGAAGAAATCAAAAGTGTAGCAAGACAATTAGCAAGAACCTATAGTCACACACACACACACACACACACTTGCTCATTCTATGGAGCAAAAGTAATGTCATCATCAGGGGACGCTGATGTCATCACTGAGAGGGCATCCATTTAGATTTCCCAATCTTGAGAAACAACACACTTCATGGTGAACTGTGCAACCAGGTGAATTTCTGACCAGTTCTGCATGCAAAATATTCAGACAAATCCCAAATCAAGAACTGAAGCACAGCCGCTTCGGAATCTCTCTGAAGCAGCCCAAACCACAGCAGGAAGGAACTCCTGAGAGAATCTGGGTGTTTCAGAGATTTGGATGTTTTGTTTTTAAATGTATGTTCATTGATTTTCACATTGTTAACAAATGGACGACAACAATAACAGCAACCTTCAGATGCTTAAAAAAACCCGCCAACACTACAGACGTTGTGTCTGCGAAAATTCAAATGTTCTCCTCAAACTAGCCATATAAGGAAAACGTCAGAGTGAAATGGGCTAGGAGAGAGACAGAAGAAATTCTCCCAACAGTTTTGAGGCGTGAAGTTCACCATTAGCAGTGGAAATAGTACAACAGCTTTTCTTTCTCTTAAGGTAGTAGTAGTTAGTAATTAATAATTTTGCTTCTTTTGTGAGCAGCAGTAGCAGCTGTGTTGACAGCCTGGTGGGCACCATTTTGAAGTCTTCACGATGCCTGGAAACTAGGAACATTCTAAGGCATTTTGCGCGGGTGAAGGTGGCTTCCGCAGTGGAGAATATCTGGACACAATTCTGCAAAAGTGGCCTTCCTCTTTGTTGGAATGGTGAAAAAAAGAAACGAAAAATCAGAAATGTGGTCCATAGAAATGTATTCCAAGAAATTTGGGCTCAGCTCTATGCCCTAATATCTGGTACTCTGCAGGACACTCTCTCTGAACCTGTAGGTTCTACATGTCTGACAGCTATTTTGATAGACACACCCTCCGTGAATCTGTGAGTAAATAAATTCATTACCACCAGAAAGGTTAAATAGGTTTTAAACAGATAAACCAGAGGAAATCAAGACTGTCATTTTCCATCAAAACTAACCTCATTAAGCAATTTCATGTCTTTAAATGACTCCATCCCCCCACTTTTGAGATCCTTGCCCTAAAAATGCAGGTCCGCTCCATTCACAGACTTTCCCATGTGTTGCTGTCAGCTTGGACTTAAATAGGCTGAGAGCATACTGTAGTTCTATGTATCCATAACGCGCACTCCCTCCAGGCATTATAAATAATTTCCATGGAAACGGGGCTGAGGAGAATTGCTGCAAACCCAGGAGAGATCTCTATGCCACTCTCCATCTGACTTCTGCCCTTCCTATTTATTCATTTTCCTTCGGTAAACTGATAGTAAATGTGTTTATTTTTTCTAAATCACGGCACAAATGGGGGTTAAAGCTGCTGAGAGAAAGGAATGAAGAATGAAGAGCTCACGTAGATTAAGTCGCCACTCGGATGCTGCACCTTGAGTCTCGGAGAACGGATGGACTTCTTATATACCATGTTACACATTCGTACATAACTTTACACCAGGGCTCTGGGATTGGGAATTCAGAGGCGAGTGGAGTCTATCCCCTTCATCTCTCGTTCCCAGCGAAGCTAGGAAAGCGGTTGCTATGCCACTCCATATTTCTCTGTGCTGAGTAAAAAGCATGCAGAGAGCACTGCTTTCAAAAGAACACTCTAGACAACTATTTGTGCCCAGGAAATAGGCAGCGCGGACCTGAATTTCATTCATCATTATGTGCTAAAATGGCCTCATTCATGCCACTCGCGGTCCAAAGAGGATATAAGGGATGGCCGACGTTTGCGTGTGTAGGTCCCCAGGCCACCCCTCAAATAATTTCACACATAACACGTAATTTTAGTTTTGGTTTTGGGGCACTATTTTGGCCACAACTTTGTTAAAATACAAAATCAGTGAGTGGTTGTTTAGACATTGGTTATGACTATCTGTCCCCCCGCCTGGGACAGAACTGACATCCCGAGGTCTGATCGGTAGCCAGTAGAAGGGAAAGTCAAACTTGGGGGTCATTTGAGCTAAGCGCCGGACCCATGCCACTCACCCCAGCAGCTCCCCAAGGCTTGCCGGCCCTGGTCCCATGACAGGGATTGGACGAAATCGTGGCAAGCCCCAGGATTCCTTTAACGGAATTCCCTTCAGTGCAATAGGAGGGGCAGGCACAGCCTATCCTGACCCCTCCACCACCAGCATTTTATAACCAATGCCTAACCGCAACTTTACAAGTTGTGATGAATTGCTAAGTAGTAGGCAAAAACCAATCACCAAATGGCAAAATTCCTATTAGGCCCCTGCCCCCAAGTAGACGACCCCATGACAGGCAAAGCAAGGTCAACCAGAAAAGAGAGCGGGCGGGTGGGTGATCCGATGCACTCTGCAAAGAGAAAGAGAAACCAGAGTGCCCCAATATTTAAAGACTATGGTCCCACCCACCCAATTTGCAACACACAATTTGCCCCAGCAACCCAGTTATCCAATCAAAGTACCAGGCAACAACCATTAACTTGCCTGGCAACCATAGGGCTGGCCCAGCAGCCCACACCGCAACACACGCTCTCATTTAATTGGAGAATGCGCTTTGTCAATTTCCCACTCTTGTAACATTTGTTCTCTAGATTCCAAGCACCTGGGGCTTTCGCATCTCTGAGCATGTACAGAGTTCTTTCTTTTCCCCAGTTAAAGTGAAGCCGGGCATTCCAAATGATGGAGGCCTTACAGGTGTATCTAGTCTGGTGGCAGGTAGAAATTCAACTGAGGGCAGGAGAGAATGAATGACCAAGCATGGTTTTAATGTAAATTTGAATCACAACAAATCAGCACTTCACAAAGCTGGTGTTTTGTACGCACAATATTTTGAAAATAATGGATCTGTTGCGGGGGGGGGTATGTGCTTAGCTCCAGAATCAAGATGATCGCAGACCTGCCCAAAAATGGTTTGGTGAGAGGAAAGGAAAGGAAATCTCAGTAGCTTGGCAAGTAGGTGAGTGATGCCTCTGGTGGAGTAGGCTCAGGTGAGGGTCATATGCCTCGTAAAGCCCAGAGTATATCACAGGAAGACCGTCCTGGCCAGGCCTGCATCCAGATGAGTTACCTAAGGGTCAAGCTGAATGGTACGAGTAATCTCACACATTTAAGCTAGAAAGGGAGGAAAGTGGTGATACCCCAAAGGGCCACAATAAATGTGATAATGTGTACCCCGGAAATCCTTGAGTATGCTTCTAATAGAGAAGTTATGGTAACCTGTTGCTTTATGAAACTGATGATTTTGCAAGTCCCGTCCCCCCCGGCAATTGGGGCAGGAATACAGCTAATATGTGAATCACGAAGATGCAGCTTAAAACTAGAACATAAGTTGCTACATGCTACCAATGGTTAAATGTAACACAGGTTCCCAACATTGCATACAGTGGAACCTCGTGTTATGGACAGGATCCGTTCTGGAGGCCTGTCTGTAACACGGAACTGATGCAAGCTGAAGTATTGTGTCTGCGCATGCGCGCAGCGTGTTTTAGCACTTCTGCACATGCGCGAGCAGCGAAACCTGGAAGTAACCCTTTCTGACACTTTCGGGTTGCTGCGGGACGCAACACGAAAACATGTAACCTGAAG
Organism: Podarcis melisellensis; assembly: GCF_964234715.1. Taxonomy (NCBI): domain Eukaryota; kingdom Metazoa; phylum Chordata; class Lepidosauria; order Squamata; family Lacertidae; genus Podarcis; species Podarcis melisellensis. The sequence continues at coordinate 72,543,885 of NC_138538.1, read as the reverse complement.
CAGGCGCAACATGAGGCATGACTGTACTAACACAATGTAACAAATCATGATGGGAATCAGCAAAATTGCCAGTGCTTATTGCACATGTGTATTAAATATTAAATGAGGGAATGATGCATATGATTGATGAAAATTGAAATGCTTTGTTTGAAACTTTATAAATATCACTGCATGAACCATCGGGCAGGGTTGTAGTTTTGTGTAACTATCTGACTGTAACCTATTGCTTTGCAATAAACCACGATGGACTCTTAACACCTCAGGATTCTGAATTTATACTGGCATAAACTCAGGAGATAAGCCATTTTTGGCTTACAGCCAACTGGTCAGCTAAACCAGGTGAGGGTAGTCAATGGGTCTTAAACCTTTGGTGAGTTATGGACTTCCCCTGCATGCAAAGACAGGCTCTGGTAGATTGAGTGGATGGGACCAATAATTGGTCCAGCAGTCAAGAAGACGTAGAGGTAAGTGATATGTGGATAGAGCCACATAACAGGAAGCATGTGAGTAAAAGGTAAAGGTAAAGAGACCCCTGACCATTAGGTCCAGTCGTGGCCGACTCGGGGGTTGCAGCACTCATCTTGCTTTATTGGCCGAGGGAGCCGGCGTACAGCTTCCGGTTCATGTGGCCAGCATGACTAAGCCACTTCTGGCGAACCAGAGCAGCGCACGGAAACGCCGTCTACCTATTTGCACTTTGAGGTGCTTTCGAACTGCTAAGTTGGCAGGAGCAGGGACCGAGCAACGGGGGCTCACCCTGTCACAGGGATTCGAACCGCCGACCTTCTGATCAGCGCCACCTGCGTCCCTCTAAGCATATGAGTACAAATCCCCAAACAGGACTTATCTCTGCATCGTTCTTTGGCTTCAATCTTCTATCTGCTTACTTGCGAGATCTCCACCGAACTCAGTGTGACTGACTTCTGAACAGACATGCAGTTTTTTCTCAAATGCAAAAACCACCGTCTGTTGCTTCTCCTTACACAGAGACACATGGATTACATCATCATCAGCTGGGAGCTGGAGAGAGAGCTTTGCTTTTGCCCTATCCAAAACTCTTAAGGAAGACGTCTAACAATTAGTTCCCATGGAAACACATTCGCCTGCAGTTTTCTAAGAAAAGGATGTGTCTGGTACCTTTGATGTGAGGCTACCAAGGAATATTTAAAAACCGTTCTTGTCTGATTAACCCTTTTGCTGTCAACCCCCCCAAAAAACCTTACAATCAATAAACACACGGTGCGTGCAGTCTTACAAAACGTTCGTTGCAAAGAGATCCTGGCGACTTTCACAATGTGTTTGTGGAGAAACGTAAACCATGCCCTGATCTGGCATGCACGCATGGTGTTAAATCAGGTGCTTGTTATTGATTTATTGTAACATTTACTAACTGCTCTTCAGCCTTGGCTCTTGGAACTGTGCACGGCCTGTGATATAATATACAACAAGTGCTATAAATAAAACAACAGTGACAAATTGCGGGAACAGTAGATTAAAAAGTCCAGCACAAAATCAAAATACAAACTGTGGGAGAATACAAAGGTTTTCACTGGCATCAGGAAAAGAAGCGCCATAGAACTGCAGAGTTGGAAGAGACCCTGAGGGACATCTAGTCCAACCCCCTTGCAGCGCAGGAATCTAAACTAAAGCATCCATAATAGAGACAGTGCCTGAAGAACCTCTTGTAAAAACATAGGCCCATCTAATCCAGCACCCTGTTCTCACATTGGCCAACCAGTTAGCAGACAAAACATGAGGCCAGCAGCATCCTCCTCACTAGTAGAGAGCCAGTGTGGTGTAGTGGTTAAGAGCAGTGGACTCGTAATCTGGTGAACTGGGTTCGCTTCCCCACTCCTCCACATGCAGCTGCTGGGTGACCTTGGGCCAGTCACACTTCTTTGAAGTCTCTCAGCTTCACTCACCTTACAGAGTGTTTGTTGTGGGGGAGGAAGGGAAAGGAGAATGTTAGCCGCTTTGAGACTCCTTAGGGTAGTGATAAAGCGGGATATCAAATCCAAACTCCTCCTCTTCTTCTTCACAGCAACTGGTTTTGGGAGTATTACTGCCTTTGTTGGAAAGCAGTGTGGGGTGCCACAACTGAGAAGGCCCTGTCTCCCATCACCACCTTCCTTTACATAACTACCAAGTGCCCTGGGGAAAATGGGACATCCTGTTGTTTTGCTCGAGATTGCGGTGGCCATTTTGGGTGCAACAATCAGGCGTGCTTTCGCGCCTCAGTCTTGTCCCCAAAAAAAGCACTTTTAGGGGAGTGAGGTGTGGGTGAGAGTGACGTGTGTTGACATCTTTCCGCAGGGCCTGCAAGACAGAGCTGTTCCACCTAGCCTTTGGTTTGGACTGAGTCTGACCCTTATGCTGCCCTCCCCTTATGGTCTTGATCTATCGGCTACTTTTAAAATGAGGCTGCATTTTAAACTGCATTTTAGCTTGTATTTTAAATTGGTTCCTCCATTATGTTTTTACTGTAATTTTACTGGTGTTAGCCACCTTGAGCCCAGCTCTGGACGAGGAGGACGGGGTATAAATAAAAATTATTATTATTATTATTATTATTATTATTATTATTATTATTATTTGACTCACCCGGGAGTGCATCCTGGAAGACGCTCACCCGGTTTTGTCTGAAAAAGTTGGACAGTGTGCCTTTACAAAGGCACATAGCAGGACCTCTAAAAAAATGTTTAGGGGTACTCCCATTTTCCTACTCATATTGAAATACTGCCCCTCAATGAGGCCAAACTCAGGTTCACAAAATGCTTAGGGGTATGTGTACCCCTGCGTCTCCCCAGAAAAAAAAACACCGGGTAGGTCCATAGGGATAGGTGGTGCTTTAGGTTTGTTGCTCCCAAGCCATTTAGGACTTTAGAAGCCATACACCAGCACTTAAAATCATGTGCTCCACATGGCAGGGCCCACCCCAAAAAATGTGCTGCTGCGTCTTCCACTATCTGCGATTTCCGTACCATTTTCAAAGGCAGAGCCACATACAGCCTTGTGTTGCAAAAGTCTAAATGAGGGTAGTTCACTGCGGCCAGGCTATTTCACCCTATTAGAAAAAACCTACCCCTTATCAAAGGAAAACATCCTTTTGAAGTGTACGGTATTACGAGTAGTAATCACCTGTAATATCTTTGAAGTTTTCCAAGTTTGCAGTGAGCTACTTTAAAGTGCAGGCATGTAAATAGACATTAACCTGATCACCTCTGGTGAGCAAGAACCACCTCCAGGCAATCAAGCAAAGAAACATTTTTAAATATATATTTTTACAAAACCTATATACACACAATCTCCTTTCTGGCTGCCAGCATGCCATGTATCTTAGGAACATAAGAAAAGCCTTCTAGATCAGGGCAATAGCAACTGTGGCTCTCTATCTGGGATGCAGAAAGCATTGCTTCAAGTCATCCATGCCATCATAGACCCACCCGCCCCCCTTTTTGGATTACTGTACAGTGGTATAGTGGTATATATATATATATATATATACACACACACAGTGGTACCTCAGGTTAAGTACTTAATTCGTTCCGGAGGTCCGTTCTTAACATGAAAATGTTCTTAACCTGAAGCACCACTTTAGCTAATAGGGCCTCCTGCTTGAGCAGCACCGCCGGACCACGATTTCTGTTCTCATCCTGAAGCAAAGTTCTTAACCTGAAGCACTATTTCTGGGTTAGCGGAGTCTGTGACCTGAAGCGTATGTTACCCGAGGCACCACTGTAATGTGTTTCACATTGGACTACCACAAAATATGGTCTATAAACTTCAGCTACTCTTCAGTAGGATATAACCAGGACAATTTGACAACGACGGAACACTTTTCACCAGTACTTTTGACATCTGCACTGACTTCCAGTCTGTTTCTGGGCTCAATTCAAAGGGATGGTTTTAAGATTCAAAGCCATGAATACCTTAGGGCTAGGCACCCTGAACAATTCTCTCCTCTTGTTGTACACCTTTGGGTCTTTGGTCTGATTCGGCACAATACTTCTTATGTGTTTATCTACCTCGACCCTGAGATTAAGGCCCTTTTCAATCAAGTGAGATGCAGCAGATGGTCTTCTCTGTGGTGGCCCCTCATCTGTGGAATGATCTCCCCAGAGAGGCTTGCCTGGCACCTTCTTTGAGTGGTCCTATCAGCACAAGAATGCAGGTGACGCTGTGGGTTAAACCACAGAGCCTAGGACTTGCCGATCAGAAGGTTGGCGGTTCGAATCCCCGCGACGGGGTGAGCTCCCGTTGCTCGGTCCCAGCTCCTGCCAACCTTGCAGTTCGAAAGCACGTCAAAGTGCAAGTAGATAAATAGGTACCGTTCCAGTGGGAAGGTAAATTGCGTTTCCGTGTGCTGCTCTGGTTTGCCAGAAGCGGCTTAGTCATGCTGGCCACATGAACTGGAAGCTGTACGCCGGCTCCCTCGACCAGTAAAGCGAGATGAGCACCGCAACCCTAGAGTCGGCCACGACTAGACCTAATGGTCAGGGGTCCCTTTACTTTTTACCTTTATCAGCGCAAGGATGAAGACCTGCTCATTTTCCAGGGCTTTTAATTTTTTTTATCTGTTGTATATTTTCAGTAGCAATGTGGTTTCCTTCTCTGACACTGAAACTTTTATATTGAATTTTCATGTTGAAATTTCTATCAGGATGCAAAGCAGAGACCAGTGAGGGCAGTGGCCTGTGGATAGTGCCTAGACCTGAGGCACCCCAGTCCTGAAACAAGTCGCTTTAAGCACAAAACCCAACTTACTATTGAGGAAAACTTTTTAACCCCCATCGTTCTGCCCGGATATTGAGGTCCAGCTCCGTGGGCCTTCTGGTGGCTCCCTCCCTGTGAGATGTGAGGTTACAGAGAACCAGGCAGAGGGTGACGCCCACCCTGTGGAACACCCTCCCATCAGATGTCAAGGAAATAAAGAACTATCTGACTTTTAGAAGACATCTGAAGGCAATCCTGTTTAGGGAACTTTTTAATGTTTGATGTTTTATTCTGTATTTAATCTGTTGGGAGCCACCCAAAGTGTTGTTGTTGTTGTTGTTGTTGTTGTTGTGTGATTCTGGTTTGTCAAGCCAAGAGATGGCAACATTTATAGCCAAGATGGATCCACAGTCAATACACAAAAGTAATATATTCACCACTGTGCTTTAACTGTCTTAACAAAACTGTATTGGTATCTTAAGAAGGAATGGGTGAAAATTACATGAGCCACAGACAACTGTTCATTTTTAATCAGAAGATGAAGCGAGTCGGGTCAAAGATCCTCACTGACCCCACTGAGTCCAGCCACCTGCACAGATTCTGGACAATGCATTATACTTTCCCAAGTTTTTGCCAAGCACCACTCTCACTAAATATTTGGCTGATTCTGCCCCCTGGTGGGGATATGTGGCTTTGGCTTATAATTCATTGGTTTCGGAAAGAAATGCGTGGGGGGAATGCAGTCACGAACCAACTAAAAATATCCAATACATTACATCCGCAGCTTAAAAATCAGTTCAGGAGGAGGAGTAAGTGAAATAAATAATCCTCTTCTATTTGGTGAATTCTCGGGCGGGGGGGGGGGGGAAGGTTGATCAATTTCCCAGATTTTTACTTCTTGAAATATGGCAACTTTATCTTCTGACTCCTTTTATAATGAGACATTTCCTCCTTTTTGGCAATGCAAATGTGGCCAGTGTTCCTGAAGCTGACAGCTGCTGAACCAGGGTTCAGTGGGGTTGGCACCATGCATGGAGAATTAACATGATATCTGGCTCCATCTTTAACTGAGAAAGAAAAAGCACTTAAGATAATATGCCCAAAATACAGAGGACAATCTAGACAGCACCCCTGATTAATTAGCATGTTGCAGAAAGAGATGCATGTTGGACATTGCCTTTTGTACACACGCATCGTCTCTTCTGGCAGTTCTGAGAGAACAGTTGTTCTCCTCGTATCTAAAATTATCCTTCCCAGCAAAGACAAGACAAATACAGATAAGCTGTGTGTGTGGTGACATAAAGGGTAATTTAGTCCTCAAGCTAAGGGGGCCCAGGGTTCTGTAAATGCTTTGAAAATCTGCTCAGGTTTTCCCTCTAACAATTCGATTCATGTTGTCATTGGTGGGAGCGGGGGCTTTAAAAAAATAATAAATCAGCAAATTAGAGTTTTTTAAAATATATATATTTGTATTGTAGAAATAATGAGACACGTCAGATCTTTAATCTGTTAGGATTTATTAGAACTCCCTACAAGAAAACCCATTGGGATAACTAGATGGGAATGAGGTCAGATCTTCTGTACCTTTCATAGCTGTGTAGAAGGGAGGTGTTCTACAAGTATAGCTAGCCACTCAGAGCCCAGCTGTGCCTGGTGAAATCCTTTTTCTGACAGAACTTTCCTTTTTTTTACAATAATATTTATTAAGTTTCATACAAATATAACACATACTGTAAAACAAATGAAACAAAAAGAAAAAAGAAAATAAAACAAGTCACAACAAAAGATATAACAACACACACATGAACAATACAAATTAATTAATTAATTAATTAAACTTCCAACCTCATAAACATATTACTTGACTTCCTCTAGTCCCTCCCATCTGAATTTCCTTGTAACTGAATATAGCATTTTTCCAATATCATTATTCAAAAACATTCCAATTATAGTCAAATTTCTTAACTTTTCTTAACATTCTAAATCTCATTTATTTAATTAAATCCTGATTTAATCCTAGGCCTATTTAGTACTTTCAGGCAACTTCTAATTTTTAATCTTACAATATTTATTCAAATAGTCTTTAAATTTCTTCCAGTCTTCTTGATATTCCTCTTCTTTCTGGTCGCGGATTCTTCCAGTGAGGTCAGCTAGCTCCATAAATTCCATCATCTTCATCTGCCATTCTTCCACAGTTGGTAATTCTTGTGTTTCCCACTTTTTGGCTATTAAAATTTGAGCAGCAGTTGTGGCATACAAAAATACCTTTACATCTTTCTTGAGCAATTCAAGACCTGTTATTCCAAGGAGAAAGGCCTCTGGTTTCTTTATAAATGTATATTTCATCATTTTTAAAAATTCATTATAAATCTTTTCCCAGAAGTCCTTCACCTTGGGACAGGTCCACCACATGTGATAAAAGGTACCTTCCTTTTCTTTACATTTTCTGATAGAACTATTAAATACACAAGAGGTTTGTCATCCTTGGCATACTCTGGATGCCATACAACAGAGGTGGGTGACACCCCAGGCCTGCGTTCCCTTCTGAGTAGCCTTCTTCTAGACCCCATGGCAGGAGAGATCCAAATCAAAAGTGGGAAGAGAAACAAATTTAAACTTTGCTTTTCAGTAGACTTGTTTCTTTGCACAGGCAAGCGAGAAGCACGGCCATCGTTTAATGACACATTCCAGCAAGGCAAAACGATGGTCAAGGGTGTGGATACCAAGCCATATGAGGATCGGTTGAAGGAGCTGGGTATGTTTAGCCTGGGAAAGAGGAGACTGAGAGGAGATATGATAGCCATCTTCAGATATCTCAAGGTCTGTCACTTGGGAAATGGAGAAAGCTTGTTTGCTCCTCAAGAGCAAATGGCTTCGAATGGCTCCAAGTTACAAGAAAGGAGATTTCAACGGAACGTCAGGAAGATATTTCTTATGGTAGGAGCTGCTTGACAGTGGAAAGAAACAGTGGACGCTCAGGTTGCGAAAGTGATCCATGCGGGATGCGCACGCGCAGGTTGTGATTCTGCACTTTTGCGCATGTTCAAAGCACGATTTTGCACTTCTGCGCATGCACGACGGCTGAAACCCAGAAGTAACCTGTTCCGGTACTTCTGGGTGTCGGCAGTCCATAACCCAAAAAAAGCAATCTGAAGTGTCTGTAACCTGAGGTATGACTGTAATCCTATAGAAGTTGGGTCCCTATCTTCCTAAAAAGCCTTCGTATTCATGAATGTGTGTGTGTGTGTGTGTGTGTGTTCAGTCCAATCCCTTTAGTTCATCATATTTTTAAAACATCTGTTGGGAATGCCTGTGTCCCCTGCACAGCTGTATTTCAAGGGATGTATTTACATGAGTCTGCAGCCTGCTGTGTAAAACAAATTTAAAATATTGGGATCTGCCCTTGATAGATATGCAGCACAGTTAATTAAATATCACACTGGCTTTAGAAAAAAGGAAACACCAAAAGTGATGCCCAGGGGAGTTGCTCGGGCTCAGTTCAGTGACCAGAAATTGACAGCTAAAAGACCTGCCAGAAATCGACAGCTAAAAGACCTGTTGCACACACTGTTTATTTCTCTTTGTTTATCATAAACCTCATGCCTTGGGATCTTCTTCCCCTTGGCACATCTGAGTGCCACAAGCTAATATAATTTGGCAGAGATTTTATTCAAAAGTATTTTTGCTGCTGTCATCTCATTTCCTTTTGTGCTATAAAGTCACTGTTTCGGTTGATGTTTCGAATGGAAAGGTAAACAAAGAAATGCAGTCTGTAGGGGAAATGATGGGATTGAATTGTGAAGGTTTTTTATTGTAATAAAAGACTTGCTGAGAAAATTGCCTCTTCAGTTGGTGAGAAGAGGTACCATTTAGCAATCCAGAGGAGAACTACAGGCATGGGGACCAAGGTCAGAGTTTATAAATGGAGCAGAAAGTTAGGGCCAAAAGAAGTTGAGCAGTTAACATATTCAACCAGTCACCATGTGCATTCAGCAGACCTCATGCAGAATGCATCCATGGAGAGGGAACTGTGCACATTTCCCGGTTAGTATGCGCAATAACCAACAGGTATTGAGGATTTTGCATATATTGCCTGCATTATGCATATCTTGGCTGCATATATGCAATATACATATATTTGGGGCACCTTTTCCTAGTAATTTTCACAAACGATGAAAGTGGCTGAAATTTGTGGCTTAAATCCTTAAAATGCTGCTCACGAGACTCTTAATCCCAGGATTTCTCTGCTAGAAAAAAGGGTGCCTGTACTGAGTACCCAAAGACCCACTACCCAAGACTCTATGGACACTATATAGTTTTGTCACTACCAAACCCTCTCAGTTTCCCTATTTTCCAGGGACAGTCCCGGATTTACAGAAGCCATCAAAGTTTCTGATCTGATCCCGGAATGTTCCACTTTTCTTTAGGATGTCCCTATTTTCATCGGAGAAATTTGGGGGTCAAGGTGATAAGTAACTATACAACCATCAGAAGACATCTTAAGGGAAGCTTTTTAAAAAATGTTTTATTATATTTTTATGCATGTTGGAAGCCACAGAGAGTGGCTGGGGCAACCCAGTCAGATGGGTAGGGAATGAATGAATGAAGGAATGAAGGAATGAATGTGTTGGTGTTGGTGTTGTTCTCACTATTATTAGTTGGGTATGGTCACTAGGTGACACAGGACTTGGTTGCATTATGATGGACTCAGGAGTTTCCTCCTGCTTTTCTGTTCTTGAAAGAGACAATCAAATACTTGCCCTGCTGCTTCCTGACTAGCGTGTCCTCTGAGCTTTCCATCACACCGAGCAACAGCTCTAAAGCATGCTCATAAGCATTAAGTCTGCCCTTTGAAGACATTTTATTCTGAGTCACCGGCCATCAGACTATTAGCCAATCCAACTGGTGAGATTAGAGTCTTTCAGTGCTGAGTGTAGCTGCATCTTACAGCTTTGTGTCTCGCTCCCTGGTGCAAGGAGTGACCATTAAAAAAAACCTCCCCTGTGGAGGATGAGTGAGCAGCCAGCAAACTGCTGCTGTCACAGACTTGAATCAAATCCCAGAGTGCATGTAAGCAGCATCTTTCTAACAAAGAGCTCATCTTTCTGGCCAAGTCCGTTTTTAGCTCTGCTAAAGCAGCCGCTGATGAGAGCTCCTTTTAACGCACCTTCATCCGTACAGGATTTCTCCATGCCTTTTTTGAAGGACTGGATTCCATGCCGATGCTTGAGTTTCAACACAGACATGAATTAAGTAACGGTCAGGGGTCCCTTTACCTTTTATGATGCAGCAAACTAGCATCTGCAACAAAACCTTACGCTCCCAAACAAAAGGGGCAAGGAGAGAGAGAAGTGGTACTTTAAGTCCAGCACATAAGCAGAAAATGGTGGTCAGTGCTGCAAAAACAGAGACATGGCTGTAAAACCTACATTATCGTGCTAAGCATATCAGCCCTGTGCCTCTTTCCACTACTATACTGTAGCAGAAGCCCCTAATCCAGGTGAAGAATGCCTTATTTGTTGACATGCAGAGGGCCGGGAGGCCAGCTGGCAAGCTCCAGCTGTGCCATCTCCTTCCATCGGCCCGTGCTCTGACGTAAATCAGCGACCTGGACTTGAGAAGTCAGGGCATGCTATTAGCAGAGTGTACTGCACACACAGAATAGGTGTGAGGCTTGTGAAGTCATACTATAGCTGCAGATTTATTCATCATAAATCAGGACAAAGAAACATGTCATCTCTCTCTCAAGTCGTCCCAGAACAGCAAAAGCAAAAGCTATACACAAACGGAAGTTCCCAGCATACTGTGCTGGAATGTAAACAGACATGTGACACACAACATTTCCACATGCCTGTCCCTTGAGGTGGAATGGAAATGTCAACAGTATTTGTTTTTCCCACACCTACCTATCACCAAATTAAAAACCATAAAGTATGTTCTTGTTAAAAATGCAATAGGCAGAAAAACACAAGAGGACTTCCAATGCAGTGTTGCAGTGTGGGATGTATCCTGCTCAGCATTCTGAAGCCCTTGACCACACTCGGTCCTCACTTGCCTCTTTGAGGGAGGGAGATCTTTTCTTTTAAGTATTTTTCTGTATTTTTGTAAGTGGTCATGGTCCCCCTAGCCTACTCCTACCTTCCTCTTGTCCATGGGTGGGCCTGCACTGTTCTAGTGACCTAAGCATTGGCACTTACCGCCTAAGCATCAGTAATGGGCTGGTGCTCCCATGACGGCCATGTTTGCTTGCTGATGGCCTGGTCTTGCCATCACAACCTTCACAGATGAGAACTGGATCAGGCCAAAGGCCCATCTAGTCCACTTCTCAGAGTGGTGAAGCAGATGCCCATGGGAAGTCCCCAAGCTGGAGACACAAGATCTACCCACTCTGGAAGAATGGCAGATGCAAGTAATGGACTATATGGAAATGGCAGAAATGACTGGCAGAATCCGAGACCAGGGAGAAGAGTTGGTGGAAGAAGATTGGAGGAAATTTAAAAATTATCTACAGAAACATTGTAAAATTTTTGAATGTTGATGACATTGAAATGAACTGAAGGGGTTCTAGCAACAAGGTAAAAAACAAGATTGGATTGATAATAGATAAACTAATTGGATATGAATTTGCTGAACAATTTTTTAAAAGGGATACAAAAAAGGGAGGCGTGAGGAAATCAGGAAAATAAGTGAATCAAAGATGAGAATTAAAAAAGAGGGGGGGGTTGTTTTTTGTGTATTTTTATGTTTTTCTTGTGTTTTTTCTTTTTTCTGTATGTTGTTACTTTTAAAACTTAATAAAATATTATATTAAAAAAAAGGGGAAGTCCCCAAGCTGGACCTGAGCACAACAGTACTGTCCCTGCCTGGGATTCCCATCAACTGCAACTCAGACACATACTGTCTCCAAGGTGGAGGTAAGAATGGAGCCATTATGGCTAGTAGTCATTGCGACAAATGCAAAGGCCCCTGACCCAGTGATCAGGCAGAGGCCACCCAGCCCCAAAATGCCTTTACCATGGGACATGCCCTGCATCTCCTAAGCTGGCCTCCTGCCCTCAGGTGTGGTAGAGGACACTGTTGTGCCTCAGATGTTGAAGTAGCCCAGCTGGCTTCTGTATGTGGAATGGTTATTGAAGGGGTACCATATTGTCCTTCACCACAGGCAAAAAACCCCCCAAAAAGTCTGGAACTAGCCCTCACGTTTACTCAGAATGAAATTCCACTGTGTTCAGTGAGGGTTACCTCCAGTTAAGGTCTGAAGAACCCACCCATTTTGGTTTCCCTCCATTTCTCATTGTTCCAGGCTTAACTCTAGCTCACCACATTTCCACCAGATTGATTTTTCTGTTTTTGAAACTCCTCATGAAAATCCATCAACATTTTTAGTGTGCATTTCTCCTTACAGGTACAATTTTGTGTGTGCAGATTTTGCTCAAGACACACATTTCAGCGAGGAAGTTTCCCTAATGAAAGGCATGTTTGTATTGCAGGATATTTCATCCATACTGGCATATGCACACTTCTTGACTTTTTTGGCTGAAGAACTGCATCTCAAACTTTTTGAAAAGGGTGTGAGTGTTTCACTTCATGCATTGCATCATGAAGATTAGGGTAGGATGACATTCAGGGATTTCACACCCATCCCTAAGTGAGCACAGAATTGCAGCCTTGGCACTACATAACACCAAGACTGGATATGTCAAAGATACCCATCCTTGCTTGCTTGCTTTTCAGGGAGGGGAAAAGTCAGTACTTTCAGCCAAGCAGATGATGAAATGGATGAGTCTTAATGCCATTTTTTTCTGTCTATTTGAGATCTATTTTTACCTCTGTCAAATGAACGCTTGCCAAGCTGTCTAGTACATTCTATACTGCCACCGTCTGGCCTTTGCCAAATATGTGCATTTCCTAAATCCTGGGTTACCTAAAAGAAAACAACGAAATTATGTGGGATTGTAAAGGCTTCCCATATGTCCATGGCTCCACTGTAGCACACCTGAAACCAATCCCAAGCTCATGAAAGAAGTGAATATCTCTTTTATAGATGTGCTAGTTCCCCACACCGGCATTTATTTCCCCTTGTCCTCTTGTCAATCGCCATTTGCTCTGTGCATTTCACAGAAATAACGGGTGCTATTTCTGCATCCGAGGCCTAGAAGCAGTTTCATCAAAATTAAATGTTGCTTTGACTATTAAATGTAATAAATAAATAAATAATAATAATAATTAAGGCAGACTAAGAATAGTTTGGTTTTTATAACAGGCATGCCAAATGTTCCATTTTGTTGTTATACAAGCAGTTTAAGGGTGCTAGCAAAACAGATGCCATCAAGGCCCCACCCACAAGGCCACCACAGAAGAAATCACTTGTACAGTGGTACCTCAGGTTACATACGCTTCAGGTTACATATGCTTCAGGTTACAGACTCTGCTAACCCAGAAATAGTGCTTCAGGTTAAGAACTTTGCTTCAGGATGAGAACAGAAATCGGGCTCCAGCGGCGCAGCAGCAGCAGGAGGCTCCATTAGCTAAAGTGGTGCTTCAGGTTAAGAACAGTTTCAGGTTAAGTACGGACCTCCAGAACCAATTAAGTCCTTAACCTGAGGTACCACTGTAATTCACAGTTTGGTCAACCGTCTACAAAGCTGACAGACTCAGGACAAAACTAGTGCAGAAAGAGAACAGGCAGAAGGACAATTATATTGCAGAGGAAACTCAATTCCCTGCCCATCTGCAAAGGTGATCAAGAGAGTCAGACTGCTTGGAGAAACTGGCAATGTTCCCTTAGGTTACAACAGGGATGGGAAGCCTGTGGCCCCTCCAATGTTGTTGGGCTCCCAACAGCCCCAGCCATTGTGGTAAATGGTCAGGGATGATGGGAGTTGTAGTCCAACAATAGCGTTGTATGCAAATCCCCCTAATGTACACATCTTTGCAAAGCAATATTTCCTCATAAAATGCCCACTTGTAGGCAAATTTCACTTACATGTACATTTTTATGTGATCTTTTGCCCTAGCTTATGCATTTTTGGACACATTACTTGGCTGGAGAACTACACTGGAAAATTCAGAGAAGTGTGAATTTTGAAGGATGGCTTTGTTTCAGTTCACACATTATTTCAGAGAGTGTGAATTATTGGGTTTGCCTATAAATGTGATTAAATTTCTCCCACATCTTATAATTTGTGACCAATCATCAACAAGCATACATTGATGGCATAAGAGGGGAAGTCATTATAGAGAAATATATTTTTCAGCCTCCCTTGTCTGACGTGGGTAGCCTCGCTGAAGGCAAGGAAACTATTCTACAACATGCGGTCTAAAAATTGTGTGACAGATTTCATGGAGTATAAGTCTCCTGCAGTATCCATGCAGTGCTCAACACTGACACCAACATGTCCTTCGTTCCTTGTAAAATTCATGATAAAAGCATCACAAGCTCAGCCATGTAGGAGCAACACGACATGCTGCTGCATAGGAGGCCAAACGGTCCATTCCATCGCTCCACTGGCAGTGTATGAATACCAGTGAATTCTGGCAACACAGACAAGGAACTGCGTTTACAAGATGAGAATGGGCTCCGATCATATGATTGTAGCATTTGTTCTCCAAGGAAGCAATTCTCTTAGAGATGATTCTCGTACTATACAGAAGCAAGGCAAGGAAGCCTAGCATTAACTCAACAGAAAGAAGAATGGTTTCTATTTGCACCTTACACACCTTCACATGATGTCTAGGCAGCTAATTTCACCCCACTATTTAATTTATAATGGAAGAAATTGGCCTCTTAGCTAGCCACATCTTGGGCAGGTTAACTAGGGCAGCAGAACAGTTTTAACTAATAAATCTCAACTGGAAATTCTTTGTTGGTCCGCAACAAGCAGCATAAGATTTATAATTTTGGGTCACTTACTGTATATTCACAGTGACTCTTTCTTAATGGAGCATAATTCTGAAATATCTATTTGCCTAATACAGTTCCTTTAACAATATTAATAAAGTTCACTTTAAACCGTTTAGCTTTCTTCCAAGCTTATAAGAGATTTCCACTTTTGCAATCAAAGAAACACTTCCTATTGCCACTATGTATGGCAGAATCAAGGGGCAGAAATCACGGAATTGGAGAGTTGGAAGGGATCTTGAGGGTCCTGCAATGCAGAAATCTCAACTAAAGCATCCATGACAGGTGGTTATCCAACCTCTGCATGAAAACCTCCAGTGAAGGAGAATTCGTCACTTCCCAAGGGAGTCTGTTCTACTGTCCAACAGCTCTTACTGTCAGAAAGATATTCCTGATATTTAGTTGGAATCTCCTTTCTTGAAACTTGAATCCATGGGTTTGTGTCCTAGTCTCTGGATTAGGAAAGAAAAGGCTTACTCCATCTTCTGTGTGATAGTTCTTTAGATAGTGGTAGATGGCTATGTGATAGTTCTTTAGATAGTGGTAGATGGCTATCATATCTCCTCTCAGTCTCCTCTTTTCCAAGCTAAACATACCCAACTCCCTCAACCGATCTTCATAAGGCTTGGTTTCCAGACCTTGATCATCTTGAGCACCCTCCTCTGCACACATTCCAGCTTGTCAATACCCTTCAATTGTGCTCCAGGTGTGGTCTAACCAAGGCGGAATAGAGCTGGACCTTTGATCAGGACACTCTACTTCTGTTGATGCAGCCTAAAATAGCATTAGCCTTTTTTGCAGCTGCATCACACTGTTGTCTCTAGCTTGTGGTCTACGAAAACCTCTAAATCCTTTCCACATATACTACTGGCAAGCCAGGTGTCCCCCATCTTAAATTTCTGTAGCTGATTCTTCCTGCCTAAGTATAGAACCTTACGTTTGTCCCTACTGAAATTATTTTGTTTGTTTGGGCCCAATCCTGCAATCTATTCAAGTCAGTCTTCTTGAATCCTGATTCTGTTGTCTTTAGCTCCCAGTTGGTGTCATCTGCAAATTTCTTCATCCAAGTCATTTATAAAGACATTGGACAACAACGGGCGCAGGACAGAACCCTATGGCACCCCACTTGTCGCTTTTTTCCAAGATGACGAGGAACCATTATCATTTATCAGTTTCAGGCAGGTCTAATGACCTTAAACTGGTCATCACATAGTAGTTCAGGAATTGCCAATACAGTGCTTGCGAACACCACAAAAAGGTGTCAGTAACTATCTCATCAAATTTCTACAGTGAATGGGTGACGGTTTCATCTTCCTGCTCAGTTCCAGTTTTCTCAACCTCTCCTACACATCCTTCAATTATGTTCACTTCCATGAGACTGGAAAAGCAGAATTTAAATGATGAGATATAACCGTTCTGAAGAAACTGATTTTGACCATTTGAGCTAGCCAGGGGATGTGCACTTGTACTAGGTTTGAACAAGACCCATTCAAACTGTTTTAGAATTACAAGCAAACCGCACGAGTTGGCATATCGACCCATTTCTTAATGTCAGCGAGTTGGAGGTACGTAGTAGCAAAACCCAATCTAAGTCAAATCCCTTATGAATACACAGTGGAAGTGAGGAACAGGTTTAAGGATTTAGATTTGGTGGACAGAGTGCCTGAAGAACTATGGATGGAGGCTCGTAACATTATACAGGAGGCAGCAACGAAAACCATCCCAATGAAAAGGAAATGCAAGAAAGCAAAGTGGCTGTCCAATGACGCCTTACAAAAAGCGGGGGAGAGAAGGCAAGCAAAATGTGAGGGAGATGGTGAAAGATACAGGAAATTGAATGCAGATTTCCAAAGAATAGCAAGGAAAGACAAGAAGACCTTCTTAAACGAGCAATGCAAAGAAATAGAGGAAAGCAATAGAATGGGAAGAACCAGAGATCTGTTCAAGAAAATTGGAGATATGAAAGGAACATTTCGTACAAAGATTTCCATAATAAAGGACAAAAGTGGAAAGGACCTAACAGAAGCAGAAGACATCAAGAAGAGGTGGCAAGAATACACAGAGGAATTATACCAGAAAGAAATGGATGTCCCATATACCCCAGATAGTGTGGTTGCTGACCTTGAGCCAGACATCCTGGAGAGTGAAGTCAAATGGGCCTTAGAAAGCACTGCAAATAACAAGGCCAGTGGAAGTGATGGTATTCCAGCTGAACTATTTAAAATTTTAAAAGATGATGCTGTTAAGGTGCTACACTCAATATGCCAGCAAGTTTGGAAAACTCAGCAGTGGCCAGAAGATTGGAGAAGATCAGTCTACATCCCAATCCCAAAGAAGGGCAGTGCCAAAGAATGCTCCAACTACCGCACAATTGCACTCATTTCACACGCTAGCAAGGTTATGCTTAAAATTCTACAAGGAAGGCTCAAGCAATATGTGGACCAAAATCTCCCAGAAGTGCAAGCTGGATTTAGAAGAGGCAGAGGAACCAGAGACCAAATTGCAAACATGCGCTGGATTATGGAGAAAGCTAGAGAGTTCCAGAAAGACATCTACTTCTGCTTCATTGACTATGCAAAAGCCTTTGACTGTGTCGACCACGGCAAACTATGGCAAGTTCTTAAAGAAATGGGAGTGCCAGATCACCTCATCTGTCTCCTGAGAAATCTCTATGTGGGACAAGAAGCTACAGTTAGAACTGGATATGGAACAACTGATTGGTTCAAAATTGGGAAAGGAGTACGACAAGGCTGTATTTTGTCTCCCTGCTTATTTAACTTATATGCAGAATTCATCATGCGAAAGGCTGGGCTGGATGAATCCCTAGCCGGAATTAAGATTGCCGGAAGAAATATCAACAACCTCAGATATGCAGATGACACAACCTTGATGGCAGAAAGTGAGGAGGAATTAAAGAACCTTTTAATGAGGGTGAAAGAGGAGAGCGCAAAATATGGTCTGAAGCTCAACATCAAAAAAACGAAGATCATGGCCACTGGTCCCATCACCTCCTGGCAAATAGAAGGGGAAGAAATGGAGGTAGTGAGAGATTTTACTTTCTTGGGCTCAATGATCACTGCAGATGGTGACAGCAGCCACGAAATTAAAAGACGCCTGCTTCTTGGGAGAAGGGCAATGACAGGCCTAGACAGCATCTTGAGAAGTAGAGACATCACCTTGCCAACAAAGGTTCGTATAGTTAAAGCTATGGTTTTCCCAGTAGTGATGTATGGAAGTGAGAGCTGGACTATAAAGAAGGCTGATCGCCGAAGAATTGATGCCTTTGAATTATGGTGCTGGAGGAGACTCTTGAGAGTCCCATGGACTGCAAGAAGATCAAACCTCTCCATACTGAAGGAAATCAACCCGGAGTGCTCACTGGAAGGACAGATTGTGAAGCTGAGGCTCCAGTACTTTGGCCACCTCATGAGAAGAGAAGACTCCCTGGAGAAGACCCTGATGTTGGGAAAGATGGAGGGCACAAGGAGAAGGGGGCGACAGAGGACGAGATGGTTGGATAGTGTTTTCGAGGCTACCAGCATGAGTTTGACCAAACTGCGGGAGGCAGTAGAGGACAGAGGTGCCTGGCGTTCTCTGGTCCATGGGGTCACGAAGAGTCGGACACGACTAAACGACTAAACAACAACAACAACAACAAAGTAGCAAAACCAACACAGGCATTGAAGAATCAGGGCTTACCCTCAAGTAAATGGCTAAAGGATTGCAGCCTAAATCAGGCCCAACTGATCATTCAGTATCACTAAAATGCACATTTAAATTTAATCAACAAGATCCACTTATTAAAGGGGAGTTGATTGGTTAAAGGTGAAACAACTAATCAGCTATCATTTACTAATAAAAAGCTGGGAGAGACATCAACAACTGACAGTGCAAGCCAAAACACATCTACTCAGAAGTAAGCTCCATTCGGTCCAATAGCACTTACTCCCAGGTAAGTGTGTAGAGCACTGCAGCCCTAATTTACTGACATAACCAGCTCGACAAACTCTTGCTTTATTTAGTTCTTCACAGCTCTAGTTCCTAATGTAGCTGAAAAGCTTCCGTCAGCTGTTGTTGTAATACTGACCTCTACGTTTCCATGGTAGCTCTCATATTGCCATCTCTGTCAACAATCTGCTTCCAGTTCTAATTTGATCAGGCTCGTGCTATTAATAGAAAGATTCTGCAGGCAGCTATTCTATTCATCTTCTTTCAAATCCAAGGAATGGTTATTGCTGAAAATCAAATTTTGGTTAGCACTATTCTAGTCAGGTTACAATAGCTCATTGTTGTTCTACTCTCAGGAACAAATCGCACTATCCTTGAAAAGGTTCCTGCTCTCCAGCCTTGTGTGTGTGTGTGTGTGTGTGTGTGTGTGTGTGTGTGTGTGGTTTTCTCCACCCAGGTTCAAACTGCCTCTTTCCCCCTCTCTAGATACACACTCACACACAGAGCTCTGACAAGCTCATTTCGGTCTGTCATCTAGGAACATCAACTGGCCATCAGGATCCATCAGTGTGAGAAAGATTTGATCCAACAAAGTTGTCCTCTTAGTACAAGAACTTCTGCCTGTACAATGGGACTCTCCTCGTGCACCTCCACCCCATAATCTGTTCTGGGGAGTTCCCTCTGGAGCAGATTGAGGGGGGTGCCAGGAAGAGGAGATGGGTAGAGGGTTGGGAGAAGGTTAGAAGGTTACAGAGAGGATAGGAGTAGCAGGTGATGCATGTAATTATCCAGAACAGTCTGGTTTGTCTTGGTAAGGAAAAGATGAAATGAACTGTATTATTTCCATGTTTTTTTACGGTTCTTTTTATTTTACAGTGCATTTACGAGCATTTTACTGACACCTTCCCTCCCCCCCCCAAAAAAAATGTCAGAAGTGTGACACTTACTGTAACAATTGCATTGTGAGTACTGGCACTTTTTTCCTTTAGGAAAAATAAAGCACTGGTGTGTGTGTGTGTGTGTGTGTGTGTGTGTGTGTAATATTTGTAGCCAGCTTTGGAATCCCTTTGCCAATGAAGAGTGGGCTATACTTTCTGCAAAAAAATAAATAAAACAGATGGCCTCTCGCATCTCTCTATCCTGTTTGTGTGTAGGAGAGATTGGGAGCAGCGTTTTGCTGAATTTCTCCAAAAGGAGGAGAATTTCAGCGACCATTTTTCAAGATTGTCGCTCACCGTTCATGGAGGTAGCAGTTGGTGGAACATGGGATGGGCTCGCCTGCTGCATCTGCACTGCCCTGAGCTCCTCTCTGCCTTGCTAGCTCCTTCCCCTCTCCCTCTAGGTAACCAGCAGTGATGCACAGCCTTTGGAAGTCAGGTGAGCAGTGTTGCAATGCCCACATTGCCTCAAATACTGCAATGCCTGAACCACCATGTTGGCCACTCTTCTTTCCTAAGAGTGTTGGTGTGTTTGCTGCAGTGATGACAGCAATTGTGCTAGATCCTCAGTGATGTTCTAGATGTTGCATCGTTCCAGGGCACTGAGGAGGGGAAATGGCAACTGCTGCCCCCTCCCCACAAAAGAAAATCCAAAACCAGTGGAGAATATTCAAGAAAATTCTGTAGGGTGGCCTTCTCTCTCTCTCTCTCTCTCTCTCTCTCTCTCTCTCTCATGAGTAAGAAAAAGAAATCTATGGTGGGAAATTGTGGCTCAGCTTTAGAATCCTATAACTGTAAGGGGTCCCAGGGGTCATCTATACAATGCAGGAATCTCAACCCGCTGTCCCCCATCCAATTTGAAACCAGACCGGACCCTTCTCAGCTTGGCAAATGTGCTCGCATTTTCATTGCTGCACCAGTGGTGTTAACCATCAGAGAAAGCTCTGAGAAGATAGATCTTTCAAAAACTTAGAGATTCCTAAGTATCATTAGAAGAAAAGAACACAAGAACAGCCCTCCTTGAACAGCTCAAACCACCCAGTTTTCCCAGCAGCCAGCCAGATGCCTGTAGGAAGGCTGCAAGCAAGACTCGAGTGCAATAGCCCCGCTGTGATTCCCATGCACTTTGCTTCTGACAGTGGAGGGAGAACATAGCCATTATAGTAGCCATTGATAACCCATCCTCAAATCTTCTTTTAAAGTCATCAGAGTTGGTGACCATCACTACAGTTTAGGGAAGTGAAATCTAAGGGGGTGGTTTCAGTCAGAACTCACCAGAACTCAGTTTGGGTACCTCTCAGTTTGGCGCCATTGTCATTATGAGAGAACAAGGGAGGTGTTCGTGGTGAGTTCCAGGACCTCTTTTCCTAGAAAAATAGCAATCCATAGATCATCTGGAGACCATCTGCTAACCACAAGTTCCTATTGAAGAAACATCAGCTGATCAACCTGAGCTATTAACACTTGGGTAGGCAAACTAAGGCCCGGGGGCCGGATCCGGCCCAATCGCCTTCTAAATCCAGCCCACAGATGGTCCGGGAATCAGCATGTTTTTACATGAGTGGAATGTGTCCTTTTATTTAAAATGCATCTCTGGGTTATTTGTGGGGCATAGGAATTTGTTCTTTTTTTTTCAAAATAGAGTCCGGCCCCCCACAAGGTCTGAGAGACAATGGACCGGCCCCCTGCTGAAAAAAATTGCTGGCCCCTGTATTAACAGCAACCCTTCTAACAAAGCAATGGTTAGGCAGCAACAGCAAAAGTCGTAGCACTCAATCTTGTCTGCTGCAATTGAAGAAAATGAACACCATGGAAAGCTTTCACTTTCCACAAGGGGGAGACTTCACCTCACTGGATATGAGTTGTTCATTTCAAATGAAACTTCAGTGATTTTCTGTGGAAGCACAACCAGAATTTTGAATGTCTCAATTACAGGGCTTTTGATGTGACTTCATTAGTTTCCCAAAGAAACATCTGAAAACATGTGTCGCAAATTTGTCAGGTATGATTTTAGCTGCGTCTTAACTGGCAGTGCTGCAGCTGGATATCTCTGGGGTTAAAAGTGACTAGGCTACTCAAATTCAAAATCCATGAGTCATTGTTATTTCTGTTTTGGCAATGGGTCAGAACTTTCTGCACATCAAAAGCAAGATGTTAACCTTCCCTGGGTCTTTCCTGGGTCATCTCACCTGCTGTTTACCAGCCTTGACTCAAGATTTGCCCAGGCATACATTCCCGTCATTTCATGATTGCGTTCAAACCCTAAATTTACCGAGGTTAAATATTTACTAATCTGGTTTAGTGTGCAGCTGTCATGTTGAAATCAATAACAGATTGGTGATATTATGCTTGCTATGCCAGCAGGTGCCTCTTCCGTAAATTAGATACTTACGTCAACAAAACCCAATAGCAGTCAGATGGTAGCCTTCATTATTACAGATTCGAAGTTCCCTACGTACACTCTGACCCGATGCCATTTGCAGTGTGGCACCAATAACTGCTGCAGCGGTGCAAGGCAATTCCTTGGATTAATCACTGCTCTACGAAGGCACAAAGGTAAGAGATGGGGTGTTTCGTGCTATTTGCAAAAAGAGAAACAGATGTATGGACAAGGTTTTTGCCTAGAGAATTCTACTGTATGACTCTGTATGAGGTTTTCTCATTTCTGTTGTGGGTGGATAGCATAGCTGTCCCTTCTCCCCCCCCCCCCCCTTATTCTGAATAGGATTCCTCGCAGGAAAAGGGAAAAGTTGGCAGCTATGTTGGGTAGTGCAAGACCAGCAGGGTTTCCGAGCACAATTCAAAGTGTTGGTGCTGACCTTTAAAGCCCTAAACGGCCTCGGTCCAGTATACCTGAAGGAGCGTCTCCACCCCCATCATTCTGCCCGGACGCTGAGGTCCAGCGCCGAGGGCCTTCTGGCGGTTCCCTCATTGTGAGAAGCAAAGCTACAGGGAACCAGGCAGAGGCGCCCGTCCTGTGGAACGCCCTTCCAGCAGATGTCAAAGTGATAAACAACTACTTGACATTCAGAAGACATCTTAAGGCGAAGTTCAGGGAAGTTTTTAACGTGTGATATTTTACTGTATTTTTGGGTTTTATGGAAGCCGCCCAGAGTGGCTGGGGAGGCCCAGCCAGATGGGTGGGGTATAAATAAATTATTATTATTATTATTATTATTATTATTATTATTATTATTATTTACCCAACTCATCAAGACTTTACTCCAGCTCTCACGGGCTGCCTCTGCAATCATCACCATACACACCTGTGACAGCCCATTCAAAGAGGAAATCTTCCGTAGACCCCCTACTCTGGATACTTCCTGGAAAGAAAAAAACATCCAAAGTAGGGGTCTACCCAAGCTTTCCTGCTGCCCCTGTTACATAAGAGTGTGAGGCTTCTCAATCTTTTAATGCAAATGATATAGGGCAGAAATCAGGAACCTGTGATCTTCCAGACATTGTTGGATTCCATCTCTCAGCAGCTCCAGACGGCACGGCTGATGGTCAGGAATGATGGGAGATGGAGTCCAACAACAGCTGGAGGACCACAGGTTCCCCATCCCTGATACAGGGACACCGAGCTATATTTGTGATGATGCAGCCAGGATACACAAAGAAGGTGTCATACATATCAGGTGTCATCTGTAAGCAGGGGTACCAACTTGAATAAAATATGGGGGAACAGGTAAACCCCACCCCACATAATCGATCACATGACGTGGCACGCACACACCATTTGAATGGCAATACCCATCAACTGGGGGAGGGGGCTGGCCCCCTCAAATATTTTATGGGGGAAGCGAAGGGATCTCAGCCCCTAGGAGTTGGCTCCTATGTCTGTGGCATAAATACACAGAGGTGAATAAAAAGTAAATACAGTGGTACCTCAGGTTACAGACGCTTCAGGTTACAGACACTTCAGGTTACAGACTCCACTAACCCAGAAATAGTACCTCGGGTTAAGAACTTTGCTTCAGAATGAAAACAGAAATTGTGTGGCAGCAGCAAGTGGCCCCATTAGCTAAAGTGATACCTCAGGTTAAGAACAGTTTCAAGTTAAGAATGGACCTCCAGAACGAATTAAGTACTTAACCTGAGGTACCACTGTACACTGATTCATGGGCCACTATGGTTTCGACAAATACATTCCAAATATCATTACATTTGTCCATATATAATTTCCATCTGAAAGGGATCTGTTCATGGGTTACAAGCTTTGGCGTGTCATCTATCCATTGATTGAAGGAGGCTGTCCATCAAAAGGAAGAACATGCATACTTCCCCTAACCACCTTGCAACAAGAATATGGCATCTGCCGCTGAATTTTGCTGTGTTTTCTTTTGACAAACTAAGCGACTCAATGCCACCTGGAAGCTGGAATGTAGAAATCTAGTGCCTAAAGCATTACAATGGAGGGATCGCTGCTGCTATCAAGAGCACTGTGTGTTAACAGGAAGGGAAGGAGGACCTTAAAGACATATCACACAAGCTTTCCTCAACCTGATGCCCTCCAGATATTTTTGGACCACAGTTCCCATCATCCCTGCCCACTGGCCATCCTGGCTGAGTCTGATGGGAATTGGAATCCAGCAACACCTGAGAGACACCACGTTGTGGAAGACTGCACAGCATAATCTCAACAAAGACGAAGGCCAGTATCTGAAAGGACAGGTTAAATTGAAAACCAATCTTAGAAGAACCTGAAATTGAGTCTGCATAATTTATGGTGAACTTTAATGGGCTCTTTTTCTCTAGGTGGCGTGAAGTCTCTGAAATGAAATACATTTGCGGCAAAGATTATTTAACTGCTTTGCAATTTAAATTAAACCATGATATATGTCTCAGAAATATCCATTTTACTTGTGTCTGTTTAGCAGGCCTCTCTTCTATTACTTATTTATTAGCTTAAAAGGTTTTAATTTTAACTTTCAATTGAAAAATTCAGAGTGGTTTATAATAAATCTGTTGTATCAGATGGGCATGGGATTATACTTAGAATTCTTGTGTTTCCCTTCTTTTTTCCTTCCTTGCTCTGGTTCTTTATTATTATTTTGAAGTACATTAGTTTTGCCCCCAAATCTATAATAATTACTGGGGAAGGAATAAAGGAACATCCTCTAATATGATTTACATTATTCAGGTATGTTAACAGAGCATGAACACAGTAAATTTAGACACTCCTTTTATTAAATGGATGCCATTTAATACGCTTTCCCTCCTGGAATCATAACATCATAGAACTGTAGAGTTGGAAGGGACCACAAAGGTCATTCCCTGCAGTGCAGGAATCTTTTTGCCTGGTGTGGGACTTGAACCCATGACCTTGAGATTAAAAGTCTCAAACTCTACCAACAGAGCTCTCCCTATCCAACAGCATTGCCTTATATAGGCTTTCGACTATTAACAGAATGGCCTGAACTTCAATTATGAGCACCACATGGGAGATGGCTTGGATGGGAGTTGGATGTGCATTTGATACTATATATGAGATAAGGTAAAGGTAAAGGTACCCCTGCCCGTACGGGCCAGTCTTGACAGACTCTGGGGTTGTGCGCCCATCTCACTTAAGAGGCCAGGGGCCAGCGCTGTCCGAAGACACTTCCGGGTCACGTGGCCAGCGTGACATCGCTGCTCTGGCGAGCCAGAGCTGCACACGGAAACGCCGTTTACCTTCCCGCTGGTAAGCGGTCCCTATTTATCTACTTGCACCCGGAGG
Organism: Podarcis melisellensis; assembly: GCF_964234715.1. Taxonomy (NCBI): domain Eukaryota; kingdom Metazoa; phylum Chordata; class Lepidosauria; order Squamata; family Lacertidae; genus Podarcis; species Podarcis melisellensis. Next base: position 72,518,666 of record NC_138538.1, on the reverse strand, counting down.
TGCTTTCAAACTGCTAGGTTGGCAGGCACTGGGACCGAGCAGCGGGAGCGCACCCCGCAGCAGGGATTCGAACCGCCGACCTTTCGATCAGCAAGTCCTAGGCGCTGAGGCTTTAACCCACAGCGCCACCTGTGTCCCTGTAATATATGAGATACCCTCCACCATAAGTGGTACCGGTATCTCTCAGGGACCGTGCTGAGGAGGGCTGCACTGAGGAGGAATGGTGGGAGCCTCCCCCTCCCCCTGCTCCTGATCAGGATCCTGAATCTTCCCAGGAGCAGGAGGACACTATAGATTTGGAAGAGTGGTTTGCAGAAGGACATAGTTCAGAAGGCAGAAGCTGGGAAGTACAGTGGTACCTCAGGTTACAGACGCTTCAGGTTACAGACGCTTCAGGTTACAGACTCCGCAAACCCAGAAATAGTACCTCGGGTTAAGAACTTTGCTTCAGGATGAGAACAGAAATCGTGCTCCAGCAGCATGACAGCAGCAGGAGGCCCCATTAGCTAAAGTGGTGCTTCAGGTTAAGAACAGTTTCAGGTTAAGAACGGACCTCCGGAACGAATTAAGTTCTTAACCCGAGGTACCACTGTACTGGAGGGGGAACAGCTAAGAGAAGAAGCAGAGAGAGAGAGAGAGAGAGAGAGAGAGAGAGAGAGAGAGAGAGAGAGAGTGTTAACAGACACACTGTCTCTGGAAAGTGTCCATCTGCTCAGCCCAATGTCAAGAAGAGCAGATAAGGTGGCAGCACAGGAAAGCACAGTGGTTGAGAGATCAGGTTACAAGAGGCTGTAGTGACGTGGGGGACTAGGGAGGAAGTGGGTGCACCTTCATTCCTAGGAAATGGATTCTTTGCTCCCTCGCTGTGATCATTAAGTTTCTAACTGGTAAGAAGACTCCTTTCGTTTTGTTCTGCTTATCTACTGCCATTTGGAAGTTCCACACTTAAATTGCTGATAATTTCAAAGAGGATTAACTCTTGATATACTATTTGATGGGCAAAACAATTCAACCCCATGATCTACTACCCTAGAGGTGGCTTTGATGAAGGAGAGGTGTCCCTCTGCCCAGCTCCACCAGTGTGAAGGGTCCTGCTCCACCTGTAGAAAGATGAGTAGAAGCTGCTGTCAACAGTATGCCTATTAGCAGTAGCCTCTTGTATGCTCCCTCCATAGCTCACAGATCTAGTGGGACCAAGTGGTTCATTCCTACTGCACAAATTTATTGGGGAGGGGGTAGCACATTTTTTTCTTAGTTTCAACACAAAGTGGACCGATAGATCCAGGCATTTCAAGTCACCAGAAACAGATGAATATCTGAAAAAGCATATTGGGAAAAAACTCTGCATGTGTTCTCCAAATGCTACAGGCTCCCTGAAGGATCTTTGGCACAGCCAACATTTGATGTCTAGGGCTGGTGTTCTTATAAAAACAATTGGGTGAAACAAAAGGGGATTCCTGAGCTACTCTGCATTTTTGCTGCATGGAACCATCCATGTGCTTTCAGGTATTTCCATTCATGGCTATTTTGAACATTCACACACTAACAAAAGCATTTGTGAAATGCTACTGCTATGGAATGCAAGCAGGAAAATTATACAAGATACAGGGCCTGTCAGAAAACAGTCAGATCAATAAAACTACTTCCATTTCTTTCCCTCCTTCCATATATTATGATCAGGGCTTTTTTTTCAGCCGGCACTCACAAGAACTCAGGTGGGCGCCATTGCCATTATAAGAGAACAAGGGAGGCGTTCATGGTGAGTTCCAACACCTCTTTTTTCTAGAAAAATAATAATAATAATAATAATAATAATAATAATAATAATAATAATAATAATAATAAATTTTATTTATATCCCGCCCTCCCCAGCCGAAGCCGGGCTCAGGGCGGCTAACAACACCAAAATAGTGTGACATTATAAAAACATTATAAAAATTAATTAAAATCAAGATTGATGGCAGCCATAAAGTTTTGTAAAGGTTGCCAGAGGAGGGAGTCAGGCTGTGCCCTAACCAAAGGCCTGGCGGAACAGCTCTGTCTTGCAGGCCCTACGGAAAGATGTCAAGTCCTGCAGGGCCCTTGTCTCTTGTGACAGAGCATTCCACCAGGTTGGAGCCGCAGCCGAAAAGGCCCTGGCTCTAGTTGAGGCCAGCCTAACCTCTCTGTGGCCTGGGACCTTCAAGGTGTTTTTGTTTGAAGACCGTAGGTTCCTCTGTGGGGCATACCAGGAGAGGCGGTCCCATAGGTACGAGGGTCCTAGGCCGTATAGGGCTTTGAAGGTTAAAACCAGCACCTTAAACCTGATCCTGTACTCCACCGGGAGCCAGTGCAGCTGGTATAGCACCGGATGAATGTGATCTCGCAGCGAAGACCCCGTAAGGAGTCTCGCTGCGGCATTCTGCACCCGCTGGAGTTTTTGGGTCAGTCTCAAGGGCAGCCCCACGTAGAGCGAGTTACAATAATCCAGTCTGGAGGTGACCGTCGCGTGGATCACAGTAGCTAGGTCAGGGCGAGAGAGGTAAGGAGCCAACTGCTTAGCTTGGCGGAGATGAAAAAATGCCGCCTTTGTAATAGCTGCAATCTGCGCCTCCATGGAGAGGGAGGTATCGAAGATTACACCCAAACTCTTAACGGACGGTGCTGGCACTAATTGCACCCCCGCAAGAGATGGGAGCTGCCCCCTCAGTCCCATATCATCCCGTCCCAGCCAGAGGACCTCTGTCTTCGAAGGATTTAACTTCAACCGGCTCCCACGCAACCATCCAGCCACAGCTTCCAAGCATCTGATCAGTGTGTCTGGGGCCGAGTCAGGATGGCCATCCATCAACAGATAGAGTTGGGTGTCATCAGCATACTGATGGCAGCCCAGCCCAAAACTCCTGACAAGCTGGGCGAGGGGGCGCATAAAGATGTTAAAAAGCATCGGGGAGAGAATCGCACCCTGAGGCACTCCACACACCAAGGAGTGGCGCGATGACAATTCCCCCCCAAGCGCCACCCTCTGTCCCCGACCAGAGAGAAACGAGCGCAGCCATTGAAGGACTGTGCCCTGAATCCCCACGTCGGCAAGGCGGTGGTCCAGAAGTTCATGATCGACCATGTCAAAAGCTGCTGACAAATCTAGAAGAATCAGCAGCCCCGACCCGCCTCGATCCAGCTGTCTACGAAGATCATCTGTTAGGGCAACCAGAGCCGTCTCGGTCCCATGGCCAGCGCGGAAGCCGGACTGGAATGGATCCAGAGCCGATGTTTCATCCAGAAACCCACCAAGCTGTTCAGCAACCGCTCTCTCAATCACCTTACCCAGGAACGGAAGATTTGAAACCGGGCGGTAATTGGATAGATCTAAAGGATCTAATGATGTTTTCTTTAAGAGCGGGCGCACCACTGCCTCCTTCAGTTCCCCTGGGAATGTCCCCGTGCCAAGGGACAAATTGATGATATCCCCCAGGAGGGCCCGCACCTCGTCTGGACACGCTCTAATCAGCCAAGACGGGCACGGGTCAAGAGGACAGGTGGTGGGCTTTCCAGCTCGGAGGAGTCTGTCCACATCGGCTGGGGATATCCGGTCGAAGTGGTCCAATACTGGACCCGAGGACAGTCGAGGGGCCTCCAGTTCCTTTATTGTGTCCAAATTGGCAGGGAGGTCATGGCGGAGCGACAAGACCTTCTCCGCAAAAAAGCTCGCAAATGCCTCACAGCTGTGTGTCAATTTGTTATTTAAATTTGGCTGTCCTTCGAGGGACGTTAAAGACCGAATTATACTAAATAATTGCGCCGGGCGAGAGCTAGCGGATGCAATGGAGGCCGAGAAGTAGGACTTCTTAGTGGCCTTCACAGCCATCTCGTAGGTTTTCATAAAAACCCTATAAGATGTTCTTGAAGCTCCGTCACGGGCACGCCGCCATACTCGCTCTAGCCGTCTGAGGTCCCGCTTCATTTTCCGGAGCTCCTTGGTAAACCAGGGAGCCCGGTTTCTGCGGGGTCGCAGAGGGCGCTTAGGTGCGATCTCATTGATGGCTGCCAGGAGATGGGTATTCCAGCCCTCAACAAGCTCAGTCAATGAGTCGCCAGGGGGAGAAAGGTCCCGCAAGGCTTGACGGAATCTATCAGGATCCATCAGCCTCTGCGGGCGAGCCCAAATCGGCTCGCCACCTAAGCAGGGTGGGGGTGGAACGTCAATCCTGGCTTTCAGAGCGTAGTGATCCACAGTAGGAATCCCAAGCCAACTGATTATTATTAATTTTATTATTTATTAAATTAGTATACAACCCTTCACCCACAGATCTCAGAGCAGTTCACAACATAAAAATATATATGATAACTTCAGCAAACTATCAAATGTAAAAATCAAAAACAGCAATATGCCAGTAGATGACACAGATAGAAAGAACAAGAGTGTTTCAATCCAGTTTGTTCAGATTTGAAAGTAGGGATGGGAAATGAGTTTCAGCCAGTGGGTCAAATCCTAATACCCCTCCCCCAATATCTATATGGGCCACTTTGACAGGTGAGCAGAGCCTGTCTATCACCTGACATCGCCATGATGTCAGCCAAAGTCTTTCCTTTTGCAGACCAGCTTCGATTCAAGCCAGTCCACAAAGGGAAGATGTTCACTTGCCTGTCGGTTTTGAAATCAAGCTTCTTGGGCAAAGGAAGCATAGTTTGCTGCATGCCCACTCGGGGAGCTCTTGAGAGGAGCCAATCCCAGTAGGGCTTGCACTGGATGCGAAATACTTTAAAAGATCCTGACTACAGACCTTGCTTGCCCAGGGACAACTGGGATTTGTTGAGATATAAGAATTGGGATATAGCATCATGTAAAGCAGAGACATTACCTTGCCAAAAAAGGTCCGTATAGTTAAAGCTATGGTTTTCCCAGTAGTGATGTATGGAAGTGAAAGCTGGACCATAAAGAAGGCTGATCGCCGAAGAATTGATGCTTTTGAATTATGGTGCTGGAGGAGACTCTTGAGAGTCCCATGGACTGCAAGAAGATCAAACCTCTCCATTCTTAAGGAAATCAGCCCTGAGTGCTCACTGGAAGGACAAATCCTGAAGCTGAGACTCCAATACTTTGGCCACCTCATGAGAAGAGAAGACTCCCTGGAAAAGACCCTGATGTTGGGAAAGATGGAGGGCACAAGGAGAAGGGGACAACAGAGGACGAGATGGTTGAACAGTGTTCTCGAAGCTACCAGCATGAGTTTGACCAAACTGCGGGAGGCAGTGGAAGACAGGAGTGCCTGGCGTGCTCTGGTCCATGGGGTCATGAAGAGTCGGATACGACTAAACGACTAAACAACAGCAACAACAAAAATTATGTCAGTTACGGAGTAGATGGGTGCAGCTTGGGGAAAATGAACTGATGGGCCAAATTTAGATCCCTATGGGGCCTAATTGGCCCCACAGGTCAGGGTACCATACCACTTTATTAAGAAAGAAAGAAAGAAAGAAAGAAAGAAAGAAAGAAAGAAAGAAAGAAAGAAAGAAAGAAAGAAAGAAAGAAAGACAATGCGAAATAGAAAAGAAATGGGACAGACTTAGGCAGAAGTGATATGGACTGAAAATAGGCCATATCATCTCCACCCGTAGGTTCCCATATGCCAGGGTAATCAATGTGGCTCCCTCCAGATGTTTTTGGACTATGACTCCCATCATCCCTGAGTATTTGCCATGCCTGTTGGTGCTGATGGGAGTTCATGTTGGCTATTCCTACACTGTGCAGTTCCTGACAAACCCACCAAGATCTAATCAGCTGTTATTTTGTGTCATGTATTGGCACCGTCAATCCAATCCAGCTCACAGATTCGGCACACTCATTTTAAGTATTTATTCTTTTAGGACTTAGAATTTAGGTGAAAACACGTAAAGGTAAAGGGACCCCTGACCATTAGGTCCATTCGTGGCCGACTCTGGGTTTGCGGCGCTCATCTCGCTTTATAGGCCAAGGGAGCCGGTGTACAGCTTCCAGGTCATGTGGCCAGCATGACTAAGCCGCTTCTGGCGAATCAGAGCAGCTCATGGAAACACCATTTACCTTTCCGCTGGAGCAGTACTTATTTATCTACTTGCACTTTGACGTGCTTTCGAATTGCTAGGTTGGCAGGAGCAGGGACCAAGCAACGGGAGCTCACCCCATCACGGGGATTCGAACCACCGACCTTCTGATCCGGCAAGTCCTAGGCTCTGTGGTTTAACCCACATACCAATGTTTAAATTCCTGTCTTTTAACAGATTAAAAATAGCACAGTTCCAATGAGTTCTTGGAGACCACCGAAAGGGACTGTAGTTAAGTCTTCACTAGTGATAAATGGTAGTTAGGCTCTCATGGGCACAATGCTCACCTCCTGCCTTTGTAGCATATTTTAGCTAAAGCCAGCTGGTTGGTGCTTGCATCCAGCAGGGACATGGGAAAATCCCCTGAGGACCTCATGCCTACTGGGTGGTGAGGAGCTCACAGAAGCAAAGCGAGAGAGATAATTCCCTCCCAGAAATATGTGTGCGTTGCTCATTCACATGCAAATGCCCTGGATGTTCTGTGAGCTCCCAGCAATTGTAGGGAATTGACACTGTCCTAATTTTGAGAGCTGGCTGTATTCATGGTGAGCCTTTGTGTTCATTTTCTATGAAGAATGTAATTATGTGTGTTTTCCATAGAGCAGACTGGCAGCACAAGAAGCTCCATTCAGCAGAAAGCTTTCCATTAGGGCGTGAACAGATAAAGTCAGCCGTCAGGGCCAAGGAAACAGTGAGTCAGAATATATAGCAGCAATTGTTACGTAAGGCAGAGAGACGTGGAAAGAGTCACAAGTGTGTTCCTGTCAATCTCGGAGGACGAGGGTTTGCACATCAACTGGATATCAGGTGCGAGCGCTGCTTGGTAGCTCGTTCTGTGTTTGCCGGTAAATATTTGCACACTACATCAATGGAATGTCATGCATTTGGCTTGCATGTGCAACTCGCCTGGCCTATAAGCTGCCTGAGCTCAAGTTGGACTAAAGAAGCATGCGCAGCTAATGAGATCATGCTGGAATTTCACTTAAGGACCCACAGATGTAAAAATGGCCAGCCACCCATTCGTCTTCAAAGCAGACATCAAGCAGCCATGAGGAAAGACTGAAGGACATCTGGGACTTATACAGCTCCAGGGAAGTCCAATTTATACAGGAAACAGTTGAAAGGATCCATGCACAGCCCATTATATTCCGTGCAATGTACCTATTATGGCCCAAATGCATGTTCAGCCCCTCCTGGTGGTGCAGCAATACAACTGCTAGCACATTTGCAAAGCTAAGCAGGGCCTGGTATGGTTTCAAGCTGGATGGGAGACTGCATGTTGAGATACCTGCATTGCAGGGGTTGGACTCAGGATCCCTTCCAACTCGACAATTCTATTATTCTATGGTTCTATGAACTTCCATGGTGTATATGGGACCATAACCTACTCATAAAGGTTGTATTTTGGAAGATGCACTGCTGGCACACTAATGTTACACACAGATGTGACAGCACATGTAGAAAGTGCATTTAAACATAGAAAGACACACATGGGAAGCTTAGCTGATTAAGGGTTTTCTACATAACCAGAATCCTGTATGAATCAGGACTGATCTATGTGCACATGAATTAGTTTTCTTTATCAAGTACATTCTGCTCAGCCAAAGGGGAAGATCCCATCAGATCACTGAGATTAAAGCAGTATGCAGGTTTATCACAACCTGTAGGAGGAAAGGAACTGAAGAGACTTATGTATCTGCTGACTAACCATGTTTCTACAAAGCAGGTCTCTATGCGAATGAATTAAAGGTGTGTAATGGGTTAAACCACAGAGCCTAGGACTTGCCGATCAGAAGGTCGGCAGTTCGAATCCCCTCGACACTCGGTCCCTGCTCCTGCAAACCTAGCAGTTCGAAAGCACATCAAAGTACAAGTAGATAAATAGGTACCGCTCTGGCGGGAAGGTAAACGGCATTTCCGTGCACTGCTCTGGTTCGCCAGAAGCGGCTCAGTCATGCTGGCCACATGACCTGGAAGCTGTACGCTGGCTCCCTCGGCCAGTAAAGCGAGATGAGTGCTGCAACCCCAGAGTCAGTCACAACTGGACCTAATGGTCAGGGGTCCCTTTACCTTTACCTTTAATGATTTGATGTAGGACCAAAAGAGGCATTGGCCCATAATATACAGAAAAAGAATCAAGTGCTCTCGCTTTCTTCTCAGCAGCAGACACATATGTCTGGGAATGCTGAATGGCAAAGGGGGGGGGGAGCTAAGAAAGGCATAGGGAGAGAGTTCAAGTTGTTGTCTAGCAATCTTGTGACTTGCCAGTGAAATATACTGATCTGGCTGTAAAGAAAAGTGGACTTCTAGCAGAGGCTTATTGACTCAACTCAGAATGTGGAATGCCTTCTGAAGAAGGATTCACACAAGATTACAAGACTCATTATTTCTTCTTCTCCTCCTCCTCCTTCTTCTTCTCCTTCTTCTTCGTCTTCTCCTTCTTCTTATTATTATCCTTCTTCTCAGCCAGCTGTACTGAGAAGTCTAATCTGAAAAGACTTAATTTTCCTTTCACCATTCAAAAGAGCCTATTGTGTTTGGAGTAGATTTATTCTAAAACATTTCCTTTTGGCTTATTGCCAGCTACATCTCTGAGTTATCCATTGCTATTCTCTTCATGTTCTTATTGTTCCATCCAAATTAACTGCCAGAACACTTGGGATTCCCATTTAAAATTCATTGCATTTTAATTTTCTTATACTCAGCAAAATTTGTCAACATCTATTCTATGAATAACACCAAATTCTGAACCAAAATGGGAAGAGAAGAAGAAGAGGAGGAGGAGGAGGAGGAGGAAGAGGAGGAGGAGGAGGAGGAGGAGTTTGGATTTGATATCCCACTTTATCACTACCTGAAGGAGTCTCAAAGCAGCTAACAATCTCCTTTCCCTTCCTCCCCCACAACAAACACTCTGTGAGGTGAGTGAGGCTGAGAGACTTCAGAGAAGTGTGACTAGCCCAAGGTCACCCAGCAGCTGCATGTGGAGGAGCAGGGAAGCGAACCCGGTTCACCAGATTACGAGTCCACTGCTCTTAACCACTACACCACACTGGGCCTTCCTTGCTCAAATCTGAGAAAGCCCAGGGCAAAAGGAGATGAGAAAAAGCATTTTGTGTTTAATAAAGCATTTTGTGTTTAATAAAGATACGTGCATGTTTTTAGCATGAAGAAAGGGGAAAGGGCATTATCTGAAAAACAAACCTGTATGCAATGTACAACGCCAGTCAACTAAAAGAAAAGACGTTCTCTTGCTCTGAGGAGGAGAGTTCCAACTTTCAGCCCTCCAAATGTTGATAAACTACAAGTCACATCATCTTGGACCATCGGTCTTGATGGCTAATAGGAACGACTGAGAACAACATCTACAGGACCATAGATCAGGCCACCACCCACTTCTCGTGGACATTTTCAAAGACAATCTTTTGTCTTCAGCCAGCAAACATCTTAGTTGGGAGCAGGGGCAGCGTCATACAGTACCTGCATTACCCCACAGACATAACAGTGCTATATATGTTGTGTGCAATCACAATTTGGATGTACATTGCTTGGTAGTGCTTTATTATAGTGTTTATTGGAAGCAATAAAAATTAGTTTTAAAAACAGACGGACAAACAAACTACTTCCAAAGGAAAATTATAGAATACAGTTTTATAATAGGGCTTCCAGGCCTATGTGTCAGTACAAAGTCTTAAAAGCTGATCCTGAAAATCAGGTCCTATCTGCATGCATGTTAGGAAGATAGCTGCTTCCTTTGCCCACTACACCTCTGTCGTAAAGTCTGACTGTGCTTTAGATGCAGCCAATGACCTTTGGATATTGAGCCAATCTTCCAGTGCACTGAAAACAAGTCTTCCTTAGTTCAATAGGCTGTATGGCAAAAGACTGAAACCAGTGATGTCAATGAAATCTTAGGGGAGTTTACAGCAATGGAGACTGTGCTTTATGCCTGGAATTTATACGTTCAGTTCCTTCCCAAAAATAAAAGCAAGATGTCTTGCAATTGCAGTAACAAGTAAAGGTTGGCACAACATCTGACACTTCTGTGAATGCAGTAATAAATTGCTGATAACATCACATGAATCCAAAATGGCCTTTCTCTTTTTTTAAAAAAAATATATGAAATAGTATAGTCATTGTTTAAACAAACCACTAACTTGGCTGCCCCTGATATATATTGTTCTACACTACAGAGAAAGGGACAGAATGTCATATAAACACATTCATCAAATGTACAGACCTTAGTATGACTCATGCTAAATAAGAGACCAACGTATGTTTTTTAAACGCCCTCAGTATCAGAAATCTCTAAAAGTCTCTTGTGATTCTCAGCATTCTTACTCTTGAGATTTTATTTTATTTTTATTTTAGCCTGTTAGCCAATGCTGCAATAGAATCTCTAATATAGAACCTCCTTCCCCCTTGTTAGGACCAGCCCAAGACATTTTGCTGCCTGAGGCAAAGATGGCTCCTCTCGCATTGCATGTACAAAAGCTGACCAGACCACTAATTCAATCTTAGGTCAACTGTCATGGGGCAGTGTCTTCCACTGCACCTGAGGGCAGCAGATTGGCTTAAGGGGCACAGGGCAGATCACAAGGCATACACAGCTCTATTATCCAAAATCTTGCTCTCCCCTCCATCCCTCAGGAGCTGCCTCCCTTCTGCCTAACAGTAGGGCTGTTCCCGTCCCATGTCAAACTCACTTTCTGAAACTAACTTCCAAGGTAAATACACCTGAACTCCTCCTCCCTGGTTTGTTTTTTCCCAGCTGATAAAAACATTTCTATGTTGGAATGCTTTTTCCACTGTCAAAATGATGTGGGCTGCTGTTTGACTGGCACTCGCTGTTGAGTTTTGGTTTGGGGCAAACACCTAGATGCCATTATGTTGTACCGAATACCTTTGGGAAGGGAAGGCAGCTGCCAAATGTTCTAAATAAATAAGGCAAGCCTCTAAAAATCTAAGTTGCAAGAGGATCTTACAAAATCGTTTTTTAATTATCTGGCCAGACTATGGTTTTAATGTTTACATACCTACCCACATGAAGTAATTTGTGCTCAGGCATTAGTCTCTTATTTCTATGAGTTAGTGACACAGAACTGAACAGGGCTACTTCACATGCTATGAAGTGAGATGCTTTTTCATGGGGGCTAGGATCAATGTGTAGGTCGTTTGATGGGGAAGTGTGGGCACATGCATGTACTTTTTCTGCATGCCTGTATACACATACTGTGTAACATATTTACCCAAGGATAGATTATTGGAAGCCCTTGTCCCAAATCTGGTTCTCTAAGATGAACTAGCTGGATCCACTGCTGTCAATTCAGAGGGATGAGAAATCAGTAGAAGATGCAATGGCTATGGCAACAAGATTTGGAGGTCAGCAGTGTTCGAAACGCCCATTGTTCTTGGAGCATTTTGCAACAGGGAATGTCATTTGTGTGAGCAGTTTCTAAGCTCTGGGCGCTGTACTGAGCCTAAGATTTCAGATTAAAACTGCAGAGTGGAAGGAAAGGAGGACCTTTTACTGCCTCCCCACTTGCGGCCACTCTCTGAAGACTGGAGAAGAGACCCTCTTAAGAATATTAGGGGTTTGGGCAGGGGAAGGACTAGACCATGTGAAAAACGAACACAATATTTTAGCTGCAGTTGTGCATATTCTTGTTATTAAAAAGTGCACCTAGACATTCCATTGTTGTGCCCATAACCTCGGTTTAAGGTGTCTTTTAGCTCCTAGCTTTCATATCTCAGTTTCTATCACTGGAGGAGAGAAGAACTGGTGTACCATCCTCTTTCCCCTCCTCTGTGCATGCCACCCCATCCATGACCAGAGAGTTATGCATGGATTGCATGCAAAGTGCTTACACTGAGCTGCTAAAGCAAAGACTGGAGCGCCATTTGTCAGGAATGCTGCAGTTGACTCCCGCACTGTAGATCCTGCGCTATGCAGGAAGATGAATTGGGCCAGATGACCTCCACAGTTCCTTTCAATTCTACAAGTCTACAGAAATCTGGCAAGAATGAATTTTTTAAATCTGCGAGACGGTTGATGAACCCCTGTTTAAATGATGCACACCAGTGGTGAAACAAAATAGTTTTGGGATTGCATGGTGTTCTTTCACAATTTGCAAAGCATCAAATCATGCGACTAGTGGCTGTGAAATGCTGACCGCTCCATATTTACATGGGCAGTGTAGATCTGCTTTTGAGAACTGCTTCCTCTGTCTCTGTCAGAACCACGGTCAGTTAATCATCTGTCCTATAGTCTCATTGCTACTTCAGGCAATGGTTTAACAACAATCTCAGCCTGTCAATCCCTTGCCTTTATTGCACCTGATTCCACTGTCACTCCAATTTATTGCCTGCCCAGCAACTCACTTTATTTGTCAGAGGACGAAGCTCATCTATGCAGGCTGCCAGGGGAGCCAATCCAGTGATTTGTGGGTGAAGAATGCAGAAATGCACAGCTATGTACCTTCTTCTTCCCCAGGAGGTTCCTCTTTTACAACTCTTAGCCAGTCTCTTATTAATTGGGGCTCTCTCTCCCCCTTGTTAGCGCCACTCACCTCTCTTCAGCATCCTATCTCTGTTGGACTTACTTCCCAGGTCAAATCTGTTGCTGCTAATGTTCCCTTTGACTCATTTTCAACAGATAGTACCAGAGATCCGGACAGATCCAGACTGCCAAATGCATTTACCATTCCGTTGGCTTACTGTATTACTTTCCTAGCATTTGCTTGTCACCTTGGTATGGTCACTAAAAGCAATGTGGACCTCTATTCAAGTAAATTCTGATTAGGACTAAGTGTTGGTTTCTCTGGGCTATGGTTTCAGGATCACAACTTTCTTCGTTTTAAGTTCTGCAGCAGCTATATCTGGGCAGAGGTTATGAAATTGCTATGGCTGAACTTGACAGGGGTGCCATTCAAATAAGATGGCAGTCCCCCTTCCTTTTGTATCAGATGAAGAAATGTCCATCTAGTTCAGAATCCTATAGAAATGGCAGCCACCCAGAAAATCCTGGGAAATTTAGAAGCAAGGTGTGAAGGCAACAGACCTTCCCTTTCAATTCCACTTGGAATCAGATGCTCAGAGGAACACTGCATCCAAACACAATGGGTCCATTTAGCTGTCACCATGGGTATTTGCTACTGACAAATTTATCCCCACCATACAATTCTTTAATCTTTTTACCTGAAACCATCCAGGGATGTGTACGCAGAGGAGAGGAAGTCCCATTACATGAGAGGAGCACCACTCGTGTTGGATACAAATCCAAGCCTTGTTTGTCACGGTCACACTATAACGTGACAGAATACTTAGAACTGGTGTGTTTAAAAGATATGTATCTTACAAACTTGCCCTTCTAAGGGCATGTCTCCATCAAGCACTGGCACTGAACAATGTCCCGTTATTTCATATTAAGCATGCAGTAGAAGACAGAAGACGGTATCAAAACATATCACCCACTTAATAAGAAGACAACAGGGGCTTTGATGTTTAATTGCATCCAACTAGCTTGTCTTGGTCTTTTGCTGAATGCAAAATAATGTTTTCCAAATACATCTGAAAATGATTGTGTTGTCTGCGAAAGGTTTCTCCTAATACAAAGCCTCAGGTCCATGTTTAGTTTGTTCCAGGCAATAAGGTCTGGAACACATATTGCACATCAAAGGCCTTCTTTCATCTTCATCTAAACTATCTCAGATTTAACGCAGAAGGCCTTGGTGGAATAAACAGCACAATGGGGTTGCTTTGCTGGGCAGGCTTCTATGGCATCATCAGAATGTGAAGTACGTATTGGCCAAAGCATCTCATCCTACCGAGACGTGACGCCTCATCTCTAGGAAACCTCTGTTCAAGAAGTACACTTAATTCGTTCTGGAGGTCCGTTCTTAATCTGAAACTGTTCTTAACCTGAAGCACCACTTTAGCTAATGGGGCCTCCTGCTGCCGCTGCGCCGCCAGAGCATGATTTCTGTTCTTATCCTGAAGCAAAGTTCTTAACCTGAAGCATTATTTCTGGGTTAGTGGAGTCTGTAACCTGAAGCGTCTGTAACCTGAAGCCTCTGTAACGCGAGGTACCACTGTTCTCTGCAAGTGGATAAAAAAGTATTTATAACTTTACACTCACCTCACAGAGTGTTTGTTGTGGGGGAGGAAGGGAAAGGAGAATGTTAGCCGCTTTGAGACTCCTGAAGGGGAGTGAAAGGCGGGATATCAAATCCAAACTCTTCTTCTTCTACATAACTCCATTTGAACCTTCAGCAAGCCCAGGAGTTCTATCTTCAGTGCCAATCCTTATTTGGCCAAAACAGAGCCATCCATGCACAAGAAAGAGGCTTCAACATGCTTCGGGGAACCCAAAGCTTTCAAGAGGCATAAACTGGAGAAGACGGGTGGAACTGAAGATCCTGGAACTCTGGATCAGGAGCAATCAGGAACAATCCACATGTTGTTGCAGGTCCCATTCTTATATAACCTAGTAATTCTAAATGACTTCTCAGCTACAGCATTCACTATAAATTGACATCTCAAAACTCAGAATAATGGGAACCATCCATTACAGAAAAAGCTACTGCTGGTCTTGGGAAAAATCTGTAAAACGTGGAGCAAGATGCTAACCAGAAATCCATAGGTACATGCAGTGCTTTTTCAGGGGGTACTCAAGGGTACACAGTACCAGCACCTCTTTTTTGTTGTTAGAAAGTGTGGCACTTACTGTAACAACTTCATGGTGAGTACCAGCAACTATTTTTCTAGGGGGGAAAGCACTGGGTACATGTATGGTCTCACAGAGGGAGGGAGGGAAAGATGTTAGATATTACTTTATGAAGCTGGAGGTTGCACACAGTTTTGGCTTCTATGGATGGGACACAGTGATAGGCCCAAAGTAACGCAGGGAGCACCATGGCTTAGTGTGGTTGTTAACAGTGGCCTCTCTGGTCCTAGTCCAGCACTCTAAGCATAGTTTGACACTGGCTGGTCTTTGCACAGTACTTTGGTGTATTATTCTGCAGAGAGGAGGAGGGGGAGGAGGAGGCGAAGAAGAAGAAGAAGAAGAAGAAGAAGAAGAAGAAGAAGAAGAAGAAGAAGAAGAAGAAGAAGAAGAAGAAGAAGAAGAAGATATCCCGCCTTTCACTTCTCTTAAGGAGTCTCAAAGCGGCTAACATTCTCCTTTCCCTTCCTCCCCCACAACAAACACTCTGTGAGGTGAGTGGGGCTGAGAGACTTCAAAGAAGTGTGACTGGCCCAAGGTCACCCAGCAGCTGCATGTGGAGGAGCGGGGAAGCAAACCCAGTTCACCAGATTACAAGTCCAGCACTCTTAACCACTACACCACGCTGGTGTGCATCATTTAACCAGAGCAGAGAGGAACAGTGAGGCAGAAGCCTGAGAGGGCCAGGGGTGTGTTTCTGTTTCAAATACGTAAGGGGATCTCTACGACAAGTAGAGGATGGTGGGTGTTGTGGAACCGTAGGCTAAGTGCAGAACACCACAGCACTGTTTACATTTGGACACTACGAGGGAGAGCTCAAACGCTTCGAAACAACAGCAAGAATTTCATGACGGATATGGAGCAGCCAATGTCCAGCCAGTGTGCCAGAACTGGAACAAACATCCCCTCCGCCCACACCAGAAGTAACAGCCAGGGCCTTGGCTAAGGCAGAACAGGAAACTGACATGGGAAACCCAAAACCTGATCACTGGTTTAATTTTCCTGGCAGAAGCTGCTATTAAGTTATAAGCGGAAGAGGTTTCAGTGTTAAGCCTCCCCCATAAGGGCGTCTTCTGTGTGGATGGGAGGGTAAAATACAACAGAAGTGTTTTGGAGTGTTTTTCGTGATCACAGTCTCAACAGAAACATATCACAAAGGCCCCAGATAATCACAGTATTTGACTTTCCCTGGCAGCCATCTATAATGAGCTCTGTACATTTCCCCCTTAATTAATAATCTTCTAATACTATTTCCTGAGGTAGTTAGGAAAGGTAATGACATTCCAAGGGGAGTGTGCTATTCTGATGAGACTGCGGGAGAAAGGCTAGTCTTAATTAAATCTGGTTTCAGAAGCTGCCAGTTCTTTATCACAAAAACACTGTGTGTGGATGTCAGCCCCTAGACAGCTGTTTCCTCCATTTAAGGCTGCAAGGGAGGGGAGAGGAGGGATGTCTCATTAAACAGAGAAATTGACATTTAAGACTCCAGGGAAAGCCAAGAAAGCTGCAAGAATCCTTTCAAAGGAGCACATGAGCAAAAATGCAGAAATATGTTACAAGCAGTTGTGAAATGACAGGGTGGCATTCAAGGGTCAGAGTGCTGAGAAGTGTTGTTTACATGAGCAAATGATATACGCTCTGTCAGAATGGCCTACTTTTGGTGACCACGGCAATTAAGCGATGCCAATGGCGCTGGAAATCATTGCAATATGCTGAGATTTTTCTCCTTTCATGCAGAAATGTAGGGCATCGTCCAGAAGGCTAAGATTAAGGTCATATCAGCACTGGGAGACAGAGATTAAAATGAAAGTTGGAGACACAACCATTTTGTTTTTGTCATTTAATATTCATCGGCACCCGACATTTCCTATCGGCCTTAACAAAAGGAAGTCAATAAAAGATACAAGGCCAAAGAGAATATTTTTAGATAACATTATTATTTGCCTGCATGGTGACGTTTTTAATGCAGCTTTTGTTTCTTGTTTACTTTTCTTCTTTTATATTGATAATTCATATTTTTGATGGTTTTGTAACTTTTATTCCATTATTTCAATATTGCAAAGCCACCTTGTGAACATTTTGCAGAACTGAAATGCTGGAGAACTTCACTCAGTGGGGGCCAAGCTTGTATACTAGCTTCTCCCTACCCCAGTCTCCTCTAGGCATTTAGGCTTTTTCCTCCAACACCCTGAGCCCTATGGCTCTTATTGAACCCCCGCCCCCAGTCCAACAGCAAAATGTTTGCCTTTATGAGAGAACCATTACAGCCACCATTCTGAAATTTGGCAGGCTTCATCCCCTCAGAAGAGCTCACAATGCCTGCAAATTGTATGCCATTCTGGCAAAAAAAAAAAAAAGTGTTATACGCCTGTCCTTGGGGTTTTTTTGTTTTTTTTAAAAAATCAAAGTTGAAAGGTGCCCTAAATGAAAAGCCCTGGATTTATTTGCCCACAATTTGGCAGGCTTAATCCACTCTGGAGGGGTTTCTGTGCCTGTAAATTTCTTTCATTTTGGCCAAAATTGGGGAACAATGCATTTTTAGAATTCCCATTGCAGGGAACGGGGCACCCAGTTTGTAAAGGGTGGGCTTGGAATCAAGAGCACAAATTGAAGCAGAAAGAACAGAGTGTCACTCAAAAACAGATCAGATTTTATTGGGGGGGGGGGAATGTGTATGTACAGATACAAAGTGATTCTTGGGACCTGTGCACTCCCCTTATCAAGTGCCCATTCATTACCCTGGTCCTTTCCCTGCAATGATAACTTCCAAGAAAGTGTCACCCCATGCGTGAGGAAACTGCAAAAAACTTTCAGTTAGATTTCGGGTTGTCAGGTATGAGAACCATAATACAAAACATTTAAGTTATGCTTTGCCGGACATGCCAAATTGTAAACCAGCTGAACACAGATGCCGTCAAATATTTTGCTTGTAAAATTCTGAGGATAATTAGATTCAAGGAAATAGATTACTAATTCAATAAATGTACGTGTTTAACATGCAAGGGTTTATGTAAGTGGTGTCTTTTTGCTGATGAAATACTATTTGATTGCCAGAGCGATCACCCCAGGAGCTTTTTCTTCCCTGAGCCAGCCCTGCGTGACTTTGCCAGGCTGGGATTTGATTAGATCCCAGCCTCTCAAAGCGGCTTGGGGAGGGCGGCATGAGAAGGACGCCATGCAGCCTTCAAACACAGCCTTTCCCCTGAGGGGCTGGGATCGAATGGCACATGACTGCTGCATCCTTCTCACATTGTCCTCCCTAGAGATCAACCTCAGAAAGCCTGACCCAGAAACTCCAGCGGGTGCAGAATGCCGTGGCAAGACTCCTTACGGAGTCCTCGCCACGGGATCCCAGGCCACAGGGAGGTTAGGCTGGCCTCAACCAGAGCCAGGGCTTTTTCGACTGTGGCCCCATCTGGTGGAACGCTCTGTCACAAGAGACTAGGGCCCTGTGGGACTTGACATCTTTCCACAGGGCCTGCAAGACAGAGCTGTTCCACCAGGCCTTTGGCCAAGGCACAGTCTGACCCCCTCCTTTAGTAATCCTCATAGAACTCTAGCCCAATGGTTGCCATTAATCTGATTTGAATTGATTTTAGAATGAATTTCAATTAATTGATTGTGATTTTATGTAAACTGTGTTACTTTTACTGTTGTTGGCTGCTCTGAGCCCGGCTTCAGCTGGGGAGGGTGGGATATAAATAAATAAATAAATTATTATTATTATTATTATTATTATTATTATTATTATTATTATTAAACATCTTATGTCCAAGATTGCTGTTTTATTTCTGTATGAGAATGAGTTGAAAGAAAGAAAGAAAGAAAGAAAGAAAGAAAGAAAGAAAGAAAGAAAGAAAGAAAGAAAGAAGACTACATATAAAAGATCCTATATTTAAAAGACAGGAAGGGAACAAGTCTGCCACAAAACACACAGGGGACCATCATGGGACTGGTACATGCCAGTAACAGGTTCTTTTTTAAAGTATGTTAACATTTACAGAGACCAGAACAGTTTACAGACCAGAACGCTGCTAAAGAGGCCTTTTTCTTCAACTTAAAAGGTTTAACAGGGTGGTTATGAATAGAAATAGGAAGGGTGTTCCACCCAGAGGAACAGAGTTACGGAAAGCTTTCTTCCAGAGGTTCAGGGCGTGGAACTTCTTGTACGAGGGAGAAAGACAAACAACATTTGCCACTTGCTACGGTGTAGGATTATCTCAGCAAATGTCCCAGGACAACGTCAAGAGATATGTTCCCACTAGGCAGAGGGAGCTATAATCACTTAGTCCAAGGTTTTAAAATCATTTCTCTGAAAAGACAAAACAACTACGGCTGGAAGAATCTGTCAATTTCAGTTCTCATTTTTTCAGTTTTCAGTTTGTTACATTTCCACATCAGCTTGCCATTAGAAAGAGAGTCCTCAAAAAAGGGTCAGCATTTTAGTGTGCTTTTCTCCCAATACACCCATTTTGTAATCAGACACAACACAATGAAAGTTAAGGTGTTTTCTCATTAAATACATGAATTTAGTGTATTACTGTGGTTCACCCTTCTTGTTGTGCTGTAGTGTTCCTGCTATGGAGGGCCCAACCAGCGCCAGATTCAGGGAAGTGTTGGTGCAAAATTGAGAAGATCCATTTGGGGACACCAAATTTTGGCCTTGCACAGGGTGTCATGTCACCAAAGATTACCCACCAGCCCTCCCCAAATCAAGTGCCTCTGCCTCTGTTTACATACCGTTCAACTATCGCAGTAAAACTGGAATCTCCCATTTTTATTTTCATGTGAGAGTTTGGTGCCCATTTGGGGTGCCACAGTCTCACCTCCCAAAAAGTGTGTCTTTCAGGACCATGATCTCATGCAGGTCATGTGACTTGTGTGGGAATGCCTTTCTGGAAGACACGTGTCGCAGTTTTTCACCTCGACGTGTTGGAGGATATGTTGCTGTGGGAATGTTTAGGGATGCGGGGAAGGATATATTGTCTAAGATATCCCATCCCAACTTGTCTTTACAAGTTCAACAAAATCAGCAGAGTTAACATTCCCCTTTTATTTAAACACACGCATAGCAGATAGCTTGCTCAGCCTTGCTAGAGTCTCTGTAAATATTTCCTGGTATTTTCCACATTTGTTGTTGCTGTTGTTTAGTATTTAGTCGTGTCCAACTCTTCATGACCCCATGGACCAGCGCACGCCAGGCACTCCTGTCTTCCACTGCCTCCCGCAGTTTGGTCAAACTCATGCTGGTAGCTTCGAGAACACTGTCCAACCATCTCGTCCTCTGTCGTCCCCTTCTCCTTGTGCCCTCCATCTTTCCCAACATCAGGGTCTTATCCAGGGAGTCTTCTCTTCTCACGACGTGGCCAAAGTATTGGAGCCTCAGGTTCACAGTCTGTCCTTCCAGTGAGCACTCAGGGCTGATTTCCTTAAGAATGGAGAGGTTTGATCTTCTTGCAGTCCATGGGACTCTCAAGAGTCTCCTCCAACACCATAATTCAAAAGCATCAATTCTTCGGCGATCAGCCTTCTTTATAGTCCAGCTCTCACTTCCATACCTCTCTATTGGGAAAACCATAGCTTTAACTATACGGACCTTTATTTTCCCAATTAAATCCTTCCTAAAATAAGATGCTACACAGTCTTCTGTAAAGTATAAAACATTTGCTCACAAGTAATCATCTGTTCACACAAAGATTCCCAGAAGGCAGACTTATTAAAAGGTTAGAACATAGTTTAAATGTGGTCACTATCTCCTTGTGGGAGAAAGCCCCCCTTTTCTTCTCTTGGCCTGGAGCCAAGGGTGCATCTTAGTAGTGCTGTTGTTAAGATGGCATCGATAGGGACAAGAGAGACAAGATGGTCACCAGCCTGTGATTCTGGCTCTTTTACTTCAGGAGAGGCCACGCCCATCTCAAGTTACACATAGGAAGTTTCGTCTCAGTCCTGGATAGCAGGAAGTTCCGGCTGGAGGACTGAGACAACCATCATGTCTACTCTAGCAATGTTGTGTTTGACTGCACCTGATTCTTACATCCCACAGTTGCAACGACTCCTCCCCTCCCTCTGGTTCAGTACCATCATAAGAAGGTCTTGGAGCTCAGGCAACAGGCTTCCTGTTTCCTGAGGCCTGAGACTTCCTTGCAATGGTGATGAGGAAAAGGCTCCAGCATGGTCAATGGTCCTCAGATTGTCCATCGTTGCATAAGACAACTGCTCACCTTTGCCTTCTCCATCACTTTAAATGCAGTCCCATTTCCAACTGTGTGGACCTCAGTTTTTCCTCCAAGGATCTCACAAGGCAGTGAATATGGTTCACTACCTCACAGTTCCATCATCTCAAGAGTCTTGGAAAGTTAGACTGAGAGAAAGTGAGTGGGCCACTAGTGAGCTCCATGGCTAACAATGTAGTCCCAACTATGTCTACTCAGAAGTAAGCCCTGCTGAATTCAATGGGGTTGGGCCACAAGACAACTGATGACTGCATGCCACTAGAAATAAAATAAATAATAATCAAAGCATCCACCCACAGAAGAGACTGTGTATCACCCCATCTCTCCTTGACTCATTGCCCTGGCCTTGTATTCTGCTTGGAGAGGGTGTGGAGATGCAGAAGGATCTGCCCTCAGAGGAGGCTCTCTCTGCTATTTCAACACAAGTCTACATGCTTTGGGCTTCCTTTCTCCCACTCAAGCCAGGAGGCTTTCTCAGAACAGTGATTCATGGAGAAACACAGAGGCTGGGCCCTGGTGTATGTTCGCGTGTGTTTATGTATTTCAAATGCAGCTCGGTGTTTCTTGTATGCTGCCTTGGAAGGATTTATATCCCAAAAGGCAGGATATGAATTCTTGCAATAAATAAATAAAAGCATGCTTCCAATTTCCATTCAAAAATGAAAGTGATTTCGTCTCCTGATCAGCTCTTTAAAATTAAACACGTAAAAATAAAATACAACAATAATAATGTTTTATATCAGGCTTGCAGAATTGGGGGAAGCAGTCTTAGAAGATGTTAAAAGCTGTGGGTGGTGGGATATCAGGTGCAATTCTGATGTACTGGTACCAGTCTGTGTACCAGTTATTTAAAATTGCCTTTAGGATCAAAATATCCATATTCATGTTCAGCTGCTGGTGTTGCCATGAAAATCACCTATGGGTTTTTTTTTATTTTTTAAAAAAAGATTATCTAGTCTGCAAGAGCCCCGCCCACTACCTAATACAGTTGTTTCGTTATTTGCTCTGGTAATACATCATGAAAGCAGACTCCTGCGGTAAAAATAATCCATTATGAAATAGAACTGAATACAAAAAGCATGCAGTGAGGGGTGGGCTCCACAAAAGAATGCAATCAGCCTGCCAGATCAAATTGACTACAAATGTTGCATTCATAAGTCAACATCCGTTAGGTCAAAAGAAACGTTTGCTCAGTATCTGCTACAGAGAAACGAAGGTTGGAAACAGTTTTCAGTAGATCGGGCTTCCCAATTTGGACAACAGGCTTGGTAAAAATAGCTGTAAAGGAAACTATTTTAATTGTCACAAATCTCACCAACTCTTTTCCAGGAATCTTACAGAGACCGTGCCTGTTGAAGTTTCTGAGCTATCTCTATGTGATATCTTGGTTATGGCACCATCATAGACAAAGTGGGCTTAAGGCCAGACAAAACGACAGCTGGTCCATTTCTCCCTTTTGCCATGCAAATCCAATTCAGAATTGGATTAAAGTAAATGGTGGGAAAGGGATGCGAGTGGTGCTGTGGTCTACTGAGCCTAGGGCTTGCCGATCAGAACGTCGGTGGTTTGAATCCCTGCAAAGGGATGAGCTCCCGTTGCTTGGTCCCTGCTCCTGCCAACCTAGCAGTTCAAAAGCACATCAAAGTGCAAGTAGATAAATAGGTACCGTTCTGGCGGGAAGGTAAACGGCGTTTCCGTGCGTTGCTCTGGTTTTGCCAGAAGCGGCTTAGTCATGCTGGCCACATGACCTGGAAAAACTGTCTGCGGACAAACATCAGCTCCCTCAGCCAGTAAAGCGAGATGAGCGCCGCAACCCCAGAGTCGTTCGTGACTGGACTTAACTGTCAGGGCTGCTTTACCTTTTTTAAAATGGTGGGGAAAGAACATACAGTAGTGATTGAAGGGGGGAAACTCCAACTATCAACAAGTGAGGAAGCTATTGAATGAATTTTTACAACATGACTCATTTGAAAAACAGTGACATTATTCTTAGTCTGCAATGATATCTATGCAAACTAATCTGAACATAAAACCTACTGAAACTATTAAGCAAACTTTGCGCTCAGTCTATGTTTCCTCATGTATACCTGACAGTAAAACAGATTCTCCTCCCTCTTAAGTATGGGTGAGGACTGAAATATCCCTTCTTTAGCAACCGGCAGAGTGATATGATGTTTGCAGAGGTAGAACATGCCCTGATTGGCTGGGTAGTTCTAAGTGAGTTCTGTCCTCTGCATGTTTGGTTCAGTGCCTCACTGCTATGTGCAAGGCTTTGATCCTTTCTCCTCAAATTATACACCAGGGGTTTTTGTTTCTTTGTTTCTGCACTCAAGTGTTATCAAATTTATTCTCTTTCTAAGCCTTGTCTGGATTATTTAAAAGACTTTGCTAATACCTACAGCCATGCTTGGTTTAAAAGAAAGGCAAATAACATAAAAATGGGGAAAGAAAAGATGCTGACTTGTTCACTGAAGATTTATAATTATACAAAAGTAGGGGCAAGCAGATAGTCTGTGATTTAGCACCACTATGCAATTCACTTGCTATATAATCAACTATGGAATCAAAACAGAAATTTTGCAAGCAACATGTAGCAATTGGAACACCTTATAAAAGGGCAATACCAAACCATATTAACCATATTAATTCCTCTGGTTATTGTGTCTTTTAACAGCTGGGTGTTGGTGGTGGTTTTGTTTTTGGGTTTTTTAAAGAAAGTGACTGGCTAGGTCTGAAACTATTCTGCTACTTAACTTTGGCAGAGCCAGAGACCCTAGAGGGAGGATAAAGCAGGAGTCTTCAAATGCTTAAAAAGTTCTTTTGTAAGATAAAATACCAGCTGTTCAGTATGACCAAAGATGGATAGGCCAAAAGCCTGGGCATCAGGTTACAGGGAGGACAAGTGTGGCCAATTATTTGGAAATTCTTTGTGCGTGATTTTGCAACAGGACTTTGACTTAGGTAAAAAAAGTAAAACTGATTGCTGGAAAACAATCATTTCTACTTCATTTTATTTATTTTGGGTATTCGGCTAAATCATACTCATGGTAGACTAAGTCATACTCATATCTGTATGATTTATTGTGTTCTATCTTACAGAGTTTAATTTTAAATTATTAATATTTATATGCTTTTTTATTGCATATGTCTGTATTTCTGGTCTGGTAGGCCCATTGCTTATTGACTTCAGTGGGCCTGTTCTGTGTTGGATGCCACCTTTTAAGTCTCTTTAGGCTTCTTTTGGATCCTCTCTATTATTATTATTATTATTATTATTATACCCTGCCCACTCAGATAGTTGTTTGTTTCCTTGACATCTGATGGGAGGGTGTTCCACAGGGTGGGCACCACTACCGAGAAGGCCCTCTGCCTTCTTTAGAAATAATTGTTCAGCCACTGACAAAACTTTAGAATATTAGAACTTGGTTTCATCTTCTGATCAGCTCTTTAATATTAAACACATAAAAATAAAACACAGCAACAATAATGTTGTAAATTGCCTTATCCTTCCTTTGTGGTCATCAATCTGCATAATTTCAGCTTTGTGGGAAAGATATCAGGTCTACAGCACAGTGCTTTGAGATGAATAATGTAGAACGTCACTTTTTGTAAACAGAGGCCACATTCACATAATAAATTTAAAGCCCTGTTGTGCCAATTTCACAGTTTGTCCTAGAGAATCCTGGGAACTGTGATCTGCTAAGGGTTGTGAGGTGGCCCCAACTCCACCCCTCCCACTTCCCGAGCTACAATTCCCAGAGTTTCCTGTGAAGAAGGAGTTATTGTTAAACCATTCTGGGAATTGTAGTTCTGTAGGAGGTGAACGGAGGTCTCCTAACAGGCGTCAGCACTCTTAACAAACTATAGTTCCCAGGGTCCTTTGCAGGGGGGAGGCATGACTGTTAAAGTGGTATAACAGTGCTGCAAATCCCTGGCACCAGGTTGAGGAAAGCTGAGATACAGTGATAGAGAATGTTTTGCCTGTTCATTACTACTTGTAATTCAGATAATAATGCCACAAAATCTATGTGCTATGGACAAGTGACACTGCATTCCCTTCAACATTTATCTGATGAAAATAGGGACACCCCATTCCATTACAACAACAACAATTTTATTATTTATACCCCAGCCCCTCTGGGCTTCTTCCAACATATCATTCCCTCCAACATTTCTCAGATGAAAATAGGGATGTCCTATTCCTCCATCATCATCATCATCATCATCATCATCATCATCATCATCATCATCATCATCATTATTATTATTGACTGCTTTCAACACAAAAACATAATAAAACATGAAACATTTTTTTAAAAAAAAAAACCTTCCCTATACAGGATCCCCTTCAAACACCTCAGGGGTCAGATAACTCCATACCCTCCAACATTTCTCCAATAAAAATAGGGACATCCTATGGAAAAGTGGGACATTCCAGGATCAAATCAGAAACCAAGATGGCTTCTGTAAATCTGGAACTGTCTCTGCAAAATAAGGACACTTGGAGGGTCTGAACATATATAAAAATATAATAAAACACTAAACATTAAAAGACCTTCAGATGTCTTCTAAAGCTTGTATAGTTACTTATCTCCTTGGCTTGGGGGTCACATAACTCCATACCCTCCAACATTTCTCCAATGAAAGTAGGGATGTCCTAAGGAAAAGTGGGACATTCAGGGATCAGATCAGAAATCAGGACAGCTTCTGTAAATCCAGGACTGTCTCTGGAAAATAGGGGCACTTGGAGGGTCTGGCACAGCTTCACTGCACATTTTTCAAAAAAAAAAAAAGCATATACTTATTCCCATGTTCATTTATATTTGAAGAGATTGTGAAGTTACATGATACCAAAGGCGCAGAACAATTTCAAACCAACTCAGATTACACTTTGAAGAGATTTGTCAGTCTTTTTGCAACGAGCAGATATTATTTTTCATCATTCTACCTGTTTTGCAAGTTTTGTGTGTATTTTTAGAATGCTTGCCCTTTTAACTTGGAAGATAAAGAACTTGCTCAACGTTCTCAGTCGTATAAAATCACATTCAGCTTCACAGTTGTTGAAAAAAGGCTCAGCTTTACTTTCAGAGTATGGAAACTCCCCTATAATGAAAGGGGGAACATTAATTTTCTATGTATAGAAAAGATCAGGTCCTTAATAATTCTGAATTAACACTTTCTTCTTTTCTTTTCTAAACACTTTTAATTTATATCCTGCCCTTCAGTGTATGCTAAAAACTCCCAGGTCACCTTACAAAAGACAACCTGATCACTATGAGTAGGTTATGGCCCCACATACACAATGGAACTTCATAAAACCATAGAGCTGGAAGGAACTTTTGAGGGTCATCTATAGCCCAACCCCCTGCAATGCAGGATTCTCAACATATGGTTCCCCCATCCAATTTGAAACCATAGCAGACCCTGCTTAGCTTTGCAAATGTACTGGTGCTTTTTCTTTTTAATTGTTGCACCACTGGGGGACTTCAAAACTTTAGGGTCTATATATATTGCAAGTGATTCTTGCACCAAATTTCAAATTGTCAGCTCAAAGCATTGCCATATTGGTGACCTAGAGAACCATTTTCTGTGACAGACAGAGTTCATATTGCTCTGTCCAAACTCCTGCCAACCTAGAAGTTTGAAAGCACGTCAAAGTGCAAGTAGATAAATAGGTACCGCTGTGGTGGGAAGGTAAATGGCATTTCCGTGCACTCTGGTTTCCATCACGATGTCCCATTGCACCAGAAGCGGTTTAGTCATGCTGGCCACATGACCCGGAAAGCTGTCTGTGGACACACGCCGGCTCCCTCGGCCTGAAAAGCGAGATGAGCACCGCACCCCATCGTCGCCTTTGACTGGACCTAACTGTCCAGGGGTCCTTTCTCCTTTAATGCTGCCTCTGCAGAGGCCAAGGCATGACTGTGGCAGGACTTGCCTGATTCTCTTCTTGCTTACCCCAACCCCAAATTCCTCACCACAGGGAGATGGGGTGGCAACCAAGGTAGGGGGTGGTTCTGTTAGCACTGTACTGCCAAATGGTAGCCACTGACATTGGTAGCACACAGCACACTGACTGTGCCCCACATACACACAGCTGGTACATACATTGTACACAACTGTACAATGCTATAAGAACCTGCTATACAGTGGTACCTCAGGTTAAGAACTTAATTCGTTCTGGAGGTCCGTTCTTAACCTGAAACTGTTCTTAACCTGAGGTACCACTTTAGCTAATGGGGTCTCCCGCTGCCGCCACACGATTTCTGTTCTCATCCTGAAGCAAAGTTCTTAACCTGAGGATACTATTTCTGGGTTAGCGGAATCTGTAACCTGAAGTGTCTGTAACTTGAAGCATCTGTAACCCGAGGTACCACTGTATACTTCTATCACTAGATTATAAAATGTTTTTAAAGCCTACATTTGAGTTTAAATTTAAATTTAAACTCAGTGGATAGGTCGGTTGGTTAGAGCATAGTGCTGATAACGCCAAGGTTGTGGGTTCAATCACCATACGGGACAGCTGCGTATTCCAGCATTGTAGGGGTGTTGGACAATGATCCTCAGAGTCCCTTCCAACTTAATTCCATGATTATAAATTACCACACACAGAGACAACACTGTGGGACGGCAGCATTTGGAGCTTCGTTAACTATGGAGCCCAAAATTTGGGATCCCCTCCAAACGGCTGACAAATTTTTGCAGGGTTTCATAGCAAAGAAAACACATTTTGCAACACATGCCCCCCCCCAACTGAGTATTCGAAATTTCAAGGTTTGTGGTTAATTAAGCTAACATCTGGTGTAGTATAGCAGCTAAGGACTTTGAGGGAAAGTTTGAAGCCAGCGAAAGAGAGCTCTGTTACAATTTAGGTTGTGATCAGGTGACCTCAGGCCAGCTAATTCTTCACAGCCTCGAGCCCTCATCTGTATTATGGGTACAAGTTATAAAGTCTGCCCTTACAGGGGCAGCTGTATGGGTTACAAAGGAAAAGCTTTAAATACTACAAAACTGCTAATTATTCTGATGACGGCATCTCAATGAACATTAAATGAGGGGTATGGCTTAAAGATGTCAGGGATTTACATTTCACCTCTTTATAAATAACTCCTACCATTGCGCATTAAAGAACTCCAGCAAATATGATTTGCTGGGGGGAGGGGTTGGGCAGTTAACGGTTAATCTATGGCATGCCAAGTGTGCATATGATTACGACAAAGAATTGGCAGCTGCAGAAGGAAAAGGGCTTGTGTTCTGCCGTTCAAACTTGTCAGTCAACTCATGCCAGTATTCTGGATGTCTGCCTCCCTAGCACACCCTCATTACATGTGTCTGTCTGAGCCGACTTGCTCATCTGTTCGGAGACACACCACATAAGTCGGGAATTCTCGCTCCTCTGTGGGAATTAGATCATAACCCTTCAGAAGCATTTGCCTCGTCGCCCTCCTCCTCTTCCATACGGGAAACCTCTGTGCCTATGTAGTGTTTCTTTGTAGATTTCAAAACCAGTGTGTTTGTTTGATTTCTAGAATGGAAGAAGCTGAACTGCTGAAGGAAAGATTTCAGGCCATAACCGTAAGTACTTCTTCTCTATATCAATCTTTATGTATGCTTGTGTGTGTCTGTCTGTCTTGTAATATATATTTTAGAAAATCATTATCAAAGCTGCTTAGAGGTTACTAGGTGGCTGGAACGTCTCCCTGTTCTGTATGAAATCCTTCGTTTCTGTCCTTATTTTGTTCCGTTTTGTAGACTACAAACTTTGGGCAGTCAGCAAAATTCTGCGTATGACTTGCATTTATGGCAGGCACATAAATTTGACCATTAGCTCCCAGGTGCTGAATGCCAGAGATGTAGGAGTCAGGCAATGTTTTATATCAGCCATATGTGATGCTGTCATTAAGACCAAGTGGCTCAGTGAGTGTGCATCTGTGCATTAATTTGAAGGACACCAGGTCAGAAAGCTAAGAATGAACTGGAACAAGGAAATTCCATAGTTTAAAAAGAAAAGAAGTACACTGGGCAATTAATCCTCTGCTTAATTAAATGAGTATTTGTTGGTAGCTCATGGGAACACCAACATTCTCTGTGTTTTAAAGGAGTATGATATGGGAAATTCAATTCAGTTCACACTATGGTGGAGATATTTTATTCATAAAGAACCCAGCGCTTGCAGAAAGTTGTCTCAGAACTGTGCTTTTCTTAAGAGGAAGAATGACAACTAATAGCATTAACGTCTAGCTCCCTATTGATTTGATCTAACCCTCATGCTCTCATCTCATGACAGGTTTGGGCCGGTAGATTAGTTCACTGGCTATTCTTTAAGGGCAGAGCTATGATTGGCTGTGGGTGGCATCATAGCACAATAATGATCATGTTCCTTCGGAGCTCTACTAAAGCTAGATGCAACATGCTTTGGAAGAATGAGAAAGCTCTTTCTGACATTTTTGTTTCATGCATGTTCCCATTGCTTCCAGTGCTTCCCTTGCTTACAGAACTAAAGAGGTGATGGTTAAGGAACGGAATAAGTAAATTCAGCTGTTCTTTAACTTGCAGGAGCTATTTATTTCACAACCCTTGGTTCAAACTCTTATTTTGTTTCTCCATGAATAGCAAGACTTCTCGCTGGTGAACTGGCATCACAATCAAACAACTCCATAGTCATGCTCTCAAATGCAGCCACTGGCAATGTACCCATTACCAGCTTACAACACAACTTGGTCGTTCTTTTTCTCAATTCAGATCAAAACTGGTTTGGGGCGGAAATGCATCAAAACACAAAATGTCATAGGAAATGTCAGGATAGATAAAGGATAGTGGCTAATGTCATGCATTCATTGCTTCCCAACCCAGCTGTGAAAAGGCACTCGATGCGGGCTACTCACTTTGTAGCCCATGAATAAAAAGATCCGCTGCGGAAATATTTTCTTCCTCTTTTTTTAAGATGGAAGAGAGTCAAGCCTTCTCCATTCCCCTTTTCAGACCACAAGTGACTTAATTCACGGTGCGCAAATATCTGCAGGCTAGTAACTTTTATGGGCTTGTTTGCAAGGTTGTTCACAAGAAACATAGAGGATTTCTTCCCGCATCCATAGGAATGTAAAGGAGAAATTTTGCTTCCTGCTTTGAGCCTATAGCAGTAGTACAACACTAGACAACTCAAAATAAAAAATAAATCCTTCCAGTAGCACCTTAGAGACCAACTAAGTTTGTTATTGGTATGAGCTTTTGTGTGCATGCACATTTCTTCTTCTTCTTGCATGCACACGAAAGCTCATATCAATAACAAACTTAGTTGGTCTCTAAGGTGCTACTGGAAGGAATTTTTTTGAATTTTATTTTGTTTCGACTACAGCAGACCAACACGGCTACCTACCTGTAACTAGAACTAGACAACTCAGTTGGTCAAGCACTGTTGATACAGTGCCATCAATACACATGGCTGCTTGGTACGATACAAGAGGACAGGTGCCTGCCTTAGACAGCTTGCAGTCCAAAATTCAATATGGAGGAGACAATAGAGGAAAGTATAGGAAAAGGAGGCAGGGGTATACCGAGGGAGAATGCATGTTTGTTTCCATTACATGTATTTAAACTTGGTTACAATAGGATGCGGGCACTTGAGGTTGTGCTAAAGGCTTCATGGGAAAGCTGGGTGTGTTAAGAAGGGGTTTGAAGAAAGAGAGAGTGCCTCAAGAAGGTATGGGGGTTTTTTAGGGGAGGTAAGCTGGTTGGGGGAGCTTTTTTGGGCACCCTAGAAGTAACTGAGGAACCTCACTACAAGAAGCTTGACCAGGCATCTTCATCCACAACCCACTGCAGATGAGAATTTGGCTTGTGGATTCTGGCTGGTCCTTACATTGTTACATTTTCTAAGCTATTAGTCTCAACATTGGCTATGTTCTGGTACCCTTATTTAGCTTGCTGCTTTTGAAAGATTTGTGCTTATATGGCCCTTTAGTGATAATAAATGCAAGTTAATATAGAAAGTGGTTTGATTAAACACATAGATTTCTTGCTGGAAATTAATGAAGTTTTTTTAATTAAAAAAAACCAGCTGAGAAATGCAACAGCTTTTAAGCTTTAAAAGTGTGTCAACTGACATATATTGAAAGGGGATGGAATAAAGGCTAATGCATTAGTGGAACTTGATAGCTGAATAATAATTCTTTCGTTGCTGGAAGAAGCTCAATTCCTTTCCTCTCACTGCACTGTCAAAGGCCTTTACATATAATTTTTCTGTTTCATGTAAGATTTGTAGTAAGAAAGGCAAACAACAAAAACAATCATCACTACGCTTCTGGAATTTTCTATGACTACAAGCCATATCCATATAAGATCCCACACAAGTCATTTCAATGACTGTAGTGAGATGTGGATTTTTGATTTAAACAACAACAGCAGCAGCAGCAGCAGCAGCAGCAGCAAATATATTAGAAGGAAGTTCCACTTGTTTCAGTAGGACATATTTTCTTCAGGGGGAATAGGGTTGCTTTAGCAGATTGCAATGGTAAAACTGGAGGTTTGGAAAAGTGGTGTCCCAAACTGTGCTCCAATACACACATTCATGCCATTCCCAGCAGTGGTACAACAAATATATATATATATATATATATATATATGCCTGAAGATGACGAGTGAGACCTCGTCGAAACGTCGCCTAGACACCCCAACTTTTACACGGGAAGACACCCGAGGACACCAAAACCTGCATATATATATATATATATAGTTAGAATTCCTGCTCCATGATTGCAGTCATGGGATTTTTGTATCACATGATGGTATGACGGTGTATGTTTTGACTCCACAGAGTGGGAAGTGTCGGAGACAGGATGTTTGTGTTACTGTGTTCCATGAAGTGGGACTATTGTCCTTTGTTCTTTTCTTTTTGCTGTCTGATGCTAGAGAGAGAGGGAGCCATGTTGCACTGCTCCGTGTGTGTTTATATGTAAATAAAGTAGATTAGCCAAAATGCTAAGTTGCTGAGGTCTGTTATGCAAGCTGCAAACATTCTGCGGATCCCTAAGTGTGCCGGTGTCTGTTGGCATCGGTCGCTGTGATGTTCTGGCAGAAGAAAGCTTTTGAAGCTCCCAAACGATCAACCAGGAGGGAGGGAACATGCCAGTCGGGCATGTGTCTCTGCCAGGGTCCTACTCGAGAGTAGAACAAGCTCCTAACATATATATATATGGGCAGGGCACTGGGGGGGCGGGGTAGTTTAGTTTAGTTTAATTCAATTATTTATCCCTTCACACAACTGAAAGGAGTCCCAAAGCTATTTACAAGAAAATATAAAATTACATGATACAATATCCCTAAGTATGCAAAAAAAAAAAAAACAACACAAAAATTCTTTATCCAGAATAATCAAAAACAAAAATATCACCTCCAACACACTGCTGTGAACTTCTATGGCAGGAGTCACCAATGGGCCTGTAGGCACACATGTCTTTCTCTGGCGCTCACTGAGTCCCTTCAACCACTTCTCTCCTCACTGAAATTCAGCTTGAAAGAAGAATTCTGTTGTAGCTGGTAGATTAGACTGAATTATGTGCTCATTTGTCGTACGTGTCTGGTGCCCACAACACCTTCTCCAGTTTGAAAATGAGCCCACATGCCCAAAAAGGTTAACGGTCCCTGCGATACAAAGTAGTGGTAGCATTGCCTTACGGAAATCCCACAAAACCTGGTGGAACACCTTCTGCTCTCTCTATATTGTACTCCAGCGTAAAACTCCACTACAAATTCATTATCACTTAGGGCATGTCCGGATATACTTAATAATGAGTGGTGATATGTTGCTATATATTCCAATACAGTGGTACCTCGGGTTAAGTACTTCATTCGTTCCGGAGGTCCGTTCTTAACCTGAAACCGTTCTTAACCTGAAGCACCATTTTAGCTAATGGGGCCTCCTGCTGCTGCCGCACCGCCAGAGCACGATTTCTGTTCTCATCCTGCAGCAAAGTTCTTAACCTGAAGGACTATTTCTCGGTTAGCGGACTGTGTAACCTGAAGCATATTTAACCTGAAGCGTATGTAACCCGAGGTACCACTATATTAAACTCCACAATTAATCCATTACTTTTCACTTTGGGAGGGACCAAATTTATGTTATGTGTGCAGTAAACTAATTCTGGAATTGAGCTCACCTTGTTTTTGCCTTAGTTTATGTGCTGAGCTCAAGAGAATCCCATTTGCCAAAAAAGGGGGGCTGTGCACTGTTCTGATTGGTTGGCCCTCATAGTGATCTTCCCCCACACCCCCTCACCAAATACCCCAAATTTCCTTAGAAGGGAAGTCCCGCCTTCCTGGAGTCGGGAGAGTGAGCAAAGAGAAAAATTAAATTGTCCCTGGATTTGGAGCCAAGAATGTGCCATTCATTTCTCGAGCAAAAGTGGGGGGAAATCTGAGATCCTTTTGCAGGATACTGTGAAGGTATATCTGGAGGCATGCTCTGAGTTAGGAAAAAGAGCTCTCTTTGGGAGTTTGCTTTTAATCTACAAAGTCATTTTGATGACCTACTGCACCATTCATGGCCAAATTATTTCAAGGCCCTTAATATAGTGGCATTCAGAAGAAAGGAAGGCGTGAAGTTCAGAGACTGGCAGCAGGATGTTCTTGAAATCTGGATTAACTGAACCGTTCAAAATTGCTACTGGGGGCGTACCTTAGTAAACAAAGTTTAAAAATGGAACGACAACACCAGCTATCATTCTTCTCTCAGATATGTTCAGCTGTTTCTCTCAGCAAGATGCGGAAGTAGAAGCAGGAGGCCCTGCTAAATGTATAAACGTTATAAAGGATACATGTAAATACAGGCTAGCAAACTATTTACATCCCAAATGCTGTTTATAGTTGCATTATGGGATGTGTGCCAGAAATAACTCCTATCTGCAATGAAGATTATTCCAAGTCTCTAGACAATGATGGGAACAGAGCCCAACCTGGTTGCTAAATTTTCTGTAACTGAAATTACCTCAGTTAACACCACCCTTGCTGTTTCTCACTTGTAAATATGTAAAGAAAACAGAGGCATATTTGGGGACTTGAAAGAATTGCCTCCTGAAATTTGAATTTGTTTCCCTGGTGATTGATAAATGAAGGGAAACAATCGTTTAATAGTTTTGCATGCCTAAACCTTTAATACTAGACACAGCTGGTATGTACTAAAAAGAAAATGATATGTTGAAGAAGAACCCTGAGATTTGTTCTCAGAAGATAGAGATGGATTTAAAACTATTTTAGCAATCCTTTCCTCTTCCTAGGGAAACCAGGAAGTTGCAGTTCTGTGAGGTGGCATTCTCTAAATTCACACTAAACTGCCATCTCCAGGGTTCTTGAGGGAATCCACAACCATTGAAGAGGTATAAAAAAACCTGTATGTTTGTAGTGTAGATATGCCCAGTGACTTCCTTTCCTTTTCATTTTTTCTCTTTGTTAAATAAAGGCAGAAAAAGGCAGACAACTCCCACATCCCCATATCAAGCACTTCAAATAGCTTCTAAAATCTAAGATCTCATTTCTTACTACACAAAGTTTTCATATTCCTAGATATACTGTACATTTTATTCTCTTTGGTTTTCTACCATTTTTGTAATTCGCAGGACAAGAGGAAACTTCAAGAAGAAATCACTCAGAAACGCCTTAAAGTCGAGGAAGAAAAACTAAAACATCAGCACTTGAAGGTAACCTGCCCATGAGGAGACTCAGATAATTTTCTTCTTTTCTTTTTTGGAAATCCACTGTATAAAAATATAAGAAATCATTAATAAGAGTATCAACAATTGGCTTATACAGGTGTGTACATCCCTTGATTTCTCTACACCGGATGTCTGTTAGCTCAATATTTGACCTGCCTTTCTGCAAACAGGTGTACAAACACACAAACACACACACACACACACACGACTACAATTCCCATCAGCCCCAGACAGTATGGCCAATGGTCAGGGATGATGAGATTTGTAGTTCAAAATATCTGGAGGACATCAGGTTGGAGTATGTTGATATGTGGTGTCACATCTATATTGGCCCATTCACACATGTAAGTAATCACTTGACAAATATGCTTGTGTGAACCAGTCTGACACAAGTGTCCTGTCTACTCAATACAGGTCCAGTTACATACATTCTTTCCTTCACAAATCTAAACTTTTCTTTAATTTTTGCAGTTTGAATGTCATCTTTACTTAGGTGTACAGGTGAATTTTGAGTTTTACTAGCTAGAAAACAGAGTGCATTAGTTAATAATTGTCAACCTAGGCTCCTTTAAGAGGAAAGGCAATATATAATTTTAATAAATATATAGCAGCACTGGGCATTTCTTAATAGACTTGAGCTGTTTAGAGATGGTTTAGTGGTGGCCAGAAATAACTACAGTGGTACCTCGCAAGACGAATGCCTCGTAAGACAAAAAACTCGCAAGACGAAAGAGTTTTTCGTTTTTTGAGTTGCTTCGCAAGACGAATTTCCCTATGGGCTTGCTTCGCAAGACGAAATCGTCTTGCAAGTTTGTTTCCTTTTTCTTAAAACCGTTAATACCCAGGGAATCCGTGCTTCGCAAGACGAAAAAACTCGCAAAACGAATTACTTTCGTCTTGTAAGGCACCACTGTATTTAATAGAAGCACAGCTGCACATTTTTCAGACAAATCGGATCCTCCCTTAAAGAGGGCACGTGTTGCGGTGAGACCTGACAACCAAACCCTGTGTTGTGGGTGGGTTTGATTGGATAGCCACAACACCCAGTTGGTAGGTCCTTTGATCCTGGGTTTAATCAGGCCAATGGGACGCAGGCTAAACGGATAGAGGGACCTACATATACCTATGCATGTGACCCAGAGCTTCCTGTTTCAGTGCGTGCATTGGAACACCCACCCACCTCTCCTTACTTTTAGGGCTTGTTGTGCTTGACCTTGCTATGCTGTTGTGTGTCATCTGTCATTGGTACAGGGGCACAGTAGGAATTTCCCCACTTGGCTGATTGGCTGTTGCCATTTGGGTTTTGCCTGCCATGTAGCAAATTGTCACAACTTGTAAGGTTGCGGATAGGCACTGGTTCAGGTGATAGGGATGGGGGAGCGGTCTTGCCATTCCTATGCGAAGGGTATTCCGTTAAAGGAATCCAGGGATTCAGTGGTTTGGTCCACCCTGTGAGGGGGTTGTGCCTGTGCCTGAGTCCAGGGGCACATCTGGGTGTTGGACATAGCCTGTTCCCGGCTTTCCGCCTAATGGGTGTTCACCCTAGGTTGACCTATGCTGGTACCCTGGCTCAGCGCTACCTGCAATGGTGCAGGGAGCTAGTAGAACCAGAGCCTATGCAACCACTCCCTTGCTGTAATCAATAAAGTTGTGGCTTAAATTCTGCCAAAAACCAAACCAAAATTTGAGTCTTGTCTGAATTTATTTAAGGGGGAGGTTTAAAGGTCTGAACATGCAAAGCATTTTCAATTTAGTATTGACTATAGACTCCATAACAATGGGATTCACCCAAGCATTAAATAAAAGATTCTTCTAAAATCCTCAGGCAGTAACTTGGTGTATCTGCCAAATGTTTAGTCAATTAACTTAATGGTCCTACATGAAAAGATGTTCTGACCCTGCTTCCCACCCACTACAGAAGCACCTACAGATGTCAAACTTGCCAAGTTCCTTGGTACAAAATCCCAATTACCGATGGATCACATGGCCAGCCTCAAATGAAAAGCTGAGCTTTTCAAGGACAGCTTGACATTGCTTGTCATATGAAGAACGAACAATGAAAAATAAAAACTCACAGTGCTCATTTGTTGACAGTAGTCAAAACAGTGTCACAAAAATCTCGGCACAAATTGTGTCCTAACTAGAGGCTCGGTAGTAGGACTTGGTTGCCAAGGTCTGTGAGAAAGTTCAAGAACTGCAGAAGTCACAAAAGTGATCTTCAGGTGATCTCCATCAGTTCAGCAGTGAAAAGGTTGATGCCGCTGTGGCTGTCATGGCTGGGCGCATTGAGTGTATGCATCATGCATCTACACTGAATGCCTAGCAAGGGTCCCATACAGTAGAACTGTATTCCCAGAAGCATCTCTGCAGACAATCTAGAACCCTTGGCTGTGCAGCGATCTCAACTGCGAAGACAGAGCGCTCTGCTCATTCAGCTGGACATGCAAGGAACCTATCTAGGCATTCAGTAAACATGGGTGGATTGAAAAAGATGGAACCTGCTGCTCCCTATCCACACATGTTCACCGCACAGGGAATTTCAGTGTATGGATTAGAAGGGATAGGAGTGGGTAACGTGTGTCCTCCAGACATTGCTTAACTACACTTCCCATTAACCCTGAACTTTGGCAAAGCTTGGTGGACCTGTTGAGGGCCAGAAGTTGCCCATCCCTAGAGTAGAAGAATGACAGCATAACACCTGAAAAGGACTTATTTGTGTTTTCAGTTATGACAACCATCCAGCACCCACTACCCTCCCCTTATTCATGGGTGCTTATAGCAGAGAAGTTGTGTCCTGCCAAGGACAGAAGAATCAGCTGTTCTTCGTCTACTCAGAGGTCCAGGATAGGGTTTAATATAGCTGTGGCACACCAACTGCAGAATGATTGTTTGGGAGCCCTTAAGTTGCACGTGCAAATGAGCAATGACGAATCTTTTTCTTCAGCCATTGAGAATCTGCATTGTCTTTAACCAGTGAGAAGGGGTGCACGGAGCTCTAAAAACGAGGAAGCACGTCCCATCAAACTGGTACACTACTTCTTTTGGACAGCTTCTTGTTTAATTAACATACCCATCATCAATTTTTCCTGCATCACTTCCACTGTTAATGACCCAGACTGTGTTATGTAGTAGACAGAATTACATAATTTTAACATATTCTCGCTCTTAACGGAGGTTCTCATTGCTGTCACTCCCGTGCTTTCCTGTTTTACCCCCATCCAACAGAGAATTTTAATAGTGTTATTGCTAATAAGTATGATTGCGCAAATTATTATACAGGGATTTAGATTCCATTACAGTATTTTGAGAAAATATAATTAAATAAGCTTGAGAGAGGCGTAATTAGAAAGTGATGAATCGCTGTAGGAGCAAGGGTTTTCGTGAGCACGCTGCTCTCCGTACTAAAGAAGGGGCACAACTACTTGTCTACAGATTGCAAAGCTGGAAACAAGGAATCTCCCACCAACATTAGTGAACATCTCATGGCTAGGTTCCCATGTGAAGTCTCCAAGCACACGAAAACATGCTTGCTTTTGTGGAATAATTCACATAACACGCTTAATGACTGCAGCACTCATTTAATGGGTGTGAGATACAACTCAGCCTCCTTTAACGTTCCTTGGATGCTTTGCAGCCACAAAGGAGTGTCATCGCTGGAACTAGAAAAACCCTGGAGTGGGTATAGAATATGGTCAGCTATTGGGAACAGTCAGTTGCTGAGCAAGAGGAGAGGAGAAGTTCATAATCAATTGCTAGTGCTCACAGTCCCTCTGTGAACCTCTGTGAAAGGGACAAAAAGATGGGAAGAGAAGGACAACAGAGAGGGCATTGGTCGCCTTTTGCTCTTGGAGTCTTTTCGCATATACAGTGGTACCTCAGAAGTTGAACAGAATCCGTTCCAGAAGTCCGTTTGACTTCCAAAACATTTGTAAGCCAAGGTGCAACTTTTGATTGGCTGCAGGAAGCCCCTGCATCGGACATTCAGTTCCAAAGAACATTCACAAACCAGAACACTCACTTCCGGGTTTGCGGTGTTCGGGAGCCAAAAATGTTCAAGTCGCAAGGCGTTTGTTCAACCAAAGTACGACTGTATGTCGTTTTGTAAAGGAGGGTTATTCAGTGTGTAAATGTGTAAATGAAGGCAGTTGAAATGGAAGTGGCATCATCTTTGGCCATATTTCTATGGAATATGTTTTTTTATTCTCTCAGACTTCTAGTGGGAACTAATGGGACTGTGCTGTTATGATGTTGAGGAAGGCTTTGACATTTGCTGCAATATTTTGATGGGAATGGGCTTTTATAATTGCTGTCAGCTGCTGCTTCATATTGTGTTTTACTGTATGTTGTTTTAGTTGTATTATACTGTAGTTTCTTTTTAATGTTTTTACCCACTTTGGAATCGCAAAAAAATATATATAATTGAACAATCAATCAATCAAAGTTCTTTATCAATGAATTTTAGGGATATGAGAAGGCAACGGTGAACATTATTATCAGACCAGTTGTTGGCTGACTGCCATGGCTCTGTTAGGCAGCTAAATGCTACATTAAGACCTCAGCTTTCATGGCTACCTTTCCCCAGTTTGAGAGTGGAGAGAGCTGGAATTGCAGTTGCTATGCAACAATGGAATACATTCCTTAACTCCTTCAGGGCAGCTCAGAGATGTTTAGAGACCATGTCCTTTGGTTGTCCAGCGAACCCTGTATGTGCTTGCTAAAAATAAATGAGAACTGTGCCAGGACTGAAATTCTGGCAGGAACAGGTCGGCATCACTAGTAAAAGAGAACAATGCTGCAAGGGAAAACAAAAACCAAAAAAACAGAAGTAATTATCTGTGATTATAATGGCAGGCCAAGTCCGGGTGGTGTATCCCTGGAAGGAGATGGGGGGAAACAGGCCTTAGGGATGCTATCTCCATTTTAATGACAAACAGGAGGGTCTTGAAGTATATTTTACAGGTCCTCTTCATTTGTTATGTCCTTTATCTTAACTAATGAGTAAAACGTTCTCATTGAGTTCCAGCTCATAAAAGGAATGTACTTGACTCTTTTAGGAAATTAGTGTTGGGGAAGAAGAATCTGTCTAGAGCCTTAAAAGGGAACCTTTTAGATCTTTACCTCTTAAAGCACTGTAGGCACATGTGAAACCTCAAGCAACATTTACTTCACATTATGAAACGGTTGGCTCCTGAGGAAGTATTGTGGGAAGTATTTGCTTCCAGGCATGCCTGGATCCTGATGGCAGAGGTTCGTGCTATCTAATGCCTCGGTGCCAATAATATGGTGGAATGTGAACCACGCTAGACAAATGTAGCATGCCATCACTGAGGCCATTCTGAGAATCTTATCCCATCATACTGTGTTAGTCGCCTCTGTCTGGCATAATATACTGCAAGCAGT
Organism: Podarcis melisellensis; assembly: GCF_964234715.1. Taxonomy (NCBI): domain Eukaryota; kingdom Metazoa; phylum Chordata; class Lepidosauria; order Squamata; family Lacertidae; genus Podarcis; species Podarcis melisellensis. The sequence continues at coordinate 72,478,545 of NC_138538.1, read as the reverse complement.
TGCAGCAACTAAGAAGCCACTCCATAAGAGAGACAGATTCCTGGTTTGAGGGCCACCCAAGGGACAGGAAGAGAGCCAGTGTGGTGTAGTGGTTAAGAGCGGTGGACCTGTAATCTGGGGGACCGGGTTCGCTTCCCCGCTCCTCCACATGCAGCTGCTGGGTGACCTTGGGCTAGTCACACTTCTCTGAAGTCTCTCAGCCCCACTCACCTCACAGAGTGTTTGTTGTGGGGGAGGAAGGGAAAGGAGAATGTTAGCTGCTTTGAGACTCCTTAAAGGGAGTGAAAGGCGGGATATCAAATCCAAACTCCTCCTCCTCCTCTTCTTCTTCTTCTTCTTCTTCTTCTTCTTCTTCTTCTTCTTCTTCTTCTTCTTCTTACATAAGCAGCCCATGGTTAAAACTATTTCTGTACAAATCGCCTCACATTGGAAAGGGGAGGAGAAAAGAGGAGGATGGCAGAAATCAGATTGTTTGTCATGGAGCAAGAATTAAAGATTAAATATAATCATTCAGATCATCTGCTTATGAAGCCAAGATATGAGCCTTTGGGCCGCGTACATAGCACTTTCAAACCTTCCTTCACTTGAGGTGGCAATCAAACCAGGAAGTCTCTAACCATAGTTTCCTATTTCATCCAAACCAGGAAACTACGGCTTCAGAACAGGATACTGAGCCACCTTCAAACCATGGGTTAATATCCTGGCTTGTTCCATACTCTTGACCACAGTTTCCCAGTGGAAATGAATGAAACAGGAACCTATTCGTTAATGGAAGGCTTCCTGGCTTTTTCGCTTGCTCAGAGGGGTTGTATGCATAGCCAAAAGGCTTTTTTAAGACTAGACATGAAACTTCTGAATGTCACCACTGAGCGACCACTGCTTCTTCAGCCTTGCAGATGCATATCTGGCCTGTGGTAAAACAATTTGGTTGTTCATCAAGGTGGAGCCAAGGCATGCTTGATATGGGAATTTGTGCCAGGTGTGTGGCAGTCGAAGGAAACTGGTAATGAGATTCTTTTAAAATATGTTAATATCTGTAGAAAAAAGCTCTGCGTGAGAAATGGCTCTGGGATGGATTAAATACTCTTACTCCAAAAGAACAAGAAGAAATGCAAAACCAGAATCGAGAGGATCAACAACGGATGAATGAGCTGGAACAAAATATCCTCAGGTACAGCACAAATTCTTCTTTTTATTGCTCAGTTATTAAAAGCTATGTGATCAGATCACTTTTCTATTCTTAATGGGGATTATTGTCTCTGGGGCCAGCTATTTGCCTTCTGCTGTTTCAATAATACAGCCAAAATTTTCCCCCCAAAACACCTTGTTTTAAAATATCATGTTCTGGATATGCTGCAAATGGGTGAGATTTCACCATGTTTTTAAAAATCATTACTTAAAATTGGCAGCAAATGAGCATTTTAACATTTCAAATGGCACTTCAGTCCCTGGTATCTTCAGGTAGGACTGAGAACAACTGCTTAAAATCCCGTAGAACCACGCCTAGTCATTATAGAGAATGCAGAGTTGCATAGGCCAATTTCTGACTCAATATAAGGCAGCTTCCCATGTTCCTGTGACATTTTGGATAGGACAGAGTTTTTAAAATTCTGGTGTTCAACTAACAATAATAAAACAAGGAATCAAAGTTGCCAAAACTGTTTCGACATATTTGCATTCCCTCTGTTGCAACACCCCTACTTCAGTATGAATGCTGGTGTTGACATTCACATTGGTAGAGTAGAGCTCAAATCTTGAAGTAAAGAATTTGAAATGGTTCTTTTTAAAAAAATCTTTCTTCTACAGAACGTGGTTGGTTTCGAATTCAGCAGAAGTGCAGTCATCCCTCGGGTTACAGATGCTTCACGTTGCGCTTTTTCGGGTTACAGACCGCCAAAACCCAGAAGTACCGGAACAGGTTACTTCCGGGTTTCAGCAGTCACGCATGTGCTTTACATTGTGCTTTGCGCATGCGCAGAAGCACCGAATCGCAATCCGCGTATGCGCAGATGTGCCACTGCGGGTTGCGAACGTGCATTCCGCACGGATCACGTTTGCAACCCAAGCATCCACTGTAGTTATTTTCCATATTCCATTCAGTCAACTTTAAAGTGCACTCAGGGGTGTAGCTAGCTGCTCCGGCACCCGGAGCGGCAGGGGCAGGGTGAACTGCCCATGAGGGGGCTGCAGCAATCCGTGCATGGGGGTGCTGCACAGGGGTGCCGCGGCAATCTGCCCACTGAGTCCGCCTGGTGGATGCAAGCCTCACAATGCCATTTCGGGCAGCGTGGGGGCCCAAGCCACCACGTCACTCCCAGGAGAGATGCATGGCTTGGGGGCGCTGCAGGCCAGGCCCTGCGGTAAGTGCTGCCCCCCACATTGTGCCATATTGTCACCCCCCTCAAGGATGACACCCGAGGTGGTCCACACACACACCCGCACCCCCCTTCCTATGCTCCTGAGTGCACTACCTGGTCTATATGCCTGAAATGTGCCTCTCTGCCTGAGGTGCCCTAATCACCTCGCAATCAACGCAGGTCTCTCAGCAACCATGGAAACTGGTTTCCCACATGCTGTGAGTAGGAAAAATTTGGAGCGTGGAATTAGCATCAAAAGAAACCCCTGTAATGTTGTTACCAAGGAGCACACAACAGCACCTGTTCAGATCCTCTTTGGTCTTATTAGAACTTTCTTGGCAAATTCTTTAGGAAAGAATTCTTTAGAAGCCAAGCACCTTAGAAACCTCAAATCCTATCCAAGGCTCAGTAGGCAAAGCTAAAGACAACATTGGCCGACGCTGGTGTGATTTGGAGTTGCCCCACACATTACACAATGCATTTTTAGTCCTGTGCATGTACATATATACGTGGCAGGAATTTGCGGCCGGTAGATGATACGAACAAGAGAAGATGTGTACCTGTTGTGAGCATGTGTTGCCTTTCTTACATGTACATATTTAGGCCTGGAAGAGGCCTCTGCATGGCAATGGAGAGGGGCACCCTTCCTCTGTGTAGTGCTGTTTCGCCGCCTCACCCCAGGGGAAAGGAAGCCTGGATGAAAGATTATTGACTTTTAAAACATAATTTGCTCTGTTTGCCAGCTCTTTCCTTTTTAATTATTTTTATTTTGACCTTTCACACGCAGGACTCCTCCAAATTGTTGTCACTCCCAGAAAGTCTGTCTTGATGCATATATCCCCCCCACCAAAAAAAGAAGTCCCCTGGCTTTTGTTGGAATAGATGCCAACCGATTCCCAACCAAATGTCATCCGTACAAAACCAGAAAGGTTATCTGACAAAAGAGATCCTGTTAACTCCTGGATACAGATAATCATGTAGCAAATTAGATGCTACATGGGGGGGAACAGGGACAAGCAAATACCGCTTTACTCAGTACTGATTGCATCAGGTCCTGTTCTACTCTTTTGGCACATTTACAGTGACTCAGTAACTGCTAACTCTTCAGTACTATTTCTCACCGACGATGCTGTGCATCTTCTTTTTTTCTTAAGCAGCGTTGTCAAATCATCCATTTTCGGATTGATTTGGCTGCTAAAAACAAGTATTCATGCCCAAGCTGAGTGAAAGTATTTCTGTCCATTTCCAAGAGAATGTGAACTGCAACTCCTGGAAATAATACATTGTTCTTGACATTCAACTTTCATGAAGTACCAACCCAACAGAAAGATGCTGTACAAAATACAAAATGGAAAAACCCTCTCCCTCACCGCACTGCTCCATTCAGTGTTACACAGGCCAGACAAGAGCACAGCTTTCCAAACTGTGTGTTGTGACACGTTAGTGTGTCGGCTGCAGTGTGTAGGTGTGTCGCGCGAACGCTTCCTGCTCTACTCCCAGGGCTAGAAAGGAGTTAGTTTAACCTCCGGTCTGCTAGTAAAACTGAATTACCGTGTTGCGAGACGCTGCATGTCTGCAAAGTGAGTCACCAACATGAAAAGCTTGGGAAACTCTGGAAGAGAGTGTGAGGCAATTGCATTTGATGACGCTCCCTTTGAATAGCTGGCAATGGAGGACAGCCCTGTCTCTTCATTATCCCAGCTCCCATTTTGAGTAGGGATGAAAGAAGGCAGCAAATTCCATTCTAAACTGCGCTCATAACAAACAGCACTGTTTCCATTCCACTGCAGTTTGGTTTCGGTGTTATGTACTGAAGTTCTCACCCTGGTCCAGCAGGGGGATACTGTAGATAGTTATGCAAATCGAAAAGCGACGTTCAGTGATTGGATAGTTTTGTATGCAAATGAAGGATCGAAAAGTGACATTCAGTGATTGGATAGTTTTAGAAAATGGCAATAGTTGCATTGTTCTGGAGCTCTATATAAGCAGACTGACTGAGCTCCTCAGCTAGTTCTGTTCTGGCATAAGAATAAAGAAGAGCTGTTTAAAGAATCGCTGTGCCGTCTGACATGTTCGCCCACAACGTAACAGTTTCTGTCATATACTATGTTATCTGTCTCACTGTCTCGCTATTTTACATAAGTTATGTAACTATTTAGGTAGCTAATGTAACTTTCATTCATTTCAATGTGAGAGAAGCAACAAATGAATGTTCAAAAAGCCACTTACTGTATATTATTTGCGGAATTAAACAACAACATGCTTGAATGTTGAGCATATTCATTTGACTGGTTTCTGTTCCTGGTTTCCACAGACTAACCATGCGAATTGCAGAAATTTCTGCTTCCTTTTCTATTTTCCTCAGAATTTTCTGACATCCACCACTTAGAGGGTCACGAATCTAACCAAGCTAATGCAACCCACAACACAATGTGGCAGACTGTCATGTTCCTTATTCAGTGCCATTCTCCAGGATACTTCATTTCATTCCTCCTCCCACATAGTTTTCTGCAGTATTCCATGGTCACTTAGCATGCTCAGTCCTCGTGGGAATATTTTCGGAGATTTTTCGTAGCTTTACCAAACCTTGGATTCCCTCAGACCTGCAGAGACCTCCCTCTTGTGCCTGAACATCAGAAATAGGGGTAATGATGGGCTCGAAATAAAACCACTGTTGCACTGTCAGAGATTAGGTGGTACGTAGTATGTTTACTCTTTATTGCAATTGGCACCATTAACCATTGCTTCTCCAAATATTGTACATAATGCAGACTTGAAAAAGAAATTGAGGACCTTGAGAAAGAAGAACTGGCCATCTCAGCTAAAGAAAAAGCCATACTGAAGAAGCTTAAATCGGTAGAAAGAACCACAGAAGATATTATAAAGGTCAGCGTCTAATTTTAAAGTCCTGCTACTGATGTAATCTCTGTCGCTTTGCAAAAATAATCAATTGAGGGGGAGGCAGGGATGAAAGCAAGGGAATGTCAGAGCTCCAAAGTGAAGTTCAGCAGGGGGAAATAGGAGCGACTAAAACTTACAGTGGTCAAGCCCCTCCAAAACATGCAGGTTTATCGAGATATGTTATGTCGAGATTGCCACAGGAATGTTGCATCACATTTATACCCTAGTACTGGAATATTTGCACTTTGTGCTCTGAACTACAGCATTATTTTAGCATTAAAAATAGCTCAGGGTTAACTGTTGACTGTATATCTACGTTGGCAGAGTATCAAGAACATATGGAGGGAGGGGGGAGCCTAAACTCAGAGAGGAAAAAATGCTCTCTATGTTTATTCACCCTTCAGTCAAAGACTGAACAAACACGCAAGCTTGCCAACGTGTCCTGAAAGTCAAATAGGCCCAAAGGGGTATTATGCAATCACTTTTGTAGAGAGAAGCTACTGCCATCCATTGCCCAGAGTGGTTTAATTGAAGATGCGGCAAGGCAAAGAAAGTCATAGACGAAAAGCTATATTGCAAGAACAGTTGTCATCTCACTCAGGAATGACAAATATATTGACCAATAGGATATGCCTCATAGAAAGGTAAAATACCTTATTTAATAACACAGCAAAATTATTTTTCTTTTTGATGTTTATTAAATTTGTATACAGTCCTATACCCACAGGTCTCAAGGCCATTCACAAGATAAAATCACAAAAATACATAATAAAAATAAAGACAAAAACAACCCAATTATCCCCCCCTCCCCAACACATTATAAAAGGGCATCAGTTGTCAATTAGCCAAAGGCCTGATTAAAGAGGAATGTTTTTTGCCTGGGACCTAAAGATATGTAACAAAAGGGCCAGGCAAGTCTCCCAGGGGAGAGACTTCCACAGTCGGGGGACCACTGCAGAAAAGGCCAAGTCTTGTGTTGTCACGCTCTGGACCTTTTGTGGAGGAGGCACACGAAGAAGGGCTTCAGAATATGATCTCAGGGTCCAGAAAGGTCTATACAGTACCCAAGGGGGCAAGTTTCCAACAAAAAGGTTTATATGGAGAGAGGCGGTCCCTGAGGAAATGTTTTATATATATGGAGGATATGGTGTAGCGATTTACAGAAATATACATATACACACATGTATATTCCACTGCTGCTACATATTCTGTAGCTGTGTGGTTGACAAGCTGTGACACTTTCAACCCTACTGGTGGTTATTTACAATACTTTCTTCTTCTTTTTTCTTAGTCTGTGAAGGTGGAAAAAGTAGAGACTAAAGAAGGTATGTTCACTCAGAAGCCTAGAATTTTACATTATTTGTGCCTAACATTAGAGGTAAAAATGGTTATGTATTAACCATTCTCTCTTTTCACAGAGCCACCTGACTACATTTATGCCAACATACCTGACCTTCCAAAATCTTTCAGGCCTTCTGCACTTAAAAGGACAGGGCATCTAGAAGCAGAGGACGATGAAGAAAAGCGAAGAGGTAAAATTCAGCAATGCAGTTGAAGAAAGGGTGCAGACTTATAATGGGGTACATCTAAAATGATTCCAGATTTAGGAAATGAAATGTGTATTTGAAATAAATAAATATGTATGCATAGATTAGATTAGATTAGATTAGGTAGATGATAGAACACACAGAGAGACACAAATCTTTTTTTTTTCTAGTCCATATAGCTCAGTATTGTCTACTTCAACCTGTAGTGCTCTCCAGGGTTTTATGCATTTGACTAAACTTCTGAACAGACTTTTCTCTTAAGAGATATATATATATATTTGAGGATGTGTGGCACTGGCTACACCCAATGTTGTTTTGTTTGTTCTATTTTGTTTTGCATGAGTTCTGCGTGTGCTTCATTTGCCAAGTAAAGAATGTGATGGTGAGCACACTATTCTTCCTTGTCAAAGACAACTTGTTTCCAGAATACTGCTAGCTTCATCTGTTCCATGTTCCCGAATATCTCAAATGCTGAAAGGAGAGGATGGGCAGGTTTTTAGTTAGCAAACATTTTGAAACGCCCAGAGCTTGCCCTAGAGCACTGGCAAAGACTGAATACAAACCAGTGCCTTCCAGATACCGACACAGAAATTCAAGCTCAACCCTATGGCTGATCTTTAGCGAGAGCCAAAATGACAAGCTGGAAGATGTTCCCTTAATCGCTCCTTTTGTTTCCTCAAACCTTGCAAGTTGGCAGAAGAACATGAGGTCCAATGAGTGTCATTGTCTACCTTAACTTTATTGTGCTATATCAAACTTGCACATTATCCCAGTAGCAGGAATGGAAATTGTTGTCTCAGCTCTGCTTACCCGTTGCCATGGGTGTAGCACAGTGGCGTAGCATGGGGGGTGCAGGGGGGCAGTCCGCACCGGGCGCAGCATCGGGGGGGTGCGCTCGCACTCGCAGCTCTCTGCCCCTACCTGGCTCACTCACTCTCACTCACTGCAGTGCTGGCTGTGCGAATCCAATCCCAGCCGCCGGGTCGTCGCCCACTGTGGAGGGGGTGGGTGCCAGGCGTGCGGTGCGGAGAGAGAGCGAGGGACTATCTGGGGGAGGGACAGTGCAGCGGCCGCCCAGCGCAGTGCTGAGCACGGGAGAGAACCACACCAGACCAGACCAGGCAGCAGCAAGAAGAAGCTGGCAGCGGCGGCAGGTTAGGGGTTAGGGGGCGCAAATTACTTGCCTTGCCCCGGGTTAGGGGCGCAAATTACTTGCCTTGCCCCGGGTGCTGACAACCCACGCTACGCCGCTGGTGTAGCAGGCTCCTCAGCAGCACGGCTTAAAAAAATAAGAGTCTTGCTGAATCACGCCAGAGGCCTATCTAGCCCAGCTGCCTTAAACCAAGTCAGACAATTGATCCATCTAGTTCAGCATTATCTTCACTACTGCCAATAGCATTTTGGTCTTTTCTTTCCCTAACCTGGAGATGCCAGGGATTAAACGAGAAATCTAGTGGATACAAAGCACAGTCTCTACACAGCTGAGGAATTGGTGCTTTCTGTTTTTCAGGCAATGCCTTAGAGGTGCACGTGTCCTCAGATAGGCTAGTAGTAGAACGACTTCCTGTCTTGAATTTATTTGTAACGCTGACTTACAAGCTCAGCCCTATTGCCACCAGAACACAGACAACCCACCAACCTGTTCTGGCTTTTCGCAGAGAGGGAAATGGTAGCACAGTATTACAGCAGCTGTTTGTGTGGACCTCCATCCCACACCCACACCCTGGCTTTAAACCATTGCAGGTAGTCGAACAGTAAGACCGAGGGCTGCCTCTCTAGTCTTTAAAGGACAGGCAACATATAGCTCAAACCAGCGAGGAAAAGATAGGGAGGGGACTGGAAAAGGGAGCGGGAAAGCCCTCTGTTATTCCTCATGAACTCCTCCTGAGGGCCTCCAATCCTTACACCGTTGGGCTCAAAATCTCCTCCTGAGTAGCAGTGTATTCTGCCAGTGGATCCTAAGATATCTGATGTCTTTCTCCATCCATCTGTGACCCCAGTTATCACAGAGGCTAACTGCATGTGACAGTGGCAAAAGCCATTTCCTGGAGCGTGGGTTGTGCTGGACTTACATAAGGTAGGCTCAGGGTGATTGAAACCAGACAAGAAACAATATAAGGCATGGAAAAGATGTGCTCAGTCTTCGTGCCTGCACTTTCCCTACTCAAAAACACACTTCCCAGGTGCTTTTAAGAGCAGCAGGGATTGCCGCCAGTCTTCGAGCTCCATCAGGAGAAAAACAGTTGCAGGGAGAGCAATACAAGTAAGAAAAGTAGCAGCTGGAGAAGAATCTATCACACTCTACATGCATTGCTTGAAATTATTCGACAGTTTCCACAGGAAACTGCTGGTGCCCCATGTTCTAACACAACTGCCTGCTGCTGTCATGTGCAAGTTCTTGTAACCTAGCATAATATTATTATTACAGTGTTACCTCAGGTTACATATGCTTCAGGTTACATACGCTTCAGGTTACAGACTCCGCTAACCCAGCAATAGTAGCTCGGGTTAAGAATTTTGCTTCAGGATGAGACAGAAATCGTGCTCCGGCAGCGCAGCGGCAGCAGGAGGCCCCATTAGCTAAAGTGATGTTTCAGGTTAAGAACAGTTTCAGGTTAAGAACGGACCTCCGGAACAAATTAAGTACTTAACCTGAGGTACCACTGTATTACTTATTATTATTATTATTATTATTATTATTATTATTAACATTTGTCTGAAAGAGTGAAGTTGGTGTTGTTTCATCACCTCAGGTCTTTTTTGATTTGTTGCCACAAGGGGTTGTAGTTGTGGAGGTATAATTTGTTGAGGTTTCTGCTTATTTGTACCCCTGGGTATCTGAACTTGGTGCGGCAAAGTTTTATCTTGGTGATGTTGGCGAATTCTTTTTGGGTATGGGGCACACAGCCTCAGACTTTGCAAAGTTTATCTGTAGGCCCGACACCATTGCAAATGTGTTGAGTTCTCTGATTATGGTGGTTGCTGTATTTATGGGGTCTGGTGTCGTCTGCAAAGAGCTCTAATTTATTGTACTATTGACATTTGTATATATCTTTAGCAGGTGTGTTACTTTGCTTTATAAAGGACTCTTATTTCTCCCAATGCAGCATTGTTCGCTATGGAAATTAAAGTTGAAAAAGACCTGAAGACTGGAGAAAGCACAGTTTTGTCGACAATACCACTACCGTCAGAGGAATTTAAGGGCACAGGAGTGAAAGTGTACGATGACGGCAGAAAGTCGGTCTATGCAGTGTGTTCCAATGGAAATGTCACAAACAAGGAAGTAGATGACCTTGCGCCTGTCGAAGTGGAGGACCTCTTGAGGCAGGCAACGGAGAAACAATCCAAGTCTCCCACTGAATATCACGAACCAGTATATGCAAACCAGTTTTGCAGGCCCACAACTCCCCAGAATGATAAGTTAGTCCAGGGACCAAATAGCCAAAAAGGAGCTCTTCAAAACAAGACAAGCAGCCTGGACTGTTTTTATAAAGAACCTGCCTATAAAAAAGAGCAACCATTTAAAGAAAATGGCCTAGATTCTTCCAAGAGCTATCAGCACAATTCTCACTCTCCGGTCCTTCAACGAACACGAAGCCCACGACAGATTAGCCCCCCAAACAAGGTGGCAAGTAACGTTCAAAGAGAAATTCTACAAGAGGCTGTTGAACCCTATCAGAAGATGGGAGAGAACCAACAAGGTATAAAATTCAGAAACTCTGTAAGTACCCATGAAAGGCCTCCTTCAGGAACTCTGGAAAGTGATGAAGGTTCTAGTTATAGTGTGGTCCAAGCTGTGCCGTGTTATGTGGATGATACCGAACCCGTTACAATGATTTTCATGGGGTACCAGCATGTGGACGATGAAGAACTGAATAAAACTGTCTGTGGGTATGATGGAATTATCCATGCAGAACTCGTCGTCATTGATGATGACGGTGAAGAAGAGGAGAGCAAGGAGGAGAGTCGAGCTGGAAAGCCTTTGTATCATCCAGTTGGTCCTTCTAGCCAGGTCTACCAGACCCCCAACCAAACAAGTGCAATTCCACAGACAAACCCCAGCAAAACCGCCAGTGACGGTGTAAATGTGTCGCCTTATAAAAATTCCATATCGCTCAAGGAGCAAGAAGAAAGTCTAAGCTGTGCTACCTACAACGGTCAGATCGATGGCCGGTTATCAGGTGATGGAACAGAGGATCCCTCCTTAACAGGTAAAAAAAGGGGCAAGTCACGACACTGTTGCGCTCTCATGTGACAGACTGACTACTTCTCTTTCTCCCTTCGTTCCTTCCTTGCTTCCTCTTGGCGTCTCTACACCTCAGAGCTGACTAATACAGACTATCTAACTCATTTCTCCCGTGTTCTAACACTTTCATTCAAATGTTAACCATGCTACACTGAAGGACCTAAGTGCACAATGCAGCAAAAAAAAAAATTAAAAGCTCCAGTTACGGCTGGTATAAATCAGATACAGATCTTTGTACTTCAAGTGCAACTTGGAAACACTGATTAAAATGTTATCTCCTTGGTCCTATGGCATGTGAGAAAAATGGTTGCATTTCAGTAGTAAATAATAGCCTTTCTTCCTATTCTGCGTCTCCATTTCTGGAGCTCAGTCATGCCTCTCTCTGTTCTCCCGACTTTGTACTGTATAATGTACCTTGCACCTTAACACAGAAAGGCTGGTTGAACAGGTTTGCTTTACTTTAACCTTGATTTAACATTGGCCACTTCACTTGAAATGTATTTATGCAAGTTTTGATATCTTTTCTTAGCCTGCTTGATTTGGATATATGTGGGTTTGTTTGTGTGTTTTTTAAAAAAAAATAGTAAGTATGACTAAAATCCAATTCTTTTGTCTAACCTCTGTCTGTCTGTCTTCTTTAAAATAAAAAGGTGTTACATTTTCTAACCTGTTTGCATGATTACTTTCACTCTGCTTTCACTCTCCTCCTTGCTAGAAACTTTTTGTATTCTGTATGCTTCTTAGAACACAACAGCCTCAAATCCAAGTACTTCAAACTTCTGGTAATAGTTCTGTTGGGGGGATAAAGGACTGGGTTCACCCAGCGTGGTCTGCAACTTATAGACCTGATCCCCCAAAGAAGTAAAGCTGAATTATTTGGATTTATAACAGTTTACATCTGTTGACTTAATTTGGGACTAATACTGTGAATATGCATGCAGTTGCACAGGAGGAGATCCCACTAACAAAAATCAGAAAAGTATACTTCAATATAAATGGATTTAGCACCAAACAGATTTATTTCAATGGGCTTTGAACTTAGGCAGGAAGCCTGCTGGTCTGTTTTACAAACTCCCCCTTCTTTGTTCCATCTTTGTTTTCAAGGCAGTTGACAAAACCAGAAGATTAATCAAGCCACAGATGAGCCACCATACATGACATTGTGCTGTGTTATGGGGTCATGAGTCCTGCCTGTTTTGTGTCTTCCAGCTTAAATGGCATTTACGGAGCCAGCTTTTCGTGATACATCTCTTTGTGTTAAAATTTTGGAATGCATTGCAGCACATTCAGCTCAGGCGCTCACCACCTGCCAATAGTACCCCTCCAAATATGAGTTCCATAGCAGAATAATGGAACTCATATTAATCTAAGCTAGCCTGGAGCACACTGTTCCCTTACTGCAGAACTTGTCCCCCCTGTTGAAGCCAAGTAGTTCTTCTTGCTGTTTTGGTCCTCTTCCCATGCATTGTTACTGTGCCCCGCCACATACAGAGTAAGCGGAGAATGCTAGGAAATGAGTAATTTTCCCAAACAGTCTCCTAATTATCCTGCTTGCCCCCCAAAGAAAACAAAGCCAGGAAGACCAGCTGTAGGGCAAGGTAGCAAACAAACAAAGAGCTGCTTGTGAGAGGGGAATAGAGGCGTTCTCAGATCTATTTTATTTACTTGTTCCTTGTCAAAACCCATCTTACGAAAAGCCCTGAAGTCAGTGCCACCCTGCCATGTCAGGGGAAGGCCCAGTAGTCCAGAGAAGCATTCCTGGATGCCTTTCACATTGGAGGAAGAGAGCGCTTAAAAATCTAAACAACAAAAAGGGGCAGCCTTTGTAACCGTGTGTGTGTGTGTGTGTGTGTGTGTGTGTGTGTGGGATAAGAGTTTCGTACCAAGAAAGGAAAAGAGGCACAAGTGTCAACAGGCCAGAATGGAAATGGTGACACCTCCTGCAGTTCAGTCCATAAAGTTTCTAGCCTTCAAACATTTCCACACCCAACTCCTTGCACCTGATTGTGGTTCTAGACTATGGAGTTTTGATGTTTTTATTAAAGTAGACCCTACAAGGCCCAACGTGTAGTTAGTGAACAAAGGCTGTATGAAACATTTCCTGGCTTAAAAAACACAGCAAGGTCTCTCTTTTTCTTGACTTGGAATGAAGTTGGCTTGGTGGCCAAATGCCTTAAAATGCAGTATTTCATAAGAAATGGCAAGATAAACATGAATCTAGCATTGTGCATACATCACTTCCCAAACCAGTGGCAGGAGCGCACCGGCTCAGAGTGAACAGAATTCTCAACTGAGAAATTAAAAGGCATATTGTTTACTGTCAAGTGTCCAGCAGGTTAGAGGGCAGATCAATGACCACTTTGACAGCCTTGCAAGATGTTTTAGTGCTCATTCTTCCTTCAACCTGCCGCCTATGCTGTTGTCTCTCTGCACCTTAATAACTTCTGATTTTTAATTCTACTAAAACAATGCTCTCTTGGACCTAACCATTTGAGGTAAGTGCAATTCTCTTTAAAAGTTAGATATAGTAGTGGGATAACGCATGGAATTTGTGACTTTTTTATTTATTTATGTTGCAGCTCTGAGAATGAGAATGGCAAAACTGGGCAAAAAAGTCATTTAGGAGCTGCAGTGGTATAAATACTAAGTATCTGCTGGTGTGATGTGAAGCAGAAGAAGAGCTTTCTCCATTTCGGACTTTGACGGCTTTCGCCTATTCGAAAGAAGCATACAAAGAATGGCACCCTGCAGGAAAGTGAATGGACCGCGAGTTGTGCTTCCGGCTATCCAACCCAATCCATATGAATTTAACTTCAAGTGCCTTCAAAAATTTCTGATAACAAATGGGACATTTCTAATAAATACTATGACTATGTAATTGGAAGCTAAGAGCCAGTATCTTTAACAAGGCAGCACCCATAAGAGTCCCATTTATTGAGTGAGGGTTGGCTGTTTCATATTCAGATCATTCTCTAAGCCCAACCACACAAGCAAGAATATATCTTCCTAATTTTACCAATTGTGGATGGAGTGTCACAGCTCATGATTTGTACATTTCCATAAATCACGGGATCTGAAGTGGGACTATGATGTAAACTAGGATGTTTACTACTAGCCAAACCCACCATCTTCCCTAGAGCTTATCTCCATGCGTGCTTCCCTGCCCCACTGTGATCATTTTTCCTCCAGTGCCTCTGCTAAACACATTTTCAGACATGGCCAAAGTTCTCAAAAAATTAAGAAAAATAAAAATCACAACAATTCATGCTCCACCATAAGGATTTGCTAGAAGGAAAGTTCTCTGCTTCAGGACATAGATATCTGCTGCACAAGAACTCAGCCTGGGCCACAAACAGGACAGAGAACAGAATGGGCAAGACTTGCTGATTTGGAGAATTTCTGGAGACAACAGGCTGAAGTATGTGTACAAAAAAATATTTAAAATAGTTGAAATTTTGTTTGGGCATTGTGCTTTCAAAGCACAGATTTCTATTCTGATAAACATTGAGATTTGTGCTTGTGGGCTGTTTCATTTCTTTGAGTTGGCAACCGTTTAAACTTAACCATGATTAAACTCTGAGCAAGAGCACCCCACAGTGTCTCAGCAGTAGAAGTGACAGTCCCAGTGGCTCGGCTGTGCATCCAAGAGTTTTATATGAAAATGCCAAGTGCAGCAAGACTGCATCTTCCCTACAAACAGGTCAAAGACAACGAGAGAGAGATTTGGCAAGCAGATTAGCCTGCTTCAATGCATAAGTAATACATATAGTTATGGCGAGAGGCCAGGGGTTCTCTTTAATTGCCCATTTCATTAACTTTCAGACAGTGATTCAGGGACACCTGAAAATACAAGTCCACGTGTGGATGGCACTTGCTTCTGGACAAACTGAGATGGCTTCTTCATATAAGTATCAAGAAAGAAGTACTGTACACAGAGTACACAAAGCAACTCTTTTAATTTATGCAATTCACACTCTCATAATAGGATAAAAAAAATGAAGCACTGGAATGTAATGCACAACTATAAAATCAGTGCAGATGGTCTCACACTTGATTTGTGCAGGGTGTAGCAGGTAGGGTAAGCAAGGAAAGGGTCAAGGGGACAGGGAGTAAGAAATCCAGTTATTTCAATCCAGTGTGGAAGACAACATGAACCACAATGGGTGGGATCCAATTGCATCCTTTTGCCTGTGGGAAGAGTTTTTCATCTAGCAGCAGCCTTTGCAAATGGATGAGGACAGATTATTTTTGCTCATTCTGCACCTCCCCCTCCCACTGGCAGCATCTTCCATGCTATTCTTGAGGGACCCACACCATCTAGAGTAGGAAAGGGATGCATTGTCAAAAAATCACCCACCTGCCTCTGCTGTTTGCAGTGACATCCAATGGATAATTGGATTTCACCCAGAGACCGCAGGTTGACAGTTTTTTTCATACACACACATATTTATATATATATATGTGCCAATCATTCTTTAAACAAATGTTGGCACTAGTTCTAGAGAGCTTTCTGGTACAGCTACTAGTTACCTGTTAAAGAAACTCAGAGTGAGGAGAGAGATGTAATCTACAAGAACACTGGTTGCTTCAAAGGAGAAAGGGCAGTTAGATCTCCACCAGAGCTGTTCCCCACCACCACCCTTAACACCATATAGTCTTCCAACAGAGCTACAAATCCAAGACGTTTGTGCCAAACACAATCCTTGGGATCTCCAATGCCTGAAATAAGTTGTTCCAAACGATATCTGGCCCCTAACTGGCTTCCATTCTCATTCCCTCTCGACTCACAAAATTGTTTCCAAATATAACTGCTGAAATCCCTATGGATGAGGCATCCTTAAAAACTAATGCCTTGCAGTCTGAAATCCAGCCACAAAAGCCTTTAGTGGTAGACCATTATTCTTCATCACACTGAGACAATGACTATCTGCATCCATGCTCAGGTTAGAGGCAGGCTGGGGAGAGGGATGTGTAGACCTTTAACCATTCTCTAGCTAGCCTATAGACCATGAGCATATGGAGCTCCTATGTCATAATGGTGGTGGTTGCGGGTGGAGACTAGCTAGGAATAACATGAACATATTGACCTATTAGATGGAGGGACAGACAGCTGATCAAGTGCAATGGCAGGCAGTTGAAATCAATGGCAACCCTGGAACAAGAAAGGCCAACTTCTCAAATGGAAGCTCTCCCTTGAGCCTTGAAGTGACCGATGAATCTACAGGATCCAGATAGACAAATGTTGAAGGGAGGCGTTTAGTCATGCTGGAGACCAAGGCAGTTCTGACCAGGTTGGGACAACATATTTGCCAAGAAAGGTCTAATTCTGCCCTGCAACGGCTGTATAACGAGCACCAGGTTTATATGAGGTTTCTTAAATCCTGAATTGGCAGTGTTTACGTTACAGATCGTCCTTCTGCTATGAACTTCAGCAAGACACGTCTCCAACAGTTCTATTGCAAGCTCTTCAGAGTATTAAAGACTTCTTCTTTGTCATACTTTTACAATTGCTGTCAGGAAGGTGATGAGAAATGCCACATTGCCACTAATGTAGATGAACAGTACTGTCTTTTTAAATGTATGCCCCTGTAAATAGAAAAAGGGAAACACTGGGAATGCAACCATTTGTGAAAATGCTGAGTCAGTTCAGAAAAAAGACATGTGTCTACCAGTCTAGCCTTCCCTGGCAAAAATAAGGAGTGGAGAGGATATACGGCAAGTATGTGAAAACCATAGCTGTCAACGTTTTCCTTTTTTTAAGGGAAATTCCCTTATTCCAAATAGGATTCCTCACAAGAAAAGGAAAAAGTTGACAGCTATGGTGAAAACTCTGGCCCATCAGATGCCAACTTCCATCAACCCTAGCCAGCAAAGCCAATGGTCAGGTGTAGGGGTAGACAACATTTCCAGTTGTCTCAGTTTCTCATTTTTCCACTCTAAAATTGTCCCCATTTGGCACCAATTTGATTTTTTATATTTTTTTAAAAACCCTCATGAAAATTTATCAAAATCTTAGTAGGACGTTCTCCTAATAAACGCATTTTTATATGAAGGTTTGACTAACTTACACATTTTTGCAAGCAATTTCCCTTAATATCATTTATTTTTCTTTGTTATTTCACTAACATATTCATTTTTACACACACCTTCGCCCAGTCTATATATTTCTGTAAAACATTGTTTGGTTAGGCAACTACATCACAAACTTTGGATAAGTGTGAATTTTGAAGGATAACTGCGTTTTGGTTCGCACACAGCTTCAGAAAGTGTGAATTGGACAGATTCGGCTTTAAATGTGAACTGGATCTAACTCAGGAATAATGGGAATTATGGTCTGGCAACATGTGAAGGGCCACAGGTTAGGAAAAGCTGCTCTGGAATGTACCACTACAGGATACAAATGGGGGGGGGACAACATTCCAAATGCTTCCCCATTGAAAGAGAACCCCCCTGCACATGATATATCAATGAGATGGGAATGGAAGAAGGAAGCTTGTACACAAGGCTAGTCACCTTTTGCATTAGCTTGCTTTTCCCTTAAAAGCACATGGGAGCATTCAAATGAGCTAGCCTTACACCCTGAAAGTAGTATAGTTCTTAGGAGGCAGCTCCATGCTCAGAAAATATATATATATATATATGCATATATTTATCCTCTCGCATGGGTTCTGTGCTTACCTGTGCCTCTGCCGTTGTAATGGACTGCAGAATCTGTATCCTGTCTTCTTCCAACACTTGAACTGCAAAATAAAAGTTTCACGGTTGATTTTTATTTAGCCTGAAGCCATCAAAGCAGTGTAAAAGATAAAAATATATAATTCCCCCAAAATGCAAATTCTGAAATTAAAACCGTGCCTACAGATCTAGATCAGAGCTACACTCTACCCTTTATGTTTCTGGTCATTTACCAGATTATCTCAAAAGACACCAGACACAATTCAGTGGACACAATAGATCTTTAAGCAGCCCTGTTTTAGATTGTGCCTGTTGAGCTTCATCCACCAGTTCAAAATAAAGGGGGTGCCGCTCGTTCATTTGAGATGAAGACACTGTTTGAAATGAGCACCTTCTGATGGAGAAGTGGAAATACTGTCCTTCACATAGTTCCATTCTGGAACACACTTTACTTATTCTAGTACAAGACACTCTACAGCAGGTATGTGGAAGCTTTGAAGAAGAAGAAGAAGAAGAAGAGTTTGGATTTGATATCCCGCTTTATCACTACCCTAAGGAGTCTCAAAGCAGCTAACAATCTCCTTTCCCTTCCTCCCCCACAACAAACACTCTGTGAGGTGAGTGGGGTTGAGAGACTTCAAAGAAGTGTGACTAGCCCAAGGTCACCCAGCAGCTGCATGTGGAGGAGCGGGGAATCGAACCCGGTTCACCAGATTACGAGTCCACTGCTCTTAACCACTACACCACACTGACACTCCATTGGCCATGCTGGCTGAGAATGACAGAAGTTGGGAGTCCAACAATAGCTGGAAGGCCACAAGCTGGGGAAGGCCATCCAATGGAAGACACAAGAGGGCAGGGGAGAGAAGTGTGGACAGATATTTCCATTTGGTCCCAGGAGAACAGAGCTCAAATGCCTGTTTATCCATGGGCTCCCCTGGTGTCAGAAGCATTTACCATCTCAGCCTCAGACCCTGTTCCCTAAATTAAATCAATCAGAAGTTCTTTGCCCTTCAAACCCACCTCTCTTCAAAGTGATAAGCAAAGGAGGTATGTGATGGGCTAGTTTCAATATGCATCCCTCCAGCCACTTCTGCCACATTATTGCTCCTGAATAAAAATTATTTTATCAGGTATATCATGTTACATTTCTCCACTCAAATATGTACCTGGGGCTTTCACAGCAATTGTGAAAACTGCAGGGGGAGGGGAGAACAGCAGATAAGGATAATGCAAACAGGTCTTTAGACAATGAAAAGCAATCTCTTTCATGAGCCAGGACATCTGCCTCTTGTTGCAACTGCATTGTGTTCAATGCAAGCTAAAGCAGAGATTGGTCATAGTACCTTTGTGAATGAGGCAGTAGCCATGTATCTCCAGGAGAACATCGGTGCCAACATGCCAAGCTACAAATCCCATCATCGTATATGTATCCCATGGATCTGGAAGGTTGAGAGTTGGCAAGTCCATTCCGAGGAATATTACCACCACTAAAGGACAGGGCCAGGTTTACAAAAACAGAGAGTAAGCAAAATTAGATCAAGTAATTTCAACCGGCAGTACTGCAACTTATTGCTGCAGTGTGGTTAGCAACAAAATACATGATAAAAATACAACCCAAAGTCCCACATAATTACAGGCTACCTGCTCACTTGTATAAAGCAAGAGATTCCATATCCTCTGTGGTTTCCAATGCACAGACACTAAGGTTTCCTCCAGAACATTTTGTAGGAGTCATTCAAGTGACCACTGAATTTTATATTTGTGCATTTAAAGCATTGTGGACCCATAACAACGCATCTTTTTTTTTTTAATTGACTCTTTGCAGTTTGGAAATGACAGGGAAATGCATTGACAAATGTCGGATGAACAAATGACTAATGGGAAGATGTAAGCAAATCAGAACAAGTGTCCCATAAAGACCAGACATAGGTAAACTTTGGCTAAGCAAGTCGGGATGAATACCCAACAACCAGGCTATCTAGAGGAGCTTTAAGCCTTCAGACACAATGTTTAGCAGTTGTAGTCTATGCACTCCCAGTGATGGTCAGATTGTGGTCACAGAACAACGTGCATTTATTTGATATTGCATGTGAAACCAAAGCAATTTCAAGTACACTGGTACCTCAGGTTACATATGCTTCAGGTTACAGACTCCGCTAACCCAGAAATAAGAACTTTGCTTCAGGATGAGAACAGAAATCGCACGGCGACAGCATGGCAGAAGCGGGAGGCCCCATTAGCTAAAGTGGTGCTTCAGGTTAAGAACAGTTTCAGGTTAAGAACGGACCTCCGGAATGAATTAAGTACTTAACCCGAGGTACCAAGATGCCAGAGTGAAGTTACCACAAAATGCAAGATCTGCAAGTATTGGACTGCCACTTGTAGAAGCCACACAAATTAACTTAAGAAAAGCATAATTAATACCCATTCTTCCTAGCCATCTTACAAAGTCAACATTTTAGATAAGGCTAGAATGAATTATTCACTCACCTGCTAATATTCTAGCAGTTGTGCCCGTGCTCCAGTGTAACCAGTTGAAGATTTCTCTTCTGTTCCCAAAGAAAAAGGAAAAGAAAGTCAGTGCGTGATTCCAAACACCATCAGTGCCCGGGGTGTGAAAAGAGAAAGAGGATGATTACATCACCACACACTCATTAGGGTTGCTGTAACTGTAGTTTGCAAACTTGGAGGTTACAAATTTCTGGAAGAGGGCGCAGGTCTGGGGTTTCCATACCCATTAACCACAGGATCATTGCCCTTTAAAACTCTTAACCCGGCTGGTAATTCCCTCGCACTCTCATTGGAATATATTTATGTAACTTGAGCATGCAAGAATACCTTGGTGCTTGAGGTGGAGGTCTGAAGCCTGCCATAATGGGCTGA
The DNA here is from genome assembly GCF_964234715.1 of Podarcis melisellensis. Classification (NCBI taxonomy): domain Eukaryota; kingdom Metazoa; phylum Chordata; class Lepidosauria; order Squamata; family Lacertidae; genus Podarcis; species Podarcis melisellensis. The sequence continues at coordinate 72,457,933 of NC_138538.1, read as the reverse complement.
AAGATTGCCAGTGCCATCACCGTGCAGCCAAGATATGGATGGAAGCCTGCTTGCTGTATAAAAGATAGGTTTGGTTATGAACAACCCTCCAACAATGCTTTTTTGACAAAGACCACACTTCACAGCAGGATATAGTCATTGCATGGATATGCTATGCAAGTTCTTGAATACAGTGGTACATTGGTTCTCAAATGCCTTGGTACTCAAACAGCTTGGAACCCAAATACTGCAAACCCAGAAGTAAGTGTTCCGGTTTGAGAACTTTTTTCAGAAGCCATAACATTTCAGAATGTTACGCTTCCGATTTGAGTGCCACACTTCCATTTTGAGTGTTATGCTGAGGTCTATCTGTTTTTGCTATTTATTTTGCATTTTTGTTTTTGCGGCTCTTTCTTTTTGTTTTTGTGACTGTGTGGAACCCAGTTCTGCTAGTGATCGTGTTACTGCAGTACATTGTTTATTACTTTCATTTTATGGATCAATGGCCTCATTGGATAGTAAAACAGATTAATCCATTTTGCATTACTTTCTATGGGAAAGCGCACCTTGGTTTTGGAACCCTTTGGTTTTGGAGCGGAATTCCAGAACAGATTAAGTTTGAGAACCAAGGTACTACTGCACTTAAGGGACCGTTTTCCATACTTAGAAAGCCAGACTTGGAGAGAACACTTTTATTTTATTTTTTAAAAGAATTTTTTAAAAGAATTACCATTATTTACCAAGTATCAAATTGAAGCACACACATGCACAAAGACTCCAGAACAAAGAAAAGGCCCCAAAGCTACTAGGAGATGGCATAATACCGTATTTTTCGCCCTATAGGACGTACTTTTTCCCCTCAAAAAATGAAGGGGAAATGTGTGTGCGTCCTATGGGGCGAATGCAGGCTTTTGCTGAAACTTGGAGAGCGAGAGGGGTCAGTGTGCCCCGCGCTTCGGGCAGATATCCGCAGCCTAGGGAGCCCTGCGGGAGTTCCCGCGGCTGGGGGGAATTAAATTTTTTTTCTTTATCCCCCCCCCAAAAAAACTTGGTGAGTCCTATGGGCTGGTGCGTCCTATAGGGCGAAAAATACAGTAATTCTCTCATTGTGGAGCAAATTCTGAAGACAATTATGCTATTGTATTAGGGTGCATTCCTAACCTTCTTTGGACCAGGTTTTGAGGAGGGGTGGATGAAGACTGGCACAGCAATTTACGTCCTTACCACACACACACACACACACACACACACACACACACCTTCCACCCCAGCACAAGTTTGCCAAGACCAGACTGCAAATACAGGATTTTTCACTTGGTCATCCACATCAGGTGTCTTACATAACAAATCAAGAACAAACTTAGCTCTCGGTTCTGAACTTTGTGACTCTTTTATAGGTAACGGGAAAGAACAGTGTCAGAACACAAAATTTTTAACATAGCCACACATGGGGAGTTACATTGTTGAATGAAAGCATCGAGCTTATGTAATGTCACTTACATCGCTCCAGCCTCCCCGGTATAAGAATGGAAGAATGAAAGATGCACCTGTAAGCAGCACTGTCAGCACCATTAGGGCACGATGGACCTATCGATAAAAAGTTAGGTATTTTAAAGAAAATAGCTTAGTTCAATAGAATCCAGAAACTCATTCTTATGCAAAATTCTAGTAACAAGGAACATGGTGGCAGAAAATCAATCTGTTTAGAATAAAAATGGAACCTATGCTCTTAAGGAATACACAAAAGGATTTGAGGGAAATCTTGCAGAAGGTTGGATTGCAGGACCTTAGAGATGCCTTCCAACTATTATGATTCCTAGCACATCACTTAAATAGAGACAACGGCCATCTTCTGGCTTTTCCTCCCACCTGAAACCAGATCTCTTCTCCAAACAGCAATGAATTAGGCCAGACAGGCTTGAAGAATCGGGCAACGATCACACCAATGCTAACGGTGGTCATCCATGCAACGAACATTAATGCACCTGAAAAAGGAAGACACAAAAGGTTCTTGCAAAGAGCTATAAGTTGTGAAGTAGCCACGATTTAAAAATAAAATAAAATCAAAGGTCACTTTTATGGCTTCAGACATTCAAAGAGCGCTTTCCAAGCCATTATGGTCTCTTTCATCCCCAGCCTGAAATATCAGAAGCTGTTCTTGCACTGCTTCCTATAAAGATAGTATTATGTACTGAGTTGAATAGGATCCAAAATGCAGTGGTCTGATTGGCCCTAGAACAATAAGATTCAGAATGCAGCAGTCTGATTGGACGTACAACAATAGGACCCAGAATGCAACAGTCTGATTGGTCCACAGAAGCCACCCAATCCAGCTCCAGGTGGAAGTGAATCCGCAACCTGATTGGCCTACAGGAGAATCCCGGAATTAGCCAATCACATGGGACCCATTGTGTAAATAATGTATATAAAGCAGACATTCTGGGGGAACTTCCATTCTTCCTCACCACTATGAGCTGAATAAAGAGAATGAAATCCACTCTCGACTCCAAGTATATTTCAGATGGTATGAAAGTTTGCACACCTTCTCCCTCTGAGAAGCTTTCATGTAGAAAACACAGGATGTTGTCTATAAGAGGTCCCATCCAGTGCATTCTGTCGTCCCCCCTAGCATCCCATACAGAACTTCAAGACTTTGAAAGTTCACCTGTTACAGATGCTGCAAGAAGACCCCGCCACCCCAGCTACAAGTCATTGGACCACAGGAGACCTAGCCCATCCTTGCACATGAAACAGAGCATTAGCTTGCCATGGATCTTGATGAGAAGTGGGGAGCGGGATCCTCCAATATCCTTTGCCGGTCCCGTAACGTTAAACTTTCCATCTGTGATCAGAGGCTGCCTGTAGTGCTTATGGATCATGCCTCCTGCGCAAGAGATGAAGAACAGATAACATGTTAATGGCAAAGGAAGGGTGGGGAGAATTATCTGCACCCGGCAAGGAACAGGGACTGCAAGGTAGGTTTGGATAAGAGGTTAGTGACTGGCTCAAGATCACCCAGTGAGCTTTGCAGCAAAGTAAAGATTTGAATCCAAGTTGGTGGACCTGTAAAAGGGTAAAAGAGTACTGGGAAATAATTTATAATGAATTGAGAAAAAAATGTTTGAAAGTACTTTACCAAAAAAAAAAAAAAAACCAGAATCCTTTGGGGGGGGGAGGATAATTCAGATGGAAATTCCCAGGTGTCAAAAAAGGCTATTTATGTATGCCACTACTGTGACCCATGTTTTGTTAGCTGCAAAATGGAAAATGAGTGAGCTCGTGGGGAAAACTGTGTACACTTGAAAACATTGGCAGCATTAAGATAATTTCAGCAGTGTAAACAAGTCTTGCTGGATGTATTAATGGAATACTGAATGGTTTAGTTTATGTAGAATATGCAGGGATTTATGATATGCAGATTGAACCATGGAAAGAGAAGAAGGGATGTCATTGATATTTTAAGGTTTAATGAATATTTTAAATTGTAAAATAGAAAACTTAATAAAAATTACACACACACACACGGATTTGAATCCAAGTGACTCCAGGAGGGCTCCATTGCCTAACCACAGTCTATAACCAGTAATGGAACCTTAAGGATTTTTGTCACTTTTCTTTCAGTTCCAAACTTACCTTCACTGACTTCCCCATCTGCCATAAATATATAGTAGTTTGCATCAAGATTAAACCTCCCTTGAAGAGCAGGAAAGTGAATTCTTCTTCTGAAAGAACACTGAATTAGTCCGTCAGCCAGCCTCCATGACATTTCATCCAGAGCAGGCTGTGGGGAAAATAAATTAATGCCAATTTAACATTTCTGCCTCCCAAGCTGAATGACCACAAATATAGTTTTGTTTTGTTTTTTAACATGCCTAGTGCTGCCATCAAAAGCTTATAGGCAACCGGGTTTATCAGAACAAACATTCCTGATCATGGGCGTGGCCAGGATTTTTGTCACGGGGGGCAGAACATCAGTTTGCTATGTATTTTTATTGATTGGGGGAGCAGTTGCCCCTCCCTGCCTCCTCCTTGGCTATGGCCCATGTTCCTGATCCAAACTGGCTGGCTTTTAGGAAGCAACCGCAGTGCGTTTGAGACAACCAATGTATTTCTAATGCTAAATTTGGTGTACCTACACAGTGATTTCTCAGCATCACCCTACCAAGACCCATGAGGAAAAGAGGCAATTTTGAAAGCTCAGAGTCCACCATACCCATGCTCTGTGGGCAAGAAACTCTTATATTGGAGTGGATGAGTTGAAAAATGTTTATTCAGATGAAGAATCGGAAGTTCCTTAGTTTCTTAACTTTTCTTTCTTTCTTTCTTTCTTCTCCTCTGCATCAGTGTTTTTATTTTACTTAGGTTAAGGTTTCAGTTTGGACAGGAAAGATATTTGATAATCATCTTTGTATCTCTCTTTATAAAATCTAGAAAAAAATTATTCCAAAAAGAGAGAGGAACTCTTTGCAAGCAATGGAGATCAGAGGCAAATAAAAGCTGGATGCATGTGCCAGTTTCAAATGACTACCACACCACCCACAAAGGTGCCTAAGGCTGTGTACAGAACATATATTTAAAGCACATGACTTGACCCAAAGAAGCTTAGTGTAATTTAAATATTGGTGTTAATTGCATCAACTGTGCTTAGGTCTGTCTCTCAAGTTGCCCTTCCCCTGGGTCTGATTTCTGTTCAGGGTTAGGATGCCTTCTGAAACAGCTTGAGGCTGCAGGATTCTGGCATTACTCATCCCTCCCCTTTCTCACCAGAGGGAGAAGTGAGTTTGTGCATGTGTGTATGTTGGCTGATATATATAGCCAGAAGCAACCAGCAGCCTTGCATGGATCTCTGTCCGGTTTGAGTCTCTTTGCCATTCTTACCTCAACTTCCTAAGACAAGGTTACTATACTTTTGGCAGTGTATAGGTTACAATGCACCAGAATCTCCTAACTGCACGTATGTCACGTGAATAATTGTCTTGTTGACTTGCGGCAATAAAATACTTTGCTTTGAACTATGTGGGCAAAGAGTTTTCTTCAACATCAACTCTGAAATGCACTGACAGCAGAAAAGGGCAAAGATCCGAAAGCTTTGCTGTGTTGTTCTGCTAGTTACGCTGGTATAGGTGCAACCTTAAAACGTTATCAAAGAATCCTGGACACTATAGTTGGTTAAGGGTGCTGTGAATTGTGAGTAACGTACCAGTTCCCAGGATTCTTTGGGGGAAGCCAAATAAGCCAACATGTGTAGGAGTGTACGTGTCTATCAAAGGAACATGAAGGATTCAATCCTATAATCTGCATTAAAAAAATAATAAAGGGTCCATGGAACAAATACCTCTCTTTGGGAAAGAAAAGACAAGCTTGTTGAAGCCTCAGTGGCAAAGTGGGAAATTGATATAGGACACAATATACCGTATTTTTTGCTCTATAAGACGCACTTCTCCCTCCTCAGGGAAAAGCCCCCAAGAGCACACGCTCCATGCGCTCTTTAAAGGGAGCACGGCTCTTGGAGGAGCCTTCCTCCCACTGCCCGGAAGAGGCTGTGCACGGCTATCCCATAAGCTGTCCTGAGGGCACCGGGACAAAGGCTCCCCCTGCCCTCAAGAGGCTTCGTGCGGCTATCCCAGAAGCCAGATCCCTCTTGCTGTTCTGCCTTCTAGGATTCAGAATAATTTTTCTTGTTTTTCTCCTCCAAATACTAGGTGCGTCTTATGGTCTGGTGCATCTTATAGAGCAAAAAATATGGTAGATTTTTAACCTCTGGGGAAAAACTCTGGAAAGTGACTTGAAGTTTACAGCATGCTATTCTTTGAAGGAGAACTACCTGAAAATGATTCACAGGTGGTATTTAACTCTGAGTAGGCTTGCTAAGACGTATAAGTCTGACTCAGATAATTGCTGGAGATGCAAAGAGGTGGAGGGGACGTTCTTTCATATGTGGTGGACTTATAAAAGGGTAAAAGTACTGGGAAATTATCCATAATGAATTGGGGGGGAAATGTTTAAGAGTACTTTCCACAAAAAAACAGAGTCCTTTCCGTTGGGGATAATTCAGACTGAAATTCCCAGGTGTTAAAAAAAAAAGTTATTTCTGTATGCTACTTCTGTGGCCTGTGTTTTGTTAGCCCAAAAATGGAAAACGAGCTAGGTCCCAACTAAAGAAGAATGGCAACTTAAACTGACAGAATATGCACAACTCACAGACTTAACATATAGAACAAGAGGACAAGAAGAACATACGTGTAAACTACAGTGTAAACAGGTTTTGATGGATGCAGTAATGGAAAACTGAGTGATATAGCTTTTGTAAAATATGCAGGGATTTATGATATGTAAAATGAACCATGGAAAGAGAAGAAGGGAAGTCACTGATATCTTAAGGATGTAAAATGAGTATTTTAAATTGCAAAACAGAAAATTTAATAAAAATTATATCTATAAAGACACAAATACCTCTGAATCAAACTCTGGATAAGCACGTCCAGTTAAAGCAGCTGTCTTGATGTCAACGTGGTGACTGTCACTAATGCAGAGATAGGCATCGTCACCACCACCCTGCAAATAATGTCAAAGAGATTGTTAAATGGCATTCCCAGGGCAGGCAGCGCCCCATGTCTGCACAGGCCCTGGCTACACAGCCAAGACAAATGGAGACTCATGAAAGTCTATCCAGCACTGGCTCACCATTTAAGGACACATTCACTGAAGTTCCTATTATAACAACCCCAGGACTAGAGTCATTTCAGCTTTAACTTGCACAAGTAGTAAGGGGCTGCAAACTCTGGTAGTGGCATGATGCAAGCCCCTAGGTCCTAGGAGTTTGGGAGCACATACAAAAATGAGCTCTCAGGATCCGTACTACCACCAACACAAAGAATAGCACGTCGGAAGACTTTATTTGCCACTCTTGTAAAACGCCCTTCATTCAACCAAATCCCTGGGTGCTATACAAAGCAAAATAGATTTGATAAAGTATGTTATCAATGAAATGTGCTCTGTACATCTCATACTTATTCAACACTGGTGCAAACAGTCATGGAAATGTATATATGCCCTGGATACTCATGGAAGGGAACTTCTAGCTAATTGCAGCTCCCTCGCTCAAGTATATTCTGGCTTTTTATGGTTCATTCTTATTTCCAGAAGTCTATGCAAATTCCCCAGATTGGCAGTAGGATCCGAATGGGAAATAATGTTTACGAACCATCCACTGGTCATGAGACAGGGCAAATGCAATATAGCCATCACTAGGACCACTCATTTCCACCACAATCAAATCGACATGGTCTCGTTTGAAAGACAGAAAGAAGCAGTCGCGGGCTCCAGGATCGCAGTCGGAAGGGTTTCTCACACAGAATTTGTTGCTGCCACAGTCCGATGCACTGAACTAAGGGAGACAAGAAGCCAAATTACATTACCTAATAGATCACTACTTGAGAAATGGCTGACGTTCTGGAAAATGCACTCGCACCGTTGCAGGATTTAAACGGGAAACTGTTTCCCACAACCTCAGATTTCTACCCAGCAATTACAGTTAGTTTCTCTGGCCATTATTAAGCTGCAAGCCTCAAATCGACATCGTTCAAACTCTGTAATTTTGGGTGCACACTACAATCCCACTCTTGTCTTAGTCAGGCAGCTCTGTTAATTGTTCGAAACTTTGCATTAGCAGGAGTATAATTAAAGGCTTTCTGAATCATACCCAACTGCTCCAGATAATTACACAAGCTCTGTAAAGATTAAAAAGGAGGTCCCTATGGATTTTAATGAGGAGAAAGAATGAAATACTGTCTGTTCATTTTGCAGGAGGCCGAGTGCAAAAAAAAAAACCCCACTCTGCAGCAAATAATCATTTAAAGAGGTTACCCTAAAGTTCAGTATTGGAGGCAACAAGATTCATCTAAGTTTTTGAAATGGCGGGAATGATAGTTAATACAGTACTTGACAAGAGACAAGAAGACTGAAAGGAAATCTAATCTATAGTTGCTACCCAAAAAGGCGAACAAGATTCAACAGAAAGCAGATGACTGATGCAATAGATTCATGAAGAGGATTAAAAGTGTGGTTTCATGGTTTGAAAATCTGTGTAAAGGCTGGCATCTATTTCTGCACTTGCGTTTGAGCCAAGGATTAGGCAATGAACAGGGAAAAACACTGAGCCTTGGCATAAGACTTCAGATCACCTTGAGCCCCATTTGTCATGAAGATTCTTAACGCAAGAAATCTTATCAGCCAATATATAATTTGTGTGACCAAGATGTGATAAGGCCTAGTCATATTGCACACTCCTTCCAGTGGCACATGTCCACCATCGGGGGGGCAGGGGGACATGCAGTTTGAACAAAATTATAGCCCTGGAAGCACATCTAGTGAGGAGTTATGGTGCATCCTGGCACCATGCACCAAGATGCAGATAGGTATCTGGAGGTATAAAAGTCATCTGGCTATGGTGGTTTGGAGCCAATCCATGCATTCCTTAGCACACAACAAGCAGTCAGCTGAGAAGGCTGATGCAAAGTGCTGTTGGAGCTATCCTTCAGCATGGGTCAAAGGGGCACTTACAGGGCTGCCATATGTCCGGGATTTCCTGGACATTATTGGGATTTCAAAGGTGGAAGTGACGTTTGGGGGGAATTTCCAGGAAGCGGCAGCTTGTCCTGGATCTTCAGCAAGTAAATCGAGAAATCGTGGGGGGTTTGCATTTTCAACAACTTTGGGGTCTTCCTAAAAAAAGCTTTTGGGGTATCCTGGTTTTTACTTTTGGAAATATGGCAACCCTAGGCACTTATACTTAGTGAGAGGGGAGTGTGTGACTGGATACCCCAACTCTTTTTCAGGCTGCAATCTTCCCTGATGAAGTCACATTTTACTAAAATCCAAACAGTTCCATTCACGAGCTCAGCGCTACTTACTGGTTGGGTTAGATGAGAAACAGGCAGGGAAGTTCCAACAGTCACCTCAGTCACCACAGGTGTTGCCAAGGTTGGTGTATAGGGCTGGGAGATTGTAGGACCTGGAATTTTTACCCAAAATACTCTAAATTTTTCTACAACAGTGACTCTGAAAACAAGACAAAAGCGAGATTTGAACCAAAATTGTGTACTGTTCTCTTCTGCATAGAACAAGTCCTTCCTGAAATCCAAAACAGATGTCCTGGACCAGCTTTCTTTAACCTGATGCCCTCAAGATGTAGTTGGGGGTCCATTTCCATCAGTCCCAGCCACCATGACCAATGGTCAGGCATGACAGCAGTTGTCTGCAGTGCCCCAAGTTGGGGAAGACTGCTACATATTTATTCAGGTGTTAAGTTACCAGGAAATAATCTCTGACCTTATACCATTGCAAGAGAGTAATGGTTGCCACCAGTCATGGTGGCATGGGCCTGTCACCCAGAGTTTCAGATTGGTGGAGAAGATAGCAGGTGTTTAGTTGGACAATGGATAAAGATGTGCACACTGAAGACTTGGTTGGTACATTTCCCTGCAAATATTAGCAAGCTCTGTGTGTCAAACAGCTTTCACCAACAAAATGCTTTGGACTAGAGCTCCCATCAGCCCCAGCCATTGTGGTCCTGCTGGCTGGGCTTGATAGGAACTGTAGTTCAAAGCATCTAGACAGCAGCAAGTTGGTGAAGGCTGCTGCAGAAAATCAAAACAAGGCCACAAGCTTGTCATGCAGAGGTTAGCCTTGCCACACAGGCAGGGAAACCCATCGCCAACGGGCTTAATTCTCTGCAAAAGCAAATAAAAACATTGAATAAGTGGAGGTGAGTCATCTCTTAACATCTGAAACATGACAGCTTTCAGGAAAGAGAAGTCTAAAATAAATATTTTGAAAGCCACAGGAATATAGATGCAACAGTGGTTTTGGTGATACAACAGTAATGTTACTTTTTTTAGTCATATTTACATTGATTTCCTTTTACAGAATATCAGAAGCAGGCTTTTAAAAGAGGGAAGCCCTTTACTCAGAACAGAAATATGTTCAAGACTTATAGGAACATAGGAAGTTGCTATTAAAAAGGTCAAGGTAAAGGACCTCCAGTCAAAGGGAACTATGGGGTGTGGTGCTCATCTCACTTTCAGGCCAAGGGAGCCAGCGTTTGTCCACAGACAGCTTTCTGGGTCATGTGGCCAGCATGACTAAACCGCTTCTGGTGCACTGGGACACCGTGACGGAAACCAGAGGACATGGAAACGCCGTTTACCTTCCCGCCACAGTGGAATCTATTTATCTACTTGCACTGGCATACTTTCGAACTGCTAGGTTGGCAGGAGCTGGGATAGAGCAACAGGAGCTCACCCTGTCACGAGGATTCGAATCGCCAACCTTCTGATCGGCAAGCCCAAGAGGCTCAGTGGTTTAGACCACAGCACCACCCGTTGCTATATACAGAGTCAGATCATTGTTGTCTACGTTGGCCGACAGCAGCTCTCAAGATTTCAGACAGGTTTCTCTCTTAACCCTACCTGGCGATTTTTTTATATTATAGAGCACCTTGTGCTCTCCAGATGAAGGGTGCTACAAAAATTAGAAGAGGAAGAGGAAGAGGAGGAAGAAGAAGAAGAAGAATTGAATTGCTACATACAAAGGAGATGATCTCCCACTGAGTCGCATCTTCTTCATAGCAGTATTGCTGTTTTTGTATATAAGTTTTGAAAGGAGACTAACCTAAGAACACTCGGTCAGGAGATTCCAGCTATAGCTGAATTTGTCTTTATTATTCGTACTTACAGAAATTGTATTCTCTTTGGTGCATCTCTAGGAGCAATCCAATAAGCATCTAGGTGGCTTTTCTTGGATTTACTTGTATGGCTGACAGCTGAATTCTGTAACATACAAATGCCCCATTTAAGCATTAGGCAGTGAGATCATGCAAACTACGGTACTCTGTTCATGAATCATCTAAATGTTTAAAGCAGTCTACCACAAGTTGCATTTTAATATTTGGCTTGTATCGTAGGCTTATTGACATCACATACTAAAGAGGTCATGAAGCTCAGTATGGATTAGAAGAAAAATATTTCTCTGCCAACACTAACTGCTACCAATGGCAGGAGAAAAATCTAGGTGTGCTCATCTGGGGATCTTTATAATCCAAGCAAGATTTGAACCAAAGTTTCCCCACATCCAGCCATGACATCAGAGTAGAGTCACATGAATTTTAATTCATAGTACATTCACATAAGCTCAGATCAGGCTTGGGGTTGATCTGCATACATGTTTCACGAAAGTGACACAAAATCTTGAGAAACGCTTTAAACAAAAAAATAGGTTCGTGTTGAATGGGGGGTGGGTCACAAAAGCACAGATAGATTTTACTCCAGAGTTGTTTATTTTATCAATCTTTACAGGATCTAACAAGAAGATAAGTTCTAAGGATTTCATAATGCACTTATTGGTGGCAGCTAGAAAAACAATAGTACAACATGGGGTAAACCCTGCGTAATGTATCTTTGAAGACTTAGTATGGAAACATATGGTATAGCAATATTAGGGGGGGGGAATTACTTTCTCCACACGTTTGATACAAGGAAAAGCAAAGGCATGGGATTTTAGTGTACAATTTAGTGTGCAGTGGACATTGGAGAATACGAGGCATTACCAGAGGTGGTGATAAGGGTGTGGCTCTGGTGAAGTTGTCATCAACTATGGACCACTGATTAGGGCACACTTTGAATCATAATGTAGGATTTAGATAAGATATATATGAGAGATATACTATATCATTTGGATCACCTCCATAATGGTTTGTGCTTATAGATTATAGATAGATGGGTGAGGTATAATTAATTATTATTATTATTACATTTGTAGACTTTGAGATTTTTGTTTTTGTGTACAGTCATGGCTATCCTCCCATATGAAAATAATGATTATTATAATGATTACTTAGTGGTCAAGGCATTACCCAAGGAAGCTCCTTGTTAGAAAAAGTTCGAAAACAATTTTGGAAGCGGTTTCTGGAACAGCTTCTGAAAAAGGAAACCTAGAAATTTGTTGTTTTGGTTTTTTAATACCTTTGTAACAAGATGGGCTGCTGTGCTATGTATATTACAAAGGAGAAGTGACTTTGCTCTGAGGTCCACTAAGGTACTCTAGTTACATATGCTATGGAAAAGACAAACTAAAAGCTAAGTTTAGAAATTGTAGTCTAGTAGCAGCCATTAACACACTTTCACGTGGATACCCCAGTAGAGGGAGCCCTAACATTTAATTGTTGCCAGTAAAGGAGAACATTCACCCCGAGCCAAACTTCTGCCAGTTTCATTTATAAATCTTAAAAGAAAAAGAAAAGGGTATTTTCATACTCATACAATTTATTACTGCTATGCCATGCCAGGCAGATGCATGTGGGGGAAAGTAGCAACAGCATATTCTGCTGCTGGGGGGGCCTAATCCACTTGGAACTAATAGAGAAACCTGCTTGCCAAAGCCATCTGGAAGATGCAGCGACTCTTACCTTAACACGCCCACAGGTGAGGACCTGAGATCTTTTCCTGTCAGCTAGGGCAAAGGAGCCAATGGCAGGCCCCTCCAGGTTCTCAGCACTGCGGGCTTGTAGAAAAAATCCTTCAAACACAGGTCCGGACAAACTAACTGAAACCAGGAGAACGAGGGAAGAGATGGCTATTAATAAGCTCTAGTTATGTCGCCAGCACCTACCTGCCTCTAACTATGTTTCCCGGAAAGGGAGGAACTGGGCGTACCTTTCTCCCTACCTGCTGTTAAGAACTGTGAGCTGCTGGTCTAAGATGCCTTGTAAACGTTTCAGTACCTCATATTCTTGTAACCTCCAGACTAGACTACTGCAATGCACTCTGCATGGGGCTTCCCTTGAAGCTGCAACTGATGCAGAAGCCAGGTTTGTTGGTGGGGCCATACAATGCCTGTTCAGGAGCAGCTTACCTAGTACCTTCCGAGCCCAAATCAAGCTGTTCAAATTCGCGTTTAAAGCCCTAAATGACTTGGCCTCCAAATACACGAAAGCGTGTCTCCTTCTCTATAGAACCAGCACAGGCATCAGCTGAGGGAGCCGTGCTGGTAGTTCTGCCGCTGCGAGCGGTTTTCTTGGGGCCATTACTGACACCTTCTGGTGAGAAATATAATAATTATGAAAAACGACAGCCAGGCCACACTCAAGAAGGGTGGGTGTCACAGGTGAGTAGGGCTGGATGCCTCCTGAGGCCCACATCACCACCGGTCCTCTGTCCCTGCCTCTTTTCCTCCTGAGTGGCTCTGTCTCCTCATGTCTACTGTGTCTCCTCTGCCCACTATGAGCAGGGCCAAGTGCAAGGGGAAGGAGCAGCTGCAGCCTCTTAAAAAAGTAAAAAGGTAAAGGGCCCCTGGATGGTTAAGTCCAGTCAAAGGCTACTATGGGGTTGCAGTGCTCATCTCGCTTTCGGGCCGATGGAGCCGGTGTTTGACCACAGACAGCTTTCCCAGACATGTGGTCAGCATGGCTAAACCGCTTCTGGCATGACGGAAGCCAGAGCACACGGAAATGCAATTTAGCTTCCCGCCACAGCATTACCTATTTATCTCATTGCACTGGTGTGCTTTCAAACTGCTCTGTTGGCAGGAGCTGGGACAGAGGAATGGGAGCTCACTCCGTCGTGGGGATTCGAACCGCCGACCTTCTGATTGGCAAGCCCAAAAGGCTCAGTGGTTTAGACCACAGCACCACTCATGTCCTGCTGCAGCCTCTATACACCTTGCTCTCTCCACCTAAGGAGTGGTGTGGATTAGGCCCTGATCAGGGCTGGATTTAGGTTTGATGAGGTCCTAAGCTACTGAAGGTAATGGGGCCCTTTATATGTCCAACTGTCCTTTGTCAACAAAAACTTGTTGCTGTTTTTGTGTTGAATATATGCTATATGGTAATTTATGGACAGATATCTAACCAGTGATATTTTAGGGAGCAGGCTAGCACGTGGGGCCCATTACTTACATCATAGGAGCCTACGCAACACAAAACACTGTTGCTGTATGTAGGTTTTATTTTGTTTTTTATCTTATATTTTGGAAATGTACATCCAGTTTTTTTCTTTACATTTTTTGGGGGGCCCCAAGCTATACAGTCATACCTCGGGTTACAGATGCTTCAGGTTGCGTTTTTTCAGGTTACGGACCACCGAAACCCGGAAGTAACAGAACGGGTTACTTCCAGGTTTCGGCAGTTGTGCATGCGCAGAAGTGCCAAATCACGCTTTGCGCATGCGCAGAAGCGCCGAATCGCAACCCGCGTGATGTGGGTTGCGAATGCTGCGGTTTGCAAATGTGCATCCCACACAGATCAAGTTCGCAACCCAAGTGTCCACTGTAGCTTGTTTAGCTTATACAGTGGTACCTCAGGTTAAGAACTTAATTCGTTCTGGAGGTCTGTTCTTAACCTGAAACTTTTCTTAACCTTAAGCACCACTTTAGCTAATGGGGCCTCCTGCTGCTGCCACTGCACTGCCGGAGCACGATTTCTGTTCTCATCCTGAAGCAAAGTTCTTAACCTGAAGCACTATTTCTGGGTTAGCGGAGTCTGTAACCTGAAGCGTCTGTAACCCGAGGCACCACTGTATGTAAATCCGGCACTGGCCCAGATAAAGTAGGAAATCAAATGGGCAAGAATGACACTGGCAAGGGGATGGGACTGAGGGCCCTTCAACCTGGAGCACCACACCCAAGTATGTGAAGAAGGTGGTGGCAGCAATCACAGAAGCAGCGAGCGTTATGTCCTTCTTGCTGCAGACGGTAGCGAGGCAAGAAGATCACAGTACCTTTCACGTGGTCCCCTGGCTTGAACTCCGTCACATTTACTTCAACGGTGTGCTTCGGGAAGCGCTGAGGCAAAGAGTGTCCATGTAGGGGCATCATAGTCTTGCACGCCTCTGTTACTTTGCCATTCGGGAAGCCGGTTGATGGGCCAGAAAGGCAGGCGAGGACCCAGAGCATCAAGGCTACTCCAGGAGACTCCATCTACAGAAAAGGAACAAAGTTTTTGTCCCCCAGAAACATTTCCAAAAGCAGCAGATTTATTTTTTAAAGCCATGGCTAGGAGAAACAGGCCATTGCTGTGCACCCCTCCCCTCTTTAAAGGAAGGAGCTTCGCCCAGCTACATTACAAGATCTTTTTCTATAGACTATTTCTGCATCTTTGTATATCTTCACAACAACTCTGCGAGGTTGGTTGGGCTGAGGATGGCGAGCTTCATGGCAGAGCTGGGATTGGTGCTGTGGGTTAAACCACAGAGCCTAGGACTTGCCAATCAGAAGGTCGGTGGTTCAAATCCCCATGACAGGGTGAGCTCCCGTTGCTCGGTCCCTGCTCCTGCCAACCTAGCAGTTCGAAAGCAAGTCAAAGTGCAAGTAGATAAATAGGTACCGCTCCAGCGGGAAGGTAAACGACATTTCTGTGTACTGCTCTGGTTCGCCAGAAGCGGCTTAGTCATGCTGGCCACATGACCCGGAAGCTGTACGCCGGCTCCCTCAGCCAATAAAGCGAGATGAGCGCCGCAACCCCAAAGTCGGCCACAACTGGACCTAATGGTCAGGGGTCCCTTTACCTTTACCTCCAGAGTTACTTTAGACATGACACTACACTACACTGACTCTTCAATTCCTTTGCCCACCATCCTCCCACACTTTCAAGATTTAGAGACCTAAAGTGGCTGTTTTCTTTAGCTGCCTATAATAATTTTGAAAAGATACAGGCGCTGCACAATAACCAATCAATCCTACATGTTTTGACTTGCATTATCTCCTCTGTCTACTAGCTATATTCCAAAGGAAGATCTGTTCTCATTTCCATTTTAATTTAATTTCAAAAGACAATCCGTTATTCATCCAAATATTCAGAAACTAAGCCAGTGCATCGGAACCCAAATTTCATGTGAATCTATTCCAGTGAGTGATGCCACAGTTACTAAAATTTATATTTCACAGCATAGATAATTTTTAAACCAACTATTGTTTACTTGGGGGGGGGGCAAGTTGGAAGCAGGTTTGTTGCACAAGAGCACCAAATCCTGAATTTGTACAACTTGAAAATGCTGGTATGTGATGGAATCCCATCCACAAAATAGAGACAATTCGGATGCGACCATTAAGCACGATTTTTTCTCCACTCCCTATACTGATAATTATGTAATGCAGCACATAGACTGAACAGACTAAAAGTGTCACCTATAAAGCCTTATCTCCAAGCCCTTTCAGAGGTAATGCAATGGCATGGAATGTTCACATACATTTCAACTGCTGAGCAAGAGTATCAGCGACGAAATCCCTACAGAGCAGCTTCTATACACAGTGAGGGACATGAACTTTTGGACAGAAAAAGGCTTACACATAATGCAGGAATGGGAAATGGGTTTTTTTAACTGTTCTTATTTTATCTGTGAGCTGCCCTGAGTCTCTGTCAGGGGGGAAAGGCAGGGTATAAATAAATATATATATAATAATTGTTATAATATTTTTTGCAGAAAAGGATACTAAACAGGTAAACAGGTTTAGAACAGGAGAGCCAGGTGAGGAAAATATCAGAGGAAACTAAGAACAAGGAGCTAAGATGCCCTGGGCAATGAGCTGAGAAACAGAGGGGCTTCCAAACTGCTGTTGTGCACTCGCAATTCTATTACTGCACCAGTAATTAGTGCAGTAATTTGCACACTCTGAATTCTAGAATTAAGCAAAAAGGTTATTCCACTTAGAAAAGTAAATACGGCAGTCTCTTTGCCTTCATTCAAGATCCAATTGGCTGGTCTGCAACCCTAAGCTCAAGGACTGTGGAAAACAATTTCAGAACAATTTAGATAGAAGTACCAACTCATACCTAAGGAAACAAAGACATCATCGGTCAGGATACTTAGTCCAATGGAGTCGAGACATAAACGTAATATGGAGAGGAGTCAACGCTTCTTAGCTTTGAAGATTAGACTCCTGCCCTAGCGATTGCTCCTCCCAAGACATAAGGCATTCATGATAACAGCAAACAACTGGCTGACAAGCAAACCGCATCCAACTTTCCTTAAGAGACCCAAAATGAAAGCTAATCTCACGGTGTCTTGCAGCATCAGTGATACACCAGGAATTGAAGCTTTGGAAGCATCCAGCCTTTTAATAATAGCAATTGTTTCACACTCCTTGTTGAGCAATTCATCTCTTACACTAGCAGGGAAAAAGTGACACAGTCAGTGACTACCATTCGGCCTTTTAGCTGAAATTGTCACAAATTAATGAAACATGGATGGGCTGAATTTGATGTGCAGGCTTCATAAACTGCACTTGACCTTGGTTATCATTGGCCATGGTGCAGCTAAGGCTGGACCTCAAAGCCAAGGACATGAGCCTTGATCCTGGGGGGGGGGGTGCTAATGACCCCAGACAGCAGCTGATGGTGGGAGATCAGTGAAAAGCCTAGGTATATGTACCTGGGCCAGAATGGTCACATGACCCACCATGATAGTCCCTGTTCCCTCGTATTTTTAAATACAACTTTATAGTCAGGAAGCAGCCAGTTAGGCCTCAGCTGCACTCTACATTTGAAGCATTATTTAAACAGCCTTGGCTTCCCCCCCAAAGAATCCTGGGAGCTGTAGTTTGTTAAGGGTGCTGAGAGTTGTTAGGAGACTCCCCCTATTCACAGAACTATAATTCACAGAGGCATTTAACAATCACTCCCTCTTCGTAGGAACTCTGTAACTCTGTAACTTCGTGGGTAGCAGTACCCTTAACAAACAACAATCCCAGGATCCTTTGAGGGAAGCCATGACTGTTTAAAGCACCATGATACTGCTTTAAATGTATAGGGCAGATGCATTAGGAATTCTTGTTTTATTATTCTTATGCTTTAAAAAAATCTCTTCTACAAAAGAATGGTGTTGTTGTTGTTTAGTCGTTTAGTCGTGTCCGACTCTTTGTGACCCCATGGACCAGAGCATGCCAGGCACTTCTGTCTTCCACTGCCTCCCGCAGTTTGGTCAAACTCATGCTGGTAGCTTCGAGAACACTGTCCAACCATCTCGTCCTCTCTCGTCCCCTTCTCCTTGTGCCCTCCATCTTTCCCAACATCAGGGTCTTTTCCAGGGAATCTTATCTCTTCTCATGAGGTGGCCAAAGTATTGGAGCCTCAGCTTCAGGATCTGTCCTTCCAGTGAGCACTCAGGGCTGATTTCCTTAAGAATGGAGAGGTTTGATCTTCTTGCAGTCCATGGGACTCTCAAGAGTCTCCTCCAGCACCATAATTCAAAAGCATCCATTCTTCAGTGATCAGCCTTCTTTATGGTCCAGCTCTCACTTCCATACATCACTACTGAGAAAACCATAGCTTTAACTATAAGGACCTTTGTTGGCAAGGTGACGTCTCTGCTTTTTAAGATGCAGTACGTATTCCCAAATAAATATATTTCAGATCAGAACAGCACCCCCCACCTCCCAAAGTAGTGATATGATTCACACAAGTTTAAAATGCAAAACTGTTATCAGATTTATAAGAAATGTATGGGAAGAGGAGGAGGAGAAGGAGAAGAAGGAGAAGAAGGAGAAGAAGGAGAAGAAGGAGAAGAAGGAGAAGAAGAAGAAGAAGAAGAAGAAGAAGAAGAAGAAGAAGAGAGACCATCTGATCCTCAGGTCACAATGTCAGGCAATTTGGGCGGCGAAATCAACTTTCGATTTGAAAAGGAGCACAAAGTCAATTCCAAAATGGAAAATAGTTTCAAAGTTCTTCATCAGGAAACAGGGTGTGTGATTCAAATCCTATGTACGTACCATCCATTTAAAGCACATGATTAAATTTCCTGTTTTTACCATTTAAAGTACTTATTTTTACATCCTTAAGATATCAATGACTTCCCTTCTTCTCTTTCCCTGGTTCATTTTACGTATCCTAAATCCCTGCATATTTTATAGAAAACTATACCAATCAGTATATCCATCACAACTTTTTTACACTGTTGAATTTATCTTAATGTTGCCATTGTTTTTAGCTGTACACAGTTATTTCCCATATATTCAATAAACATTTTCCAATCTTCAAAAAAAAACTGCACACACTCAGGGATATTCCTTTTTTTCTTTTCTTTATCATGACTAGCAAACTTTTGTTTTCCTCTGGTATCTCAGGGATGTAGAACCAGTTGCAAAGGCATGGAATGGTGGCAGAGGGTAAAAGGGGAATATTAATGTGCTGTCTACAATACACACAAACAGACATGGCCATCTAAAATACACACAAACCATTAAGTCCATGGACTAAAGTTACCAAGCTGCATCACTGGTTGATAGCCATGAGGTAATTATTTTTCTCCCTTACACAGAGACACTCTTGTTCAAAATACAGATACAAACAGTCAAACTTAGTTTCACATTTAATCTTTCCAAAAGGTTTGTGAAAAGATGAATGGACTCACATTTCCGTGGCAAAAGACAGCCATTAATGTGAAAAACTATGTGTCACATAAATCATCAGGGTGGAAAAACGAAGTCACTCGGGAGACAAGGCTTAGGAATTCCCCATGCGGGGAAGACAGTCAGCAAGGAAGCAAACCACTTACAACTGGTCCTGAAGAAGCAATCAAGAGAAGCTATGGGTCGCATTCAACTAATCTTTCCTCAAGGTAGATCCATTGAAATGAATGGACCCAACTTAGTCATGGACATTAATTTCAACGGGTTGACCCTGAGTAAAAGTTAGTTGAATGCAAGCCCACACTGGCTTAGATAAGAATATCAACTTGGAGGTAGAAAGACAACACATGATAGCCAAGGCTGTGTCCACATTCCCATCAACAGCACACTCACTGTGTTTCCCGTGCTGAGTTTTTAATCCATGTTCACATGACACGATCTAACATGCATATGCATCCTGTACTTTGTTATAAGGTGCTACAGTTTCATGCATTGTTTCTCAAACCAGCTTTGGAGTCCTTAGGCCAGGATTTCCCAAACATGGGTCACCAGCTGCTTTTGGACTACAATTCCCATCATTCCTGATCACTGGTCCTGCTAGCTAGGGATGATGGGAGTTGTAGTCTAAAAAACAGCCGGAGACCTAAGGTTGGGAAACCCTGGCTTACGCTTTTCCTAATTCACCTATAGCTGGGGTGTGAACTCCTTTGCACAGGGTAAATATATCTCCATCATGTCAACACCTTCTGGTATGTGTACACAACCAGAGAGTCATGTCAATGTGGACAGCTAGGGCACTCTAAGTAAACTGACCACATCCTTAGAAGGAATGAACAAGAACAGAAATTCAACTATCCCTTTAAAAATTACAGTGTGATAGTCTAATAACTGCACATATTTACACATCTCTACAGAACTGCAGCAAGGACCTTGGCATGGGTTTCAAGAACAGGGTCCTTTCCCATCATCTAAGTAGTAACTTAAATCTAGGCAGAATCCTAGGGACCTGCTTTGACACACAAAAAGGATAGTCACTTGAGTTCATTGATGGCATTTGCAAGAGGAAATCCCATACCTATCTTGGTTCTCCCATCTATGCTAGATTTTTGCTTGAATGCCCTGAATGTGCCAGCATTAAATGCTTAATTAAAGGAGAACTGCCTTTAGAATAAACCTGTTCGTTCTACTACAAACGAACGAAAAAGAATGGCATAATTGTAAGGAACACTAAGCAACATTGTGCTATGAATGAATGAACGAATGAATGGTAACACATTAAGAATGTTCAATAATGCTGTCATTTGTTTGCTACCAACAAATCCAGATTATTCAGTTATTGCAACACCAAGATGACCAGTTTGGACTTTGCAAACTAAACTCCATACTCAAGGATAAGCCACAGCAAAGTTTGACACCTAATAAGCCTGTGTAGAAACTAACAGGAGACAGTATTAGCTGAGCCTTTTAGAAACTTGGATCTAACTGAAAGTGGACCAGAAAATTATTGTAGAGGGGTACACACACACACCCCACAAGAAGTGCATCAGTTTGTGTTCAGGTTCAGCCTTCCAAGTTATGATTTACCGAGACCCAAACTTTCATGGCCATTAAACCACAGTAACTATGAAATGCAAGGCTGTTAGTAGACATCTAATACTTCATTTATCCAGCCACCGCATTCATATGACTACCTTCCTCAAAGGATCTGAGTGCTGTGTATGGGTGCCTCCAGATTGTCAGTATTTTGCAGGACGGATATAATTGCATACCAGAACTGCAGGTTTGCACAGCTTTTGTGTTCCAGTGCCCGAGTGCAACAAATCCAGTTTATAAAAGGCATCTGTGGTTCGAAAAATGCATTGAAAACCCAGAGTTTCCAATGGAATATTGTCTAACAAGCTAGATTAAAAAGCCATTAATAAGATCAGCTCAATAAATAAATAGCTGGGGAAAGCTAAGTTTTAGCAGTTACCTAGTCTATCCACATGTGACACCTAGGACAGGAAAGATTTAGAAATAATAATAATTTATTATTTGTACCCCGCCCATCTAGCTGGGTTTCCCCAGCCACTCTGGGTGGCTTCCACAAATACCAAAAATACACTAATATGTCATACATTAAAATTTTCCCTGAACAGGGCTGCCTTAAGATGTCTTCTGAATGTCAGGTAGTTGTTTAGAAAGCATTTAGAAAGCATTTGCAACCCAGAAAGTTCTCACATACAGCTGCAGTACTAAGCACACTTGCCTCAGAGTAAGTCCCATTGAACTCAGTGGAATTTCCTTCTGAGTAAATATGCACAGAGTCACACTGTGAAAGGAGTAGCACATTCTACAAAGGTTTAGGAAAGATGTTTGGTGAAGTACAGAGATGTGACTTCTTATATTTGTCTTTTCATTCCAGACTTTCACCAGCTCATCTGTTTGATCTTTGGTCCCTTGCCATCAATGGGGTTTAACTGCCTGTATCTATGAACAGTCCCTTAAGGTCTTCACAGTCAGACATTTTGACAGGTTCTACACATGGTGCACATATTTTCTCCTCAGCCAGTGCCAGAACTCACCATGAATAGCTCCCTCGTTCTCTTACAATGACAATGGCGCCCACCTGAGAGGTGCCGGAACGGAGTTCTGGCAAATTCTGGCTGGAAAAAAGCCCTGTCCCCACCCATCCAACTACAGTGAAGAATTTGGGATAATCTCACCATATTGTGAAATATAGACAGCTTTGATTTGCCAGTTTGAGAAGCCATTTGTTTCAGTAACCACTTCCACCATGATTCATCTTTCCTATGACCTTCTCCAGGAACTTCTGCTTAAGAAACTTCCTACATTTTGGTGGCTGTTTTTAGAAAGGTTTGAAATTGCCACCACACTGTTTGACTTCTACGTATCTGGCCAAGATAATTTAATGCTTCTCACTGCTCAAGTGCGCCCCTCAACTTACAAACTATGGTATGTTTCATGCAAATACTTTACATGTGTTTAAATATATATGTAAGAATGTTAATAATTGTAACCACTGGTTTTGTTACAATAAGTCACAAGAAAATCACCAAAAGTATCCAGCAAATTACTATGTATCATATACTATCTTACTAATGAACCCAATAGCAAACAATTTAATCCATGTTGCCTTGATCCACACACAATTATTATTTCTTGTTTCACAATAAATGGGATTTTAGCCATATTGATACATAACTTCCCAGAAGCCATGATATCTTGTTAACATGTTGCTTTCTATTGAAAGAGGATACAAGTTCATATTTCCCTAACCCTGTCGTTGTCACACTACATTCCAGGATACCCTCAGATGATCTGTAAAAGGAAAACAAACGTCCCCGCAAGGTTTGTTCCCGACTCCTGATCTTGCCTTGTGACAAACAACTGCAGGGAAATGTTGGGGTGTCCTGCAAGGTTCACCCTCATTTTACACACATGGAGCAGCCTGACAGGCCAACCAATGTCTTTCCTAACCCAAGCGCAAACCCAACAACACA
The DNA here is from genome assembly GCF_964234715.1 of Podarcis melisellensis. Lineage (NCBI taxonomy): Eukaryota > Metazoa > Chordata > Lepidosauria > Squamata > Lacertidae > Podarcis > Podarcis melisellensis. Next base: position 72,435,056 of record NC_138538.1, on the reverse strand, counting down.
CAGGAACTAGAATCCTTGTAGCTCTGGAGTTTCTTGATTTCCCTGTCAGTACAGAAAGGACTCCCTGAAGGTAGGAAGTTTGAAAACCGTGGATCTAGTGAACACACGTTTTCTTCCCACTGTCAAGTGCCCTCTCCTAAAGGTAAAGGTACCCCTGACCATTAGGTCCAGTCATGGATGACTCTGGGGTTGTGCACTCATCTCACTCTATAGGCTGAGGGAGCTGGTTTTGTCCGCAGACAGCTTCCGGGTCATGTGGCCAGCATGACTAAGCCGCTTCTGGAAAACCAGAGCAGCGCACGGAAACGCCGTTTACTTTCACACCACAGAAGTACCTATTTATCTACTTGTACTTGACATGCTTTCGAACTGCTAGTTGCAATAATAATAATAATAATAATGGGCAGGAGCTGGGACTGAACAACGGGAGCTCACCCCATCACGGGGATTCAAACTGCCAGCCTTTCGATCAGCAAGCCCTATATTGGTACACACCACTCCAATCTCTGAGGAGCAGCAGCAAGATTCAGGGAAGTTCCAAACACTCTGTTGAAAATTCAGAGGCTGTAGCTGTTTAAGATATATGGTTCATTTTACCCCTGGATCTAGATGGAGACGAATAGAGTTCACAGCATTGCATCTCCAGAGTGTCTCTCCTTGTTTCTCTCATAGTTTCAGCAAGCTTAAGTCCAGAGCAGTCAGCTATGCTCCCCAGTCTCTGGGTTGCAGCCTCTACAGTCAGAAACTGCCTTTGTTCTCCCTCCTTGTTCCCAGCACACCTTGCTAAGACCCAAGCCCACTCTTTTCCTGTCACCTAGCATGCCCACCCCATCACTTGGCAACCTCTGTCTGCCGAGGACCAAAGATTCCTCCTCAACACGGGCCATCAACACCTTTTGTCACATTAAAGACTTGGCTTATGCCTTGTTAGCTGTACGCAGATGTCTGGACTTGTGGTCCTAAACTGAACAAAACAGTGCTTGACTTTAAAACTAAACTAAACTTTGTGTACTTCGTGAATTTGCGAGTTGGCTCAAATTCTAGCTCTTTTCTGACCCTAGAGATTATGGAGACAAACCCTCCAACATTACTTCCATGAAAATGGGGACATCCTATTCAATAATGATAACGATATTATTTATACGCCACCCATCTGACTAGCTTGCCCCAGTTATTCCGGGTGGCTTCCAACATATATAAAAACATAACTCAACATTTTTAAAAACTTCATTGTATAGGGCTGCCTTCAGATGTCTTTTAAAGGTTGTATGGTTACTTATCTCCTTGGCTAAGGGGCCGCATAACTCCACACCCTCCAACATCTGCTGAAAATGGGTACGCGCTACAGAAAAGCGGGACATTCTGGAATCAAATCAGCAGTGGCGTAGCGTGGGTTGTCAGCACCTGGGGCAAGGCAAGTAATTTGTGCCTTCTAACCCGTGGATTTGCACCCCCTAACCCTAACCCCCAGATGTTGCGCCCGGTGCGGCGGGGCCCCCCCTGCACCCCCCACGCTACGCCACTGCAAATCAGAAACTAGGATGGCTTCTGTAAATCTAGGATTGTCCCTGGAAAATAGGGGCACTCAGAGAGTCTGTGGAGAGTCTGCCCCTCCCACAAACAGATAACATCAAATATACCCACCCACAACTTTGAATATTTGGTTACATTAGCACACACTGCATTGAAACAAAGGCAACAAAGTTTATAGATACAGAATCCGATCAAGTAAGAACTTTTATATTTAAGAGCTCCTTCAACTTTTCCTTAATTAACATAACCAATCCCTGCAATATATATTGGGATTTTTTTAAAGAAAAATTAGAAGAAGACAAGGGTGAGAGAAGGCACAGGTTTGGCAAAGCCATCCAACACACAGCCAGTCACAAAGTCCCCTCTTATAAGCGTCACACTGAACACAGTGTCTTAAGCACAGCATAGACACCCAAGATGCACACACCCTCTTAAGAAAGGAATTCATAAGACACCTGTTTCTTACCTTAAGGAACACGCTGCTCGTGTGGCATAAACGCAGCTGCTAGGCTTCCCCCTTTTACCCAAACAGGATTTTTCCTTTTTTCTTTTTAAAGGGTGGGCATTTCTCTGGCAAGCAAGTCGTTCCGACTCACTGCTGTGAGCATGGAGGCTGCAGTGAAGAAACGCGCTCTTATCTTGCAGGAGGCTCTTCCTGCTTTCTGACAAGCTGTATCGCATCTCTCAGACGTGGGTGGAGCCAAGCAAAGTTAAGGCGAAAGCAAACTCGTCCTTGAAGCAGCTCTGGGGAAGAATTGGGTAGGTGGGTGAACACCCCGCTGGAATCAGCGGGACTTACTTTTTCAGATCAAGGAAGAATACATAGGCTCAGGCTGCTGAGCTCCTTTCATAGATACATCTAGGAGTGAACCCCCCCAAGGGACACAAAACTCATCGAAGCTTGTGGGATCCACTTCCAGGTAACTGAACTTTAGTCCCTCCTGCAGACCCTCCAAGTGTCCCTATTTTCCAGGGTTTTGCAGAAACCCTTCCAGTTTCTTATTTGATCCCAAAATGTCTCACTTTTCCTTAGGACACCCCCATTTTCATCGTGGAAATGTTGGAGGGTATGGAGTTATGTGACCCAGCAGCCAAGGAGATAAGTAATATGCAGCGTTTAGAAGACATCTGAAGGCAGCTCTGTATAGGGAAGTTTTGTAGTGTTTAATGTTTTATTATGTTTGTATATATGTTGGAGGTCATTCAGAGTGGCTGGGGCAACCCAAACAGATGGGTGGGATATATTATTATTATTATTATTATTATTATTATTATTATTATTATTATTATTACATTCCTATTTTCATCAGAGAAATGTTGAGTCCTGCTAAAAATAAGCACTCAGTTTTACAGCTGCCTTTCAACCAAATAATGAAGAGGCCCTGATCCTGCACTCACTTACTGCTAAAAGGCATTTGAGATCAACTAGACATCCTTAAGCAACATATGGCTTAGGACCAGCCCCTTGTCTTGCCGCCACCTCAACTCCCTCCCCTCCACTTCACAATACCTTAAAACCCTCCAAGAGAGAAAAAACCAGAGCAATTTCATAAATTGGTCAATGTTCAATCCATTCATAAAGTTCAGAATCTTTTTTTAACAGCAACAAAAAAAAATGTTTGTGGCACTAAATGCTTGTTAAGTATTTACAGAGCAAGGGCAGCAGAAGCAACTCATTTCACTAGCTTTCTTCCCTTTAACCCCTCAAACACTCATTTGGAGTCATCGGAACAGCTGCAAATACTTCTATTTCCAAGTCCTATTTACCTCTGCTCAGGATCAGGGAGCAAAGTCCTGATATTGCCTCTTTCCTCCATTTGCTGACCTGTTCCTTTAGCTATTTGCTTGCACAAAGTTTGTCCAGGTTAATGAGCCCTATTTATTGAGCATTCATTCTGATTTGGTGGCAATGGAAGTTATAAGACTTCCTGCGAATCAGATGCATTTCTCTGTTGCAAAACTGCATTTCTATGGGTCTCAAACAGGAGAGTGAGAAAGTGTCTCTCTGAAAGTATACCTTGGCAGACTGCATGTTTTTAGCCAAATTAATGTTAGCACTGGGTGGAGGAAGGTGGGCATTTGCTAGAAAAAAATCAAAGCATGGTGGTTTATCCTTCTCCTGCCTGCTAGTATCCCTTTAAGACTGTTGTTACTCTCATTGGATGAACCGAGATGAAGGGAAGTGGTCAGAGAATGGGATATGGAGGGGACATGGTGGGCAAGGGAAAAACTAAGCCCCCTCCTGCCCTTCAAATCCTCTCACCCGCATTAATGTTATTAGTTTTACCACATAATGAGTAGCTGTCAGCTGAGATGACAGGAGAACAGACTGCTTGGGAGAAGAGAGTGCTTGGAAAATCTTGGTAATTCTCAATGTGCTGCTTATCTGCTCAACCTCCCCCTGAACTGAAGGGACAGAGAGTGGCTTAAAGCAAATCACCAACCCAGGCCATCTGAGGCTCTTTTTTGTGTGCCTTCACCATGAGAGGTCCAAAGAGTAGCAACATGAGAACAGGCCTTTTCTGCAGTGGCTCCCTGTTTGTGGTATGCTCTCCCGAGGGAGGCTCTCCTGGCGCCTTCATTGCATATCTTTAGTCACCAGGCAAAGTCTTTCTTATTCTCCCAGGACTTTGGCTAATTAAACAAGATATGGCCTTTGTTAGTTATTATTTTTGTGTTTTTATATTGTGAACTGCTCTGTGATCCACAGATCTTCGGGTTACACTGGTACCTCGGGATAAATATGCTTCAGGTGACATACGCATCAGGTTACAGACTCCACTAACCCAGAAATAGTACCTCAGGTTAAGAACTTTGTTTCAGGATGAGAACAGAAATCGTGCTCCGGCGGTGTGGCAGCAGCAGGAGGCCCCATTAGCTAAAGTGGTGCTTCAGGTTAAGAACAGTTTCAGGTTAAGAATGGACCTCCAGAATGAATTAAGTACTTAACCTGAGGTACCACTGTAAACAGATTTAATTAATAATGATGATGGTGATGATGATAATAATAATAATAATACTGTAATGATGGTGAGCATGATAACTATGTACCAATCAGAAATGGAGCAGTATGTCTGCACCCAAGCCATTGCAGATGCAAGCAGTACTGAAAGCGAAATTGCTTATAAATATCTTGATATCATCAGGAGCAAAAAAATCACAATAAAAAGCTGCCTTGTTCTTGTCACTTAGGCTGATAATAATAATAATAATAACAATAATAATAATAATTAATAATAATAATAATTTATTATTTATACCCCGCCCATCTGGCTGGGCCTCCCCAGCCAGTCTGGGCTGCTTCCATAGAAACCAAAAATACAGTAAAATATCGCACGTTAAAAACTTCCCTGAACAGGGCTGCCTTAAGATGTCTTCTGAATGTCAGGTAGTTGTTTATCGCTTTGACATCTGCTGGAAGGGCGTTCCACAGGGCGGGTGCCACTACCGAGAAGGCCCTCTGCCTGGTTCCCTGTAGCTTTGCTTCTCGCAATGAGGGAACCGCCAGAAGGCCCTCGGCGCTGGACCTCAGCATCCGGGCAGAATGATGGGGGTGGAGATGCTCCTTCAGGTATACTGGGCCAAGGCCGTTTAGGGCTTTAAAGGTCAGCACCAACACTTTGAATTGTGCTCGGAAACGTACTGGGAGCCAATGTAGGTCTTTCAAGACCGGTGTTATATGGTCTCGGCGGCCGCCCCCAGTCACCAGTCTAGCTGCCGCATTCTGGATTAGTTGTAGTTTCCGAGTCACCTTCAAAGGTAGCCCCACGTAGAGTGCATTGCTGTATTCCAAGCAGGAGATAACCAGAGCATGCACCACTCTGGCGAGACTGTCCGCAGGCAGATAGGGTCTCAGCCTACGTACCAGATGGAGCTGGTTAACAGCTGCCCTGGACACAGATTTGACCTGTGCCTCCATGGACAGCTGTGAGTCCAAAATGACTCCCAGGCTGCGCACCTGGTCGTTCAGGGGCACAGTTACTCCATTCAGGACCAGGGAATCCTCCACACCTGCCCGCCTCCTGTCCCCCCAAAACAGTACTTCTGTCTTGTCAGGATTCAATCTCGATCTGTTAGCCACCATCCATCCTCCAACCGCCTCCAGACACTCACACAGGACCTTCACCGCCTTCACTGGTTCTGATTTAAAAGAGAGGTAGAGCTGGGTATCATCCGCATACTGATGAACACCCAGCCAAACCTCCTGATGATCTCTCCCAGCGGCTGCATGTAAATGTTGAAAAGCATGGGAGAGAGGACAGAACCCTGAGGCACCCCACAAGGGAGAACCCAGGGGTCCGAACACTCACAATTCCCCATCTCTTCTCTCTGGCGAAAATGAGGGGAAAGTCATGCCAGTTTCACCAGTGCCTTCTGATTTCTTTCAATGTCTCCTGAAAGTCCTGTTTCAGGGATGCTGGAAGAATTTCCACCCCTTTTTCCTGTCCCTTTGGGTTTCCTTCAGCACTGTGTGCGCACCAGCATGTGTGGTGTGCCAAGTACTTTCAATCTTACTGGAGCACAGGGAGGGTGGTGAAGTAAATGGCTGTGAAGTGAGATGGAAGGATACCTCTGTTAGGATATTGATGTTCTGTTGCAGCTAAACAGATGTGTGGAGCTGTTGTATGTCACATGTCTGTTTACATTCCAGCACAGCTTGCTGGGAACTTCCGTTTGTGTATAGCTTTTGCTTTTGCTTCCTGCTCTTGGACATGAAAGAGAGCAGACATGTTTTCTTTGTCCTGAACTATGCTGAATAAACTGCTTGTAAATATCCTTTACATATGACTCTGTCCGCCACTTCTGTTGTGTGTTATTCATTCTGCTGGTTAATGTTTCCTCAAGTTTCTGAAGACTTCTGAAGCTGTGAGTCGCTGTTTGATGCTGTTCCAAAGAACCGGAGTTCGCCCGGCTGCCAGCAAGTGGGCTGGAGCCAACTGGGGGGCCTGCGAATTGCCCCCGTTCCCTTGGACACATCGCAACAACCACTAGGTCTGCATCCAAATCTAGTTTCAGCAGAGTTTATCGAGCCAGCTTTGGGTAGCCAATCGAGTTAATGTCCTCTTCTGCACTAGCTGGAGCAGTTGTAGTGACATTTACAGTAAAAGTATCATTGGCAGACAGGGAAGGGCTTCCTGGTGATTATTACAACATTTCAAAATACAGCCAACAAAACCAGTTTTATCAGTTTTCAGCTCCACCGGGAGGCATCCTTTGTAAGGATACTGGGCTTTGATTGCCTAATTCAAACCAAACCACACATTTGGCTCAATCTCTTTAATTCTAATGTCATGCCCTCCAAGTATCCCGATTTTCCAGGCACAGTCCCGGAATTACAGAAGCCATCCCAGTTTGTTTGTTTTTCCTGGTTTTCCTTTTTCCTCCCCTCCATTTCTCAAAGAAGTATTAAAAGTGGTGTGTGTGGATTTGGGTGTACGTGCAGAAATGGAGTCTGTTTACATAGGACATAAAATACCTGAACCAAATGAAGGAAATGTTGAAGCTGGGATACGGAGCCCTTCCTATAATTTCGAAGGAAAAGACATACCTGTTAATTTGCTCTGAGAATGCACATCTTTGCATTGTTTCTTGTAGAAACTCACCAATGTTAGTAAGCTATCCATTCAGGAACTCATTTTATTGTTCTAGCCATGGCAGGCATCACTCAGTACAGAGAGCATCCTTGTGGCAACTATAATGTGCGCTCCAGTCCGGTAATATTTCTCCAGCTGCTTGTAACTTCTATCCTTTGCACCTGGCAAAGTGATCAATAGGAATTACGTCCCTGTGCAGCAGAGGCCTGTTGATCTCCATAAAACTTAGCAAATGCTGAAGTTGTGAGCTAGATTACGTTCATCCCAGCATATAGGTAAAACTCAAAGCTTACATTTCAGGGTTATAGATGGTGGAGGAGGCAGACTAGGTAATGTAATATTTTGTGGGACACAAAGACATCATTAGAAAAATTGATTCCATTCTGATTTTGTTACTGTCCTGAGACACTCAAAACATTTAAGTTAAGCAAATCACTTGGCATATTTGCAAAGCACGCTGTTGCGCTTAACAGCTTGTGAAGAACCTTGTCCATTTTAACTAATGGTGTTCTGTTGCACCAGAAGCGGTTTAGTCATGCTGGTCACATGACCCGGAAAGCTGCCTGCAGACAAACGCCAGTTCCCTCGGTCTGAAAAGTGAGATGAGTGCTGCATCCCATAACTGCCTTTGACTGGACTTAACTGTCCAGAGGTCATTTACAATGAATGGGGTTTGGATATTGAGAATGCAAATCAGATACTGTGTAATTTCTATCCAGTCTTCTTTTTAATTATATCTTCCAGAAGCCTAGAATTTTAGCAGTACACAGAACTGTAATTATGCTCTGCAATGACCTATCTCATTACGTAGGTACTGGAAAATAGATATACCACAAATCCCAAACAATATCAGATTGTTAAGTCTGCTCAAGCTCATTTTATTTATGAACCTTCAAGACCCTAGGAGCTGCATATATAAAGGTAAAGGTACCCCTGCCCGTACGGGCCAGTCTTGCCAGACTCTGGGGTTGTGCGCCCATCTCACTTAAGAGGCCAGGGGCCAGCGCTGTCCGAAGACACTTCCGGGTCACGTGGCCAGCGTGACATCGCTGCTCATGTACCAAAATGCAATATAAAACAAGTCCTTATATTTCAATGAAGCCAGTCAACAGAAATAAAAAGGAACAAGCAAATAGATGCAAGATGAGGATAACATAGAAAATCAAACAGATTTGGAACTAGAATAAAGTTTTGGCCTGTTCCAGAAGGCTTTTCTTATGTCCTTATTGGGGAAAAGGCATGGTTTACAAATATCCTGTTCAAAGCCATGGCATCGCTGCTGCATACAAAAGTAATTGTTGCTGTTGCTTTTCTGACCCTGGAAAAGAGCTGTGATCTTCATGCTGTTCTGTTCATGTGAGGGGGCTAGTCATAGGAGCAGTTAGTTGCACTTAGAATCATAGAATCATAGAGTTGGAAAAGACCACAAGGGCCATCGAGTCCAACCCCCTGCCAAGCAGGAAACACCATCAGAGCACTCCTGACATATGGTTGTCAAGCCTCTGCTTAAAGACCTCCAAAGAAGGTCTCCTTGGCAGCAAATTCCACTGTCGAACAGCTCTTACTGTCAGGAAGTTCGTTCCTAATGTTTAGGTGGAATCTTCTTTCTTGTAGTTTGGATCCATTGCTCCGTGTCCACTTCTCTGGAGCAGCAGAAAACAACCTTTCTCCCTCCTCTATGTGACATCCTTTTATATATTTGAACATGGCTATCATATCACCCCTTAACCTCCTCTTCTCTAGGCTAAACATGCCCAGCTCCCTTAGCCGTTCCTCATAAGGCATCGTTTCCAGGCCTTTGACCATTTTGGTTGCCATTTTGGTTGCTTACAATGACCTAAGGAGGAATTCAGCATAGCGCTAAGCAGATTGCTCCATTAGCCACTACTGCAGCAAGATTGAACACAGGAGAAGTGATGGGGGGACCAATGCAGCTCTTTGCCAAGCATGCAAGGGACCCTAGGTATGCCTCTGACTAGAACTAGAGCCAATGGGGTCTAGTGGTTACTCAAGTATCAATCTAGGACACTGGCGGCCAAATCCCCACTTGGCCATGAAGTTCATTGGGTGACCTTGACTCTTAGGACTAAGCTACAATAGTAAAAGATATATATATGTATATATAAGCGTTATAACACTGTGACACCAGATGGCGCTGTAGAGCTGAACACTATGAAATTTTCCATTGTGAGCTTTACAACGTTTTTTCCCCAGAGCATTTTCAGAGCGGTTTTTTATAGCTGTGTGGATGCAGCCTTAGCCTAACCTATTTCACATGGTTGTTGTGACAATAAAACAGAGGGGGAAAGGAGGGAAAGTGGGAAGTAGATGTTGTAAATAAGCATAATGCAGTCCTTTTATAAAATGGGTCAACTGCAGCTGTTGTCGTTGTTACTGTTGTTGTTGTTGTCTGCCTCGAGAGACAATGGAGTGCCCCTCTAGAGGTGAAGTGAAACCGCTGCATTTTCAGCACCCAGGGGACCTCTCCAGGGTGCAAGCCTGGGCAGTGTGAATGGAGGTCCTGGGATACACAGATGACAAGACCCCCCTCTCAGCCTCACTGATGTAGTCCAAAGGCAGCAGAGCAATACGTTTGGCAAGAGTTTGGCTGCAGGAGTTGCTGGAAGGAGTTGCCTGCAAAGCAGCGGAGGTGCCTTGCATAGCATGAGTGTCACAAAGCTAAAGGACTGAAAAAGGACCCAGCATAACTTTTTGTCCTTTTTTAAATTACAACAACAACAACATAGTATCATCCATTTTAATATTTCCACATGCCTGACTGGTACAATGTACAAATTAATATAAACACTATACTGTACCTGAATTCTCCAGTTGGCATTTCCCCCCCTTTCGCATAGGCTTGCAGCTGAACTTTTATCCTTAGTGTCAAAGTCCTTTAAGTTGGAATGTTGCCTGAACAAAAATAAACCTGTTTTCATGAAATGCAAACCACCTACTTCTTTGCAGTAAATATATAGCGCTATGGTGCAAATCCTTCTGTGCACATAGTTTCTGAAAAATGCCAGGGGAGCAAATTCTGTGCAGCAAGCGCTCAGTGCGAAAGAAATTTTGGAGCGCATCTCCACTCATTACAGCACAAAGTGCCACTGTTTTTTTCTGAGTTTAATAAATTCTGTCACAGCACAGTAGGAAGTGCTGTGCGTTTTGAAACTCGTGAATGACCTGTTTTAATTAGAGGCGATGGGAACTGAACTGCATGCTGGCTAAATGGATGCCCCGGGAACTCTACGGATGCCATGTTGTGTGGCCAGACTAATAAGGCATTGAAGTGCCCGAGTCAAAGGACAAGAGGTTGCTTCCTCCCCCATTCCATGTACAGAGAAACTGACTGGACTTGCAGCTGGAATCTTATTTTAAGGTTGGCATTTGGACAGAAACTTCTGTTGCCCTTGAAGACAGCAGGGTAGCTTTGGGGATAAAGGGCAGGCTCCAGTGGAACATATAACCCCAGCATTGGCTGTCTGAGGTGGCTGCCACAGGAGACCTAGTAGCAGAACAGGCCCTGGAGCCTCTCCATTCTTTGCTTTGTGTGCTGTGCCCCAAAACAGTGCTACTGAGCAAGGTAGGTCCAGTGGCGTAGCGTGGGTTGTCAGCACCCGGGGCAAGGCAAGTAATTTGTGCCCCCTAACCCGTGGATTTGCGCACCCTAACCCTAACCCCCAGGTGTTGCGCCCAGTGCGGCCGCCCCCCCCCCCTGCACCCCCCACGCTACGCCACTGGGTAGGTCAGAAGGCAGGAGTCCTGCAACCCTTCAAGCCTCTCGGCCACACACCCTTTTCCCAGGCCACACCTCTCACCAGCTCTGTTTTGCCTCTCCCCCTCGATGGTTTTTTCCTGGCTGGAATTTGCCCTTGAACTCGTCTTGATACTGTCACTTTCTTGCCTGGATGGAGAATAGAGAGGGGTGTGCGAGTGCATGTAGAAACCAGCCTACCACGCAGAGGTAATATTTGCATTCAGTGCTCCACTTGCTTTTGCCACTGGTCCTACTCACCTCTGGCATGAGGCCCTCGAAAGGTTGCCCAGATGGGAATGTGGCCCTTGGGTTTCTTACCCCTAGCATTAGAGAACTGGAAGGATGCCTAGGGGCTTATAGCAGGGCGAGAGGGTCATTGTTCCCTATGCGATAGGAGCTCATGGAGTGTGGGTGTCCTTTGTTATTGAAGATGTCCTGGGGTTGTGTTCCTGTTGGCAAGCTTCCATTGACTCCTTCCATGTGAGCCTCATTGCCTGTTTGGCAGTGTTTCCATGGACACTGGACCACAGCTGTGTTTTTTTTCTTCTTCTGCCATTTTGCTATGGGGCTTTTCTCATCTAACCTGGGCTGAGCATGTAGCAACAACATATCTCCACCCGAACCGTAGCCAATGCAGACGACTGCCTGCTCCAGCTTGTTCAACATGTTTTGGTAGCCCCAGTGCTACTTAATCACCGTCCAGGCAGTCTTCCAATAGACTTGAATGGGCCTTCCTACAGCTCTCTCAAATACAGCTTCTGAAATCCCCTTGCAAGTTCTAAAAGATCTTTGTGTGTGTGTGCAGGTTTAAACAAAGGGAAGGGTGGCATGGGTTTTTTTCAGAAATACAAATGCAAAGCCTTACTGGATACACAGATTTAGTCATAATTCTCTGGATTTCAAAATTTACTCATAGGCTAACAAAACGCCAGTATGATGGATTACTCAAGTGTTTGGAGCTGGGCAAGTTGCCACAACTATAGTCTCCCATGGTAGCAGCCTGTGTACTTTCTCTCACAGAAGTCAGCAAAGGTCTTGGCCAGTGGCGTAGCGTGGGTTGTCGGCACCCGGGGCAAGGCAAGTAATTTGCACCCCCTAACCCGTGGATTTGCGCCCCCTAATCCTAACCCCCAGATGTTGCACCCGGTGCGGCCGGGCCCCCCTGCACCCCCCACGCTACGCCACTGGTCTTGGCAAACTGAGCCTATCCTTCTCTGCATTCTCCCTTTCATTTACCTGGTCACACTTGGGTTCATTTCTTGCTCATGCTTCAGCCACCGATACAATAGCTTCATTTTAAAAACATGATACCCAAAACCCAGCTTCAGTAGAATTCATACAAGTGCTTGATGTGCCCATATCATTCTGAAAAAGTATTTTTATTAAGGCACTGTACAGTTGTGCTTCTTTTATTGATGCATTCTCAATTTTGTGATGATCATAGAGAAGATGGAGGGTCTATCCCTACAGGGAGGCAGCCCCATCAGTAGATATTTAGGCACACTTAAAAGTTTGTTTCTTTGTAATTGAACGACAAGGAGAGCACCAAGTGGATTTTCTGCCTCAGGTGCCAAAATGTCTTAGGGATGTCAATGCCAATTGCATTTTACAATATACACTTTACTATCATTTGCCCAGAAAGAGATGCCCAGGTATGTGTGGCTGCTATACTCCAATTTTCAGCATTCTACCTGCAGCTTCCGGTGAAGAAGAGCAGGGTTTGGAAATATAAAACCATGCATACTGTAAAAGTTCATGTTATGGGAAAACCAGAGGCAGGGAAGATACAAAGTAAGGATAGACAAATCTGACAATTTCCAATTTTTGTTCCACTCAGTTTCTCACCTTTCCAATCTTAAATTTAGTTCTCCACATTTCTACATCAGTTGGCAATCCATTCCACTCCTCGTGAAAATTTAAAGCATTTTAGAGCACATGACCCCAAAATACATATTTTTATGTATATACACATTTTTGCAAGCAATTTTGCAAGCATTTTATGTTATTCTCACTGATTATGCATTTTAACCCACACTGTTTTATATTTTATAAATTTCTGTACACATTTATTTAGGTGGAATAATGTGAAGAACGGGGAACTTTGAACTAGCTGTGTTTCAGTTTGCATATTGTTTCAAAAAGTGCTAATTTGTTAGGTTCGCATTACAATCCTAATCAAATTGCTTCTCCATGTGTAATGCAGAGTTGCTATATTTGGTAGCACTCATGTTTCTTTGTACCATATAGTTATAACCTAATGTGAGGAAGTGCACCTCATCTCAAACATGTATTTCCAAAACAGGGCCGTCTCTACTGTTAGGCAGAGTGAGGTGGCTGCCTCAGGCAGCTGGTTTTGGGGTGTCATGAAAGGACGTTGCTAAGGAAATTGCTTCATTTGTATTTTCTATCTTATTAAGAAGAGCTTGTGGGATTTTCTGGTGCTGGTTTCAAATAACTTGACCAGCCTTACTTACTGTGCACCTTGAGTGTGGAAGAGAGTCTGATCTTTGCTGCTTTGTCAGAGGTAGCAAAATACCTCATGACAGCTCTTGTTTCCAAACCTGCATGCACTGAAGTAACTCAAATGCAAGGTGTGAGGGGCACTTGTAGGGGACAATCCACACAGGATGTGCAACTTTTCTCATGCTCGCTTGTCCCCCCCCCCCAGGCCACTTCCCCCTTGATAGGTCTTATTTCTAGTGTCTTGAGCCCAGGAGGCTTGGGGGGGGCGGGGAGCTGAGGTAAAAATGGCAGAGAGGGACATTTTCAGGGAAGAATCAATGGATACACGAGGAAGGTTAAAGTACCCACCTCCTGCCCACTGATTCTCCCCTACACACAAATTAGCAGGGCCCCAAATTTGCCTAGTAACGTATAATTCCACCTTGAGAATTTGCTTTTTTACTGTTGGTAATGCTTTGGTTCCATGGAAAGGCCACAAGATGGCACCACACGCTAGAATGATCACATTTTTTTCACTAGCGGCACAAATACCAACAGCAACTGCGGAGAACTGATTCAGGTCTGCCAAATTGAATAAAATATATGGTGGGGGCAGGTAAGCCCCACCCCACATAATCAATCACATGACGGGGTTCACCCACACCATTTGAATGGCAATGCCCATCAACTTTAGGGGGAATGGCCCCCTCAAATATTTAATTGTGGGGGCGAAGGGACCTCTGCCCCTAGCAGTTGGCTCCAATTAACTGATTAGTCATTCCTTATTTATCCCATCCTGCCTCCAAGCAACAGGTTAGAAGTGTTTGATCACACACACTAAAAAGTATTCATCACCACAACAGCCCTGAGAAGTCAGTGAGACTGAGCAAGAGTAATTTGCCTTAGACAATTCAGTGAGCTTCTTGGCTAAGTAGGGATTTCAGCTCTGATGTCCCCAAAGTCTTGGCTACAAGGATGCTGTCTGGCCAGGCTGCATTTTGTCCATGTATGCGTCGTATTCAGGCACAGTAAATTAACTGTGTGGTATTTCCCCCTCTCACGCACTGAGTACAGTTTCCCCTCCCTCCTTCCGGACAGATGAAACTCTGCCTCAGGCTTACATTTCAGAGACCTGTCAGAAAACTGTTTGATGAGCCCGTTAAATTATCCATGCCTGCATACAGCCTGAGTAATCGACGTTCAACACCATGTGAATTTGTGGGGGGAATTGTGCGGCCTTGATGTGAAATATTCTGCAAATATGTTTGCCATTGCTGTAAGAATAATTGTAATTATTCTTGTATAATTGGAATTAAGTTCATGTGACAATTTTTTGCATAGAAACATGGATATGATCTTCTCTAGCAGATGTTGTAGTAGTAAAGTATGACCACAAGTAGATATGATGTTCTTATACTCAAAGTACTTCAGGTTAATCAAATTTATACCAGCAGAAGACCTAGGTTCAATCCGTAGTATCTCCTTATCTATTTCCACTTTCTGATTTCAGCACCATTTTAATTCCACAGTATGGTGTCCTTGCAAACATAAAAAACACCTCACCAAAGTGACTGTAATTTGAGAACAGGATGGGTTTTTTTAAACACCTCTGAGTATTGAAAATAGACTGACCTTTGACTACTGACCTTCTCTGCAGAGTGTAGTTAAAAATATTTCATCGCTGAGACACTTGTGAGCAACTGGACTGCTTCTGTTATAGGGCTGGCTGCAAATAGTAGGAAACTAGGGGTGCAAAGCTGTGAAAGAAGCTAAGTGGATTGTAGTGGCAAAAAAATAATAATCAGTGTTTCAGATTACATAATTCACAGCAAGAAACTGAACACAGAGGCATGTATTGCTCAATATCCTGAGATGGTAGTTTGAGTCTGCTGCAGCAAAAACCTTTAAGCTGTGATCTTGTGATTCCAGTTAGATTAGAAGCACTAGTGGCGTGCTCATGCTACTTCTCTTAAAACACACTGATTTTGTTACCCCCTCCGCTCCATGTGTTGTACAGCTCTTTCTTCCCTAACTGTTCACATCAGCATGGCTTCAATAATGTCAGATTCGTTTCCGTTTGTGGACACACCAGGAGGGTCTATGCAAAGTTGCTCATACCTTGGCCAGAGACAAATTGGGAATGACTTAAAAGACTCCAATCAGTGTCCAGTTTGAGAAACAATGCATCAAACAGCAATAAAGTGGTACCTCGGGTTAAGAACTTAATTCGTTCTGGAGGTCCGTTCTTAACTTGAAACTGTTCTTAACCTGAAGCACCACTTTAGCTAATGGGGCCTCCCGCTGCTGCCACGCAATTTCTGTTCTCATCCTGAAGCAAAGTTCTTAACCCGAGGTACGATTTCTGGGTTAGCAGAGCCTAACCTGAAGCGTCTGTAACCTGAAGCGTCTGTAACCCGAGGTACCACTGTATGCATTTTGGATAAAGTCTATTTTGTGAACACAGATTAAGAACCCAGCATTGGAAATGCAATGAATGCCTAGCAAATTGGAGTATAAACCTAAACGTGTTGTCTGGCTACTTTGAATGGGCCGATCACGATGAGATATTTAGGGTCACACTGTGATGATTATTCCATCGTTACAAACATTTCTTCTTGCCGGACAGAACTATCTCCTCTTCCTCCACTGTTCTAGGGGGTTATTCCCTCCAGAGCAGATTTGCAAATGGGGGGGGGGAAGGGGGGAGCCATATTGTACAGTGGTACCTCTGGATGCGAACGGGATCCATTCCGGAGCCCCATTCACATCCTGAGCAGAATGCAACCCACATCTGTGTGTCACGATTCACCGCTTCTGCGCATGCACGTGACGTCATTTTGAGAGTTTGCGCATGCACGAGCGGTGAAAACCAGAAATAAGCTGTTCCTTTACTTCCGGGTCGCCGCAGAACACAACCTGAAAAGATTTAACCCGAAGCGACTTTAACCTGAGGTATCACTGTACTCACACTGGCTTCTGCTAGCATGCTCAGTTAGTTGAATCTGGCCCTAGGTAAAGGTAAAGGTACCCCTGCCCGTACAGGCCAGTCGTGTCCGACTCTAGGGTTGTGCGCCCATCTCACTTAAGAGGCCGGGGGCCAGCGCTGTCCGCAGACACTTCCGGATCACATGGCCAGCGTGACAAGCTGCATCTGGCGAGCCAGCGCAGCACACGGAAACGCCGTTTACCTTCCCGCTAGTAAGCGGTACCTATTTATCTATTTGCACCCGGGGGTGCTTTCGAACTGCTAGGTTGGCAGGCGCTGGGACCGAGCAACGGGAGCGCACCCCGCCGCGGGGATTCGAACCGCCGACCTGACGATCGGCAAGTCCTAGGCACTGAGGTTTTACCCACAGTGCCACCCACGTCCCTGAATCTGGCCCTACCCAGTTGGAATTCAGGCTTTGATAATAGACTGTCATTGACAGTAGACGGTTATTGCTGTTGTCGCTGGATCATCACCTTGCCATGGTGAATGGGCTTGCGCAATCCTATTGCGCAATCCTTGTGAGCGAAGCCGTGGGGAGTCTCATGCTCCCACCAGGGTCACCCAAGGCGGTAAGGTCAAAGGGGAGGAGCTAGACAAAGAATGATCCCAGAAATCTTCAAAGGCAAAATAGGTGGAAGGTAACAAGCTGTGTGTTACAACAGCTGTGAAGGCAGATGAAGGCCGCAGTAGATAAGAATCTACTGGTCACGTGATACTCATGCCATCGGAATAGAGCCTTACTGCAAAGACTGTGCATTGGTCGGCATGCACTGATCTACAGACATAAAACAAATTCACGCGTCTTCCCAAAACCCATCCCAAATCCAAACCCAAGAGAGTCCCATGGCGATCGGCAAATGGTAATGGGGACAGGACCGTGAAATCTGGAAGTCCCTAGTCATGAACCAGCACATGGGTGGTGGATACAGATTCAGATGAGCATCTGAGAGCATCAGCACTTCAGAACTGCGAAGCCGATTCCAGATTTTAAAATGTGCAGTTTTTATTGTATGGTTTTATGCATAATTGTTGTAAACCGTTTTGAGATTATTTTATGAATAGTGGTTTTGAGTAAATAATTTAAAAAAACAAAAAACCAAGTAGGGTCTGCAAGAAAATGTTGCAGCAGAGGGCACCTACAAAGATATACCAATCTTCTGGGAAAGCATACTACACATCCTCAGAAACATCATATGGTTACTATTGTTGTTGTTTAGTCATGTCTGACTCTTCGTGACCCTTCTCTTCGTTGCTTACTATTAGCAGTGGCGTAGCGTGCGGGGTGCAGGGGGGCCGGCGCAACATCTGGGGGGTAGGGTAGAGTTAGGGGGTGCAAATCCACAGGTTAGGGGGCGCAAATCCACGGGTTAGGGGGCGCAAATTACTTGCCTTGCCCCGGGTGCTGACAACCCACGCTACGCCACTGACTATTAGACTGCTGTTATTTGTTATTTATTACTGGCGGGTTTTCCCCCCTCTAGGGGAGAATGCTTGAGATTTTATGCCTCAGCTGCCGAAATAACTTTGCTCACCTCTGGTACTATGGACCTTGACTATGCATAGGTGCTATTTTCTGCAAAAATGACTCGGGCCAGCCCTGCGCACATACTGTATTTGAAAAGAAACTTCTGCACGTGCTCAGAGGCACTTATCATCCAGGTCCCGTGAAAAGGTAAGATACTCCATGCGTGTCGAAGAGTCAGATCATTGGAAACCACCAGAAAAAAATCTTAAAAGGAAACATTGGCAACACTGGCCCAGGGTGCTTGCGCTCGCTCCCGCTTCCCACCACCTTCCCCATCTCTGTGGTTGAGAAAACACAGAATATCAACTTAGTGCACAGCACGAAGAGCCACACTTCCTCAATCTGGCCATTTATCGGAGTCCCCGCCATGCATTCCCAATGCGATGCACCGTGGCGCTCGGGGGAAATTGCAATTGCAGGGAACAGACGCGCGCAGCTCCGGACATTGTTGGACTCCAACTCCCATGAGCCTCCGCCAGCATGACCAATGCTAGGAAGAAGGAGAACTGTAGTCCTGCAACCGCAGGAGGCCCACAGTCCCCAGCCCGGAACCTGGCTCAGTTTGGTACCCTCCTAATAATAACAACAACAACCACTTTATTACTTGTACCCCGCCCATGTAGCAGCCACTCTGGGCGGCTTCCAGCACATCTGAAAACATAAGATGGCAAATGATCACGCCGCCCGGGGCTGAAGGAAGCCGGAGCGCAGAGCCGGCAGCCGGGGAAAGAAGAGCCTGTTTTGCAAGGGCGCATTTTGCAACGGCCTTTGCGGCGACTTCCCTCGGCTTCGCAGTTCCTCTTCCACCTTTTCCCCTCCTCCCTTTCTTTTGCTGCTAGAGCAGCTCTCGCTGGGCGTGGAGAGGAGAGCATGCCAAAGGCGAAGCCGAGCAACCCTGCGGCGCCGCTAGAGCCAGTCTCCCTGCACGGGGCGAGCGCAGCAGCCTCCTCCTTCCTGGAAGCCCTTCAGGCAGGCGGGGCTATTCGCTGCCTTGCAGAGGCCGAGCCTCCTCCCGTTTGGGGCTGCATCCCTCACTCTTCCTTTCCTTCCTCCCTCCCTTCCCTCTCTCCGGTCCGTCTCTCTTTCGACTCCCGCCTCCCTCTTTGCGCGCAGGAGCCGCGTCTCCGGGTGAGTGGCGAGAGGCCGCGCGCCGTATTTATAGACAATCGCAGGCGGGGATAATAGGGGGGGACTGGCTCTACAGTGGCGCCGCCGGGGCAGGTCGCATTGTGGTATGTGGGGCAGGTGGTTGGGGGGGTGGAAAGGAGAAAGAGTGACAGGCGCCAGCCCCTCAGGCCCCAGAGGAACAGCGCCCTCCTGCAGACCCGCACGGAGGTCCTCGGGTGCTTTGCAGGCTCGCCAGATTTGGCTGGGAGAGAAGGGGTTTTTTGCGCGCCCTTGGCAACCTTCCCACACACCGGCCCCCCACCTCCCTCCTGCTCGGCCCTCTGACACCGTTCTCTGCCGAGTCGTTTTATTGCAAAGGGGGTGGGTGAAAAATGTAAGTGTCCCTGTGCCTGGGTGACTTCTTCAGTTGTACTTTCAAGGTGACCCCTGCATGCGCCCATCTCCTCCCTTGCCTGCTGCAAAACGCTGCTCTTTTATGTGTTTTGTGTATGTGTCTTTTGCTTGCCTAGGAGCCACTCCTTTCTTTCCGAAGCTAATCTCTGTGGCCTGCAAGGGCTGAGAAATCCAGGCAGCCAAGATGCCCCACGGTAAGCAGACAAGAGTGCTTCTTCTCAACGACATGGAAAAGCTGGACAAGACCCTCTTCCGGCTGGAGCAAGGTCAGTGTCCCAGGCGGCTGCTTGTGTGTTTAACAAGTTGCGTTGGATCCTTGTGCAAGAGGAAACTCAAACAGTTGTTAACTCTTCCATCTCGTCCTGTTTTCCTATGCACAGAGATTGATGTATGCTTTACAGAGGAAAAAATAGATTTTTTTAAAAATGGAGAGGCCTCTGCCCCAAGCAGCTTACACACAGTCAGCATGCAAACTGTAGCAACAGAGGAGCTTACTTCTAGGTAAATGGATCACATATGGCTGCCAGGAGTTAAGAAATGGGTCTTGTGAAAAAAGTTGGGTTTTGAGGAAGGCTTTGAAGGAAACAAATTAGGTGCATCATCTAGCTGGGACTGTGACCACTGACATTATAAATAACCTCAATAAATAAATCAGTCCTTTAACAGACCAAAGAGGCAATGGGAGAGGTGGGTGGAACCATTTAAGAAATGAGAGTTTAGTTGGCTGAGGAGTATGCATAATGCATAAAGAAGTCAATATGATCCATTAATTTTTCTGAAGCTGCTCCATGCTTTGCAAATGGTTTATGAATACAGCATTCCTCTGAGTGGTCATAAACTGACTAATTATATGGGAGGCTCCAGGCTTGCAGTGTTCTTCTTAAAAAACAAAAACGCTTAAGGGCTAAACTAAGTGTGTGTTGGCAAACAAGTCAAAGTGAACAGTTCACGATTTCTTTGTTTTAAAACAATAAGCAGAGGTGCTCTCAAATTGTACTGTTCGCTGCATGAAACAGGGTGGGTAGAGAATAGCTCAGGAATGGCAGGGGTACAATAAGCAGGGAAACATTAGCCACTTCTATCACTTCTGCCATACAAATTGTGCTTAGCACCTGCCAGTTCATTTTTGTTTTTCTGTTTTGTAATGGGAACAGAGTTAGTAATCACATGTTTGCCACTGAACCCTTAGCCTTGGAGGTATGGCATCTTAATGTGCCCTTAATAATTCCCAATGAACACAATGAAAGTGTGTTCTGAATAAACTTGTGCAGCTGTGTCTAAACATGGCTATAGTCTTGCAGTTAGTTGTAAATCTGCCAGTGTTGTCATCAAGGACATCTGTTACCAAGGTTTCTGCTGTAATTCTAAGCAGTTAGTGGGATTGGCTTCCAGCTAATTTTTCTTATGATGGATGTGCCATCTTCTAACATGGGAAGAACGTTCTGACCCTGAAAGTAAGATGCTAGGATTGCAGTCCTCAGAGGGATATACACAGGAACTGACCTCAGTCGGGCCCATCTGCTGTAGGAGGAAGTGCAATGACAGTTTAAGCTGTTGTAACTTTGAAGAAGATTCTATTGAAAGTTTGGAATGTAAAGAAGGGCAGTTTTGGATGTGGTGGTGAATGACATAGACTAGGGAAAAATTGGAATGCACTTTCATTCCCCCACAAGAGAGGGGGCATTAAATGTTATCGTAGTCATACTGGAGCTGCTGTTGATAGAGGCTGGTGCGTGGGTTCTGACTGCAGAATTGGAAGCCAAGTCCACAGAGTTGGCTTGCATAAATGTTATCCCAAGTGCTAAGCACCCACTTGCAGAAAATTGGTTACCATGCAGCTACAGTAACGTTTAGGGCTGCAGACGAATGCCCCAGTTAGCTGGGAGTGAGCTCTGTTCAGTTCAGTAGAATTTACAGTGCAATCAATCCTAACCATACCTACTCAGAAGTAAGTCATATCCAGATTTTAAAAGTTGCACCTCCTCTACGCAGGAGATGTTTCTGCAGTCTTGGACAGGGAACACACTAAAATAATACAGTGGTATCTCGGGTTACGAACTTAATTTGTTCCTGAGGTCCGTTCTTAACCCGAAGCCGTTCTTAACCTGAGGCGCGCTTTCGCTAATGGGGCCTCCCGCTGCTGCCATGCCACCAGCATGCGATTTTTATTCTCATCCTGGGGCAAATTTCTCAACCCAAGGTACTACTTCTGGGTTAGCGGAGTTTGTAACCCGAAGTGTTTGTAACCCAAAGGGTTACATACGCTTCAGGTTACAGACTCCGCTAACCCATAAATAATACCTCGGGTTAAGAACTTTGCTTCAGGATGAGAACAGAAATCATGCTCCAGCGGCACAGCAGCAGCAGGAGGCCCCATTAGCTAAAGTGGTGCTTCAGGTTAAGAACAGTTTCAGGTTAAGTGTAGACCTCTGGAACGAATTAAGTACTTAACCTGAGGTACCACTGTACTTAATTGATCGTGTAGGCTAGGAAATAGGTAGTTTGAAGCATTTGTGGTTCTTTATCTGTAACATCTTGGGTGCTCGTTTGTACATTAACAAGGCTATCTGTTGCTCAGAAGGAAGCTCCATTCAGGTGAATGAGACTTACCCCCATGTTACTTGTAAAGCATAGAATCCCAAGTACACAAACTGGACAACAGGCTCCATAGAAAAGAAGTAAACATAAAGCATGGTTAGGTTCAGGCTGTGAGAATTTTAATTGCTGAATGTCGAAGAACTTTTGAAGCCTCAAAATGTGTTACTTATTGAATTTTTATTTTCTTAAATTCCAGCTTTTCATTTATAAATTATGAGTCTCAAAAGTGGTTTCCCCACATCCATAAAACAAAATCAATAAACAACAGCAGTTAAAATTGACCCCAAATAGTAATGTAATCTCAACAACTACCCAGAACCAAAAATAATTCAACAAATTGTGCTCCTCTAAAACTAGGAACTTGCTCAGGTGTTTTGATTTTATAATTTGGAAAATGGCTAGGGGAGCACCTCAAGGGCAATGCACTATGACAGTGAAGGAAAATGTAGCTAGTTCTTGTCTGTATTTCTGCTTTGCAAGATAGAAAAAAAAAACGATTTGGGAAAACTTTTAAAATAGAAAAAGCCATGCACTTCCACATAGCAGAAAGAACTAACAGATAGACGGTGTAACTAATATGAGCTATGCATTTTTAGTCTGCATGGGTTTTAGGGAATAAGATATCAGCAGCAAACATCTCTGCAGTCCGATCTATGTTTAGCAAACTATAAACAAACTTGTCAAGCCTGTAGCAAAAGCACAAATGACCTGATCTTGATTTATTTTTATAGACATTGTTATGAAGGCAAAGAACCTTAGGCTTAACAAATTATTATTATTATTATTACAATATTTATTAAATTGGTATACCATACCCTATCCGTAAATCTCAGGGCGGTTCACAACACAAAAACATAAGATTAAAAAAAAACGCAAAATGCATGATGAAAACAAGAACAAAAATAAACCACTAACCCCACAACACATTTAAGATGGTATTGGATGTAATCAGCCAAAGGCCTATTTAAAGAGGAATGTTTTTGCCTGGTGCCTAAAGGTGTAAAATGAAGGCGCCAGCCGAACCTCCCTAGGGAGAGTATTCCACAGACAGGGAGCCATTGCAGAAAAGGCCTTTCCCAAATATCTTCACGCTGCTTACCAATTCATTTCTGTGTCAGTAAATGAATGTAACAGATGCAGCCAGTGTGGTGTAGTGGTTAAGAGCGGTGGACTCGTAATCTGGGGAACCTGGTTCGCTTCCCCGCACCTCCACCTGCAGCTGCTGGGTGACCTTGGGCCAGTCACACTTCTCTGAAGTCTCTCAGCCCCACTCACCTCACAGAGTGTTTGTTGTGGGGGAGGAAGGGAAAGGAGAATGTTAGCCGCTTTGAGACTCCTTAAAGGGAGTGAAAGGCGGGATATCAAATCCAAACTCTTCTTCTTCTTCATCATCATGGACTACCCATGTATATATTTGTACAACTTCATTCTGGTATTGCTTTTGAGCTGGCTCAGTTCCATATCTTCTTTGAAACAGTTATAAAATGTTGCTCTCTTGTATAATTTCGTAAATTGTGTGTAGTACTTTATGAGCTTTGGAGGCCACAGTAGCCAAGGCTGTTTTGTTTTGGATGAACAGATACTTTGTGTGGTGCTGGATTTTTAAAGAAAACAATCTCTGTGTGAGTGCTTTGTTCTTTGTTGTTCATGGCTCCTTCTCGCATATGGTTTGCAAGATCTAGGCCTTGGTCATTAGTGGCTCTTAATGAGTGAACAACTATACCGTTCTGTTCATATCTGTAGCTCAATCGATGGAGCTGGTTGATGTCTAAATATTTAATTTCCAGCATTCATCTGCCCTGAGAGCTAATGCATATAACCACATTGGCGTCTTTCAACCTGTGCAGCCCTTCCTTTCCTCTGTGGATAAACAGAACTCATAGCAAACAAACCAGCCATTTCCTCAGCAGTCCTTTCTGGCAGTTGGCTCATCATTCCATGTTGATAAGTTTTAAGATACAGGTGTTTGCGCTCTAACTGTTGCCTGTCTTGCTCTGTTCAGGTTTTGAACTACAGTTCCGTCTGGGGCCTACCTTGCAAGGCAAACACGTTACCGTGCATACCAACTACCCAGCTTCTGGAGAAGGGTTCAACCGTCACAAGTTCAGGTGCCTGTCGTGGCACAACCCAACTGGGAAAGAAGATGATTCTGACAAATACTGCAAACTAGATCTCCAGATCTCTGGGTCATACCAGTATTATTTTAGTCATGAGTAAGTAATGGTTGGATCCAGAGGAAGATACCATAAGCACCTCCTGTTTCTTATGCTGTCGTACCTTCGATCTCAGACGCCTTGGCTCCCGAACAAATCGGCTTCTGATCGTTCGAAACCCGGAAGTGAGTGTTCCGGTTTCCGAATGATTTTGGAAGCTGCTTCTCTGGCTTCCGATTGGCTTCAGGATGACCCTGCAGCCAATCAGAAACCGTGTCTTGGTTTTCAAACAGTTCCAGGAGTCAAACAGACTCCCAGAACACATTCTGTTCGAGAACCAAGGTACGACTGTATTGGGAGTGGTTCACATCTTAACCCTGCTGGCAGTCCTTTTTGTGTGACAGAGGAGTAGGCCGCAAACCTTAAGATAGCCCAGGAGGCTGGTTCTCTATGCAGAGGTTTGTGTGTGTCTCCCCCCCACCTCAAAAAGAGATGGGGAACAGTCAAGTAGTTAGGTCTATATGTGTATTGACTTACTGTGTTGATTGCCTCCCTCAGACATTGAGTTAAGCAAAACTAGATGCTACCTTTCTTGTGTGGTTAGCAAACAACAATATATGTTGGTCATTAAAAAAAAAATTAAAATACTAGGTGCAGTGGGGGCTGGTTCTCATTGGACCACAACATGTGAAAGCTGGAGGTTTTCCTCTCCAGTTGTGATCTCTCTGAAAATGTGGCCTTGTACTGCAGTTAGCGCCAGGGGAGAAGGGAATTCACATTGGCACAAATGGGCCTTTTCCCTCCCAGAGCTAACTGCAACACGCAGTGTTTTTTGTTGAGAGCACAGCTGGGAGGGAAGAGTTAAACCTCCCCTCTCAATGTGGTGGAGGCCTAATGAGAATCCTTTTCCCACCCCTTCCCTAGTACTTAATTTGGGAGCGGGGAGAGAGAAAGAGACAAGGCTGCTAACCAGTCGAGGAAGGTAACATGTAGTTTGGCCTAAGATAACGTTTGACAAAGGCACTCCACATAACAAGACTATATACGTAGAGACTAAATTTGCTATTTTGTCCTCTACCTCTTTCTGAGGTGAGAAGAGGCACACAAGCCTCAGGTGTGCATTGCTGACACGTAAAGAGAAGTTGCTAATAAAGGAAGACGAAGACCTCTGGTTTATTGAAAATGCAGTCCTTCATATTGAAAAAAATTGGTGGCATATTCTTATTGCATGTGAACGTCAAAGAGGAAATGTAAAACCACATCTGTTTATAAGTCATTTAAAAGAAGATCCCAGTACTGTTTTAAAAGTTAAATTCTCAGATATTGTTTGCTAGGTTTGTCATATTAGGAGGCAGTCTGTGGTATTTACAACCTTTAGGTTTGTTTTCAATAAATGTTGGGTGTTAGTGCTGATCTTCAAATGCCAGGAAAAGATCAGTTCAGCGACTTAAGAGGTCAGCAGTTGTGCATGTCATGGTTCTATGTGTTTTCCTTTTTGAAACGCCACAATGAGTTTTTAAAACCTGCATATCATCAATGTTGGTTTTCCAGCCAAGCGCACCAATACTCCTGAGGTATGCTGCCTTTTGAGTGCAGGGTGCATGTTCCAGACCAGCTCATTGACCTTGCCCCGTTTTCTGGGCTTCTCTACTCAGGTTACTCTAAAGGCAGGGAAGTGCTCCTGCAAGTCAGACAGCTATGAGGATACAGTATGGGAAAATGTAATAGGAGACCCAGAATACATACAGTTTCTCTGCAGGAAGATCCTGGAAACTTCTGTGCGGATTACAAGCTGCTTGCATAAATCTTCAGACGGAGAGATACTTAAAAAAGCACCCATGTTATTCTTGCTTTTTTTAAGGAGAGGCTCTGTATCTCCATAATTTACAAAACAAAAGCCTTTTACATCTCTTGTGGCAGAATGGTTGTGTGTGAGCTGGAAAGTCTGCTTTGAGCAAGCTGTCATGTCCCAGCCTGAATCTGCAACAAAGCCATAATAGTGGCTTATGATCCCCAATATTTTATTTATTTGGGTATTTTTTCATCATTGCTTTTCAGGACCAAGGGGCGACTCAGAGATATTCACAGTTAAGGGTCATAAAAAAATATAATTTAAAACAGTTACCCGTATTTTTCGCTCTATAAGACGCACCAGACCACAAGACGCACCTAGTTTTTGGAGGAGGAAAACAAGAAAAAAATATTCTGAATCTCAGAAGCCAGAACAGCAAGAGGGATCACTGCGCAGTGAAAGCAGCAATCCCTCTTGCTGTTCTGGCTTCTGGGATAGCTGCGCAGCCTGCATTCACTCCATAAGATGCACACACACATTCCCCCTTACTTTTTAGGACGGAAAAAGTGAGTCTTATAGAGCAAAAAATACAGTAAATCATCCAGCCACAAATCAAAGCAGTAGCAGTTAAAATTGTGGACAGCCGTCCTATTCAATTAAAAACAACTTGGAATAGTAAAATCTTTAAGGCCTGCTTGAACACAACTAGAGGGGTGGGGTCCAGAGGCATGCAGGGCATGTGGAGCATTTTGAACACTATAAATCAGGCTTCCTCAAACTTGGCCCTCCAGATGTTTTGAGACTACAGTTCCCATCATCCCTGACCACTGGTCCTGCTAGCTAGGGATCATGGGAGTTGTAGGCCAAAAACATCTGGAGGGGTGAGTTTGAGGAAGCCTGCTATAAACTGCTTTATAATTATAATTGCAGCAGCAGGGAAACAGTCTCATAATGTCAGGAAGGTCACAGGTGAATTTGAGATGGTTCCTGGGGGAAACTCCTCAATTCTTTATAAAACATGGGCTAAATGCATTTGACTTTCCTAGCATTCCTATTTCAGCCATTCAACAGTTTTTATTCTATGTTTGGCTTCTTTTAAGAACAATTCTATGTATATATACAAACATCTATTAAGTACAGTGGGGTTTACTCTTCCGGGTTAGTGAGTATAGACTTGCAGGCTTAAAGGGTTCTTTTAAAAAGCAGTATCTTTGAGCTTCAAAGTACTGTAAATGCTTTCTGATTCCCTTAAAGACATTAAAATAATAGCAAGCACATTAAAATAGAATAGCAAGCAGAAAATATCTTGTTAGGTCTTGGTAATAATAGGTGGTTGACTCCAGCATTTATTAGCTTTTGTATTGATAAAAGATGTGTGTGTGTGTTCTTGCAGAGATAAGAAAAGCGGTGGAGGTTACATAGTTGTGGATCCTATTTTGCGTGTTGGTGCTGACAATCATGAATTGCCCCTGGATTGTGTTACACTCCAGACATTCCTGGCTAAGTGTCTGGGACCATTTGATGGATGGGAAGATCGCCTTAGAGTTGCAAAAGAATCTGGTAATAAACACATTGACTCCCAAATCAAATCTCTGGTATATAGCACTGATTGACTGACTGTATTTAAATATCCTATTTCTTCCGGGGAGCTCAAGGCAATACACACATGGCTCCCAGGCAAATCTCCCATTTGGATGCTAACCAGACCCAGACCTGCTTGGCTTCACCAAGCTTGCTACATGCTTTATGAAGTGTTGCTTTCAGTACTCAGCAAGGAGCAGGTGGCGCTGTGGTCTAAACCACCGAGCCTCTTGGGCTTGCCGATCAGAAGCTCGGCGGTTCGAATCCCCACGACGGAATGAGCTCCCCTTGCTCTGTCCCAGCTCCTGCCAACCTAGCAGTTTGAAAGCATGCGAGTGCAAGTAGATAAATAGGTACCGCTCCAGTGGGAAGGTAAACAATGTTTCTGTGCACTCTGGCTTTCATCACGGTGTCCTGTTGCACCAGAAGCGGTTTAGTCATGCTGGCCACATGACCTGGAAAGCTGTCTGTGGACAAATGCCAGCTCCCTCAGCCTGAGAGCGAGATGAATGCCACACCCCATAGTCACTTTTGACTGGACTTAACCATCCAGGGGTCCTTTGCCTTCAATACTTAAGACTGCCCAGTCTACTATAAGTGTCATGTTAATACATTTCATTCTTGCTTTGTAGGTTACAACATGGTTCACTTGACACCAGTCCAGAAACTTGGTTTATCAAGATCATGTTATTCATTAGCTGATCAGCTGGAAATAAATCCTGATTTTTCAACCCCTAACAAAAAGTGTTCTTGGAGTGAGCTTGGACAACTAGTGGAAAAAATGAAAAATGAATGGAATATGCTTTGTATTACTGATGTAGTCTACAATCACACTGGTACGTTCATTTTTGCTGTAATTTGAATTTAACCTCAAGGGTGAAAATGCATAGGGTAATTGTATCTCTGTCTTATCCACTGCACTTAACAAATGCACACATTTGTATCCAGCAACTTTTGCATGCATGTGGAAACTTCACAAAGACCAGTCGTGTCCAGGAGTTATAAAAAGAGAATTTTAAAAATATATTTTTAAGAATTAGTTCGAGCCAGGCAGTAAATTTCACTCTAGGCTCTGGGTGTTGTTTAAAACTGTATTTTACTTAAATAACCCAGAAAAAAATAGGGGATGGCGTTTGGTGGTGATCTTAAGATTTGTAACTATTTAAACATTTTTAATTGACTTGTTTTAAAAATGCTTTGAGGGTTAAAGCTCCTGCAAGCACGAAATGTTGTGTCACTGTTACCCAAGAGAAGAAAGCCCTTTCTTTTTTTTCAGTTTCTGAAAGGGGTGGTGGGGTGGAGGACATTTCCATGCCAATTTTCAGAACCGGCCAAAAGTATTGCAAAAATAGAAGCATTTGTGCTGCTAAGTAGAGACTGACGAAAGTGTCCAAGTGGAACGTAGCCTCATTTTGTCAGTTCAATTGGCTGGCTGCTTTTACCGCTGATGGCAGAGCTCCATGTTTATAAAGGTCAAACCTTCAGTGAAAAGTAAGATCTTCGTGGCTTTAGAATGCCAGGTTCTAAAGGATCTTGAGTTTCAATGTTGGAGGACAATTTTAGGTTAAGGAAGAACAACTTGCACCACAACAGAGGTGCTGTTCTTCCCTAGACAGTTTTCTCTGTTTCCTTGATATCCATGCAAGGGCCAGGCTTTATTTTCTGTCACTCCTATGTCACACACACACATACACACACACACACACACAGAGAGAGAGAGAGAGAGAGAGAGAGAGAGAGAGAGAGAGCGCACTAATTGAATGCCCCCCTCCAGCAGGCTTATTGAGACACACATGTACAATGGTACCTCGGGTTAAGTACTTAATTCCTTCCGAAGATCCGTACTTAACCTGAAACTGTTCTTAACCTGAAGCACCACTTTAGCTAATGGGGCCTCCCACTGCTGCCGTGCCACCGGAGCACAATTTCTGTTCTCATCCTGAAGCAAAGTTCTGACCTGAAGCAATATTTCTGGGGTAGCAAAGTCTGTAACCTGAAACGTATGTAACCCGAGGTACCACTGTACCTCAATGATGGGCTGGTGAACCTTGAACTGCTTGCATCGGGAGAATCTTTGGGTCTGGATGATGGTTTGAGATGTAGAACATAATCACTGGATATATTACAGCTATCAAGTGATGAATGCATATTTGAGCTTGCACTTATCCCTGGAGAACTGTATCAGCACAAGTCTCACTCAGTGGAATAACCATTTTTTGAGAAGAAGTTTTTTTTTTTTTTTGCAGGGTTCCTTAGTTCCTAGATGTGGGTCTTTCAACATTGTCTCCTTTGATTACAAAATTTAATAAGCTATGCATGTAGTACAATTTCAGTAGTTGGCAAAGTTCTTTCCGAAAAGGAACATAACTTGCGTGTGTGCTCTTCAGAATTTTGGGAAATGTTTTTATGGCAATGGCGGGGAAGTGACTAAAAATTGGTGTTGATGCTTTCCTTGACATTGCAAAGTATATATGAAGGACAACATTTAAACTTCTAAAGATCTAGGGCTGGATTCAGCTATAAGGTTCCATTAGTGGAAGCCAGTGCAAGGACTGCCACTAGTGCAATGGTTATCCCCATGTGTAACACTGCATCTCCCCCAGTTCTGCTTTGGAGGGTCAGGAAAAACCCCAGATCACCCCATGATGGGGAGCACAATCATTTCTGCTTGCCCAAAAGAACGATCTCGTTAGCACTACGTTGAAGCCTACCCAATACTTGTGAGTGTTCGCATCAGAAGAAGAAGAAGAGTTTGGATTTGATATCCCGCCTTTCACTCCCCTTCAGGAGTCTCAAAGCGGCTAACATTCTCCTTTCCCTTCCTCCCCCTCAACAAACACTCTGTGAGGTGAGTGAGGCTGAGAGACTTCAGAGAAGTGTGACTGGCCCAAGGTCACCCATCAGCTGCATGTGGAGGAGCGGAGACGCGAACCCGGTTCCCCAGATTATGAGACTACCGCTCTTAACCACTACACAACACTGGCTCTCAGGCTGATTAGTAATGACAGGTTATTGGAAAAGCACCTGAGCAATTAACATTAGAAAAGAGGTATAACTTTGGCTGATTGCCGCCATTGAAAAACTCACTTGCCAACTGCATCCGGCAAAAGGCCAAGCTACAGATAAGGACTTTGAAACTTGGCAGGGCTTTATTGCTTTAGCACTTGGTTGCTGATTCATATAGAAAAGAATGAGCAGCAAATCTCACCGCTGTGGAACAGAAAGATTTATAATATCCCAGTAGTGATTCTTGAACGAAGCAGAATATGTGACATATCCAATGTAAGACTTCCTAGTTTCCTGTCCATTCAGAATCTTAACTTTCATACATACACTCCATAGAGGTAATCGGGAGGATAATGGAAGCGCCATCCTGAGGTGCTATGTGCTTGATATTTAATTTTTTCCCCCTTGCTCATTGTGTATCTCTTTGTTTTCTCCAGCTTCAAATAGCGAATGGATAACTCAGCATCCAGAATGTGCATACAACCTGGTTAATTCTCCTCACTTGAAACCAGCCTGGCTTTTGGACCGAGCCCTGTGGCATTTAACCTGTAAAGTGGCTGGTGGGAAATGCAGCGACAAAGGCGTTCCTCCGCTGCTTGAGAATGAACACCACTTGAATGTAAGAAATAAACACATAAAATATCGCTTGATGGGACACGGGTGGTGCTGTAGGTTAAACCACAGAGCCTAGGACTTGCCGCTCAGAAGGTTGGCGGTTCGAATCCCCGCAACAGGGTGAGTTCCTGTTGCTCGGTCCCTGCTCCTGCCCACCTAGCAGTTCGAAAGCACCTCAAAGTGCAAGTAGATAAATAGGTGCCGCTCCGGCGGCAAGATAAATGGTGTTTCCGTGCGCTGCTCTGGTTCGCCAGAAGCGGCTTAGTCATGCTGGCCACATGACCTGGAAGCTGTACGCCCGCTCCTTCGGCCAATAAAGCGAGATGAGCGCTGCAACCCCAGAGTCGGCCACGACTGGACCTAAGGTCAAGGGTCCCTTTACCTTTACCTATATCGCTTGATAACACGTGCTGTCACTGAATGGAAGGGAAGTCTAATTTATAATCTGTGGAACTTCTAACTGTTTCGCTTTTCGGATTGCCTTTCTGTGGGAGGACTAAAAGTTCATTTCCTTCAGTATGGCAGTAGTCTTTATATATAACAAAAAAGACGGCATCTGTATGCTAATCCTTCCTATTGTACTTCATAATATTTGTCTTGAGTACAGTTATATTGGGTTAGATCCAATGTGTGGCAATTCTAAGGTTACCAGATTTTTTTTCAGAGAATCCAGGGATACTTTTCAACTTCAATGGATTTTGTATGGGGACTGATTTATAAATCCGGGGACTGTCCCCGGGAAACAGGGACATCTGGTAACCTTAAATTAGACTCCTGTTTGCACAGCAGGACTTTCCATTCCTCTCTTCCCGCTCTTGCCTCTCAAGAGATGTCTTGTTGCAAAAGGAAAAGAAGTGTTGTTATGCAACAAGACAGGCTTTGCCCATCTTAGTTCCAGGGTATATGTTTTTTTTTAAAAAAAAAGTTTTTCTTTCTGTCTCTGTATTGCAAGTGGTCTTACCATGAATATTTTGTAGAATAGTGACTCATAAGTTCATATAAAAGTAAGTCCTATAGGTACTAGGGTTCAGCTCAAAACTTTCCCTGTTTGTTTGTTTTTCTAAATAAATAAAGTATTTGCTGCTGGATTCTGTGTTTTCCTGTGGAACAGTATAAATGCTTCACAGAGGGTTGTGTATGTAATAAAGGAATGATGGCTCGGAACAGTTTTGGCGCAGGAGCATGTATAATTAATTTTTGCATATGGCACTGAATTTTGTTTACCTGCCTGACGTGCTGCTTTTATTTTTACAGAATGTCCGCAAAGTCATTTGGGAGGATATTTTCCCGAAGCTAAGATTATGGGAATTTTTCCAAGTAGATGTTAACAAAGCAGTCCAGCAATTTAAAACTCTGTTGACTCAAGGTAAAAAAAAAACCTTATAACTCTCAGCATGAACACATGCCACCTGGGATCCAGGTTGGCTTTCGCTAGACCAGTGGAATTTTTAACTACCTTTCTTGTAGCATGTTGCAAATAAAGCTACTTTCAAATGTCCCTTCCGTTCCCAAAAGTAGCTTGTTACGGGGCAAGAGGACATCTTGGGGAACAGGATTCAGCTGGTGGGGCAGATTCAGAGCTTCCCCATCCCTGGCAGGCCACTTTGAGAGGGTCTATGCCCTGGTATCTGATTAGCTATTCTTCTTTTGCAGTGTGGCCAGAGTTCAAGTGTAGAAAGTAGCTCAAGCTAAATGGGATGTGTCTGTGTACATATGGTTATACATGCTGAGAAATGACCATGGGAGTCAGGGGGCAGGTGCGTGCAGGGGACTCCCTGGTCCTGAATGGGGTAACTGTGCCTCTGAAGGACCAGGTGCGCAGCCTGGGAGTCATTTTGGACTCCCAGCCGTCCCCACCCCCATAGTTCAGCCCAAACACTGAGGTCCAGCTCCAAGGGCCTTCTGGCGGTTCCCTCCCTGCGAGAAGTGAGGTTACAGGGAACCAGGCAGAGGGCCTTCTCAGTAGTGGCGCCTGCCCTGTGGAACGCCCTCCCATCAGAAGTTATGGAAATAAACAACTGTCTGACTTTTAGAAGACATCTGAAAGCAGCCTGTTTAGGGAAGTTTTAAATGTTTGAGCTTTTGTCGTGTTTTTAATATTCTGCTGGGAGCCACCCAGAGTGGCTGGGGAAACCCAGCTAGATGTGCGGGGTATAAATAATAAATTATTATTATACTATTATTATGCTTTAGGAGCACTGAAAGTGAACTTTGGGGGGGGGGCTATTTTGATTATTTTAGAATGGAAGGAGTCTGTCCACTGTGCAACAAGTTAGACTGCTGGGTAGCATTTGGATCTGTGAGTTCCTTGGCTTTCAGAATAATAAAGAACTGCCCAGTCATGTAGGCAATAAAATGCTTTTAAACTCATTTAAAAATATTTTGTTTCTTAAATCAACAACAGGTGGTTCTAAAGTTAAAACTGACCCCAATCAACATCTTGCAATTGTTCAGGATCCTGAATTCAAGAGACTCGGCTGTACTGTAGATATGAACATTGCATTGAACACCTTCATACCTCATAGGTATGTCCTTGCTCAAAGTATTTTTAAACACTGAAACTTCTTGGTGGCACATGCTTTTCCAGGAGGGGAGAGTCAGACCTGTCATTCAAGGGTCAGAAAATTGGGTCTGCTCCATTCACAGAAAAACGAGGAGCCTAATAAATGCGCTGCGAAAACTGCACAGCTAGTGGCACCTCGTTCAATCTAACTGGCTGTAGCATTTGCATGAAACACACCCACTCAATTTGGTATGAAACAGGTTGCTTAGCACCTGAATTTTCTGTTCTTACTTGGAAGGCTCATTGTCTGGTATGTCACATGTTGTATAGTTCTTATAGAGTGCTGTTCCCATACATATATTTAATGCAAAAGATGTACAGAACAAACTATTCCAGATTCACCAAAGGTGAATGTTTGATATCAAAGGTAGCTTGAATGAGAAAACTTACAAATAGGCCTTGACTGTTTTAGACACAAATTGATTTTGCATCAACTCGATGTTGACATTTGGAGTGTAAGGAGACATCAACTTCCTCATGGCTGTGCATGAATTAAACTCAGAACTCCCGACACGTTTATTTGAGTGGCATTTCAATGTTTCCATGCATTGTTGTTTTCAGCAATGGGCCTGCAGCAATCGAGGAATGCTGTAACTGGTTCCGCAAGAGAGTTGAAGAACTAAACGGTGAAATGTACAGGCAGACAAACTACCATCAAGAGCAGGTGATAACAATAAGACATATTTGAAGTTCATGCTTGCATTCATTTGTTCATTATTTGTAGCATCCACTGAACTGTTAAAGCTGTGCTGAAATGACTGCTTTTACTGGCTTCCAGGCGGCCAATTGCGTTGTGGCGACGGTGAACTATGAACGACTGGCTGGGCATGGTCCTAAATTAGGTCCCGTAACCCGAAAGTTTCCTTTAGTTACGAGGTATTATATCTTCTGCACTCAAAATAAAATGTCTTTGGTGATGGATAAAAATGGTTGGTGTTTGGTAATATGTAATATGTCAGAAAGTATAGATTGTAGAACAAGACTCTGACTTTGAGTGCGTGGCATGTGTATTTTTGTTTAATAAGCCAAGATATACACACACCCTCACTCAAACATGCGCACAGCCCCTTCTCTCCTTTTGCAGCATGCATGTGTTAAACCTAGATGTCTCCAATTAATCAGTATGCCGGTGTGATGTAGTGGCTAAGAGCGGTAGACTCGTAATCTGGGGAACCAGGTTCGCGTCTCCGCTCCTCCACATGCTGGGCGACCTTGGGCTAGTCACACTTCTCTGAAGTCTCTCAGCCTCACTCACCTGACAGAGTGATTGTTGTGGGGGAGGAAGGGAAAGGAGAATGTTAGCCGCTTTGAGACTCCTTCAGGTAGTGATAAAGTGGGATATCAAATCCAAACTCTTCTTGTCTTCTTCTTCTCTGAATACCAGCTGCTGGGGAATGTGAATGGGAGAGTACCAGCGTGCTCAGGTCCTTGCAGGCTTCCTGTAGGTATCTTGCTAGCCATGACTAGGATAGAATGTGGAACTAGAAGAGCCTTTGGTCTGTTTTAAACATAGCTTCCTGTTGCATCCAACTCTGGTAGCCAGGTTAAAAACAAAGTAGGATCATAAGACACAGCTTTTGAAGTCTGTTTAAAATCCTGGCTCGTTCTGAACATGTTAGCCACTGTTTCTTGGTTTGGGTAAGAGGGGGAACTATGGTTCATTGGAGACTTCCTTGTTGAAATGCAGCATGTGACAAATGGAGGAAAGAAAGGACTCACCTAGGTATTCTGAAAATTACATTCAACTAGGTATACTGAAAATTTCAGTCAAATTCTGTGGACATCTAAGATGTGCTGCTGAATGTTGGTAGTCATCTAAATTTGATTGTGTGGCTTCACTTGTGCATCTGTTTTTGGATGTTCATGAAGTTTCACTGAAATGGTGAGCGTTCATGTGTGTGGATATAATACATATTTCACCCAGTGTTCATCAATTAGAGCAGTGAGATTTGGGTCTTTTTGCAGGGGTTGGTGGATGTCAGATTTGGGGGGGGGGGGGCAATCGTCAGTCATTTGACCCAAAGCCTCTTAAACGTATTAAAGGCTTGAAGGCCTTTGGAGAAGCAGTTAGAAATTTAAACACACAAATAGTTTAACTTAAAATATGTCAAGAGACTGAATTAAAAACTTGTGTTTCACTGTTTAGAAAGATTTGTTTTTAAAAGAGTGTTTACAAGTTTTGAAAGCTAGGATTCATCCATCTACTTGCTTGATATATGTGAAACTGTAGATGTAATATAATCTTCAGTGGGATTTCTGATATTCATAAAGTACTGGGTTACTGTGTGTGGAATTTGGGCCTCACGGTTTGCTAGAAGAGACAAAAAACTCAACTCCAGACAAAAGCCCCCAGTATTAAGCTGATTGTGGCAGAAAGGGTTTACAATATTGTAGGGACGTCCTTTATGAAAAACACTTTTTTTCTTTCTGGTACGAGGCATTTCAATTGTCATTATATACAATCTGATGCTCTAAAATGGATGGGGAACCTGTGGCCCTCCAGATGTGCCTGGGCTGCAGCTTCGATCAGGCCTAGCCAGCATAGGCAATAGGCAGGGATGGTGTAGCCCTCAAACATCTGGAGGGCTATGGGTTCGCTACCTCGGCTCTAAAAAGTACTTTCCGTACTTTACAGCTACTTTACATACCCATTTAAAGAGCTAACCTTGGAAGAAGAAGAACGCATGATGCATCAACCTGACAAAGCAAGTTATTTCATGGCCTACAACGGTTGGGTGATGGGAGATGACCCTTTAAGAAATTTTGCTGAACCAGGTGGGTGACTCTGAAAGTTATATATACCTGTTTTTAAAATGCCTTTTACTAGCGTAGGCGAACAGGGATGTTGTGCCCATTCTCAGTTATACTGCAACTTCTTATTGCAGTACCTTGAGTAGACTCCTAGACGCCTTTCAATAAGACATTGGCTTCCTAAGAACTGTCTGCGTTTCAGGAATTTCTTTGCCCAAGGATCAATCCATCCCTGTCCCCATAGCATTGCAAGCTGTGGGTGAGGCTGCCATTGCAGAGACTTTGGGGTGATGAAGTACAGTTGGGAACCAGTGCAAGTATGTTTTAAGTTCATGTTATCAGTAAGTGCATAGGGAAAAGTAAGTCCCCTAAATTGTAATAAATAAACTAACACATGTTAGCTTTGGAATTTCTGATCACTTAAATAAGAGTTGTTGCAAAGTATGGCGGGCTTAGATTTGAACTATCATTTTTGTCCTGTTGTTGTTCTAAAACTGATTTTATGTGCATGGGCATAGCCAGGACTTTTGCTGCGGGGAAGGCTTGGGGGGGGGAATCTAATTTGTATTAATTTGTATTTATTTAGGGGGAGCGCCTGCCCCCTCCTTGGCTACGCCCATGTGTGTACATATTGCATGTATTAAAATAATTTTAACAGTTGTAAATATGTTTATTGTAAATTGCTTCAGGGTGCCTGGTGGAATGAGGTTCATAAATGAAATAATAAACAAATCAATAAAACTTTCCATTCTGAGTTTTGATGTTACACAGATTAGTTCCGCATGTTTTTCTAGTTTGGCGTAAGTTGAAATGGCCTTTGTTTCTATCGCTGGTAAGAATGCTGAAAACCACAACTACAACATCATGGCGTAAATTAGTATCTCTCCACCTTTTTACAGGTTCCCATGTTTACTTGAGAAGAGAACTCATTTGCTGGGGTGACAGTGTCAAGCTACGTTACGGGAACAAACCAGAAGACTGCCCTTATCTCTGGGCTCACATGAAAAAATACACCGAGTTGACTGCCAAATATTTCCATGGAGTGCGGCTTGACAACTGTCACTCGACACCTCTTAACGTAGCTGAGGTATAGAAAAATTTAAGTGCCTCCATTGCAGCCCTGTACACAAACACACAAGAGAGAGGAAAAATTTTGGAACCGTTTTAAAACTTATGTCTGTTCCAGCCGATGCTCATCACAAATGTTTCATCTTTGTTTCATTTTTCTGATGCCTCGGCTGCATGTGCAGGGCTCTTTGAACATGCTTTCTAGATCCTGGGTTCTTTTGGTCATGTTAGCAGTAGAAAAGCTGCTGTTTTTTCCTCACCCACATGCAGGTGCGGCACAATCCTGGGCATCTTAAAAGGTAAAGGGCCATTAGGTCCATTCGTGGCCAACTCTGGGGTTGCGGCGATCATCTCGCTTTATTGGCCGAGGGAGCCGGCGTACAGCTTCCGGGTCATGTGGCAAACCAGAACAGCACACGGAAATGCCGTTTACCTTCCTGCCGGAGTGGTACCTATTTATCCACTTGCACTTTGACGTGCTTTCGAACTGCTAGGTTGGCAGGAGCAGGGACCGAGCAACGGGAGCTCACCCCGTCATGGGGATTCGAACCGCCGACCTTCTGATCGGCAAGTCCTAGGCTCTGTGGTTTAACGCAAAGCGCCACCCGCGTCCCTTCCTGGGCAGCTAACTCAGATGTAAACCCCAGCGTGCTAAGTGAGGCTTTCTACTAGGCAAGAGTGCAAAAGATAGCAGCCTAGCAGTGTAACCTTGTGCATGTCTACTCGGAAGTGAAGTCCAGTTGTGTTCGATGGGCCGTACTCCTGGGTAAATGTCTGTAGGACTGCAGCCAGAGTCATGGGTTTTGTGGTGCAGCAGTTGGGAGTTGTTAGACTTGCGCAGGTACAACCTGCTCAGCTGAAATCCCTGCTCAGCTATGAAGCTTGCTGGATGATTTTCAGTTAGGTCACATTGGAAGGATGGAGCTATTTCCCAGGATTTTTGTGAGGTGATATAACTTGAATAACTCTATACACACACACATTGCCTTGAGAGTGATGGGATAACATAGAAAATAAGCAAAGGTTGGAAGTAGTTAACCTTGTAAACCAATGAGTTCTTCAGTAAATCAACTTGGAAAACACAGAAAAATAGGAGTGAGAATAGGGCCTTATCTACACCATGTTGCAATATATATTGTAGGTTTTTATCATCCGTGTGCTGTTTAATTTTCTGTTCACTGGTTAAGATGAAAACGTTGCTCAGAATTTATAAACAACTTTTTGAGGTCCAGTTACAAAGCCAGCCTTATAAGCACCGCTGAAAGCAGTTAGACTTGATGTCTGTTGTGATTAATTTGGCTATTGCCAAAAATGAACCTACTCACAAAGAAATATGTGAGATAAATTAGAGAGAAACAAATTTTCTCTCTAATTTTTGAGCACATATTAAAGTTTCTAATTTGACATATTTGAGCTTTATTCTTCCTTCTAGGAATGAATAAATCCCCCCCCCGAAACTTCAAAGTGATAATTTTGTGTATAATCTTTGCCGATGTTTATCCTGTTACAGGATCCACAGTTGCATTTCTGCACACAGTTATTATGGAACTGGTCCAGCCAAGCTGGATGACATTTTAAAGTCACAAAACTTTATTTCAGTTGAAGAGTTAAAAAATGGCAGAATCATGTCCACTCCTTGCTCCCCCCTCCACTACACACATTCTCATCTCTTTAGCTTGTTTTAAGAACAGTGCTGTAACTGGGTAGCATTTGTGCCATATGCTATTGGAAAGCACATGTTGTAAGGAAGCTGGTTTTTTTTATATAAAAAAATGTATTATGATCTGTAGGAGATGCTGGCAGCAGCCAGGTCAGTCAGACCTAATCTTTACGTGATAGCAGAACTCTTCACTGGAAGTGAGGTCATTGACAATGTCTTTGTCAACCGCCTTGGGATTACCAGTCTGATTAGAGGTACCAAAACCATGCTTGAAAGGTTTGTTGCAGGATTGCTGTGTTTTGTATACATATATGAAAGTCAAAAATCTCTTTACGTGGAACTAACTTTGTGTTATTATTTGCATTTATTCTTGTGTCCTTTTGCCAATTCAATGCCTTTCCCTCTTCCTTCTTTGCCTGTTGTGTGGTTTTGCCCTCTTTCCCGAATCCTTGGTTTGTGCGAATTTTTCATGCATCTCTCATAACTCAATGTCTTTGGTTCTTTAATCTTGGGCTTTTCGTTTTTGTCTCTTTGCTGTGCTGCATTTTCCCTGTTGCCCAAATCCATGCCTAGCCTTGCATCCTTTCTTTTCTCCTGTTCTGCCTTTCCCCCCTCTCTGTCGCTTCCTTGGCTGTGCTTTTCGCAGTACATGATGGACACGGCTAGAAAATTGCGGCCCAACTTGTATGTAGTGGCTGAACTGTTCACGGGAAGCGAGGAGCTGGACAATATCTTTGTGAATAAGCTGGGCATTAGCTCTCTGATCAGAGGTAGGCTTGCTTCGAATTGCTCTTCCTTTTCTTAACCCTGAATTCAGGCATGATACGCCGCGAGTGAAGGACATGCAAAACACTGACTCTGCATCCGTTTATTATAAGCCCATGACATTGCATTCAACAGTTTGGCTTCTTTGCACAATAATTGTAGCATTGTGATTGTTAGGAAAGGGTATCTTGTGTATGGAAATAGTTGTGATGGCCACCTCTTCATATATCGCCTGGAGAACCCATTTCTCATCTTCAACCTGTGTAGACATCACATCACTTGTCTCTTAACCATGGTTAAGGGATCAGGGATGAGTCATGTGGAACGCCCTCCCATCAAATGTCAAGGAAACAAACAACTATCGGACTTTTAGAAGACATCCGAAGGCAGCCCTGTTTAGGGAAGTTTTTAATGTTTGAAGTTTTATTCTGTTTTTAATGTTCTGTTGAAAGCCGCCCAGAGTGGCTGGGGAGACCCAGCCAGATGGGCAGGGTAGAAATAAATTATTATTAATATTATTATGTACTTTCTCCTATCTGGAGTATGAATGTGCTCTGCCCTTTCCCTACCAGCCCTAACCATGGTTTAAGGTTGCAATGCCACTTACCTTAATCACAACTAATGCTGACCATTTTCCTTTTTAACTAGGGCTTACTAACCAGGGCTTGACAACAGCAAGCCCTGGTTAAGAAGAAGCCTGGCGAACCCATCGTTAAAAGATCTGAGGTTTTCCTTACAATCTAGTGGTATATCAGTTTTCTGAAATAAAATCTAGATTTATATCTATATTTGGGTGAACCAGGAGATGGTGAGAAGGGAGCGTGCGATTCTGTGGTGTATCACCATGGTTAAGGGACTGTCTTACATTGTGTTCAGTATATGTTTTAGAGTTCAGCATAAAACTTTAGTTTTATTTGTTCCTTCTTAGCACACTGTGAGACTCTAGATCTGTTCAGATTGTTGCTTTTCTCATCCAGATACAAGGACAAGGAAGCCTTAGGTTAATGCACACTCCATCCAATTCCACCAAGAAAAAAAGAAATGCCCAGACTGTTCATATGTGGAATTTTCCTGTCCTGGTGCAACCCATTTTGCCTTCCAATCCAGGGATAGGATTGTGGGGTCACTGAATAGGCAAACGTCTATTAACTGGCTCGAGTGTTGGGTTCTACATGTTGTAAAGAGATTGGACAAGGAGGGCAGCTGTCTCCCACTCATCATACTATATTGAATCTAGCCTCTCTTAAAAGTGTTTTTGGAATATTGACAGTCCTAGCTGTAAGTAGCTGGAGTGATTTAAAGCATTCTCTATAAAGTCTTACCAGGTGTTCAATGAATGATTCTTCGTATAGATGCTCATGTAAGGGGTTTTTCTCGTTCTCTAGAGGCAATGAGTGCTTATAACAGTCATGAAGAGGGGAGATTAGTTTATCGCTTTGGAGGAGAGCCAGTTGGGTCTTTCGTTCAGCCACGCCTGAGGCCCTTAATGCCTGCTATTGCTCATGCATTGTTCATGGACATAACACATGATAATGAATGTCCAATTCAGGTAAGAAACATAGCTGCCTTGATTGCTCAAGTACTGTTTTAATGGCTTATTATAGACACTATAAATGACTATTACGTTTATTAATTCATAAGAGGTAATTAATACTACTTTAAGGTGTATGGGATTTAAGTGTTCTTAATGTTTTATGCACAGATATATGTATTTGTGTGTGTGTGTGTGTGTGTGTATTTACACACACACACAGTGGTACCTTGGTTTTCTAACGTCTCCACTGACAAACATTTCGGTTTTCTAACACTGTAAACCCGGAAGTAAATGCTTCAGTTTTCAAACATGCCTCAGAAGTTGAACATGCCACATGGCTTCCGTATCAAGGCTTCCGTACTGAACTTCCGGTTTCAGAACTCGAATGGTCTTCCGGAACGGATTACGGTCGAAAACCGAGGTACCATTGTGTGTGTGTGTGTGTGTGTGTATCATGCTATCAAAACCTCAAAGACATAAAAATTACAATTGCAGCCAGTTAAAATGTTCAGTGCAGTAGGAGAAGTTATTTGATACCTAATGTTGAACTTTGCAGTGCTATCCTACCTATTCAAAGTAAGTTGTATTGAATCCTCTGCACACAATCTCTACAAATTCTGCAGAGCCACAGTGTGCCACTTCTGGTACAATGGGTTGCATTCAGTTTTATGGAAATAAAAGTTGAACCATGTAGGTATGACTCCCTCTCCACCTCCCGCCCTCACTGTAGCCCCATGCTGCCCCCAAAAGTCTCTCTTAAGGGTGGGGGGTTGTCTTCATGAAAGGTCTGGGACACAGCATGTGAGCTGCTGGGGGAGACGGAGAATTGCTTTAATTCGGAGACACTGAGAGAATGGTGCCTTCCCACATGCGTGCAAGGTGCCTTTGGAGTGAAAGTCAGATTTTTCTGTTTAAAAAAAACAACCTAGTCTTCTGGGCTTTACTTAATTCATGCACACCCTTCTCGTTGTTAGCATCGGTCAGCATATGATGCCCTTCCCAGCTCAACCATCGTCTCCATGGCCTGCTGTGCCTCAGGCAGCACTAGAGGTTATGATGAACTAGTACCACATCAGGTATGCATGTTAGCAGTAGGTTTCTCTTTCATGTCATTGGAGTTATTCTGGCATGTTTTTCCATCCATTATACCTGAAGGAGCGTCTCTACCCCCATCGTTCAGCCCGGACACTGAGGTCCAGCACCGAGGGCCTTCTGGCAGTTCCCTCACTGCAAGAAGTGAGGTTACAGGGAACCAGGCAGAGGGCCTTCTTAGTAGTGGTGCCCACCCTGTGGAACACCCTCTCATCAGATGTCAAGGAAATAAACAACTATCTGAGTTTTAGAAGACATTTGAAGGCAGCCCTTGTTTAGGGAGGTTTTTAATGTTCGATCTTTTATTCTGTTTTTAATATCCTGTTAGAAGCTGCTCAGAGTGGCTGAGGAGACCCAACCAGATGGGTGGGATATAAGTAATAAATTATTGTTTTTAGTATTTATTAATTATTCAGAGTTTTAACTGGCCCTGCTTACTCAGATTGTATCTTGCCGCTCCTTAAAATTTCACTGACTGCCTGTTTTAATTTTTTTTGCTAGCTTTGATATTTTAAATTCTCCACATTATAATTGCTCCTCATGTGTTCTGGTTCTTCTGAGTGTATTTGTTAATTATTGTAACCACCTTGAAATATTTAATCGAAGGAGATATAGCAGATGTTTTAAATAAAGTGTGGGTACGGTATTTAGAACACTGTGCTTTAGACCCTCTAAGAAGAAGTCAAAAGTTTCAAATCCATACTAAATGCACCATGTGTGTAACTTCTGTGAGCTTCAGGAGAGAGAAACACTGCAAATGCTATTTTTTAAACACTTTTATTCACAGATTTCTGTAGTCACAGAAGAGCGGTTTTATCCGAAGTGGAATCCAGCAGCGACGCTTTCCACACCTGGTGAAGTAAATCTCAAAACTGGAATTATAGCAGGAAGGCTGGCTATCAACAGATTACACCAAGAGCTAGGATCCAGAGATTTTAACCAGGTAAATGCTGGGCCAGATCCACAGGGCATCACAATGAGGCATTTGTCAGGGGTGCTGAAGGGAACAAGAGAATGAGGCAGGGCTTAGGAGAATAAAGAAGTCTCGACAAGCTGCTTGAAAGCTTCAAGCAAAGGCACCACAATGTCGTCTTCTGCTCCCTTTTCTTAATCAGAATCGGTACAGATTCTGGTTAAAGGAAACAAATGCCATACAGTGGTACATCGGTTTAAGAACAGCCCTGTTTACAAACTATTTGGTTTACGAACTGCGCAAAACCAGTTTGCAAATTTCACCTCAGTCTAAGAACGGAATCTGAACAGTAGAAGGGCACCAGCGGCAGGAGGCCTGATTAAGGAAAGCTCACATCGGTGTAAGAAGGGTTTCAGTTTAAGAATGAACTTCCAGAATGGATTAAGTTCATAAACCAAGGTGCCACTGTATTTATATATAACTTGTATGCATGTGCACACACACAAATCTTCAGCCCTCTTCTGGTTCTTGGCCTGCTGGCATGAGACATCTGAGCAAGCGACTTTGGAATACTCCCTCTTTATCTTCTCTTTTGATGCGGGTGGTGTTGTGGTCTAAACCCCTGAGGCTCTTGGGCTTGCCGATCAGAAGGTTGGCGGTTCGAATCCCTGCGACAGGGTGAGCTCCCATTGCTCTGTCGCAGCTCTTGCCAACCTAGCCGTTCGAAAGCACACCAGTGCAAGTAGATAAATAGGTACCGCTGCGACGGGAAGGTAAACAGCATTTCCGTTTCCATCATGGTTTAGTCATGCTGGCCACATGACCTGGAAAGTTGTCTGTAGACAAACACCGGCTCCCTTGGCCTGAATCTCTATCCACTTTTCCCACCCAACCCCTAAAAAATGCCCTTTTCAGGTATATGTAGATCAAGTTGATGAGGATATTGTGGCTGTGACGAGGCATTGTCCTAACACGCACCAGTCTGTTGTCGCTGTTTCCCGAACAGCTTTCAGAGATCCAAAAAAATCCTTCTACAGCCAAGAAGTTCCCCAGATGTGTATTCCAGGTAAGGTTGCCCCTCTGCGCGGGTGGCACTGTTGTCTAAACCACTGAGCGTCTTGGGCTTGCCAATCAGAAGGTTGGTGGTTCAAATCCCCGCAAC
Organism: Podarcis melisellensis; assembly: GCF_964234715.1. Classification (NCBI taxonomy): domain Eukaryota; kingdom Metazoa; phylum Chordata; class Lepidosauria; order Squamata; family Lacertidae; genus Podarcis; species Podarcis melisellensis. The sequence continues at coordinate 72,390,442 of NC_138538.1, read as the reverse complement.
AGGGTGAGCTCCCATTGCTCTGTCCCGGCTCCTGCCAACCTAGCAGTTCGAAAGCATGCCAGTGCAAGTAGATAAATAGATACCACTGTGTGGTGCACTCTGGTTTCCATCACGGTGTTCCGTTGCGCCAGAAGCGGCTTAGTCATGCTGGCCACATGACCCGGAAAGCTGTCTGTGAACAAACGCCGGCTCCCTCGGCCTTAAAGCGAGATGAGTGCCACAACCCCATAGTCACCTGTGACTGGGCTTAACCATCCAGGGGTCCTTTAGCTTTTACCTTTTACCTACCCATCTGCATCAGGATTTGAATTCAAAGTGTCCCATTATCCATTTCATCTTTGCAACTGTCCCGAGAGTTTTGTGGTTGAGCAAGGAGTCTGGGTTTTCCCAGTCTTAACATCTAAACACGACATCATGCAACCCCTCCAGCTGAATTAAACAACGTCAGAGACATTGCACCTTTTCACCTTCTGTGCACCTTTTTACTTTGTCTGGGCCAACCCAGTCAGAGGGGCAGGGAATAAGCAATAAATTAATACATCTATTATTGTTGTCTTGTATGTTGGGTACCATCCCACTCCATGACTACACAATTCCAAGTATGCCTGCTCAGAGCTAAGCACTATTGAACTGAATGAGCCTTATTCTCAGGTAAGTCGGTGTAGGATTTCAACAGAAGCCCAAAAGTGCTGACTTAGGGACAGGACTGAAGCATGAGCACTCCCAATGCTGATAGCTGGGCGACGTGATCTCAGTTATCATCATCCCTGACCGCTGGTAGTCCAAAAACAGCTGGAGACCCAAGTTGGGGAAATCCTGAGCTAAATGGACCCAGTGGTCTGACTCTGTATAAGGTTGCTTCCTATGTTCCTACTTATAAAAGAAAAAAATGCTAGCTGTGATATTGAGAGTTGTCTGGGGGTCCCCCCCCCCCGTTCCACAGGCAAAATTGAAGAGGTGGTTCTTGAGGCAAGGACCGTCGAGAGAAGCGCCGCCCCTTATAAAAAAGACGAGCACTCAATCAATGGATTGCCTGATTATACAGTTGAACTCCGGGAACACATCCAGGTAAAATCTGTATCTCTTGCTCTCGTTTGATTAGCCTAAAAATTTGACTCCTGAGATTAAAGTGATTTACTGAATTCATCCGATTTCCTTTTCTCGGCAGCTCAAGGAAAGCAAAATAATAAAGCAAGCTTCAATCGCTACGAAAGGCCCTAATGAATTCGTCCAAGAGATAGAATTCGAAAAGCTGACACCGGGAAGCGTGATCATATTTAGGTAAAACGTCATTACTTTGGTTGGTGTGGAAAATGGCGGACAGAATGATGATTAGCAGAGCAATCTAAAGCCACTTGGTGCTGGGCTGCGGGTGGTTTGGGTTGAACAGAGATGTCCGTCCACGTAGCCCTACCAGCACAGAGCTCCCTTCTCTGCCTTCCAGAGTGGGACAGCCAGCCTCCAAACTGCATATTCTGGCAGAGGGGAAGGGGCTAAACTGGCTCCACTGGGCATCATTTTAAGTACCATATTTTTCCGTGTATAAGACGATGCTTTTTGCTTTAAAAAAATTAGGCAAAAATTGAGTGTCGGTCTGGATAGTGATTGCAGGGGGGGGACGTGCGATTAATGGCAGCAGCAAGCAGGGGATTGGCAGCGGCGATTTGGCAGGTGATTGGTGGCTGTGGCAAGTGGGTGGATGGGCTGTTGGTGGCAGCGAGCAGGCATACAGTTGGCGGCTGCGGCAAGGTGTGCAATTGGCAGTTGCTGTGGCAAGCGATAGGCAGTGTCGGGCAGGCAGGTGAGCGATTGGCAGAAGTGACCTCTCCCACCCCCCAAAACAGCTAAACAACTTACCGTATTTTTTGCTCTATAAGACTCACTTTTTCCCTCTTAAAAAGTAAGGGGAAATGTGTGTGCGTCTTATGGAGCGAGTGCAGGCTGTGAAGCTATCCCAGAAGCCAGAACAGCAAGAGGGATCGCTGCTTTCGATGTGCAGCGATCCCTCTTGTTGTTCTGGCTTCTGAGATTCAGAATATATTTTTTCCTCCTCCAAAAACTAGGTGCATCTTGTGGTCTGGTGCATCTTATAGAGCGAAAAATACGGTAATTTCTTAATTTGGGGTTTAAAAAAATAGGGGTTGTCTTATACATGGGGGCATCTTATACACGGAAAAATGCAGTAATTGTGTCCAATTCAGCCCCAATCATTCTGCTAGCTCTACATTAGCCTGCCTCCACCTCCCTTGGCCAGCTTGCTCTGCAAGGCTGCAGGTGGCATGGTGACTTTGAAACTTCATTAAGCCCCAGCAGTCAGCAAGCAGCCAGGTTAGGATTTCACCCTTTGCCTCTTCTCCACCCCCACCCCCCCTTTGACATTTTGTCTTGGCCAATCTTTGCAGGGTAAGCCTTGACCCGAAAGCACAAGAGGCTGTTGGAGTCCTGCGTAACCACCTGATTCAGTTCAGCCCTCACTTTGAATCTGGAAGTCTTCCCGATGATTGTTCAGAGCCGATACTCAAGACGCCCTTCTCAGCGTAAGTTCACCATTCAATTGAAACCTATGGGGAACAATGCAGAGGTGATGTAATAATAATAATATTAATAATACATTTTTATTTATACCCCACCCTTCCCGGTTCTGAAAACCGGGCTCAGGGTGGCTAACAACAAATTTAAAACACTTAATTGATGCAACCAAAAACAGCATAAAATACAGTATAAAACATAAATAACAATAAATTCAGAATTCAAAAATCAATTTAGGGGGAAAATCCATCCAATAAACATTAGATGATCACCAGGGCTAGCTGGCTAAATTAGTCCTATTTGGGCCAGCAAGGAGAGCAGGGGAGAATTAGCTGTGGGGTCCCAGAGCGGGTAATCTTCATAAAAAGGGGAATAAAAGATCAGGCTAAGTTCAAATTGAAAGCCAGGTGGAATACAGGCCCTGCAGAAGGAAGTTAAATCCTGCAGGGCCCTGGTCTCATGGGACAGAGAATTCCACCAGGTCGGAGCCATCACTGAGAAGGCCCTGGCCCTGGTGGAGGATAATCTGACTTCCTTAGGGCCCAGGACCTCTAAACTATGATTATTCATGGACCTTAAGGTCCTCTGCGGGAATACCAGGAGAGGCGGTCCCGTAAATACATGGGCCCTAAGCCACAAAGGGCTTTAAGAGATTCACTTCTGCAGCCTCCTTTCCAAAAGCAATCTGTAGCCAAATTAGTCCTGAAGATTTAATACCCCAATAGCCTCTTCGGTAGTGTGCAAGTTGTCTATTTTTGTTGTGAGTGGTTTGCTACTTTCGAAACAGAGAAGCAACTTAAGATGCAATCCTAGGCACGTCTACTCAAAAGTAGGTCCCACTGAGATTTTGCAGCCTTGCACTTAAGGCCGTGTACCCTTTCATATATATATTTTTGATTTAAATTATTCTAAGCCAGAAATAAATTTTAACAAAAGTTTTTTTGTTTTTGTTTTTAACCCGGTCAGTGTATCTCTGTCTCTCTCACAGTATCGCATCGAAATTAACCTTGGCAGACCTAAATCATGTATTATATCGGTGTGATGCTGAAGAGCAAGAGGACGGTGGAGGGTGTTACAACATACCGGACTGGACACCCCTTAAATATGCAGGTCTTCAAGGTAAAAATTGGTTGGAGACAAATGTATTATTATCTACATTAGTCAAACTTTAACCACCTATATGCCTTCTCTCTGAAAGTCAAATGCAGGCCAGCCATGTACAGTGGTACCTCGGGTTAAGTACTTACCGTATTTTTCACTCTATAGGATGCACTTTTTCCCCTCCCAAAATCAAAGGGAAATGTGTGTGCGTCCTATGGAGCGAATCCAGGCTCCTTGGCTTCAGCGATAGCAACAGGAAGCCTCCGAAGCACAGAGGGAGCGCTCGCTCCGTGCTCCAGACGCTTCGCGTTGCTTTCACTGAAGCCTGGAGAGCGAGAGGGGTCAGTGCACACCAACCCCTCTCGCTCTCCAGGCTTCAGGAATAGCCGCCTGAAGCCTTCGGAGCACAGCGCAAGTTCCCGCTGCGCTTCGCAGGCTTCAAGTTCCTTTCGCTGAAGCCGGGAGAGCAAGACTCTCCTGGCTTCAGCAGAGAGGGAGAGCTGCACAGCGCTCTGTTTCTCCTGCCGCTTTGCTGAAGGGGCGCTGAGCAGAGAGGGAGAGAATTTTTTTTTCCTTGTTCTCCCCCTCTAAAACAAGGTGCATCCTATAGAGTGAAAAATACGGTAATTCGTTCTGGAGGTCCGTTCTTAACCTGAAGCTGTTCTTAACCTGAAGCACCACTTTAGCTAATGGGGCCTCCTGCTACCGCTGTGCCGCCAGAGCACGATTTCTGTTCTCATCCTGAAGCAAAGTTCTTAACCTGAGGTACTATTTCTGGGTTAGTGGAGTCTGTAACCTGAAGCGAGTGTAACCTGAAGCGTATGCAACCCGAGGTACCACTGTACTTTGGACTGAGGGCACTTGAAAAACATCCTCATCTCAGTTTGTTTGTTTTTAGCAATTCCAAGCAGACAGCAAAATAGGATGTTCCTCAAGACCTGGTAGCTAGTAGCTCGTCAACCGTGATTAGCTTGCCATGCCAGACATAGGTTGTCTTCATATGCTGCATTCTGAGCATTAGCACTAGATTCCAAGTTTCAAAAGGCAGGGAAATACAAATGTATTTTAGCAAGCAGTACAAAGAAGGTCAGGGAAATGTTGACAGTAAGTTCAGTAGGCTCAATTTTGACTTCCCTCCAAACCCTAGTTTATGCTAACCTTGGTTAAGCCCCCCACACACCATGACTTGAGCTTCTAGGCATATAGCAAGCAGACCGTACTTCTGAGCAACTTGTCCACTTTTATTTTCTTTCTGTTCGGTACTTGACTTTGTACAATCGCTTGCTTCTCTACGATGCTGCAGCCACTTGAGGTGAAGCAATGGCCCTAACTGCACTTCGTGAATCCAAACATAAAGCAGGCCACACGTAGCACAAACCATGGTTTGCAAACTCAATTTCAAATGATAATTTGTTATCCTTGTTTAGTAGCTCCTTACAAACTAGGGTTTGTAACCTTGCGTCTTTGTACATACAGTGGTACCTCGGGTTAAGTACTTAATTCGTTCCGGAGGTCCATACTTAACCTGAAACTGTTCTTAACCTGAAGCACCACTTTAGCTAAGGGGGCCTTCCGCTGCTGCCACGCTGCCGGAGCACAATTTCTGTTCTCATCCTGAAGCAAAGTTCTTAACCCGAAGCACTATTTCTGGGTTAGCAGAGTCTGTAACCTGAAGCGTATGTAACCCGAGGTACCACTGTAATGCCAAACCATGGTTTGGCTTTAGCTTATTATGCATGAAAGCAGACTCATATCATAGAACGCTTTCAAAGTTGAGCCTCAAGGTAGGATCTAACTAAAGAATATGCAAGTTAGTGACCCTCTAGAGCAGTGTTTCCCAACCTTGTGCCTCCAGCTGTTTTTGGACTACAATTCCCATCATCCCTTGCCACTGGTCTTGCTAGTCAGGGATGATGGGAGTTGTAGTTCAAAAACAGCTGGAGGCACAAGGTTGGGAAACACTGCTCTAGAGAGCCAGTGTGGTGTAGTGGTTAAGAGCGGTGGACTCGTAATCTGGTGAACCGGGTTCACTTCCCTGCTCCTCCACATGCAGCTGCTGGATGACCTTGGGCTAGTCACATTTCTCTGAAGTCTCTGAGCCCCACTCACCTCACAGAGTGTTTGTTGTGGGGGAGGAAGGGAAAGGAGAATGTTAGCCGCTTTGAGACTCCTTTGGGTAGTGATAAAGCGGGATATCAATTCCAAACTCTTGTTCTTCTCTTCTTCTCTTCACTTTATGGTTTCGTTAAACTCACTCGCCTAGGGTGAGCAGTTGGGCAGCATCTCACATGGCACAAGCCTGGAATTAGTATGAGCACCAAGGACAAAGGACAGTAGGTTTTTAAAAAGTAATCAGCCTCCACTCTAGTTTGTCTGCAGAATTAAACTCACCTTGATTTGGGTGTCTGGCATTTTCAGAATATTATTTTGCAGCCGTTGCCTTCTTTTTAGACACTCAACCTCCTTTTCGTGATAGTTTCTTGACCTGTAATACAGAACCATGTTTCTATGGTCTTTCAGGAATAATGTCGGTGATGGGAGACATACGACCAAAGAATGATTTGGGCCATCCTTTCTGTGGTAACTTGAGAGCTGGGGACTGGATGATTGATTACGTGAGCGATCGGCTAATTGCCCGTTCTGGCGCCTGCTCAGAAGTAAGCCAAGCAATGCAAAGAGAGAATTATTTCCCTTTCAGACAGGCATTTATACGTTACATGGTCATTTTCGATAATTTGTTTTAATTCAGTGCAACAATATGTTTCCCTTGAAATAACAATAGGTTGGCAAGTGGCTGAAAGCAATGTTTGTCTACCTGAAGAGGGTTCCTCGTTATCTCATTCCATGCTACTTCGATGCCATATTAGTTGGTGCATACACGTCGCTGCTTGACTTGGTTTGGAAACAGATGTCTAGGTATGTTTGTCCATACCAAAAAAATGTGGTACGGATGCTTTGTTTCACGCAAACACAGTTGTATACATTTCTGAACATTTCATCCGTTCTCCTAAAGAAGTGAAGGAAGTGTACTTTGACCAAGGCATAAGCAATGCTGACCAAAGTCAGAAAATGTTTCCTCTGCCAGTCTTTCCATATCGGTGAAAGCAAAACGGCTTCTGTCCCTCACAAAATGTCTCATTGCTTATCGCTCAGTGACTCAGCCAAGGGCATGAAATAGCAACACAAGCCAGGATAGCCAATGATCAGGGACACTGGGAGTTGTAGTCCATCAACTTCTAGAAAGCCACAGTTTTCGCATCCCTGCTTGGATAATGTAGCATGTCACATATGGTATTTAATTGTGCACATCGGCACACGAGGACTAAGGACGGTGAAGCCTTCTGCGCCCCTGAAATCATGCTCAGTAGAAGATCATAGAATTCCTGGCAGATTTGAGTGGTTGGCAGATATTTGCTAGATCAAAAAAAAAACACCCCAGTCCACAATTCTGGAGCAGATCCAAGCAGTTCTGTCTTGAATAAGGACATTTACGCTCATTTCATGAAATGCAACTGAAATGGGGTGTAGGAATGAAAATCACGGGAGACGAGTAGTAGGTGTCATGTGAGAGGCGTCTGCCGGGAAGTCCCGGGAACTCTCTTTTATTGAATATCACAAAGCATTGCCACAGGTGTCCTTGTGGCTGATTGGTTGTTACAAACACAAAGAAACTCATTGCCTATTGGTTAATGCAAATGCAAGGCGGGAATTACATGTGAGGGGTGGGAATTACATGTGAACATTTATCACTGGTAGATTAAAGGCTGGGAAACGAGGTTGGGACTAGACAAGCATGAAACCTCCTAATTAATTATAACTAAAGATTAATATAACACAGACGATTACTAATGATTGATCATAACATGAAAGAATATAATAATCAAGTTCTATAGATGTGGTCAGCTATGCATGGAGTACAAGTCACCATGAACTTGAGGTGAACTGAGCGATGAGGGAATGTCTTGGTGTTTGGAGCAGGTTCGTACAGTGTGTTACTAATCAATCATTAGTAATCGTCTGTGTTATATTAATCTTTAGTTATAATTAATTAGGAGGTTTCATGCTTGTCTAGTCCCAACCTCGTTTCCCAGCCTTTAATCTACCAGTGATAAATGTTCACATGTAATTCCCACCCCTCACATGTAATTCCCGCCTTGCATTTGCATTAACCAATAGGCAATGAGTTTCTTTGTGTTTGTAACAACCAATCAGCCACAAGGACACCTGTGGCAATGCTTTGTGATATTCAATAAAAGAGAGTTCCCGGGACTTCCCGGCAGACGCCTCTCACATGACACCTACTACTCGTCTCCCGTGATTTTCATTCCTACAATGGGGTTAGCTATTTTTGTATCATGTCAGTTTTGACAAAATAAAAATGAAGGGCAGTACAAGAGAACAATCTGTATGAGTTGTGGTATTGTCCATATACCTTACCTCATACTCTGAATTTTTCAAACACCTTAAAGCCACAGAGAATCCGGAACGTTCCATAGATCTCAACAACGCATGCGTTTGAAATCAGCGCTGCTGGTTGCATTGATCTTGGAAGACTGAAAAGAGAGGAATGTTCGTAGGCTTGAGAAATAAATAGTGTTTTAATGGAAATCACTGGGTTAAAGCTGACCAAAAGTCCAGAGGTAGCATTATTATCAATTTACGATGGAATAGAAGGTTCACAGGCTATGAAAGACTTGCTTGCAAATTTATTGAATTATTATAGCTAGGAAGTGGAAGGGGCAAGCAGAATATAAAATGGAAGAATGGTATAAATAGATGTGGGATATAGTTATTAATGATAAATTAATATGTGCCTTTAAGGTAAGATGGGGAATATGCAAGAGAAATGATTTTGAGGAGATATGGAGAGTGTTTGTAGAATTTGTTCTGTTAAAATGGAAAGGGGTCAGACCATTGCAAAAGGTGTTGAAATTTTGGGAGGTTGGATAGTTATAATGGAATGGTCTCAGTGGCAGGGTGCACATTTTTGTTCTTATTTATTTATGGTTATTACTTTGTCAAAAAAAAAGAGAATGTACAAAACTTAAATAAATGTATAAAATATAAATAAAAGAATGAATAAAAATAATAATAAAAGAAATAAATAGTTTTGCTTTAATTGCAGCTTTGTTCAGAATGGATCGACATTTGTTAAACATCTTTCCTTGGGTTCAGTCCAGATGTGTGGAATAGGGAAGTACCCGTCCTTGCCCCCCCTGTCTCCTGCCATTCAGGATGTTCCTTATAGGCTGAACGACATTACGAAGGAGAGAGAACAGAGCTGTGTTACTTTAGCAGCTGGTAAGTAAAGAAAGAAAAATTTGAATTTGAGTATTTTGAATCGGTTCTAGGTCACAGAATTGGGTGCGCTACAGAAGTTTAGGAAACCCAGGAGACTTTGCAGAGCAAAGATGAGCAGCCTTGCTAAAAACTGTATCAATGGGAAAGGTTGTGTGAACCTAGTAACAAATGCTGGGTTCATTCCCCAGTTTGTGCCTGTACTTTACCTGTCTCCCACATAGAAGAAGTGGGTAGCACCTGGAGGCCCCAAACAAGTAGACAAGCACTGTTAACTAGCCAAGACAAGTGTTAACTAGTCATAAAGGTCCATTTCAGTTGATACACTAACACAGTATTTCTCGAGCTTGGGTCCCCGGCTGTTGTTGGACTACAACTCCCATCATCCCTGATCACTGGTCCTGCTAGCTAGGGATGATGGGAGTTGTAGTGCAACAACAGCCAGGGACCTAAGCTTGAGAAACACTGCCAACCTAGGAGCAGCAGGGGATATTGCATGCTTTTATTTGTGTTGATTGATTAATGGTGGAACAACAGTGATTTCGTCAAGGTGTGTGCGTTATAATATATTTTATGTAAGTTACAGGTGGGGAGTTGGGGAGGGATCAACTATAAACAAAAATGAGAACATGTTTGGAGTACCATTAAGTTCTTAAATACATATATATTTACTGTTTTAGGCTTACCTCATTTTTCATCTGGCATTTTCCGCTGCTGGGGAAGAGATACATTCATTGCATTGCGAGGTCTGCTGTTAGTCACTGGACGTTACTTGGAAGCAAGGTGAGACCTGGTTCACATGTCAGTAGTGACTAGCTGACGTAGCTGTTGGTATAAGGTTACTCCAGCGTAGCCAAGAACTCTTTTTTTAAATTTTATTTTTATTCACTCTCAGGAATCAATTATGTTCTGGTGCTGTGGCTCTTAACATTTTCCTAACTGAAGAAAATATAAACACACATAATTTAAGATTAAAGAACAGGAGAACATTGTGTATGTATCAGTATTCAAGGACTGTTAAATAATGGGATCTATATTGTTCTAAAGAGCTTACAGCTCTCAAAAGCAATTTTGTGTCCCTTGTGTTCCAATTATCTTCATTATTCTAGTCACTGTTTGCACTATTTGGTTTTTTGGAACCTCTAGGTTGTATGTAAACGTGAATTTGGAAACGTGTCCTTTTCTTTTTTCCTCCCTCCCCCAATTTCAGGAACATAATTTTAGCGTTTGCTGGTACGCTGAGACATGGACTCATTCCCAACTTGCTTGGCCAGGGCACTCATGCTAGATTCAATTGCCGTGATGCTGTCTGGTGGTGGCTACAGTGCATACAAGACTACTGTAAGGTCGTTCCAAATGGCACTGACATTCTCAAGTGTCCTGTATCCAGAATGTATCCTACAGATGACTCCCCTCCTCTGCCACCGGGTCAAAAGGTAATCTATAATTTGCCCTTCTCTTCAAGTTGTGGCTTGACTCTCCTGCTTGCGTGCATGCGTCACGGGCGTGATAGCTCTGGGGACAAATCTTCCCATCATGTACCTCTTCCTCACTCGTGGCACACTATGGACTTAGACTGATTTGCCAAGGACTGTACTGCCTCTACTGTTGGAGACAGGATGTCTCTGGATACCAGTTGCTGGAAATCACAAGTGCAGGATGGGGCTGTTTCTTGTGGCCTCCACATAATCATCTGGTTGTCCACAGTCATCTGGTTGGCCACGGTGAGAACAAGATGCTGGACTAAAATGAGCCTTTGATCTAATCCAGCAGAGTTGCTCTTACGTAAACTAATTTTCACCGAACTGTGACTGTCTCCTTAGTTAAGACAAAAAACCTTTTTAAAAAATACAATTTTGCGATTGCATAACACAACTTTGGTACTTCCGTTGTGTTGTTTCGGAGGACAAAGTGCCAAATAAATCTCTTAAGTACCATAAAGTACTGTGGCTTCATTCTGTTTTTAAGGGTGGATCTACACACACAGAAATTAAATTGTTATAACAAAAGAAAAACCACAAAAATCGCAAATATTTTTTATTTTATTTTTGCTCTCCAGCACTATCTGCTGTTGCATGTTTATAACGCATTCAGAATACTGCTTTTTGACTAATGTAGCTGAGTCCTAAGAGTCTGGCTTAACTTTTTTTGCTGTTCCCATTTCTTTTCTTCTTGTATATTTGCACCAACCCAAATTCAGGACCAGCCACTGTATGAAGTGATACAAGAAGCCATGCAGAGACATATGCAAGGCATACAGTTCCGCGAAAGGAATGCTGGTCCGCAGATAGATCGGAATATGAGAGATGAAGGTAGACTCTGATCCATCAATTTATTTTCTGCACCAGTAAAAATAAAATTCTTCCTTTTTAAACCACCCTAAATTTTACTTTCAAAGTGTATTGTATTTGCTTAAGACGATCTGTCCACACACACTACAGGCGCATAAATGTTTAAATGTATCTTTAAGGTCTCTCTTGTTCTGGAAAGAGATATTTCGTTAAATGTTAATTGTACTGCACTAGAAATCTTCTTTAGTTTTGGCTGGGGTGCTTCTCGGGTCCTGTGTAAGATTGCTGTCTCTTTCTCTCTGTGGGTCTTTGCAAAACATCTGATTTTCCCGGTTGGTAGGTTTTAATGTGACTGCGGGTGTGGACATGGAAACTGGCTTTGTCTATGGAGGGAACCGTTTTAATTGTGGCACATGGATGGATAAGATGGGAGAGAGTGACAGAGCTCGCAACAAAGGAATTCCAGCCACTCCGAGGTACAGTATAAAGATTTTACAGCGTTAATTGACATCTTAATGGGTATGGCATAAGTACATGGTGGTTGTTTTTGAATCCTCAATAAAAGTGTGCCAAACAATATTTCTTTACACCTGCAAAGTTATGAAGAAATGATGTATAGATTTTCAAAACTGTATTTTCAGACCCTATTAGCTGAAATCAAAATATGTAAAGTGCCCGTTTTGCTCAGTCACACTATGTACTCGGACTGTCTCGCCAGAGTGGTGCATGCTCTAGTTATCTCCCGCTTGGACTACTGCAATGCGCTCTACGTGGGGCTACCTTTGAAGGTGACTCAGAAACTACAACTAATCCAGAATGCGGCAGCTTAGACTGGTGACTGGGGGCGGCCGCAGAGACCACATAACACCAGTCTTCAAAGACATACATTGGCTCCCAGTATGTTTCCGAGCACAATTCAAAGTGCTGGTGTTGACCTTTAAAGCCCTAAATGGCCTCGGCCCAGTCTCCACCCCCACCGTTCTGCCCGGACGCTGAGGTCCAGCGCTGAGGGCCTTCTGGCGGTTCCCTCATTGCGAAAAGCAAAGCTACAGGGAACCAGGCAGAGGGCCTTCTCGGTAGTGGCGCCTGCCCTGTGGAACACCCTCCCATCAGATGTCAAAGCAATAAACAACTACCTGACATTCAGAAGACATCTTAAGGCAGCCCTGTTCAGGGAGGTTTTTAATGTGTGATATTTTAGTGTTTTTTGGTTTCTATGGAAGCCGCCCAGAGTGGCTGGGGAAACCCAGCCAGATGGGCGGGGTACAAATAATATATTATTATTATTATTATTATTATTATTATTATTATTATTATTATTATTATTATTAACAATTTAGCTAGTCGTTCATCCAAATCTTCTGTAAGGGCTTATGCGTGCAGAACTTTGAGTGCAGGATTTGTCCTGCTTCTGGATTCCAACCCAGCATGTTTAAGGAACCATGTTGCTTTTCCAAAACATCAATTAGTAGCATAGTTGTGTTCTTCAGCTTAACACATTTTGCCCTGTGCTATTCATTTAGCCTTGTGGGTTAAATATAATTACATTTAGTTATATGTGCAAGCTGCCTCCTGCATTTCAAAGGCTGCCTGGTTTGCCCAGCTTTTCCATTTTAATATGTGGACACTTCATGAGGCCAGGTAGGTCAGATCCTGAAGACCCACTTCCAATTCCCTCCACGTGTAGGACATCATTAGCTTTCTGATGCCTGAACCAACCTTGTCATCAGCAACTTCTGGAACAATATTAAGCTGCAACAATATTAATCCATGACTGTTCTGATCAGGCCTGCACATTGAAAGGAACCTAGGAAGTTGCCTTAGTCTGATACAATAAGGCATTGTGGTCGGTCCCTCCATAGTCTAGTATTGTGTATTCTGTATTCTGACTGCCAGTGGCTCTCTGGTGTCACAGGCAAAAGTCTTTGGATCATTTTAACAAAAGATGCAGGGACTGAACCCAAGACCTTTGAGCATGCAAAGCCAGCTGTCCGGCACCCTGGGAGGATTCTGCTTGCTTCTAACCTTTTCCCATCGTAGTGGCAATAGCTGAAATATGCCCAAGCCCATCAGAATTGCAAGTAGGGTTAGGAGAATGTCTGCGTCACAAATTAGGCATTGCTGCTCTTTTTCTCCTGCATTTGTGTGTTGAAATCGGTTCCCAGTGTTTCCCAAACTTGAGTCTCCAAGTTTATTTTCAGATTACAGTTCCCATCATCCCTGACCACTGCCCTTGCTAGCTAGGGATGATGGGAGTTGTAGTCCAAAAGCAGCTGGATGCCCGAGTTTGGGAAACCCTGTCCTAGCCCTTTGCAGCCAGCCATGCTATGCAGCTCATCTGCTGGTACAAATTGCTGGGAGGGCGAAGGCCTTGTGTGCTTCTGTTGGGCAGTTCAGTGAGTTGGAAATGAGGCGGGGGGGGAGAGACAGAAAGCAAAAATGGGAGGCAGAAGAAAGGTGGGTCACTGGGAGGTCATGGGTACAGACGTTTAGAGGCACAAAAAAGAGTAGCAAGCTCTGTGTGGAAGAGTTCATACCTTGGGGAAAAACAAGGGGTTAGTAGACAATAAAGGAAAAGAGATGCCAAGTTAAAATGGTAACAAAAACACTCAATGCAGCCCCAATTAAAGTGATTCTTGGAGTGATCTGAGTTGTATATGCTTGGTTTAGATTCAGAATACATACTGATAGAAGGAATCCTTGGGCAGTGTCATTTATAATCTTGCTTTGTAAATCTTGAAACCTATATCTCTTATCCTTTTAGGGATGGTTCTGCTGTGGAGATAGTTGGTTTATGCAAATCAACAGTTCGCTGGTTACTGGAGTTGTCCAAGAATAATATATTTCCTTATTCTGGAGTTACTGTCAAAAGACATGGTAAGTAGTCTCGTCTGCAATGTACGATGGGAACGGAGAAAATTCAAGCCATTTCACATGCATTATTTAGTTGTAGTATTTACAACAACTCTGCAAGGTCAGTCAGTATTTTTACTTTAAAACATAATTATTATTAACTGTGCTGCACCCTAGGATAATGTTCTGAGTGCGAAGCAATATTTTTGAAAGTGGTTTTCAAACATTCAGACCTGAGGAATCTTGTTGACTACCAATGAACACCAAGCCATAGTACTTATAGAAAGTATATTTCAGGTTCATGTTTGTCTTTGAAATTAAACCAACACAGGTCTTTATATATATTTTTCTGTTGGCACTGAAGCATTATCAAAACCAATCTTTCACGTTACATTGTTTTCCAGGGAAAGAAGAGACCATAACGTATGATCAGTGGAACAGAAAAATCCTGGCACACTTTGAAAAGCTGTTCTTTGTCTCTGAGAATCCAGCAGATCCCAATGAGAAACACCCAACTCTGGTTCACAAGCGAGGCATCTATAAGGATAGCTATGGAGCTTCAAGTCCTTGGTGTGATTATCAACTAAGGCCAAATTTCCCTATAGCAATGGTTGTGGTATGTATTGTGTAAACATACTTTTCAAACCATATAACTTTTTTCTCTTCTTTTTTTAAACTCAAACTTCTATTACATAGTTTAGGCTGCAGTCCTAACTCTACTTACTTAAGAGAAAGTTCTATTAAATTCAATAGAACATGCTTCGGAGTAGACACATATAGGATTGTGCTTTTATTTTTGCTTTTCTTCACTGGCGCTTTACAAGCTATGATGAGCGAAATATGATTTGGTGGAGGAATCCCACTGAACATTACTTCTGAAATAACCTCTCCAAAATCTGATGGGTCCGTTAACTCGTTAGTATTAGCATGAGCATTTTGGGTGGGATCTTTTTGTACCCTCCCCCAGGCCCTTGCAGGAAGAGCTCTTGATTCCTCTGCTACTGGAAGAAGAAATGAGAAAGTCTTAGGACCCTGATCCACAATTCTGCTGTGTCTTACTGTAGCGCCGGATACTGTGCTATGTTGATCCCATCCCCTTTAGCCAACAAATTCCTATGAATCACTGTATGGAGTTGGAGGGGATCCCAAGGGTCATCTAGTCCAACTCCCAAACCAAAAATGCATATATTAGTGCAACTGTATATTAGTGCACAGAAACAAATGCATATACTGCTGAAAACCAAGATGCATTATATTAGGGGAAATGCATATGGGTCTCTATGCTGACTTTTTAAAAAGATGACAATGACAATGATTATAATAATAATAACTTGTACCCCTCCCATGGCTGGGACGCGGGTGTCGCTGTGGGTTAAACCACAGAGCCTAGGGCTTGCCGATCAGAAGGTTGGCAGTTCGAATCCCCATGACGGGGTGAGCTCCCGTTGCTCGGTCCCAGCTCCTGCCAACCTAGCAGTTCAAAAGCACGTCAAAGTGCAAGTAGATAAATAGGTACCGCTCTGGCAGGAAGGTAAACAGCGTTTCCGTGTGCTGCTCTGGTTCACCAGAAGCAGCTTAGTCATGCTGGCCACATGACCCAAAAGCTGTACGATGGCTCCCTCGGCCAGTAAAGCGAGATGAGCCCACAACCCCAGAGTTGGCCACGACTGGAACTAATGGTCAGGGTTCCCTTTACCTTTACCCCTCCAATCTGACTGGGTTGCCCCAGCCACTCTGGGCAGCTTCCAACATAATAACACAGCAAAACATGCTCTTGGTGGGCGCATAATCTATTTGCAAACTGGTGTGAAAATTGCCTGAACTGTGATCAGCTGTGAATTTAAGATTGGGAAAATGAGGAATGAAGAGAAGGCAAAGTTCTCAGATTCGTCCATCCTTCAGTGAGGTCTAGACTCAGCAGAGTTCATCTGCCATAGAACAATCAGAAGTGCCCACAAACCCCAGCAGAGAACAGCTGCTAGCCTGTGATGTTCAGTTCCCCATCAGTGAGGTGCTTTGAAATATTCCCTCCAGTCCCTGCAATGCTGGTAGTTCTCACATCAACTGGGATCCAAAGTCTCTGGACTCCAGTTTCCCTGGGCTCTGCTTCCTTCCCTGGCTCTGGGGAGTCAAGAGGAAAGGTCAACACTGGCAACTCGGAATATTGTGCTCTATGAAAAATTGGGCTATTTAAACACTGATTTTACATTGAGATTTTAGGTTGCATTGTGGATATACTGGGGAGGGGGTAAAATATGTGCAAAAACCAGGATGAGGCTTGTTCATTTAATTTTCCAGGGTTTTGCTATTGGTTTTTAAGTGGGTTTTTTCCCCCTTGGTTTTTTTGTCAAGGCACCTGAATTGTTCTCACCTGAGCGAGCGTGGAAAGCACTTGAAATGGTAGAGGAAAAGCTACTAGGTCCACTTGGAATGAAAACTTTGGACCCAGAGTAAGTGCGATAGAAGGCTGATTAGATCTTGCTCAGAATTGGGAGCTAAATTCTGTGCAAACCAGACACAGAAGTCTCCATCTCCAGGGCTTCTTCATTAACAGAAACATGGACTTCTCTTCCATCAAATATAAGATTCCTTGACAGAGAAACTTTGTTCAAAACCTCCCAGTGGGTAGCATCTATCTTTCCGATATTCCCATCTCAATCCAGCTAATATGATTTCCCCTGTGCTTTAATGCAACCACATTTGGAATACATTTGCCGGGGGAGAGTTAACTTTGAGCATGTAACTAAAATGGTGTCATGCTCCATGGCTTAAATAGGTTTGTGTCCCCATCAGTGTGAAAAGAAATCTTTTGGAAGAAAAAAATAAACAAACGACCATGCCATTTTAAAAGCTTTTTGGGAGACCAAGCTTCCCTGAAGAGGGAATTACACAGCTTGTTGCCACCTCTGGAAATATACGTGCAGAATTGATCCGTGTAATGTTGCTTACAAATAACAGGGGGGGGGGTTGGATGGGGGAGGAGATGTTGGAAATGTTTTGATTAGAATTCTTTTGAATTGAGATCTATTCTCCCTAAACAATTCTGTATCTTTTCATGCAGCTTTCTATAATTGTACTTATTTGCCATTTGTGATTTTTTTTTGTCTACAGTGATATGGTTTACTGTGGTGTCTACGACAATGCCTTAGACAATGATAACTACAATGTGGCAAGAGGATTTAATTATCACCAAGGACCTGTAGGTTTTGTGCTTCGGCACTTTTTCCCCCCAACAGATTTTGGTTTTCCATTGCCAAAAATGTGTGTCCTTAATTCTGCTTCTCTTGCCTTTTTTATTTTATTTTAAGGAATGGCTGTGGCCAATTGGATATTTTCTTCGTGCCAAGTTGTACTTCTCCAAGTTAATTGGTCCAGAGATCTATGCGAAGACTGTCTATTTGATTAAGAATGCTCTTTCTCGCCATTACGTCCATCTTGAGAGGTAGCTTTTCATTTAAGCAGCTTGAAGTATCGCTGTTGGACACCCATTTGTTTTGATATTTCTTCCAGAATAATATGGCTCTCTCATCTTGAATAATTATATACACACTGCAGCCAAAAAAAAGGGGGGGAGGGAATGTGAAAGCTGTTTTTATGAGACCTATAAAATGGAACCAGGGCTTTTTGCTAGTACCAGTGTTTCCCAAACTTGGGTCTCTCCAGCTGTTTTTGGACTACAATTCCCATCATCCCCAGCTAGCAGGACCAGTGGTCAGGAATGATGGGAATTGTAGTCCAGAAACAGCTGGAGAGACCCAAGTTTGGGAAACACTGAGCTGTACATTTTAAGACAAGAGTGAGACCGCAAGTGTATCACGAGCCATTATTAATTTGTTGTGATACTTTCATGCCTCGACCCTAAAGCCTTTTAAATTGGAGAGATCTACTGGCCTAGTCCCATCAACCGTAACCTGTATGCAGAATTAGGAAATCACTTGTGAATCATTGCATATGAGACATACCTTTCTTTGTGTAGGGATGGGGATGGAGAGTAGAATGCCCACATCAGGCAAGTACCGTATTTTTTGCTCTATAAGACTCACTTTTTCCCTCCTAAAAAGTAAGGGGAAATGTGTGAGCGTCTTATGGAGCGGATGCAGGCTGCGCAGCTATCCCAGAAGCCAGAACAGCAAGAGGGATTACTGCTTTCACTGTGCAGCGATCCCTCTTGCTGTTCTGGCTTCTGAGATTCAGAATATTTTTTTTCTTGTTTTCCTCCTCCAAAAACTAGGTGCGTCTTGTGGTCTGGTACGTCTTATAGAGCGAAAAATACGGTACTTTGCTTGCTGATCATGGTTGCCTGGGAAACTGCAATAACAGATCACCCTTGCAATAGGTTGGAAAGCCAGTTCTTGGTTGGGGAAAGATGTTAAAGTTTGTGGGTTGTAAATCCTTTGACCCACTGAGTCTGCTGCAATGGCCCTGCAATAAATTTCATTTATTGCCACTCCAACAAACTTCAATGGCGCCCACACGCTGCCACTCGCGCTGCCACTCTTCTCAGTTGCCGGATAATAGCAGAGTTCACACGCAGCGTAAAATGGCTTTGTCTGTGTCTGCGTGGTGTCTTCAATAACTCAGCTCGACACCAGTGCTTCTACTTTAACACTCTTTATTTAGAAGCATAACAAACAGAAAAGAAAACTTACAGAATCTAGCTGCATGTTCGCAACTTTCTGTCTCTAACAAAAACGAAACTACCTTGCTCACATTCTCAGACAGACTGCTCTCTGCAGCCCCCAGAGAGCATAATGGCAAAGGTAAAGGGACCCCTGACCATTAGGTCCAGTCGTGGATGACTCGGGGGTTGTGGCGCTCATCTCGCTTTACTGGCCGAGGGAGCCGGCATACAGCTTCCGGGTCATGTGGCCAGCATGACTAAGCCGCTTCTGGTGAACCAGAGCAGCACACGGAAACGCCGTTTACCTTCCCGCTGGAGCGGTACCTATTTATCTACTTGCACTTTGACGTGCTTTTGAACTGCTAGGTTGGCAGGAGCAGGGACCGAACAACGGGAGCTCACCCCGTCACGGGGATTCGAACCGCCAACCTTCTGGTCGGCAAGTCCTAGGCTCTGTGGTTTAACCCACAGCGCCACCCGCGCCCCCAGAGACCATAGATCAAAGGAAAATGCCCAGGTCATGTGGGCAATGCACCCAGTGAATAAGAACGCTTCCTGGAGTGTTAACTCTTAACTGTCCAGAACCATAACAAAAGAGAGAGAAAATGCAAGGAAGGGGGCAGGACTTGGTCTGGGTGCTCTGTCTTCCGAAAAGTTTTTGGTCGCATGCAGGAATCCATCATGATCTCAGTGCTCTTAGTAGTGGCCAACCCCCGTCTTATCAGATGGGCACCATGAGACACTAATGTTTTCCTTCCCCCAGTTTTCCTTCACTGCAGTAACATGCACACACTGTTCTCTGGGCCAAGGTTTATGTTTGTTGGAAACCAACACCTCTGCCTCTACCTGGATCCCGCTGGTTTGTTTTGCTTGGTCCTTGTGTTCTGAATAACACAGGCTATTTCACTGAAGTACCAAGACAATGAATGTAAATGCAAGCCCCAGTAAAAGGGAAATTGGGCAACAATGGAATGTATACACAAAGTCATCTTAATAATTTTCTCTCTGTGTCCAGTGATTGAGTATAATTGATAGCATTGTTTTGTCATTAATATAGAGTAGAGCAATTTCAGTCTTCGACTATTATTTTGCAGCAGCCTGATTCTCTATTTTAGAGAAATTTATTTTGATTTATGTGGAAATCGTTCCATTTGATTGTGTACTTGGGATGCTTTATTTATTGTTTATGACTATTTGTTATATTTGTAATTCTATGAGTTTTTTCATGTTGTGTGCTGCCTTGAGCATAGTTTGAACTATGGAAAGGCGGCATACAAATAAAATTATATTTGTATGTAAGAGGCTAGGAGTGAAATTGCTAGTTTTAAGAGTGCCCCTGAGGAAGAACTCATTTCAAAAGGTAGTGCTTTTTTTCCCGGGGGGGCACAGGTGTACGCATACCCCTAAACATTTTGTGAACCTTTGTACTTTTGTCCCTTTACTGTATTTATTTTCCCCGATTTGAACTATAAAATGGTGGTTTTCTTGAGTCAAAATGAGACTACCTCTAAACATTTTTTAAGAAAAAAAAAGCAATGCTGAAAGGCATTGGGCTTAGTAAAGTTTTGTCGTCTAAATCTGCAATTCTCCTTCATCTTTTCCACAGCTGGGAGCTTACCACTTTTCTAATGTACATTACACTTTTTTTAAAAAAAAAAGGGGGGTGGATTTGAAATCGGAGCAGTTTGCCAAATAGTTATAATTCCTCTTTCACACACACCCATGTGTGCTATCCTTTATGTGAGATGGGTTGCTTTAATATATTAAAATACTCGGTAATTCCAGTAGTGAGGCATTAACTTTTTGCTTGTTTGTTTTGGCAGATCCCCTTGGAAAGGTCTTCCAGAACTGACTAACGAAAATGGTCAGTACTGCCCTTTTAGCTGTGAAACACAGGCCTGGTCCATTGCTGTGATCCTTGAAGTTCTCTATGACTTGTAAACGTGTTTGCCTGCCTTGATGAAACTGCTAGCTTTGTCACGAATGCCGTAACCATGCATATCCTGCTTTTAGTAGTGGACTGTGCCTTCACTGGCAAGACACTTGTTAGGAGCATTTGATGCCCATCCTTTGAAAATCACACCATGATATTTGTTTGATCGCGAGGACTAGGATCAGAAAAACTTAAAAGACCCATCACTTGAGAATATAGTCAGATATGTTTAGATTAAAAGTATTACACATTCTACAGTAACAGGTTTCAAACTCGGTATCTCTCTTTTCCTCAAGGTGACAAGCTAATCAAATGTTGATGTGTTATGTGCATACCTATAACATTCAACCAAAGCTGGTTTCAAGTGGTGAATCGGTGCTCTGGATATAGCTTGCAGAGTCACCTTGAAGGGAGCTGGTTACCTCCTATGACAGGCATAGGCAAACTCAGCCCTCCAGATGTTTTGGGACTACAATTCCCATCATCCCTGACCACTGGTCCTGTTAGGTAGGGATCATGGGAGTTGTAGTCCCAAAACATCTGGAGGGCCAAGTTTGCCTATGCCTGTCCTATGATAAGGGTTGGTTTTCCTCGTTCAGGTAATTAAGTAAAAGTCGCAACACTGATTCCTGCTTTGCACCATCATATGCGACATCATATACAATTAGACATTGTATAACCTCCATGCAGATTGTGTGCAAACAGATCTGGGTGAATGCTCAAGAACAGGTTATCTGGAAGTGACCTGTATTGAGCCCTGTGCTGCCCTGACTGCATGGGAAGGTGGGTGTCTGATTTTTAATAGCAAAAGGTTTGTTCACGGCTTAAAATTCAGTTTGCCAAATTGCATTTGTTACTAAATAGATTTGCACATGGTTTGGGCATTTCACAACATTGAACCGGAAGAGTGAGTTGTCAGCGTTTTCTGTTCCGTTGAAGTTTTTCTTAAGTTGCACTGCCCTGTCTGAAAACAACAGATATTTTCATGTTAATATATTTCTTATTTTGCAGTGATGTTAAAAATGCTTAAATACATTTCAGTTCTTCACCTGTACAAATAAATAGCATACCTTAAGATTTTTGAATTATGCTAACTGTTACCAAAAAATTTAATGTTTTTAATGTCAATTGAAATGCCTTAATTGCGGGGGTGGGAACTAAGGATTATTTTTATTTTACCAACAGTGCTGTTGACCTAAATTTCACTGTCCAAACTTGGTTGGGAAGAAAGGACACTTTTGTATGAAAATCTCCATTCTGCTATTTAGCCAGTGAACTCAGGCATTCATGATACTTGTTTCTGTCAAGATGTAGAATAGAAAAATCTGCTGTGGAACTCATAGTTAGTATGTGCTTGGAGAACAATATTTAATAAAGATAAAGAGACTGATCAATTAGGAGATACTAGTATCTTATGCTACTGTGCATCTTAAAGCAGTATTCAGGTAACTTGCAACCTATGCAAGGGTTTGGCCGTGGGGTTCCACACATAAGTGCAAAAAGATGTAAAGCCAGGAACCCCCGGGACCGACCGCCCTCCCCCCCAAGTTGCAGGGCTTGCTTGGTTTTGGGGGAAAGGCTGGAAGGGCTCTAGGACCTTACCAGAGCCCTCATTCCACCTTCCCAAAAGCTGGGTAAGCCTGCAGTTGTAGCTTTGATGGGAAGGTAGGAAATAAGCAAATGGAGAATGGATTTATTCTGCTCTCCATTTCCCACCCACAAATGCAAAGCTACAATCATGTAAGTAAAATAAGCCTGTGAGTTACCTGTACACAATGCGAGTTTAAAATGCCACTGAAGTTTACAGCTTGTTCTAGCAGGCATTGCAAAGCCAACAGGTTAATGCCAACAACATACGATTAACAATACTTTCTGTAGGTAGACCGAAAGGTAACTGCATATCTTCCACAGTCTTATCTTCTGCCATGCATCCTAGCAATCAGTGTTTCATTCTTTTTCAAACAATAGAGCAAAAGCCATCTGGGGATCTCATCTGTACATGTTGCTGCTGCTGCTTAACTGAAATAGCGATGTAATTTTCATTTCAGAAGGTACTTACCAAATCTGAAAAACAATTTAAAAGGGAATCATAGTTAATGCTGCATGTCATATGATGAGAAGTGCAATTGTTGCACACGTGAGTCCTGTGTGTCTTGTCTGGTACAGTTATTTTTGTTACATGGATGATTATTTTCTGCAGTTATGTGAGTGACATACAATAAAAGTCTAACAAAGTTGCATGTCCCTTCATTTATTAAAATATAATCATAACTGGTGGTCCTAGCAAGGGATCATGGTGGTCCAGTGAGAGCTGGAACCTTTTATTAGAAAACAAGAGCCAAATTTGGCATCTCTGGCCAACGTGTTCAAAATAAAATGATGTTTCTGGGCAGGTCAAAAAGGAACTTGATGCTGGAGTGCCTTTTGCCTGTAGTCATTCCAGGAGTTTGCCCTGAACTCATTTTGCAGGAGCCAGGATGATGAGTGGTAAGTGCACACCTTCTCAAATCATGTATTTAGATGATGACCTTGGTTGGCAAGAATAAATTACTTTCAAGAGAAAGCCTAAGCACCATGAGTTTAATGGGACTTGCACTTTAGTAAGCACCTGAAATCCTGGAGAATCATTGCCTGTCAGTGTAGACAATACTGGGCTAATGAACCAATGGTCTGACTCAGTCTAAGGTAGATTCCTTATAGTAGAAACTAGAGGCCAGCGCCAGCTCACCCATGAGGCAAGGTGAGGCAACTGCCTCAGGCGGCAGAATCCACAGGGGCAGCAGATCTGACCTCCCACTGCTGCTGCAGTAACAACAATGACTGTGGTGCACTCCTTCGAGGCCAGATCTGCCACGCCACCCCCCAATGCCACCTCTACAGTGGCCTCGCAACAAATAGTAAGCACTGCTGGTCTCCCACCCCTAGAGAGGAAATGACAGGGGCTGCCCTCGGGCGGACTTTGGTAATCTGGTCCCCCGAGCGTGGTCAACATTTGGCACACCCAAATGGAGCTGCTCAACTGTGGAGCTTCTCAATTTTGTGCCCCCCTCAGCTCGGTGCCCTGTGCAGGGGGGAGAGTGTTCAGACCACCCTAAATCTGGCACTGCTGGGGTCTCCTGAACCTGCCCAGTGTGGTTCAGAGTACCGCCCTCCTGTGACAGCCTTTGAGTCTCACTTAAAACATCAGGTAAGGTCAATTTGATTCCCCACATGTAAACCTCCCTGTGTATATTATAATAATTATTTTTATTATTTTTACCCCAGCCACTCTGGGCTGCTTCCAACAAAACACTAAAATACAATAACCTATTAAACATTAAAAGCTTCCCTAAACAGGGCTGCCTTCAGATGTCTTCTAAAAGTTTGGTAGTTATTTTTCTCTGACATCTGGTGGGAGAGCGTTCCACAGGGCGGGTGCCCCTTCCGAGAAGGCCCTCTGCCTGGTTCCCTGTAACTTGGCTTCTCACAGCGAGGGAACCGCCAGAAGGCCCTCGGCGCTGGACCTCAGTGTCCGTGCAGAATGATGGAGGTGGAGACGCTCCTTCGGGTACACTGGACCAAGGCTGTTTAGGATCTTTAAAGGTCAGCACCAACACTTTGAATTGTGCTCAGAAACGTACTGGGAGCCAGTGTAGGTCTTTCAAGACCGGTGTTATATGGTCTCGGCGGCCGCTCCCAGTCACCAGTCTATCTTCGCTCAATCCTTTGTCCCTGGCAGGGAGGCGCCATTTTGTGGTTTGCCTCTGGTGCCAAAATGTCTTCGGCAGGCCCTGCTCTGGGATGTACAAAGTAACTACCTAGACCTCAAGGATCTCAGGATTGTGAGTTTGAGCCCCACATTCGTCAAAATATTCCTGCATTGTAGGAGGTTGAACTAGATAACCCACAGGGCTCCTTCCAACTCTACAATTCTACAGTTTAATGGCGGCCTGAAACTGCATTTGGTTGGATAGTGTTTTCGAGGTTACGAGCATGAGTTTGACCAAACTGCGGGAGGCAGTGGAGGACAGAGGTGCCTGGCGTTCTCTGGTCCATGGGGCCACGAAGAGTCGGACACGACTAAACGACTAAACAACAACAACGAAACTGCATTATGCTGCTACATAATTTATCTGAATCCCTTGACATGTTGAGAGGGTGGTACTACTTCTGTCATAAGTGCGCCATCATTTTAGAGTATGGATTGCTTTCTTTAACAGTCTGTTAATGGATGCTTTTTGTCATGCAGTTGCATTATGTTTGTATAACATTTAGCGCATTCAAGGCTAAGCACCTGACCTGGGCCGTCTAAGCAGAACTGGAATGCAAGTAAGAAATAATGATTACCACTGGAAACTTAATCTCTTAAGGATCCTGCCAGTATTTGATTTGTGCTGGCATGGAAATGAGGCTCTAAGCCTATGATGTGTCAGAACATGTATTACAAGTATGTTCAGTTTTATGAAAAATTCCTTGCATCGCAAACGTAGTCACACATCAGCCCCGGTGGGAAATCCTTAAGGAAGCAAACCATAATATACCACATCAGTACAGTGGTACCTCAGGTTACAGATGCTTCAGGTTACAGACTCCACTAACCCAGAAATAGTACCTCAGGTTAAGAACTTTGCTTCAGAATGAGAACAGAATTCGCACGGCAGTGGCAGCGGGAGGCCCCATTAGCTAAAGTGGTACCTCGGGTTAAGAACAGTTTCAGATTAAGAACAGATCTCCAGAATGAATTAATTCTTAACCCGAGGGGCCACTGTACTTTAAATCATGATAAATATTTGTCCACTAGCACAGTGACAGCAGCAGTTCTTTTCTCAGCAATTTACATTGGTGCGCATTAGAAATCCATAATCTGTTAATGTTCCATGTCTCTCCACCAACATCATGACTCAAGGCTGAATGTGAAATTTGCTCAGTGTGCAATCTGTACCCTGCAACAGCAGAATATTTTACTCACCGTTAAGTTCAAGCACAGATTGTGTTTTTACATCTTGTTTCAAAGACAGCGTCTCTGCCCCCCGCTTCCCCCAGAAGAGCATGCGAGTGGAAAGGGTTTCCTCTGGTAAACTAGATTCTAACGCACTGTCCCTTAGTGTAAAACAGAAAAACCTTTAAAAACCTGGACGGAATTGAATAATGTGAAAGACAGATATAGATATATCTATCTGTAAGATTGATATATCTATATCTGATCACTGAAGATGCTTTTGAATTATGGTGCTGGAGGAGACTCTTGAGAGTCCCATGGACTGCAAGAAGATCAAACCTTTCCATTCTGAAGAAAATCAGCCCTGAGTGCTCACTGGAAGGACAGATCCTGAAGCTGAGGCTCCAATACTTTGACCACCTCATGAGAAGAGAAGACTCCCTGGAAAAGACCCTGATGTTGGGAAAGATGGAGGGCACGAGGAGAAGGGGACGACAGAGGACGAGATGGTTGGACAGTGTTCTCGAAGCTACCAGCATGAGTTTGACCAAACTGCGGGAGGCAGTGGAAGACAGGTGTGCCTGGCATGCTCTGGTCCATGGGGTCATGAAGAGTCGGACACGACTAAACGACTAAACAACAACAAATCTGTAAGATTACAATCCTGCCAGTTGTACACACTAAGGGCAATATTAAACTTGGTGGTAAAGGTAAAGGTACCCCTGCCCATACGGGCCAGTCGTGTCTGACTCTAGGGTTGTGCGCCCATCTCACTTAAGAGGCCGGGGGCCAGCACTGTCCGGAGACACTTCTGGGTCACGTGGCCAGTGTGATGAAGCTGCTCTGGCGAGCCAGCACCAGCGCAGCACACGGAAACGCCGTTTACCTTCCCGCTATAAAGCGGTACCTATTTATCTACTTGCACTTAAGTGTGCTTTCAAACTGCTAGGTGGGCAGGAGCTGGGACCGAAAGACGGGAGCTCACCCCGCCGCGGGGATTCGAACCGCCGACCATGCGATCGGCAAGTCCTAGGCGCTGAGGTTTTACCCACAGCGCCACCCGTGTCCCTAAACTTGGTGGTACTCTGCATTAATAGATGAACACATTGTGCAGAAGATACATCGCAGAAGCAATTTAAAATACCTAGGGAAACTAGAAAGGCCACCATATCTCCATCTCGACCATCTACAGCTAGCCAGTGTCTTGGAACAGAGTTTGAAGCATGTACATTTTGTTCCTGCGGGACAGATCAGCAGCGCTCATTATAATAAGTTGTTCACATCTAATGGCTGTTCCATTTGTGCCATTCATTAATTTGCCTTGAGGGTTATATATCCTAAAGACTCAGAAATTCAAGCGTCGCAAAGAATCCACCCGGCGTTTTCCATGCCATGTGGTGGTGTGCCAAAAGCTGTTTGCTAATCTCCTTATACAGCATTTGTTTTTGCCTTCCCAACCCCCCCACCTGCAGTTCTCACGTCCCCAAATGCTCCCCAGAGCATTTCCCTAGTAAGCTATTTTATTCTAGAGCAGCCTTTCTTAACCTGTGGGTCCCCAGATGTTGTTGGACTACAGCTCCCATCATCCCTTGCTAGCAAGGCCAGAGCTCAGGGATGATGGGAGTTGTAGTCCAACAACATCTGGGGACCCACAGGTTGAGAACCGTTGTTCTAGAGGATGATACGTGCCTACAAATCTGGGCACAGAATCTGGCTACCAGCCAGGTCATCTTATGATCTTGGCCCAAGAGGAGAGAATTAAGTTTAGACTTGGGTCACAGTGGGTTCTTCACCCAAGGCAGGGATGGAAACCTCTAGATATTGCCACACTACAACACCAGACATTCCTGACTGGGGCTGCTGGAAGCTAGAGCCCAGCAACAGCCAGAACGCCACAGGTGTGACCTGACAAAATTGTTCATTTAAAAGAAAAAAGAAAATGCTAGAAAAGGACAGAACAACACAAGAATACTCTTCTAGTCCCACTTCTGGCCTGCTAGCAAGAGCATGCCAGCACCCTGTGATAAGGCAGATGGAGTCCCTTCCATTCTCTCCTCACTCACCCACAAGCTGTAGGATTGCAGCCTAAATAACTTTAAACTGCTCCTCGCATTTAACCTTTCCCTCTCTTACAATCCCTTATGTTTCCTTGGGCACACCACAACATCTTAGCATCCTGGTTCGGTGCTGTGACACCTGATATATGGCATGATCCGTCCCCTCCCTATAGGACTTACTCCTTGGCTTCCCCTCTGAGCCCCTGGCTGGGTGCAGACGTTCCCAGCAGCTCACAATGGCCTCATTCAAAAGATCGCACGTTAGTTGTCTGATGCAAGGATCACATTTTGTGCCAAGTACAGGGAGTTAAGATAAGGTCTGTACGTGCTGCCCTGTGGAACGCCCTCCCATCAGATGTCAAGGAAATAATCAATTATCTGACTTTTAGAAGACATCTGAAAGCAGCCCTGTTTAGGGAATTTTTAAATGTTTGATGTTTTATCATGTTTTGAATATTCTGTTGGGAGCTGCCCAGAGTGGCTGGGGAAACCAAGCCATATGCGGGGTATAAATAAACTACTACTACTACTATTATTATATATTTTACAACATTCCCCACGGGTGATGAAACCTTTGTTTTGGTTGACAGGTGGTTGGAGCATTTGCTGTGTAAGGTAAAGGTAAAGGGACCCCTAACCATTATATCCAGTCGCTGATGACTCGGGGTTGCGGCGCTCATTTTGCTTTACTAGCCGAGGGAGCCAGCATATAGCTTCCAGCTCATGTGGCCGGCATGACTAAGCCGCTTCTGGTGAACCAGAGAAGTGCACAGAAACGCCGGAAGGTACTTGCACTTTGACATGCTTTCAAACTGCTAGGTTGGCAGGAGCAGGAACCAAGCAACTGGAGCTCACCCCGTTGCAGGGATTCAAACCGCCGACCTTCTGATCAGCAAGCCCTAGGCTCTGTGATTTAACCCACAGCACCACCCGCGTCCCGCCGGATAAATCTGAGGAGGAACCTGTTCAGACATCGCGAAGGAGTGTCAATATTGCAGAAATTGTGTCCTTTGTATTTATCATTGCAACTGCAACGGATCAAGAATCCCACCCAAAGGAGTCCTTCATATTGACAACCAAGGACCCAACCACCAGTAACAGACCCTCCAAGTGTCCCTATTTTCCAGGGACAGTCCCGGATTCACAGAAGCCATCCCAGTTTCTGATTTGATCCTGGAATGTCCCACTTTTCCTTAGGACTTTTAAAATGTTGGAGGGTATGGAGTTATGCAACCCCTGAGCCAAAGAAATAAGTAACTATACCACCTTTAGAAGACATCTGAAGGCAGGCCTGTACAGGGAAGTTTTGTAATGTTTAGCGTTTTATTGTGTTTTTATATTTGTTGGAAGCCACTCAGAGTGGCTGGGGCAACCCAGTCAGATGGGCTGGATATAAAGAAAATGGTTGTTGTTGTTGAATAGGATGTCCCTATTTTCACTGGAAATATGTTGGAGGGTCTGCTGTAATGGACACTCACTGCAATCATGGTATATTCCTTACTATAAGCGATGAGCTGTATGTTCTATGGAAGCCCCACCCTATAAATACAGCTCAGGAGATGCATCTTAAGGCTAGCAATGGTTGTGGAACTTCTTAAACATGAGGGCCACATTCCCATCGTGTCAACCTTCAGGTAGCGGGGGCACATGTCAGTAGTGGATGAGACCAGAGGCAATAGTAGGAGGGGTAATTAATGTAGCGGCGGAGGCAGGGGTCTGCCAAGGAGGCAGCAGATTCAGCCTCCAAGGTGCATGATACAGCCATCACTGACCCAGTAGCAGCAGCAGCAGCAGGCAATGCATTCCTTGGAGGCCAGATCTGCTGCCCCTATGGATCCTGCTGCCTGAGGCAGTCACCTCACCTTGCCTCATGGGTGGGCCGGCCCTGGTGTAGCTGTTGATTTTAAAATCACCACTTCCCCTGGGTCCATGCTGACATAAGTTCCACCTTTAGGAATAGGGATCCGTCTGCTTTTGTTTTTAAATATAGGAGGAGGGTGCGGGGAGAGGCTCGCGTAGCCTGCCCTAAGCCACTGTAATAGGGGAGGCTATAATGCAGAAATAAAATACAACTGGAGAACATGGAGGCAGCTTATTAATTACTGATGAACCCAAGAAAGGCATTATAAATCATTGCCCGGATGCTGCATAAAACGCATCCTGTAAATAATCCCATTCAAATAAACTTGGTTTGTTTCTCTCAGGACTACCATTTTGCATGACATATGCTTTCAAAGGTTGTCCCTTAGCCAAAGCAATTATTTAGTAAAATGCTGAAAGCCACAGAGATGCTAGCAAATTGAAAGCCTGTGGATTCATTCCGAAAGCTTTTATGGCCCATTAATGCACCATTCTCTGCAGTATTGATCCTTCCCCTTCCCAGTAGCTATTCAGAGTGTATGGCTTGTTATTTTAAAAAATCAGGATGATATTCAACTAAGCTCTACTCATGGTAGACCTCATACCTGCCAACATTCCTCTGATGAAAAGAAGGATCTCCTATTCCACCACCACCACCACCACCATCATCATCATCATTATTATATTTATACCCTGCCTATCTGACTGGGTTGACCCAGCCACTCTGGACAGCTTCCAACATATACAAAAACATAATAAAACATTTTTTAAAATTCCCTGTGCTGGGCTGCACTCTGTGACTGATGCCATTATTATTATTATTATTATTATTATTATTATTATTATTATTATTATTGAATTTATATACCACCCTATACCCGCAGGTCTCAGGGCAGTTCACAGAATAAAATCAAAATATCACACCACAAAATACATATTCAAAATAAAAACAACAACAACCCAATAACCCCCCCTCAAAAAAAAAACATTTTAAAAGGGCTTGATGCTATATGGCAGGGCTAGGGGACCTATGGACCAGAGCGCCCATTGTCTCAGACCATTGGTCATGCTGGCTGGTGCTGATGGGAGTTTTAATCTGGTCTACAGATTCCCAAACCCTAGCCTATGGAACGTTGTGCTTTTTGGTGGGTATTTTTCATTTATTCATCCATCCATCCATCACATGTGAGTACTTAGCACTTTTGCCATAACAACACTTATCCCCTGTATACAAATAAAGAGACATCAGAGCATCCAATGTAATTAAAATTGTTTATCAACTTAAGCTCACATTTTCTAAAAATCCTGCATAAACATTTAAATAATTCATTTTGTTTTCTGGCTTCTTTGAATGCTTTCTGCATCGAAACAAAGTTAATCACAGTGATTTTCTTTTAAGACATAAAGCAGTATTTAAAATTCAGATGCAACATAAGAATCCAGGAAACTAAAAACATTTAAAAAAAAACAGGAATAAACTTCATGTGAAATTACAGGGATATTTATGAGCTTGTCTCTGTCAGAACAAATTACAATATCTCATTTAGATGCACTCTCTGCTCACAGAAGAGATGCAAATTTAAATGTATTAAGGCTGATTATCTTCATAGCATAACTGCAGCTGCAGCACCAAAAAGTAAAGCCTGCTCTCAATCATCACTCTTCATAGATGCATAAACAGAACACACTAAAATGTTAAGTTTCTAAATATAGGAAGCATGGGAAATGGAATGACACTGCACAGACAAGCTATACATTTCTAAACTCCTCCTGAATCACAATGGCTTCTCCTTAGTCAAAAAGGTAGGCTCCTTTAATGAAATATATTACATTTATTTGCCAGGCTTCACACCTTGAATTAGAAAACAGCATACTTTAAATTTAATATGGCAGCAATTTCTGAATTCAATACATTCTGAAACTAAATAGAGCTTTCCATGCAAATGTAAACAAATGGTCCCTTAAGCTAGTAGTGGGTCTGTATTT
The DNA here is from genome assembly GCF_964234715.1 of Podarcis melisellensis. NCBI lineage: Eukaryota > Metazoa > Chordata > Lepidosauria > Squamata > Lacertidae > Podarcis > Podarcis melisellensis. The sequence continues at coordinate 72,358,995 of NC_138538.1, read as the reverse complement.
AGGCTGGTGTCAGATAGGGCCTTGCCCCATTACAGAACCATTCTGGGGCTTGTCCACACTAGAATTTACTCTGTGGACAAGTAAACTATTTGCAGCTAATTGCATTCCCATTTAATTTCCATAGTCCACATAACACTCTATCCACAAACACCAAGATCAATGCTTTCCTCCCTATAAATTTGGGTTTTCCCAATATGGGGGTAGATTTGATAAACTGGGGGGAATCATATTCCAAACCACTCCACTTCAGGTTGCAGATAATCTGTTTCATCGTTTTGGGGGGAGAGTGGATCAGTTTTCACTTTCTGCTCCCCCCCTTTCCATTCCCACTACCTTTCCAGCTGTGCTCATAACTAATTCCAGTGTGCTCATGAATAGAGGATTTCCGCCCCCCCTTCTGATCCTTCAGAGTTGCACAAAACTGGAAAAACCACACAAGCAAAGCACATTAATAATTTCTCTTCTGGATATATCGGGCAACAATCTGAAACGTGTGCTGAGAATTTAAAATTCCTTTTCATTCTTCCCCAGCATGCTAGCAAGGGCGAGTTGGGAGCTTATATTCATTGGATCGCTCAGATTTGCACAAAACTAGAAAACTGCACAAGGAAGTTTACAATTGCCTGTCTGTGTGCTTTTGCACATTTCTTGGGCAGGGATTTGAAGAAGAAGGAGGAGGAGGAGGAGGAGGGGGAGGAGGAGGAGGGGGAGGAGGAGGAGGAGGAGGGCGGCGGCCCTGGAGTTCAACTTCAGTTTTTGTGACCTCTCAGCATTTCTCTCTAGTGTATATTCTGAGCCCAGAAAAAATACTGTATCTGTAATTACTTAAGTAGATTTGCTCTCTTAGGAACATAATAAATCTGCATTTTGCTGTACGTTATAAAATACAATGATAACCTATTTAGCACACAGCTTTCTTCTACAGCTATGGAGAGACAGCAAATGCAGTACTTTAAGAAGAATTGATATAACAAATCCCCCTGGCTGGAATATTCCATTTCCAGTGACAGAATTCTCTCTTATGCTTGCAGAAAATATTTTAAAGAGAATGTTGGGAATCTACTTCTCTCTATCACTGGATTTAATAACTCTAAGGCTGCCCTAGAGAGCAAAGAAAGAGCAAAAAAGCCTGTTAGTTACTAAGCAGATAGGTACTGTAACACCAAAAGTGTGATCTGAATAAACCAGCCTTCTTGTTGATAAAGTGTAACCTTTTGAATAAAATGCTGTTCTGCCTTCGTGTTGTCAAATGCCCAGCTTCCAAATGCGACTCTAAGTAGGGTGTCAGAAGCAGGCCATCACTAAATCACACTGTGCTGGTTGGAGTTAACTTTTTATTAGCAAAAACACGACTGGCCCAGGCTTGGTGGAGTGCCAGGCCTAATGAGTGCAGCAAATCATCTCCAGGAAGTCTTGCCCCATGAAGCAATTACTGAGGCTGAAGGTCCCTGCCCCACCACAGCTGCCTAAGTCCCCTCATCTCCAGGGTTTTTCCCAAGCAACCAGAGTCTATTCCTGCCTGTCCATCTTTGCTCCTTCGGCCTCCTGCCTCTTTTGGGTCTGGGAGATGGGAGGGGATGAGAGCTTGTCCCTGCAGGAGGACGAGGGACCCGTGACTCTTCACAAACCTGACTCAACTCAGCCTCTCGACCTCCCTCCTCTCACCCTCCTGCCTCAGCAATATTTCGTTTCATGGGACTCAGCTGCATTCTCCACTGAAAAAAAATGGCCGCACTTAATAGAGAACACTAATTTGGCTCTTCTCCCATCTTGTGGACAGGCCAGATTCCCATTTGTTTCCACTAAAATTAGGTCATTGTCATGCCACAAACATCCTGCTTTGGACTTTACAAAGAATTCCTCTAATTCGGAGGAGCCAGCAGTTTGTTCTGCTGGTGATCTTTCAAACCGGACATTGTCTGCCAGGAGTAGGCAACGAAGTGTCTTCCAGATGTTTTGGACTTCATCACCCTCTACCATTAGCCATGCTGGCTGCAGCTGATGGAAGTTGTAGCCCCAAACATCTGGAAGACATCACATTAGCTTGCCTTGCTGTAGGCTATTCTTTAGGGGAGAGCAGCCTATGAATAAATAAACCTGCATGGCTTTTACAGAGGATTGCTTCTGCATATTGGCATGGGAGGGGATGTAGTCGCCTGTGATGCACAGAAACCAAAGAACAGCCATCTCAAGCATTTTTGTCTGCTGTGTTTCTAACGGCAAGAAGTATTAAATGAACCCTTAATAAGTATTAAATGACACTTTTATGCCATCTAATTCCTTAGTAATTTTTACATTAATACTGACTATCATAGGTAACGAAGCGGCTCTGTGCCTCATAAATTTGTAATCACTCTATTAATATTTTACATTTATTTCCTCTTCAGTGCCAAATTAGCCCAGAGGTACTTTAAATTATGTGTCTGGGAATTAAGTAATTGGTGAATAAAACGAGCCAACCTCTCAGGAAGAGGGCAACATTTAGACTGTGACAGCAGTGCGTAGCCCACTTTTTAGGCAGCCTCAATCAGCTGAATATATTGTGCAAAATAACACAGGCGTTTCATATGTATACACCGTAACCTCGTTAGGAATGGGGTGGCTAAGTGCCTGTGCCTTAAGCCTAAGACCAGTGCTATTTTTCTTGAAAAAGAGGTGCCGGAACTCATCATGAATGCCTCCCTTGTTCTCTTATAATAGCAGTGGCACCCACCTGAGGGGTGCCAGAACTGAGTTCCAGCAAGATCCGGCTGGGAAAATGAAATTAACTCAGAGTGGATTTCATGCTCTTTATTCAGCTCATAGTGGTGAGGAGGGATGGAAGTTCCCCCAGAATCTGCCTTATATACATTATTTACACAATGGGCCTCACATGATTGGCTAATTCCGGGATTCTCCTGTAGGCCAATCAGGTTGCAGATTCCCTTCCACCTGGAGATGGATTGGGTGGCTCCTGTGGACCAATCAGACTGCTGCATTCTGGATCCTATTGTTGTACGTCCAATCAGACTGCTGCATTCTGAATCTTATTGTTCTAGGGCCAATCAGACTGCTGCATTCTGAATCTTATTGTTCTAGGGCCAATCAGACTGCTGCCTTTTGGATCCTATTCAACTCAGTACATAACAGAAAAGAAAGCCCTGCCTTGGACATTATGGCTTGCTGGTTGGGTCTTAGCAGGGCAGGGATGGGGAACCTGTGGCCTTCCAGATGTTTCTGAACTACAGTTAGCAACAGATTTATCACTAAGGTTCCCACCTTCATTCTGGCAAAATACAGGACGGCGGGGGGGGGGGCCCGATATTTTTTCCCCATCTGGTGCTGCAATGACTTCAAAGCAATCCATTACAATCTTTTGCGACCTAACAAGATGGCCCCTCTGGAATTTGTCACACACATACACGAACACATGAATTTGTAAATATGTCTGTACTTGGCTACCCAGAGCTTAAATGCATGGCCTTTCATGCACCCGTTCAAACACATGCATTTGGAAAAGATCCCCAACTCGGCTGAGAGAGAGAGAGAAGACATGAAATATAGGACAAAACTGTATCATCACAGGACATAGCATTTTACATTGAAATATGGGACAATCCTGTATTATACAGGACAAGTGGCAACCCTATGACTGAACAGATATCCATGTGATCGTGGAACAGACCAGAAGGACTGCTTCCTGCATTCCTAAACTGGTGTGTGACATGACAGTTTTCCTCACGGAACACATGGCAAGCTGTGCGTTGTTCTTTTTAGTGGGGGTGTCACACTAGGACTGAGGCTCCAAGAGAAAGGATTTGAAAACCTGCCACATACACCACAATCCCAGTCCTGATCAGCTCCTCCATTTCCCCTCTGCTGCTTATTTTTGTTAGGGCTCAAATCAGCTGGCACACCATACATTTAAAGCAGAAGCTTTCCAAAAATGGAGACCGGTTTTATTTAAGGGGAGTTGCTTTCCCCTGCTCACTAGGCCTCTGAGCTGCCAGGGAGCTCAGCGCATTTAGCAATACTACCTGGTTTGTTTTTATGTGAATTGCAGCACATTTCTTCCCTTAGGCAAGTTTGTGGAAGGAGTGGCAACAGCTTTGAGCAGCTCACAGGCAAAACAGGAGCAATTAAACAAAAGGAATGTTTATTCAGGCAAACATAAAAAGCGTCAATCCCACCGACTCTCCCACTCAAAACCATTAAATTAATTCATCAGTGGAATGTCCCACTGAAAATCATGTGAGCTGGCCCAGGATTCATTTAAAACAAAACATTAGAGCTACGGTATTTATCAGGGTTATAATGCACAAAGCAGACCTGCCTACTAGCCTGGCAGCATTCGCTACAAGAATGTTGTGTCCAATTAAATAGTTAGTGAACAATGACCATGTATGAGACAGAAGTCTCTCATAAACAAAAGGATTCCTCTGACGGTAGTAGTGTGCCATAACAACTCCATGTGGGGGTGAAACTAGACTGTGTTAAGTACTCAGAAACAATGGGTATCTGCCAAAGGCCTTAACTTTTCCCTAGGAAGATTTTCATTTGAAGACTTTCTTGTTCAAGGATTTCAGTGTCCTATGTATGTCATTGCAAGAATTCAGGCTTAGACTTTGAATGAGCCTATTGGCAGCCCATACTCCCTTCATGGAGGGAACAAACAAACCAGGAAGTATTCCATTGAAATAGTTCCCCGTGGATTAGTTTCATTAGGCTGTAATTGATTATTTAATTTCTATACCGTTTAATATATTTAAAAATATCTCCAAGCAGTGTACACAAAACAGACAACCGAAACAAAATATTACAAAAATACACAGCCACATATAAAAATATCACCTTAATACTAAGTAACTGGTATTTAATGTCAAACAGTATCAATTCATTTTCCTTCTGACACAGTCTCCCTCTCAGACCCCGGGTTCTCACCCCAGGTCCAAACAAACTCTCAGCTCACCCATAGAAGTATCACAACGAGAAGAGTTCCTGGAAACAGCAAACATCACCCAAGAGTCTGTCTCTCTCGCTCTCTTTTTTCTTTCTCTTGGATGATACTGTGGGATGTAACATCACCGAAGTAGTCAAATACAACATTTTCTGTTTGCCCAGAGTGGACACACAGGGGAATGTTGCTCCAGCCAGGAGGACTTCCTGTCACACCTGGTCTGGAGCATCCTTCACCTGCATGTGACCAGGTAGATGGGTGTGACTGTGGCAGACCCTATAAAGGGACCAGTCATGCAGCCACATTCCTCTTGACTTTCTTGATCCCATCTCTTCTTGATGCCTTTGCTGTGTGCTGGCTCTCAGCCAGTCGCACATGCGCTCATCCCACACTTTTCTCTGTAACTGTAACCACAAGCTAATGTCTGCCTTCAGGACCACACTGTGTAATTATTGCTTTTAAGAGGGAACTACAGGGAATTTAAAGGGACGTGAGTGGCGCTGTGGGTTAAACCACTGAACCTTGGGCTTGCTGATCAGAAGGTCGGTAGTTCGAATCCCGTCGACGGGGTGAGCTCCCATTGCTTGGTCCCTGCTCCTGCCAACCTAGCAGTTTGAAAGCACGTCAAAGTGCAAGTAGATAAATAGGTACCACTCCGGCGGGAAGGTAAACAGCATTTCCGTGTGCTGCTCTGGTTCGCCAGAAGTGGATTAGTCATGCTGGCCACATGACCCAGAAGCTGTATGCCGGCTCCCTCGCCCAATAAAGCGAGATGAGCGCTGCAACCCCAGAGTCGGTCACGACTGGACCTAATGGTCAGGGGTCCCTTTACCTTTAAAGGGGATTGACCAGGAACAAGCCAGACTGGATTGCTTAACTCAAATGGTTCTAATGAATCCATCAACTAGCTTCCTTCAATGTACAAGGGAATGTGCTCTGCTACTAGCTCACTAGTGTGAGTGGGGAAGGATAATATTTAATCAATATAGCCTCTCCTACTATCCACAACATTCCCACAGATACTTCCTCAGCCTGCCCGCAACTGTGACCCATTCAGCTGCACTCTCCACATCCATGTCTAGGTACTGCAGGTTTGTTGTGTTTCCCTGGGGGTCCAAAGAATGGGAAGAGGGGAGCCCTCCATCCACAGCTCTTTCTTCACCTTCTTTCCTCCCCTCCTCCTCCAGCTTCTTTAAGTCCAAAGGGTAGTTCCATTGGGGTTTTATGGCAAAACTCTCTTTTTTTATTTATGCATTATGCTTTACCAGCTCTCGGTTCTATTGAAATTAGTCACATTTTTATGCTGTCGTAATGGTTCGTGTTTTAATAGTGTTATATAACCTGTCCTGGTATTGTATGGCGAAGGATGGACTAAAAAGCACCCTTAATTATTATTATTTTAAAAATACAATTCATCTGACCTGGGAAACGATGGCTAACAGCTTCAGAGTAAGCCAGGTGACTAAGCCAGCTTCAAACTAGGCTGCAATTTCTTTCACCATCTAATTCCTACACCTTCCAGCTGAATGTGTAAAACAGGCCTCAAAGAGGGAGCTGATTCACAAGGGATCTGATCCTTTTCTACATAGGTGACCAGGGAGCCAACTAGGCTCCCATCATGGATATGCCCTAGGCTGACTAAGAGCAGCTGGGATGGGGAGCTTTATCCAAATCCCCCTCCTCTAGTTACTCCCAAAACAACAGATAATAAATCTGATCATGGATCACCAACTTCTTATCTAATTTGGCACTTAGACTGGGAAAGACAAAGGTCAAAACATTATTAGCTATGAACTATACATGATTGCCTTGGTCAAACCAACTATTCTAAGCCTAAACTACCTAAACTGGAATCCTGTGTCCAATTCCAGGCAGCACAATTTAAAAAGGATGTTGACATGCTGGAGCATGTACAGAGAAGAGGAACCAAGATGATACAGAGGTCTGGAAACCAAGTGTGGTGTAGTGGTTAAGAGTGGTAGACTCGTAATCTGGTGAACTGGGTTTGCGTCCCCGCTCCTCCACATGCAGCTGCTGGGTGACCTTGGGCTAGTCACACTTCTCTGAAGTCTCTCAGCCCCACTCACCTCACAGAGTGTTTGTTGTGGGGGAGGAGGGGAAAGGAGAATGTTAGCCACTTTGAGACTCCTTAGGGTAGTGATAAAGTGGGATATCAAATCCAAACTCTTCTCCTTCTCCTTCTCCTTCTTCTTCTGAAGAACTGTTGAAGGAACTGGGTATGTTTAGTCTGGGAAAGAGGAGACTGAGCAGAGATATGATAGCGGACTTCAAATATCTTAAGGGCTGTCACATGGAAGAGGAAACAAGCTTGTTTTCTCCTGCTCTGGAGGATAGGACTTGAACCAATGGCTTCGTGTTACAAAAAAAGGAGATTCTGACTTAACATCAGGAAGCACTTTCTGACTGTAAGAGCTGTTCGACAGTGGAATGGATTCACCTGGGAGGTGATAGACTCTCCTTCCTTGGAGGTTTTTAAGCAGAGGTTGGATGGCCATCTGTCATGGATGCTTTAGTTGAGAGTCCTGCATTGCAGAGGGTTGGACTAGAGGACCAACTCTACCATTCTATGATTCTGCTTCATGGAGTCACTGTGGAGATATAGTGTGATAACCCCATGATTGCCGCCCCACTCCAAACACAGTAAAGGGAGAATAAAATGTGAATGTCATAAGTAAATGGCAGCAAGGAAGTACACTTGAGAGGATGTTCGTTTCATAGATTAAAGAGGTGTGCGGTATCAGATCACTTTTCCCTTTTCTTTTTTTTAGTGTGAGCTTTTAACCTTCTTTTGATAACCTACTTATCCAGCTCTTCTAGTGCCTCATAATATAGTGCATTTTACAGCTAATCAATATTTTCCATTGCTCTTCTTTGAAACCTTTGCCATTTTCCCCCAATATCTTTCCAGGAACATGTTCAGAAGACATGGGGCGAGAATAATCACTTCCCAGTATCTTAAAAGGGCTTAGGGTAGCTATATTTTGCTAGACAACTGCCCATACTTGTATCTATGCCAAGTCACAATTTGTGCATCCTTGAACTGGAATCTCGTCACTGCATGCTGCAATAAATCTGTTAGCCTTGAAGGAGCCTACAGTGGTAGCTCGGGTTAAGAACTTAATTCGTTCCAGAGGTCCGTTCTTAACCTGAAATTGTTCTTAACCTGAAGCACCTCTTTAGCTGATGGGGACTCCTGCTGCTGCTGCTGTGCCGCTGCTGCGTGATTTCTGTTCTCATCCTGAAGCAAAGTTCTTAACCCGAGGTACTATTTCTGGATTAGTGGAGTCTGTAACCTGAAGCATCTGTAACCCAGGTACCACTGTACAGCATTCTTCCTTGTTTACATTAGTTAGCAGTCATTTACAATTTGATAACTTTTAGCATCCCATTCATCTATGCCAGGGGTGGCAAACCACCTTCATGGGGGGAACCCACAAAGGGATCTATGCATATACACCTCTTCATCTTCCATTTAGGCAAGCAAGAGGCATTATCACACTTCCATGAGGAATAGGGTGGTGTCTTCCCTGTCCCAGACCCTCCAAGTGCCCCTATTTTCCAGGGATGTTCCTGATTTCGATAAGCCATCCAGTTTCTAATTTGATCTCGGAATGTCCCACTTTTCCTTGGGATGTTCCTATTTTCATTGGAGAAATGTTGGAGGGTATTCTATCCCTTCCCCTTTGTGCTTATGCGCTGGCCTGGCAGCAATGCTGAAATCAGCTGCTCAGCACCACTACAGGGAAGTAGGGTTGCAATTCACTGATAAGTGCAGAACGGGGAGCATCTACGAGAGCTTGCCCAGGCCCTGCCCCCAAATCTGGATGGGAAATCCCAGCTGGATAAAATAACTGTAATAGAGAAACTTTGTGTAATAGATAAGAATATAATGCAGTAGGGGACATTTGAGCAAAAACACTGCAGAAGTGAGGGTGGGAAGTCAATTTATGAAACAATGTAACCATTTGATATGAAGATTATTGTGGAAAATGTTTGGAAAAGATTATACTACCCCCCCCCAAAAAAAAAACCCGACACCCCAGAAATCCAGGTTGAGAGTCCGTGTAAGACTTGCCCAATCAAAACCACACACACCAACACAAACAGGAGTAGTTCCAATGACATATTAGTGGAGGAAACGACAAACATGAACTCTTGGTTTGAGGAAATTCCTTGTTTTCCCCCCTCTGTGTCAGGCAGCCAAGGAGCCAACCCCACGGTAGGTTGCCAGGAATGGATAAGACAAGGAAGTTCTTACCAATTGCTTTTTATTCAATGTTCACAGAGAGAGGCTTAGAAATTCAGCCTCTTGGAATAAGGATGTTGCTCCAAGTGAGTCTCCACCCCCTTCCTCTCTCCCATTATGCGTCATCACTAGGGTGCTGAGCAGTGCCCTTTGCCTCTGAGCTCTCTGCTCTCCTACTTTCAATGCCTGCCAGGTTCTGGGAGAGGGGCGTCTGGAATGCTTTCTAAAGACACTGTGTCTGTCAGCTGTCCGTCCGTCCCCCCTCTGGTGCTTCTTCCTCCTCCTCTCCCATTATTTCCCAGCTTCCCCCCTCATCTGCCTCTGAGTTGTCCCTCAAACCCCTGTCGTAATTCTGAACTGTCTTCTTCTTCTCTGGAAGGGTCAGGCTGGGGAGGCGGTCTCCACCATTCCTCCTCTGCTCAGTCCCTGACACTCTGTTGCCACAGGACTTTGCTTTACATTTATATCTCTGCTTTCAGAGATATACTGTTTTTACCTGTTCCAAATCAGCCACAGGTGTTTCCCCCCCCTACAAAGTGCCAGAGAAAAGCAGTTATTGGGATGTGTGCTTTGGGGTTAGTTTGTTTTTCTCCAAGTGCAAATGATTGAGTTAAGCATCTCCTCACCATACTCCCCTCAAAGCCACAGCTTCCCGAATCTGCATAGAACATCTAGTTATACTCACTGGTATTTTGAGTAATTCCTTTGTAGTTGTATTGTTGGTATATATACGTCTCCTTTAAAAACAACAACAACAACAACAACAGAGGAACTGCTGCTGCATAGCATTGCCCTTAAGATGCACCAGACCACAAGACGCACCTAGATTTTGGAGGAGGAAAACAAGAAAAAAAATATTCTGAATCTCAGAAGCCAGATCAACGAAAGCAGCAATCCCTCTTGCTGTTCTGGCTTCTGGGATAGCTGTGCAGCCTGCATTCGCTCCATAAGACTCACACACATTTCCCCTTACTTTTTAGGAGGGAAAAAGTGAGTCTTATAGAGCAAAAAGTACGGTATGTTTCAACCTAGCTCAGCAGCCTTGGAGAAAATAAAATAAAACAAACAGAACTTGGGGGTGAGAAGATGCATGCTTCTGTACAAACAGCTCATGCTTGCACTCAGAACACCCTTCTTGACCTTTGCTGCCTAACCTTGCCCTTTCCCATTTGCAGTGGTCGAAGGGCGTGTGCTGATCATCTTTATTGCGCTCCAGAATTCACTGTAGCTGACATAACAGGGTCCTGTGGCACATTAAAGACTAGCAAATCTATCACAGCGTGAGCTTCCATTGGCAAGAGCCAACTGCATCTGTGAATGTACTACTGATGCTCTGTCCCTGCTCCTGCCAACCTAGAAGTTCAAAAGCATACCAGCACAAGTAGATAAACAGGCACCACTGCAGCAGGAAGGTAAACGGCATTTCCATGCACTCTGGCACTCGTCACGATGTCCCATTGCACCAGAAGCGGTTTAGTCATGCTGGCCACATGACCTGGAAAGCTGTCTGTGGACAAACGCCAGCTCCCTTGGCCAGATAGCGAAAATGAGCCCCACACAGCATAGTCAAGTTTGACTAGACTTAACCATCCAGGGATCCTTTACCTTTATCCCAAGGGCAAACTGGGCTACACAATAGCACTGCTGCTATTGGAAAGAGCAGTCATGTGTCTGGCTCCCTGCTCTCCCTCCTAGTATTGGCTGACAAGGAAACATGGAGCATCATGACACAGGGAAGTTGGAAACAGTGATATGGCTCCATGTGGTCGCTTCAAAAACTGTGGTTTCATAATCACTGCATCATGGTGACAGACCTGATGGCGAGGCAGAGTATCAACTTGGGATTCCCGCCCCCCCCCATAAGCACTTTTTATGCCCAATTTAAGTTTTAGCGGGAACATACTCTTTTCTTTCATGCAATGAGAACCTTGCAATCAAAACTTGTCTTGGTGCCTCCACCAGTTCTCAGACACATTTATTTCAAAATGTGCATAGTGCAATTCAGCAACTTGTGAAAAATGAACTCGGCTTCAGATCAGCACAATGAAGGCAAGCTTTGAGCTTTGCCAACAGATAAAACAAAGACAGATGGCCCGGCTGGCTGGCTGCCTGGCTGACGGATGGACGGACTGTGTTTCCAGCATGGTTTAAATTCTCCAAAGTAAGAACTCTGCCATACTCCCAGCAGTCTCAGACAACACTTCAGGAAGGGGAATCAAACATCGCATACACCTGCCTTTATGTAAAGGTTAGAGATGGAAGGAGTTCAACTACTTGCAAAATCAAGGTGTGTTCAAGGTGTGGGCAAGGAGGAAGCCAGCTTATGTTACCTTAAGCAACCACTGCACACCTCCATAAAAGGGTTTGCAAACACTAGACTTCGTTAAGACATTGTTTAGGCCCTGCCTGTTGTATAAACTTGCCTTATTCCTGGTACCAATACACCACTCAGGGCAGGTGACAATGATTAAAACCAACAATAAATAAAATTCCAAAGGAATGCATTATAATGAAAAGCAGATACAAGAGCAGCAGAAAGGAAAATTGAAGTCTCAAGCAAACGCTTATAAAATAAACACCTGCCTAAACAGGAAGGTTTTTACCACAAGAGAGGCAAGGCAACTGAGCCTTTCAGGGTACAAAATTCTACAAAATGGCTTTGATTAATTCTGGCCCTCACTTCTGGCTTGCCAATGAGTGTCGATTGGATAAGGCAGCTGAACCATCTGTGGTCCTTCCCTCCAGCCTTGGGAGTGCAGCTGTGCATGTGTGTTTGCTATCACCTGGTTTGACTTTAAGCTTACTTAATTTGCCAAACCTTTAATAGACATTATAAGTATAGACCATCATAAAACATCCATATATAAATTTTTAAAATATATACAAATAGACAGCCATGTAAAGTACTGTATATAATGACAAGGATTTTCAGTGAATTCACCCCCAGTTCCTTCACACATTTCATTATTGGCCCAATTTTGGTAATATGTCCCATAAATAGTGTTTAAAATAAATAATAAAATAAATCTGCATACTTCCTTTCTCTTTTTCAGTACAGTAAAATCAGCATGGCACTCAGCATTGTTCGGTGATTCTAAGAAACCAAAAACTCAATGCAGTTTGGAAAGGTTCAGTTTGTCACCTGGATTCAAAATATCCTCCAAGACAAAAAGTATTTTACCCGCCCGTTGGGTCAATCCATTCTGTTTAACCGAGATTTTAGTCTGCTGGGATTAGATGGCATTTTTATTCTCGCTACTTTTTTGCATGTGCTTTTTAGAGAGATGGTCATGCGTGTGGTTCTGAACCGCTGTAATCTATTGCAATGTTCATTGCAGGGTACAAAAGGAAATGTACATAAACAAACATTTTGAACCGTTTTCTTTCTGCTGTGCTGCGCAACATCCCACTCTGAGCTCAGACTTCTGCAAATATGCTAGAAGAAAACACGAGCAACAAAAAAAGAAGCCCATCTGGACTTGCTGATATAGGAAAAGAACATCCTCAACGGCAACACTTTTTTGCTCTTACCAAAGCAGAATATTTTTACTACGTTGCTAGTCGTTTTGCATAATTTACAGTGGCTTTGCTCCTGAGGAATTCTAGTGCTCAGTGTTCCTAATCAATGTAGGACACTGTACACTCAGCAGAATCTTTGGCATTCTGACTTCACAGTGCTACTCAAATTCTAGAGTTTGTTTAAGAGAGCATTTTTCCACAAGGACAATAGCTATATACTGTAGAAGTCAGCTTTTATCCAAGTAACAACATATCTTAATGAAAATCAGTCACACCGGCTGTTTAATTTTTATTTTTTTAAAAAAACTTTATGCAATGAAACACCACCACAATCCTGGCATTTTGATCCTATACACATTTACTCAGAATAAAGCCCCTCTATGTTCGATCATGGCCACTGGTCCCATCACCTCCTGGCAAATAGAAGGGGAAGAAATGGAGGCAGTGAGAGATTTTACTTTCTTGGGCTCCATGATCACTGCAGATGGTGACAGCAGCCACGAAATTAAAAGACGCCTGCTTCTTGGGAGAAAAGCAATGACAAACCTAGACAGCATCTTAAAAAGCAGAGACATCACCTTGCCAACATAGATCCGTATAGTTAAAGCTATGGTTTTCCCAGTAGTGATGTACGGAAGTGAGAGCTGGATCATAAAGAAGGCTGATTGCTGAATAATGGATGCTTTTGAATTATGGTGCTGGAGGAGACTCTTGAGAGTCCCATGGACTGCAAGAAGATCAAACCTCTCCATTCTTAAGGAAATCAGCCCTGAGTGCTCAATGGAAGGACAGATCCTGAAGCTGAGGCTCCAATACATTGGCCACCTCATGAGAAGAGAAGACTCCCTGGAAAAGACCCTGATGTTGGGAAAGACTGAGGGCAGGAGGAGAAGGGGACGACAGAGGATGAGATGGTTGGTATAACCTGCTCTTGCAGCCTTCCTCCAACCACCTTGCTTATGGGTTCTCTTGCCCCCTTCCTTCCTTCCTTCCTTCCTTCCTTCCTTCCTTCCTTCCTTCCTTCCTTCCTTCCTTCCTTCCTTCCTTCCTTCCTTCCTTCCTGTCTTCACTCATTTTCACAAACCTATTCTTATTTCTAGAGTTTGTGTGAGGTTTCTGCCCCAGCCAAACTGACAACTCTCCATTCACAGTGAACTTTCTGACTGTATAGTCCCTGTGTAGCTGAAATGTTGATGAATGTTCCATGCCATCACATCAGCTCAACCACTTGGCATGATAGACTGAAACGGCAGTACTAAAAACCACTAATCAGTTCTGCAGGTGGAAGTGTTATTCCACTGGTGTAGCTTCATCTCTGCCAACAAAGCTGCACTTCTGCTGCTTCCTAAGGTCGCTCAGTGAATCTCCACTACGGAATTGCATCCTTAATCCCAGATAAGTGTGCATAGGACTGCTGCCTTAAATTTACCAGAGCGCACCATTCTCCTTTGACACAGAAGTAACATTTTACAAATGAGGTGTGAAACCACTGCTAATTCACTTGCGGTTACATAAAGCCTGTCATGAACTGCCTGCTCAATTGTATTTACTGGTGATGTAAGAGGCTTGTGCTGTGACACATATGAGGATAGAAGTGTAATTTTATTCACCCATCAGTAAACCTCTTGTTGTTTTTCTATGTCGTGCATTGTGACTAATCATCCTAATGTCTATTATTAATGGAGAATTGCTGGAGTGAAAGCAAAGCCCACATCTGCTTTGAAAAGAATGCAGCTATTTAGGATTTGCATCAGAGTCACTTTGAAAGCATGGATGACAGATGCCCAGCAGTGTCGCCCAGTGAATTCAAATAAAGGCAAATCAGAGACCAACATAGAACCACAGAAGCCACTTAATAGTGGAGTATTAGGGTTTTACTAGTTTGTTTCATTGTATTTATTCTAAAAATATATATTCTGCGTTTCAGGACAAGTATCCCCAACAAACTGGCATACAAAGCCAGTCGTAAAGACTTTAAAAGCAACAATTTTAAATCAACAGTAAGATCGTGCCCCTTTATAAGAAGCAGTAAAAACATCAGTAACATGCAGCTAAGGGATCCCCGTGTTTTTTAGTATACACTGTTAACTGAGAAGGTACCAGTTGATGCTGTGTGCCTTGCAACCTTTTTTTGGTAAAACCTGGGCTGGAACTGCTCCAGACTTTGGTGAAATGGAACACTGGTTGAATTATCTTAACATTACAGTGATGATTATAGAATCATCAAGTCAGATGGGACCCCCAAAGGTCATTGGTCCAACCCCCCACAATGCAAAAATCTAAACCTGCTATCTGCTGGTGCTAGAGCCACTTGCTTCTGGATTTTCCCCCTTGGCATTTTGGTAAAAGAATTAGCAGTGATTTTGTGTATTCTGTGGCTGACCGGCAATGACTACTCCTACTCGGAGCAACCCCCATGGAAATGAATGACCTAAGTTTGTCATGTCCATTAATTTCAATGGAGCTACTCTGAGTAGAACTAGCATTGGCAACAAACCAATGAGTTTATATTTCAGACTGAAGTTACTGCCGCAGAATCATTTTATTAAATAAGAACAGAGCATACTCACTGGGAGGCAGAAATACTCATTGCATGGTCACAAGTTACCATATTTCTATGGCTCATAATTCTGAATCCCATCACCCCCTGCTCAATTTAAACCCCTTAGGCTGTTATCATGCTTTGATTGGATAGAATATTACCTGACATTTTATTTCTAAGTCTTGTATTGTGTTTTTTTAAACTATTGAAACAAAACAGCCCACCAGAAGATCTGCAGACCTAATTTAAAACTCCTACTCTCTTTCACAGGCTCATTGCATGGTATTACCCGAAAGTATAATATGAAACACAATTATACATTAGGAAGTGAAAAGCAGAAAAAGAATACAGAAAGATAAGAGCATGAAGAAGAACAGATACATTCATTGTGTTTTTGAAAACTTACTCTTCAGGGTCATGATGCATCAGAGGCAATGGAAGAATCGAGCTGTAGCAGCAGCAGGTATTGAAGATGTAAAAACAAGTGAAACACTGGACCTCAACTTCCCACAAAAGATGTGACAGATTCAGTCACTTTTGAAGGTAAAGATGGTGTGGAAAATGCAACTAAGTGATGAAAAATGTACTCCAGTCAAAACAGAAGACAGCATATATTTTAGAGAGGTTCCTTACATTAGTGACATCGCTTTGTAGCCTAATTCTCTTTCATCAGATATGAATGCAACTGATAAAAGATCATTCAACACCCTTAAAAGAGTCAAAAATTACTTACATTCTGCTATATCTCAAGAGCATCTAATGAGTTTAGCAATTTTAGCAATTGAAAGTTCTGCATAGCAAGATGTAAAATATGACAAGTTAATTGACAATTTTGTGCAAAGGAAGTGTAGAAGAAAACATGTATAAATTTTATATCTATAAATATTTTATGTAAATCATTGAATTTTCATCCATATTGTTCCTTTAAATAAAGTTCATTTTCAAGTGAATAGAAGTGTTTTCTTTTCTCTCTATATCCGTATATCATTAATTAGAAACAAAAAATACCATTTAATAGCAACATGTTATTAACTCCCTCATATTTTCAACTCCCTAAAAGGGCTGTGCACAAGACCCGATGGATCATAAACCCACCACTGCTGCTTAAGGCCTTTTTCCATTATAATTTAATATTAAATCTAAATACACATGAGTGTCCAGTCTTCAACACACACTGCTTGCTTGCACTGCATGCCTAGAAATGATCAGACTCATGTACCTGGCTGTGGCCTGTTGGGAAAGTATGAGCAATAAGAACAGGAGAATAAGAGCATGGATCAGAACCAAAGGCCCATTCAGTCCAGCATGCAGCTCCACAGTGGTCAACCAGAGACCTGTGAGAAACCCACAAACCAAACATGAGGGCAGTAACCCTCTCTTCCTCCTGTTTCCCAGCAACTGCTTCCCAGCATATTCCCTCTGATCCTCAATGCCATAAATGGCCATTGTGACTAGTAGTCCTCTGTAGCCTTATCCTCCAGGAATTTCTCTAATCCCCTTCTAAAACCATCCAAGCTGGCAGCCTTTGTGACATCTTACGGTAGCAAATCCCATACTTTAACTATGTGCTGAGAAGAAGGGCTTCCTTTTAAGAAGGAAGTTAACCGAGAACTATGGAACTCTCTCCCTCCCGTAAGAGGCAAGTGGTGGCCACCGACTTGGATGGCTTTAAAAGGGGCATGGACTAATTTATGGAGGATACCGCTAACCATGGCTACTTACTGGCTGTGATGGCTTTGCTCTGCCTCCACAGAGGCAGCATGCTTCTGTATACCAGTGGCTGGGGGGGGGGGGCAGCAGGAGGAAAGAGTGCTCTTAGGCTCAGGTCCTGCTCACAGGCGGTATCTGGTTGGTCATGGGGAGAATGACCAGCTGGGCTAGATGGACCATTGGCCTGACTCTTCTGATGTCCCTTATTATGATAAAAGTTCTCCCTATATGCATAGCTGTGTGTGTGTGTGTGTGTGTGCTTGCGCAGCTGGGGGGAAATGAAGAGAACTCTAAACATGCCCAGGGGCAACCTTCTCTAATAATAATAATTTATAATTTATACCCCGCCGATCTGGCTGGGTTTCCCCAGCCACTCTGGGTGGGTAGTGTGCCAGTGTGGTGTAGTGGTTAAGAGCGGTAGTCTTGTAATCTGGGGAACCGGGTTCGCGTCTCCGCTCCTCCACATGCAGCTGCTGGGTGACCTTGGGCTAGTCACACTTCTCTGAAGTATCTCAGCCCCACTCACCTCACAGAGTGTTTGTTGTGGGGGAGGAAGGGAAAGGAGAATGTTAGCCGCTTTGACACTCGTTAAAGGGAGTGAAAGGCGGGATATCAAATCTAAACACTTCTTCTTCCAAACTCTCCCAACATAATTAATAGAACATCAAACATTAAAAACTTTCCTAAACAGGGCTGCTTTCAGGTGTCTTCTGAAAGTCAGATAGTTTATTTCCTTGACATCTGGTGGGAGGGCGTTCCACAGGGCGGGTGCCACTACTGAGAAGGCACTCTGCCTGGTTCCCTGTAGTTTCACTTCTCGCCGCTGTGAGGGAACTGCCAGAAGGCCCTCAGTGCTGGACCACAGTATCCGGGCTGAACGGTGGGGGTGGAGACGCTCCTTCAGGTATACTAGGCCGAGGCTGTTTAGGACTTTAAAGGTCCGCACCAACACTTTGAATTGTGCTCAGAAACGTCCTGGGAGCCAATGTAGGTCTTTCAGGGCCGGTGTTATATGGTTTGAGTGGCCACTCCTGGTCACCAGTCTAGGTGCCGCATTCTGGATTAGTTGGTGTTTCTGGGTCACCTTCAAAGGTAGCCCCACGTAGAGTGTAGTCCAAGCCAGGAAACACCGCTTCACCACCAGCAATGTTGTTGTTTAGTCGTTTAGTTGTGTCCAACTCTTCATGACCCCATGGACCAGAGCACGCCAGGCACTCTTCCACTGCCTCCCACAGTTTGGTCAAACTCATGCTGGTAGCTTTGAGAACACTGTCCAACCATCTCGTCCTCTGTCATCCCCTTCTCCTTGTGGCCTCCATCTTTCCCTACATCAGGGTCTTCTCTTTTCATGAGGTGGCCAAATTATTGGAGCCTCAGCTTCAGGATCTGTCCTTCCAGTGAGCACTCAGGGCTGATTTCCTTCAGAATGGATAGGTTTGATCTTCTTGCAGTCCATGGGACTCTCAAGAGCCTCCTCCAGCACCATAATTCAAAAGCATCAATTCTAGCTAGGCAGGGAATGGGCACACATAGGGGTGCCAACTGGAATAAAATATTTGGGGGGCAGGTAAGTCCCATAGCTCAAATGCACACTATTATTTGATTAGCAATGCTCATCAACTGCGCGGTGGAGGGGAAATCAAATATTTTATCGGGGGTCTGGGTGCTGAAAGGACCTGATCCCCCAGGACTTGGCTCCTATCACCCTCCCACCCAGGGCCACTTCCGCACTGGAGGGCGATGCGGCTGCCGGCTGGGGAGATTCGGGGTTGCGCGCCACGTCGCCGCCCTCCGCAACCGGAAGCCTCCCCGCCCCCGCTCCGACGCTGAGGGGGAGAGAAAAGAGGAGGCGCCAGCGGGCGGGTGTCGGCGGCGGCAGAAGCGGCGCCTCCTAGTGTCTCTCAGGTCCCTCGAAGGCTGAGGAGAGAAAGCCGCCCTCTTCCCTCGCGCCGCCCGCCTTCTTCTGACAGTTGCCAAGCGGGGCGGGGTCAGGAGAGCCGTTGCCGCCTCCCCTCTCCCCCGCCCCCCCCCGGACTCGGGCACGTTTCGTTGCCTCGTCGGCGGTGACAGAAGAAGGCCGGCGGCCCCCTCGGGCCCCTCAGCGCCGGGCGGACGCAGGGGAGAGCGGGCGCCTCTCTCGCCGCCCTCCTCCGGGGACTCCGCCGCGGCCCGCTGCGGGGATGTGCCATCCTTTACCATGGCGAGGAGGCTCTTCGCGGGGGCCTGGCTCAGGAAGCCCTATTACAGCCAGGTGAGTCCGGGGTGGGCCGGGGACCGGGGTCAGGAGAAGGGGCTGCGGCGGGCGGAGGAGGAGGAGGAAGGCGGCGTCGGCCGCAGCGCCGGAGGGGAGGGAGCGAGGCCGGCAGGTGCGCGAGGCGGGGGTGGCGCACCTGGGCGGGAGGCGCGCGGGGCGCCGTTCCCACGGGAAGCAGGGGAACGCGTGTCAGATCTGTCGCCGCTCGACAGACCCACCACCCTTTCCCTTCCCACCCCGCTCCGTTGGAGTTTGCCCCTTAACAAGCCTACCTACGCGGGTGCCAACTTGAATAAAATAATTGATTTTTGGGTGGGGGTGGGGCAGGTAAGCCCTGTCCCGCATAATCGATCCCATGGCACGAGCGCACTGTTGGCATGGCAATGCCCAAAAACTTGGGGGGCGGGGCGCCCTCATAGATATATAGATATATTGGGGGGAGCGAAGGACCCCCCCCGGAGTTGGCTCCTATGCCAGCCTACCAGGCGTTGTAATGGACAGATGGAGGTAGTAACATAGGAGCCAACTCCTAGGGGCCCGAGGACCCTTTGTGCACACCCCCCAATAAAATATTTGAGCGGGCCACCAACCCAAAAGTTGATGGGCATTGCCATTCAAATGGTGTATGTGTGCCAAGTCTTGCGATTGTGTGAAGAAGGGATTTACTTCTCCCCCCCCCCCCAATATTTTAGTAATGTTAGCGCCTCTTGCTTGCCCAAGCTTTCTCCACTCTTCCACTTCTCCTCCCTCCCACTCACTCCTTCCCAGTCCCTGCTGTTTTTGGAGCATTTTTTGCTTAATCTGCTGGTTCCGGGGCTCCTCAGTGGTTCTGGGGTCCTCCCTATGTAACTTGAATTTTTTGAGTTTGCGCAATGAATTTTGTACCGTTTTTCCAGATTTCAGATGTACCCGGCTGGTTTCTCACCTCCACAGTTCAACAATTTGAATCTATATTATATATATAAATTCAACAACAATTTATATGCCACTTGATTTTAGGAAAGCCTTTATGCAGTTTACAGAAAGATATTGCACTGAAAAGCTGCAGCTTCATGTCAGCTACAAGATAGGACACGACGTTAAAAGGCAGAAAATGTGCTTTAGAAAGTGTTAATCTTGTTAGAGAGGCTAATACAGAAACAGCCAGATGTACTAGTTTTACACATGTTCATCTGCCTTTGGTTATGTGATAGTTCTTTGAGAGCACAAGTGAGAAGAATACTGTTGCAGTCATGTCCTGCCTATGGACTTCCTGTATAGATTTTGTTGGTTGTTGTGAGAACGGGATACTGGCCTGATCCAGCAGGACTCTTTGACAGTCATATGTATGTATGTATGTGTGTTATGTATAAATCTGTATCAGAATAACTGTGGAGGAAATACTGTGCTTTTTATCACACATCCATGTACTTCGCTTATCTAAACTAGCCCCTAACCTCCCTGGGGGAGAGCATTTCACAGGCAGGGAACCATCACAGAGAAGGCCTGTTCTTGGGTTGCCAACCTCCAGCCTCTCATGGAGGAGGAACATGAAGAAGGGCCTCAGATGATAGTCACAAGGTCTGGGGCGGTTCATATGGGGAGAGGCGATCCCTGAGGTATTGTGGTCCTGAGTCATTTAAGGCTTTATAGGTCAAAACCAGCACTTTGAATTGGGCCTGGAAACTAATTGGCAGCTAGTGTATTCAGGCCAGGATTGGTGTTATATGCTCAAACCATTTTGGCCAAGTGAGCAACCTGGCCGGTGAAGTTTCTGAACCATCTTCAGAGGCAGCCCTTGTATAACATGCTGCAGTAATCTAACCTAGATGTTACCAGAGCAGAGACAACAGAAGTTAGGCTATCCGTGTCCAGATGGGGGCACAGCTAGGCTACCAGCTGAAACTGATGGAAGACGCTCTGTGTCACTGAGGGCACCTGAGCCTCAAGTCATAGCAATGGACCCCGAATTACCCCCAAGCTACATACTCACTGATTCAGAGGGAGTGTAACCTCATCAAGAACAAGCAAACTCCCATTCATCCAGTCTAGGGAACCACCCACAAACAGTGCCTCAGTCTTATCAGGATTGAACTCCCTTTTGTTGGCATTCTTCCAGTCCATTACCAAGGCAACACAACAGTCCACTGCCACACCAGCAGATGTAAAGGAGAAGTGTGTCATCAGCATATTGCTGACAACTTACTCCAAAACTTCAGATGACCCCACTCAGCAATTTCATGTAGTTGTTATAAGGGATAAAATTGAACCTTAAGGGACCCCACATTGAAGGCTCCATGAGGCTGAAGAGCACGCCCCAAGCATCACCCTCTAGATATGACCATCCAATTAGGACCTGAATCATTGCAAAGTGGTGCCACCCACCCCTAACTTGGACATCCACTCCAGAAGGATACCATAGTCGATGCTGTTGAAAGCTGCTGAGAGGTCAAGGAGAATTAACAAGGATACATAGGTCAGCATATAGGAAGATCGAAGCAGTTTCTGTGCCAAAACCAGGCCTAAACTCCAATTGAAATGGATCAAGAAAATCAGTTTCCTCCAAGAGGACCTGCCCAAGAAAAAGAGATTGGCAACTGGCCAGTAATTACTTAGATTTTCCAAAGCCAGGGAGGGTTTCTCAAGGAGTGGTTTTACTACTGCCTCCTCCAAGCAGGCAGGGACAACCCCCTCTCACAAGGAGGCATTAATCACCTCCCTGGCCCAGCCAGCTGTCCCATCCCTACCAATTTTTAGCAGCCGAGAGGGGAGGGGTCCAGAGCGCAAGTGATCACCTTAACTGAGCCAAGCACCTTGTCCATATCCTCGAGCCTTGCTAACGGAAACTCATCCAATATAACAATACTAGACAGTGCTCTGGTTTCATCTACTATAACACTGGAGTCAAGATCCTGGTGGATGCAAGCGGTTTTATCCTCAAAATGCTTTGCTAACAGGTCACAGTGAGCTGTCACCAGTTCAGTCACCTCCTTAAGACCAGACTGTAATTGAGGATGCAATGGAGGCAGCAAAGTATCCTACAAAGAATAATAACTTCCTCCAAGGAAATTAAAGTTCTTAACCATATTCTCTTGAATGAAGAATACCAGTCATTCCCGGAAATTGTGTGTTTGATTTAATGCATCCAATGTGCTGTTTATTATTATTATTTTTAAATGTTTCCTATATGTTATGCACAATTCTCTACTTAGGCACTGCAGACAGTTACCCCAGTGTTTTAAGTGAAATGTTTGTTTTATCGGTATTTTTGTAACATGGTCAGTGTGGTGTCTGCTTCCACTTAGAATTTTTTTTAATTAGTATTTATATTGATTAAAACCAATATGTCACAAATGAAATATTGTTCCTTTGCCAACCTGTTGGTCCCTGGGTGTTTTGGACTATGACTCTCATCAACCCCAGGCATCATGGTGCTGGCTACATTGATAGGAGATATATTCTAAAATATCTAGAGGGCACCAGGTTCATGATGGTGTCTTGAAGGAAGCAACTGAAGGCTGCTATAGCTGGTATAAACTGAGAAGAGATTGGTTCGTTCCTTTGGCTGATGAAGTGAGGATAGGACTTCAGGTATCTTGTGCAATTTTTCATGTGCAATTTTTTAAATATATTTTTAAAATGTATTTTAATTCTCTGTGTTGTAAAGCAGAGAATTATGTACATTTAGGGGGATGTCTTTTAAAAGAAGCACAAGAAGTTGGAAGAATTGCTTCCTGGAAAGACTGGTGCTTTTCATTGTCCAAGCTGGAAACTTGAACAACTTCATTGATTAGGAACGTATCCCAAGCAGTCAGAAGTTACTCAATTGAAGGCACTTCAGTGATACTTTATTGTATACCGGGTGTTTTACTGGTGATCTGTATCTGTTAGTATTTTTTTGCTATTTTGCATTTATGTACATGTATATTAGTACAATAGAGCTACTTTGGATAAAATTGGGGCTCTTTCCTTGCTGTGCAGACACTTAGGGAGGCAAAAGCAAGGAAGAGCAGCATAGTCTTTGTCCTCAGTTTGCCTTGTGTTTTCAAATGACTATCTAGTAGCAACATAGAACACAGAAGGGGTTAATGATTAGGAAGCCTGTTAACTGTATTCTGTTTTATTTTTATTTAAAGGGTATACTCTGCCCTTCAGTAAAAAAAAAAATCAAGGTAGCTTACAAATAAATCAAGATTATGATAACAAAGACAACATCATTAAACATTTCAGCCAGTATTTAAACTAATTTTGGTTAGGGTACATTGGGAGAGAGCTGTGCAAACATTCTGCTAAACAGGGTGATGTGGCTGCTTGCAAGGTCAGACAAATGTAACTCTCTGTCTAAGGTCAAGATACTTCAATATTTTATCTTTGTGTATGTGTGTAAGTCTGTCCTAAAAATAAACAGCATTAACAGGGATCTATATTTTGCTCTGGGCAAGAACTATATCTTGTTTCTGTATCAGATGCTTCTCACTCGGTGTGTGTTCATGTATATTTGCATATGGTGTAGGCAGCATAGAGTATAATTTTATGACTGAGCACATGCGTTTTCCCATTTGTGAAGCAGAGGAAATTGCCTTGTTTCTTATTTTGGTGAAACATAACACCTGCAAAGTATAGGTATATTACAGTTGTGCCTTTGACCTACATTTCTGCTTCATAGGTTGCTCTTCTTCGAACATAAATTGTAAGCCTTTCCCCAACACAATCCAACACAACTGCATCTCCATCATGCCCCTTTCTTCTAGCTTGTCCTCAAATCTTTGTGTCCTTGGAACAGTTTCAAGCCCCATCGTTTTCCTCCTCCACAAGTAATTCTAGAAGCTATCTGATTCAGTGAAGCACATTTCAGCATCATTGTTCAGTTCCAGTACTTGAATATGCTTCCATATTCAAACACTTGTTAGAGATTTATAATTGACAAATGCATTTGGTGCCATATTTGTAAGCTGCTTTCTATAAATACATTTCTGATGTATCCAGTTAGCATCTTTATCTTATTCTAACTTAGTACATATTCTAACATAGTTATGTAACTTTAGTGAACCCCCCTAAAAGGAACAGAGTATTAAATAAAGTAAGGAGTCTTTTCTTCTTTCTTTCTTTCTTTCTTTCTTTCTTTCTTTCTTTCTTTCTTTCTTTGAGAAAGGGAAAGCAACTTTTAAACTACACAGAGCTGCTCTTAGGAATGTTCCAGTTACAGATAGGTAGCCGTGTTGGTCTGCCATAGTCAAAACAAAAAAAATTTCCTTCCAGTAGCACCTTAAAGACCAACTAAGTTAGTTCTTGGTATGAGCTTTCGTGTGCATTCTTGGTATGAGCTTTCGTGTGTATCTGAAGAAGTGTGCATGCACACGAAAGCTCATACCAAGAACTAACTTAGTTGGTCTTTAAGGTGCTACTGGAAGGAATTTTTTTTTGTTTTGACTTAGGAATGTTGTTTTCGAAAGACATCATGATACAGTTGCCTTGTGTTTGCTTTGTGTGGATGTTAAAAACATGGTTAATAGAAATAACGACTTTGACATCTTTTATGACAACAAAATTATAAGGAGAACACTAATGTTTTCTGATTTGTTTACCTGCGGTCGAAGATCTGACATCTTCACTTCTAGAACTTTGTTTATAGTAGATGAAGTTTGCTGCCATACCCTTGTATTGCCTTGACAAAGAGAGGAAGGAAGGGAGTTGTTGTGGGGGTTGTTGTTTTTTTTTTATAAAAAGACTTACATGCTTTAAATGTTATAGGGATCTCCACTCTCAATTGGGTTAGTAAGCCTTGTAGGAGGGCTGATGGCTCCCTCTTAAAAATGGTTAAGAGCTTAGGAGGTAGCCTCTAGAATGGGTACTTGCTGTACTGGCTTCTCTCTTGGCATTTAATTTCTGTCTTCTGCCTTCAATGTAATTAGGGGATGTGCTGGCACTGAGTTTAACTGTGGCTGCATGTGGTTAAGATTCCCATTTAATCTGGATTTTAAATCTCATGGGCTTCTATAAAAACACTGAAGCTAGAAATCCACAGGAAGCCACATATTTCAATTACTTGATTTGGTTATTTGGCCAAACTAATATTGCCGGAAATTTGATAGAGCTGTTAGTTTAGAATTACTGTTCCTGCTCTGTGCAAAACAAACATGATAAGCAGGTGATAAAACACTTTTTTATTTTACCAGACCCTGTTTTACTTAAAACTAGCCTTGTAATTACAGCTTGTCTGGGGAAGTAGAATTTCCCTAACCCCGTGAGTGGCAACTGAATAAGCATGTCTGTCTCCTGCCACCATCTGCTTCCTTGTGCTGCTCCTGGCAACCACAGCAGAATTTTTGTGTGTGTTCCTTAGGCATGCCATGGGACTTGACTTGTTGGCTATCCCTTATTTCACAGAGAAAGCCAAGACTTGCTGTATTCAGAAATCTCTGCTGTGTTTTCCCTGGTTGTGGGTAGTGAGGGGGGAAGGGGTGATTATGAAGCTCCCTGGCTGCACCTTTTTCTAGTTCCTGGCAGCAGAACAAATCTTGTATGCAACAGGGAAGGCAGAAGATGAAGGATCTGGAGAACTAAAGCAAGGAGATATGGAACAGCAGAAGGCTGCTTTAAACTTCTTTTGTAGCCCTTTAATATTAAAATACAATAGCTCAAAGCACTGCATCTTATTCATCATCATCTCTGACTAGGTCTGTTTCTAGTATCAATGTGCTCTGGAACCTTTCCAGACTCAACTTTTGCCAGAAATTGTGCTGTTTGAGATGCATCTCACATGGTGAATAACTAATTACCATGCAGTTCACACTGTTTAACAGAATATTGACTCTGTAAATGCCTTCCTAGGTGTCGTCATTTGCGTTTTTTCTTTCTGTGGTTTTTGGTTCATTTCCAAGAGGATTAGTGGGAATGAGAAAGGCAATAAGGGAAAGAAAATCATTTGCTAGCTCTGAAACAATTTTATTCTGATGTCACAGTCCCCCCCCCAAATGCTTGTTATTTTACTTTGACTTACCATGACTAGTTAAAGCTTTGTGGGGAACTGATGCAGAGTTGGCTTGTATATTTGTAAATAACCTCTTAACAAAGCCATTTTCTTTAGTATTCATAGATGTGTAAGTTTTTATATTGAACATCTAATTATTTTAAGGTCACATCAGTGGAAGTGCATTCTGCCAGCTCGTTTCCATGACACCTCCTGGATATTTTAATTTGTTTTGTTTTTCATAATTTTTATTAGCAAACATAAAAGTTTCACAGTACTCTTAGTTACATTTAATTACAATGTGCATTAGATCTTTGTGTCAAGAAAGATTATATGAAAGTGAAGGAAAGGAAAGGCATTTCAACATCCTAGAGAAAATAAGAATTTGACTTAAACAATTATAAAGCTATTACTTATTATTACTTATTATAGTATTTTTAAAGTTTGCCAGTATCACAAGACTTCATTTATTTATATTCTACTTCCCAGTGTGCTTTAACATAGTTTAACATAGTATAGTCTTTGAATCATTTGAAAAGAAAACTGTTATAATCACATTAATGTAGAAATGAAAGAAAAGAAGTCATCAACCGTATCAAAAAACATTTTTGCGGGACAGTTTGTCTGGTTATTTAGAGACCAGAATGCAATGGCTAGAAAGTAACTTTGGGTGGCTAGCTGTACTAGTTTCCAGTTACTTGGAGCATCTGAAGATGCTTTTTCTGTACTCTTAAAATAATGACATTGTTTGAACTCTGGTCACCTGCAGAAATATAGGAAGCTACCTTATACCATGTCGGACGGTTTGTCCATGTAGCTCAGCATTGCCTACACACTGACTGGCAACAGCTCTCCAAGACTTCAGGCAAGGTTCCCTCCCAGCCTTAGCTGGACATGCTAAGGATTAAACCTGGAACCTTCTGCATACGAAGGAGATGCTCTACCTCTGATTTATTGTAATCTACCATATGCCCTCCCCACACAAGTGTTATCAGGATTGTCTGTGAAGAGCCTTGGCTATGGGTGTCCCATCTATCACAAGGTCAGAGCCTCTTTAGCAGCAGCTTCCTGCTTAAAGAAACCCCTGCCTGCCTTTCTATATTGAGGGCATTGGTAAAAATAGACCTTTATAAGGATTTGGGTTTATTCTAAATTATGTTGGGTTTCACTGGCTGTTGATGCTATCTGCTGCTAATTAGTTGAATTTATTTCAATGGATTTTATTGGCTGGTAACTTTGACACTGTAGCTTTTAAACTGTTAGTCTTTCAAAGCACAGTGGGAAGTAGAATATAAATAAATGAAGTCTTGTGATACTGGCAAACGTGAAATTCTCTGTATTAGTAATACTATTGGCTATAACTTTAATTGTGCCATAAATGTGATTTTCAATAGGCTTTTTACACACAGTAAATGCTATGCTGAGAGTTTTCTTTAGCAGTATCTGTTTTTCTAATGTTAAGAAATAAACATTCTGTCTAATTCTTGTTGATATGCACTTAATAGGCTTGAGTTTAGTCTGCAGTTTTATTGCTCATTCTTGCATGCCATAGATAGCAGTTGAGTCTTTAATCTGACTTCCTTCATAACTTTCTTTTGTGGGGAAAGGGAATACAGTCTGGTGTTTGGAGATTACTGTTCTGGTTATTATGGGTTAATTTCCTTTTGCCATAAAGCCTCTTCTGATGCTGGACCAATTCATTTTCTGGAGGAAGTACCTTCCCTGTGATATCTTTGTAGGTGAAGGCAATGAAAAGTAGATAAGAAATATTTTAAATAAATAATAAACAAGAAGGATGCAAACAATATATTTAGCTTGTTGAATTCCAGGTTTTGCCAGTGAGCCCTGCTTTGCACATAAAAATGGCTTGATCCATCATACTTTTTTTCCAGCAGTGGCCAGTTGACTATCTCCTAGACCCCATAAAAATAACCAGGTGATAGCTTTTCTATGACTGCTCATAAGTGTTCGGCCTCATTGTCTGTGGAGGTTTGGGCCCTACTAAGACTTATATCCGATATATCAATTTCAGTAACTCATATTTAGTACAGAACCAAATCCAAGACACACAAATATAAGCCAAAATTAGACTATACAATAAGAGAAAACAGGTTCATCAACTTCCTGAAAATTCTTCTTTTTTAAAATGTCTGTACATATGAATTGATAATCTCCAAGTGTCCCTATTTTCCAGGGACGCCCCTGATTTAGAGAAGCCATCCCGGTCTCTGATTTGATCCCAGAATGTCCCACTTTTCCTTAGCATGTCTCTATTGGAGAAATGTTGGAGGGTACGGAGTTATCCGACCCCTGAGCCGTCTGAAGGCAATCCTGTATGGGGAAGGTTTTTTTAATGTTATTGTTTTTATTATATTATTATATATGCTGGAAGCCGCCCAGAGTGGCTAGGGCAACCCAGTAAGATGTGTGGGGTATAAATAGTAAAATTATCATTATGGAATGGGACGCCCCTATTTTCACTGAAGAAATGTTGGAGGGTATGTGAATGCCATCCATGTCATGGGTTGTGAGTAGGCTTCCGCTCTCCTGTTTTGTAACTTCTCTCTTCTCATTTCCCTTCTTTCGCAATGCTGCATGTTGTTAAATTTCAGCCAGTTGTATAAATGTAAATCTAAGACTATGCTAGATCCTTACAACAGTACATCTGGGTTAACAAAAAAGGGCATTATTAATCAGGATCTGCTGTCTAGTCAAGGAATGCAGCGTCACCTGTATTGTTGTCTCCAAGGAACAGCATTGGCATTACAAACAATTGCATGAAAATCCTTTTTTTTAAAAAAGGCACCTTTGGAAGGAACAGAAGGAAACAGATAATCAGCAGGCATGGGTGCTCAACTCTTTCCCCTGCCTGTTGCACATCCACTCCTAATTCACCCTTACAACCACTCTTCCTCCCCAGCCCCCATCAGACTCCATACATGCTGTGGGTGAGGCAGTTTTGTGGGATGATTTGAAGTTGTAGTGGGGTGGTTTGAGCAGAGAATTGTGGGGCAGCCCTCTCCATTTTGCTTCTTTTTGAAGTTGACATGGGGAGAGAGGGTAGTTCATTATATAATTTCACATTAAAGCCTGTTTCAGCCTTAGACTTAGATGTCTGGGAATAAAAAGCAACTCTTTCTCACAATATTTTGATGGAGTGTGGAATGGAGTAGTTTCTTTCCTCTCTTCAAAATCTACTTAAAAACCTAAGTGGTAAACCTTTAAAAGGAGCCAAAAAAGAGTGACGGCATAAGTAAGCAACGTATGGCTGAATCTTACAGAGAGGGAGATACCACATTCATTCTGTGGACCAAAGTCTGCCAATGTTTTTTAAAAGGGGGAGTAGTGTAGCAAGTCTCACTTTCTTGCTGGGGGGGGGCAGGGAGAGAAATGCATTAAAAGCCTGTGGAAGTGAGAAGAAAACACTCCAACTAGTTTGCCAGGCAAAGTCAAATTTGACTCCTGTTAACTTCAAACATACTTTTATATATGAATAATGGTGTTTTTTGTTTGTCTCTTCATATAAAGGAAACTGAAGTCTGTTTGTTCACAGGTTGGGTACAATACAGGCAGGCAAAGAATGAGTTTTCTTTTACTGACCCATCTCTGACCTGAAACTTGATTTGAAGGGATCATGTTTTAAGGATAAGAGGCAATTAGGTTTTCTTCCACATGCCTCTGATCTACACCTTCCTGAATTGGGGCTTTTGATAGTTTTGTTACTTGAGCAATAATATTGCATACCTTTTGTTTGAAAAAGTAGGCATAGCATATGCACTATATAGTAAATGGTGAGTGAATACCTCTGAGACATATCTGGTAGCTGGCTTTCCAAGCCAATAAAGTGGGAGAGTAAAGAAGTATTGGTACTGAAGCACTTTGCTGAGGAGGCTAACCTGCCACCCTTTGCATTCTTTTCAAATGTGGTATTTAATCAAAAGTGGCTTGTTAAATGAATTCCAGAGCTAAACTTATGTATAGACATAGATATTGGATCATCTAAAACATTGGTAGTGCCAGCTGGCTAGTTCCTGTGTCAGGCTACTTCGAATACTGTTGTGATAGTATTACTACTACTACTACTACTACTACTACTACAGTTATAGCCCACTTTTCCACCAAGGAGCTAAAGTGGTATACATGGCTCTTCCCTTCTCCAATTTTATCTACACAGCAACCCTGTGGCCCAAGGTCACCCAGTGAGCATCATGGCTAAGTGGGGATTTGAATCTTCATTCCCCCAAGTCCTAATCCTGGTCATGATAGTACGTAAAACTTCTGTAGAAAACGTGTGTGTGTGTGTGTGTGTGTGTGTGTGTAAAATCCTTAAATTCTTAAGTTCAGAAACTGCCATTTCTTGCTATTGCTGGTGCTGACAAGTGAGATATAAATGATAAGATACTTTCCCTACTCAGGTGAAAATAAAAGAACTACCTCTACAATTCTGTGTTATTGGTATATATCAATCTGAATTGGATTATTCTGGACCAGTTTTAACAAGTGGTGATTAATTATTACTTTCTAATTCTCCTTCCAGTTACTCCAACCTACTTCACATGGTGGTTATATGACAGGCATAGGCAAACTCGGCCCTCCAGATGTTTTGAGACTACAATTCCCATCATCCCTGACCACTGGTTCTGTTAGCTAGGGATGATGGGAGTTGTAGTCCCAAAACATCTGGAGGGCCGAGTTTGCCTATGCCTGTTATATGAGGACAAAACTTGAACTCCCAATGGTTCACCCAGAGGTTTCTGGAGAGAACTGAAAATAAATGTAATTGAGTTTGCTTTCAATGCTGTGAAATAAAATTCTCTACTTTATTTGGATTGAAGCTAATGCCAATTTGCATTTTATTTTCTACCAAAGCTATTACTTAGCACAGTGAAATTAGGTTATGCAAGATGTCATAAAATATTACTGAAACCTTTCCCTCCCATCCCCTCTTGTTTGTCTCTCTACCCTAAAGGTTCGCTTCTCTTACATGCGGATGAAGTATCTCTTCTTCTCCTGGCTAGGGGTATTTATTGGCAGCTGGATTATTTATGTTCAGTATTCATCTTACACAGAACTTTGTAGAGGGCATGATTGCAAGAAAATAATAGTAAGTACGTTTTTAAAATATTATATATATATATATATATATTTCGTAGATTTTCACGGGTACAGGAATGCAGGTTTTGGTGTCCTCGGGTGTCTTCCCGTGTAAAAGTTGGGGTGTCTAGGCGACGTTTCGACGAGGTCTCACTCGTCATCTTCAGGCTGGTGCTTTCGGCTTCTTGTTACTGGAACAGAGCAGGATCTCAGTGTTTGAGTTCCTATAAATACTGTTGAGTTCCTATAAACCCTGCACAAATAAACTCCGTAGCCAAGACTCTCATCTCCAGAACCAAACGCCTGGCTGACAAAGACCACTTGACAACTGAGTTACAGAATCTCTCAAATGTGTTAATTGCCAATGGATACCAGCAAAACAGGGTTACGAAGCTAATCCAAAAAGAAACACCCCCCAAAAACCAAGACACAGAAGAAAACAATGGCATGGCCCTCCTTCCTTATATCAAGGGCACTACAGATAAAATTAGCAAAATCCTCCATAAACACAATATCAAAACAGCCTTTTGCACCAACCAAAAAATAGCCAATATCCTCAGAAACCCCAAGGATAAAATCCAGTTGGAAAACCAAGGGGTCTATGAAATACCCTGCAAAGTCTGCCCAGCCACGTACATTGGACAAACAAACAGACGAATAAATGCACGTATCGCAGAACACAAGAATGCCGTCAAAAAAGAAGAAAAAACTTCCTCTCTTTTCCAACACATGAAAGAAACAGGACACGAAATTAATTTTGCAGATTCCAAATTGCTCTTTAACATGGAACATCACCACAAGAGAATAATCATGGAAGCCATCGAGATAGAGAAACACCCTCACAACATGAACAAGCGTGACGACACATCCCGCTTGCCAGACATCTGGAAATTAGCCCTCCCCACAAAAACTGACACCAGATCCAGAGGCACACAGAACGCCATCACCAATCAACCACACCAGACCCAAACCCAGACCCTCTCCACAGATAAATTACAGACACCATCCAGTAGCCAAACCATGGTGGCACCTCCGGATGCTGCACCCCCCTGCAATCCCTACACAGATCTGGCTGACACAGGCCACAAAACCACAGCTCGCCCCTATACACGAAGCCAAGCCAGAGCACAACTAAGTGCAGTACAGCCATCTTCTCAGAAAAACTCTTCACAAAGTTCAAGAGGTCAAGACACAAAGACTTTAGCAACTAATCCACACCTAATGACCCACCTAAGTGGTACTCAGGATATCACTCAAGAAATCACTCAAGATATCCCTCAAGTAATTAAGGAACAAAAGAAGAAAAGGCACACTAGCCTGGGAACTTCCTCTCTGCCCAGAACATTGGAGGCTATACACCACACCCCCTCAACAGTATTTATAGGAACTCAAACACTGAGATCCTGCTCTGTTCCAGTAACAAGAAGCCGAAAGCACCAGCCTGAAGATGACGAGTGAGACCTCGTCGAAACGTCGCCTAGACACCCCAACTTTTACACGGGAAGACACCCGAGGACACCAAAACCTGCATATATATATATATATATATATATATATATATATATATATATATATATATATATTATATATAAAATAAACCAATGTTATCTTTTGCTATTGCATATAGTAAATAGCCTGGTGTGCTCTGGTCCATGGGGTCACGAAGAGTCGGACACGACTCAACGACTAAACAACAACAACATAGTAAATAGCACAATTTTCAGCAATTTGTTATTATGCACTAAAAGGTAAAGGTAAAGGTACCCCTGCCTGTACGGGCCAGTCATGTCTGACTCTGGGGTTGCGTGCTCATCTCGCTTAAGAGGCCGGGAGCCGGCGCCGTCTGAAGACACTTCCGGGTCACGTGGCCAGCGTGACGAAGCTGCAGCTGGCCAGCCAGCACCAGCGCCACACACGGAAACGCCGTTACCTTCCCGCTATAAAGCGGTACCTATTTATCTGCTTGCACTTAAGGGTGCTTTTGAACTGCTAGGTGGGCAGGAGCTGGGACCGAACGACAGGAGCTCACCCCGCCTTGGGGATTCGAACCGCCGACCTTACGATCAGCAAGGTCCTAGGCACTGAGGTTTTACCCACAGCGCCACCCGAGTCCCCATTATGCACTACTGTGTATCAAAATGAGGTATAGGCTCAAACAATAACTTTTATTCTGTGCACTCAATATTTCTTCAGATAATTAACCCAGTTTAATATAAGAACATAGGAAGAGCCCTGCTGAATTAGGCCAAAGATTCATCTATTTCAGTGACCTCTTGTCACAGTGGC
Organism: Podarcis melisellensis; assembly: GCF_964234715.1. Taxonomy (NCBI): domain Eukaryota; kingdom Metazoa; phylum Chordata; class Lepidosauria; order Squamata; family Lacertidae; genus Podarcis; species Podarcis melisellensis. Next base: position 72,325,438 of record NC_138538.1, on the reverse strand, counting down.
CACCAGATGCCCATGGGAAGCTTTTCAATGTGACAACAGTTTCCTTACTTCTGGCACCCTACAACTGGAATTCAGAATCATGTAGCCTCTAACAAGGGAGGCAGAACATAACCATCATAGCCAACAATAGCCTTGCTTCCCATGAATTTGCCTAATCTTCCTATCACTGCATCTTCTAGAACAGCATTCAGTAATGATGTGAAAATGTTATTTCTTTTGTTTTGTTGGAAGAGAATAAAATGGTTAAGCAGATGGTGGGCAAAGAGAGACTAGACAATGAAAATAGAAATAAAATGCCTGGGATTTTGAGACCAAAGGAACCTTCAAAGTGAATCAGGGTGTTTGGGGCCCTGGGATACCCGATCATTGGAGGTAGAAAATGTATTGATACTCATATAGTGGTCTTCTCTGCCATTTTTTCCAGTGTGATAAGTACAAGACTGGAGTTATTGATGGGTCAGCATGTAGTAGCCTATGTACAAGACAAACTCTGTATTTTGGAAAATGTTTGTCAACCAAGCCCAACAATCAGGTATGTCTGCTCTATATTTTTCTCAAGTTCATAAGTACATTAAGCAGTGATAAATCTGGTGACTGGACAACTTTGGTATATCACTGTCAAAAGGACTTCTGAATAAAATACAGAAGAAATGCACTCAAAAATATTCATGTTATATATACTGCCTCATGATTTAAAAATGTTGGATACTGGCAGCATCCTTTCTTCCAATACTGAACTTGGGTGGTAAATTTGGCAGGAAAATAATTCCACCTGAAAAATAACAGTTTCTGCATATTTAGACTACGTCAGTGTATTGAAGTTAATTCATTTGTAAATTTCAAAGAAAATTACACTTTTTAAAACAACAACAACCACCCTGTGTGTGTTCAGTGACTTGCAGGATTTATGGGATGTCAAAGGTGTCATTTGAAGAGTAGGGAGACTGGCCATTTTGAGCACCTTATGGTATTCTGGCTAGAGGACTAGGATTTTGGGAAGTCCTCTTGTTAGCTTACACTAGTTCTATATTATACTAGAATGCTTCAGGAAAGACATATTTGCTTAGTATGCTGAACTCCCCCAAGCCCCTCACTGTATAGCAAGAGGGTACTCAGGTTTGGCAATAGTAGCCTTAACCCTTTAACATTTTATAGCACTAGAGAGAGTGGTGTCTGGGAAGTTATGTCTCCTGACAACCAGGAAAAGGGTACAAACTCACCTTCCAGAAACCCCTTAATGTGGCTGGACCACAGAACAAGAGCACCTGTTAGGATTTGGGTTCCACAGCATTTTGTTTGCCTTTTGTTACCGTCTAAAAGGAGTCTGGCTAGAATGCTTTGTAATGTCATGCAGTTCTATTGCAAAAAAAAGAAATCTGAATTGCCAGCCAGTGGAGAACATTATGACCCCAACCCAGCTACTTGTGCTTATCACTCAAAAAGTGGGTGGTATTCAGCTAAGATTTACTTGGATTAGATCCATTAAAATTAATGAACATGACTAAGTTAGGCCCATTAATTTCTATAAGTCTACAGTTGAATACCACCCAATGAAATGAGTTCTATTGCTTAGTCACAGTTAAACTTTAGCTAGGTCTAGATCTTTTTATGGAATAATCTATTTTTAATATACTTTAGTAATATTTTGTAAGGCTAATGCTTCAAACTAAGGCTTGGCATTTGGATTTGCTTTACATTCAATAAGTGTCTGAGCTTGTCATCACTCATAGTTAATGGAAAGAAAATGAATATGGCAGAATTTTAAAACAGTGATTTAAATTCAATGCTGGATTAAAAGAATGCATATTTAAACTTCTGTAGATGGATTTATTTGATACAGACTACAAAGCACCCCTCTTTTCATTATTTTCTATGTAGGAACTTTAGCCCTTAAAAAAAAATCTCCCCATAAAAGTGGTAGAATATAGTGCGCACTTTAAAAAGTGAGCATATCACTAAATATGCTTGTTTAGTATATCACTAAATAACCATCAGGGTGGTATAGATAGTATTTGCATTCCAGTGCAGTACATTTTGAATATCTATCACGATCAGTGCAAAATGAAGTACATAGTTGAGAAACTAAGATCCTTATACTGTACATGACATGAGTTTACTGCTAGACTACTAAAAGCTTTGAATAGCTTTTAAATACTATGTATCTTGTACACAGGCAATTACCCTGAATCTGCCAAAGTATTATACTGAGCAGGACTGTTACTAAGTTAAAGAAATCTTAGACAATAGTTATCTGAGTCTTATGTGACTATTCATAGGCATATTTCTATTGTTTTAAAATCACTAGTCCTGAAGAAGAAAATGAGTGTACTTTTTATGATTCATGCACCCATCCCAGTAGGCACTACCTTATCAATGGCAGTCTCTTCTGTGCCCAAAAAGAACAGGGACGTTTCTAAGAAAGCACTTGCATCCTGCGCTACTTTTGTTAGTACTTGTATATAAACATTAAATCTGTCCAATTAATAGAGGCACCATGCTAATGAAAGTTGTTTCATCAATTAAGCTGGAAATTTAGTCAATTCCAGAATCTCTATCTCTACTGTGTTGTGTAGATGTATTTAGGAGCCTGGGGCAATCTACAAGGTGTAATAAAATGCCAAATGGAAGAAGTTGCTCACATTGATCTCAGAACTGAACTAGAACCGAGAAAGAAAACTATTCTGTTTGATAAACCAACTAGAGGAACTACAGTTCAGAAATTCAAGGAGATGGTCTATGGACTCTTTAAAGTGAGTATTTACTCTCACCACCTACCTCTAGTGGTGGCTAGTGAGCTCAAAGTACTGGTGATGTCCCTAATCCCCTACACACCACCCAATTTTTACATAGGCCAGGGATGGGGAACCTTTTTGGCCCAGCAGTCCAGTTCCTGGTGATGTAACGTGTTGACCTGTGGAGGTGGGCTGAGGGGTTTGCTTTGCCAGAACGTTCCCTGCATAGAATCCATTGGCAAAGTGCACCAAGCAAGGCTGAACCCTCTGCTTGCCAACTAATAAGTAGAAGGTTTGATTTGATTTGATTTGATTTATTATATTTCTATGCCTCTTTTCATCCAAATGAATCTCAAGGCTTAGAAACAATAAATAGCAATAACATGATTGAACGTAATGGAACATCACACAAATACAGCATAATCATATGGAATAAATAACAAATCATCAGTAACACAATTACAGTCTGTGGAACATTGTTAACAAAGCAACAAGCAACAAAATAAGCTGAACACACAACAAATCTATACAGCATATATAATCAATAGAACAACATTAGCAACATAAAAAATAGCAACCAAAAGACAAACTAAGCACTGTTAAGTTCATACACGCGTTTTCCATGCCCCCATGACGCATAAGTTTCAATCCAGCTGGCTGCTGAGGTCTGCCCCTGCCTACCAGCTGATGTCACTAACTGATGGACAGGTAAGTGGGGTTTGGGAGAAATAGCCTCACTGGCCAAGATTGGCTCATGGGCCTGAGGTTCACCACCCCTAATATAGGTATTGCTTCAGGACTAGACTGCATGATGGATTATTTGAAAACCTAGAGTCCACCACATATTATAAAGTAAGTGGTAAAACTTCCATTTGGTGGGTCGTTTTAAAGAGGTTTTGGAGTTCTCTTTTAAATGGATAACTGGACAAAATTCTGTCTGAAAATAAGAGCTGAGATTTTCAGATTCTTTTGTGACTATAAAAATACCACCTCAGTTATTACAGAACAATACAATAATGCTAAAATGGCTGCACTACTTAGCACACAGCACTGTGCAGCTCGGTAATAAACTTTGTTCCTAAATGCCTTTGAACCAGAATAGCCTCCCTAACGTTACTAGAAACAGGAACTGAGAATGAGAAATACGCACCAGCATTTATAGCATTATGTTGGTTGTTACTTTAAAAAAATATATACATAATTTTATCATATATCTTCTGTTTCTTTTTAGGCAAAACTAGGAGAGCAGGGGAATCTTCCCGAGCTGGTTAATCTCATCTTGTCTGTTGCTGATGGGAACAAAGATGGTCGAGTTTCCTTGCCAGAAGCAAAGTCAGCATGGGCGCTTCTCCAGCTGAATGAATTTCTGCTCATGGTAATTCTCCAGGATAAAGAACATACTCCCAAACTGTTAGGTTTTTGTGGAGATCTATATGTGATGGAAAAAGTTGAATATACCTCTCTTTTTGGAATAAGCCTTCCGTGGATCATAGAACTTTTCATTCCCTCTGGATTCAGAAGAAGCATAGATCAGTGGTTTACTCCATCGTGGCCTAGAAAGGCAAAAATAGCCATAGGGCTTCTAGAATTTGTGGAAGACATTTTCCACGGACCTTATGGGAATTTCCTTATGTGCGACACGAGTGCCAAAAACCTGGGTTACAATGATAAATATGACTTAAAAATGGTAGACATGAGAAAAATAGTGCCAGAAATGAACCTGAAAGAACTAATTAAAGATCGTCACTGTGAGTCTGACCTGGATTGTGTGTATGGATCGGACTGCAGAACTGTATGTGACCAAAGTAAAATGAAATGTACCACAGAAATAATTCAGCCAAATTTGGCAAAGGTGTGCCACTTGCTCAAAGATTACCTGCTTCGTGGGGCTCCTCTGGAAATACATGAAGAGTTAGAGAAACAGCTGTACTCATGCATTGCCCTGAAAGTTTCAGCAAACCAGATGGAGATGGAGCATTCCTTGATACTCAACAACCTGAAAACTCTACTGTGGAAGAAAATATCTCATACAAATGATTCTTAGTTTCTTTGTCTCGGAAGAACATTGTTGCTGCTGTAGGAGCTGACTACTTTTTTTCAAACACAGCTTGAACGTTGAAAAAAAATCTTTATTTAGCCTCCTCTCTCATCAATGCTTCTTCAAACACAGCCACCACAGTGATTTTTTTTCCAGTTGGAAAATGTATGTTCTCTAAATATCTGCCTGGCAGAGACTACTGAAGCCATACGGCTATAAAACTCCCATTAGGGAAAGAATACAGGTTACACATTCTCCTCTTGCCCTTATTCATCTTTAAGATAATTTTAGAAGAGCAGAATCAAAATACTTTTTTTTTTTTAGCAAAACTTGCCTGTTGAGGAAAAAAATCACATAGTACAATTCTAGATGGCCTGCCCTACTTCTGAATACAAATCACGTTCAAGTACTTAGGCACTTCAGATACTCCCTGCATGTGAAAATGTGGTTTGTCAAAGAAAGGGTTGTAAAGTAACCTTCAACCTGAGATGCTAGCTGTTTGCATCCTGAGAGGTTTTTGAAGCAGAGTACTGAAGAATCCCACAAGCCCAAAGAAGGCTGCAGCCCTTAAACAGTGTTGTAAGTTACTCTTTTTTCTTGCTGCTCCTTACCCCTTCTTCTCTTGTCACTCCCCCAAATTACAAAATGGGTTGTAGTGCTTTTAATTTTTCCTTTGAGGACTTTTTGAAAAGTGAAAGTAACTTTACAAACATTGGCCACAAGACCCCCACTACTAGAAATTAACATGGTAGAATCCAAGCTACTGTTTATAAATGAAAATAATATTTTTGAGATTGTTTACTAATTTTAGCATGGCAGAATTTGCACATTAGTGATTTTTAAGAAAGAAACTCAGTGTGACAATTGAACATGTTTTAACTGGAGGTTTTTGAAACCAGAACTTTTTGTTACATTTATACATTTGTATACACATTTACCTCATGCGTACATTGAATGTTACTAAGTTGTTGAAGCTTCCTAGTTAAAAGTAGGTGTTTTCCCATGCTAGCAGTTGATTTTAAGCACCCACACATCTTGTAGTAGCAATATTTAATGACACTAAACTGATAAATTGCAATCATATGGGTCTTAATGTAAGCAGATGTGTAACAAAAGGTATTACACAGTCTGAAGGCAAAGAGTTGTGGGACACTAAAACTGAAATTTATACATGAGTTGGCAAACTCATAACTTTAGTGCAATTAATAACCCAGCTGTGGTTTGTCTGATGGTAAAATGTTAAAAACCAATCTGGCCAAAGGTAAGCATCCAGCAGCCAAATTCTGTCACCTGTTTATTCTTAAGTAATTCCATTACAGCTCAGCAACTCCCAAGTGTGTCGAAATATAAGCCACGTCCTGTCAATTTCTATGGTTAAGCAATGATATTGAAGAAACAAATATGCTTAATATTGATCTCACCCAGCTGTGTTCCTTAACCAAGTAAGCCAAAATTCTTGAATGCAAACCCATTCATCCAAACTTTGTATAAGTTAATTGCTCTGGCTTTGTGGGTCAAACTTACCATGTTACTTTGAAGTAGACTCTGGAACACATTATGCAGCTTTTTCTAGAACATGTGGCAAACTGGAAGGAAATTGCATTTAATGGTCCTGAGTTGTAATGTTGCTCACATCACAAAATAGCAAAGGGAAGCAAGACAATGGTAGGGTGTGTGTTTAGACCACACACCACAGTTGTTTTCAGAACTGTGTGGTACTTTTCAATTTCTATTTTATATGTTCTTCTAGGGCTAGGGGCACAGTCCCCAGTTCTGAACAAATATGGCAAATTTGAACACATAGCTATTATTTTACTTTACTTTCTTGTTGTTGACATGTTGCATCAAAAAATCATCCACTTCTAACTATTCAGATGAAATTTGTCATTGTTTTGACAGAGCTCTTCAGCGTATTCAACTTGACACTAATTCACTCTCCACCCTTCACATTGGTATTTCTGTTATAAGAGGGAGAAAATGATGAAGTCTCTTACGTTAATGTATCTTTTCATCTGGGTTTCTTGTATTTAACATGCTCTTTTGTCAACACAACTCCCCCCCCCACACACACACATAATGAACATGCACTTAACAAAGCAAACCCATCTTTGTTCCCTGTACAATGTGTAAAGTGTTAATAATTTGCTCTAGAATCTTGCGCATTTTTGCCTTGTGTAAATATTTTTACTAACAATGTTCTTGCACAATGTCCACTTTGTTTTTAAATTAACAGATGTTATTTAAGAGGCAGCATTTAATATTTGCAACCACTAAACAAATCTTTTATCTTACTAGGCATATCCATGCTGGATAAACCTGAATGTCAATATTGTTAAAGTCATTGCTCAGTGGGAAAAAATATTGAGCCAAATATTTCTAGATATTTGAAATTTTCGAATAATGGAACTTGTCAGCAATGCAGTTTGTACTGTATTTCATTTTGATTGCTGTTAAATCACCATCTCCAGGAGACTTCATTTTGAATATGAAATGTTTACAATAAACTGGAATTATTTCCCCATTCTGGCAGTGGCTTGGAACAGTAACTTCTAATAGAGTAGGAGGGAAAAGACCTCAATTTTCTGGTGAAAGTAAAGTACTGGTATTCATGTTCTTCATAAGATAATGGAAATGACAAAAGATTAACTGGTTCTTGGGCATGAAAGCTAAGCACTCATGGATCCATGTGTTCTAGTTGGTCCCTCCAAATACAGGAAACCAAATGGGGAAGATAGAATGGACAAAACTGGTCCATTTGTACCACCAGGTTTCCATTTTATACCTGCTTAATAACATCTGCTTATTCCTTTTTACAAGGCCTGATAAACTATATAATTGCATTACCCGATCTGGTAGTGAAATAACAGATCAAAGTCTAAACTGCTTCACAGTAGACCTTGCCAGTTAATCAATGGGAACCCTGAACTGCCATGAAATCCATTAAGTCAATATGCTACTTCACCTCTCTTCTTCAAAGATCAACTTAAATTCTTGTCATGACTAGTTTGTACTGCCCCCTAGTGGCCCAATCATTACTGTATCTGGACAGGGGTACCCTTGCCTGGGTAGCATCAGTATTGGACTGCAGTGCACTTTACATGGGGCTGCCTTTGAAAATTCTCTGAATGAATCATAGTGCAGATGAGGCTGCCTATTGAGTTTTGAGGTGAACGGATTATAGACCACCAATTGCAACTATACTGGCTGCCTGTATGCTTCCAACACCCATTCAAAGTGCTGGTTTTAACAGGTGACGTATGACTCAGGATCTCATTCTCTTCTGGAATGTCTCTCCAGCATGAACCTCCCTGGACCCTTAGATCCTCAGGCCCTCCACAGGTCTCACCTCTGAGGGATGCTGGGTGTGGCAATGAGGAGACAGACTTTAGTTGCAGCTCTCATCAATGAAATGATCTCCCCAGCAAGGTCTGCTTGGCCCCTTTGATGACATTTCAGTGCCAACTGGACTTACCTTTTATATTAGTACATAGTCAGCTGCTGCATGGCGTTATTCTCCCAACTGAGGCTCCGAGATAACAATTTGCTCCAGGAACAAAGAGGCACCTAGGCAAAGTAGGGACTACACCCAAAGTCTCATGTAACATCAACTATTGTGTCACACTGCTCACCTTCAGCAGCAGGGATGAGGTGGATAAGGAAAGTCTTGTTACAGAGAAATGTAGAGGGAATCTGATACTGGGCAAGTTTCTCAAATTTGTCTTGTGTTCTTCCCAGAAGAAATCTGATAAATCTGCTAGATGGTTGGGCATTATGTCTGGTCCTGGCACAGCTAGCCCTTAAATCATCTATCAGATTATCCTTCCTGTGTTTAACATTATAATTTCTTCAAGGTCTAACAGCACGCCATTCTTTAGTGGAACATGTGAGGAAGTAGGCAGGTTTTTCTAACACATTTGCTTTTACAAGTATTCACAGCACAACTTTCCTTTTGTCAGGCCTGTGGATTGGATTCAGACTTAGACCCACTGAGTGCTGCCATCTGACTCTTCCAACTCTCCACTCATATTTTAAGATGGACTGCTTGGTTTAGAGGAAGGTGCTACCATCTCTCGCCATGGCTCGTATCTCAAATGTTAGAACTGTGCCTGCTACCCCACAGAAGGGATTGTGTTTGTTTTAAAAAGAGAGCCAACATTCTTCTCCAAAGCACCTGTTCTGCCACTTTGACTGAATTAGACAAGCAACACGGAAGATGCTTCATGCACACATACAGCAAGCATAATTGCATGCCAGTCCCATTCCCTAAAGCCCACCCCATTTTCCTCCTCCCCTACTGGCACCATGTCATTAAGGCTTGGGAGTGATGCTAAATTCATGGAAAAACAACTACTGTTCCTAGAGCTGAACCCAGTTGAGGGATTGGGGTTGGTTTGCATTTCCAAGACCTGAATGGACTAAGAAAGTGGACTTTGAATATCCAAAGAGGTAGTCAACTAAGCACCAACAGACTCCATGATGGAGCAAGGGCCACTCTGAACTGCATCCCTCTCAAGGTTCCATTTTGAGAAAGCCCTAATTTAGGCTATGGAAGTTGGACAGAACAGGGTAGTGTCCCTTAAAGCTTTTGTCCTGATTGGCTCAGAAATCACTCTCCATAATTAATCTGTACTTGATAACAAGAGCCCAACACATGCAAAAGAAGCAAACTCCAATCTTCTCACATGGTCTGAAGGCCACATGAGATCACCACTTTCCTGAAGCTAAGCACTTAAGATGGGTTAACTGCCCAGAAACCACACTTATGACACCTTGGACTCCCTGGCAGAAGAAAAGAGGGATATAAATGCAAAGGGGTGGAATCTGTATTTTAAATAAAAGAATAAAGCAGGTAAAAAGAAGAAGCCAGCAGGTGTTCAGTTATCCAACAGCAGCTATGATGTAGCATCAGTAAGTCAATGCTTTACAACATTGGTTCAATAAGTTTATTCTCTTTTCTGTCATCTCCATAGAAAATTATGGAAGGCCTCTTAGCTATCAGCCACACGCTCCTGGGCCCTTAGGAAGCTAGCCTTCTTTTGGGCCACACGGTCTTTCTTCTGGGCAAGGGACAACTTGGGACGGTTCCACCTGCAAATAAGAGATTGGGTTAGTGTTGCTGATGTGTCAAGCATAAGGCATGAGCCTTATGAAAAATCTTTTTTTTTTTTTAAGGAAAAACTTGACATCAACCTACTATTTCAAAGTGCCACTCTACAGGCTACCATTGATTTTGTTTACCTTTTTAATCCATCACTGTGCCACTCAGGGCTATCTTATTTTACCATGTAACTTAGTCAGGTATTGAGAGGCAGTGACATTCTTCCCAGGAATGTCAGATCATTCAAAACATGCCTGTATGTTATAACTCCAACAGCAAGTATATCAACACAGTCCATCCTCAGAAGCCAGGATTATTATAACTCGGCATCATGTGCTTACAGCAGAGGACCTACCATGTCACTGTCTCCCCCTCCCCCAATTTCTGGGGTTATCAGTTCTGCAGTGGCTTAATTTTCCAACTATATTTAAATCTACCTGATGTGAGTCTTAACATGGAAGGGAAGGGGAAAGTTTTCTCATGTGGCTGCATAAAATAATTCAAATCACTCAACTGTAGCCAAGGATATAGTGCAGAGATGGGGAGCCCTTGTTTGCTGTGCTGAGAACCAAAGATCACCTAACTGGGACTTTTGAAATTTAGCCAAATATTGCATGTGGCCCCTAAAGCCACAGGTTGTTCACATGTATGACTGCCTCCCTCAAATACCCTTCAAGACCCTCAAGGAAAGATGGCCCCATTCCATCACTCAAGTGTTCACTGCTAGATTTGCTAATTTATACCAAATACAGACTGGCAGGTCCACCGGGAATACATCCAAGTTCTGTGAGATTTACACTCACCACTAACTAAACTAGGTAGGCAAATGAACATGGCAGGGACCAATGAATGCTTTACAAGTGCCTGTGGGAGACTCCTAGAAGAGTAGGATACAAGGTGATTTAAAAGTTAAGACGACATTCCCAGAGCAAAATGTGTTCTATTAACTTGAAAACTAAGCAACCACTATCCTATGAGACAATAAATTTCAACGAAGAATGGAAAACTCTGTGTTTGTCATACTGAAGAACACTAATAACCAATGTAGCCAAAACACCTCTGGCCTATGAAGCAGGCCAGAACGATCATAGGAACTAAGTGGAACTGCTGCTTTTCTCCTGCAACTGAATTAAGAGCAGCCCATGAAATACATGTTAAGTGATAACAAACTGAATGAATTGTCATCAGTTCTGTTCTACAGCTGCTCATATTCAAACTGCCAGTACTACCATTTGTAAGATCCCTTTTTGTTTTGATCTACATTAAGCAGAGATCTTAAGGTCCATAAGCAGCACCCAGCTTGCAAAGGCAGAACCTCCTGCCAGGACCAAGCTCATGAAGGAGGCTGCAACACAGGAGGAGCTTTAACAGCTTGGATGCAACCCTCAAGCCTAAAACGATTTAGCCCAAGCTGTTAAAACACACAGGGCTTTAACACTAAGCTTCCCAATAAGCCAAAATGTTTCTGAAAATGCAAATTCCTGCCACAAAACTAAGAAATCTTCCTATCCTAGTATTCGCCAATTTTCAGTGTTAATGCATTTCAAAAAGTTTCAGTGGCACAGCACTTTCAGTAACAAACATTTCTGTTGCAGGAGGAGAAAATGACCGTCTCACCTCTTCTTTTTGACTTCTCTCTTGGGTTTCTTTTCGTGGACTGGATTTTCACGTATTCCAGCGTGGGCTTTTTTATACAGTTCTTCCATCTGAAATAAGGATTTTAGAAATCAGTTTTACATTTTGTACATGTTGACCAAAATTTACTTGGCACTCTCCCCCACGCTGTCATGTATTATAGGAAGTAATGTTTTAAAAATAACTCACTTACAATGTCGTCATAACTACATATCCCAGAACTATTCTAGATAAGGACACAGAATGAATGCACAAATTAATATGGAGTTCATGCATATGACCTTTCTTCCAACGTTTAAGTACCTATAAAAGAGAACTACAATCAGAGGAACTTGGGGCAAATTCACATTTGGGTGAAGTGGGAAGCGGGAAACACCTGTGTATGAACATCCATCATATGCACAGCACTAGTTAGTTTTTACAATTTTCAGTACTCAAGCAGGCTGGGACTACTGACCACTGAGTACCAACATCCCTCACAAGAAGCAGTCAGCCACTTTGCCACTTGAATGTTTTGATTCCTTCACAGAAGCAAAAGTAGCTTAGTCAGGCTCTAACTTCACACACACAAACAGAGATCTATGTGGTCCAGAGGTTTTCAGCCTCCTCCAAATCAACTGAGGGGGTGGGGACTAACACCTCCAATTAGGAAACTTGCATTTTACTTTCAACAATAAATTATGATTTTGCAAATGTGTGAACACCTGTTCTTCTAACCACTCTGAAGCAGCCAACCTAACAGTTTCTTGGTTACCAGCCCATGAACTCAGGCAAGCAAAATTTCCACAGGGGCTCTGGAGTTCCCAAGTACACCAAATGGCTTAATACAACAAATGCATTGCCTCTGAAGGGCAAATTATGCTAAAAATTTATCACAAACCAAAGTACTCATGGTTTAAAGTAGCCTTGCATATCAGCAATTTTATCTGTGAATCACAACAAGAGTGCTGTTGATGTATGAGTGGCCACCTGCAAGGCTGGATTTAAGACTCATTTCCTCATATCCAATTAGCAGTGCAAGAAAGAAGGAATTCATGCACCTCTGACTGTGCACGTCCAACTGAATTCCCAGCGCTTTCTGCCCCCTGCTTCCCAATCCAAGGCTACTATCATCAAGATGCTCTCTCATCAAACAGGAACTCCAAAGGTCTGAGCAAGCTTTGAGCCTTTTAAGCAGCAGAAAGGAAGACAATTTAGGAGTTAACCAGGGAATTTACAAGCAGTCAGGAAACTGCACACGTATTTGTGGTGGATTTACAAATGGAATGATAGGTCATTATTTAATAAGATGTTTTCAGGGATGTGCAAAGCTCATAACACAGAGATACCAGGCCTGAGATCTGAAAGATCCCAGATACTTGCTAGCATTTTCCCATAAAAGTGTCTGTTGCCGGCAATATCAGTTCGACAAAAGACACACTCTTAGTACTTGCTTTTTCGGTCACTGTGAACAGCAAGCATCTCACCATATCAGGCGTCACGTTGTTCTTTATATACTGGGAGAACTGTTTCTTGTAAGCATCTTCGTCTTCCTCCATCAAATAACGCATGTAATCGGCAACATTCTGGCCCATGATGTGCTTGCGGTGGACCTCTGCATTGAATTCTTTGCTCTCCGAGTCATAACCAGGGAAACGTTTGGTACTGTCAGACATGAATTGAGGAACCCTCGTTAACATCTGGGAGAATGCATTTCTTAAGCAAAAATCAGTCAAGACCAGCCAGAAATTTCAGCCGCCATCAGTCCCGTCTTGAAACACTGAGCTCTCTCATAGACATGCCAAGGACCAACTACAACATGTTCAAGTCAGTGGGACATCATCACATAGCAGCCAGATTGAAGACAAGAAGGAAAAAAGGTGAATTATTACGGAGGACTGTAATAAAGGTTTTTTTTGGTGGGGCAGCAGAAACGACAACCTGTTTTACTCTTCTGGGTATTGCTTGTACAATCTGCTGCTGTCAAAATGATGAATGGTGGTAATTATCATATGAGCCATATCTCTGAGCGTCTGGTATGTGGAAGACTGTGGTAGAGAGGCGGCGGCAAGTGAAGTCCGAAATGGGAATATCATACCCAGGGCCAAGTGACTTAAGATGCAGCAAGTAGCATTAAGCACCACCACCACCAATGGCGAAAGTTAAATATACTGAATTTAAATTTCAAAACAAAGACATCTCCATTTCTAGAGGAAGTGCCTGAACTATCAGTCCGGGGGGGGGGGGGGGTTACCTGTGTGGAATGGAAAGACCACCATCCACAGCTCCTTTCAGAGCACCGAAAACTTTGTTCCCAGTGGTAGTGCGAGCAAGGCCTGCGTCCAAATAGCACGTAAAGGCACCAGGTTGCCCATCCACGCTTTCTACATTATACTCATCACCCGTCACTTCAACTTGACCTTCGTAGATCTTATCAAGGCCAAATTTGTTCAGAAGCTGCAACAAACAAGGCAGAGAGGTCTAAGTTCTTCTTCATAGATCTACTGCACTGGAGACCAAAACAGGCTTTCGGCGAAACATTCCACATAGCATGAGACAGAAAAACAGGCAGTTTGCAACCCACTCCAAGGGCCAGTTGTGACCAGAATGGTAAGCTATTACCGTATTTTTTGCTCTATAAGACTCACTTTTTCCCTCCTAAAAAGTAAGGGGAAATGTGTGTGCGTCTTATGGAGTGAATGCAGGCTGCTCAGCTATCCCAGAAGCCAGAACAGCAAGAGGGATCGCTGCTTTCACTGCGCAGCGATCCCTCTTGCTATTCTGGCTTCTGAGATTCAGAATATTTTTGTTCTTGTTTTCCTCCTCCAAAAACTAGGTGCGTCTTGTGGCCTGGTGCGTCTTATAGAGCGAAAAATATGGTAATTTTAAAGACATTAACTCATGCACCAACAATCTTTTAGGAGTCAATCGTGTGCACAAGTGATTCTACAGAAGCAACTTTTTGAGACCACAGTCAGCAAAATGTTTTCCAGCCCATTTTCAGCATGGGATTTGCCATTTGGATAACACCTTAATGTGGAGAATTCTAAGTTACTAAATTTAAGTTGAGCTTGTCATACCTCTACCACATACACTGCAAGGAAATCTTTAAAGCCGTGGCTGAAAGGTGGGAGAACATAACAAGAGCTACAGAGGAAGGGAAATAGAACCTTGCATTAAAGAAATTGCACTGATATAAGAATTCTGCGAAAGTAACTTTACTTTCATCAAGTACTAAGGAGTAACTGGTGGCCGATATGCTGAAATGACAGAAGCACAAGACACACACACACCCAAACCCAACGTTCTGCCCAGTTCATTTTACAAGGTGCCCTCTTAATACATACAAAATCCCAGGTTTGTATTTGAGGACTAAAACAGAAACAGACTGGGTAAGTGCTGATGTGCATATCCCACCTCCTACAGACATACACTTTAAGCCAGTGCTATAAAACCCTAAATTTCCATTATTTGTAAATTGTGTCTTAATTTGTGTCAAATAAGCTGGTGCAGATGTTATTCTGATTTTTCAGAATAGATACATACCCTGCGGGCCAGCAGCAAGCCTGTGCAATAGGCAGCAGCGTAGTTGGTCAAGCCTACTTTCACTCCATACTTTGGCAGCTCGTGAGCATATGCGGCACAGACAATCATGTCGCCTTCAATTCTGGCATATGCGATCTGATGACAAAAGCAAGGTTAGTGGGGGGCGACCTCCAACCCAACAGCTGCAATATTAATTCACTGCAGTCTTCCCTCTGTTTGGGAGGAGTGCCATCAAAGTCAGCAGTCCTGTAGTGCCAACCTTCCCCCATGGTTTTCCCCCAAACCAGAGTGTACCCACAATGTCTGTAAACACTGTATATCTACCTAAGGAGCATGAGTGAGTTTCGTAAGTAAAGCACTTATCAGCGACAGCCAGATCTTTGTCGGAATAATAAAACCTTATAAAAAACACTGACCAAATCATTCTCTCCCTTCATCATCTGCTCAGTTCCCACCTTGCCCCCTACCGCTGATCTATTGACCCTGCTCCTCCTTTCCCATGCCCTCAGAGGGACATGTTGAGACTCTCTTGACTGTGAAGTACTGGTACTTTAAGCCATAGAGAAAGGGAGAATACACATACAAAGTAGCTACAATAGTCCTGCATTTTAGTTATCCAACTACAAAGAATGGTGGCGGCAGCAATAAGGGCAGTTAAGCAAGTGCTGCTATAAGACCAGGACAGTTTGCCACTCAGCTTCTCATCCAGGACAGCTGGTTCCTCAGGACTGTATGGCACATGCTTAACCTTTTCCAGGTTTTCCAAGGCATTCCAATATGAAAATATAACAGGGGAAAGACTGCCAGTGATGATATACATATTTAGTCCATTTTTTTTTTTGCACCCCAAATTGCAAAGACTTTTGAACACTGTTGTCAAAAAGTAAGAGATGTATAGACTAAAGAAACCTGTTTCATTCATAGGTTTGGAAATCAATAGTACTTCTGAAGATTTACTTAGCACATGGCAATTTCCGCATGAAAGGGTCTACAACAGCAAGCCATCAAATGCAACTTTGCCAAGTAGAATAGAAGCATTACCACCGGACCTGACTCCACTCATCATTTCCCCCTCCACCTCTCTCCCCCCCTTCTCCCTAATGTAACACATCTGTAGAAAATGTAACCTGAAAAAGAGACATCGCACATACTTTTGTAAACCAAGAAATCTTTAATAATTTTTTTTAATGCAACTTTGCCAATGATATTGAAGTGAGTTTTTTTAAAAAAAAAGCTGTCCAGCAGTCCTGTCTTCCAAATACAGGTAAATTAAGCATAAAATATCTCACACTCACATGATGAAAGATCTACAGCTTTGAAAACCACTGACATACACTTATCCAAGATCAGAAGTTACACTCAAAATGGAATTCTGACAATTTGTGTCAGTCCTTACCAAATTCAGAAATGCAACACATGCAGTCTAAGTTTAAAACTGATTTTACACTAATTTAAGTTATGGCTTCCTCAAAAGAACCATGGAAATTCTAGTTTGGGAAAGGCACTGAGAGTTATACTAGTGATTCCTAGCCCTTTTGCAAAACTACAATTCTCAATGCTCACTTATTGGTTGCCAAGCCAGTTAAATAGCCTGAGAAATGTCTAAGCAATTTGTTCCCTGCTTCTTTTCTACATGATTCTCATAAGCAGGAAGGGTCAGGGGAAGATTTTTAGAAGAACTAATAGAACAGTTAAAAGAAAATGCGACATGAAGATTTGTGAAAGAATGATTTCACCTTCACTCTCAGCATTTTCTACAGGCTGGTAGCTCTTTTGTTCCTAATGAAAGCATGCTGAACATTTTGAGATGCAACATGCATCTTTGCACAGAGAAGCACATCAGAAATTAAGTAGCAGAAAGCAGAGCTTGGAGTCAACTGAACCTGCTTTGTTCAATAAGCTCCTCTGAGAAACAGCCAAAAAGGAACTGTGGATACTTAGTAATATATATAACTGGCAAAGAATTCCAGGGGTTGAAAAAATGTTTTGAGATGGTAACATAAAGGGCATATTTTGCTTATTTTAAAAACATTCAAGACACCTCAAATCCATTACCAAGTCTTGCTTTCCTACAAAAGGAAGTATTGTCACAGGAAATGGCCTATTCTGGAGTTTAGAATAGTTTCTGCCTAAGAACTACCTTAGAAAAATACTAGCTTCTTCTCTTCCTTTATAAAGGCTTATGTACATGTTACATAGGCATTTCTATGAAGGAAATTTGTGAAGTGCAAAGCAGTACAACCAAGGACAGAAAGGAGACCTTACCTGGCAAATGATATCTCTGTTGGTGACACGTACAATCATCCTATATTTAGGGGTGTTGTACTTGTTTTTATCTTGAATCACCAAACGTTTACGAGCATAGTAATCAGTCTTTCCCTCTGAAACAGAAAGGTGACAGGTTGGAATGTATTTAGAAACTGCAGGTTCAAGGCCACATCCATCTAATTTATTGAAAGCTTGCAAAGAAATAAAACATACCTCTCCTTCTTCGGAATTTGACTTGATACCTCTTGAAGTAGGCCTTATTCTTGACAACTTTCACGAACCCCTTGAATAAATGTGACACAGAAACATTAATGTCAAAAATGTTTGCATAACCATCTTACAGGTGAAGATAGCAGGAACTTAAGTCAACAAGGAGAAAAATGGAAATGTGTTTGAAAAGTGCGCACACTTATACAGATACACAGCCTAAAAAACACATATTATAAACTTAAGACTTCTTTATGGCTGTGATGCAGAGGAAAGCAAAGTCTTCAAACTTGCTCAGTAGCAAAGTGCTTAGCACCCATTAATGACACCTTCATCTTCAATTATAAAACGCTTACTGTTTTAATATAACATGCCATTTAAAGTTTCAAAGCTTTCCAGAATCCAGTAACTACAATTGGACTACATAAAGCATTTATGGCAATGATGGGGAAAATATAGTAAATACTACGTTTGAAAGTAGCGAGTAGCAAGGTGTTTGGATGGCAATGTGGAAATCAAGTCTTCCCAAAACTGAAGGATTTATGCTGACCATCCACTGGAGGGGAGAAGACGTTAATAAAACTATCCCACCAACACCTTGCCTTACTTCAAAAAGTCATCACACCTTGGCATCATTACATTTTCCTATAGGCAACAACGAGACAGGTCCACAGGCCCTTCCCACAAGCCTTGGGTTGGGATGGCAGCTAAAACTCTAGAACCCGCCTTTCAGCAAGTTACACACATGCCAGCAAATCCAGCTTTGCCAGTGACACGTATTTGACGAAGTCGGGATGAAACTGATGTGCTGTGGAAGTTTGCACGCGGTGAGACATGTGGCTCTTCCAAGGCAGTCTTTAAACGGGACCAAAGGGGGCATCGCCTGACCCCCCAGGACACAACACAGCGCAAAGCTTCCAGAAACGAGGGACGCTGCTTTACGCGAGACCTGCGATTCGAGACTCTCCCCTCCAATTCCCCGCAACGCCTTTAGACGGCGTGGGTCTTGACCCGCAAGTTACCCATCACGCTTCCTCCCCACCCCCGCTTCCCGATCGCGCAGCTATCGTGAAGACAGGCCCGGAGTCATGTGTGCACGCCTTGGGGGGGGGTGCATTCAGACACGCAAGGGCCGACCCTGCGCCACTGCTGCGCTCATGGGCCGGAAGATTTTGGGAGGCAGGAGGAGAAAATACAACCAAGTCGGAGCGCGGGGGGAAAAGGCGCTGTGCGGGCGGACCGAAGACGGGAAATGCAAACGGAACCAAAACGGGGGAACCCGAGGCGGGGGGGGGGACCCAAAGAAACCGGCCCGGGGAGTCGTGTTTGGGGGGAGCACCAGCCGCGGCCCTTCTACTGGCAGCGGCTTAAAGGCGGCTGCTTGTAGCCATTAGGCCACGCTGGAACTCGCTTCCGCAGCCGGGCCTGCCAGCTGCGCAATCCGAATCCATCCGGCCGGCAGCGGGCGAGGAAGCGGGCAGCCGGGGTTCGAGAAAGCGGAGCCGACTCTCCCCTTCCCATCCTGGCCCATTTGGTGCCGGTACTGACCATGGTTCTCGGTTCTGTCCGCTCTCGCTTAGGCCGGGGGCCGCGCAGCGAAACGTCCACAAGCTGTAGCGCTGGGGGAAAAGGCCGAGCTCAGCGCGCAGGCGTTACACGTCACTTGGCCGACAAGGCAGAGAGAGGTTCCCCTACCCGCCTGCAAAGGGAGGGAGCACTGCCCCCTGGAGGCTTGGAGGGGAAGTGCCCTCATCCTCTCCCCCGCCCCGCCCGCCGCTCGCTCTCGCGTCCCTCTTCCTGCGCCGCCAGCGATGACGCCAATCCATGTCGTCGGAGCTCATGGTGTCCTCCGCCGCTCTGAGTGTGACGGCAACGCGCTCAGCAGAAAGGCGGCGGGTACGCCACCTAGCGGTGCTAAGCGGCTTTTGCTCATACATTTCAACTCGGATTCTTCATACCCAGGACGGGCATCATGTGGTCCTCCAGACGCTGCTGGACTCCAACTCCATTCAGCCCCAGCCAGTGCTCAGAGGTGGTTGGGAGTTGTAGTTCAGAAGCATTCAGAGACATGAAGGTTCCGTCAGCTGTATGCTATTTGCATTTTTTTAAAAATGGCATTTGAGAACCACATCGTCTCTCATTAATGCTCACTCTCTCGATGGGAGCATTGCTGGGAGTGGGAATTATATTCAGGATAATGTGTTTGTAAAGTTCAGCCCATTTCACAGAGAGGATGATTGGCTGACCTTTAGGGACTTTCCTCCAAACGAACATAATGAAAGAGCTGCCCCCTTTTTAATGGGGTCCCTTGATCAAAACTGGGAATATGTGTCCCATTGTGCTGCTGGAAGAAGCGGAGAATAACTTCCAGCAGCAAGAATGTGTCCTACTCTTTTGCTGCAGAAAATGTCTAAAAGGACTTTCTTAAAAGGGAGGAAAAATACACCAGTATCTTACTCTTCGATTAAAGAAAGCCATATGTGGTTAGCCATATGTGGTTGTCCCATTTTATAGTCATATCAACCCTGTGAGGTTGGTTGGGGTAGTTTTTGACCCAAGGAAGGCTGGGTCAAAATGAGTTTTGATGAGTTTATGTCTGAGGATGGATGGATCTTCTCTGGCCAATACTGCACTATTCCATAACAGAACCACTCTCAGTTGTTTCCCCACCTGTCAAATGTTAGTTTGTATGCTTTTAGAGACAGTGATCTGTTGAGGGAGGAGGGTTTTTTAAAATATCATTTCAATTATGTTGATAATAAAGTAAATATACAACACACAAAATTATACTACAATATAAAATAAATATACAATATGCAAACAGTATGAAATAGTAGAAAAACAGAAATTGAATCCTGTGGTCTCCTGACAAATTTTTAAAAGTATGTTTTATACATTTGATTCATTTGTCATTTACACTGGAATTATGAAGCCTGAGCCCATAATTTCAGAAAGTTCACTGCTGATGCAGTGCTGCTTAATCCAGTTTGAGCTGGGCAGGACTCCTATGCTCAGCACCAATCCAACTCACTAGTAAATTTCAGGAAAGTGAAATGAGGAAACAGCTAGAGTCTCTCCCCTATAGACAACAGTAATTGTGACGTGCCCATGAATCACAATGTCCCTCACAATAGTACAATATATCCACCACTCATAACACTGCAAGATTTATACTACAACCAGTTGTGAAGCTATTTCAGTGCTGTACATCCACCAGACATGATACTCTGCCCGTGCCCCATTCAGGATGTTGAATCTATACTGTAGTTTGTCACACTGCCACATCCATGTTACACTTATAAGCTGAATAAGGTAAAGGTAAAGGACTCCTGGATGGTTAAGTCCAGTCAAAAGCAACTATGGAGTGCGGCACTCATCTCACTTTTCAGACCAAGGGAGCCAGCGTTTGTCCACAGACAGCTTTCCAGGGTCATGTGGCCATCATGACTAAACCATGTCTGGTGCAACGGGACACTGTAACGGAAGCCAGAGTGCACGGAAACGTTGTTTACCTTCCAGCTGCAGCAGTACCTATTTATCTACTCATGCTGGTATGCTTTCAAACTGCTAGGTTGGCAGAAGCTGGGACAGAGCAGCGGGAGCTCACCCCTTTGCACAGATTCGAACCACTGACTTTCCGATCGGCAAGCTGAAAAGGAAATAGCTGCCCTGCTTAGTGTAGTCCTCTCTTGTTTAGAAATACTTCAGGAGTTGGCACGTATATGTCAACCTCCTGCCCAAGCAGGTATCCTGTTCAAAAGTCTAAGTCAAAATTTATAAGCGTGTTCAGTAGAAAGATAGCAATTTTGCAAAGGGAAGATATAGGGCTACAGGATTAACAAAGCAGAATTGACAGGGGTAGCCTACTAACAAGGATGCCGCAAAAGGAATCTAAGTACTGTATTCCTCCTCTCATCTCTCTCCTTTGCAGAACGTTCCACCACACAAACTGTTACATGGACTATTATTAAGATGGTCTGAGCAGAAAGACTGAGACGAGTCCCAATTCTTCTGCGGAGAAACTTGTCACATAAACATTCTACATGTAAGCCTACCAGCCAGAAAGAGGTTTCTACAGATCCTGTTTGACCTTCCTGTAAACCCACTTTATAAAAGGGCAAGCAAAAATGATCAGGCAGCTGGAGCAAAGTCTCTGTGAGGAAAAGTTACTATGTTTTGGGCTTCTTCCTTTTTGTGGTTGTTGTTGTTCAGAAAAACAGGGAGACATAATAGAGGTGTACAAGATAACCGTATGTATGGAGTGGAGTGTTACGGCAAAAATCTGGGTGCGAGGCTGCTCTGCCACCCAGCTCATCGGACTCAGTCCGTGGGTCCCTGCGGAGGAAAATGAGCTCAGCCGGAGACAGGAGCAAACTGCAGAAGATCCAAGTTTATTGGCCAACAGGTTCAAGACGAGATTGAACAGTGAGAAAGGGGTGACATGAGTTTTTGAAACTTCCCTCCATGTCCCAGAATACAGTGCAAAACACGTCATGAATACATTCAAGAGAGGTTTGGTTACACAGATTACATCATGAATATATTAAAGGGAGGTTGGGTTACACAGATTAACATATGGAGGAGGGAGGGGGGAATATGCAGAGCTGGAGATATGCACAGATAAACACTTCCTGGGGATGAGAAAACAATGGTCTCAAATATGCATAGTCTGGCACCTGACATTGCCTGGAGGAAAGGCTGATCAGAGCAAACTGGCACGTTGATTTTCTATGAATTTAATAGATTTTAGTCCCTTTTGACATTGACAATTGGAAATAAATTGATATATTGTAGCGAAGAAGAAGGTGAAGAAGACATGCCCCCCCCTTCCGTAACAGGAGAAAGCAGACAAGAGAGAAAACCCCTCTCAAAATGCTAAACCCCAGGGACCCTTAAGTGAAGCTGAATGTTCTACTTCTTTATACAGCACATAGAATTTGCTCCCGCAAAAGGCAGTAATGGCCACCAACATGGACAGTTTTGAAAGAGGACAGGACAGATTCAACTATCAATGGCTACAAGAGCCTAGGGGACTCACTGCTCTGGTATTGCCTACTATAATAGTTTAAAACAGTGGTGTTTTGCTCTCCTGTGCAAGCAAAGCAAGGGAGGTTATCACATAACAATGGTATTACGTTGATCACCTCAAGGGAGATGAAGTTGTAATTCATTATCACAGGAAAAATGTAATACAATCAAGACAACATTCCAGTAGGAATGTCCTCTGGAGATAGGCTCACTCAATCAAGAGTCTAAATTTAATTATAGTCTTTCAAAGACTGTACCATGGCTCTCCATAAAAGAAATGGCTGGGGGCAGGCAGAGGGCTGTCTTTTCCTGCTGAATAAGTGCCATGGCTATGTTAGTCTTTAGGAAAAACATGGCTGTATAGAGAAGGAGGCTTCTTCCATAGTAATCTAGGAAACGGCCTTTTACAGAGTGAGACCATTGGTCCATCTAATCTAGTCTTGTCTACACTGAGTGGCAGTTCTCCCAGGTTCCAGGTGGATTCAATTTAGCACCTCCAGCATGCAGGCAAATGCTCTACCAATGAACATCTACCTATTCAGCGCCAAAATATGGTTTGAAGCTTTCGGGTAGAAAGCCACATAAACACAGGGCTTCAGGGACCTTGGTTCTGCCGCTCCAATTCTATGCTGATTACAGTTCTGTCGTATGATGCGGAAATCGTCCTTTGCCCCAAAAATCACTTTGCTACTTGAACATCTGAACTCTCAACCCAGAACCCAGAGCCTGACTCTGTTTTCCCTCCTGCTTTTCTTTCATTGCCTCTGCCTTCCTGCCTCTCTGGACCCCCACTCGCTGAAGCAGTGGTCCTTACTCCAGCTGCTCAAAAGCTTTTCTCAGCTTTCTCTTGACAGCTTTCTCTCAATGTTCCCTCCTCACCCAGGAATTTCAAGACTCTGATCCTAAACCTCCAACGTTTTGTGGGATATCTACGGGAGAAGAAAAGGCTAAGAGGTATACTCTATGTGTGCCTAAAGGTAAAGGGACCCCTGACGATTAGGGTCAGTCATGGCCGACTCTGGGGTTGTGGCGCTCATCTCGCTTTATTGGCCGAGGGAGCCGGCGTACAGCTTCCGGGTCATGTGGCCAGCATGACTAAGCCCCTTCTGGCGAACCAGAGCAGCGCACGGAAACGCCATTTACCTTCCCGCTGGAGCAGTACCTATTTATCTACTTGCAGTTTGAGGTGCTTTCGAACTGCTAGGTTGGCAGGAGCAGGGACCGAGCAACGGGAGCTCACCCCGTTGCAGGGATTTGAACCACCGACCTTCTGATCGGCAAGTCCTAGGCTCTGTGGTTTAACCCACAGCGCCACCCATGTCCTTATGTGTGTCTACTCATAAGTAAATTTCACTGAATTCCCACTCTCAAGTAAATATCAATCCTATTATCTTTAAACACCTATTATCCTGTAATCTATTAGAACTCCCCAACCAATGCTATGCTGAACAGAACAGGAGACAGGATTATTCCATACAGGAGGAATCCAGCCAAATCACTAGCTCCGCCTCTTCTGAGGGTGGGAGTGAGTTATCTATATAAGCCCTAAAGCCCCTTTTCCGGGGTGTGTCATTTAACATTGCGAAATGCTCGTTTCTTCTACTGTGGATGTTATCTCCAGGCGCAGGGGTTTCAAGGCCATAGTAAGCACAAAAGTATTTTTTTATAAGCTTTATGCATTAAAGTCCTTAAAATGAAATTGAGGGGTTTTTTTGTGCCCTAATGTGATAGTTGGTTGTAGTCAACCAAGTTCTACTCAAAGCCAATGAACTTAAATTAATCATGTTTGCTAATTTCAATGGTTTTATTCCGAGTATGACTAATGTTGGATACAACCCAGTTAGCTAGTAGTTGTACTCATATTTTTTTTTTAAAAAAAATATTATACAAGTCCAGTATTAAAGGTTCTGCGAGAGGGCAACAAATAACCTACTTAAAGTGATTTCGTCCCTCCTCCTTAACTTTCAGAATCACTTCCTAGTGAAAGTTTAGAACCAAACTGCTTTGAGGGTTTGTTTGTTTGTTTACAATCAAACAGTATATAAATTTTATGAAATAAGTAGTTACACACTTACATGGTTGGGTTTTATTCACTTTTGTAAATATGGTTCTGTAGAATATGGTTTTATTGGTTATCAACAAGTTTGATACTGTTATTGCTAGGAGTGATGCTTTGGGTAGTAGTATAAATGACATATTCAAATAAGTTGTACACAGCGTAGGCTCATTGAAATCAATGAACATCGCTAAGTTAGGTCCATTAATTGCAGCAGGTCTACACTGGGTAAAACTTAGTTGAGTACTTAGTAGAATTCAACTTAGTTGAATACCACGTTTCGTTTTGCTACTGGTACTGAAGCTAGGTCGACTAATTTATATAGCCCAATTTCTCTGATGAATTGAGCATCACTAAGTCCTTCTTAAATAAAAAGGCTGACTTGTGCTTTGGCCTTTTTAAACTGTGTCAGGATGGTTATTGTTTTGGTTTGTTATTATGCTATGTATTTTTGTATTTTTATATTGTACACTGCCCTGTGATCTTCGGATGAAGAGTGGTATAGAAATTTAATAAATAATAATAGAGGCTAGTTTATATTGCTGACGTATATCTCATGCAATGAGGTAATGGCTCCAGGTTGTTTCATAGTAACTTGAGTGGAGGTACCGTATTAAAAGATTTCCTTGACATGAAGCTATATTCTGTAGCAAAAAAGGTATATATGATTTTTTGTTCTGTCACTACACTCAAGAAGTTTAGCCATTTAACAATCTGGCTTTTAACCCAAACACTAATTAAACAATTAGAACTTTCAGTTTAACCAATGAAAGCTACTTCCCATGTTGGAAGGAAAGGCTACCTTTAATGCTTTCATTTTCTTATGGTAACATACCAAAAGCAAAATAGTTAAAAAACTTAAATATGCATGCCTTTAATTAGAGCTGCCATGTTTTATCAACCCCTCTGCTCCTGAGTCTTTAAATGCATTTAACATTAGCAGGTGAGACTTACTCCCTTGTCTGTTCAGGATTCCTACCTTGTTTATGTAGCTGGAACCTTATTTCCTACATTTTTTGGACTAGGGGGAGGTTGAGGTGTTGTTTATTTGTTAATTAGTGGGTATGAGTATTGCTTTATTATTTGAGTGTATGTGTAGATAGATAGATAGATAGATAGATATTATGTGATATGAAATATTAATGGATTATGATTTCTCCCCCTTTCCCTGCATGGTAATGCATATTGTAATATATATGACTGTAAATCGCTTGTAGACTTTTGGGTGACAAGTGACTAATTAAAGTCTAATAAATTGGAAAATAATAATAAATAAATTGTGAGTGTTGCTACCTGGTTTGGTAGTAGGTTGGGCCCAACAAAACTGGGATCTCCTGACTTGGGACAGGGGTGAAACTAGGCTTTTTTCCACCTGGATCAAAGACCAAGTTTCACATTCCAAACGCATTTGTGTACACACACACACAAACAGGCTGGGAGTCTCAATGGTGCCCCTCTAGAGACTAGGGAAGAGGGGAGGGCTTTGGGAAATCTGTCAAAGAGGAACATTGAAGTGCTCGCCTGTGGTGTCTGTGAAAAGGGGCGAGTGAAAGTATGGTTTTATGTTATGATTCTAATTAGGGTTGATTTTGGCAATTGATCATTAAAAACTATTTTGTTGTTGAGATTTTCCAAAGGAAGCGGAAGTGTCTCTGTTTTCCAGGGGCAGTCCTGGATTTACAGAAGCAATTCTGGTTTCTGGTTTGATCCCGGTATGTCCCGCTTTTCCTTGGGATGCCCCTGTTTTCACTGGAGAAATGTTGGAGGGCATGGAGTTATCTGACCCCCGAACAGTCTGAAGGCAATCCTGTATAGGGAAGTCTTTTTAATGTTTAATATTTTATTATGGGGGCGGTATACAAATTTGAAGAAGAGGAAGAAGAAACAAAGGAAGACGGAGGAGGAAGGAAGGAAGGAGTGGAGGAAGAAGAAGTATGGTTAGGAAGAACTCATGTGTTATGACAACACAGTTCCCATCTTGTTTTCTCCTAAGGAGACAGTGCCCTTCCCCCCGCCGGGAGAAAGCAGAGAATCAAGTTAGCATTCAAGGCAGCCAAACCACGCGCGAGAAAAGCTGCCCGGCTGCTGGATGTCGCGCAGCCCGCATTATTTCCTCGGTAGGGAAGGCAGCCCCTTCCTCGCCAGCCAACCCGCGGGGCGTTGCAGTCCGGCTGCCCGGCGGCGTCCCTTTCCCCGCCGTTCGCCCTCTCGTCCAGCCTCCAGTCGCCTGCCCCGACGGCGGAGGGGGCGCGTGCGCCTGCGCGCGGGTCTCTCCCAGGGACGTGGCCCGCTTTCTCGAGGCTGGAGCTGCTGGAGAAAGGGAGGAGAGAGAAGGAGGGAGGGAAGGAAGGAAGGAAGGGGGGAAGAGAGGACGAAGAAAGGCGGGACGCCGTCCGGGCGGGGAAGCTCCGAGCCAGCAGCAGCAGCAACAAGCAGCAGCGGCAGCGGCGGCGCCGGGCCGGGCTGGCTGCCCAGGAAACTGATGTTCTCGCCTCCTCTCCCCAGCAAAGGCTTCCAAGGTGAGCGAGCGGCGCCCCTCCTGGCCCCCATCGCTCCTTTGCACCCCGAGGAGAAGGAGGAGACCCCATGGGAAGATCCCACCCACCCACCACCCCGGGGGAAAGGGTGCCGGGGTTGGGGAGCCCGGTGGCCTTGGAGAGGGCCAGGGCGCACGGAGCCCCCTCGCCGCGCTGCGCCCTGGAGACGCGAATGACA
This sequence comes from Podarcis melisellensis, assembly GCF_964234715.1. Classification (NCBI taxonomy): domain Eukaryota; kingdom Metazoa; phylum Chordata; class Lepidosauria; order Squamata; family Lacertidae; genus Podarcis; species Podarcis melisellensis. The sequence goes on along the minus strand of NC_138538.1, from coordinate 72,298,136 downwards.
GGAAGGTGTGGACGCCTGCCTCCCTCTCTCTCTCTCCCTCTCTCTCTGTCTCCTCGGGCCTGTTGTGGCCTTGCAAAGAGGGCTGCTCTGCAGGCTCTCCCTTCCCCGCGTCTTGCAGGCGTCTTGCAAAAGGAATCGCAACAGATCAACATCGGAGAGCGCGCTGCTTGCGCTGCTGCGGGATTTCGTCGGGGTTTCCTCCTCCTCCTCCTCCTTTCCACCCACCGGATTTCCTCTCTGCGGCGGGGGAACGACCCCTGTGTTGTGTGTGTCTGTGGTTAGTCTTTGTGGCAACGTCCCTTCTTGGCTCTCCCAGGCTGAGCACCAACTCCAAGTGATCCGGCTTTATCAGACAGGGCACAATCCCTCAGAGATGCGACCGGGTTTTCCTTACAGATGCTCAGCCATCAGCAAGAGTGCCCCTGAGTACGGGCAGAGCGCTTTCTGCTTAACCACAGAAAGGTCGCACTTGCAGATGGTGTGACACAAAACGTCAGCCTTCTAGCTCACTTGTTGAGGATTGATTTCAACCCATGGGATGCATGTACGGGAAGGGGGATATATAGTGGATTAAACTTCCCCCCACATAAGAACTGAGTGGCTCCCGTCAATCCACACTAGGTCCACGAGGGGCCTCCACAATCCCATCCCAACCACATATGGCAAAGAATATTTTTTCTTGTCCTGCGTGTAATTCTCGGTCAGAGGTGGAGGTGTCTAAAATCAGATGTGCCCCTTTTGGAGATCCTTTTATGGCAGCGGCAAGCTACATACATGCACACACGATGGCATGCATTTTAAGATCTCTGCATTCTCTCCTGCAAAACAGTTGGTTGAGATGGGGAGGAGGGAAGATCCCCAAAGGAGCTCAGGCGTGGAGTTAGTTCCTTAGAGAAGCTTAAGTATGTCTGAGACACTGTTTTGGAAAAATAAGCTCTAGGCCTCTGGTCCTTTAGACTTGGCTTGGTTGCACCACCCATTATGGAGACTGGTATGTTTTCCCTGTTTAAGGCTTGAAACCATTTTTCCTGAGCTGCTTTTTCCCTTCCCTTCGCCCACCTATGGTATCCCATAGGACGCTCTGGGATAACACCAAGGTTTTATTACTGATACTGCTCATTCTCATAAGAAGATTCCATTACCCTTGCAGCAGAAGAAGAGCGATTCTGTTGATATGTGTGGATCTTGCCTGGGGGAGTGAATTACCCAAGACATCTAGCTTGAGCCTGTGGCCTTTACAAGGGGTAACATGTTGATTTCAGCTGGCTTGCAAGCACCTAACAGAATCAAACTGAAACACAAGTTTCTACATGAACCATGTTAACTGATGCTTATCTCTTGCTTAAGTGACAGTAGAATGAATTGAGGTGGTCCTTAAGAAGATGCTAGATATTTATTTAAAAGTGACTGATCCTCTTGCATCCCCGAGGCATTGGAAATATTGATCCGTCTGTTTAAACTTTCATGAGTCTCTGCTTGCTAGTTCAAAACAAGATTTTGTCCATTATAAATACTCATGTACCAAACATTCTTCTGCCAAGCTGCAGTTTGGACAGACATTAGCTTCAGATTGACTAATTCTGAACCAGAAGGCTTGCATAAGAGTGATGAGCTTGCATAAGGATATTGTCATTTTTCCACAGAATCATAACCCACTTCCTGTAAAAAAAAAGTGTGTTTAAAAAATCCCTGTTAAGTCAGCTATTTGTATACTCGGTATGCTGAGGTTCAGTCCAGGATAGCTTTCCGGGAAGTTCAGTTTGCTTTTGGAAAGAGTTTATGTTTCCTCGAAAATTCACCCCAGAAGATACTGTGATGAAACTTTTGAGAGAATAAATGATGTTTAAAGCAGAGGTGCATACTCAGATCTGCAAGGGTTGCTCAGACCAGTGATGGAGGCTTGGGTGAAAGTGCATCATTCAGCATAGCCGAAAACTATGCACTTCTGAATCTAGAGACAGCTTGTATACAGGGATAGAGGCATTTCCCCTCCCTATTCCCACTCTTGATTTGCCCTGTGGGAAAAGCTGCAGACAATGGGTGTTTGGAATTCCCCCATGGAGTAGCGAGTGGAGTGGGAGGAGGCCGAAATCTTATTTTGTGCAGACGTCTTTGTAGGGAGGAGAAAGCTGACCTTGAGGGAAAAACAAAAGCTTGCTACAGTTGGAACAACGATGTTTGTTTGCTGAGTTAAAAAGAGAGAGAGAGAGAGGGCTATCCCCATAGGATATCCAACTTAAAAACTCTGGGAGATAGGCTGAAGGCCAAGCCACACATTACAGTTGGTTTATTATATCACTGGTCTCATTTTGTCTGTACTAAATATAGTTGGATTGGGCAAAGGGGTGGCACTGATTTGATTCCGCAAGTGGTGCCAGGGTGGAGATGTTCAACACTTTCCCTTGCACTATTTTCCCATTCTAAATTGCTTCTCTCACGCTGCTCCTTGCTCCACAGGGAAGTATATAAGTGCCTGTATCATGGCTGCATTCCCTCCCTCCCCTTCACTCCTCTTGCAAATCAGCAGACAGTATTTTTGGGGAAGGGTTATTTAAATTGAGGGAGGTAACCCTCCTCCTCCCCCCGCTGCATTTTTTCAATGCTGCTTTACTGATCAAATCAGCACCTTCTTTCTCTGCATGCAGATGTATTTAGTTAAAAACAAACAAACTCAAAACACCAGGAGATCAAGCAAAGATTTCCCAGCATAGCATGCAATTTGTCCCTAAGGCAGCTCAGCACTTGTTACCTTCCTGAGGCAGGCTACTATAGCCTAGTTTGAGATTAAGATTTACTTACATTTTGACATTATTTTTTTGTTTTTCTGATGGTTGCTGGGATTTTGAGCAAGGCCAGAGAAGCTCACATCAGTATTTGGGGGAGTAGCTGTCAGGTGCATATTGAAAAGTCACGGGGGTACTGTGTGTTTTTCCCTTGACCCCATTTCCTCACCTTCTCCACATTGTTTGATGCTGAGGCCTGGTGTTTTGTGGTTAGAGGGAAATTACATGGTTTTTCCAGCAGATGGCTGATAAGAAGTGTATAGAAAGGCTGGGCTGGCCGGGCTTGTATTCAGGAGGTGATGAAGACTAGAGGAAGACTAACTAAGAATAGGCAATTGGTGCATGGTTTCCTAGGATTTTGTGTTTTTAATGTGGACAGTTGACTTTACCCCAACATAATTCCCTTTTCTTTATTTTACAAATAGGTGACACGCTTAAGATTCTCATTTGCCCTCCAGTTTTTCAAGCTTTTGCATACTGCTAACTGCATTTAAACAAAATCTCTTCAGGAAATAAAATCTGTAAGGTCTGTAAGGACCAGGTACTAGGGCTAGGGTTAAGCTGACAATATTGGGTTGTGGGAAGAAATAACAGGAGTAGAATCTCACTCTTTTAACAGTTGCATTTTCCCCTCTGAAAGGAAGGGAGGGAGACCTGCCACTAGCAGTAAAGTATCAAGATAGCTTGAAAGTAAATGCAATTAAACCCAGTTGGACCTCTTTCCAAATAAATGTGGTGAGGGCTGTGTGTATCTCTTAGGTCTGTCTCCTAAACCTGCTTTCCACATTGTTTTCTTTTTTGTACCAGGGTACAAAACATTTCATATATACACCCATAAACTGTAGCATGCCTGAGGTAAATGTGTATATATCCCATTGGGGCAGGACCGAGGAAACCCAAAAAGCAGTTGCTCCTTGTTGCTTGTTTAGCTGGGGGAAACTGCAACCTGCTGATATATAATGGGCAGAGTGGCCCTAATTTTTACTGGCTGATCCCCATGTAAAACAACCTTGAAGCACACAGTTCTGTGGGTTTGGAGATTTGTAGAAGGTGATGAAAGATAAAATCTACTTTAATGTAAGATGAGCATATGGTTAGCATAAGATTAGCATCTGTTACTCCTCTAAATTGTTTTTCCATTCTTGTGTCCTGATCCTAAACTTGCTATGTAAATAGAATGGATGTTTCACTGGTATCGATAGAATTTTCATGGAAATATGATTAGCATGCTATCACACAAGCTGGGTTATACATGATCAAAAACAACCTTGCGCCATCTTCCAGGTGACAGCCCTGTAGATGTTTGAAGATGGCTATCCTATCTTCTCTCAGTCTTCTCTTTTCCAGGCTAAACATCCCAACTCCCTCAACTGTTCCACTTACGGCTTGGTTTCCAGACCCTCGATCATCTTGAGTGCTCTCCTCTGCACATGTTCCAGCTTGTCAATATCTTTCTTAAATTGTGGCGCCCAGAACTGGACAGGGTATTCTAGGTGTGGTCCGACCGAGGCAGGCTAGAACATTACTATGATTTCCATTGATCTGGGCAGTAGACTTCCTTTGATATAGCCTAGAATAGCATTAGCTTTCCCCCCTGCATCCTCACACTGTTGATTTGTGTTAAGCTTGTAGTCCACTAAGACCCCTAGATCCTTTTCTCATGTGCTGCTGGCAAGCCAGCTGTCTCCCATCTTATATTTGTGCAGCTGGTTATTCCTGCCTAGGTGTGTAGAACCTTAACATTTGTCCCGATTGAAATTATTTGGTTAGTTTGGGCCCAGGTCTCCTATCTCTTAAGGTCATATTGAATTCTGATTCTGTCTTCTGTGGCATTAGCTACCCCTCCCAGTTTGGTGTGATCTGCAAATTTGATGAGCATCCCCTCAGTTCCTTCGCCCAAGTCATTTATAAAGACATTGAACAATAACGGGCCCAGGGCAGAACAACCCCACTTCTCGGTTTGTTCCAGGATGATAAGCAACCATTAGCGAGCACTCTTTGGGTTCGGTCAGCCAACCAGCTACAAACCCACCTAACAGTTACCTTGTCCAGCCAACGTTTTACCAGCTTTTTCACAAGAATAACAAGGGAGACTTTCTTAGAAGCCTTACTGAAATCCAGTTCCACAACATTCCCCAGATCCACCAAGCTTGTAACTTATCAAAAAAAGAGATTTGTCTGGCCTGATTTAATACAGTGGTGCCTCGCAAGACGAAATTAATTCATTCCGCGAATTTTTTTTGTCTAGCGAATTTTTCGTCTTGCGAAGCACGAAATCCCATAGGAATGCATTGAAAATCAAATAATGCGTTCCTATGGTCAAAAAAAAGTCCAAACAAAGCCAAATTTGGTACAACAAGAGTTTATTAAGTGCTCTTTAAAGTCACACATACTGTAAAGAGCATTTCAAAATTCAAACCCAGAATTTTTTTTAAAAAACAGCAGAGTGGCCCAATGGTCACAGAAAATCATAAAAATGCAGAAAAAACACAAGCTTCCAGATTCTTGCAAGCCCCTCCCCAACACCAAGTCCTTGAATTCCAAACACCCCAACCCAAAATCCAACCCCCCCAAAAAAAGTTTTAAAAGCTTAACTTACCAAATGGCTGCAAAAGAAGTTTTGGAAAAGCTTCAAAAATCACCAAAGTCTTTAAAAACCTCAAAAAAGGCTACTATGTACACTGCGTTCTCTGAGTTGCTCCTTGAAGTCAAGTTGCAACTGTATTAACGGTGCTAAGAAAAAGGAAACAAACTTGCAAGACGTTTTTGTCTTGCGAAGCAAGCCCATAGGGAAATGCGTCTTGCGAAGCAGCTCATAAAATGGAAAACCCTTTCGTCTAGCGAGTTTTCCGTCTTGCGAGGCATTCGTCTTGCGGGGCACCACTGTAGTTCATTCAGCAGGTGCACGTCAAAGATAGGATTCCGTTGTAAATCTTATTTCAGTTCTTGTTGAGTATAAATTGTTTTCTGCTTGGCTGCTTTCCCATCTAACAAGAGCTATCTGATGGTTATAGTTGTTATAACCTCTTTTGCTCTGCCTGTTTGTTTTTATTGGTTGGATATTATCTTGCTTACCCTGATAGTACAGGAAAAGGAAAGTTAAGTACATCTGTAGGTCATTGCAAATATAAGACTATGCCAATTCTTATCTAAAACAGTCATTTTGTGCCAATTCATGTTATTTTTAACAGACGTTTTTTCTTAAGCGTTGGGTTTAATAGCTCCATTCACCACAATCCACTTACTGAATAAATAATGTTCAAAGAGAATAAAGTAAAAATATATTAATATATGATAATGCTTGGTCATATTGAAGAGCTGAATGTGAGAAGGAGTAACTTATATCTTCCATCTCGTTTTTTAAACAGGATATTCAGGACCTTGCATTCCTGTAACTTTTTAATAGCATTGCTAGCCAGCATTTTTATTGCAATTTGAATATACTTATTCTTAATACATATTAGTATTCCCTGTCTTAGATTATCTCTTTAATCTTTCTGAAGGCTGGGATTAACAAAATTTCTGAATGATTTCTGTTTTATGGGAAAATGCTATAAAATTGTGAAGTCTTAAAAACATCATTTGGGATTTCAGTCTTCTACTTCCTCTATAATTACTTCCCACAAAATAATACACATTACCGTCTTGCAAACACCTCATTTAGACATTGGCCCCCTGTTAGAATGACAACATAACCTACTGTAGGTACCGGCTATCATTAAACAGCAGTAAAGTAATCATGAGTGTGTTTTATGGTACATGAAGGCATTAATTAAGTGTAGATTAGTAATGCCCATGGCTCAGAACTTGGCAAAACCATTTTCCATTCTGCAGTGGACCATCAACTTTACAGATGGTTTATGATTTGGCTACTGTACTTCCATTTAGGAATAAAAAATATTGCCACTGACCCACAGGAGAAGCATCATTAGTACTTAATGGGGGAAAGAAATAAGGTGCACAGATATAGCCTTATAAGAATTATTTGCTCAGATAATAAATTCCTTGTTGTGTGGCCTGAGGGCCATATTGCCTCCAGGGGATATTACTGTAATTTCTAAGGCTGCCATTTGTTGGGGTGACTGGTACATAACAGATATGGTGTGATACCATTTGGAACTGCACTGCTCAATATGGGGTGTGTGTTGTTGGTAAGTATCAGGGTCTAGCTTTCATCCCTGTTGTGTATTCTTATTTTCCATAGATTACCAGCAAATATATGGGAATTTCCTGGGTGTTTTGAGATGAATTGGAGGGCATAATATTCATTTATTATTATTTTTTACCATAGGCGCCGACTCCATGGGGCCTGAGGGGGCCCGAGCCCTCTCAAAAATTCATTTGGGGGGCTCTGCCCCCCAATAATTTAAGAAAATTATTAGTTATATTATGCTTTGTAAAATCACAAAATTATGTTGGTATTTTTTATTTTCCTTGTTTGACGATAGTTACCTTTTAAAATACATTCAGTAATGAGTTAAAACAAAGCCACTCCCGATCTAGAGAGGGGGTGGGGTTGCGGGCTCTCGACCCATCAACAATCTCGCGGGGCTGGCGTCAGCCCCGCGAGAAGCGGGGATTCCCCCTAGCTCATTAATATTCACCGCCCACGGCGGCAGCCAATCGGCTGCCGCAAAGGGCGGGCCCTCACAAGTTCACTTAAGGTCGGGGCAGCCCGGGGCTCGCCTCTTTCGTTCCCCCAGCAGCAGCGGTTTGGAGGTCTTGGCCCCCCCCCAATATTTTTTATAAGTCGGTATGGGCCCCCGCCCCCCCAATATTTTTTATAAGTCGACGCCCCTGTTTTTTACCATGGCTTGGTTTACGCGCTGGGAAATCTAGGTGATATTTCTCCCTCCCCCCCCCAAGGTGTGCTTTTCTTCCTTCGCATCTCATCAATTCAGCTGTCCTCACTTAGGTTTGAATGCATTCACACTTGAGTTTGGATATAAAAGCAATGAATTTTGAGGTGTGGATTCCATTAACCTCATTAAGTCATGAAAAATCTGACACGCTTCGTATAAGTCAAGAAAAGGGTATCGGAGAGCTAGTGATTTCCGGTACAGGTTAGCGAAAAGCAAGAGCCGTCGGCATCTGTCTGTCTCAAGAGACAATGGAGTGTGCCTCTAGGGTGAATTCGAACCATTGCACCAAAGATCTCTTCTGCGGGACACAAGCCTGGGCAGTGGGTATGGAGGTCCTGGATTGCCCAGAAGGCAAGGCCTGCCCTACCTTGTCCTCACTGATGTGGTCCAAAGAAAAGCAGAGCAATGTGTTTGGCTGTAGCAGTTGCAGGAAGGAGGTGTAGAAGATGACAGTCGACCGTCTTTGGGACTTTGCTCCGGAATTGTGAGGGATTTTCTCCTCAGCCTTTTCTTCTCCCAAAGATGCCCTGCAAGGCAGTGGAGGTTGAGGACCAGAGTTTTCCTTCTCTGAGATCGGCTGCTTTCCCAGGTTGATGAGCCCAATATGCCCCTCACTTCCCTCTACAGCATATACAGAAACCACTTTCTTGGCCAATGGACTTGCTACTTGTCTTGTCTGCTCAACCTGCTGCAGCCTGTCTCCACCTGCAGGGGAAGTCCCTAACTCACCAAGGGTTTGAGACCTGTTGGCTATCCCCACCTGGTTTAGCCAGCTAGTCAGAGTCATTCCAGCTGTTTAGGGCTAACTACCCCAGAAGGAGCACAGTGTGTACTTACACGCTTACTACTACCCTGAGTGAGACGTGGGTGGCGCTGTGGGTTAAAACACAGAGCCTAGGATTTGCCGATCAGAAGGTCGGCGGTTTGAATCCCTGCGACGGGGTGAGCTCCCGTTGCTCGGTCCCTGCTCCTGCCAACCTAGCAGTTCGAAAGCACGTCCAAGTGCAAGTAGATAAATAGGTACCACTCCTGCGGGAAGGTAAACGGCATTTCTGCGCGCTGCTCTGGTTTGCCAGAAGCGGCTTTGTCATGCTGGCCACATGACCCGGAAGCTGTGTGCTGGCTCCCTTGGCCAATAAAGCAAGATGAGCGCCGCAACCCCAGAGTCGGCCATGACTGGTCCTAATGGTCAGGGTTCCCTTTACCTTTACCTTTTTATTGATATTTATAAAAGTAAGTATATTTACTAATATTTCACACACTTGGTATCATTTCTTGTGAGAAGAGTAACTGCTCCTGCCAACCTAGCAGTTCGAAAGCACGTCAAAGTGCAAGTAGATAAATAGGTACCACTCCAGCGAGAAGGTAAACGGCATTTCTGCGCGCTGCTCTGGTTCGCCAGAAGCGGCTTAGTCATGCTGGCCACATGACCCGGAAGCTGTAGGCCGGCTCCCTCGGCCAATAAAGCGAGATGAGCGCCGCAACCCCAGAGTTGGCCACGACTGGACCTAATGGTCAGGGTTCCCTTTACCTTTACTACCCTGAGTAGACCTGTTGAATCAGTAGACTCTAGTTCATTATTAATTCATTGAGTTCATAGACTTGTAGAGATGGAAGGGGTCCCAATCAAGTTCAACCCCCTGCAATGCAGGAATCTGAACATTTTTTACCCAAATGCATAATGTACATCAATTTCCTTTAAAGCTATCCTTTAAACATTGTATTCTGTAACATGTACTAACAGGAGTAAAAAAGCAAGTTTACATATACGTACTAACACAGAGAGACAGTATTCGGTACTATACATGTATTAAGTAGATTAAATTTTACAAGAATAGAGGTACGTCGGTGAGGAAAACTAAATATCTGTCACCAGGGGCAACCTCTTTTCAGCTGACTCCAAAACCTGGAGTGAGCAAATCTGGGCAGAAAAATGCTTGAGGCAACAGACAGGGAAAGTAAAAAAGAAAACCCCTCTGTTTAATGTGGGTTCAGAGAAGACATGTGAATAAACAACAAGTCTGCCTCAACTTGTCTGATTTGGCCCTTAAATGAGTCTGTACGTGAAATCTCCAAAGAGCATTTTCAGTAGGTTGCTGTGTGAAACCGGGATATATTTGTGCTCAGCACTTGTATGAGACAAACTGGAAAGGTCAAGCCTCCCTTGACATGTCCCTTTCTTGCTTTTGCTAAACATGGTGATTGTGTTACCTGAGAAACAAAAATGCTCACCTGTGCTGGCATTTACAGGTACATAGTGACCGTGTTTTGCAGTTCTGCAGAAGTATTTCAAATTAAAGCGTCAACAAGTCATGCAAATTAGAAAACCCCTGGGCTCAGACCAAACAACATTTTCAAGTTCTCTGGAAACTTGCTTTGTGGGGGAATAAATACCTGTCATTGCTTTAAAAGAAGAGGGAACGTTTGCTGTTCTTTGAGGCTTTGTGGTTTTTTTAGCATGTTAAAATTATGCATATTTACTTCTGCAGTTTTTACTTCTCCTTTCAAGTTCAGTCAGTAGTTATTTAAAAAAAACAAAACTGGTGTTTTTGGGTTCCACTCATGTAGAAGCACTTTCTCGGAGTGAAAGTTTTTCTCTTTTCTTGGCACAGAGCAATTTCTGCCTCGCTCTTGGTTGCTTCCATTGTGCCAAAGAAAACAAATGTCTTGGCCTGTGAAGTATCACCAACAAGAAGAAACCTCTTGCATGTAAATACGGCTGGCAAATGAGATAGTCGGTTCCGGGTTGGCATTGTTCTCTGTATTCAAATTTATGGAGGTGAATCAGAGACAAACATTGGCACCAGAGGCCTGCAGTAGCAAACAGGGGAGCAGAATGAGTACAGCTTACCCTGTAGCAAAGCAAAACAAAAAATCCAGCATCCTTGATAAGGGGAACCCTGTTGACTCGGGTCAAAGGTCTATATAGTCTAGCATCCTATTCTCACAGTGACCAACCATATGCCTACAACAGTGGTTCCTAACTGGTGGTCCGCAGACCCCAGGGGGTCCACGTGACTCACTCAGGGGGTCTGTGGCACATGCCCTTCAACTGTCTTGTGTCTTGGCCATCCCATTGGGGTGGGCATGTAATAATAATAATAATAATAATAATAATAATAATAATAATAATAATAATAATAATTTATTATTTATACCCCGCCCATCTGGCTGTGCTTCCCCAGCCAATGTGAGCGGCTTCCAACAAAATAATAAAATACAGCAATGCATCAAACATTAAAAGCTTCCCTAAACAGGGCTGCCTTCAGATGTCTTCTAAAAATCTGGTAGTTGTTGTTCTCTTTGACATCTGGTGGGAGGGTGTTCCACAGGGCAGGTGCCACTACCGAGAAGGCCCTCTGCCTGGTTCCCTGTAACTTGGCTTCTCGCAGTGAGGGAACCGCCAGAAGGCCCTTGGCGCTGGACCTCAGTGTCCAGGTAGAACGATGGGGGTGGAGACACTCCTTCAGATATACTGGACCGAGGCCGTTTAGGGCTTTAGAGATCAGCACCAACACTTTGAATTGTGCTTGGAAACGTTCTCGTGTGAGAGCTTGGCGCCCAAAAACACAGATCACAGCAAAAACGGAGGTCACGTGACTTGCATAAGAGTGCGGCTTGGTTTTGTGCTGGGACATGTCGGAGGGTATGGTGACACCGTTCACGTAACAAAAACTACCTCAGAGAGATCAATATTTTCAGAAGTAGACAGTGCGCATTGGTACTGAGGCAGCACTGGTTGTTTAAATTTTGCGCCCCTAATGATTTTCAACCCGGGGCAACCGGGTAGTATGGAACACAGTATTCCAAGTGTGGTCATATCATAGATTTGTATAACGGCATCCACACACTGGATCAACAACTCCATTGATCTTTCCACTGTATCTAAGGATCTAAGGTCTTGCTTCTGTTCAGTCACTGAAGTACAGACCCCACTAGTTTATATGTGAAGCTGGCCAAAAAAAAAAGACCCACTGTGAATCACTTTACATTGAATTGTGCTTGCCATTTTAGTGACCATTTTAGTGATTTAGCTTTTCTGGAGCTCCCTGAAATCCAATTTTGTTTTAACCAAGAATGATTTCATGGTTAATCCTGAAGCAAACCTGGCTTTCTCACTGCTCGTCATCTCGGCAATGCTGAGAAAAAATTATCATCCATCTGCTACTGTAATAGGTATTTAACACACATTTAAATCTCTTAATTATCACCGGCTGTAATTTTTTACCGTGCATTTCCCACCTTGATGCTTTTTTCTTCATATACCTGCCAGCTAAGATTTCACTTCATGCATCTAAAGAAGTAGGTTTGAGTCCGCAGAAGCTCATGCCGTTAAAAAATGTTAGTCTTTCAGGTGCCACAAAACTCCTTTGTTTTTACTGTATATGTGAAATAGCACTGGCCAGTCATGGGTGTAGCCAAGGCAGGGCTGGGGGGGGGGGCGCAGCTGTTCCTCTTAGATTCACAAATATTACTGAAAAGCATTGAAAGTAATCACTTATCTGAGGTTCTGCCCCACCCCCAGCAGAAGCCTGCCCTCTGCAATGTCCTATTTATGAGGTATCTTTACCTCATGATTTCCCAAGAAAAGCTCAACAACTTTGATTTCCTAAAAAAACTCAAAAATCCTTCGCACTGGTTCTCTTTGTTAATATGCAGATGACTGGCAAGATATCTGTGAGCAGGCCAGCTAGTAAAATTTGGCTGTGGGACTAGACATTTTTGCGGAAGTCTTATTAGCAAGGTCGACGTACCTGCAAGCTTTAGATGTTGCTTTTTCAGAACTTGCAAATGCTCGCTTTTCTATCAGTTCTTTCTTCTCATAAAATAAATGCAGCAGTGATCATTAATAGATATCTGAGATGATTCTATGTGACTGAACAAATTACAGTTGTATGGAAACAGTGGCGTAGCGTGGGGGGTGCAGGGGGGGGCCGGCCACACCGGGCGCAACATCTGGGGGGGGTCGCACTCGCAGCTCTCTGCCCCTACTAAAACCCACGGGTTAGGGGGCGCAAATTACTTGCCTTGCCCCGGGTGCTGACAACCCACGCTACACCACTGCATGGAAGGGGAAGGAGAAAAAGCAAAGATGGGGTGTGTGTGGAACCACTGGAGGGATCCAGCTAAACACCTATGGCTATGTGCTTGCCATTCCTGACCAGGGAGCTGTTAAATGCCTCCTTGTATGCTTTCCTCCTCAGGTGGCGACAGACAAGGTTACAGGGAAGCTGAGTTCTACTCTCTCATGGGTGAAGAACACTGTCAGTCAAATGGCCAGCCAGGTGGCAAGTCCATCTGCTTCATTACACACGGCATCCTCCTCTACCACACTCTCAACTCCAGCGTTGTCTCCTTTGTCCCCCGCGGAATTGAGTCCCGATGACTTAGAGCTGTTGGCCAAATTAGAAGAGCAAAACAGGTGAGTGGCAGCTTAGCTTTCCTGGCGGTGTTCAGGTTCGGAAATCGGTTCCAGTGGCGGGGCATGTTTTCCAGCTTTATTTGTCTGGCCGTTGGTCGCGAGCCGTATAATTACCTGGCAAGGCGATAAGCTCAGCTTGGAAGGTATCCAGTAGCCTGCAGCGTAGCCATTCTGTCGTATGCGCCTGCTGCCAGGTGAGTGAGTCGAGGCAACCTGTGGCATGTCGAATTGTGCAGGTGGATGGCTTGGTTTTAATACAACAACAACAACAACAGCAGCACGTTCCTGTTCTTTCTTGGAAAGCAAACTAGTGTGTTCAAAGATGTGGAACATATAATTGCCTTTAAATCTCCCAAGTTTCCATCTGGTTTTTCGGAAGAATGCTGGGAATTCTTTCTTAATCAAGACTTACATACCTTGCATTCCGGATCAGTTTCATATTCTTCCCCGACCAGACGGACCATAGCTTTTGTCACAATAAAGGGTTGTGACACTACAGCCTCACCTAAACATTGTTCGTAAGGCTGCAATACAATTGTGTTGTTGTTGTTGTTTTTAATGCCTTCTCGATAGGCTTGAATGCAAAAAAGATCACATTACGGTCCTTAAAGTACAATAGTTATAAATACAATTGACTTGAGCAATGTCTCTTCATCAAGGTCCCTGTGCTTTGGCATTTTGTGTTCTTACTTGGCCTTGTCCACACGGCAAGCCAAACCATGGCTTAATTTGTGACTGTGCCTCCCCCCACCCCCACCCCAGGTGCTACGTGCAGCACAAATAGTTCCCCCTCTCTTTTGAACCCAGGTCATAGTTCACTTGCTTGTTGCAAACCAACTGTGAGTGCTAAACAAAACCAAAAAAAAGCCAAGAACAAACCTTGACTTGTCTTTCTAGTTTTCCACGTGTAGTTTGTTTGAAACAGATAAAACATACCACGATCTGGGGCCATGCAACATGACAAGCTAGGCTATGGTTGGTTTGTGACGTGTGTGTCACCCACAGGGGCTGACAGGAGGAGCATTCACAATTCCAAGCAAGCTAAAGTATGTAGTTGTGGTTGATTGCTATAAACAGTGCAACTACAGGAGTGTTACAGGTACCCATTGTATATCAGCTGTCCCTTATCACCACTGTCAAAACTATCCCTTCTATGTCATTGTCCAAGTATGTTAAATTTTAAATTATTATTTTTCTTGATGGAATATGGTCCTGCTGTGCTAAGGCTGTATGTTGGTATCCTCTAGTTTGGTGATTTTTTGTTTTGTTTTGTTTAAGAAGTTGGTGTTTTATGTTTCGTGTATTGATTTGTTAACTTTTGATGGCCGCTTTTTAACAATTTTTGTTTGTTTCTTAATTTGATTGTGAGTCCCCAAGAGACTGTGTTAGCCAAATAAGATGACTATAAAGGTAAAGGTACCCCTGCCCGTACGGGCCAGTCGTGTCCGACTCTAGGGTTGTGCGCCCATCTCACTTAAGAGGCCGGGGGCCAGCGCTGTCCGGAGACACTTCCGGGTCACGTGGCCAGCGTGACAAAGCTGCTCTGGCGAACCAGCACCAGCGCCGCACACGGAAATGCCATTTACCTTCCCGCTATACCTATTTATCTACTTGCACTTAGGGGTGCTTTTGAACTGCTAGGTGGGCAGGAGCTGGGACCGAAAGACGGGAGCTCACCCCGCCGCGGGGATTCGAACCGCCGACCATACGATCGGCAAGTCCTAGGCACTGAGGTTTTACCCACAGCGCCACCCGCGTCCCCTAAGATGAATACATTTTCTTGTAAATCCTCTCTCCCTGTAGCACTCAGATAGAACAGTAGTTATCTGTATTCCTAAAAACAAGTCATGAATGCCAGCAAGGATTTTGTTGTTGCTGTGTCCTCTTTTTCTTTTAGAGTGCCTTTTGTGTCATTTCATTTTATCACAGATCTCTCCTAGTCCATCCATTCTCTGTTTCACTTTTGCTCTCTTTCTCTGTTTGGGTAACACTTATATTCTTCAGAAAACGGAAGTAACAATTTTCAGGTGCTGGTCTGTGTGTGTTCTTAAAATGGGAAATTCCTTTAGATTTACTGTAATCCTAAGAGATCAAAGCGGAATACCAGTGTTTAGAAAGCCTTATTGAAAACTTGCTTAGAAACCTGAGGAATTGCCTGCTTTCACTCACTAAATGTATGAACCTAACAGTTCTTCAGAGCTCTGCAGGATTCAGATTACACATTCCCTCACTGTGGAAAACAAACTTTGACCTGAGCATGTGCAAAAGATTTGACAAAAACCGGAAGTGTGAAAAAAAGGAAGTAGGGGACCTTTCTCTGGACAAGTACTCGGTTTCTTTATTTTTTAAAGTCACACGGGGTTAAGTTCCCCTCCAATATAAATTGGAATGGCTCATTCTTAACCAATCAGGAATCTGTTTGAGGAACGTAAATCATTGATGGAAATGAAGTGGTTTCTTTTCTACTGACTGCTTACGTTATCATAAACTGCAGATTCTGAATTAAAAAGGAGCCATGGACTTATCAAGGTAAGGATTACAACAGAGAATTAGGATAAATACTTCAAAATACAAACGTTTGCAAAATTATGACTTGTTATGGTCAAGTATTTGTTTCATTCTTCAAGAGTTAGACAACCACACTTTGTATGCTTATCTGGAGTTTGGACTTGTTTACTGCACTGCTTGTGAGGGAAAGGTTTTCTTTGTGTTTTGCAAATGTAAGGAACGTAGCAGTTGTGCCTTGTAGGCCAAGTCGGGTAAGAAATTATTAAATTTCATGAGCCATGTCTTAACATTTGAAAAGTAGTCCATCACTTGCGCACTGATGGTAAGAGTTCCAGTTCCAAATCTTGTATTTGGGCCTTGTGCTTCCTTTTCTCCCTGCTTTCCCGTCCTGTGCCCTACCCTAATTTTTAGTTACAGATAATAATCCTCATATCTTGCCTGTTCAGGTAAATAATTGCTGTTTTAACTGAGTGAAAGGTTGATTTAAACATAAACAGTGTCAGAAAAGCTACTGTTTACAGCTGATTCATAAGCTTACGATAATCTCAAATACTAAAAAAGCTAAGGAAGTAGAAATGGAGCGGATTCTGCTGTAAGTCCCCCTTCCCGCCTCCAGAACATTAATTCTATATTCCCTGGATTAATGTTAAGCCATAAAGTGGTCTAGTTCTATCATAGGTGGCTCATTCCCTCGACAATTTATGGGAATTTGTCGTTCTCTTTGTTAACTGTCAATTTTCATTAAGCTAACAACTGGAAATATAGAAGCATTTGGGTATTAGCTTGTTCAGCATAACAAGCGTTGCACATGCTTGTTTAAAGTACCGTATTTTTCGCTCTATAAGATGCACCAGACCAAAAGACGCACCTAGTTTTTGGAGGAGGAAAACAAGAAAAAAAATATTCTGAATCCCAGAAGCCAGAACAGCAAGAGGAATCGCTGTGCAGTGAAAGCAGTAATCCCTCTTGCTGTTCTGGCTTCTGGGATAGCTGCGCAGCCTGCATTCGCTCCATAAGACGCACACACATTTCCCGTTATTAAAGTGAGTCTTATAGAGCAAAAAATACGGTATTTCTACAAAGTTGATGAACAAACAACTATTCCTTAAAGGCAGCCTTTGCCAACATGGTGTTCTTCAGATGTTTTTGGACTACAACTCCCATTAGCTCTAGGTAGCATGACTGGCTGGGGGTGATGGGAATTGTAGTTCAAAACATCTGGAGAGCACCAGCTTGGCAAAAGCTGCCTGAAAGGAAAAGTGCAGGGTAAGTTTAGTAATCTCAACTCATTTGCCCAATATATTTAGAAAGGAGGTTGTGAATGGAGCAGTGAAATTGGGTGTCGGGGGAAGGAGATTACAATACTAACTTGGGCATTTGGGCAGAGCAAACCGCAAATGAGAAAATAGTTTGGGATTTGTTTCTGTCATTGATCAATCAAATGTCCCAAAGTAGAACCATAACACATCCAAGTGAACAGCAAAATTGTAAGCAAAATTGTAAGCAAAATTGTAAGCAAAATTGTAAGCAATATATAAATGCTGATAGGGCTTCTGACCATAAGAGGAGAGGAAAGTGAACTTTCCCCCAGTTATTGGTAGATGATAATGATGACGATAGTATCAGTTCAGTCCAATCAACGGGACTTACTCATTTGTTAAATGAGGCTTAGTCACTACTTAGTATGTTCATGGTTTCAACCTCACTTATTTTACTAATAAGTTGGGCTTAATACTTAGCTAGGGACGCGGGTGGCGCTGTGGGTTAAACCACAGAGGCTAGGACTTGCTGATCAGAAGGTCGGCGGTTTGAATCCCCGCCATGGGGTGAGCTCCCGTTGGTTGGTCCCTGCTCCTGCCAACTTAGCAGTTCGAAAGCATGTCAAAGTGCAAGTAGATAAATAGGTACCGCTCCGGCGGGAAGGTAAACGGCGTTTCCGTGCACTGCTCTGGTTTGCCAGAAGTGGCTTAGTCATGCTGGCCACATGACCAGGAAGCTGTACGCCGGCTCTCTTGGCCAATAAAGCGAAATGAGTGCCGCAACCCCAGAGTCGCCCGCAACTGGACCTAACGGTCAGGGGTCCCTTTACCTTTAATACTTAGCTACAACTTGTTCACACATCAAGAATGGAATTGCCAGCAAACACATTTCCCTTAAATGTGTGTGTTCTATTACTGCAAATATAAAATGGGGAAACATGGAGAGATCAGGAGCAGGGGATATACTTGAGCTTTTCAGTACCTTCTGATTCTTCCTGGCAAATGCCCCCTTTCCATTTTTGGAGTCTGGCTGTGACACCCATCCACACCCACCTGTGTGTTCCATTTCTCCCCTTAATAATTTTACCTTTTGACTCGTGAGCTTCATTAAATACTCTCTTACAAGGGAAAAATACCATTTCGAAGAACAAGGTTCTGATTCCAGTGCTAAAATATTTAAACTTGGTTTGTTTGTTACTTTGTTTAGTCTCAAAGGGTAATCAAGGAGGTCGTGCAAACAAGCGTGCTTAAGTTTAATTCATGGCAGAGCTGTCAATTTCAAATGCAAAATCTGGCCTGTTCTTTTCAATATGTCCAGAAGATTCAAAGTGTTTTGTGTTTACCACAGATTGTTGGAGACCGACAGCAAATCGCTGCGCTCCGTCGATGGGTCAAGAAGAAACAGCGGATCCTCACTTGTTTCTAGTTCATCAGCTTCTAGCAACCTCAGCCACCTCGAGGAAGATTCCTGGATCCTTTGGGGAAGAATTGTGAATGATTGGGAAGATGTGCGGAAAAAGAAAGAGAAGCAAATTAAGGTTTGTTGATTGGCAGTGTTCAAAATCATTAGTCGTTGGCAGTGTCCGCATTTAGAAATATCACTCTCTAAAATCTGGCGGTTCAGAATGTAATGCCTGGCATCGTAGACTTTGATAGACAGTAAAAAGTAATTGTGTTCAATTACGTGTTCAATATTATCCTTTTTTGCCTTTTTTTGGTCTTTCTGCTATCACATCCTTCTTAAAAAGTGAGAATATGTGCGCATGAATATGAGGATTTTGGTAAACTGCACGCTTTGAGATTATTGCAAGTAGAGCAGTTAATAAATAAACGCTCATTGATTTATTTATTTTTTACGTTCTAGGAACTTGTTCGAAAAGGGATACCGCATCATTTCCGAGCAATAGTTTGGCAGCTTTTATGCACAGCTCAAAATATGCCAATTAAGGATCAATATTCGGAACTCTTGAAAATGACTTCACCTTCAGAAAAGCTTATAAGAAGGGACATTGCTAGGACATACCCCGAGCACGACTTTTTTAAAGAAAAAGACAGCCTTGGGCAGGAGGTTTTATTTAATGTAATGAAGGTAAGTCAGCAGCTCATATCGGAAAAGTAATTGTTTTAAGCATATATTTGCTTTGAAACTGCGATTTTATTTATATTTTGATTTAAAACTGCAGTTTTATTTATGTTTTGATAAATTGTGTTTTATCATATTTTAATGGTTTTTTAAACGTAAATCATAAATCTTAGACTCTTTCATGGATTAAGCAGTATATAAATATGAAATGTTCACTCTGACACTAAACTTAAGCTGTGACACCCAAGCTATGTCTCTATATACTGAGCATATTGTTGCACGGCACCCCAGTCTCCAAGCAGTGCATGATTCCAGGAGTTCCAAGCCTTGGATTCAAACAGAAATCAAACATTGCCCTGTTTTTCTCTCCCCCAGCATCGGTGTTTTTCTAACTACAGTGGTTGTTGTTGTTTAGTTGTTTAGTCGTGTCCGACTCTTCGTGCCCCATGGACCAGAGCACGCCAGGCATTTCTGTCTTCCACTGCCTCCCACAGTTTGGTCAAACTCATGCTGTCCAACTATCTCGTCCTCTGCTGTCCCCTTCTCCTTGTGCCCTCCATCTTTCCCAACATCAGGGTCTTTTCCAGGGAGTCTTCTCTTCTCATGAGGTGGCCAAAGTATTGGAGCCTCAGCTTCACGATCTGTCCTTCCAGTGAGCACTCAGGGCTGATTTCCTTCAGAATGGATAGGTTTGATCATCTTGCAGTCCATACTCTCAAGAGTCTCCTCCAGCACCATAATTCAAAAGCATCAATTCTTCAGCGATCAGCCTTCTTTATGGAACTGCAGTTCTTAACCTGAAGCACCACTTTAGCTTATGGGGCCTACCGCTGCCACCGCATATTTCTGTTCTCATCCTGAAGCAAAGTTCTTAACCCGAGGTACTATTTCTGGGTTAGCGGAGTCTGTAACCTGAAGCGTATGTAACCTGAAGCATATGTAACCTGAGGTACCACTGTACCAACTAGCCATTTGCCATCTCACACAGATCCACTTCCTTCATTCCCCTGAACAGCCCATCACCCAGACAGATCACTAAAACAATCTTTTACTTAATAACAATTTAAACAATTTATTTAACTCAAACAATAACATTATAGCATATGTATCCATGTTTGCTAACTGATGTGGTTAAACTTTTTTTAAAAAAACAAAACCCAAAAACCTTAGACTGAGTTTTAGCACACATGAAAAACTCAAATCCTTATTTCCTGATGAATAGCCTTTGGACTATAATGTGACTTAAATAGAAAACTATCTTTAGATTTTTCCTCCAAAAGCAATTTAAATCCGATTTTTAAATTTGTTTTTTTAAAAAAACCATTAATTTTTAGCCACCCTGGTCCCTTGGTATAACCTAGCATAAGACTCACTTTTTTACGCTTGTGTACATACATGCACATGAATTTATATTTATGAGTATTCATCGACTGTATGTGTACCCCAAATTAGAAGGCAAAATGGGGTATTTGGCAGAAGGTTTTTGCATTTCTGAGTCAGATCCCATCATTAACAAGGTGTCTCATGACAGATGGGCGAATACACAGGCTGCTACTGGGTATCTCTTTGGTTTGGCTCTACGAAAAAATGCGCCACCCTAATCAGTGAAAACATGTTGACTGGTAAAAGTGCCAGATATTTGAAGGGAGATCTTTTTGATGGATAAGACTAGCTTTCACTTACAGCGAATTATTTTCCTATGGTGTACAAATCATAGTGATTTAAAAGTAAAGGGACCCCTGACCATTAGGTCCAGTCGTGGCCGACTCTGGGGTTGCGGCGCTCATCTCGCTTTATTGGCCAAGGGAGCCGACGTACAGCTTCCGGGTCATGTGGCCAGCATGACTAAGCCGCTTCTGGCGAACCAGAGCAGCTCACGGAAACGCTGTTTACCTTCCCGCCGGAATGGTACCTATTTATGTACTTGCACTGCATGCTTTCAAACTGCTATGTTGGCAGGAGCAGGTACTGAGCAACGGGAGCTCACTCCGTTGCGGGGATTCAAACTGCCAACCTTCTGATCGGCAAACCGTAGGCTCTGTGGTTTAACCCACAGCTCCACCCACGTTCCTCATAGTAATTTAGGGGAGGGCTTAAAAGTTTTTTGTTTTAAAACAAAGGAAATGTCCAGAACTTTTTGGTTCTCAAGCAGCGTAGCATATAAGCCAGTATATCGTAGATCTCGGCTGTCCCATTTTCTTCCATCTGTATTTTTCATCTTTCAAAGATATTAACTGCTGCTACATTGGGACCTGCATATCATATGGCTCATGTGAGTAAGACTTCCATGAGAGAAATACTGGAATGTAGCACGTGGACTGACCTTTGGGAAATTACTTGGGCTCATCAATTGCAATTAGACTTTCTGACAGCGAAGGGAAGAATTACCCTGTTGTTGCAATTCAGGCACATCTGTTGTAGACATTCAGCCAGCCAAGAGAATGAGCTCATGTTGAACTGTCAATTGACTTTTTCATACGAATGCACTCGAAACATTTCCTGCTGATTGCTGTTTCCTTTTGATTGGAAGCGTGGTGCAGCTCGCTATTTGTGCATTGCGCAGCACATCAGAGGTGGTATACGTAATCAACACGCTTTCCTTTTTTTAAATGCCGTGGGATAGAAAACATGCAAATATACAGCTGGAAGGGTGGGGATAACCAGGAGACCGACACTCATATCTCTCAAATCAGAAACCTTAGAAAGGAAGATCTCAGCTCTGTTTGGGACGTGTATTTAACAGCTATAGTGGGAGTTCTTGTACAGCATGGAGGGAAGCCTTCTTGATTTCAAGGATAAGTTCAGCCTTCTGCCCCACTTTCAACCAATAGCACACATGCAAATGTTGACCGCCTACCAGTTAGGATTGCTGGTTTTTCACTTAGCATGTTTGCAGGTAGCAGAGGGGTAAAATTGCAAACATGTCTTGCCTCTACACTCCTTCCCACAATCTGCACACAGCCCCTTCTGTGCTTGTGTCCTCATACTAGTACAAAGGTTGAGGAAAGAGCCCATTAGGCAAATTTCCAGGTACATCTGTTGCTCACTGTTCTTTTTTTTCCCTTTTCCATTCCTCGTATTCCATTCCTGTTGCTGCCTCCAGTCTTCCTTCCTGAAGCCCTCTGCTTCCTTCACTTCCCCACACTTTCTATGAGTGGTCATTTGACCTTTGGGTACTGTACTTTTCCTCCAACATACAGATCTGCTTCCATTATAGCACCGCCACCTAATTGATTGCCTCTTCCTCTTGCCATGCCTTTGTGGCATCTTAGCATCTCAGCTTGTAGCCAGGATCCTCTCAGGCTAGCATGCATACAGCCTCTGGGTTTCAGTAGAATGTAAACATAATCCGATACAGTGGTACCTCGGGTTATATACGCTTCAGGTTACATACGCATCAGGTTACAGACTCCGCTAACCCAGAAATAGTACCTCGGGTTAAGAACTTTGCTTCAGGATGAGAACAGAAATTGCGTGGCAGCAGCGGGAGGCCCCATTAGCTAAAGTGGTGCTTCAGGTTAAGAACAGTTTCAGGTTAAGAACGGACCTCCGGAACGAATTAAGTACTTAACCCAAGGTACCACTGTATTAGCAGAATCTCTGTGCACTTCGTGTTTCTTATGTTAAATAATAGTAAGGATAATATTGACGGTGATGACGGCGATGTGCCCAGGAAACCTGAAGTCTGCAACCTGTATGAATTAAATGACTTCTACTCCTTCCCGTAATTGGCTCTGGATGGTTTCTCAACCCTTTGGAGCTGATTTTAAGAGCCACATGGCGGGCTGCAGGGGGAGGAGATGAAGGGGAAGTTCCTTTGCATGTTTGGGCAGCCATTCTTGTGCATGAACACTATCGCATACAACCCTGTGCACATTGATCAAATCCGAACCATTTGTTTTGGTTACTTCTACATTTACTGCTCAAGACAGGGGCAATGATGCAGGGGCAGAAATCGAAAACCTTATCCAGCGACTTCTCTGAGTTTTGAAATGTTAGCAGGCAAGTCCCCATACGCTTCTGCAACAATAAGAACTAAAAACATGCTTGAAAGGTAATAGGTAGCATCCTCAAGAAGCAGAATTTTGTGACCACCACCATATTCTGTGCTCCTTTGGGTATTGGAAGTGGTTTGCCTTGTAGTGTAAACCAGAGTGGTGTAATATTTGTAGAGTGCGGCACCAGGACCTGGGAGGGCAGGGTTTGAATCCCCCACTCAGCCATGAAGCTCACTGGGTGAGCTTGGAGTCAGTCACCAACTCTCAGTCTAACCTACTTCACAGGTTTGTTGTGAGGATGAAATGGGGGAGCAGGAGAACCATGTATGTACCCCGCTATTCTTCTTTGTGGCTTAGGGCCCTCGTATTTACGGCACCGCCTCTCCTGGTATTCCCCGCAGAGGACCTTAAGGTCCATGAATAACCATAGTTTAGAGGTTCCGGGCCCTAAGGAAGTCAGATTATCCTCCACCAGGGCCAGCGCCTTTTCAGTGATGGCTCCGACTTGGTGGAATGCTCTGTCCCATGAGTCCAGGGCCCTGCAGGATTTAACTTCCTTCTGCAGGGCCTGTAAGACAGAGTTATTCCGCCTGGCTTGGAATTTGAACTTAGCCTGATCTTTTATTCCCCTTCCTTCCCTCTCCCTCCCCTTTTTATGAAGATTACCCACTCTGGGATCCCACAGCTAATTCTCCCCTGGTCTCCTCGCTGGCCCAAACAGGACTAATTTAGCCAGCTAGCCCTGGTGATCATCTAATGTTTGTTGGATGGATTTTCCCCCTAAATTGATTTTTGAATTCTGAATTTATTGTTATTCACGTTTTATACTGTATTTTATGCTGTTTTTGTTGCAACAATTAAGTGTTTTAAATTTGTTGTTAACCACCCTGAGCCCAATTTTCTGAACCGGGAAGGGCGGGGTATAAATACAAATTTAATTATTATTTATATTTGGAAGAAAAGGTGGTATATAAATGTGATGGGTTTTGGAAGCAAATGTGCAGTGATTTCTGCTGCTTGGAGTCTTACCAGTTTTTTAAAAACCTTTTCTAGGCTTATTCATTAGTGGACCGTGAGGTTGGTTACTGCCAAGGAAGTGCTTTTATCGTTGGATTGCTTCTCATGCAGGTAAGTAAACCACACTGCTTCACGAAACTATATATTACTTTGGAAAGCAGAACGGGATGATGATAAAGCGTAACACAGGATCCACGAACTGGGGCTCTTCTTGTGGGGTAACTGGTCTTTACCACAGACTTTGAACGCACATTGTTTTACTGTAACAGTTCAGTAAATTCTAAGCCCGGGCTTAATGTGAGTCAGGTTGGAGCCTTGCTTCTTGGTGATCTTCTGGCGGCTAGCCCCTAGAATGTAAATGTGTGTTTGTTCCCTGCTTGTTAAAAGAGAAATGTTTGGCCACACGTAGCTTTCCCCCTGGCCCCAGGCACAATGACGTTCATTCTGCAGAGATGCTATAGAATATAGTAATAGAAAACCTGTTCTACGGGATAAAAATTCCTGGGCAGACTTGAGATTCCCCAGCATGGCTTTCATAAATCTCCTGGTTCTTATTATTATCATTTAATTAAAAAAAACCCTACTGCAATGTTTAATATTGGCCAGAGGTTGCAAGTGTTTGAAGGCAATGACAACATTCAGACAAACAAATCTCAAGTTTAATAAGCCAAGTTATGCCTGATCTTCTTTCGTGCAAATGCTTCATTCCTCCCTTCACACAAGACTCAGGAGAAGCCAGGAAGCTTAACTATGGCTTGCCTTTACATCTGAACTAGCAGCTAATGATTTCCACATCGTAGCTTGTTTGGAAGCCAACTTTAAGCCCCTCTGGCATCCTATTCTGCCCGTTTGGAAGCCATCGGCCATAGTTTCCTGGTTTAAATGCAACAATGAACCATGGTTAGCTTGCAGCTTCCTGTCTTGTTCCCTTCCATGGAGAAGCAGGTGAAGCAGCTGTGTGCAGGAGCCAAAATCTTGTACAGGCTCATTAATCCGAAAATGGATAATCCAAATATGGCCAGTGATTCCAAACCTGGGTGTAAGCTTGTAATGTAGGGAGTATCTGCAATGCTTTTTCCATGTAACCACAGCTGCCACAATGAGACTACCAAGCCACTAGGGCTTGAGAAACAGCAGTTCTCTTTTCACTTGTTCAGATACTGCAATAAAAAAGAGCTACAGATGAAAATTGGTTATGAAGTGCTAGGAAACATCATTTCTCCCCGCCCCGCCATGTATACCTGTATGAGTCCTGTAGCCACGTGGTATTGGAGCCTAGGGCTTGCCGATCAGAAGGTCGGCGGTTCGAATCCCCGCAAGGGGGTGAGCTCCCGTTGCTCGCTCCCTGCTCCTGCCAACCTAGCAGTTCGAAAGCATGTCAAAGTGCAAGTAGATAAATAGGTACCGCTCCGGCGGAAAGGTAAATGGCGTTTCCGTGTGCTGCTTTGGTTCGCCAGAAGCGGCTTAGTCACGCTGGCCACATGACCCGGAAGCTGTACACCGGCTCCCTCGGCCAATAAAGCGAGATGAGCGCGCAACCCCAGAGTCGGTCACGACTGGACCTAATGGTCAGGGTTCCCTTTACTTTACTTATGACAATGAGTAATGAGCTCCTGACTTGGTTCTCCTTCAAAACAGATGCCTGAGGAGGAAGCGTTTTGCGTGTTCGTTAAATTAATGCAAGATTACCGACTTCGAGAACTCTTCAAGCCAAGTATGGCTGAACTTGGCCTTTGTATGTATCAGTTTGAATGGATGATACAGGTATATATAGATATATATGAGATCGTTTACCAGTTGTATGCTTTGTAGTTCATTTCTTTTTGTTTTTAAAGTTGCAGATATTTCCCACTTTCTCAGCAGTGGGTTAGGAGAACTGGGTGGCAGAGAAGTGGAAGGCCGTAAATTAAAAGCACTTCCGAAAGGAAATGGTGTGTAGAGAATTGGCCAGAGTTCAGGAAGTGGAGAGCAGCGCTTCAGTCTATAAACCCTGCTGAACTAAGAAAGTTGAACAGCTTTGTCTCCAGTATTTTGTTCACACTCCCTTGTTATCCCTATTTTAATACTCTCAGTAAGAGAGAACATCAGTGCTTCATAACCATTAGATGCTTTCACACAGCAAAATGCCGAGCGATTCAGTCTGAGGTAAATTACATGGGAACTGTCTAATCAGTGTGTGGCCTTCAGATGATATAAATCATATTATTGAAAGAGGGAGACCACCATTCCAAAGTGTAGTCCTTTATAAATAGATACTTATTTTATGATTTATGAAAGTCTTAACTAAAAAAAACCCAACAACTGTAAATTTTCTTTCAGGAGCAACTGCCAGAGCTGTATGTACATTTCCAGGCTCAGAGTTTTCATACCTCTATGTATGCCTCGTCGTGGTTCTTAACTATTTTCCTTACATCTTTCCCATTACCAATTGCAACAAGAATATTTGATATCTTTATGTCTGAGGTAGCTATTGTCTAATGCCTGTTGTCACAATCAAAACACTGTATCTCCCAAGGCAACTCTTTCTGATGTAGACTGTGGTTGTTAGTTGGGTTCAGGGGTGCCAACGAATAAAATATTACAGGGGTCTGGGTAAGGGCCACCCCCACGTAATTGATCACATGACACAACACATGCATACCATTTGAATGACAATGCCCATCAAATTTTTTTTGGAGGGGCGGTCCCCTTAAATATTTTACTGGGGGGTGGAAAAGACCTTGGTCCCTAGCAGTTGGCTCCTAGCAGTTGGAAATCTGTCAATATTAATTTTGTCAGTATTCAGCTAAATGGGAAAATATATTTATATTAGATATCCGAAATGCTTACCTGAAGTAAAACACATACCTTATTCCTAGGGTTTGGAGATAGTGTTTCGGGTCGGCTTAGCACTACTCCAGATGAATCAAGCAGAATTGATGCAGCTCGACATGGAAGGGATGTTACAAGTAAGCTAAATGTGACGTCGACATATCAAATTGCTGGAATGTTTGCGTATAATGTTGGTATTAATTACCGTGACGGTGTGCTTTCTTTTTAGCACTTTCAGAAGGTCGTTCCGCGTCAGTTTGATGGTGGGCCAGATAAATTAATCCAAGCAGCTTACCAGGTCAAATACAATGCAAAAAAGATGAAAAAGTAGGTAGTACGTTTTGCATAAAATAGCATCTGTGCTCTAAAAGAGTTCCTGGGTTTTGAATTGCTTTAAAATCTTGTTAACGTGCTTCTGTTTAAGAGTCTCAGCAGTTTCTTTGCCAATGATTCTAACTAGAGTACAGTACTGTGTATCACACTCGGGAGGGGGAGAATACATCAGCCACCTTGGCCTATGTTATCATACCTCATGTTACGGACACTTCAGGTTTCGTGTTTTCGGGTTGCGGACTGCGGGAAACCCGGAAGTACCGGAACGGGTTACTTCCAGGTTTCGCCGCTCGCACATGCGCAGAAGCACCAAATTGCGCCTGCGCAGACATGGCGCTTCAGGATATGAACACTGCGGGTTGCGGACGTGCCTCCGTCATGGATTACGTCCGCACCCCGAGGTTCCACTGTACGCAAAAGCATTGTTAGCAAAGTAACTTTATCCAGATCAACTGAAAGTCACAAAATGGCAGACTAGTTATTGAGCTTCAGAAACTCTTTAGGCAAAACAGACAAGCGTGCCACTAAAAAAGAGCTTGACGGAGATTTGTGTATCAAAAGCTACTGTTTAGGACCTAATGGGCAATAAATAAATAAAATTAAAATCTGTTTTTGGGTAGTATCTATTCCTGTTGTTGCATTTATGGAAACTTTTGAGCCAAGTGGAAGCTTCTGTTTTTGCCTGTGCCCTTCATCCCCTCTCAGTTCTTTTAGTCGTATAAGTCTCCACTGGATCACAGAATCTCCAGGGAACTAAAGGGGTCCCATTGGATATAAAGTCTTAACTTCCTTTCTGTTAAGAAAAACTATCTTAGCAGATCTACTGCTAAGGCCCTTTTTTTGTTTTGTTTAGAAAGCTGTCTTAATACACTGCACTCTAGCTATGGGCTTTTGAAATGGGCTTCACAATTCCCATTTATAATTGCTTATTGAAAGCAGTACAACTTGGTGTGTGTTTTCTGTTGAGTTCTAAATGAGGCCTCAATTGCTGAAGCATGGGCACTTAATTCATATATCAACAATTTGGTTAGAACGTGGTGCTCATAATGCCAGGGTTGCAGGTTCGATCCCTGTATGGGATAGCTGCATATTCCTGCATTAGAAGGTCGGCAGTTCGAATCCCCACGATGGGGTGAGCTCCCGTTCCTCGGTCCCTGCTCCTGCCAACCTAGCAGTTCGAAAGCATGTCAAAGTGCAAGTAGATAAATAGGTACCCCTCTAGTGGGAAGGTAAGCGGTGTTTCTGTGCGCTGCTCCAGTTTCGCCAGAAGCGGCTTAGTCATTCTGGCCACATGACCCGGAAAAAACTGTCTGTGGACAAATGCCAGCTCCCTCGGCCAGTAAAGCGAGATGAGCACCGCAACCCCAGAGACGTATGCGACTGGACTTAACTGCCAGGGGTCCTTTAGCTTTACTTTTTTAAGGATATAGATAGGAAGAAGAGGTTTACTTGTTGGGTGCAGATTTTACAAGTTGTCATTTTGCCAGGCACATGCTAACAGGTATTGCTTTCCAGCAAGTAAACTTTCAGCAAAATAGGCACTTGTGTGAACTACTCCATGGTGATGTTTTGTGTGGTTTTCTTTTTCTACTTCACTATGTGTGTTAAAACAAAACCTCATGTACCTTAAGACCATAGACATGGTGAAAAGAATTACAAAGAATCGTGCCTTTTTCATGGACGTACAGTTTCAGTGTGAAGGAGAGGGAAATCAGGTTTAGTGAATGAAAAACAAAAGCTTTGGTGGGAGTCCAGCAGAGGAATAGTGACAGTCAATCTGCATGTTACTTATTCTGTTCAGCACATGCACACAATACAGTCATACCTTGGGTTGAATGTGCTTCAGGTTGAGCATTTTCAAGTTACGCTCCGCGGCAACCGGAAGTAACAGAGCGCATTACTTCCGGGTTTCGCTGCTCGCGCATGCGCAGACGCTCAAAATGACGTCACACGCATGCGCAGAAGCGACAAAACACGACCTGAGCTCACGCAGACGCACAGTTGCCTTATGTTCTATTCAGGCTGCGAATGGGGCTCTGGAACGGATCCCGTTCGCATCCCGAGGTACCACTGTACTAAAAAAAAGTCTTACATTTTTTTCTTCAGGTTAGAAAAAGAATATACCACTATAAAAACAAAAGAAATGGAAGAGCAAGTAGAAATTAAAGTAAGTGGAATTTTGTGAGAGAGTGTTGTAACTAATGTGGATATTTTCAATCCTTACCTGGGCAGCAGGGACTATTTGTATGCTGTCCTGAGGTTCTTGGAAGAAAGGCAGGATACGAAGGTAATGAATAAATAACAAGTCTTTTGTGGAAGCAAGTGCCATATTAACTTTCCATAGTGCATCCTCATTTATTATGGAAAGCTAATATAGTACCTGTAACTTTCCACTTTTCAAAGGTACATTTAAAACAAAGCTGCAGTGAAAGATGTGTGGGCTGGGATATGATCGTTTTGTGGAGGAATATGTAAGAAAATAAAACCCTGATGTGGCAGGCTCCCTAAGCAAAGATGCGAACGAGGGAATGTGGCTGGGTTTGGGGTGCTTTAAAACTTACGACACTCCCTGGGAGTAACACTTGAGAGGTCTGAGATTCTATGTACATGGCAGGGTTTGCTAATATTGATGATGTGAAAAGAAAACCCATGACCATTTATCCCTCAAAGTAAGGATCAGTCCCAGCGGAAGCAAAACTGGAATTTTACTTAAACACACTCAATGAGGGTTAAAGCCTAATGGTGACCCTGATAAGGCCTAGAGCTTTTGTTCCAGCCAGAAATGCTTTACAGAAATAACTGAGAACTTTACTTAAAACCTCCACTTTAGAACTGTTTCTAATTAAACAGATTCCTCCTTGAATGGCTGTTTGTCCTGCCTGTAAGAACTCTTCCAGCCCACTTCTAGGATCTTTTCCTTCCCCTCAGGGAAATACTCGTGAGTTGCCCTGCCTAGCAAACCCCTATCCACCCATCCCAAGTCCTTTCCAAGCACTATCTCACAGTTTTAACTGTCAGCTTCTCTCGTTTAACTCTCTGTTCTCTCCTGACTGGTTGACACTCCACCCTGCTGTTTGCAGCAGTGTCACCCAAAGTGACCGTCAGACCTTAAATTTACCGTATTTTTTGCTCTATAAGACTCACTTTTTCCCTCCTGAAAAGCAAGGGGAAATGTGTGTGTGTCTTATGGAGCGAATGCAGGCTGCGCAGCTATCCCAGAAGCCAGAACAGCAAGAGGAATTGCTGCTTTCACTGCGCAGCGATCCCTCTTGCTGTTCTGGCTTCTGAAATTCAGAACATTCTTTTTCTTGTTTTCCTCCTCCAAAAACTAGGTGCGTCTTGTGGTCTGGTGCATCTTATAGAGTGAAAAATACGGTATTTTTCTCAAAGGTTCCACGTTGCATTCCAGCAAGGTTTCTTTTCTTTCTTTTTTTAAAAGAAGCTATCTGCGTTGTGATAGCAAGCAATTTAGTAACACTGATAATTTCAGAAGGCCTTCTACTGATCTGAATTAACAGGCTGTATCCACAGTCTTGCTTTCAAGGGAATGTGGTCAGGAGTTAGCTCTTTGTGATGCTGGGCATTAGGTTGTATAATTTATAATTGATCATATGACCTTCCAATATAACAACATTCATAGAAGCATGACTTTGCCACAAGTGTGTGGAATCAGACCCTAAAGTAGAGGCACCATGCATATAAAGTGATCATTGGGACTTCTCAGTTAATTTAAATTGCCCATCTGCTTTGAAACTCTTATAAGGGAATAATTAGGCGAGAAATCTAGGATGTTTCCATGTAATGTTTACCAGGTGATATGGTATCTTGTAACTTCAGTGGGCCTTGAAGGTTACTGGATTCTTCCTGTCTCCTCACTGCATTTAGGGCTCAGTTAATTTTGCTTGCTTTTCAGAGATTACAGACAGAAAATAGACTTTTAAAACAGCGCATTGAAACACTAGAAAAAGTAAGTATTCTAGTCACCATTATCCTGTATTTGATGACAAATTTTAAAATACCGGTGCAGTTCTGAATAGCTGTACTAATATGAATAGCATGGCAAGAACAACACTGCTAATGTCTGCTTTATAGCAGTGTCATGATGCTTCTTCATAATTAGACAATTTAGGGTTCTAAATTATGAGCACTTGCTTTCCGTACAACCGTAACTAAAGAAGTGAATTCAACAAAGCGTTCTGTGGCCCCTTAATAATTAACGGTTTTATTGAAGAACAAGGCATTGGGTTTATGAAAAGTCAGACAATGAAACTGAAAGATGTATGTAATGAATTTTGGATGGAAGATCAGTGTCCTTGGACAATCTCCTTGTTGGAAGGAAGCTGGGACAAAGTTTTGCACCAACGTTATTTTGGTTCTTTGCATCACCAAATGCACTGAAACATTAAGCCAGGTGTCTGAAATTATTTCGCGCTTTGCATAACCACTGTATAGAATATATTCAGAAACCGAAAACAAGTTTCTATTTATTTGTTTTTGTTCAGCACACCATAGAAACCACAACACATATACAGCTTTGACTTGCAGTCTTTTTCCTTAATTCAGTGGCATTCTGTTCAAGTTCAATCCCTGGACCGAATAGTACAATGAAGTTGAGAGAGCTCATTCTTAATTTAGGTTAAAGCAGATAGCTGTAACAAAGTGTGGTAGATAAGGGAAGGCTCTTAGTTTGGATTATGATTTTTGTTCCCAAGCAGGTTGAGAGCAGAACACCCATCCTTCTTACTTTTTTCACCAAAGAGCTGTGGAAAATAAGGGCTTCTCACTGTTTCTATTCTGCCTCATCTCAATCTCTTGGCCCGCTTTGGCTTCATGAAGAACCCTAACTGTACCTGGAAACATTTTCTTCCTTCTGGCGGTTCCCTCGCTACGAGAAGCCAAGTTACAGGGAACCAGGCAGAGGGCCTTCTCGGTAGTGGCACCTGCCCTGTGGAACGCCCTCCCACCAGATGTCAAAGAGAAAAATAACTACCAAACTTTTAGAAGACATCTGAAGGCAGCCCTGTTTAGGGAAGCCTTTAATGTTTAATAGGTTATTGTATTTTAGTGTTTTGTTGGAAGCCGCCCAGAGTGGCTGGGGAAACCCAGCCAGATGGGTGGGGTATAAATAATAAATAATAATAATAATAATAATAATCCTTCTTAAAGCCATTAGAGCTTCCTTCTTCTTATTCCAAGCATGTGGACACTACTGATCATTTGATGGCTAGGGGGAAACAGGACTGCAGGGTGCCAGAACCAGACAAACTAGCGATAGACGAAACAGTCATCCCTTGGGTTGTTGAATGGTGGTGCTCAAACAGGAGAGTTGAGCATTTTATATTGTATTTTTTTTCTGAATAACTGACACAGGCGTAATAATATAAACAGTTTATAAAGCGCTGAGGAATGTATGCTTTTATTATTATTTTTTTAAAAAATCCCAAGTGTTCCATTTAGTATAGGCAGTCTGTTAATTTGAGTAGTTTCAGAGGCAGCGTTTGAAGCAAAAAACTGAACTGTGTGTGTACCTAGTTGTGTTGTGGGTGGGTGTTTTGGACACCTTGGAAGAACTTCAGCTCCATTCTTTCAGCCACTTGAAAATTTTCGAGTATATTTGTGGCACTGGTGAGGAAACAGTCTTAGGAAGTCATCCTCTCCTGAGGATCTGTTTTTTACGTGTCACACTGGCCTTGACTAGACAATGGGCTAGCAAGCCTGAGGCTGTATGTTTGTCCTCTAGATGATCCTCTCATTCAGCGTTGCTGCTTTTTTTAGTCCCACTATCATGGTAATACTTTTACTGCTTTTATTTCTCAGTTCTTTCAATGGGCAAGGGCAGTTGGAGGAATAGGAGAACCCATTATGAATTCTTTATTTCCTTTTCCTTTTGCCTTCGTGATAGGGACGCGGTTCTCTTAAAAAGAGGAGGTTTTTTTGTAACATTGTCCTGTTATAGTCTGAGCAAGGTTGCGATGTGTTTTTCTTTATTGTTCTGAATTCCAAGACAGTACAGAGTTGTTCTCAAACAAAATCCACAGTGATTACCTTTCCAGTGCCCAGGAAACGATGGCATCCAAACAGAGCAGGTGATGGAAGCGTCTAGTCCAGATCTAACCCAATCCTTCCAACAGTTCTATAGACTGTTTTCCAGCCTGTTGCAATTGCCCTTAGCACCAACGACCCTGACAGCCACCTTCTTGCCAATGTGCCAACCTTGCAAGACTTCAAGCTTGCTGTAGCACGACATATAAGCTTCTAGAGACTGATACTCGTTTGTTAACCATTGTGAGAGTGGCTGGCTATCCTTTTGGTAGAAGGCAAGCTTTCCTTGATCTCTAATACAGGTGTTTCTTCTTCAAGCATTGGGGCAACTCTGAAAGGGCAGGTTTTGTCTTTTTCTATACCCAAATCACTTCCTCGTGGTTTTTCTTTGTCATATGAAAATTTCCTTCTGCCCAATAATCTTATGATATTGTGGCCTTTCCCCTTGGCTCTGGAATACTTGTTTCCATTAATCGGACTAAAGAATACGCTGTCTATCTCTAGTGGATGCTGAATAGGAATAGATTGGATTCCTTTTTCTGGTATTTTTTCCTAGGCCTTCAAGCCTTTTACAGCTATAGCTTCCTAGTTTTTGAAATTATAGTTGGCAGAAGTCTTCATTTGTGACTTAAAAGAGGAGTTCTCCCTGTGTGGGGAGTGAAGTTTGGTCTTTCCCCATAAGCGTGGAAAGTGAACTTTTTCCAATGTGCATTCCTGGTTCCAAGGGGAACAGAATGGCCGTTACTGTCATAAAACAAAAGTAGGAAAGCAAGATGGAAATTCTGTTCTTAAACAAACCTCACTTCAAAGAACAATTGTGCGTTCAGCTTGAAGATAGTTTCCACCTAATTTATGCTAATTAATACATTTCTACTTCTACTGATACAGCTTCCTTTGGCTTCTTGATGCATCAATTTTTATGTGGATGTGTTAACAGTTTCTGCCCTCTCTGTGAATTTCTAAGTGCATTAAGGGAGGTGTAAACTAACTGATGTGTATGGGTTAAATTGTACCTTTCCTGGTTGAAAGCTGCCTGGATTATTAGATAGCTGTGAAGATTCTAGTTTGCTGCAAAATCTGAGCAAGGGAAGATTAAACTGTAATAGCGTTAGTGATAAGAGTTGTCCGAAATCAGATCAGATATACTTTGCATATATTCACTGTTCTTCGTGCCTGACATTTTGCATCACTAGACTCCTGCCTTTTATATACTGCTGTTGTACAAATTGCTCTGCCCCTTCACTAGCTGAACTTTGAAATGTGCTCAAATTATACCTCCTTTCACTTCACAAAGCTTGATCAAGTGAGCTCTACATGAATTTGCATACCGTATAATGTTTGCTCCATGCAATAAACTGCCAACTGAAAATTAAACAACTTACCCTCTTTAAACGAATATTATTAAATTTGAAGCTCGGTGTTATTTTTCTGAATTAAGTCTTCTGCCTGTGCTGCTGAGATTTGGCTGTTAAACCGTACCACCTTTAATGGGTGAAAAAAATGAATATTTGAGAGTTCATTGTATATGGAAAGTTGGTAGAATTTGGGCATAATTTTCCACCATTGATTTTGTCACTTGGTTTTCCTTTTTTTTCTCTTACTCCTATCTGAATTTTTTTCCTTTTTGTAGGAAAGTGCTTCCTTGGCAGATAGATTGATACAGGTATATACTTCTTTAGTATCTCACTCTTTCCGATTCTAAAAAAACAGCTTTCTGTTTTTAATGCATGCATTAATAACTACATGCATTTTTACAACTGAATATCTACCCTTGTAAATTTAAACAACTGTAATCTAGCAGCTCTGTGTTAGAATAATATTTAGGCATATCTCTGCACGCTCATTCTAATGATGCCCGAAATTCTGAGTAATTGCTGGGCTCTAATTCTGTTTCAGCACTAATTCTGTAGACCAGCTACAAAACTTCTAACAGATGTGCATGCACAATGGAGTAATATATGCATGAACAGAGTTCTGCTGAATGCAAATACATAATTGACCTTGCTGGCGGATACTAAAAGCGTTTAATGCGGTGCAGTGCTAAACTGCCTTTACTTCGCTAAATTGATGTACTGGCTGTAACAGTTCTGTGATGATTTGCAAGATTTTAACCATATGGCAGAATAAATATGTAAAACTCTCGGTCTTCCCTGGATCGGTCCTCCAATTGCTTTAAAAAGAAAATTATGTCCTAAGGGACAAGTGACAAGGGCCCAGGAGGCTGAGGAAAACTACCTCATAAAACGGGAGCTGGCCACCATCAAACAGCAGAGTAATGAGGCCATTACTAAACTGGAGCAAGCTGAAAATACCATCAGGGAGCTCCAGCAACAGCAACAAGGGGTAAGGTACCTGGTAGTAACCTACTCTCTTCTCTTTCTCATTCACTTCTGGTTATTTCTGTTGGACATGGCATGATCTCTGTTCTGTTCCTCTTTAAATATATTGCTTTCTGTGATATATGCATGGATAAACACAGTTCAATGCAAAACAGGGCTCGGCTGGGTTGGAATAGCCAAACCTTAAATCTGTTTAAAGGTGGATTCCTCCTCTATCCGTAGCCTGAGCTGACAGCAGGCCTTTAGGTTGATCACCCTTAGCACAGTTTTCAAAATTTTATGGCACCACCTAGTGGGAAAAAGAGAAATTAAATTTGACCACTTAGGTAGGAAGGCGATTGAACTTTGTGTGACTGACAGGTGAATGTGCTTAAGATGATGCTGCACGGCCAATAATTTGACATTTTTATTTTTAAAATAGATACCTGTGGTTTCAATCTCATACTTTAAAATACTGAGATAATGTCAGTATGATTGTTTCCTTGGGTAAAACATGTGCTCTCAATTCGCCTGGCTGTTGTTTAAGAAAATATTGTGTGTGTGTGTGTGTGTGTGTGTGTGTGAGTGACTTCATTACTGGAAGAAGAGTAATTAATTATGATAACATAAATGTTCCTTTCTAGCCTGCCCTGAATAATAAACTTTATGTGACAGGTCATTGATCTTGGTAGCTCTCAATTTTGTCCCATAATTTGTTTCTCACAAGTGATAATACTGGAACCCAACCAAAATGGAACCCAATAATACTGGAACCCAACCAAAACTTCCTACTTTGTTCTTTAGCTTTCTCGTAATCAATAGATATGTATGGAATAATCCAAAAAAATATTTATGTGTTGAATATATGTCTTGTAATGAAATGTGGAATTAAAAACGACATTTTCATAGGTATGAAAATATACATGTAAATGAATACATCTGATGGGGGACAGGGGACGGAATAGAAATATAGCTAGTCTGAATAATTGATTTGGATTACTATAGTGTTGTGTTACTATTGTGTTGGAGACTGTTGCGCAAGTGTAAAGACAGAGGCTGTATTCTTGGGAAAGCTAAGGGGAGATTATTATACTCAACAAACATAAATTTCTAGGCTTTGTGTTTCTTTTCCCATTCTTGGTGGATGATTGCTACCATGAAATAATTTTGAATTGCTTGGTATTTGATATATTGGGGTTGCAGCTCCTTAGTTATCTATGAACCAAATGGCGATGGCGTTGGATAAGTCACTGTCTCAAGGTGACTGGGAGGAAAAGGAGGTTAAAAAGCAATTCTTACATACAGTGTGGATTGAGGTATAAAACAAAGAACAAGAAGAGGGGCCAGCATAGCTTTTTTAAAAACAACAACACAGAGATTCTGAAAAAGCCCAATTCTTGGAACCCTTCCCATTTTTATCGCACACTTCTCTAAAAGCAGGCTCGTTAAGCTTAGTTTCCAACGAACTGACTCTCAGACCTTCTTTCACTTGGGAGTGTATGCCACTGAAATTTCATTTAAATGGAGATTCAAGGTAAGAATTGTTATCTACTTAGGTGGCACTGCAATCTCCACCCCTGAAGCTCTATGAAATATTTTCTCTTTTGGAATGAGTGAAATGCTTTTTGATATGAGATTTTATTCGCTCAAAATGCATCGTAGGAACGTTTGTTTTCAAATGTAAAGCAGTCCCCACAGCATTAGATAATGGTAAATCCTGGGTACATTGTAGAAACACAGGTCGCTCAGCTCTAATATGCATTTCTACACATGGAGAGTTTTGCTGTTTTCGTGAGAAAAGCAGACAGGACCTTTTGTTTTCTTACAATTAGCTGCTTAGAAGCATGTCTGCTGCACCTCCCCATACCTTTTGCTTGTGCAAAAGAAATCTCACTCTGCAATCCTGTGCACCAGAATTGGGAAACCTCCAAATGTTGTCCTCCCATCAGCGTTGGGGAGAAATGGGCCTTACTCTGAGTAGGCAGGTATAGAATTGCAGTGTCAAAGTTAGTATATTTTCGATGCTGCTGTTTATACTTACCTGGGCCTAAGTGCCACTAACCAAAAGTAGGGTCTTCTGAGCAAACATCCTTAGAATTTGTCTATAAACATAAATCAACGAAACACGTTTCTATATGCTAAGTTGTGGACGGTAGTTTTTTGTTTAAGCAGAAAGTTTAAGTTTGCCAAAATAAGCTTTGCAGATTTAAACACATTCTTTCTCTCCTTCCCGCCCTACGGGGAAAACCAGGAAGAAAATACTTACCCACATGACTTACATGCCTTCGCTTTTCATACATCTTTCCACTAACCTATAGTGTAAAAAACAATGTGCTATTGTACTGTATTAAATTGTTCTATGCATAACCCTTTGGGATTCTTTCATTAAACTCTCTGGTTTATTGGCTGCGACTTGCAGGAAATGGTGACACCTTGAATGCGGCGATGGTGATATCGCTGGTGAAAGGCCTGAGGGAGATCCACCACAATAACCTTTTAGCTGGATCCTCAGCAACAGAAGCGCAAATGCAGATCTGTTGCCATGAAGAGTAGTTTCCCGCAAGTGCTCTGTGAAGCTCCATTGTGCTTGGAGGAGAATAGCTCTAGCGGCTTTGCCAAATAAAGATGGCCTGGAATTGCAAGGCCCAGCCTTTCATTAGTCACCACAGCAGACTGGCTGACTCAACGTGAACTGTACTTGGGAGAACACAATGACTTAATGGCTAGCTGGCAAAGTAAAAATATTTAATCCTTAAAATAGCCACTGTTGTATCTTGAAGATTGGGTCTAGTTTGTCAACAGGGACAAACTTGCAGTGGCGCCACAAAACGCTGAAAAGTTCTGACTCACAGGATGACCAAAACAAAACCTCAGAAAACTGGAGGTGTGTTTCCACAGCTTTAAAAAAAGCAACCTGCTCCACTACTTAAACTTCAGGTTTGGGGTATTATAAAAATCACTGTAAAATAGGACTGGTTCCTAAGTTAGCAGGGTTTTTGTTTTTTAGTGTCTGCTCCCTAGTGGGAATAAACTTTGTAAGTCTGAATGGAAATGCCTGAGGGGGGGGGAAACCTTCATCGTTCACAGCAGCAGCACCCCTCCCCATTGCATCCTCTTGCTTTTTGAGCACGCTTGCACTGCTTCCTCTCATTTAATGCTGAACTTACTCCCTCCATATAGCAAAAGTGCAGCTCCCGCTATAGTGAAGACTTCGTCCTGCAGCTGGAGAAAGAGTTGGTGCAAGCAAGGCTGAGCGAAGCAGAATCCCACTGTGCCTTGAAGGAAATGCAAGACAAGGTTCTTGAGATGGAAAAGGCAAGTCCAAACCAGAATGCTTTGCAGAGTGAAACCGTTTCACGAGTCCTTGGAATTTAACATAACATTCTGTAAAACGTCGGTCCCTTTTGGCACAACTAGATTTAGCATGGGTAGGGCGTGTGTCCTACTCAGAAGCACAGTTGTTTGGGGCACAAGACCAGGCTTTTTCTATTGAAGCTCCCACTTTTAGGAACTCTCCCTAGAGAGGTTCTCTCTTTAAACTTCAGGCAAGCTGCTTTTAGCGTGGGCTATCGTTCTGCCTGCCTGTTTTATCCATATTGAATTCTTGCGTGCTGCTACCGGGCCAAATTTAAGGTGGTGGTGTTGTTCATTGAATTTATATACCGTCCTATACTCTGGGGGGTCTCAGGGCAGTTCACAGAATAAAATCAAGATATAAAACCACCAAATCCCCATGACGGGGTGAGCTTCCGTTGCTCGGTCCCAGCTCCTGCCAACCTAGCAGTTCGAAAGCACATGAAAGCGCAAGTAGATAAAATAGGTACCGCTCTGGGGGGAAGGTAAACGGCGTTTCCGTGCGCTGCTCTGGTTTGCCAGAAGCGGCTTAGTCATGCTGGCCACATGACCCGGAAGCTGTACGCCGGCTCTCTCAGCCAATAAAGCGAGATGAGCACCACAACCCCAGAGTCGGTCACGACTGGACCTAATGGTCAGGGGTCCCTTTACCCTTTACCTTACCTAGATGCTTAGAAAGTTGAGATAACTTTAACTCGTTTTAATGTTTTAAATTTTGTATGTCTTAGAGCAGGTTTGTATTTCCCCCCCCCCCTTGATTTTTATTGTTTTATCCTTTTGTAAACTGCTTTGAGGTTTTACTTTTATTTTTTTTACAATCAAGCAGTGTATAAATTTTATGAACTAACTAATAGGCTAGCAGGTCCCCTTATATAATGATCCTGCTCAAGATAGAGAGTTTTGTTTCACTGAAACTTTAAGCCCATTGATCCATTGCATTTTCATTTGTGAAGATTTTAATGTCCTTCAGGTTTTTTTTGGAGGGGGGGTTTCTTTCTGTGCTTTGTATTCCTGAAATGCCACCTCAAAGAGTATTACGCAGTTGCAAGAGGTTTGAGCTAGATGACCCTTGTGTTTCTTTCACTTACGTCACGTATCATTTAATGCAAAAAGCCTACCTTATACTCTCGGTTTCTTAACAGCTTGCTTTGTTTGCAGAGGAACAGCTCCTTCCCTGATGAGAACAATATTGCTAGACTTCAAGAAGAATTGATTGCAGTGAAACTAAGAGAAGCAGAAGCTCTGATGGGTCTAAAAGAACTTAGACAACAAGTTAAAGATTTGGAGGAACACTGGCAGGTAAGGCTATAGACCTACCCCTAAGACCTAGGGCTAAAGTTGATTCAACAATGCATTGTGTAAACTGGACTTACAGAGAGCTAGTGTACAAGAGGGATGTTTGAAGAGGCTGGGGATCATGAGAAGAGACCGCAAATGAATGAGTCCTAGTTGCAGAGAGCCCCTACCATTCATTTTGATCCCCTGTTTAGCAAATGCAGGTTTTTACATTTGCCTCTGCAGCTGAGAATAGCTATAAACTTTCTGCGAAATAGGCGGTTTTCTGTGTAAGCAGAATGTCTTGAAGCTTATTTACTCAGAAGTAACTTCTACTGAGTAGTTCAATGAGAGTAACACGCAAGCAGCTATACATTATAATCTTAGAGTGGCTTTTAGTCATCAATTGCCAAGGATTTCAAATAATGCTGTCTTAAGCAGTTTAAACCTTATTTTGGAGTGAGAAAATATGAAGAGACAGTAGATATTTCAATGGCTGGGCATTTTTAAAAATCATTAGCAAAAACATTCAAGATATTGAGTATATGTACAGTTTAGTGCTCAGCTGCTGAAAATTTGCTGCTTTTAATCTCCATGTTCCATATTTTTCCTGCTTTTGGTTACTCAAGTTGAATGAATTCTCCTGCATCCTTATGCCAGTTGAAGATTTATTTTTTATTTTAATGCAAATTGGGGATTTTGTTAAAACATAGCAATGTTTTCAGCGCCATCTAGTTCGCACTACTGGGAGGTGGAAAGACCCCCCTAAAAAGAACGCTGTAAATGAATTGCAAGATGAACTTATGACAGTCAGGCTCCGAGAAGCAGAAACACAAGCTGAGCTGAAAGAAGTAAAGCAAAGGATGATGGAAATGGAAACACAGGTAAGGGCATCTTCACCCAGAGGAAACGGAATGTCAGGTATTGCATGGAAATAACTCCCTAAGTATGAAAACCACTTGCATATCTAAACGTAGTATGTTGGGTTTGGAACTGGGAAGTATAGAGCTCTGTCCATTGAGAGCAGACCCAGTGAAATTAATGGACATGACTAACTTGGGTCTATTAATTTCATTAGGTTTACTTTGAGTAGATCTTATTCAGATCCAATTCTTTAATGATACTATTGTACTTTCTAACCTGTAATAAATAGTGTGGGGGGTTTGTCCAATCTTGAAAATGTGGTGCCACTTTTAAAGTCACTTAGAATATAGTGAGGTCAGACTGACACTTATATCATACCTAAACTGGTCTAAAAAATTGATTAGTGGGTGGAAGTATGTGGATTCTTAGGCTATATGTTTTGTTGGCGTGAAACTGTGTTTTGATCCAGCTTCTTCTGCCAATATATGCTCTCTGGCAACAAAAGCGCTGTCTAAGACATTCATATCTTCCATATAAAAGGTAGTGAATAACCCTAAGGCAATACATAAAAACCAAATTAAAGTAGCAGAAAACGAGAAGCAGCTATTAAACCATTGAGCAGCCTCCATCAGTAAAAATAACTGTATAGCATGTTAATAAACATCAGTACCGAAACTAAAAACCCATCTATTTAATATTATTTTATCTGTTATGCAGCAAAAAGTCACTGGTTTCCACAATACTTTCAGCCTGTAGGGGGTGCAATTGTTCTATCTGATCACATGTGCAATATGTGTCAAAAGAGAGATGCGTGTAAGCCCTTAATGTTGAGTACAAATTTCTTGTTTTGAATAAGCAGCACATTCATATAAGCAGCACACACACAAAACAAGTACATCAAAAATACTGCTAAGTGTAACTTTTCGTTCTTGAGTGGGTACTGGTACACCACCGAGTGGGGATTGTTATCCTCCACTTGCCTGAAAGCAGGGAAAAAACACCAACGCTTAGAGAAACTTCTAAGTTGCTCCTCCCTTAAGAGTAACAGTTGGGGGTTTTTTCTCTGCCTTCCTTGAAGTAGACCTTTCTTTCCACTGGTGCTCTTCTGACTGTTTCTGGTTTATTTGTGTGATTGTTGTTTCTATTTTGTAGTGAATTCTGGTTTTTTTTTGGGGGGGGTGAGGTTTTTCCTCTGTGCAAGTGAGTCTGTTTCCCCC
Source organism: Podarcis melisellensis (assembly GCF_964234715.1). NCBI lineage: Eukaryota > Metazoa > Chordata > Lepidosauria > Squamata > Lacertidae > Podarcis > Podarcis melisellensis. Next base: position 72,255,990 of record NC_138538.1, on the reverse strand, counting down.
CCTTGGTGTCTATCTTTTCTTGTTGTTGCTGCTGGAATTAACTTTCTATCAATTCTGACCCTTTTCCTCAATTAATTCACTGTTACTGATTAATTATAGCCCCCCCCCCAAAGTTTTTTCACAGTTAATAGATTGGGACTGATCTATGATCATTGTCTTGCTTTGCTAGTGGAAGTTACAACCCTTAGGTTTGCACTAGCTTTCACATATTTACTACTGCAAATGTATAAGAAGACTGAGGTCAAGGCTAACGCAATCCCTCTTTCTCCCCCTTGTTATCGCTCCTAAACATCAGAACCAGATAAATAGCAACCATTTGCGGAGGGCAGAACAAGAGATTTCCAGTTTGCAAGGGAAGGTCCAGTATCTGTCTGCTCAAAACAAAGGACTTCTGGCTCAGCTGACCGAATCAAAGCGAAAGCAGGCAGAGATTGAATGCAAGGTAACCCAAAACAGAAATGCAGAGAACACTATCTGTGCACTTTAAAACCAAGATATCTTGGAGAACTAGCAAATTCTACCTGCAAGCTTTCCCAGGATGGATATTTGTTTTATATTACAGAATTGTATTAAACAAGTTGACATCACGTTTGATTTTTAAAACCCTTTCACTTTATGATTAAGTGAGTTGTGTATTTCTGTACTCAGGGCGTTTGCCTTATATTTGTAAAATGCAAGTTGTTCAGTTCAATTTCAGTGTTTTGATGGATTACAGAATCCATTGTCAGCAGAGGTGCCATAGGCAAAAATCTAAGGACATTTGGTGATTTCTGGCACCATTTATCATCCTAAAACTAGTCATCGCCTTACATTTTAATCGTGCACTGTTTGTAAGGGGACTTTCCGGGAGTGTGTATATTCATCTGCCACAACTGGGTGTAATGTACAGTTTTATAATATACCTTGAGGGCTAAGCAAATGCTAATTGGCTGCCTATTTATGTCGAGGTTGTGCCTCTGAAGACAGGATGAGATTCTGCATTGTACAGTTCGTTTCCTGTTTTTAATTATTTGTCCCTTTTTATTGTGCTTCTTTGTGCACGTACCCTCACACACGGGAAAAGCAGAAATGTAACACGTAGGGGACAGACCGTCTTTTACTACTTCAGACTGCAGAAGTGCAGAGCAGGGTATATCTTCAGCATGCATTAATTTTTTTGTATGTTTTGAATGCTGGAAAGAGAACTGCAATGGCAAATGTAACTTTAGAGGCTGCCTTCAGTTGCACATTCTCCTTGGCGATAGAGCAGCATCATTCAAAAATGTTTTATATATCCTAGTATTCACAGACTGCCTATCCTTGCTTACTAAAACCTAAAACTAAAATTGTTTTAAGGGGGGGAAACTTGGGGGAGGAGAGTCCGCAACACCAATAAATCATTAATATTGTTGTATTTATTTTGATAGCATGGTCAGTCAGTCTCTTGAAGTAGCTTGTTGAATGAATTTAGAGCAAAAGGATACTTCTGGCTCAAATCAGTTTTTCTTTAAATGTGAGTCAGCTTGCTACCCGTAACTTACTTGGAATCACTTTTTTTACTGAACTTTTTCTATTCCCTCCTCACCCCTGTTATTCCTAGAATAAAGAAGAAGTCATGGCTGTAAGGCTCCGAGAGGCAGATAGCATAGCAGCTGTGGCAGAACTCCAGCAACATATTGCAGAACTAGAAATCCAAGTAAGAGTGTAAACCAATCCCTTTGTTCCCTTTGTTTTGTTTTTTCACTTCCTACCGCTTTGTGTTTTCACTCTTTTCCCCTTCAGTTTGACACACGTTGGGTAACTTTTTAACATTTCCTCTCAGTGTAGGCATAATTCTGCCTGCCCTTTACACTCGTTTACGAAATTGGTGACAGGGTTCCATTACCCTTATGTGTGAGCTCCCCTTTAGATATTGAGGGACGCGGGTGGCGCTGTGGGTTAAACCACAGAGCCTAGGGCTTGCCGATCAGAAGGTTGGTGGTTCGAATCCCCGCAACAGGGTGAGCTACCGTTGCTTGGTTCCTCCTCCTTCCCACCTAGCAGTTCAAAAGCACATCAAAGTGCAAGTAGATAAATAGGTACCGCTCCAGCGGGAAGGTAAACGGTGTTTCCATGTGCTGCTCTGGTTCGCCAGAAGCGGCTTAGTCATGTTGGCCACATGACCCGGAAGCTGTACACTGGCTCCCTTGGCCAATAAAGCGAGATGAGCGCCGCAACCCCAGAGTTGTTCACGACTGGACATAATGGTCAGGTGTCCCTTTACCTTTTTTATGCTGATATTATTTATTTATTATTAAATTGATACCCTGCCCAAAGGAGCCTTGTAATCATTGTTCACTCCTACCCTACAACTTGAATTCTGCTTTTTTTAAAATAAAAAAGTATAATATATTTCATTTTTATTTACTTCGTTTCTTCCAAAATGCACACGGTTTTCCTTCTCCTGGTAACCACCCTGCCAGGTACATTAAGCTGAGAGAAGAGGGTGACTCTCCCAAAGTCACCTAGCCAGCTTATGTGGAGATTTGAACCTCAGCGTCCCAGGTCCTAGTCTTATGTTCTAACCATGCTACGCCACACTGATTCACCGACCACTTGGAATACTACCGCAGAGAAATGCTTTTCAGTGGTCTCTGTTAAGACACTTGACTGATGGCTCAGTAGTCAAAAGTAGGCAGAAGTGAGTGGACTTGCATATAGGTATATTCAAGTCTTCGGAGTGTGTTAAACATAGCATTGGGACTGTACATACACAACAGTTCTGATGTACAGTGGTACCTTGGGTTACAGAAGCTTCAGGTTACAGACTATGCTAACCCAGAAATATTACCTCGGATTAAGAACTTTGCTTCAGGATGAGAACAGAAATCACGCGGCGGCAGCGAGAGGCCCCATTAGCTAAAGTGGTTCCTCAGGTTAAGAACAGTTTCAGGTTAAGAATGGACCTCTGGAACAAATTAAGTTCTTAACCCAAGGTATCACTGTAGTTCTTTAGCTGCTGGGGTGGGAAGACTTGCTGTCCAGTCTAAGCATGATGATGTACATGAAGTGGGCAGGACCTATTGAGACATACACTTGGGACATAGGTGGCGCTATAGTCTAAACCACTGAGCCTCTTGGGCTTGCTGTTCAGAAGGTCAGCGGTTTGAATCCCCGCGTTGGACTGAGCTCCCATTGCTCTGTTCCAGCTCCTGCCAACCTAGCAGTTCAAAACCATGCCAGTGCAAGTAGATAAATAGGTACCGCTGTGGTGGGAAGGTATACGGCGTTTCCGTGCACTCTGGCTTCCCTCACGGTGTTCCATTGTGCCAGAAGCGGTTTAGTCATGCTGGCCACATGACCCAGAAAGCTGTCTGTGGGCAAACACTGGCTCCCTCAGCCTGAAAATGAGATGAGCGCCGCAACCCCATAGTCACCTTTGACTCGACTTAGCCGTCCACAGGTCCTTTATTGCATTTGCTGACTGAGAAGACATTGCTAAACTGTGTCTTAAAACACAGCACTTAATTTGATTATTAACAATAATTATAACGTTGCGAGTATAGCATTGACTTGCCTCAAAACAATTTCTCTGAGGAAGCCACAGAGCTTTCCTTTTAAGTCAAACTTCTGTGAAGATTCTGAAAGCAAAATCCTGGCGGCCACTTCCTACCCTGCCAAAATCTAATTGCTGCTTCTACCTAAGCGTAAGGAACTCAAATCCCTTCAGTGATACACTACTTCAAGTCTTATAAAATGGCAGCAAAGTACAGTGGTACCTCGGGTTAAGTACTTAATTCATTCCGGAGGTCTGTTCTTAACCTGAAACTGTTCTTAATCTGAAGCACCACTTTAGCTTATGGGGCCTCCTGTTGCTGCCGTGCCACCGGAGCACAATTTCTGTTCTCATCCTGAAGCAAAGTTCTTAACCTGAAGCACTATTTCTGCGTTAGCAGAGTCTGTAACCTGAAGCGTATGTAACCTGAGGTACCACTGTATTTTATGTGCAGTGTGCCTGCTGCTCAGAAGCCTATAGTTCATAGCTCTTTCTTAAAACTGTTCCAGATTTATTCACTTGTTTATAATAATAAAAAAATACTTACATACTACATTTTTTTTAAGGCAAAGCTGTGTACAACAAACACACGATAAAAAGATTGCAATTGAAAACACAAACTGCTAGCTAACTTCTTGGTCGGGAGGCATACGAAAGATGCAATGGAAAAATAATTGTATTAGATGCATTTCTTCTTCAAAGTAGTTTTACTCATTTGAGAATCTAGGAGTTCCACTTTCAGGGTCAGAGCTGGGTCATAGCAATTACCTTAAAGCATACAGCTTTCTGTGAAGAGTTTAGGTGTAAGTGTAAGACACGTTGGCATTAAACATCTAAAGTGCCCCTAGTATTGCTACACCCACATTACTACGGAAATTACAATCAAGTCCCTAATTTAAAACACAGTTTGGAGAGGTTGTCGGTGGGGTTAGCTAAAAGTGTTGGGTTTTTCCCCCCACCAAAAAAAATAAATCCCAAGCAAAACAGAAGTGAGGGTTTAATTTATGCTTTATGTGGATACAACTAACATGTCCATCTCTGGCAGTATTTTCCGAACTTGGGTCTCCAGCTGTTTTTGGACTACAGTTCCCATCATCCCTGACTGCTGGTCCTGCTAGCTAGGGATGATGGGAGTTGTAGTCTAACAACAACCGGAGACCCAAGTTTGGGAAACGCTAATCTACAGTACTTTGAATACTTTTTTGTTCTAACTACCATATTTTTCCATGTATAAGACACCCCCAAGTATAAGACAAGACCCAATTTTTTTGAACCCCAAATTAAGAAGATTTAATTGAGAGTATTTACACTGATACTAGGATCTCAATCTTCTTCTTTTACATATATACCGGTAAATTAGTCATATATATATATATATATATATATATATATACACACACACATATATAATCTGTTAATATGTTTTTTCATGCTTTTTAAAGTACAAAAATTTAAACTACACACAAGAAATCTGTGTTGCTTCTGTTTGTCAGTGTTCAGGTTTAGCATGTTCTGCAGAACCAATTTATCTGTGGCCTCCAGCATTCACTTTTAAGGAAAAACTAAAGGCACCTTCCCAACAGTAAACTCTTACCTTTCATGGAAAGAAGCCTGTCTTTATATCTTATAGCACCTTTCTTTAATATCCAGGACTTGCAGAGTTCTAAAGAGAGAATTTCTATTTTTGCAATTACAGGAAACTCTTCTTGTACTCTTCAGCAGTGTGATGTTTTTTCTGAAAACCTAAAATGAATCATCCCAGTCACCAAAAGGCCATGCATCCCCCACAACTGCCCTAATGAATAAACTTAATTTAGGTGTTCAGTGTAAAATGTCATCACCATGTAATAGCAAAAGTTCATAAAGCATAAACCAAACTGAGAAAAAGGCTGCAAGATAGCTTAACTTCCACAACCCATTTTTCCCCACTTAACTATGGATAATCCGATTAGTTAGCTATGAAATAAGAGCATGTCTGTTTTCCCCAAAGGTGAGCATGATTCATGTGCCACCAAGCTTTCAAAAGAAGTCAGAATTCCCCATCTCTCATGGCCAAGCCTTTGGCAAGCAGGGTTCCCCCCCCCCCCCCGCTAAACCTATTTAGAATCTCTCCTTTCTGTGGCTTCTGTGGCTACCAAAAACAGAAGCATACAATTAAGTATTTGTGCACTTTCTAAAAATCACATTTTGATTAACAAACCAGACTTATCCTGAGGGATCAGCGTGCTTGGTTTCAAAACCTATTGCATATCGGAGTTGTGGCCATTGATTTCAATGGATCAACTCTGAGTGAAAGGTAGTTGATATTCCACTCTATTCTGCAGTGGCCAGACCACACCTGGAATACTGTGTCCAGTTCTGGGCACCACAATTTAAGAAGGATGTTGACAAGCTGGATCGTGGGCAGAGGAGGGCAACCAAGATGATCAAGGGTCTGGAAACTAAGCCTTATGGGGAGTGGTTGAAGGAACTGGGTATGTTTAGGCTTCAAGCTGAGAGAAAGGAGATTCCGACTGAACATTTGGAAAAACTTTCTGACAGTAAGAGCTGTTCAGCAGTGGAACAGACTCTAACAAGAGGTGGTAGACACTCCTTCCTCGGAGGTTTTTAAGCAGAGGTTGGGTGGCCATCTGTCATGGATGCTTTAGCTGAGATTCCTGCATGGCAGGGGGTTGGACTAGATGACCCTTGGGGTCCCATTCAACTCTGATTCTATGAACACTAATAATGTAACCCAGCTATATTTCAGGAAAGTATAAATTACTTCCAAAATATGAAAACAAGTCGGAAAAGTTTTAAGGTTTATATGGCATTGAATAAAGAATGTTGGTTATATGAGGCTGATCCCACAGATTTGGGGCTAATTAAAATACATTGTGTTTTTTCGCTGTGTTGAAGTCAGGTTTGATAAGAATAATGGATTACTATTCTATTGTTAAAAGGTTTTGAAATAGATTCTTTCTCCCAACCGCTACCTTTTTATTTTAATTTTACTTTCTACTCCTTTTAAATGTGTTTATGGGAGGTGGCTGGGGATATTAGTTGGTTTGTTTTTTTGTTCCTGTTTTTATCATGTATTTTGTGCTTTTATATGGTTTTTTTGTGAACTGCCCTGAGTTCTGCGGGTGAAGGGTAGTAGTATTATTTCTGAAATGGAATGCATGTTCGTATTCTGTTTAAATTCTGTTTTTTTAATGTAGTTATAAGCATGGGGTTTTTTTTAATAATAAAGAAAACAAAGGTAATACAGTACATTATATAAACCTGGAAAGCTCTGGGTGGTATCCAGTAAGCCATACTTGGAGCAGATCTGTGGAAATCTATAACTTAATTCATTGATTTCAGTGGTGTATTCTAAGTATGATGTTATCTTCCGAATCCACCTTTCTGAAATAGTATAAAAGGGAATATAGTATTACCTGATCAACCTTTTTATATATATATATCTTTTCTGGAACAGAAAGAAGAAGGGAAATTTCAAGGGCAGCTTAATAATTCCGACTCAAGTCAGTATATCCGAGAACTGAAAGATCAGATAGCAGAGCTCAATCATGAGGTAAGCCAAAGATTATAATTTTTGCTCACTTTTGTTTCTTTTAGTTATCTTGAACCACTTGGTTTATGTGGGGCTTTTTTGCTGATCGTAGGTAATTACTGTTTCAGTGTTTTAAACATTCTTCATTTAATGATTCCTCATGACTTAATAACATCCATAATCTGACAATGTTTTGGAACATCTAACCCAACTGAATTAAGAATTATGAATTGTAAGAATTATGTGCGTTAGAGGTGTAATAGTCCAGAAACATTTGATTTATTTAGATTAGTTGCCTGTATGTGAAATAAATTTCCATGAGTTCTTGCATTGAAAATAAAACAGCTTTTAGTTTTTAAATGACTTTACTATTTCAGTCCTAATTTTTTATGCATTTCCACTCTTAACGTGAATGTTCATCTATCTGTATTCTTTCCTTTCTGCCATCAAGAAATGTGATATACTTGTACAAATGATATATTTTGTGCAAAAATATCACTGTTCTAAAATGTAGCAGCAGTACACGTTGTCCAAAACATGAACATAGTAGATTTCAACAGAAGCAGCTGGGAGATGCAGCTTTGTCGCTGATGTGTATGAATAATTGTACAAATCGGCAATCATTCAGAGGTGCCTGGGACTTCTGTACGGCCCATCTCACTTGAGATTATAGCAGAATTCCTGCTTTGCCTTTTTATCAACAGCACCTTTAACAATCGTTAAACTCACTTGAGAAATCAATATCCAACCATCTTGCATTAAACATTTATACTCCAATCCAGCTAAGGACATCTGTGCATACAAACAGCCTACAGGTGCATATCACTTGCTGGTGGAATCGGAACTGTGGACATACAGTAAAGATTCAGATATGCATCTGAAATGAATTTGCATCCATGTAAGGATGCAGTCTAACTGCCCTGCCCTGCTGTGAATGGGATCCATATCCCAGACGTCCCTTCTAATATTGGGAGTTGCAGGTTAAGAGCTTATTTTATGTGCGAGTTCAAGCAAGTGTTTGCAGTCCAGTACCTGCTTGGAAAGCAATTTGTAAAATTTTGTAAAACAAAAGACGGTGAATTTTTTCACGTGGTGGACATGTGAAAAAAGGAAAAAATATTGGGACATGATATATAACAAAATGAAAAAAAACTATTTAAATACACTTTCCCAAAGAAACCAGAAGCAGTTTTGCTAGGGATAACAGGGGATGAATTAAAAAAGGAAAATTACAAACTATTCATGTACGCAACGACCGCCGCTAGAATCTTAGTGGCTCTGAAATGGAAATACCAAGAAATCCCAACTTTAATGGAGTGGCAGACAAACATGTTTGAAAACATAGAATTGGAGTAATTGACCTATAAGATTTGGAACCAAAAAGAAGCAAAGTTCAAAAAGGATTGGAATAAATTTGTTGAATATATACGGAGTAATTGTAAGAATTTAAAAACTGTATCAGGATTAATGTAAATCTTGCGATGTGGATGCAGTGTAAATAAGAAACTGTAAGAAAAGATTTGAGACATGAAAACCGTTGAAGGGATGGAAGGAGGTCCGGGCGCAATAAGGCGCAGGGTAAATAAGAAGACATACAAATTTTTGAATGTAAGAGTATTTGTTTTATTTGTTGTTGTTACAAAAAAGCAATAAAAAGTATTTGGGGGAAAAAAGGAAAGTGATTTGGGCTGTGGGGGAGAGGTATTTCCAAATGTATACAGTGGTATATCGGGTTACAAACTTAATTCGTTCCAGAGGTCCATTCTTAACCTGAAACCATTCTTAACCTGAGGCGCTCTTTCGCCAATGGGGCCTCCCACTGCCACTGCGCTGCAGCCGCACGATTTCCGTTCTCATCCTGGGGCAAAGTTTGTAACCCGAGGTACTATTTCCTGGTTAGCGGAGTCTGTAACCCAAAGCATTTGTAACCCGAGGTACCACTGCATAAGAATTGCAGCCTACATCCCATAATTCTATTCTTTTGCAGACTATTTAATTTTTTAAAAAACCTCCTAATAATTGAAGAGTAGTTTGAGAATAAGGAAGAATAGTGGCCGTGTCCCATTGTACAGTGTGGTTTATTCCCAGATAAACAAGCCTAGGAACGCAGCTTTTTCGTCAAATTAATACTCTGCTTCTGTGATACTCTGTGGAAAATTAGGACCTGCTAATGTTTACACTTCACTTTTATTTTCTCTTTTGGAGTTGTTCAGCACTTCAGGGTGACAACACACATTTTTCTGCGTTACATAAACACCTTATATTGAATCTTAATGCAATTTTGGGATTCCCAGAATTTCAGACCTGACTTATGTAAACAGGTATAAAATTTATAGATCGTCTTTTGAAGTCTCGAAACCCAGAGGGAGAGCTAGAGAAGACATCCTAGGCAGATGGATGAGGGCACTTATGAGTTTCATTCCATCCCAAACATGGCATTGTTCTCCTGAGACAACGAAATTTGTGACAACTTCAAAGGGATGTAATTTAATATATTTTTAAAAAATATTGAAGCAGGAATTTCCTCAGAATCGCACTCTGACTTGTAGTGTGTCTCTTACACAACTCTATACTCAATAAATGCAAATAATAATAAAAATTAGCCCTCCAAACGATTAATGGTCCCTCTCACTTTGCTTCTCTAAACATTCATAGGCATTTTATGGTTGACCTTGTAAGCTAATCTTCCTTTTAAAGTTGTGGCATACACAATGCAACCACAACCTTTTGGCCAACTGAATGAGGGAGACATTCACAGATGACTCAGCAAAACATGGGAAAGAAATAGAAGTTACTTTAGTGTGCATGCCTGCAAATTTCAAGTTTGAAAGACAAATCAATGTATGGTACTCCTGATCTTGGAAAAAAAAACCAAAACCAAAAAAATCTGGTCCTGTTTATATTTTAAGCTGCTATAAATAGGATACATCAAAGTTTTACCTGTTGAAGATCTGCCCTAATGTGTATTTATATTATTATGAGGTGCTCCGCTTAACAAGTCACATTAACACACACACACACCGAGCTTCCCCTCCCACTCCATACAACTGCTAACCTAACTTTTCACCTTCCCAACCCTATTTTGGAAGCCACTTCTCTCTTCTGTTCTTCATCCCTTCACTTTTGGACAGGCCTTCACAAAAATCTTCACTATAAGCAAAAATTGTTTGGGGTGGGGGTTCATTGAAAACATTTTATCCAGCCTTCCATTAAAATTTTCCCAAGGCACCTAACAATTTAAAAAAAAAAACCCAAAAGAAATTGAAATGTTTGTATACAAGAGTTACAACAATGTTTAAAAACCAGCAGTATACAGCAGGTAGAGCATTTATTTATTTATAAACTGCTGACCACAAAAGTCCTAAGTGGTCGATAAATAAAGTTATAAAGCACGGCTAAAATCCACAAAACAATAAAAAATAAATATATATAAAAGCATCATCATTAAAAGCAAAGGATACAATACATAAACCTTTAAAAGTAATTATAGATAACTAAATCATGTGTCTGGATGGAGTTGACCTAAATGGAAGTTCTTAGGAAGACCAAGTGAATTATCAATTTTGCACCTAAAAGTTAGCAAAATAAGGCACCACGTGAATGACCCAGATAATGAAATAGTCTCTGCTAAATAATTGGTAGCGAAACTATACCAGTGGTGCCAGTAGAGTAGGTGGTGTCTGTAGGTGGTGTCTGTGAAAAATTGGGAAGGTCTTTGGGCTTAATAAGGCCTGCCCTTTTGCTTGTCTTTCCAAAATTATATTCAGTAGATGCAAAATAATAAGATGACTGTGTGTGAGGGCTTTCTGTCCTGTGTAGTGCAGACTAGAGTGCCATTATCTCATGTTTTGGACTAAACATGCGGCACATTTGCCCAAAAGATTGACTAATGATTTCCATCTACTCTTAAGATAGGGTTACACATCCAGAATTTGGCCTTCAGAAACAGCGTACGGGCGAAAATCTCTGAAATCTCCTGGAAAATCCAGACGTAACCCATGTCGGAAGTGTGCATTTTTGGCGAATTTCATTTAAAAAGTAGCTCAGAAACTTCATTTTTTAAAGGTTTTGCAAAACAAAAAAACACCCCAACAGCTCAACAACTTTTGTGTCTGGATTTTCACTTTTTGAAATATGGCAACCCTACTTAAGATGGCTTTCCACTCGATGCACAACTGTACTTGGCCACTGTTATGTTCTACGAAGGCAAGGCCACAACTGCTTTGAAATGGTTGTTGTTTATGAGAAAGCTGAAGAAGGGAGGGATACACAAAAGAAGCACCTGCTTTTTGTGCTTCCTGCTTGACATATAGATCAGGCATATTGGCTTCATTGCCACTATTGTTCCATGCGTAGAAAAGAAGGTGCATTGGAACCACCATCAGTTCAAACTGGGTCTTGAAGGGGTCAGCGGAACAAATATGTAGACAGCCTCATCCAGTCTGGACTAAAATAAACTGTTGACTGTGTTAGAGTATATTCTCTCACTTGCATTAGTTCCCAGTTCATTGATTTATAAACTGCCTAAACTGCCCAGCGGGGCGGGGAGTGGGGAGTTCCTGTTGCTTCTTTATATGCTCTGTATTCCTAAACAGTTGTCTTGGTTTCCTGTTGGATGTTGCAAGGAACAAATGTGCAGTGTAGATTACAAGAGTGGTGCGTAAGATTAGAACTGATAGCCTTTCTCACACAAACTTAACAGACCACAAAATACTTTGGGAGCCAGAAGCAAGGAATAGTGGCTTCTAGTTGTAGAGTTGAAGCAGAACTTTGGAACTGTGTAAAAAAAAACAACGTTTGTGTTGTACAGTTTTCTGTGTCTGCTGTAGTTCCACGATATGCAGATACTGACCCTTTCCGTCTTCTGAGAGTATTTTCCTGTACAACAACAGTAGCTAGTTTCTGCATTGTAAATCTCATGGCAGTAATACCTGATTTATAATGCTGAGCGACTCTTCGAAGGGAGAGCCAAAAGCAAATGTTTGCTATTGTATGTTTTTGCAGAATTAATTGAACCTCCAGTTGCAGATGGTGAAGTAGTTGAGGCTGCATCCGTAACCTTGTTCTGAACACTTTTCTATTCTGAAACAGCCCCTCCTATATTTTTCCAGTTCAAAAATTGTTGGATTCTGTGATGTCCTCAACAAATACTGCGTGCAGTATTTGTTCCTGCAATTAAATGGATACATTATGTAATATTATTTACATATCGGTATTGATATTTATGGGACGTGGGTGGCGCTGTGGGTTAAACCACAGAGCCTAGGGCTTGCAGATCAGAAGGTCGGCGGTTTGAATCCCCGCGATGGGGTGAGCTCCCATTGCTCAGTCCCTGCTCCTGCCAACCTAGCAGTTCAAAAGCACGTCAAAGTGCAAGTAGATAAATAGATACCGTTCCGGCGGGAAGGTAAACGGCTTTTCCGTGCGCTGCTCTGGTTCGCCAGAAGCGGCTTAGTCATGCTGGCCACATGACCCGGAAGCTGTACGCCGGCTCCCTTGGCCAATAAAGCGAAGTGAGCGCCGCAACTCCAGAGTCGGCCATGACCTGACCTAATGCTCAGGTGTCCCTTTACCTTTACCTTTTTATTGATATTTATAAAAGTATATTTACTAATATTCCACACACTTAGTATCATTTCTTGTGAGAAGAGTAACTGCATGCAATAGACCTTGTCTAGTCTTCCTCCTTTAGCCTGTGCAAGCAATAATAGTGATTTAAAAGTAGTTCCCGGCTGTAGCCCGGGGAAAAATATTCTTGCTGGTGGTTCATATGCACTCACCCCAACCCCTATATGCACAGCACATTTTCATATAATCAGCCCCAAAGAATCCCCTATTTATGGCCCCTTGTTGCCTTTCCTTCTTTTGCTCTCAGGCAGCTGTCACATAAGGGGAGATGAGATAAGCTGGGGCCCAAAACTGCTCAGGTAGGGTCTGTGATAAGAAGGGAATGCTTTTTAGCTAAATAACATGTAAACAATCGTCGTTGTGTGTCATTGACTTTCAACCACACCAAAAACACTTGCTTGGCTTATTCAGATAGGAAGTTTTTCGCAAGAAAGAAAGATAGATTGCACTTTCTTCTTCTCCAGCATCAGAGCTTGAGGCTCATTCTTGCTATCTTCATGCACCTTATGCTCCAACCCATCTGATATTTCTGTCCTAACAACCTAATGCAAACGGTAACAGATTCTGATAGAGGCGCTATCTCGCCTTCAAATCGCACTTCTCTTGAACTAACTCAAGATGGACTTAATGAAGATCGACATTCAGCTGCAGATCAAATGCCCTGCTTTTAAACGATTCCGCTTGTAAAAATGAAATTGTAAACACTAAGTAATTACTCGTGGATAAATAATTCAGACCATATATGCAAAGGGCCACCTTGGGACGAGGCTGAGTAGTGGGAGCATATGTAGGGACTTGCATTCCTGATCTGGTCATGGTGACATGCGCCTTAGTTACATCACACTTGGGTGTCTGTAGTATACAATATATATAGGGCTGCTTATGAAAGGAGCACCAAAACTATAAACGGTCCAGACTGTGGCAGCTGTTAACAGGGAGCATATAACTCCATGATTGAAGAAGCCGCACTGGCTCCCAGTTTTGTTCGTGATGAAGTGCTGATGAAGAGTCTTAAAAGCTGCCCATGGTTTGGGGCCAGGATTTCCAGAGGACCTTCCACTCCCATACCAGCCTACCCATGTATTTAGATCTTCATCAGATGCTGGAGCAGCCTGCCTAGAGAGGTGGATCCACAACTATGGCTTCCTGGCAGCGGAATCACTGCCGCTTAACAGTGTCAAGCTCTGGTCTGCCAGGTTGGCTCCACTGGGGCACTCATGTACAGTGGTACCTCTGGTTAAGTACTTAATTCATTCCGGGGGTCCGTTCTTAACCTGAAACTCTACTTAAGCTGAAGCACCACTTTAGCTAATGGGGCCTCCTGCTGCCACCGCACCACCAGAGCACAATTTCTGTTCTCATCCTGAAACAAAGTTCTTAACCTGAAGCACTATTTCTGGGTTAGCGGAGTCTGTAACCTGAAGCGTATGTAACCCGAGGTACCACTGTATTTCCAACATGGTTGTTTTTCTCATTCTTCCCTCCAGTAGTGATACTACTACTGGAAAGCTGTTGATGGCAACTCTGCCTCGCTGGGCAAGCTTGTTATGACCAGAGATTTTTTGTGTTTCCCCAGAAGTGTGCTTAGCTGGGAGCAGGAAAGGACCTTTTTCAGTCACTGCACCCAGGCTCTGCAATTTCTCTCAAGGGAGGATCATCTTCTTGCCCATCATAAATTACCTTCTACTGGTTGGCTAAACATTTCTGTTTACAAGGCTTTTGGGGGCATGTATGGTTTTTAAGTTCCTGTAGTGATCTCTCCCCCCTCCTTTATTATTATTAATAATAATAATAATAATAATAATAATAATAATAATAATAATAAATGTACTGCTGAAAGATGCCCAGGTACATTAATATCTGCTTTGCAATTTTTTTTGTTCCGCTTTTAGTAACTTGATCATTTTGTTCTACTGAGTTTGATTTAAGAGTGCTGACTTCCTTGAAAAAAGGGCGTAAATGTGCTAAATAAAACTTAGACTTCAGGAAATAGTATTCTAGAGAACTAACCAGCCTTACCCAAGAAACTGAATTAAAGAAATCTCAGTCAGAAAAGTTACTAGCAGAATAAACCATAAATAAGTGGAAAATCCCATCTAGATTGAGGTTCCTAATTTTATTTTCCACAGAATGACACCCTAAGTGAAAGTTAAATTACTTGAGACCTCACAGAATATACACTGGACAAAACAGTTGAATTCTGGCAGGTTTTTTTACTCTTTAACCAGAGAACAGGCTGATCCAAAACAGAAAACATTGGGGCAACATGGCTCCCTGTAGGGTAATGATGTTCTTGGAGCATGGAGAAGTAAGATAATTTAATGGTGTTAGGAATTCTCTTTCTTTAAAACGTGTAAGCCTATTGGAAGAGATCATGTGCTGGCTAAATTGAACCATGGTCAACATAAGGATTGCTGCATGGTGTCTAATCCCTAGAGTTGGGGCTGAAAAATGCTATGTCAATTGTGCTTCGCGAACAAAGCAATACACATGGTTGTCTAAAGGGGCGGCCCCATAAGACCTTTTGAGTCGAGAATCTAAAATTGCGTAGCTGCACCACTGCCTGCCACGTTCTGCCCATTGTTAAAACCAACAATGGCCTGTCGTCAGCACTAAGAAAATTAACTTAAGCAACATAAATAGCAATGTATAGCGAGAGCAAAGGGTAATATCCAGCAAAGTGGCCTCTGGCTGTGCAACAGAACTTTCTCTGCCCACATGCCCCCTGAATCTGTTCTGGGGGTTCCTTTTACCCTCCAGATCAGATTTGGGGTGGGGGTGCATAAGGAGAAGGAGGATAAGCTCCACTTTGTAAATGGAAATCCTCATATACCGGTATATCACCTTTCTATAAACCAAGCAAGCAGAGCTGCCAAACATTTCTAGTGAGAAAATTCTATAAAGCCAGTGTTAATTGAAGAAAATACCCTTTCCTTTGTGCAGGACAGTCTAAGACTATGCTGGCGTCTGTATTGGGGGCCCATCCGACAACCTAAGTGCATATGAAAGGGAACCATTCTCTCCAATATTTTTTTGAGCTGTTTTATTCGAAAGCACGTCAAAGTGCAAGTAGATAAATAGGTACCGCTCTGGCAGGAAGGTAAACAGCGTTTCCGTGTGCTGCTCTGGTTCGCCAGAAGCGGCTTAGTCATGCTGGCCACAT
The DNA here is from genome assembly GCF_964234715.1 of Podarcis melisellensis. NCBI lineage: Eukaryota > Metazoa > Chordata > Lepidosauria > Squamata > Lacertidae > Podarcis > Podarcis melisellensis. The sequence continues at coordinate 72,240,150 of NC_138538.1, read as the reverse complement.
GACCCGGAAGCTGTCTGCAGACAAATGCCGGCTCCCTCGGCCTATAGAGCGAGATGAGCGCACAACCCCAGAGTCGGTCATGACTGGACCTAATGGTCAGGGGTCCCTTTACCTTTAAACATGTTGAGGCTGATTGGGAACTGCTTGGTATATGCTGCCGCTACCCAACTCCTACCTACATGCAGGCTGCCAGAAAAATACATTCCTGGCTACAATCCTTAGCTGAGCTTCCAGAAGCACCCTGAAACTATGCAGGAAGGGTGCAGCCCCATTCAAAACAGGGTTATTTGAACTACCGGCCAATGACATGTTGGTTTGGTCTATGTTAGTTTCAGTTCATTTGCTGATCTCCAGCCTACCTACACCTCCAGAGCTTCTCCAACTTAACTTGGTTCAGATAAAAAAAGAGGAATGGGAGATAAATGCCATCTGCGTACTGATGGCACCGCTTTGCAAACCTTTTCGATAATCTCTCCCAGCCTCTTCGTGTGGATATTAGCGTAAAGGAAGATGAAACCGTGTCGCATCACAGTTTCCTTGAAGTGGAACAGCCATTCCATCCAGCAGACCATCTTAGGAGACCTTTCAGACTGGTTAAGAGTGAGCTACTACTTAGCAGTAGTCATCCCACAAGGTTGCCATGGTTGATGGCATTCATAGCTTCTGATTGCTGGACTACAACTCCTCATCAGCCCTGACCCTTGACCAGGCTGGCTGAGGTCGGTGGGAGTTGGTGTCCAACCAACTTCTAGAAAGCCACAGGTTCCCAACTCTTCGGTAATCATGGTCTGTAATGGAATTCCATCAGCTTTGTGGGTCTATCATAGCATTTTGCTGTTGTCTTCATCTGCCTGCCCTTGGGCTCATCAGCACACGCTGCCAGAGTGATGCTTGTCAGGCTTCCAGGAGCAAAGCTTTTTCAATACACTGAAGTGCAGCCATTGTGATAATCTTAAGATAAGCATTTAAAAGCTTTGCCTCAACTCGGAAGATTAAGGGTGAGATTTCCCCCCTCTAAATAAATAAGTAATACGACATTTACTCTAGGTAGAATTTTTAAAAAACCACAGTGCAGCACTGTAGCCCAAATCAAGCATGGGAGAGAACACAAACCTTTTCTCCCCCTCTTTTTGCCCCATTACCCCCTGACATGAAAAGGAAACATGCCAGCTCTCAGATTTAAAATGTGAGTTTTTCAACTTGTGGTTGAAGCTTACAGAGCAATAAATCATGTGCTTTCCTTACATGGTATCTTGCAAGTGCAGTTAAGACAAGACCACCAGATTTGCCCTCCCATAAGTCAGCGCAACTATTGGACAGCTAGAAAGTTGCTGTTTTTGCTAGTACGTGTCAGATACTGAACCTCTATGCTGGCGGAGTCAGATTTCAATAGTTGTGGTCAGTCTGAGGAAACTGTGATGTGATAAGATAGCGCTTGTGAGGTCATGTGGTTAACAAACACCCAATCTAAAATAGCAGCTTAGTGGACCTTAAGTTAAAATAAATATAGTTCCTCAGCTGTGTGTGCTGTGTTTTGTGCGTTCTTAGACCCAGAAATGCTGTTGGTGCTGAATAACCTAAAATTGAGGATTCAGTAACATTTTTCATAATAGGGTCTCGCTCCATACTTTTTCAACCTCATTCTTTTATCTTAGTGGTGAACATAGGTATGTGGGAACAGCGCAGTGTTGGTGAAACACTACAGAATTCTAGAAAATCAGGTTGTTCATGTTTGTTAATGAGTTTAGCATCCCCCTCAAAAAAGGAGTACTTCACTTTCAGAGCTGATGGTTTCCTTCTCAATAATGTTTATTGCCATGATCTAGTGGAAGAGACGTCTCTTTTGCTGAACCTCTAAAGCACATACAAATGATTTGGGTTGTTTTTTTCATGAAGTCATGAGACATCCTTAAGAGGAGAGATGAAGAAAGAGAGGAAACTACTGAAAAATTATCAAATCAATATACGCATTTAATAACATTGAGAGAAGGGCAGAGAGAAGGGAGTTGGTCATAATCATCCCACTTCAGAGAAATTGATGGAAATGGGCCTGTATTTTGCAGATTTCTAACTTCAGCATTGAGATGTTGTAATGAAATACTGAATGAAGTCTGGACATAATTTTAGCTATGGTTAGATAGGGCTGAGTGGCTTTTTCAGTAGATTATTGGTGTGAAGAGGTCAGGGAAACAAGCAAATGAAAGACAAGTTATGGAAAGGTTTGATTTGGTTTTTTTTTCTTAATTGTTTTCATTTTTCTGTTGTTTTTTCTTGTGATGTGTTGTTTTGTTTTTGTTTAATTTGGTGTTTCTTCTATTTTCTTTTTGTAACCTTAAAACTTCAATAAATACTATTTTTTTAAAAAATAGATTACTGGATGATGCTGACACATAGGTGAACAAAATTTTCATTTTCTTTTCCTGGGCCAGTTATAGACATGAAAGCCATAATCTGTCACCTTAAGCAACCTTTCCTTTCCCAGCTGTTTACTAGAAAAAAAACTTTGATTGAGATCTATAAATAGCCTCAGAGCTATTGATTTAAAATAAACCATGGCACTTGAATAGCTGCCAAGAATTGTAATCCTACATTTAATTTTTGTTGCTGATTTCTATATGTCAACCTAAAAAGGAGAGGGTTTTGTTGCTGTTTAAAGTAACTTCTCTCTCTTTTGAAACGTGTTGCTTGAAAATGGCACCCAAGGGCCAAATTCACCAAAAGTCTTTACAACATACGAGAAAAGTAAAATTTGGCGATGCAATTAAATAGTATGACATGGAAGCCTCTTCTTCTGACTACTTGCTATCTTTTCAATCACGTACTTTCTATTAAGATTTCAAAACTTTTGATTATATGGTAATACTCTGATCAAAAAGTCATGACCTTGCCTGATCAAGTTGTTTCTTTCCTGTTCTGACATGAAAGCTTCTGGTCTCAGTGTGTCGCTAGTTTTGATCTTTGTCATGTAAGCAGTACAGCTGCCCTGCCTTAGCCTCTTGTTTCCTTTCGGCAGTTTTGCTCTTGATAACTGCTAAAAGCTGAAAACCCCAACCGCTACCACCTTGATTTTTTTTTTTAATAGAACAAAGGAAATTTAGAAATTCAATATTAAGTCTTTTACATAACTTTAAATATATAGCCTTCATGTTTCTGTATTCTTGACAACTACATAACCTAGGGAGGTTTGCTGTGACAAAGCTGCTTCATTACAGTGGGCTGTTGCATACATCAAAGTAAACTATGGTCCTGAAAGACCTGCATTGGCTCACAATACATTTCCGAGCACAATTCCAAGTGTTGGTGCTGACCTTGAAAGCCCTAAACGGCCTCGGCCCAGTATACCTGAAGGAGCGTCTTCACCCCCATCGCTCAGCCCAGACACTTAGGTCTATCTCCGAGGGCCTTCTGGCGGTTCCCTCACTGCGACAGGTGAGGTTACAGGGAACCAGGCAGAGGGCCTTCTCGGTAGTGGTGCTTGCCCTGTGGAACACCCTCCCATCAGATGTCAAGGAAATATACCTGACTTTTAGAAGACATATGAAGGCAGCCCTGTTTAGGAAAGCTTTTAATGTTTGATGTTTTATTCTGTTTTAATATTCTGTTGGGAGCTGCCCAGAGTGGCAAGGGAAACCCAGCCAGATGGGTGGGGTATAAATAATAAAATTATTATTATTATTATTATTATTATTATTATTATTATTATTATTATTATTATTATTATTTGTAAGACAAATGTGAACAGGGAGGAACCACTCTGATCCTCAGGCTCACATACTCCATCCCTTTCCTCTCCTCATGTGGTCAGGAGAAGGACTTCAACAACATTAAGCTTCACTTCATCTTAGTTGCCTTGTCCTGTTATCTAGATCATAGAATCAAAGAACTGTAGAATTGGCAAGGACCACGAGGGTCATCTAGTCCAGCCCTCTGCAGTGCAGGAATCTTTTTGCCCAATGTGGGGCTCGAACCACAACACTGAGAATCTCGTGCTGAGATATTTTGAGATCTGGGTTAAAGGTTTAAAACAAAGTCCAGTTGAAAAAAGGCAGCTTCAAAAGCACATTTTTGAAGTTGGCTGGTTTTGAAAGTTACCGGAATTTGTAACAAAATGACACAAAAGGGGACAGGGAAACTGAGGCTTGTGGTTGTCTGCATCTCATGAAACCTTGGTTTAGTGTGACATGTGAACTGTGTTGATATGTTATATACATCAGGGGAACTTGTGCCCCCGCCCTCCCCGTAAGTTGCTGGCTTCCACTTCCTACCATCCCTGCATATGGTGGAAAACACCAATGTGGAGCTAAGAGCAGCTTGAGGGAGAGGAGTTTAGATCAGGGAAACGCAGGAGAAGGAGCTAAATGCTAACACTTCAAAAAAGCAGAGATCTCTAATAATTCTCAGAACCACCACAAAGCTGCAGTTCTGCAAGATTCTTTGAAGGAAGTAATAACTGATAAGATTCTAACCTTTTATATTTGTGGTAATGGAAGTACCGTAATTCTAAAGATCTTACTTTCAAAAAGTGCATGTTTGATATCAAGGCAATACAGCTGGCTTCTTCACGAACTTTGACTTAACAAATGAATTTTGCACTAAATGTTTACAGTTCTACACACACAAGGAAATGACTATAGAAATTAATACTCTATTCCCCCCCCCCCGAAAAATCAATCTGCCCTTGAAATTAAGTTGAGTTGATTCAAGCAAATATCCTTATTTTAAAATGCTACCTTAGTTTGCGCGTTTTTAATCTGGATTATTTAGGAATGTTTTAAACCTCTAAATTTTTCTCTGCTGTCTTTTTCTTTTTGCTTATGCTTGGGCTGACAGTCAGCAACAGGTAAGAGCATGTTATGAGAAAGTTCAAGTGGAATGGATTTGACTACCTTTCTAAGCATGGCTGCTTTGTGTTCTCAAACATAATAATACACAACCTGGTAAATAACAAGTACATAAAGTATAAGTACAGGGAGAGTCTTTTAAAAAAGGCCCCGTGGAACAAGTGTACTCTGTATCCACTGGGCCTCTAAATCAGGTACTTTGAGCCACTAGTCAATTCTGCCACTTTCAACCGTCACCGGAGACTATTAATGATGGGCATTGAAATTTTTGACAACTCCATAAAAGCCATTGAATAGTTGGGACAGTAGCCAGCATGCTATGGTGTCTTATATTTAAATTTGGCAGGATCTCTTGAGAATTTCCATTCCTTAATACTATGCGCTGTGGATCAGCCCCATGTTCTGATACCATGCTTCTTCCATTAAACCAAATTAAAAGGGGCTTGAGTCCACATATCTATTTGGAATGAATAATTCAGATTTATGTCGGTAACAAGAGATTTTCTGCTGCTTTTTAGTATTAACAAGAACGTTCTTCCTTGATTAGCATCCATAGTTCTGTTCCGTCAAAAGAGATAGAAACAGAATGACTTGTTCCGGTTCTGGTTTTGAAAATAGACCCCTCTCCTGCAGTTGGAGCTAAGACCTGGAATGTTCTTCCTTAGTTATAAGCTGGGAAATGGCACCAGCTTTCTGTGTGAATTTCAAACAAGTGGAAGGCGGGTGTCAAAGACTGGAACTAGGGATAAGAACTATTGATTAATTGTCCTCTATCTGGAAGGTCACTGTACTCTTTTGGAATGTGGTGTCTTGCCACTTAGGGTAAACTCATAGCCAACTTTGTTGAGTTGAAGAGAATAGCTTCCTTGTCCGTTTGCTGAACCTCGCTTTATTTTTATTTTTTTAATCTAAAGCCTATGGAACCTTCCTTAATCCTGACCCATACTGAACACTAACCATCTCATTAACTCAAGAGCCCGTCATGGACATGTTGCATCATTGCACGTTTCAGGGAAATTTCAAACCCCTAGTACTACAATAGCAGCATAAGGAGAATCAAAGAACTGTTGAATTGGGAGGAACTACGACAGTCATCTAGTCTAACCCCCTGCAGTGCAGAAATCTCTTGTCAAAGGTAGGGCTCAAACCCACGACCTTGAGATTAAGAGTCTCATGCTCTGCTGACTGAGCTATCCACAGGGATTTTGCTGTTCGTTTGTTCCTTTCGGTTATATTACTGTGCTGTTTTTAAATATTGCAAGGTATTCAGAAAGTGAGTGGGTCACTTTAAGGATCATTTGATGCGAATATGTCTATTTTGAAACCTAAGAAAGCTTCAAAATAAGATGTTGAAATTCATTCTAAGGTGGCTGGCTTATTCATGCTTAGAGTTGAGAAATGTCCCAAGCGGTGTCTTTCTGTCTCTCTCCCTCTTTTTGTCATAATGCAGAACCAGAAGGAGGAATTCTACAGCTCTTCTTGTGAATCAGGTTTAGAGAGGGCTCCTAGTTCTGTCAGACACCATTGCCAGCTGTAGTGGACTGTCCCACAAAGTGTCGCTTGCGAAATTTTCGTGAAAACTCATAGCTCAATACGTGGCTTCAGCTTGAGTCAGCCACTGTGCATAAACTTCATGCAAAGCAGCCATGGCAATTTCAGTTTGTATAAGGGCTTAACTCAGGACCGGGGGAACTTGTGGCCTGGGGGCTGCACATGAACCACAGCTTAATTTCAAAGTTGGAAGAGAAGGGGAAAGTGGGAAAAGGGAAATACCGTATTTTTTGCTCTATAAGACTCACTTTTTCCCTCCGAAAAAGTAAGGGGAAATGTGTGTGCGTCTTATGGAGCGAATGCAGGCTGCGCAGCTACCCCAGAAGCCAGAACAGCAAGAGGGATTGCTGATTTCACTGTGCAACGATCCCTCTTGCTGTTCTGGCTTCTGAGATTCAGAATATTTTTTTTTCTTGTTTTCCTCCTCCAAAAACTAGGTGCGTCTTGTGGTCTGGTGCATCTTATAGAGCGAAAAATACGGTACAATGCCAAACATCTGCCTTTTGCCTTGCCCACCTCCAGCATGCCCCCCAACAAAGTACCCCCACAAAAACACACCCCTCAGCAGAAAAAAGGTTCCCCGACCCTGTATAAACATATTGATTTCAATTCAGCAGTCCCTCTCTTTACAGTGTAGCATCTTACTTAAGGTGTTCTGCATGTAGGAACTGAGCATGTCACCCTTTGGCTTGAAATCTAGGTTGTTCCATTTGCAGTTATTGAAATGTATAGATCACTGTACTAACAAAGCACTTATTCAACAAGCTGGCGAAATGGCTTTCGAAATCTCTGGAATGCATCTTTTCCTCAGTCAATGTCTCCCCCCCCCCCATTTTTTTTTTTAAATAGCAAGAGTATTTGCTCTCTGTTTCTAACCATTACACTGTAAATTCTAAGAATGGGCACCAGGAGTAGAATTTAATTGTCCGGTCAATGTGAACAGAAGATGGTGCATTTAACATGAATTTTAAGTAAATTTGGCTGTGTTTATGTACTCTGCTGATTATCAAATGCTATAGTGAACTAAAGATGTATTGAAGGTGACGGTGGAGTAAAAGTGTGACTTCACTAGTGAAAGCTTGCTGTGCTTGTGTTCTGTTTTTTTTACAGTGGTGCCCCGCAAGACGAACGCCTCGCAAGACGGAAAACCCGCTAGACGAAAGGGTTTTCCGTTTTGGAGGCGCTTCGCAAAACGAATTTCCTTATGGGGTTGCTTCGCAAGACGAAAAAATCTTGCGTCCCCCCGCGGGGTTTTTTCGCCCTTTTCTTAAGCTGCTAAGCCGCTTATCAGCTGTTCCACTGATAAGCCGCTTAACAGCTGATCGCTGGAAGCCGCTTGACAGCTGAAGCGCTAATCCGCTAAGATGTCAATGGGCTTGCTTCGCAAGACGAAAAAACCGCTAGACGAAGAGAATCGCGGAACGAATTCTTTTCGTCTAGCGAGGCACCACTGTATTTTCTCTAAGGGGAAAGTACTTCTTTACTATAACACATTCTTTTCTGATCTTTGGCCTTTGCACCATGTCGAATCCCAGATTTCCCACCCCCAGCCTCATGCCGTGTAATGCTGTCTAGGAAGCATCCCCCTCTGCCACCAAAAACTAGAGGATTGGGGTACTTTCCTGAACAGTGGGAGGAAGTATTGCTGGGGGTCACAGGGGGAATTGGCAAAAATCACCTCCTATCTTCAGTCAGCAGGAACCTCTGAACGCAGCTCATGAAAGGAGGGACAACTTGGGATCATTATATGTGCATACACACATTTGTTTTTGTTTCTGGTGAGGGTGAGCAGTGATTTTGTGTACACTCAAATGCTACTCCTGTCCTTATAACTTGCGGATGTACTTTAAGATATAAATGTTGAGTTGAATATGGGCATATTCTCCTTTCTTGAGCTGAAATGATAGGCCTGTCGGCTAATGCTTGTATGTGTCTGTCCTTTCTTTTTACAGATCAGATGCCTAAAAGGCAAAAAGCCCTTCCCAGGCCCACACACCTTTGATGGGATTCATATTGTGAACCATTTGATAGGAGATGATGAGTCCTTGCATTCGTCCGACGAAGACTTTATATCAAACCACGTTCAGGAGTCTGGGGTCCATTTTCACTTGCACAGGAGGACTGGTCCGATGGACTTGACTCCAGCCGCGGCAAACAGTAGTGACAGTGATACTGAAAACACTGAAACATCAGACACCATCGTTCAGAAGGAAAATAACCAAAAAAGAGTGGAGTCTTACTCTACTACTGTGTAATCACTGTGAATGGTATTGGCCTTCATTCTCTAGGAGCTTATTCCACAGTCAAGAGGACTATCTTAAAGTTCTTGGACTTGATTGGCTCTTACATCTTCTCTGACGCGTGATGTGTTGCACCTTACTATTGGCCTCTGTATTTGCCAAATCTTTTATCTCCAACTTGTTGTTGCCATAGAGTAGGACTGGGAAGAGGTTGGACGGATGACAACTCTAACAGTATTAATATTTCCCGTATGCTTCTCATGCTAGAAAATGCACACTCACAACTTCTTCCCACTCAAGGACCATACTACAGTTTGTAAACATGGGAAGTCCTTAGTTTTCAAAGGAAAAGTGTACTTGTGCAATATTTAATGCTCTGTGAACAAATGTGTTCTTTTTACATAAACTGTTTGTGATCACAATGGATGTATCAGATACGACATTTATCTGGTTGAGTGTCTTATTTTTAATTAACATAACCTCTATTATTGGAAACCACCAAAGTTTCCAATCTAAAGCCTTTACTTGTGCTATTTTATATAATAATTAATGGTCACACTTCGTTCTAAAGGATTAAAGAAAACCTTTTATTAACCGTTCTGTGCATCTGCTTTTGATGTGTTGCTAATGGACCTGATCAGAGTATGTTAACTACAAATAATGTCTATTTTGTATATATTTATATATCCTTGGCCCTGCATAAAAATGTACATTGAATTTTGTATGGGAAGTGTAAATGTTACCATATGACTGGTCTCAGCATTTTAAAAGGAAATGAAATTCTGTTTAAACCAAGTAAAACTGGAAAATGTTTATGAGGAAAATGGCAAAAACACTAATTTTAGTTTTAAGACCTCTGCTTACCAAATGACCCACAGGTTCATGCCCTACTGAAATGTGTTCCAAATGACACTATTGACTGAAATTTTAACTTTGTGTATATGTAACTATATAATAAATTTTTTTTCATGATTTAATAGATGCTAAACTGTTACTTGTTCAAGTGTTTCTCAAAATACAGTATCGGTTACTACATTTAATTAAAACAGCTCAACATTATTACCCTTTACTACATAACAATAAAATCAAGGGAAAAAATACAATAGTACAAAACATACAAAAATGTTTACTAACTGGAAAATACACTTAGGAGATATATGACAATTATGAATAAGAGAAGGAAAAGATTACTTTTGTTTATATGCTGCTTTCAGTTTCTCTGTCTGAAGCTCAGTAATCAGGAGAATGAATTTTATGCCACAGATGCTCTGCAGAGTGAGTACAAGGAAGAGAGAAACCTGGGACTGTTTCTTAACAAAGTTCTTAACCTTAGGTACTATTTCTGGGTTAGCGGAGTCTGTAACCTGAAGCGTCTGTAACCCGAGGTACCACTGTACCCTGATTTTAATTATATGCATTCAGAAGTTCAACTGAATTCAGTAAATTTTACTTCTTAGCAAAAGTGCTTAGGAGGAAGCCCCTCTAAATTAAATAAAATAAATAAATTTCTGAATGGTATCTTTTGATTGCTTTAGTTCAAAGGGTCAAAGTTCTTAATTTACTAACACTGTACTCCTATGCATGTCTACTTGGGAATAAGTCCCAACTGAGTTCAGTTGGGTTTTCTTTCAGGTAAGCATACACAGGATTGCTGCCCAAACAATGAAACCCAATCAGTTGCAAATTGCAGGGGAAGAAATAGGTTTGTCTGGAAGGCCTGCTCATATAAATAGATGGTATCCAGGAAATTCTTAAACAACCTTATGAGCTGCTCTAACTTTCAGTTTTTTTGCTTTCGCTATTTTTATCAGCGTACAGGAATCATTGAACTGCATTTCTCCGAACAAGTGTTGATGTTTCACTGGACTGTGGGGCGAATGTCGCCCCCATTCAGATGTAAAACGATGCCGTTTCCCAAAAGCAAAAAATAGTTTTTGAGTTCTGTGTCTAGTTTTCTTTGTAGATTGCATCTGCTTTACCTTCCCCAGAGGGAATCCAAATATAAGCAGCTGACAACCTCTGCACCTGGTGCTGGGCAGCTGAGGTTGCCTAGAAAATATCTGCCTGTCTATCGTTAGAGCACCAGCTGCAGGTCTCTGCAAAAGCAAAGCTCTTCAGTCGGTGGCATGAGAAATTCAGTTGAAAGTTGGCCATAAAACACATTAAACAGTGAAGTGCAATGATCTTGCAGTAACTGCCATATTGCACAGGTGCTTGTGAGGGAGACTGAGCGACAGGCTGTATCTCGGAGTTTGCTTTTACGTGGAAGTAAATGTGCACCCGGAGCGTGCCCACTTTTGTATTAAGCTGCAATACGTTCAAAACAGTAGGGGGAGATGCTTAACTCCCATTTCCCCTGTCAAATATGCCACATGTCCAGCTTTTCGCCCCACAGAAGAAGAGAGAGATTTCCCCCACCCTCGAGGGAAAAATAAATTTTGCAGGGGGTGGATTTTTATCAGAAAAAAGGGCACCCAGGAAAGCTAAGCACCTGCTTGCCTGTACAAACCTCCGCTCTCAATTGCCGCTTCCCAGAACCAGTTTGGGTAAATGCAGGCACACATTGGAAGGGGTGACGATGGAAACATCCTCATAACAAGGGAGCACCATGTGTGGTGTTTGGCCCAGAAAATGAATGGATTCAGGAGGACAAACAGTATTAGGGTGGCTTTGAATGCATATTTTAAGGACAGAACCAGACCACGTATGGAACTCAAGGCTGCCACCCGAAATGAAAAACTTGTCTCAAGAGGTCCCTCCCATGCTCCACAGTATATCACAAAGTTTACCCTCCGCCCTGCAGTCAGTCATTATATGATGTATTCGCTTGTCCCTGTTGGCATCAACCAGTGAAGTCAGGCAGAGATGCATTGTGTGTTGATGTCAAGGCACTATGGCTGAGTACATGCCATGCATTTAAAGCACTTTACTTCCCTCAAAGAATTCTGGGAACTGTAGTAGACCCCTAATAAAGATACAATTTCCAGAATCCTTAACAAACTACTATTCCCATGATTCTTATTTTTTGGGGGGACAGTAATGCACTTCAAATATGGTTTAAATGCATGCTGTATTTGCATGTTGTATTATGCATCCTGGAGTAGAAGGCAATAACTGAACACAGAGCTTCCATTCTCTACAGCAGATCCATGTTTTTAGTAAAAGCTAGCTCTGCCCTCATGATCAAGCCCATAAGTGTGTGTGTGTGTGTGTGTGTGTGTGTGTGTGATGCTTGCTCTGTGTCTGTTTCCTCAATTAGGTTTTAAGCCAGAGGCAAGGCTCTCCAGATGTTGCTGGAACAGTTCCCACCAGCTCAATCCAGCACAGCCAATAATCAGGGATGGAGAAGTCCACCAATCTCTGGAGGGCCACAAGTTCCCCATCCGTGGTTTAAACTCTCTCCCTTTCTCCCTCTCTCTGCTTCATATGGCCACAGAGAACTGTCTCCGGCAAGTTAAATCGTCACACAGAGCTGCCCACACTCTGCAGAGATCAAGGAGCTAGAAGAGTTCTAATTAGAAGAGTTGTCAGTAGTGACAACTGCAGTGCCACATTGTTGTTGTTGTTTAGTCGTGTCCGACTCTTCGTGACCCCATGGACCAGGACACGCCAGGCACTTCTGTCTTCCACTGCCTCCCGCAGTTTAGTCATGCTGGTAGCTTTGAGAACACTGTCCAACCATCTCGTCCTCTGTCGTCCCCTTCTCCTTGTGCCCTCCATCTTTCCCTACATCAGGGTCTTCTCATGAGGTGGCCAAAGTATTGGAGCCTCAGCTTCAGGATCTGTCCTTCCAGTGAGCACTCAGGGCTGATTTCCTTAAGAATGGATCGGTTTTATCTGCTTGGAGTCCATGGGACTCTCAAGAGTCTCCTCCAGCACCATAATTCAAAAGCATCAATTCTTCGGCGATCAGCCTTCTTTATGGTCCAGCTCTCACTTCCCACTTTAGGTGGGAATTAGGGGAACTTTAGTGCCACATTGGGGTTCATTTTATGCTTCGTTTAGAAGCTGGGGCAAAAACATCCAAAGTTCTTTCTACGTCATCTGATTACAGAAGTGAATAAAAATACTGTCAGTGGCGTAGCGTGGGTTGTCAGCACCCGGGGCAAGGCAAGTAATTTGCGCCCCCTAACCTGTGGATTTGCGCCCCCTAACCCGTGGATTTGCGCCCCCTAACCCTAACCCCCAGATGTTGCGCCCGGTGAGGCCGGCCCCCCCTGCACCCCCCACGCTACGCCACTGAATACTGTTGCTCTTATAACACTAACGTGCTCCTTGTAACTGTGGAATCAGATCTGGAGACACGGGCCAGGCCCAAAGTATTTGCTTGGGTGCGCACAACGGGCACTGCAGAATGTCTTTGTGTTTGAACGGCTGACATATCTCTCCCCATCAAACCATGCCATACTCTAAACCACTTTGAAATCCCCCTTGGTTTCACAATAGCTAGACGTGCAGCCTGGAGGTCAGGCAACAGAGGCCAGGCATTTCTAGGGATCAGACAGCTCATTTTGTGATTCTTTCAATCCTACCCACAAATTGGTAAGACTGGTAAGATTAGTGTCTGCTTGCTGGGTATGTGTTGCCCTGATCTTGTTCCAGATAATGAAAAGCAAAACTCTTACTGTATTTGGAGTGATTCAAAAACGGCATCCGGATAGATAATGGTTATGAAACCTGCTAATCAAATGATCGGTTGTGCCATACATCCCATAATAGAAACTAGGAAACCTTAGAGATAAGTAAGTTGCAGTGACTTTACTTTTCAGCGCCTGCAAAGTGCCAAATGCTGTCTATAAATCGCACTGGTGCAAAAAGCCTTTTTTCCAGCATGCTTCTCCTGTTAGCTACAGACAGGCATTAAGAGTAGCCAATCAGGAAGAAATAAGGTAGTTTACTGCCAAAACTTAACACCTTGGTCCTCTTTGCATTATCTAATTTAGCAGTGGAGGCAAACAAATACTGACTTAGTGGAAATGTTAGAATGAGATATTCTGTCAAGAGCGGAAGTGACTACGACTGCAACCTTATACACATTTACCTGGGGCTTACTTCTGAGTAGACATGCATAGGACTGCAGGTTACCCAACTATTTCTTCAACGCTTGTGTCTACATAACTGCTGCATGCTATTCATGAAGAATAAGCCTGTCAATGGCTTTTAGTTATAATAGTTAAAGTTTTAGTTTTTGTTGATTTTTTGACATTTGTATCCCAGCTTTCGTCTATCATTGTACCCAAGGTGGCATGTATTGTGGCACCAAGTTTAGAAAGGTGGTAGCCCCTCATATTTCTTCAAACCATACTCAGTCTGGCACTCCCTATTTTCAGAATGAAGCCTCCCATCTATCCCTGAGTACCAGATGCTCAGATTGAGCATAGCATGGCTATTCCATCTTGTCCCATTTGTGAGCTTTTGGGTGACCTAAATGGTCTGATTCAGCAAGCCAGTTATTATACGTCAAATGCTGAGAAGGCAACTCCTTCAGTCAGAAATAGTGGAAATGTACCCATTTTCTCTTTCGGTATGTGGTTCTGTTTTTCAAAACTCTGTGGATCCTAAGAAGGCAAAACCTGTTGACAGTTTCAGAACTATCATCACCTAAGGACTGCAGCTGTGCCCGCTCAGACTCTCGTGAAAGAGCTGAAATGTCATACTATGGTAAGCAGAATAGGCAAGCACACAGACTTCCCTACAACCATGAAACCCGGAGACCTTCACTTTATTAATCTAATTTATTGGCGATGAATAAATGAATTTATGTAAGGCTCGCAGTTGGCCAAAAACATTGCCCAACCAAACAAAGATCTGGTGTTGCTCCAAACACTTTTAAATGCAACACTTTATGTTGCCTTTTTCTGTGACCCAGTTCTAGAATTCTCTGTCTCTGCAAACACTTTCTAGCACTGTCATAATAAACTCAGGCACTTATGTCTGTTCTAAGAACCCTAGAATGTGGCCATGGTTTCAACCAGGACTCTATAAACAGATTTAACAGATCTTTCGCATTGCAGGCACAAGTCTAAGGGTCTACCTTGGCGAGATATTCATTTCATCAACTGGTAGGTTTGTGGGAAAACAAACAGAATCCCATCTTCTTTCACCCCTCCTCAAAATGCTATCTTTCTACAGCAGTTTCCATCAACCTGGTATCCTCCAGTTGTTTCCAACTCCCATCAACTGTTCTGCCTAAGGCTGATGGGAGTTGTAATTCAAAGCATCTGGAGGGCACCGGGTTGATAAAGGTCGTTCTGCGGTCTATAAAGTATCCCATGAATTCCACAGCCACGTTTTCTGAAAAGGGACAGCTAAATATTTCTGTATGTTCCCCAACTTGTGAGATCTCTGGAGGTGTATCCAGAATGCAGTGAACTTAAAGGTAAAGGTAAAGGGACCTCTGACCATTAGGTCCAGTCGTGGCTGACTCTGGGGTTGCGGCCCTCATCTCGCTTTATTGGCTGAGGGAGCAGGCATACAGCTTCCAGGTGATGTGGCCAGCATGACTAAGCCGCTTCTGGCAAACCAGAGCAGCGCACAGAAACGCCGTTTACCTACCCGCCGGAGTGGTACCTATTTATCTACTTGCACTTCGTGCTTTCGAACTGCTAGGTTGGCAGGAGCAGGGACTGAGCAACGGGAGCTCACCCCATCGCGGGGATTCGAACCACCATCCTTCTGATCGGCAAGTCCTAGGCTCTGTGGTTTAACCCACAGCGCCACCCATGTCCCTGGCACAGTAACATTTGCATGCTGCTAACTACATGAACCAGCGAGACCGCTGACTACTTGTACTGTGTTGTGTGATTGGGTGTAAAGGGCCAATTAGAATGGGGGTAACTATCAGGAATGTATTGGAAGTTATAGTAAGGTTATCAGATTTTTTTCAATGAATCCGGGGACACTTTTCAACTTCTTACTAATCAGATGAATTTTGTCAGGAGACAGATTTGAAAATCTGGGGACTGTCCCCAGGAAACGGGGACATCTGGTAACCTTAAGTTATAGATACAAAGGACTTCAGGAAAAGGCTCTGTATATACTACGTTTAAGGGAAGCTGAGCAGCGCAGAAGGAGACAGAACGTGTAGCTCTCTAGATGTTGTTAGACTCCAATTCCCATCAGCCACAGCCAGCATAGCTGTTGTCCAACATCAGGAGAGCTACAGGTTCCCCATTCTTATTGACTTTAGACTCCATACACAGGATTGGCTTCAGTCCATTTCTATGAACCAGCAATTACCTTGAAACGGACATTACAAAACACCTGTCACAAAATAGCTGCAGAGTTACTTTAGCAGCTTGCTTTGACTGTACAAACAGTAACTTGATTTATTTTTTGTTTAAAAAGCGTTAGCTGATTGTGGATACCATAGCAATGATATCTGAACTAATTTCCCACCTGGCCCACTCTTCTTGCATTTAAAGTGACTGGCAATTGAAGTTTTTTTTTACAACAACAGCAGCAGCAACACCACAAACAAGCAAGCAAAACCTAGCTTTAAGTGAAATACCGCCATATAATATGATGCCTGGAGCAATCATAGGAAATAGTCTTACACTGTCAGGCCGTAGGTCCATCGAGCCCAGAGCTTCCCAAACTGTGTTGCGACACGTTTGTGTGTCGGCTGCAGTGTGTGGGTGTGTTGTGCAAACGCTCCCCGCTCTCTGCCTGGGGCTGGAAAGGGGTTAGTTTAAGCTCTGGTTTGCTAGTAAAACTGAATTACTTTGTCACGAAATGATGAATGTCTAAAAAGTGTGTGTCACCAACATGAAAAGTTTGGAAAGCTCTGATCTAGCCCCTGATCGTCACCAGGCACCAGTTTTCCAGGGTGTCCTGCAAAGGACTTCCCCATCAACTGCCATCTGATTTTTGTTCACTAGAGATGCTGAAGGTTACAGCTGGGATTTCCTGCATGTACTCTACTGACTGAGCCATGACCCTTCTCTGCACTCCTGAATGCTGCTTACATGTTCATATTTCTGAATTTATTTTCTAGCCTTAGGTGGGGCAGACTAATCTCCCTGTAATGATCTGGAACACCTTTCAGAAGGAAGCAAATGCCCTTGGAAATTCTTAACCAATTGCCTGCTCACTGAGTGAGGTGAGCTGGGACCTGTGAACAGTTTGCTAAATGGTGCTACAGCACTTGTCCATAACTATGTGCAGAAGGACCTCCTATGAATAAGATAATGGCAACACTTCACAGGATTATAAAGCATGCTGGCTGTACCTTAAGTGCTATTTACAATACTAAGCTTAAAGATACTTTGAATGTATATCTGATTATTATTCTAAATCCTCATATCCTTTTGTCCCTTCCCCAACTTGTCAGAGTGAGTTTCCAAAGAACAAAAATGTTGCTATTAGTAAGTTGCTCAAATGTGATCCTGGAACGTCTTTGCTTAGGGCTACTGCCACCTTCTGGGGCCTGTTCATGTGAACTCTATAAAACATGCATAAATTCAGCAGGTACAGATTTCCCTGGCATTGTGGGGGCGGGGTGTATGTGTTAATGATGGATGAGGCTTCACCTGTTGGTTTTCTTCCTGTATTAGGATGGGAGCATAGCCTGATGGGAAAGTACATGCATTGCATACAGAAAATATATGGTTCAAGTCTCAATCTCTCCAGTTAGGAGGGCAGAGAAAACAATCAAAAAGACTTTTGCTTGAGACCCAGGAAAGTTGCTGGAAATCAGCATAATAGACAGACAAGAGTTGTGCTTTTGTCTGATTTCATAAGCTCTGTTTGAACTCGTTTTTCTGTACTTTTCCATTTTTGTGTTACAGTGGTACCTCGGGTTAAGAACTTAATTCGTTCTGGAGGTCCGTTCTTAACCTGAAACTATTCTTAACCTAAGACACCGCTTTAGCTAATGGGGCCTCCCACTGCCGCTGTGCCGCCGCCGCTGCTGCACAATTTCTGTTCTCATCCTGAAGCAAAGTTCTTAACTCGAGGTACTATTTCTGGGTTAGCGGAGTCTGTAACCTGAAGCGCCTGTAACCTGAAGTGTCTGTAACCCAAGGTACCACTGTATTTTTACCCTTGCTTTCCCTGCCTCAGATCATATGATGAAGGGTGGACGAGACGTATATAAGTATACTGTGCTATGGAATACACTAAGCTACGTGATAAATTTAAAATGCATTTTAATTTTTTAAAACAAAAAAATCCCCATATTGTACATTCACTTCCCACAACCCCACAGGTTATCTTTTTAAATAGTAAAAAATTAAGTCTCACCTAGTGTAAGTCGGAAACAGGGAATCTGTTGCTAAGCTTGGGCTCTCACAATGCCAGCAAGCATGACCAATGGTCAGGGTGGGAGTTGTAGTCACTTCCTAGGATTGTAGAGCTACCCAAGGGTTGCTGCCATGCCTAGAGTTTATTTGCACTGAGGAATGAAAAGGGGGGAACGTCACCTCTTGGATGTCTGCCTGTCACCTACTTGTTAAACATCATAGAGTCCCTGTCCAGCAATGGTGCTCTAAAGAATTTGGGGAAAACCTTGTCCTTTTTCCCCTTCCCTTTCTGTTGTCGGGGGGCCGGGGGGCTGTCCGAAGGCCTCCTCCCTCCTCTGGGTGGAAGCCATTTGAGTGCTGCAAATGGAAATGTTTTTTGTGTGTGTGCATGTGTGTGTGTCTAGTTTTTTTTTTTTCCTGTGAACTCTGTGGTTTCTGAGCCCTCTTTCTAATTTTACAGGCGGTGTGATTTCATGCATGGAGTTAACCAAAGCTTTGCTAAAAACAGGGGTAGTCATAACGATACAGTCACGGCTATGTGTTATGCACACACACACACACACAAAGAGAGAGGCTGCCAGTCCCTTCTCTTCTGTCTCCAGAGCCTTGCTGACTTTGGCTGGGCTCCACAGACCACAGGCACCTTTGGAGATTTTGCAAATTGTGTCCCCGCAACACCACTAGGCCCCAGAAAGGAAGGAGAGAAAGGAGGGCAGAGAGGCTTTTCTAGGACGTGGTTTTGCTTTCTGCAGGGACTCGCTCCCCCCACCCTCCTCCAGTGGACAAGAATCCCTCCATAGAGGGAAGGAAAAATCCTCCCACCATCTCTTCCAAATTTATGCATTACCTAAGTTCCCAGGGGAAATGAGCAAGCCTGGAGGGGCAGGGTGGGTGCCGAAGTATTTCCAGCCATGTTTATCCCCACAAAAGTTTCCACAACAAGCTATTAGGAGGCCAGGAAACGGCCGCAAGCACCCTGCAGCCTGTCACCTTTGTGCAGGCGGATAATCAACAGGTGAAGCTCTCGCCACCAGCACCCTCCAGAAAGCAGCTGCGCCCATATAATGTCTGCCTGCCCTGCCACCATTGAAGGAGCAGGAGTTATTAGTTATTAGTTCTGTCCCACTTCTCCAAGGAGCTCGGAATAATGGTTGCCATATTTCAAAAAGGACACCCCAAAAGTTGTTGAGTTTTTGTTTTTTTTTAAGAAGCCAGCAGAAACTCTAAAGTGCAGAGGCAGAGATCAAGGAGAAAACATACATGTTTTTAAGAGGTGTTTGAAGTCCAATGACCATGTTGCCACCAAGTGACAATCCCTTGGCTGGTTAGTGGTGACTCCTTGGAAAGTCTTGAAAGATTGCTGGGTCTGTGCAGGGGAAGACAGCCTGCTAGTTATTTTGAAGTAAGCTAGTTATAAGGGGAGCAGGCTCTCAGGTTGTGCACACACCATACATTTAAAGGCACTTGACTTCCCCCAAATAATCCTGGGAACTGTGTTTTGTTAATGGCGCTGGGAAATGTAGCTGTGTGAGGGGTAAACTACGGTTCCCAAGATTCTTGGGAGGATTATATGCTTTAAATGTGTTATAACAAAGTGCCTCAGTCTTGGTAGGTGCAAAAAAATGCCTGTTTTAACCCCTACCACCAAGTAGCCAAATATTTGGGGAGAAGGGGAGATACCACGAGAGCCAGGTGGTGTAGTGGTTGAGAGCGGTAGTCTTGTAATCTGGGGAACCGGATTCGCTTCCCCACTCCTCCACATGCAGCTGCTGGGTGACCTTGGGCCAGTCACACTTCTCTGAAGTCTCTCAGCCCCACTCACCTCACAGAGTGTTTGTTGTGGGGGAGGAAGGGAAAGGAGAATGTTAGCCGCTTTGAGACTCCTTAAAGGGAGTGAAAGGCGGGATATCAAATCCAAACTCTTCTTCTTCTTCTTCTTCATCTTCCCACATATCTGGGAAGAGGGTTTTATTATGGAAAAACTGATTTCAAGTAGGCTTCAGTGCCAGTGCTGCTTCTTTCAAAAGCCAGCTGTACCAATTACAGGTGCAGGGTTGCCATATTTCAAGAAGTAAAGATCGGGAGACAATAATTGTTGAGCTTTTTGGGGGGATTTGCAAAAAAAAAAAAAGGCAAAGAGTGATACTCAAACACACACTTCCTTGTTCTTTTGTCCACCCAGGCACTAATTTCGCTGCTCAATTTCACGTCCGTGAAATTCCAGATGTATGGCAACCCTAAAATCGGGGTTCCCCCTCCTGCATTTATGACCCCTGCAAAACCTACATTGGTGAGGAGGTGTGATTTCAGACACCTCTGCTTTGAACTATTTTCCAGTGACATTTTGCTAGAGTGCACAGGGGTTTTTCCCTTCTCTCCAGCCCAGTGGCGTAGCGTGGGTTGTCAGCACCCGGGGCAAGGCAAGTAATTTGCACCCCCTAACCCGTGGATTTGCGCCCCCTAACCCTAACCCCCAGATGTTGCACCCGGTGTGGCCGGGCCCCCCTGCACCCCCCACGCTACGCCACTGCTCCAGCCCACATCAGTAATGTGTTACATGTGAATGCATATGGTTTTAGAGAGGCGAAAAGGTGCTATCAATCTCATGGGTGTGGGGGGAAATATTGAGAGAACAATGATCCTTTCCTGGTGGGGGAATGACACCACTACCTATTACTGCCTAGTAGTATAAGGCTGATGGATGCGGGTGGTGCTGTGGGTTAAACTACAGAGCCTAGGGCTTGCAAATGCAGGGTGAGGGCTGGGATCAAGAGGCCTGGTTAGTAGCTTCTGCGTCCAGAGCAGGGCCTGTACAAGACTTGAGTCTTAATTCAGCATCCGCCACCTGAGGCAATTGCCTCATTCTGCCTAATGGTAGGGCTGGCTCTATAACAAAGATTAAACTAAAACATAAATAAATCAGAAACCTGTGTAATGTGAGAGGACTTTGCCATGGTGAATGTAGTTTGAACTGGGTTTTGTTCCCTTACACAAAAATATGTGGAAAGGATTTGTTGAGGGAAGGAAGTTTGAAATTCACCAATGTATAGGTTCATTTCAGTATCACACACTGTTCTTTGCTGTGCCAATTGGTTGGAAGAAGGCATTTGACTTGATGCAGGAAGAATGCTGTGTAACTTGAAAGTCTGCATATTTATCCATTCACAGAAGTTTGGCCACTCAGGCTGCTCCTACTAGGGAGTAAGCCAATTCAGTTCAGTGGGACTTATTTCAAAGTAAGCACGTCTAGGACTGTGCTGTAAAAGAGATGGAAAATTAATCACTCCCGCCCACTTAGAATTTTCTGTCTTACAAGGGCCAGCTATCTGGGCCAGCCCTACTGTTAGGCAGGCAGAGTGGTTGGCTTGCCTGAGATATCAGAGATTGCAGTACTGTTAAAGGCAGTGAGTCATCAGTGATTTACAGTGCAATCCAACCATGTTTACTCAGAATTAAGTTCTATAGAATTAAATGGGGCTTCCTCCCAAGTATATAGGGATAGGATTGCAGCCTTAGTTTGTACATATGGGTTGTATCTTAGGAAGTTGTACTCAAGAGTAGACCCATTGCTAAGAGTAGGCCCATTAATTTAAAGGGTCTGCTCTAATTTAGTTCAAGGCTTACATTTATCACAATGATCTTAGGTTATCTTTGATCTATACACAAAACATTGCCATTATATGAAGACGAAGAGTGGCAAGCAACTAAGATTTACCCAGAGCATAACCAATTGAAATTAATGAATGTGACTAAGTTAGGCCTGTTAATGTCTACGGGTCTACTCTGAGCAACACATAGCTACCACCCAAAATAAACAGGGTAAAATTAAATGTTGAAGGGTACTGTGTCCTGTGTTAAGGGACACGGGTGGCGCTGTGGGTTAAACCACAGAGCCTAGGACTTGTCAATCAGAAGGTCGGTGGTTCGAATCCCCGTGACGGGGTGAGCTCCCGTTGCTCAGTCCCTGCTCCTGCCAACCCAGCAGTTCGAAAGCATGTCAAAGTGCAAGTAGATAAATAGGTACCGCTCCAGCGGGAAGGTAAATGGCATTTCCGTGTGCTGCTCTGGTTCACCAGAAGCGGCTTAGTCATGCTGGCCACATGACCCGGAAGCTGTACGCTGGCTCCCTCGGCCAATAAAGCGAAATGAGCGCCGCAACCCCAGAGTCGGCCATGACTGGACCTAATGGTCAGGGGTCCCCTTACCTTTACCTTTACTGTGTCCTGTATTTTTTCGACCCTGATTGGATCTGCAGCCCTTCCTGCTAGTGGAAACCAGATCCTGAGGGGTAGAAGAATAGGGGAGCCAAATGAACAGCAGAACCCATCATGGCCACTTTGGTCCTGAGCCCTGGCTGACTCGACACACCTATGTAGCAGGGCTACCGTAAAGGCCAGAAAGGAACGAGTGAGCTGGCTGAGCTGATTTGTTTTATTGTCATTTTATTTATGTTTTGGGTCGCCTTTTAGAGAGAAAAGGAGGAGGAGGTGAAGAAGAAAAGCAAGATTTTGGTGGTATTGCAGCAGCAGCAGGCTCACTAACGCTCAGGAAGTGGAATTTGTGGTTTCAGGGGCTGAGCTCAGAAGGGGTGTTTAGAAAGAAAAGGTCCAGCGCAAGACACCGATTCTTCAGAGACGACGACGAGGAGGAGGAAGAGGGGGCTGTGTATTGAAGGTCCCCGAGGAGAAGCAAGAGGCAGGCAGCAACCGTCTCCTTCCACCGCCTTTCTCCATGGTAAGTGAAGCGCTTCTTCTTCTTCTTCTCCTTCTCCTTCTCCTTCTCCTTCTCCTTCTCCTCCTCCTTCTCACCACTCACCTTCTCCGCCTTCTTCTGAACCCGGGAAAGTGGGCTGAAGGACTCGCGCACCCAGATTTCCGTCCATCGGAGGGCGGCTCGGTTCTCCGCGCCACCCACTCGTGTTTGCGTCGCTGCATTCTTTACGCACGTGTGAGCGGGGGAAACGGACTCTGCTTCTTCCCGGAAGTGGAGACATCATCACCCCCACCCCCCAAAAAAGGGCTCGTAAACTCAGCCTCGGCGCCTGTTTTGCTTGCAGCCTAGGAACTTGGTGGCTGTTAGTTCCTGAACAAGTGCAGAGTGTGTGGCTCCCATTCCGCACTCCGCCTCTCCACCCCCCTGTTCTTGTACGATCACAATCGGCTCTGGGATATGATAGGCTCCTCAGAAGGAGTGTTTTTTCCAGGGCAAGCTTCAGGCCTGACCCTTCTCATCGAAGAAGGAAGGTAAATTAGTGGATGGGTGCAGAGCAGAGAGAGAGAGAGACTCCTGGGCGCTTCGCCACTACTGCCGCTCTCTCCACTGGTTTCTTTGTCTTTCTGGGTTTGTTTGGGAGGGGTGGGGCAGGGTCTGGGTGGGGCAGAGGCAGGTAGGGCTGCGAGAGGAGCCCCATCTGGGATCCCGGGCAACGCCGAGCTAGCAAGAGGAAGCTTCCTATATCCAAGCAGGCTTTTTTGCAGTTCGGAAAGGCAGCAAACTCTGCCAGTCATGGAATCATGGAAGTCGTGTAGACTTGGAAGGGACCACGAGGGTCATTCAGATCTAGCACCCAGACTTCAAATCCCACCGGATAAGGCTCCCGATGAAGGAGTTGCCTTCCTGGATTCTAAAACCCTAAAGTGGTTGGAAGCTCCAACAGCACCCTACGCTTGCAAGGTGGAGGGAACGGTGCTCGGGCCACGTGCCATCCGACCCATCATACATACACCTCCCACTGGCCACACGTTACAGGCAAACGCGTGCCACCGCCCCCAGATGCGCGTCTTCCAGGGTCTTTTCTTTCGCAAGCAGCCCTAGGCTTGCCTTACTCCGAAGAAAGTCCCAGGTCACTGTGTAAGGGGACTGTGAAGCCTGTGTATATTTAAGAAAAATAGGGAGGAATGGTGGTGGGTTTTTGTTTTGGAGAGGGGCGATTTAGAGCGGTGAAGCTGTAGAAAGGAGGGTCCTTTTCTCCTGTTAGCCGGTTGCCAACAGAAAGAGAGGAGGATTACAACTGCGGAGAGGACAAGCCATATTTCCCGCACCCAGGCTTCTCCTATCAAACCTTCCCAACTTTGTTCCTGGGAGCTCCTTCCATTTAAACGATGGTTCGTGCAATGGCGAAATTGGACGAGGGAGCCAAGAAGGAGTTGTTTTGTTTGAAACCGAAATCCAGCCGCAGGGTGGGGGGTGAGGATGCGGGGCGGGGGCTTCCCTATCAGCAGGTGGGAAAGGTGAGTGGGGTTCACTGCAGATCCAAATTACTCAGCGCCGAAGGTGGCTCAGTGACAACAGCCTGGGGAATGAGGTTTCGTGTTAATCATTCCCACAGACTGTTGCCGCCCTGCTTATAAAAGGGCATCTTCACACCCGAGGCTAGCCTATTCTTATATATATATACAGTGGTACCTCGGGTTAAGTACCTAATTCGATCCGGAGGTCTGTTCTTAACCTGAAACTGTTCTTAACCTGAAGCACCACTTTAGCTAATGGGGCCTCCTGCTGCTGCCGCACCGCTAAAGCACGATTTCTGTTCTCATCCTGAAGCAAAGTTCTTAACCTGAGGTACTATTTCTGGGTTAGCGGAGTCCGTAACCTGAAGCGTATGTAACCCGAGGTACCACTGTATATATAAAAGGCACGGGGCATGTTCACACGTGTATGGCACATTCGCGTTCGCCCTTGTAGTGTCATGCGTGCCTTCCCGTTGCCAGTGGTTCAAAAAAGAAGGTTAGGTGGCCCGAGCGCACTCGGAACAGCCGAAAAAAGATGTGAAACGCTTTGTCAATGGATTGGATTAGCTCCACAGCCCTGCGCTATGCTGGAAATTACTCTTCAAAGACAATGGAATCCAAGGCGCACGCGAGACCCCCTCCCGCAAAGATGCCAGGGCCCTGGGTGCCCGAGCACCCACAAAATTCCCCATGGAGGGGCCGGGCACCCACAAATTTCGGCGCCAGGGCCTTGCACGCTGCATGGCACCCACGGCCCCGGGCACCCACAGTTGTGGGGCCAAGCTGCTACTCCTGCCCTCTCCATTTTCCTACCTAAAACATTGCGCGCGCTCTCGCGTGCGCTCGCTCTCTCTCTCGGAAATATCTAATCTGGCGCGGCTCCTGCTTTTCTTCCAACGAATCAATAGAGGGCAGGGGCGAGGGAGGAGGAGGCTGTCGCAGATAAGTCAACCAATCTATCAAGAGGCTTTGATTTTTGGTCCCCACTTTCCGCTTCTGCGTCTCCTTCTCAAGGATGAATGGAGAGGCAGGTGGAGCGACCGGGAAATTCTCCCACCAGCAGTAAAACGGCAGCAGAAACAACAACAAAGCCCGTGGATCTGGCCTCCCAGCTGCCTTTGATGCCTCCCTTTTGAAATGGACAGGATGCGGCCAGCTTTTTCCAAAAGCGCGAGCTTGCAGCCACACCGCACACGCACATATTACCTATATATGCGCGTAAACGTTGGTGTTACCATCACGACCAGCCAAGCTAAAAAACTAAAAGCATGTTTAAAATTTGAGCAGGAACGGGAGCCGCGCAAAGCAGGTTACCTGTAATCTGGCGGTAGTTTGCAAATATTTCACTTTTTTGGGGGGGTGCAATCTAGTATAACTGGTGTCTTCTGTAGCACCCGCGCCGTTCCCAGTTAGATCTGTGCCGGAGGCCAGACTTTCCCAAGCGGAATGGGCCGCCTGGACTTTTTTTTATATAATAAAAAAATAGTTCGTGTGGGTAAAAGGTTATACTCCATTTTTTATTATTTGCAAAAGCCTGTTCGGGACTCTGCACATATATAATAGTGGGCAGCGTTTGTCCTGCTTCAGGCATTCAGATCACAAGATCCAGCATCTTGTAGTAGCCTAATCAGCCAGGGCTGCTTTTCTTCGTACCATTATTTTTCCTGGGAAGTAGAAGCCCTTTCTTAGAAACCGGCGGAAGGGCGCATCTCGCAAGCGCATCACTCAGCTCCTGCAGTGGGATTTGCGCAGAGGGGAAGTCCCGCGGTTCGTGCCCGGATGCACTCAATGCAAATGCGTAAAAATAATAATAATCGAAATGCGCAGCCATGTTTTACTTATGAGACTCGTTCTCAGGTAAACGCGCCTAAGTTTGTACTATCCTCCTGACGCTTGTAGTTTATTCAGCTTTTCTGAACCCCTGAGAGCTCGGCACTTTGAATCCAGCGACTCTGGATAAGTCTAGTCTATGGATTTCATAGAAATGTCCAATTGGAAGGGATCCCCTAGTGCAGCCCCTTGCAATTTCATTCCACCTGCCACAAACCCCCTAAAGACAAAGAGGGTTGTATCTGGATAGACACCGTGCGCGCTCAACACACGTTCATTTATTTGCTTAAAATCAAAAGATCGAAACGAAACTAGACAGAAAATGCTCAGGAGCAGGGCAGTGGCGAATTGCGAGGACGTGGAGGCGGAACCAGATTTTTGCCGCTATCTTCAAACTAAAATAACTTTTCAACTCCAGCAGTTCCTCTTAAACCCCTCCTATTCAACAGGACACGACACGGAGATAATAAAAACTGCGTGACGTTTCGATGAATTCGAGGCTGACTTGGGGGGGGGACTCTCAATATTTGACGCTTCCTCCCCCCGCCTCTCTGTACCCCCTCCCCGTCCTAGCTTCAGATTCAATCCTGATTTAGGTGCCCATGGAATGACAACTTTGCCCGGGCATCCGGTGTACGTAACCAAAATGCTGGTTGGTTTCCATAAAGTACATCCGCGAATCTGCCAGTTCATGCAGGATACTAAAAGCGCCACTGTTCTACAATTCCCGCCCCCTCAAAAAAAGGAGAAAGGGTTTAATCGTTTCTCGAGGTTCCTCTAACGGTTCATGTTCCCCCAAGGTCCCTAAATCCTAATTTAAGTCACTCCTCCGCAGCCTTCAGCCAACCTATTTTGCGTTTCACCCGCAGGCAATCTGGGTGAAGCAATGAGTTATTACCCTTTCAATCACTATTGCTTATCTGAGGAACATAAATAAATAAATCATGCAGCCCACGTTTATTTTTGGTTGAGGGAGCGGTGGTGGTTGCGCATTCATTTTCAGCCAAAAGGGAAGGATATTTTTCCACCAGTAGAAGTTGGCAAAGGGAGAAAAAGCCCACCCCCGTGAACAATTGACCCTGCATTCTCAAATGCAAACTCGGGAGCAAAAAACTCCACGGAACAGTGAGTCTTACTTCCGAGTTAACGCGCCTTAGGATCGAACTGCGTGGCTTACTTGGGGGCTTCAGCAGGGACACGAAATCCCAATTCAAAAATAATCTGCAGAATCAGCTAAAGAAAGGACACGTCACCATTGGAAACACAGCTTTAATGATAGGAATCAATTGGCTCGCATAACTTTGCCTCCAGAGACGAACAAGGCGGTCAGACGATGTAGCCAAAGTTTACAGTGATTTTAAAAAGAGAATTCAAAGTGTCCTTCGTTAGACTAAATGGCATGTTAAAAATGTTTACTTGCTTGTGCCTGGATCTTGCCCATGAAGTCTGCATATTTGCTATTAGGATTCATACGCCATCTTTCAATACAATTATCAGGGCGGTTTACAATAAAATAGTTGAAGCACAGTAAGTTGTTTGGAGAATACCATGATAACATATTTATTGGGGGAAATCTGAACAGCCGTAAGTGTGGGAGGAGACAGATTTATGGCACAATAAAATGTTGTTTGTAGACATTGCCTTTGTAAAATCAAAAATCAAAATCCATTTTAAACGTCAGATTCCCTCCGCCCCTTCACTCTGATCTGAATTAGAACTAAAGTCTACGATACAACAGCTGTTCAACGCTACATTGAATTTCACTTTTTGAAAGCAAATCCCAGGGGGAGGTTAACAGTACCCGCTTTAGGATCGGAGTGCAATAAATAAAATTACTCTAGTACATTTCGCAATATAATCCAACTGCAGTTTATAATATGCAATTTGTAGCAGATCTGGTTGGCAGGGGAATATTCGCGACTGTGTTCCGGGTGTTGTTTTTTTCAACACATCAATCACAATACTCATTGACAGGCGATCAGTTCCTTTTCTACTGTTCCTAATATATAATATTCGTCCTCGTCCCCTCTGTCTAGTTTGTTAGGGTTGTCACCCCTCCTGCGTGGGCTGCATTTTGACTCTTCGGTTACTAATTCTCAGCTCACCTCTCTGAGGATCAAGGCCACGAGACCATTGCTTTGCATCCAGACAAGTTTGGTGAGCGTTTAAAAGCCAGGGCGCAAACTTTGGAGCTCAACACTCCTCAACAATTTAAAAGATGCGGAGGAGATATTCCCCATTTTGCCCCGCATGGTGCTCGCCCGACTTTTACTCCCCTCATTGGAAGGATTGAGCCCCCCCCCCGCCAACCCCCCCCCAATTCTGGATCTCCCCAGAAATATCGACCAGCTCTCTGGAAGCTCTTGCGCAGAGATGTTCACTGCCTCTTTGGCCAGCTGATTGTCTCACCAGAGACCTCTTGGGGGAATCAGTGCCAGCCCGCAGGTTTTAGGAGAGATAGGCTAAACTAGACGCGTAGAGCACGAGACACTTAATATCAGGGTCGTGGGTTCGAGTTCCAAGTCGGGAGCGAAATCCTGCATTGTAGAGGGTTGGACTGGGTGACCCTCAGCGTACCTTCCAGCTCTACAGTTCTGTGATTCTTTGCGGCTCACCGGGAGCAAATTGCATTACAAACAACGAGGCTTGCTTCGGAGCGGGCTTGACTAATAGGATCGCGGGCAGGTACTGGCGCGCGCGATTCCCCCTGCCTGTTTTCTCGGTCAAAAGTAGAGGGGGCCTCGCCCACGAAGATCTATCTCTTGAAATGAGCGGACCAAAGTTAGTCCATTAATGTCAGGGCTCTGAGGATGACTGAGTCTTGGTTGCAGGAGAGAGAGAGAGAAAGATGAAAAGAAAGAAAAAGAAAGAAAGAGGAAGGAAGGAGAGGGAAATCTGTTTGATCAATCATGAGAAAGGGATAGGGGTGTTTAAGCCCTTTTTCTCGGCCACGTTGCTAGAGAGTTTGCTTTTGCCGCGCGCGAACCACAACCAATGCTGGGGCGCTGACTGAATTTGAAACACGGGGGAATTCGAGCACGGGATTGCTCGCACCGACGTGGCAGGCACCCCTTGATGAACGGATTCTGTACGGCAGCGCTCCCGAGCTATTTGCGCCACCAAAGAGACAGAGACAGAGAATCGGGTACTGCAGAGTTTAGATAAGTGGTGGGGATCCAAACCTTGCGGTTGTTTCTTTGAAGATCTGCGTCAGCCACCGCCTCTTGGGCTTTTTGCGCGCTTGAACCTTGCGATGAGAATTTGGCCCTCTCGCGCAATAACGCCCCACTCCTCCCCACATTAACATGTGAAGTAGCCTTCGGGGGCCAGGCCAGAGAATGAATGAATGAATGAATGAATGAATGAATGAATGAATATTGAGGGAGAGGAGAACAGAAGGGAAAAATCATACTTCCTTTGTCTCGCGCGGTTTATTTCTGGAACAAGTCGCAACCTGTAGGAGAGAACGCTTAGTGGTTGGAGTGCCGCAGCAGGAACCGGGGAGCGGGGTTCGAATTCGGCCAGGAAGCCCACGGGGTGCCCGCCCCGCTTTTCTCTCAGCCTCACCTCTCTCGAAGGGTTTGTTTGTGTGAGGATGAAATGGGAGCGGGGAGAAGCCCGTGCGTCACCTCGAAAAAAGCAGGGCTACTGTGGTTGACAGGTGAGCCGGCTGCCTGACCACCTGCGCGAATGCCACCTGGCGGAGGGTAGTGGCGTCCTCTTTCCGTCGCAGGCATCCAGCCCGTCAGCCACGCTCCTCCCTCCCCCCTCCCTCCCTCCCTCCCTCCCTCTCCCGCCCCCTCCAGCATATTCCCTGGTAACCAATGGCTCGCCCGACCTCTTTGCAGAGCACTTCCCGCAGGACTGGGGACGACTTGGAGAGAGCCGCCGCTCGACGGGACGCGCCGAGGCAGCCCGCGCCGCGGGGACTGGTGGCCCGAGAGGCGTGAGGAGGAGGAGACGGAGGGCTGAGCGCCGTCCACCCCGCGAGGCACCATGCCCAGGTCCTTTCTGGTGAAGAGCAAGAAGGCGCACAGCTACCACCAGCCCCGAGCCCCCGACGGGGAGTACAGCCTCAGCCTGGAGAGCGTCCTGGCACAGATCTGCGCAGGTGAGAGCCAAAGCGGTTTCTTTGGCCCGGATTCCTCGGGTGCCTCCGGACCGGACCCGAGGCGCCTAGAGCGCAGGGGCGGGTCAGGGTTTACTTTCGACGGAACACCCAAGTCGCCGGAGGTGGTGGTTATAGGCAAATGGAGATGATTTTCCATTTGACGCCTGATACGCAGGCATGTATCTGTAGTTACCACGTGCTTTTATTTAGTTTGTTTTATCTTACTGCATTATGAAAAAAGTCTTAATCTTATTTTAAAGTGTTTTTTGTTTAGATTAGTGTCCTTTTATCTTATTGCCTTCAGGAAGAGTTTTAATAATATCCGCTTTTTCAGTACCCCGTCTCCCAAATCCACTTTTTCACAGGTAGAACAAGCGGATAAAAGGGCAGCTACTGCGTGATAAATATATCTATAGTTATCACGGAGTAGCTGCGCTTTTGACCCAACAAGGGAAAAGTGGATTTGAAGGTAGCGCGTTTGTTGGCTGGCTTTCTCCTCGGGCACCTGTAAATGGGGATGGTGCGACGGGGCGTACACGGGAAAGCAGGCTTCTCACCAGATCTTTCTCCTTCCTCCCCCTTTCTTCCTTCGCAGACACTAAGGTTCCGGGGCAGATGCCTCTGGGCCTCCCGGAGGCTGAGCCCTCGCAGGGCCGCTTCTCCCCGGAGTCTCAGCTGCCCGACGGGGCGGACGGCACCTCGGAGTCGGCTCCCAGCTGCGAGGGCAGCCTCTGCGACCGAGCCGCCGAGCTGGAGGATTTGTGGAGGCCGCCTTCTCCCTCGGCTTCCCCAGGTAGGAGCTGTCGTCGGAAGGGCTGGGTGGTGGACGCGTTTCTAGGCTGCTTTGGGACAGGATCCGAGCGTTTTAGGGCCCTCGCTTTACAGCCCAGTCCTGGCCGTCTCGTTGCGTTCAGCAGGGTTTACTCCGAAGGATGTGTGTAAAAGATCTCAGCTGCCCACTTCAGTGTGTGTGTGTCTCCATCTTCCCTCCTTAAATTTCTCTCCTGGGTCTCAAATTTTAATCCCCACCCACACCCTATCCCGCATCTCCGACCATTGCCGTGAGGATGGGGGAAAGAGAAACCCTGTTTTGCTTGCAGACGTTCGATGATTTGCGCGCACGGTTCATAATGAAACGCGATTTCAGACGCGCGTGTTTACCTCTTAATAATAGGGCAGGAGGAATCGCAGAACAAGTCCGCTTCTTGCTGACCCAAATTGTCCCCTTAAAAAAGAAGAATAAAAGAAAGAAAACGTTTCCTTTCTTAAATTCAGCGATTCAGGCTTAAAAGGTATGAGACTCTCTGAATTTCCCCATCGGATTTTTGAAAGAGCCAAACTATACCTGAGTAATTTCTCTTTCAATATATTTGCAAAGGGCAAGGTGGGGGTGGGAGCCACAGGACGAGCGCGAAGTCGATCTGGATTAGTCGAGGGGGTGGGGGAGAACACACCCCACCCGCCCCGGTCTCGGTAGGGAGCTCTTTTTCCCCGAGGGAAGCGGGGCTGACCAGTAAGGGACCCCTAGCAACGAATTCTGCGCTCCAGTTCGAGGGCGGAGAGATGAAGCGCAGTTGTGTCCGAGCGGCTGCAAGAAGGATCGGGACACACCTCAGGATCGGGCCCCTGGGGCAAAAGGGCAGCGCCGCACTCAGGGAAATGAGCCCCCAAACGCAGCCTTACATCATCATCATCATCATCAAAAGCTTGGTATTTTTTCAAAAAATCATCTCTGAGCGGCAAGAAAACGAAGTTATACCATCCCTGCTAGTGGATCCCCGTTAAGACCAGATGAAGTCCATAGTGAAAAATTCCCCAACTGCATTACTCTGTACAGAGGACGATGTGCATGGGGGGGGTCTTCATCTAATTAGTAGAACCTTCCTTCCTTCCTTCCTTCCTTCCTTCCTTCCTTCCTTCCTTCCTTCCTTCCTTCCTTCCTTCCTTCTTCTTTCTCCTTTCTTTCTTTCTTTCTTTCTTTCTTTCTTTCTTTCTTTCTTTCTTTCTTTCTTTCTTTCTTTCTTTCTTTCTTTCTTTCTTTCTTTCTTTCTTTCTTTCTTTCTTTCTTTCTTTCTTTCTTTCTTTCTTTCTTTCTTTCTCTCTCTCTCTCTCTCTCTCTCTCTCTCTCTCTCTCTCTCTCTCTCTCTCTCTCTCTCTCTCTCAAAAGAGCCCCTTCCTTCCTCTCCCTGCCCTGGACTCGATCCGGGCACACGGCGTCTCCTCGAGAGCAGCGCAGCCTCTGGCTGGCTTCTCCTTTCCCTTTGATGTGGTCGGCCCCGAGAGGAAGCTGAACTCCTCACTTGGCGTCAGTCGCCCTGATCGCGTTGAGAAACACAGCCTGAGCAATTTAGAACAATTTGCTGGCGTTTTTTCCTTTTCCTTTTAGGAACGAAGGAGTCATAGAAAAGCGGATTTTTTAAAAAAACAAAAAAAAATTAAATATAACCATAGTTTTAAAGGCGTTGGCTTTAAAGCTAGAGAAAGATACTCCTAGGTCTATACTAGCAGCAGAAAAGTGGAGAATGAGAGCAGGGAGAACTGTCTGGCTAAAAAGAAAGCAGAAAAATTGTGCTGCTGCTGTTGTTTTTAATATCTCTCAGAAGGCTTCCTCCAAAATCCTTACTAAACAATTCTCCCTAAAATGACTGTAGTTGTGCAGTAAGAGAGACGAGGACGCTTGACATGTATTGATAAAATAGGCTATGCCTTATGCTGTATATCTGGAGAAATGATTATTAAAAAGGCATGAATGAAAGACAGGGAAATATATATATATAAATAACACACACACAACCTCGCGCCCCTTCTCGACCCTCTTGTTTGCAAAGTAGTTGTTTGCAATTTGATCAGGTTGTGAGTTCAAGGAAATGCAAAGAAAGCGAATCGTTCCTTCGAGGAGAAGGTTGCCCTATAAAATAGCAAAGGAAATGGGTGATAGGTTTTCTGAATCTTGCCTGCCTGCCTGCTTAGGCATCTCCTCCCCCCCCCAAAAAAAATCACCACCTGTTTCATAGGCTATAACAAGGGACTCTGGTTTGCAACATTTCTGTGGCACTTCAAGCAATCACAGCCAAAAGGAACCTGTCTAAGCTTTTGACATAAATGAACAACAGCATGATTTCAGACTAGACACCTCTGCACAATCTGCCATTTTAATGTTTGATGTTTCACTGTGCTTGATGTTTTAAGTGGTTGGAAGCCGCCCAGAGTGGCCGGGCAGCACATAAATTATTATTATTATTATTATTATTATTATTATTATTATTATTATTATTATTATGGGTTCAGCCCCATTGAACACAGTGGAGTTTATTTCCCAGTAATCTTGCCTAGGATTGTGATGGGTAATATACAGATGTAGATACACATTCTTGTGTATGCTTTATGTCAATACATTCCTATTGACAACGAAGATTGTATTAATCTGATGTTAGGAACAGCTGAATAGTGTAGCGATAATGATGGAGTTATAGTCACCTCACTTTATCCTCCCAGACTTTTAAATATTACTTGCTAGGCTATGAAAATCTTTTATGGCTGTTCAGAAGGAAGGATGAGTAACCCACCGTGATACTGTTTCCTGTTTGCTTTCATGGCACGAAGGAATAGATCCTTCCAGGGATCCACAAGAGGAAAATGAATGAAGACTCAGCTCTTTCTTCTGGTCTCCCACTAAAATACAATTTAGAAATCTATACTTACATTTTTTAGCCTGCCTACCCTTCCAGGACCTCCAGGTGCCATACATGCTTGCACCCACAACCCCAATTTTATCCTCACAATAACCCCGAGAGTTTGGTGGCATTGCATGCCTTTATTTAACAAAACACTGCTTGATTGTGGATCATGCCTCCAAGCAGTGCAAAACACTAACATTGTCAATAAAGGGCAAAGTTAAAATCAAGTATTAAAAAAACAGTAACCCCCAAAATAAAACAAATAGTTCAGCAAAAAAACTTACTAAAACACATGTCAACTTCTACATGTCTAGCTTGCCCAAAACGTTTTTAGCAAGTGCCGAAAAAAGAACAGCTAAGATGCCAAAGTTTAGGAGCTGCCACACTAAAAGATCACTTTCTTACGAGTGAATTAACAAATATTATGTGTTACCTGTAACAGTGCCAGTTCCGTAGATCAAAGCAGTTAAGTGGGCATATATGGGATGGGGTAATCCTGGAAGTAAAGACAAATGAACTGAAGGCATACAACTGAGAGAAAATGGGTGTGCTAACAACAGCAGCAGCAGCAGCAGCAGCAGCAACAACAACAACAGTACTCCACCCATCTGATGCACACAATGCATTGATTCTCCACATATAGTTTCTCTGTAAATCTGTGGCTTTTTGTTTCGTCATGTGCCTGGATGTCATTGACGTCTGCGTACAACTTCTACAAAATTAGCATCCTTGCTTGTCCAAAATAATATCCGTCAAGAGCATTCAAGAGCCCTTTGGAAGCAAGAAGGCCAGCCTCGAAAATATCAAAAGTAGTTGCAAGGGGCCAAAGTCGAGCTTACAGTGATAGGACTGAATTAGGAGATTACAAAGCTTATGATTGATTAAAATAGCTTCTCTTAGAGACTGACTGCTTGCCAGATCAGACTGTCAGCAGCTAGCCATGCCGCGTTGCTTGCTCATGATCAGAGATAGAATATATCTCTGGTGTACTCCTGGTGATGAGATTCCCAGTGTTTGAGCTGCATCCTAAATGGGTTTGCATCCAGCATCTCTAGTCAGCTTGCTGAGGGTCCCGATGGCGCTGGCAAAGCAAGCTGAACTTTTGGCTCATTTGACAGAAAGCACAACAGAGAACAGTTCATTTGGACTTTTTTGTGTAGTGTTTGTTTTCAGTTTTGCTCAGAAACGGAAATTGCTGACAGCATTTCCACTGATGAAGTGACACTGTGGTGAATGCTGAGAATAGTAGAGTTGCCACCTTCTGGTTTTTTCCCAACAAAATAGATCTTGGGGGAATGGGTGTGTGTGTGTGACATCTCACCAAGGTGGGTGTTGGACTTTTGCTTGACCTGTTTTTTAATTCTGAATTTCAAATCCTTGTAACCCACCCTGGGACCTGCTGGAGAAGACTGGGCAATACATGTAGTAATAATAATAATAATAATAATAATAATAATAATAATAATAATAATACAACCAAAAAGGAAGATACATATGATAACCTTCTTAAAATTGGAGGTAATGTAAGACACTGTTGTTTCTTCAGGCAAAATACTCAAACAGTACCTACTGTAGAGGTAGAAATGTAATGCAATTTATATTATTAGATGTCAATTTAATAATTAACTTCTTTAACCATACCCCCAAATCTGACACTGAGGGCTGGCTTTCTCCTTCTGCCTAGTGATTGGCTTTAATTGTACTGATTTATTTGAAGAAGAGCATCCCACTGCCCCAAATACTCTCCTAATGGCACTAACGGCTTAGCCCCCATCTCTCTCTCTCTCTCTCTCTCTCTCTCTCTCTCTCTCTCTCTCTCTCTCACACACACACACACACACACACACACACACACCATGCTCAAATGATCAAAATGGGACGCAGTGGGTGATCTGTCTGAGTGTGAGAAAAATATCGCTACTGCAAAATTGTTTTTGTCAAAGCAGAGCACAAACCTGAGGCTGTAATAAACATGTAAACCCCCCCACAAAAAAACCTTGCTGGCTCAATCAATTAATACACCTTTCCCTTTTGATTCTATTTTGCTCTATTCACTTGTAAATACATTGCTTAAAGTTTTAATTTCTTCTTCTTTAAAAAAGCCTCTATAATTGCTTTATTACCGTACCTTTTTCTGTACTTGCAGAAAGTGCTTTTTTAACCTGTCTTTTTCTTGCCGGTGTGTGTGTGTGTGTGTGCAGATAGAATATTATTAAGCTACGGCCATTTTTATTTTTACAATTATTTTTATTCTCAGAGGACTTAATCGCATCTCTTCATTCCCCTCTCTATTAAACCGTTGGTTGATGTTGTTATTGGATTATCAGTCTGATAAGCAAGAATTCAGGAGTTAATTGATGGTTTCTTGTAAACTGATTATTCTACTGCAACATTTTATCTTGTATTTTTCCTAAGATTATTACGCGTGTGCATGTGCTTTAAATATGCTCCTTGATAAAATTAGCTAATAATGTGAACTACAAGGTGTTGGGGGATTTAAAAACACAATTAGATGTATCTCTTAAATGTAGCATTTTTATTTTTATTTTTTTACATGAAATGGAGTCAGATAACATATGATGTTTGATTTGACTGCATTTCATGTAAAACTTATGAAACTGGACTACTGTTAATATAGGAGTAGTGTGTGAAATCTGTAATAACCATAGCTGTCAACTTTTCCCTTTACTTGCAAGGAATCCTATTCGGAATAAGGGAATTTCCCTTAAAAAAAGGGAAGAGTTGACAGCTATGGTAATAACTCCCGATGCGTATTTTCCCTTTAGCTCAAAACATATTGCAGACATGAACAGAAACAAAAACCTTAATGCATTCGCACCTTAGAAGCCATAACAGTACAAATATATATTTTTGGCTGTAGTTCGCCTTTTCCTATGCAGAGTAAACCCCCTACAAAATTAATGAACTTAAGCTAGTCACATTTATTAATGTCAACCTAACTACCCAAAGTAAGGCTAGCATTAAATATTTATTATTTATTTATTTATTTATTAAATTTATACGCCGCCCTTCATCTGAAAATCTCAGGGCAGTTGACGAGATAAAAAATACAGGATAAAAGCACAAATAAATAAAACAGAAAACAAAACAAAAAAACAACAACAATGCCCCCTCCCACAAATTTTTATTTATTAATAATGAATACCTTTTGATAGTCAAATTCAGAGTTTGGGTCATGGTTAGGCACCAAATATTTCGATGTGTAGCATTATATTCCCAGCCTCCTTTACATTTTAATTGGGAAGGTCTAACCAACAAAAATGGCATTTCAGTAAAACTCCTCTGTTAACAATAAAATAAAGTCGCAACGTGACAGGGCTTGAAACATTACAGAACAGCTGACCCTCTGATTTATTGATGTTAAAAACATCTCTTACTGTGTGTGGTTTCTTTCCATGTAAAAATATGTCCGACTGCTAGGGAATACACAGGGCACGAAGTGGCGCAAGTTAGGTTAAAAAATCACCTCAGGCAGTGCTCCCCCCTAGGGGTACTCAAGGGTACGGAGTACCGCCCCAAATGTTAAAAGTGTGGGGCATTTACTGTAACAACTTCATAGTGAGCACCAGCACCTTCCCTCCACTTTTTATTTATTTATTTTTAAAAAGCACTGATCACCTGTATTGGAGTGTGGGTGTGTATAGGGCAGGAGTCAAGTATAACCCCAATGTACACTTTGCCCAAACCAGTCAATACTTGCATATTCAAGTTATGGAACCGAGGTACTGCTGTTATGCTGTGGGCTGTGTGTATGTGTGTGTGCATAATTCTTGCTGCGGGAGAAGCTTTTTTGTAGATAAGAACAGGACAGGCATTCATGGGCAACACCGCATGAGCCAACAGGCGCTGGTAATAGCCTGCAATTCCACATGGCTTTCAGAGCAGCAATCGGTGTACTACCTAGAGCAGAGGTTTTCAACCTTTCTGAGTCCACGGCTACCTTGACCAACTCCATTCTTTCTGCAGCACCCCTGTGGGGCTTGGGAGCCCAGATGTGTCACCCTTTGCCTGCAGAGCCGACAGCCTCTCAGTGTTTTTCAAACACCCTCCCTTGTGGAGTGTTCCCTCAGCCTCCTGTCCCCTCTCCGTGGGAGTCCTCTGGGCAGCTACTGCTGCCCCTGGTCTCTGAGCTGCCCCCCCCCCCGCCCCAAAGAGAGGTGTCTCCTCCCATTGCCCCACAAGGGCCTAGGAATCAGCCCTTGGCCAGCCCTAGAGGCACTATTTGCCTGGGGAGCTTGCAGCCAGGGCTGCTGCAAGAAACTGCTGTGCAAGCCTTTGGGAGGCAGAGACGTGAGAGGGCATCAGAGGAAGGGAGGGAAGGAAAGAGGGACAGAGGCCAGTGTTGCCCGTGGCACCCCTGACCGTCATTCAAGGCACCCAAGGGTGCCACGGCACACTGGTGGAAAACCACTGATCTAGGGGAAGAAGCATTCAAGGCTTAGAAAGAATCTATCTATGACAGAAGCACAATAAGAGAGCTGCATCTGGTGCCACAATCGCTATGCATTTATTTAGCTAAGACTGATCATGCAGCAGACACAATCTTGTGAAGTCACAGGGCAAGAACCTCTGGGTTAGTCAGGCAATGCCATTACTGGGCTGGTTACGATTTAAAATGATGCAAGTGAACTTTTGCGAGACTTTGATGTCACGCTAGAAGCAAAATTGTTGTTGTTTAGTGATGTCCGACTCTTCGTGACCCCATAGACCAGAGCACGCCAGGCCCTCCTGTCTTCCACTGCCTTCCGCAGTTTGGTCAAACTCATGCTGGTCGCTTCGAAAACACTGTCCAACCATCTCGTCCTCTGTCGTCCCCTTCTCCTTGTGCCCTCCATCTTTCCCAACATCAGGGTCTTTTCCAGGGAGTCTTCTCTTCTCATGAGGTGGCCAAAGTCTTGGAGCCTCAGCTTCAGGATCTGTCCTTCCAGTGAGCACTTAGGGCTGATTTCCTTCAGAATGGAGAGGGTTGATCTTCTTGCAGTCCACAGGACTCTCAAGTGTCTCCTCCAGCACCAAAATAGAGGCATCCAAATATGCCCCCCCCCAAATCAGCACCAGGTGGTCAAAGCTTCCTTGGCTGATGCTGCAGGTGGGAGGCTGTCAGTGCAATACTAGGCTCATCTACTCAGACGTAAGGCCACCTGACATCAGAGGGTCTCCCTGCCAGGTAATTTGTTAGCTGCTCAGAGACCATTTGGTGAAGGTTATAAACACAAGTGATAAATGCATAAGGGATGGGAGCCTTGAATGTTTGAACCCTTCTCCTACAAATAAGCTTCCCGTAGGTAGAACACTAGCATGCCAAGGAGAAGACGCACCTTGCCTTCCTCAGTGACATTCTAGTTTTCAACCTGCTGATTTCAACCAAGGGAAAAAACATGCAACCCCCTTGCCACGCCTACAGCTTAAAATGTTGTGGTCTAGGAAAAAATTGACCCCTTGAGTCACCTGGTCATAAATAAGGGAGATCTTTAAAAAGCAAACCATGCTTTAATATAGCTATACAGTAACTACTGGTATTTTTGTAAGAGCAAGTATTCTCTCCCTTACTGTCTGAGACCTTATAATCTAGCTTGGCGTTTTCAAATGTTGCCATTGATTTGGGAAATTGCACCCCCCTTTTCTCCCAGAGGCTTTCAGTACAGTGGTACCTCAGGTTAAGTACTTAATTCGTTCCGGAGGTCCGTACTTAACCTGAAACTGTTCTTAACTTGAAGCACCACTTTAGCTAATGGGGCCTCCTGCTGCTGCTGCTGCGCCGCCGGAGCCCGATTTCTGTTCTCATCCTGAAGCAAAGTTCTTAACCTGGGTTAGCGGAGTCTGTAACCTGAAGCGTATGTAACCTGAGGTACCACTGTGTCTAAAACATCTCCCTTCATCTGCCAACCCTGAACCTTGGGATCTGCATGGGGAGGCCGTTTTCATGGTCCCGCTGATGGGGCAAGGCCTTTTAGCTGAGATTCCTGCATTGCAGGGGGTTGGACTAGATGACCATTGGGTCCCTTCCAGCTCTAAGATTCTATGATTCTCTGTGGCAGCACTCTATTTGTGGAACTTCCCTTTACTGGAAGTGCATCAGTCATCTTCAACATGCAGTTTTCATTGCCAGCCAAAGATGTACTTGTCTACCAAGGCGTTTTGCGTGGTGCCGTAGTAGTTGTTTGACTTGCTTGCCATCACTCTCTTCCTAGGAGCTTACATTCTTGGGCTTTTACTTCATTTTTTCTGAGTCGGCGAACTACATACATTTATTGCATTTGTTTTTATGATGAATTGTGAATCACCCCGTGATCTTTATCAGCGCAGGGTGGTTTATAAAGGTGGGCAGAATTACCAAAATAAATCTGATGTGGTTGAAAGCATCTGCAACTGTGCAAATTCTTAGATTGTCTCCAAAATGAGATCAGCGCCTTGTGTTATGTTTTTTTTTCCTTTTTCCAAAATGGTGGTGCTGTGCTGCTAATCACTCATATAACTGAAAAACAGGGGAAATGATTCACTCCTGAATGATTTTGCAAGGAAACAGGTTTGAGATGAGACTCGTGAATGACAGAATTAGCTTCACTGTTCCCTAGTTTTGTCTCAGAAATCAGGGCGAAGAAGAGAACTATCCTTTAATCTCAAATGTTTATGAACTGGACGGCGCAGAGTGCAAATTTGAAAGTAGCTTTGTACGGAGCAAAATGAAGATGTAAAACGTTTGGCTGGTCCTTCCAACCGCTGCCACTAAACTCGTGAAAGTCTCCGGTAGTTTTTAAAATGAGCCAACTGTTATGAAGCTGTTGTTGAAATGTTTGATTAGCAGAGCTTCTTGTTATTGCCTATTCTATTATCTCTGGAGGGCTTGCTTCCTTACTGTTGCATTTTAATTTCAACAGAGCTTTTAGGCTAATGACTGAGGAAGTGTATTATTGTTTGGTCAAATACATCTGAACTTATTTCAACTTGAATGAGAGGGAGGGAGTAGTTCTCTCACACATGAACTGCGGCTGTTAGTGACTGTGGGTGCTTCCCGGCAGGCATTCAGTGCGAAATGTGTGCTACTCATGCACACATGTGGGTTTTTTTTACACTGTTCACACAAGGATGTCACCAACAAAATGCCAACCCTGTCCTTATGTTTCTTTGTCTTCTCTGGATTTTCCTCTTCCACGGCAAATATGATGAGTAAAAACAACCCATTGTTCCTCTGCAGCCGCTACTGGTATGGAAGCTTCTTAGCACTAACCACAAAATATGTAATAAAAATAAAAACAACAACCCAATAACACCTCCCCCCCCCAAAAAAGCCATATTTTAAAAGGACATAGGATGTCAATCAAATCAATCAAAGGCCTAGTTAAAAAGGAATGTTTTTGCCTGGTGCCTAAAGGTGTATAATGAAGGTGCTTGGCAAACTTCCCTGGGGAGAGCATTCCACAGACAGGGGCCAGTGCAGAGGAGGTCTATTCTCATGTTGCCACCCTCCGGACCTCCTGAGGAGGAGGC
Organism: Podarcis melisellensis; assembly: GCF_964234715.1. Lineage (NCBI taxonomy): Eukaryota > Metazoa > Chordata > Lepidosauria > Squamata > Lacertidae > Podarcis > Podarcis melisellensis. Next base: position 72,198,919 of record NC_138538.1, on the reverse strand, counting down.
ACATGAAGAAGGGCCTCAGAAGATGGTCTCAGGGTCCAGGTAGGTTCATATGGAAATAGGCAGTCCCTGAGGAAATGTGTGAAATATATGGAGGATGTATGGAAGAGAAGTGATTGAACCAGAGAAGAGGGCCTTCTTAGTAGTTGCACCTGCCCTGTAGAACCCCCTCCCATTAGATGTCAAGGAAATAAACAATTACCTGACTTAGAAGATATCTGAAGGCAGCCCTGTATAGGGAAGTTTTTAAATGTTTGATGTCTTACTGTATATTAATTTGTTAGAAGCTTCCCAGAGTAGCTGGGGTAACCCAGTCAGATGGGCAGCATATATTATTATGACTACTACTACTGCTACTACTATTATTATTATTATTATACGGGACAAAGAAACTCAGCCCAGACACATTCCATCAAGCTCCACCCCATGGTGTAGATGTCAGGTGGTGACATAGCAGTCAATAGCATGACTGGAGAAAATGGAGTATGTAGACACTAATGTTGATCATGAACAAAGAGAAACTGGATCCGCACAACCTATTTGTAAGATAAGCCTGGAAGCACCCTATATACTAAAGAGCTAACACAACAAAGAGGTCGAGTGCGTGTTCTGCGTAAACTCCGTTTAACCGCCTCTGCTCAATTTGTGTCTCGACAGCCTCTGAGCGCTCCATCTGCCCCTCCTTGGACGAAGCTCCCCCCTTCTCGGTGCCCTTGAAGCCCTATGCCTGGAGTAGCCTTGGGAATTCTGAGCTGAGACATTTGGTCCAGAGCTACAGGCCCTGCCCAGGTCTGGAACGTAGCTCATCCCTTGGTCTCTTCTGCGAGAGGGGATCTGAGCCTGCTCTCTATGGATCGGAGCGCAGCTCAGCGCTGGGACTCTATGGTGACTTTGGCTCCTCTGGACTCTTTGAGCGGCCAGCAGCAGCCTCTGGGATCTACGTGGAAGGCCCACCTGGACTCCAACAGGAGAAGAGTGCAAGTAGCATCAAATTGGAATCAGAGCTCCTCTGTCGCCCCCTGTTAATCAGCACTGGTTCCTACAAGTGTGTCAAATGCAGTAAGGTATGGACCATATTCTATGACCCCCTTTGGTGGTATTCCTCTGTTCCACCCTACTCCACTCAGCCAGCTTCGGGGTGGGGGTTATATAGGGGTGGTGAGGTCCGAAGGCTTGGGCAAGGTTGGTCAAGGCAGAGACAGGGTTCTCTTTATTGCTTAATTTCAGGATGTGTGATTAGGAAGCTTGTACGGGGAAGGTGGAGCCATGGCATATTAATTGTTCAGATAGATCTTATGAACATAAGAAGATTCTTGCCCATGAGCCCAACATCCTGGTTCCTACAGTAGCCAACCCAATGCCTCTCGGAAGCCCCAAAACAGGACATGACGGCAAAATCCCTTTCACTTTTGTCCCCCAGCAACTGATATTAGGATCTCTGATTCTAGACATAGTATACAGCCATCACGGACTTATAGCTTTTTGCAGGTCTGGCTGGATTTCACAATTGTCCTTGTTTTGTAACATTTCTAATCTTTGCTTTTGTCACAGACACTCTAAGCTGTTTGTAGCATTTCTAAATCATCAATCAGTTTAGACAATGAAAAAACCCTGCTACATATGACACTATATATATATCTCCCTAAAATCATAAACTACATATGAAGCAGTATCAGATATATATACTGATTGACAAAACAGTATCAATTATTACAGCAGACCACGTACTTGTCAATCAGCATTTCAGCTTGCAGTAACAGTGGCACAACTAGGTAGTGGTGTAGCATTGGGGAGGTTTCCCCGGATGCAAAATTGTTAGGAGCGTAAAATTTCAGCACCTAGTGCTGCCTCAAAACAGCTGTGCGCTTTTGTTGCTGAGCTCCGTTGAAAAAGGCCTCTCCATGTGAACCTCTCCAGACAACGAAATGACTCTTCTTTTCTTATTTTTGTGGCTGCGATCTCCTGGGTGACGCAGGCACTATTAGGCAGTTGAATGTGCATGCGTGTCTCATCCATTTCCCTCCACGTGGCCCCGGGCACTCGCAACCCTTGCTACACCACTGCAACTAGGTAATATTAGGCTCTGGCCTTAATTGTCTTATGAGGTCCCCCTCTTTTTAGATGGCAACATGCATTACCTCATTTGTTTCAACATGTGGCCATCCAGCCGGGCTGTGATCCCTCTTGCTCATTCCGTTGGCTTGGGCCACCGACACCTGCCCCACCCTGATGGCACCAATCCCTAGTAATGTTAATTGGCTGAACCTCCGTGGGGGGAAACACTCTCCTAAACAGCTCTGATATCTCAGGTTGAGGACCTGCTTCAGGCCTTCCTGAACCATAATTCTCTTTGTCTTCCCTCTGCTTCTCAGGTCTTCTCCACTCCCCATGGCCTGGAGGTGCACGTTCGCCGTTCGCACAGCGGCACCAGGCCCTTCGCTTGTGAAATGTGTGGCAAGACATTTGGCCATGCAGTTAGCCTGGAGCAGCATAAAGCTGTGCACTCACAGGTGAGAACCCCAGGGAAGGTGGCAAGTGGTTGGAGAGGGTTCGTCCACACGGTGGCTTAATGCGAAGAGCCCGCTTTCTGTACCTCTGTTAATTCTCTGATGTTCTCCTCCAAAGCACTGCCTCCTCACACTTTCCCCTCCTTCAGTCCAGATTTACTCATACCGGGGATACTCTGAAACAGAGAGGGTGCGAGGAAATCTGGATTGAGGGAGGGGAAATTGTGGAGAGGCAGTGATTGGAGGAGAATGTCATACAGACAATGAAGAATTAATGGATATACAGGGGTACCTTGGTTTATGAACTTAATCTGTTCTGGAAGTCCGTTCTTAAATCAAAGTGTTCTTAAACCAAGGCGTGCTTTCTCATAGCAGCGGGCGGGACTCAATTTACAAATGGAACACACTCAACAGGAAGCGAAACATGTTCTTATACCAAGGCAAAGTTCACAAACCAAAACACCTACTTCTGGGTTTTGCAACGTTCTTAATCCAAGTTGTTCATAAACTAAGATGTTCTGAAACCAAGGTACAGTAAACTCACTATCTACATCAGAGTTTCCCAAACTTGGGTCTCCAGCTGTTTTTGGACTACATTTCCCACCATCCTTGACCATTGGTTCTGCTGGCTAGGGATGATGGGCATTGTAGTCCAAAAACAGCTGGAGGCTCAAGTTTGGGAAACCCTGGATTTACATTAAATGACAGTATAAATGAGCCCAGAGTGACAGATTCATGGGACTAGCAGTATACGGATAAGTATACCAAGTTTTCTCATGCCATTTGTCTAGCACAAAAATAGCATAATAAATCTACAACATGTGGTTCATTATTAGTGGTCAATGTATAAATTCTTGGCTCATGAATTGGTTAAAAATATTAGGAAGAAAAGAGGGGGAAAGAGGGGGAGGGGGAATAGTAAGTGGGGTGGGGGTCAAGTGATTATGCTTCTATTCTTCTACTTAGCGTATGTGTGGGGTTTTGTGTCAGCGCAAATTTCCCTTCTTAAAATTATTAGAGATCCCGGAACACAAAAGTGAAGTTTGAGGGTTTTGCGATCTAGATTTGGAGAAGCATTAATACCACTGCACTAAATCTAACTAAATTTCTCTTCCTTCCCCACTCCTGCCGTGCATTAGAGTACAAATAAAAGAGTTAGAATAATGATCTGTTGCGATCATGATGGACGCATACAATAGACAAGCCTTCTTGTGTTTTGGCTCATTTTCCTCCCCCCCTTTCCCCCCTCCTTCTCTTCCTTTCCTTTTTCTTTTTTCTTTCCCATAATGGCTTATGCTCTATGCCATGTACAGTGGTACCTCGGGTTCCATACGCTTCAGGTTACAGACTCCGCTAACCCAGAAATAGTGCTTCAGGTTAAGAACTTTGCTTCAGGATGAGAACAGAAATCGTGCTCTGGCGGCGTGGCAGCAGCAGGAGGCCCCATTAGCTAAAGTGGTGCTTCAGGTTAAGAACAGTATCAGCTTAAGTACGGACCTCCGGAACGAATTAAGTACTTAACCTGAGGTACCACTGTACTTTGATATTTTTTGTAGGTTTTTTTTGCTTTTCCCATTATTATTGTTAAGGATTTTTCTTTTGTAATTTTAGTTCTTTATATTTATCTATATTTGTTTAAAGCAAAATAAAAATATTTTTTTAAATAAAAAAAATGAGTTCTTGTCCCCAAACCCAAATTATGCACCCTTCAAAAGCTTCTCCCTTTCTTCAACACTGTTGAAGTGCTGTGGGCGGGGGGTGGGGGTGGACAGCAGATATATACCATAAGTTTAAAGCATATCCAACACACATTTAAAGGGCATGACTTCTGCTAAAGAATCCTGGAAACTGTAGTTTGTCAAAAGTTCTGGGAATTCTGACCCTGGGAGGGGGGAAATACGGTTCCCTGGATTCTTGAGGGTCGTCATGTGTGCTGGGCGCACTTTAAATGTATGGTGCGGATCGAGTGGGAAAGAAATGTACAGTGGTACCTCAGGTTACATACGCTTCAGGTTACATACACTTCAGGTTACAGACTTCACGAACCCAGAAATAGTGCTTCAGGTTAAGAACTTTGCTTCAGGATGAGAACAGCAATCGTGCTCCGGCGGCGCGGTAACAGCAGGAGGCCCCATTAGCTAAAGTGGTGCTTCAGGTTAAGAACAGTTTCAGGTTAAGAACGGACCTCCGGAACGAATTAAGTACTTAACCCGAGGTACCACTGTACATAGATTTTCTCGACTCTGGTGACAAAAAGACACCTACCTGAGAACTCTAGGTACTTTTTTAAATTGGAGCTGGAAGGATGAACACTAAAGGCTTTTCATCACAAAATGTAACTCTTTCTGTAATACACATGTAAAACCTGTGGAGCACAAGCACCACATGTGGAAGTTTCCTGGTTCAATTCTCAGTATCTCCAGAGTGGTTTGGGGATGTTTTCATGGTTCGGGGAAAAATTACTTGATAAAACAGAACATTTCAATATAATGAATTATAAGTAAAGTCCCAGGTTTGAAGGAGGAAGCAACTTCAGGGATCCCTACTCCCCCTTATCCAATGCAGTCACTATGGGATCTATATTTTGTGACAAAGCAAATGGCCACCATATATCTGAATTATTTTGAATAATTCTGAGTTTTGTTTAGGCAAGAATACCCATATATGTATTTTTAAATTAATGGATACCTGCTTTCAGAACTTCGTGTTTTAATCTATATTTTGATATAATTGTATTATTCCAATGTGTTTTTCCTTGTGAATATTTTATATTATTTTATGTAAGCGCCTTTAAGCGGTACGTCAATCTTCTTAAACCAAAGTGGAAAAAATCAATTATCAGATTTATTTTTTTTTGAAAGCTGCTTCTATGTAAGTGGTTAGCTATGAACAGATATTCTAAACGCATTAAATGAAGAAGATGGTGCATCTGCATGAAGGTCCTGCTTTCTCTTGGCAGGAGCGCAGCTTTGATTGTAAGATCTGTGGTAAGAGCTTCAAGAGGTCCTCCACGTTGTCCACCCATCTTCTCATCCACTCAGACACTCGGCCTTATCCATGCCAGTACTGTGGGAAGAGATTTCATCAGAAATCCGACATGAAGAAGCACACTTTCATCCATACAGGTGAGAAATGCTACCAATAAAAATAAAAAACTAAAATAAAAAAAGATCAAATTATCTTCCAAATTATAATTATTAATTTTTGGGACATCCCATAGTCTGGACCTTGAATCATATCTCCAAATCTCAATTCTGCCTCTCGTCGTTATTTCCATATTTCCACATCTCAATTTTAACACTCTAAACTTCTTTTTATCCGCTGGTTTCCTCCACAGTGACGCCGGGAAAGCAGGGTGGACTAGCTGACAGATTTATTTTTTGTCTCTCCAAGTACAAGTAGTTTTAGAAAGACAGACACGCAAGCCCTCTTCAGCTCTTCCTTTAAAGCAGAGGAGGTGGCAAATGTTTTTCTATGTGAGGGCCACATTCCGTTCTAGGCAGCATTCTGAGGGCCACATGCCAGGGGTGGAAAGAGCCCCTGGACAGAGCAATGCAGTACTTCCCCCCCTAAAAAAAATGTTTAGGGGTACTCTCATTTTCCTACTCATATTGAAATACTGCCCCTCAATGAGGCCAAACTTAGATTCACAAAATGTTTAGGGGTATGCGTACCCCTGCATACCACCCCGGGGGGGGGGGGGAAAGCACTGGAGCAACAAATGTCAGTTTCCCCTTTATACTGTTGTTTCTATCCACACTCCTGAGGCAAGAAACAAGATGGCGTCCTCCCCATCGCATGTGTATAGAATTCAGTTGACGTCTCTACCAATCCCTGCGCCCCAGCATTTGCTGCCTAATGAGCGCATTTTGTTCTGCCTAATGGTAGGCCCAGCCAGAAAGTTGGAGGATGCAGATCCAAACAGTCAGTCTTGATATTTGCTGTGGAGCTCTCTTGTGTATTATTGAGTTTTTCCCATCAAACAGCTTGAGGGCTATTTTCAGTGGTAGGCAAGGCACCATGATCTTGAGTTTCTGGGGAACATGGAAACAAAACAAAAACGCAGATTGAATAGCTGTGGAAAACTGTTAGGAGAAAGACAAGCAAAACATACTGCAGATTTAAATGGAGCTTTTCTCAGGGGGTATGTCTTCTGACCCAGCAGCCTTCTGTATCCGCTGAAGCGGGAGTAAATTACAAAGATATTATCTCCCATGCGAATAAAAAACAGAAGGAGAGCTTTGCAGAGATCTATAGAGTCCGACACCTGTTTCCTACAATGGCCAGCCAGATGACTATGGAAGGCCCACAAGCAGGAGATGAGGGCAATAGGCCTCTCCTGCCATTTGCTGTTTGGCAACTGATATTCAGAGGCATGTTGCCTCAGTTATTGGATGTGTTGCAAAACCATTATGGCTAATGGCCATTGAGAGCCTTATTTGCCATGAATATGCTTAATCCCTTCTTAAGACTGTCTACGTTGGTCCAGCACTGCAGCTTGTGGTAGCAAACTTTACTATTTAACAATTTAGCTTCATCAGATAATCCCTATTCTGGTACTTTTGAGAGAGGGAGAAAATGGTCTCTCTGTCCACAGTTCTCTCTGTCACTCACAATTTTTCTAGGCTAAAAACCCCCAAACCTGTTTCTCCTAGGGAAGTTGCTCCAGTCCCCTGATATTTTGGCTGCTCTTTTCCAGCTCTAAAATATCAGCTGTACACTGTATTATAAGAATGGTTGCACCATAGTTTTGTGTAAAGGCATTGTGTAGGTGGTTCCATCATATCCTACTGATTCCCAACATGGAATCTGCCTTTTTCACAACAGTACCACACTGGATCAACATTTTCATTTGGCCACCCACCACAAATGCAAGATCTCTTTTCAGTCAGTGCCAGCTTAAATCCCAATGAAATAAGGATTTCTGCATGACTTCGCACTTGCTTAAATTGCCATTTTAATGTCCATTCACCCGGTTCTGAGACAGCCTTTTGGTTCAAGGTTTTATGTCATTCTGTATGGCTGGTGTGAAAAAACGCCGCATATTACACCTTGGAAAATGCAATTCATGGTCACTGCTGTTGAGAGTTTTCATGTGCAATCTGATTGTAAGAGCATCACTGATATTGTCCATCTCCGCATTGTTAACTCCATTCTCCACCCATGTCCTGCCCCATTTTTGTGAGCTTTTATTGGTTTTTAGAAACCGATTGCTTGTCACAGTTTCAAAGTGCGCTAGTCTACTCTCAGCGCAATGCCACTTATTTTGAACGCGTGTTGATGGAAAACTAGATGCCCCTCAGCAAAACCTCGCAACGTGTAAGAACAAATGGCTTCACAATTATTTCCCCAGGAAGCATGACCATTAACATTTCAGAGACAGGGAAGGAGGCGGTGAAAGAAAAAGGCCTTCTGTGGTTAGAACGAGGGCAGCGCCTGGATTTTTAAATCAGGTTCTTCCACTTTCCAAACAGGCACACTGGCTTAGTGAGCAATGAGGGCCACTATCTGTGTGCATGTTTGGGAGAGGAAATTATTTGTGCAATTGGAAATAGGAACGAACAATCCAACTGCTATTGAAATGCTCTTTTCATCTGAAGAGGTGAGCAATGAAGAACGAGCTGCTTAGGGGAAGAGGGTGGGAATCTTCTCCTGCAAAGGTTCTCAAGGGAACTCTGGTCAGTAGTTTGCCAAGGATGTTTTAGGGAAGGAAAGGATAGCTTTCTAAGTCTGAGAGCTGAGATCCCCATTGAGATGGCTGTTTAGGGGCTGCACCCTCTCAACCCTGACATCATTGCCAAGCTCTGAGTTACCTGAAAGGGTAATGCCAGGGCTCCCTTGTCTCCTTCTTCCAGTTGTGCCTTGTCAGAGAGTGGCTGGTACTTGTCCTAAACTAGGGCGATTAAAATTAGCACAAAACTTGACAAGGATCCTAAAGATGCTATCATAGGATTGCCATATTTCAAAAAGTAAAAACCAGGGCATCCTGAAAATTGTTCAGCTTAAGACAAACCCCAAAGCTGTTGAGTTGAAGGTTTGCTTATTTTTTGTTTCTTTACAAAAACACAATTCTCCAATTGACTTGCCTAAGATCCAGGACAAAGCGCTGCCTTTTGGAAATTCACTTCTAGATGTCCGCCTTTTGAAATCCCGGGAATGTCCAGACATATGGCAGTCCTATGCTGTCCTTAGTATTTATTCCGAGTCACCTGCCTGTATTGGATATTTGGGGGTGCCATTTTCTTTATATATATATAATTTTTTATTAGTTTTTTTAACATATCATTTTCAACAGTAATTAAACATACTTTTGCATCTTATTCAAATTTTTGACTTCCATCAATCCTGTCTGAAAATTTTCCAATCTAATCTCTCAGTATGCATTTCTTATCTTCCCTATTACATTTCAAACTCATAACCAATATCTCTATCTTTTTCTACTTTGTAACACTTTGTATATTTTTCCTTACAAAACTTCTTGTAGTCCTACTAGCGTAATTTGTTGATTACAGTTGCTCTTCAAATAATTCATATACCGTATTTTTTGCTCTGAATACTCACTTTTTCCCTCCTAAAAAGTAAGGGGAAATGTGTGTGCGCCTTATGGAGTGAATGCAGGCTGTGTGGCTATCACAGAAGCCAGAACAGCTGCTTTCACAGCACAGCGATCCCTCTTGCTGTTCTGGCTTCTGAGATTCAGAATATATTTTTTTCTTGTTTTCCTTCTCCAAAAACTAGGTGTGTCTTGTGGTCTGGTGTGTCTTATAGAGCGAAAAATACGGTACTTCTTCCAATCTTCTGTAAATCTCTGGTCCCACAGGTTTCGAATCCTTCCTGTCATTTTGTCCAATTCTGCATTTTCTATTGGAAAAGCTGGTTTGTTAAGGGTGCTACGTTGTTGTAACTTTGTGCCCATCCTTTTGTAATCCACAGGTGAGAAGCCCCACAAGTGCCAGGTGTGCGGCAAAGCCTTCAGCCAGAGTTCCAATCTCATCACCCATAGTCGGAAGCACACGGGCTTCAAGCCCTTTGGCTGTGATCTGTGTGGCAAAGGCTTCCAGAGAAAAGTGGATTTGCGGAGGCACCGAGAGACGCAACATGGTCTGAAATGAGAGCCATGCAGAATCCGGGCGGGGAGGGGGAGGGAACCCAGGGAACCCCCAAAACACTATGTCAACAGACTTTTCCTCCTCCCTTGGTGGGCTGCCCTCTTCCTGCCCCCGCCTCTCTTGTCTGGCCACTTCCTGCCATGTTCTCACTAAACAGGAAGCCAGAGCAGACTGGCCAGCATTTTGTAGAACTTCACCGAAAGGTCTTGGAATGAAAATGGAACGCCAAGGCTGAAGGAAGGTGGGGTGAAGTCTTTTTCCCCACCCTGTGTCTCTTCCTTTAAAATTAAACACTGGAAAAATAACATGCACACCCCACCGCCTTAAAGCCCCCAAAGTCTTTGTATACATAAGCTACTGGTGCCTATGAACCAGAAAGTCCTTTAAAAAATGAATTTCCCAGCTAACCCTTGATTTCCTGAAAGTTACTTTTTATCTGGGAAATCTAAACTACCTGAGTTTACATGGTCAACACACTGAGCAGCTTGACAAAGGAGAGAGAGAGTGACTGTATTTGATTTTCTACCGTTTAAAAACTTGTGACTGGTTTTCATCGATTGGACCTGGGACCTCAAGGCCCCGCCTTCTCCAGAGTTTATTGAGCTCCTATTAGGCAGCTTCCTAGGATTGCTCCCAGCTAACTGGTCCTAGGCTCCAAATTTAGGAGTATTGGATTGTGGCCCCATACATTTTTCCAGCTGAGGGAAAGAGCCCCTTGGCTACTTCAGCCAACCTTGCCTAGTCCTGGTTGAGAATGCCTGAATAAGTTGGAGGGCAGCATTTAGATGTTGTGCAGAGTCCGGCATTCCCCACATGCTCCTCACATGTGTTTCACCAAGATGTCATCTCTAATTTTTAGTCTTCGTTGCACACCCAGGCCAGGTGTTAATCTCCAGTAGCTCCCTTCATGCCAGGGATTTGCAACTTTTAGGACAACACAATGCTCCTATCCAAGAATTTCAGTCTACCTACTTTATGTCTTGGTTTTTTGTGTGGTGCATGTATGGCTTTTCCTTTGCACCTGTTGGGAAAAGCCAATAAGAAAGAGCCTTATTATTAAAAATTGTTGAAGTTTGCCCTTGAGTTGAAGAGGGCAGAAATAAGGGATGAGGACAGATTTTTGCTTTTAAATGTCATTGGCATTCTGTGATTAGATAACCAGTAGGTGAGAAATAGCTGAGGAGCTCCTGTTACTCTGGACTGAATATTTAGGTTATATGCTCTCAGATGGTCTCATGCCTGGAAGGACCCATAAATTAGTATCAGTTTGTTATAGTATGAATTTGCCTTAACTAATCCTGTGCATACCTCATTGTGGGCAGGGGTGGGGGAAGAATCTGTTTTTACTTTATAGATAGGATTGTAAATGCCTTTATTTAGACTTTACAGTGTGTCTTATGTTCATTGATGCATATTTATTGGAATAATGTTTTAAATTAATAAAGTCCCGAGGATCCTCAGAAGCAGTATTTATTTCAACAGGACCAAACCAGAGGTGCGATTCTAGATGAATTTACTTGGAAATCGGGTCCACAAATCAATGGACTTATTTCCCCCAACGGTGTAGGAATTACAGCAAATCAGTTAACAAAGCTTGCTGTACGATCAGACAAAAAACAAGACAGAACACTGAAGCTGGGAGGAAGACAGACGAAGCGCAAATCAGCCCAAAAGGTGTCACTTTAAGGCCACACTTTGACAGGCATATTCATGTCAAATCAGTGCCAGAGTTGGAGTCCTATCAGCCTGTGCACCATATATATATACCAATATAGTGTCAAACAGTACAAAGGTATGGACAGCTGCACTGCAAAACCATCTGATTCCCCCACAGCGGTGCGCTTCTCCTTGACAATGCAGTCAATGCCTGGACAGGAGTTTATATTGCACATGATACAAAAAAAAAAAAAAAATCATCCAGAGCGGTCTCGACTGAGCAGGATCATAGATAAGCAGATTCTTTTTCTAGGGTGCAACCTGATACATGCCTATTCAGAAGCAACTCCTGTTGGCTTCAGTAGGGGCTTACTCTCTGGTAAATTGGTGTAGGGTTGCAGTCCTTTGATCTCCTCTGCAAGCTGTGCGCATGTAACCTACGTGGCAATTATACAGGCTTAGAGAGCATGCGAAGGCAGCTATTTCAGCATATTACCAGGATGTGACACATTTTTTGAGAACGAGAAAAGAGACCTAAAGAAGCACAGGGTTCAGAGAAGGGCTGGATTTACACCCACACTTTCGACTTTCTTTGGCTTAGCATGTGGAAAGCTCAGAGAAATGAATGCTGAGTTGTTTAGGACTGGGGATGATGATAATAATAATAATAAATTTTATTTATATCCTGCCCTCCCCAGCCGAAGCTGGGCTCAGGGCGGCTAACAACAGTCAAAATAGTTCAACATTGTAAAAACATTCATTATAAAACTAATTAAAATCAAATTAATGGCAACCATCAAGCAAAATCCTGTGCAGGTTGCCAGAGGAGGGGGTCAGGCTGCACCCTGACCAAAGGCCTGGTGGAACAGCTCTGTCTTGCAGGCCCTGCGGAAAGATGTCAGGTCCCGCAGAGCCCTAGTCTCTTGTGACAGAGCGTTCCACCAGATTGGAGCCGCGGCCGAGAAAGCCCTGGCTCTAGTTGAGGCCAGCCTAACCTCTCTGTGGCCTGGGATCTTTAGGATGTTTTTATTTGCAGACCGTAAATTTCTCTGTGGGACATACCAGAAGAGGTGGTCCCGTAGGTACGAGCGTCCTGGCCGTATAGGGCTTTAAAGGTTAAAACCAGCACCTTGAACCTGATCCTGTACTCCACCGGGAGCCAGTGCAGCTTGTATAGTACTGGATGAATATGATCTCGCAGCGAAGACCCCATAAGGAGTCTCGCCGCGGCATTTTGCACCCGCTGGAGTTTCTGGGTCAGTCTCAAGGGCAGCCCCACGTAGAGCGAGTTACAATAATCCAGTCTGAAGGTGACCGTCGCGTGGATCACAGTGGCTAGGTCAGGGCGAGAGAGATAAGGAGCCAACTGCTTAGCTTGGCGGAGATGAAAAAATGCCGCCTTTGTTATAGCTGTAATCTGCGCCTCCATAGAGAGGGAGGTATCGAAGATTACACCCACTGATCACTGGTCACACCTAAGAGGAGACGGCCAAGTTCAGGGATGCAGAACTGTGGCCCCCCAGATTTAGCTGGAATATAATGCCCATCATCCCTGGCCATTGGCGCTGATGAGGGGGCAGATGGGAACTGCAGTCCAATGATATCTGGTTGCCCACCTGTGGCCTAGCTCATCTCATTTCTAGCAGAACTTCCAGGCATTTCTTTGTTTTGTTTTAAATCATGATGAATAATTAGCAGTTCTTAATTTAGTGTTATAAATCCATTTAACTAGGAGAGTCTGAATAGTCCCACCTTGCTCGTTCAAGACACGGTTCATTTTACAATAGATCTGGGCTTCCCAAACTTGGGTCTTTAGCTGTTTTTGGACTACAGTTCCTATCATCCTTGACCACTGGTTCTGCTAGCTAGGGATGATGGGAGTTGTAGTCTAAAAACAGCTAGAGACCCAAGTTTGCGAAACCCTGTGATAGGTTGCCAAAGTATCAGGCTCGGAGTGCTGAAATGGGGTTCTGTTAACCTGGGCTAGGCAGGAGATCTTGTGTGAAGTAATAACCAGGGACTGCGCAACATCAGGTGCTAAGTAGACCAGCAGACAGAGAGCAGTATCAAGACAGTTCCTGCCTTCAGACTTACAATCCAAAAGACAAGGCACATGAGAGAAAAAGAAAGCTTCTGGTTCTGTAATAATAAAGTTATACAGTTTTGTAAAAAAAAAAAAAAAAAAAAAAGCCTGGGAGTTCTGTGGGAGATGGAATATTTCAATGTGCCCCGCTTGTGGAAAGCTAGCCTGTCAGGGATCTAAGTCTAATCTGCCCTCTAGTCCCCCACGACAGGTTAGTTCGAATAAGTTTTTCTGATGTGAAATATTCAATCCCATCACCTCCCTAGGCGTTCTGAAACAGGACACTTTCAGGAGGGCCATACCATAAGATTCCTCTAAATATGGGGCTTTGAACACACATAACTCCTGCCCCCAGGTCTTGGAGCTCTACACTCAGGATATCCACAAAACCAGCACAGGTTTTCTGCATTTGGAGGGCAGTATGGATAGTCAACTCAACATAAAGGAAAATGCAACAAAATCCTATTCCAGGCATAGGCAAATTCGACCCTCCAGCAGTTTTGGGACTACAACTCCTATCATCCCTAGCTAACAGGACCAGTGGTCAGGGATGAAAACTGGTGTTCACACTGTTACTGATAAAAAAAATTGTTTAAATAAAGGTCCTTCTCTACATGACAACCTCCAGCTGTCTGCAAGCTCTGGCTACATGGTTTGTCAGAATGTGCCACACTCCTAAAGGAAAAGTTTATGGATTTAGGATGGACAAATCTGTCAATTTTCCATTTCTCATTTTTGCAGTCTCAAGTTCAGTTCTCCAGCTATCTGCACAAGTCTGCCTTTTGATATAAATTTCACCAGCATTTAAATACACATTTATCTGAATAAACACATTTTTATACAACTCTGCCTGATAAGACACAGTCTTTTTGCAAGCAATTTCCCCAAATATAATGCATTTTATATATCATTTTCATGAATATATGCATTTCAATACATACTTTCCCCTATCACACACACACACACACACACACACACACACACACACACACACACAATTTGGTTGGAAAACTGCATCAAAAAATTCAGAGAAGTGCAGCTGTCAAAGAGTAGCAGTGTTTTGGCACATACTGTATAGTGTTTAGGAAAGTTTGCATTAGGTAGGTTTGCATTAAAATCTTAACCACACCAAATGCCTGGTGTGGATTCAGTTCAATACTCTCTCTGTGCCCCCCAACATTAAAGCCCATGATGTGAGGACATTTTAAAAATCGAATTCATGTGGTAACCTTTCAAAGCAATTATGGCATATGGTCACTTTTTCCGCCACTTTTGTAGTTTACTGGGTCATCTCTTTGCAATGCAGGTGAGTATCTCTATTTTCATTTTTTATTACAAGAATTTATGTATTGCCCTTTCATGTGGAAATACCAAACAAACAAAACGAAAAGGGGACTCCAGCAAAACAACACAATAAGACCAAGTCAACAAAACAATGTTAAAACCTCAATCACAACAGAACTACTTTGAAATATCAGCCGCAGTTAAGCAGGAAGAATGTCAGAAGTCTGTATTATTGCACCCTGACAGGCAAAAATAAGTCACAGGCAAAACTGCTGTTTAAAAATAACCTTTTGGCAGTGAAAAACGGTGCTGGGGTGGGAAATATCGTAATAATCTAAGCAGGTAGGAATCAGAACAAATTATTGAGGCTGTTACAGTGTGAAATTTGAAGATTGCAAATATCTTCCTTAATGTTATTACTTGGTTGCATTAAAAATGCATCGCCTATATTATGTGACTCATTATTCATGAAGCAGGTTCCATACCTTTTGTCTGCCAGAGTAACTGAAGGAAAAGGTAAGAGGAGACAACGGCTGTGCACACCTTTATGTCTCTCACTGAATTTTTTATGGCCCCTCCAGCTAGCCAGTTGGTGAAGCTCTGTGGCCACACAAGAGTGGAAAAGCAGAGCTATCTCAGAAAGACTAACCCTTTCAGGAGCTAATTTGAGCTTGTGTTCATTCACGCCAGCGGTGATTAAATTACCTATCGAGTGCGCTGAGCTATCATGATTCAGGCCACGGGAGAACAAGGTGGATTTCACCTGATTGATTTGAAACGCGCGAGATGGGATGGGGAAGGGGAAGAACAGAAGAGCGGAGGGAAAGAATGGGCAACAAAGAAACCACCCCCTGCTTGCCGATGTTATCATTTGATCCTGACAGAAAATGGAATGATTATTTATTTTGCTAGCGTTAAAATTTTTCATTCCCCACTCCACCCCCACACTTCCTCCAAGGAGCTCTGGATGGCTCCAGCCCCTTCCCCTTGCTTCCCCATCAGAATAACCCTGTGAGGTAGGTTAGGTCAGACCATGAGTAGGCAAACTAAGGCCCGGGGGTGGATCCGGCCCAATCGCCTTCTAAATCTGGCCCACGGACGGTCCGGGAATCAGTGTGTTTTTACATGAGTAGAATGTGCCCTTTTATTTAAACTGCATCTCTGGGTTATTTGTGGGGCATAGGAATTCGTTCATTTCCCCCAAAAAATATAGCCCGGCCCCCCACAAGGTCTGAGGGACAGTGGACTGGCCCCCTGGGTCAGACTGACAGACACCCAACAAGCTTTTTATAGCTGAGTCAGGATCTGAACCCAGGTCTCCTGGCTCAGTGGTACAATTGGGGAATTTCAGACTCTGGACTTAACGGTCTTACAGGAGATGGGGCCTATTTAGATGGCAATGGGTGTATTGCTTTACTTTAAAATGTGTTATGCCAGCCTTAAGAACATAAGAAGAGCCTGCTGGATTCGGCCAATGGCCCATCTAGTACAACATCCTGTACAACTATAATCTCTGACCCTTGGCCATGTTGGATGTCCGGGGCTGATGGGGCTTAGAGGCCAATACCATCTAGATCAGTGTTTTTCAAACTCGGGTCTAACCAGCTGTTTTTGGACTGCAGTTCCCTTCATCCCTGACCACTGGTCCTGCTAACTGGGGATGATGGGAGTTGTAGTCAAAAAACAGCGGGAGACCCAAGTTTGGGAAACGCTGATCTATCTAGAGGGTGGTGAGTATTCAGAGAAGCATGTGGCCACAATAATCCATAATGAATTGGGAAAAAATGTTTAAAAGTATTTAAAAAAACAACAACCAGAGTCCTTTTGGTTGGGGATAATTTAGAAAGAAATTCCCAGGTGTCAAAAAAGGTTATTTATGTGTGCCACTACTGCAGCCCATGTTTTGTTAGCCCAAAAATGGAAAACGAGTGAGGTCCCAACTAAAGAAGAATGGCAACTTAAGCTGATGCACAGCTTGCAGACTTCACATATAGAATAAGAGAACAAGAAGAACATACGTTTAGAGAATGTTTATTGAATATGGGGGGGGGATTGTGTACACTTGAAAACATTGGCAGCAGTGGCGTAGCGTGGGGGGTGCCAGGGGTGCCGGCCGCACCGGGCGCAACATGAGCGGGGGGCGCACTCGCACTAGCAGCTCTCTGCCCCTACTAAAATCCACGGGTTAGGGAGCCCGCGCTCGCTCGGCTTGGCGAGGAGGTCGCGGAAGGGGGAGAGTGAAGCCTTCTGCTGCGGGCAAAAAAAAGGAGAGGAAGCCGGGCGGGCGGGCGGGCTGGCTGGCTGGCGGGGGTATGGCTGCGCCTGCTGCTGCCGTTGCCGCTGCTGCCGGGCTTTGACAGCTTGGCGAAGCGGAGGGAGAGGAGCTTTATGGTAATTGCGGCTCTCTCTCCACTGGCCACCTGGGTAGTGAGCCGAGCTGAGCAGGGAGTCTGGCGTGGGGCGGGAAGAGACTTTCCCCCCTTTTTTCCACCTCGCCTGGTCAAAAAGGAGAGCGGAGTCTCCTCAGGGCGCCCTCAGGCAGGGCAGGGCAAGGCAAGCAGAGCGAGGAGGAGAGAGAGGGGAAGGGGGGGAGCAGCCAGGAAACGCCGAGGTGTGGAGGGGGAATCAATTAAGGAGAGAAAGCGAAAAGCCTTGGAGAAAGGGAAAAAAGGAAAGAAAAGAGGCAGCTCCGGGAGAGCGCGGGGGAAAGAGAAGCCTCGCTGCTGCTGCTTGGGAGAGTAAATTACTGTACTTGCCTTGCCCCGGGTTAGGGGGCGCAAATTACTTGCCTTGCCCCGGGTTAGGGGGCGCAAATTACTTGCCTTGCCCCGGGTGCTGATAACCCACGCTACGCCGCTGATTGGCAGCATTAAGATAAATTCAACAGTGTAAAAAAGTTTTGATGGATGCAATAATGGAATAATGAATGGTTTAGTTTATGTAAAATATGATATGCAAAATGAACCATGGAAACAGAAGAGGGATAGTCATTGATATTTTAAGATTGTTTAAATGAATATTATAAATTGTAAAACAGAAAATTTAATAGTGTCCCATCATAGGACGTTTCTAGCCCTGCTCCAGAACCTGCAGCTGATCCAGAATGAGCCATATGCTTCTCTGTTTGTCCATAGGAAGCATGTGGCTCGTTCTGGTTTAGCTCCAGGTTCTGGAGCAGGGCTAGAAATGTCCTGTGATGGGTCCTTGTCCTGGCCTTGCCCACACTGATGCTCTCCGGTCCACTTTCAGGGCCAGTGTCCACCCAACCTTTAACCAGTAGGAAGTGGCGGCCTCAGGGAGTGGGTGGGGAGAAGCTCCAAGGAGGATACAGCTATGTTTGGAAGACATACAACAGTTGTCCTGCTGCCCTCCCATACAATAGAGGACACAGCCACAGTTCGAGTAAGATTCAACCGCCGCTCCAGTCAGCTTCTGAAAGCCAGTGTGGTGTAGTGGTTAAGAGTGGTAGACTTGTAATCTGGTGAACTGGGTTCGTGTCTCCGCTCCTCCACACACAGATGTTGGGTGACCTTGAGCCAATCACACTTTTTTGAAGTCTCTCAGCCCCACTCACCTCACAGAGTGTTTGTTGTGGGGGAGGAAGGGAAAGGAGAATGTTAGCCGCTTTGAGACTCCTTCGGGTAGTGATAAAGCAGGATATCAAATCCAAACTCTTCTTCCTGAATGTGTACACGTCACCTTCTCTTTTCTGCAGGCAGCAATATGCCATGATTTGCCACTGGCACATTTGGCAGCAGCAGCATCTAGATGTGGGAAGCCACCTGCCATTTTAATTTCCCCAAACACCACAGCTGCAACACTGTTGTCAGGTATTCCAGGGCACTGAGGGAATATTTAAACGGTGAGCAGCTTCTCGGCCAGCGCTACCAAGCCCTCAGGTGTTCAGGGTTCCAGCCTGCTTAATGGACCCTACTGGATCCCTCAACCTTTGTCGTCCGAGGTTGTGGGTGCTGCCAACTGGTAGTTGGGCAGAAAGTCAACAGAAGTTAAATCACTGCCCCACTCATGTCCCTGAAGGCATGCTTCTACTCTCTTCCATATAAGGGATAACTAAAGTGGTGGCTGAATGGACACCGCTGCGGTTGGCCAGAATTTGCCTTTCACTCTTGGCGCTGGGTTGCCCGGGTTATCTGAGACACCTGGATACCAGTGATCAGCCTTCCAACAGTTGCGTTGTTTTTTATTATTATTATTGAAGCGCACCTGCAGGGGGCTGTGAAACTGATAAGACCAGCAGCAGCATGGGAGAGGGGGTGCAGAACCCCCCAGTCAAAATCGGGCCCTCTCAGCTGTCTTCCCAACCACAGGGGAAAGGCAAATTCATTTCAATTTTTGAAAATAAGCCTGCATCCCCTGGCATCTCATCTAGTTTGGACTCCAGTTCATCTGATCGATTTTTATCACACCTGTTCGTTATATGCATATAAATGCCACGGAGAGCAAATAGGAAGTTGGGGGTGGTTGTGGAAGCCTGGATCTATAAAAGCGTCAGGCACACATCTAGCAGGGATATTTACTGCCCATCGCCTGACAAAGATTAACTTGGTGTCGGCCATAAAATCTTTCAGTAAAAAAATTAAGAAAGGGAGCACTTTCAGTGGGGAACTGCCCCAGCATTCTGATAATTAGTTTCTTCTGTGCAATGAAGAAAAAGGCAAAGAGAGCACCTGGAAATTAAAAGGATCTTTTAACGTTTGGGTTTTACTCTCCATTTTTGCTCCCCGAGTAGCATGCACAAGATACAGAACTTGAAATAAGACAGCAGGAAATATTCCCCTCATATATGGTTTGGAATTCACACAAAGCAGCTGAACAAATGACAGAAAAACACACACACCACCCAACACTTGTGTGGTTTTGATGTTGGTCAGTGTCCATTTTTCACCTTAACTGCTACTTCTATGCCCTCATCCTGCTCTGCCTTTTTTCCATACTGTTGTTACAGGGTTGCCAACTTGAACTAAATATTGGAGGGGTGGGCAGGTAAGCCCTGACTCACATAATCAATCACAAGATGCTACAACTAATCCAGAATGCGGCAGCTAGACTGGTGACTGGGGGCGGCCGCCGAGACCACATAACACCGGTCTTGAAAGACCTACATTGGCTCCCAGTATGTTTCCGAGCACAATTCAAAGTGTTGGCGTTGACCTTTAAAGCCCTAAACGGCCTCGGCCTTCTGGCAGTTCCCTCATTGCAAGAAGCAAAGCTACAGGGAACCAGGCAGAGGGTCTTCTTGGTAGTGGAGCCCGCCCTGTGGAATGCCCTCCCATCAGATGTCAAAGAGATAAACAACTACCTGACATTCAGAAGACATCTTATGGTAAGTTTTTAATGTGTGACATCTTAGTGTATTTTTGGTCTTTGTGGAAGCCGCCCAGAGTGGCTGGGGAAACCCAGCTAGATGGGTGGGGTACAAATAATATATTATTATTATTATTATTATTATTATTATTATTATTATTATTATTATCAATATCAATTGAATGGCAATGTCCATCAGCGTTTTTGCGGGGGCTGGCCCTCTCTCAAAAACAAAAACAATTGGGGTGTGTGTGTGAAGGGACCTCAGTCCCTAGGAGTTGACTCCTATGTGTTGCTAAATCCAATTATCTAAGGTGACCGACATGGTTTCCTTTACAGGTGCCCACTATGTCTTCATGTCAGATATAGGCCTGATTTCGCACATCACCTTAAACCAAATCACGGTTTAGCGTGAAGACATGAGCATATGTTATCATGTTAGCTTGCTACAGCAGCTATGTTGGATAGCTCATTTGGTGGAGCATGAGACTCTTAATCTAGAGGGAGAAGGAGGGGAAGTTCCATTGTGCAAGTGGCAATGCTTTAACTAGCTGATCTACTGCATGGGATACCATTGCCCAGTGTTTCCAAATCGTTACAGACTTGTCTGCCTTCTCTTGATAACTGTGGAAGAATAGAAGATATTTATTGTATATATACAGAAGCAATGTACACAGGTTAATACATTGGCAGGGTTTTAAGATTATTTGTGGGACACGGGTGGCGCTGTGGGTTAAACCACAGAGCCTAGGACTTGCCGATCAGAAGGTAGGCGGTTCAAATCCCCACGAGGGGGTGAGCTCCCATTGTTCGGTCCCAGCTCCTGCCCACCTAGCAGTTTGAAAGCACGTCACATGCAAGTAGATAAATAGGTACCGCTCTAGTGGGAAGGTAAACAGTGTTTCCGTGCACTGCTCTGGTTCGGTTCTCCAGAAGCGGCTTAGTCATGCTGGCCACATGACCCGGAAGCTGTATGCCGGCTCCCTCAGCCAATAAAGCGAGATGAGCGCTGCAACCCCAGAGTCGGTCGTGACTGGACCTAATGGTCAGGGGTCCCTTTACCTTTACCTTTAAGATTATTTGTAATTTTATTATGAATGGATAATAGGCGATTTAAATATGTTACAAATTTAACAATGGATATGCAGTATCTTGATAAATAATAGAACCAAGGAAGGGATTAGAGGGAAGTCCATTTGTTTTGTTTTGCTATTGTTGTTTTTTATATTTTTGGAAAATCAATAAAATGTTATATAAAGATTTAATAGATTCAAACTTAGCCATGTTCCCAGTTGAGAGACATCTGAAGGGTTATCATCAGGTATAGCACACCAGCTCACTGAAAAAAATATTTAAAATGATTGTGCAGTGTTCATCCTTTGAATATTTATTCAGAAGAAACACCTTGAATTCAGTGGGACTTACTGTATCATGCAGGCACCAGGGCTTGCGCATGGTACAGACACCAAAACCAGTTGTGAATTCCTGGTGCATCCCCCCACCCCTGTTTTACCTAGAACAGAGGATGTGCTAGTTTAGCACTTCCTGTCCTGGCGGTACCAATTCACAGGCCAGGCCTGTGCTACACAACTTATGACTCACCTCGCTGAGCGCAAGTCACCAAGCTTCCTTTCAAATGCTCCCTGGTTTTGCAGCTCTAGGCAGGTGTCAAGAGGTAGACATTTACGGGGGCCCCAATACATGGCTAGTCCCCATGGAAGCTGGTCCATTATGGTGAATGAGGCCCTGCTCCACCAACGTCAGTCTGTCCCCAGCCAGCCACACTTGCCTGCCTCCTTATTTACATCCAATTCCAGGAGTGGCACTCAGTGGCGTAGCGTGGGTTGTCAGCACCCGGGGCAAGGCAAGTAATTTGCGCCCCCTAACCCGTGGATTTTAGCAGGGGGCAGAAAGCTGCGAGTGCGAGCACGCCCCCCCAGATGTTGCGCCCGGTGCGGACGGGCCCTCCTGCACCCCCCACGCTACGCCACTGGTGGCACTGCCTCTCAGCATTGCTCCTTGTAGAGGAGGATGGGGACAAATCAAGGCTTTGTTGGCTCTGCCTGTCATTATCTCTGGCTTCACTTTCTGTTGAACTTTCTACCTTCTTCCCTACCAGTCCCAATGGGCACCAGCCTCCACTGGCTGGTGGGCTGTGTTTGGATTAGTGGCTGACAGGTTAAGCAGGCCTAATGTATGGTGTTGAACCTGTGCTCATTGAATAGTCCGCACAACGATGAATTAAGGTCAGGCTATGTCCTAGGAAGTTGGGACGTGGGTGGCGCTGTGGGTTAAAGCACAGAGCCTAGGACTTGCCGGTCAGAAGGTCAGCAGTTCGAATCCCCCGACGGGGTGAGCTCCCGTTGCTCGGTCCCTGCTCCTGCCAACCTAGCGGTTCGAAAGCACGTCAAAGTGCAAGTAGATAAATAGGTACCGCACTGGCAGGAAGGTAAACAGCATTTCCGTGTGCTGCTCTGGTTCGCCATAAGCGGCTCAGTCATGCTGGCCACATGACCCGGAAGCTGTACGCTGGCTCCCTCGGCCAGTAAAGTGAGATGAGCGCTGCAACCCCAGAGTCAGTCACGACTGGACCTAATGGTCAGGGTTCCCTTTACCTTTACCCAGTGGCGTAGCGTGGGGGGTGCAGGGGGGCCGGCCACACCGGGCGTAACATCTGGGGGTAAGGGTTAAGGGGTGCAAATCCACGGGTTAGGGGGCGCAAATCCATGGGTTGGGGGCGCAAATTACTTGCCTTGCCCCGGGTGCTCACAACCCACGCTACGCCACTGCCTTTACCTATGTCCTAGGAAAAGAGATCTTTCCTCTAGTTCCCAGATTCCATGTGTGACTAGGTTATGGGAAGGATCAAAAATGGGATTTGCCCTGAGATCTTTTGATGAAGGGTGGTGGATAAATCTAATCAATAAATAAAAATAAAATAAAAGACTTGCCCAACTAAAGATGGCTGGTACTAGACCCTTTTTGCAAACTAATCTTTTAAAATTCTCTTCCTAGTTCCATAGGTATTTACTTGCATAAGTTTCAATAGCATTTATAGGTGAGGTAAAGGCAAAGGACCTCTGGATGGTTAAGTCCAGTCAAAGGCGACTATGGGGTTGCAGTGCTCATCTCGCTTTCAGGCCGAGGGAGCCGGTGTTTGTCCACAGACAGCTTTATGGGTCATGTGGCCAGCATTACTAAACTGCTTCTGGCACAACAAAACACTGTGACAGAAGCCAGAATGCATGGAAACACTGTTTACCTTCCCGCTGCAGCAGTACCTATTTATCTACTTGCACGGGTGTGCTTTCAAACTGCTAGGTTGGCAGGAGCTGGGACAGTGCAAGGGAGCTCACCCCGTCGCGTGGATTGAAACTGCCAACCTTCCCAAGAGGTGCAGTGGTTTAGACCACATATAAACACACACTTGGGGAATTGAGGATGTACACACTGATGAGTACATTGGGTCCCAATTCTCTTTGTAGCTGCTGAGTCTTGTAGAAATACAACTACTGACCTGCAACTGAGGATTTCATATCCGTAAAGGAAATTTGCCTCATTTCTTTTTCTCAGCCAGATGTCTACTTTTCTCCAATCCACACACTGTTTCATACCCTCTCCACCCAATAGTTAAGAGTGCAGATGTTTGCGAAAATTCAGAAAGTGGCATGTTTGGGCATTGAGGCCTCGGTCTAGCTAACAGATGTTATGTGTAATGCACAGTGAAATCAAGGAATGACTAACTTGGGCTCCAATCATAGGATGCAATCAAGGCAGGTAGTGCTGATGGTGGACTCAAGTTTGTCATAATGGACCAGCCTCCATTGATTTATACTTAATCCAGTTCAGTAGTTCCGGCTTGAGCAGAAATAAACAGCCTTTAGAAAAGTGTCCTAGCTTAAATTATACTTGTAGATGACACTGAAAGAGTCTTAAGAAGACCTGTCATGAGGAATTGTCTTTATTTTTTAATAGATATTTATTAAAGTTTCAAAAATTATATAAAAACAAAACAAAACAACAATACAAACCAACACAAACAAAAAACAAATATAATTTCATTCCCTTATTTTCTTATACCTTACTTCCCCGACCTCCTCATACCTCCCCTTTCTGTATTCCAATTTCTAATTATTAATTCAGCAAATCCTCTCCTTTATTTTTCATTTAGTTTTGAACCTTTCTTTTCTTTTTACTTAACCATTACAGCTGGGAACCACATAATTTCTAAACCAACGTCATTCTAACATTCATTAATTTTGCAATGTTTCCTAAGATAGTCCTTAAATTTATTCCAATCTTCTTCCGCTGTCTCTCTTCCCTGGTCTCGGATTCTGTCAGTCATTTCTGCCAGTCCCATATAGTCTATCACCTTCATCTGCCATTCTTCCAAGGTGGGTAGATCTTGTGTCTTCCAATACTTTGCGATGAGTATTCTTGCTGCTGTTGTAGCATACATAAAAAATGTTCTATCCTTCTTTGGCATCAATTGGCCGACCATACCCAGGAGAAAGGCCTCTGGTTTCTTCAGGAAGGTTGTCACGAGGAATTGTCAGCCATGTGCGGTAAATCACATTCTACGAAAGAGTTTCTCAAACATGATGCATCAAATGGACGCTCAAAAGGCAAAAGGATAGAAGCCCAAATGAAAGCACACCACGCCATTCACAAAACAGAGAAATGTGCTAATATATATTTGGGTGGAATGTGGGTCAATAATAAAGCCAGTGGTCAGAATCTAAAGAAAAAGAGCAGTGAGGAGTAAGAATGGAGGAAAAATGTGATTCGGTTCACATTTGCAGGTGATGCTACTAAATTCACTTTCTGAAACAATAAACAAACCAATACACAGCCATTTCTCGAAATTGGCACTTCTCTGAACGTTGTTCTACCCTACAGTCAAGTATACTGAAGACTGAATTAAGTAGGGCAAACTGTACAAATGCATCTGTTAGTGAAAATAATACGCGCAAATGCATCATGCTAGAGAAAGTCGCTTTGCCAAAATGTGCATATTAGGCAAAACTGCAGAAGAAGGTTTATCGTTAGGAGAAATTTACGGTAAAATGGAAATGAGAGGCGCTTAAAAAGCCCAAAACTGTAACGTGATGTGGAGAACTGAGTTTAGGAGTGGGAAATTTGGAACCTGTGAGAAACCAAAACGGATAGATTCAGCCACTCCTGGAGAGAGGCAATGAACAGAATCCGGGGGGGGGGGTTAGAAGAAAAGGTGACACAAGGGCAGCAAAACAAAAAGGCAATGGGCAACGGCTGCATCCCATCCTCTTTGAAGCATAGTGATGCAACTCAGATTGGGGAAGAAACCATGGAGGAAATACATGTTCTTAGAACATCTCACCGTTGGGCTGGAATCAAAGGAGAGGTGGCAAACGGATGACGGAGCAATCACGCTATCTTTACCGGCCACAAAATCAATCTAGAGATTGCTAAACCTGTAAGGAAACGGAGTGCTGAGGACACCTAAACTGTCTTGCCACCGCAAATTGGCTCACAACAGAGAGAAATTGCATGGGATGGAAAATCACACAGGAAATAAAGAAAGGTGTTGGTGAGGAAAGAGAACAGCCCAGTCTCTGCGGGCTGAGCTAACAGGGAAAATTCAGGCCAAGAGAAAAAGCACTTCCCCCACTCTTAAGGAATTACAGGCAAAAATGATTAAATGATATGATTACTTCCAATGCTAATTAATGCAACTGTTAGGCTCGGAAAGCTCTTCTTTTGAATATTTCCCCCAGAATTAACAGAAACTTCAAAGTTTAGCGAATGTGCAACATAGGAGGTCCTTGGGTATAAAATACTTGATCGCTAAAAAGAAGAAGTGATATTTCCCTAATTAAAGCCTAAAACTGTTGCAGACTGAGCACGGAAACCGAGTATGCATTTAACATCCCCTCTGAAAGAAAGAAAAAAGTACAGTGGTACCTTGGGTTACATACACTTCAGGTTACATACACTTCAGGTTACAGACTCTGCTAACCCAGAAATAGTGCTTCAGGTTAAGAACTTTGCTTCAAGATGAGAACAGATATCGTGCTCCGGCGGCACGGCAGCAGCGGGAGGCCCAATTAGCTAAAGTGGTGCTTCAGGTTAAGAACAGACCTCCAGAACGAATTAAGTACTTAACCCGAGGTACCACTGTACAGAGGGATGTGGGTGGTGCTATGGGTTAAACCACAGAACCTAGGACTTGCTGATCAGAAGGTCGGCGGTTCGAATCCCCGCGATGGGGTGAGCTCCCGTTGCTCGGTCCCTGCTCCTGCCAACCTAGCAGTTCAAAAGCACGTCAAACTGCAAGTAGATAAATAGGTACCGCTCTAGCGGAAAGGTAAACGGTGCTTCCGTACGCTACTCTGGTTCACCAGAAGCGGCTTAGTCTTGCTGGCCACATGACCCGGAAGCTGTACGCCGGCTCCCTCGGCCAATAAAGCGAGATGAGCATCGCAACCCTCGAGTCGGTCACCACTGGACCTAATGGTCAGGGGTCCCTTTACCTTTACCACTGTACAGAGAAGTTGTTTGCTCCTTGTTTACTGCTGCTGGGTTTGTAGCAGTTGTGCCTCACACAAGGGACATCATTTAAAGTATCTGTAGAGCATGGATGAGGAACCCGTGGTATTTTGGATGTTCCTGGACGCCCAACTCCCATTGGACTCAGCCACCATGTCCAACAGTCCAACAAAATCTGGAGGGCCAGAAAATCTGCTGTAGAGGGAGGGAAGAAAAGATTACAGCAGACGTGATAAGATTCAAAGAAAGCTTCAGAGATAACATTGGGGTTAAATTCAAGATAAATTGGGTGGGTGGGGGAAATAAGCAATGTCAGGGCATTTACTGTGGTTCCTTTCTGATGCCTCTTACCCACCAGATATGGGTGTTTCTGAAGAATAATCGCAGGTGATCTCACCTCTGGGTTACTGCTTCCTGCCCTCCCTAAATGGCAACCCTGACAGGAGCATATCCTGCCATTGTAGCAACGTGGCGGGGGAAATGTTGGCTTTGTGGCTTTTTTTGTATCTGATCTTACAACTCTGTTTCTGTTTGCTGAAGAAGGAACAATTCTAAAAAGTTTTCGTGTTTCGTTAGCGTGCCACAATTTTAAAAATCTGTTAACACAGAGACAACACCAATCAATCAATTGGTCAGTCGGTCAATCAACACATGCTATACTGTAGGTTGTAAACTAATGTACATTTCGAAGCCAGCTTTGCCCAAACATTGCTCATTGGGGTGCACCGATCGCTGGAAGCCACGGCAGTTGATTCCTCACTTCACTACCTCAATAGTCTGCTATGTTCAGGGTTGGCCCTACCATTAGACACAAGGGGACAACTGTCCCAGGCTGCAGGTGGTGGGCAACAGCAGCAGCAGCAGCAGCATCTACCCCTGATTTCACCTCTGAGCCCTCTAGTCATTTTCCTCATTGTTACATGGTCTTAATTGGGCACCTTAATTGGGCCTCAGGGGTGGTGGAGAACATTATCCATTTAGCAGTGTTGAAGTATGGCTCCATCTACAAAATACCACTTTAAACAGCCATGCCATCCCCCAAAGAATCCTGGGAAGTGTAGTTTGTTAAAGATGTTGAGAGTTGTTAAAGGTAAAGGGTAAAGGGACCTCTGACCATTAGGTCCAGTCATGGCCCACTCTGGGGTTGCGGCGCTCATCTCGCTTTATTGGCCGAGGGAGCCGGCGTGCAGCTTCCAGGTCATGTGGCCAGCATGACTAAGCCGCTTCTGGTGAACCAGAGCAGCGCACGGAAACGCCGTTTACCTTCCCGCTAGAGTGGTACCTATTTATCTACTTGCACTTTGACGTGCTTTCGAACTGCTAGGTTGGCAGGAGCAGGGACTGAGCAATGGGAGCTCACCCTGTCGCGGGTATTAGGAGATCCTTATTTCCTTCAGAAAACTACATTTTCCAGTGTGGGTTGAACAGTCAATCCCTCTTCCTAAGAATTCTAGCAATTTTATCTCTGTGGGAGGAATAGGGGTCTCCTAACAACTCTTAGGACCCGTAACAAACTACACGGATACTGATTTTTTCCCTTGGAGGTTTTAATTTTTTAAAATGATTTATCTTTCCACTGTGAGGATGTTTTTAAAGTGCTGCAGATTAGATACCTGGCTTAGATTTTTAATCGTTAAAATTCTCATGTCATCATCTCGTGATAGGAACATAATGCAAACAGCTCAGCAAAGTCAACATACCCACCCAACGTTTTATGTTCCCAAATCACTCCTTTAGCTAATGTTTCCAAGACGTACCACGCGACACATCTGGCGCAAACCAAACATTTTCAGTCAGTTGGATCGCATTGTCAATATTTGCCCGTGAAATGTACAGGCATTTTATGAAGATCTCGAGCTACGAGGAAAGTCAAAGGGCTATTACTGGGTTGTTCCCAGCTTTCAATCAAAGTTAGATCTCAGCCAAGCCATGTGCTAAATAAATGTAATCTTGGAGTTCCTGGGACCGGGAAGTGAAAACCTGTTGATCCTTTTTTATTGGGGGGGGCAAAGTTGTTGAGCTTTTATTGGCAAAATTGCACCCACACAAAATGCCGTTTTTGAGCTATTTTAATGGAAAATTGGCAACAATGACACAGCTGCCATGGGCTGCCATACATCCTGATTTTCCCAGACAGGCTGCCAGCTGAAATATTCCAGTTATGTCCAGGAAATTCAGGAGATATGGCAACTATCTCTGGGTAATGCGTGGCTCTTGGCCTGGGTCACTTAGGTCTGTATCTCTCAGACCTTTTTGAACACAGAACCCCTTTCCATACTTACTCAGCCTTTTGCCCCACACGTCTTCATCAATAGCATGTTTTGCATGTGCAGAGAGCATCGTGTGCAAATTGGTTTCAGCGTGCTGCCGCAAGCAAGGTTTAAGGATCTGTATAAAACAACATCTAAGATCTCCTAAACCCGGAGTGGAAACCATTAGCCCTCCATATGTTGATGGACTCCAATGTAGGTTCACCACTGTCCCCACAGAATCCACATTTACCCTCCGCAGAGTATTCGCTGATGTGCTGGGAAGTCAGGGGAGCAATAGCGCCTCATGTGCGCCACCTCACTCCTGACCACATGAAACATTGGTGGCTGCAAGTATCATCCCCACACAATATTATTGAACCTGAGCTAAAGAAGAAGAAGAAGCCGAACCTTCTGTCCAGATTTATCACTTGACCTCAGGAGGTGCAAATTTTCTTCTTTGCACCAAATGGAAGTGCGCTTTCCTTACCAGTCAAAAGTCCGCCATGCCCTTGACTCCTTGCCCCTACAAGCCATGCAACCAAGAGGTCAGCACAAGTCAGGCAATGTTGGTAGACACACCAAAAGTTCTCCAGGAGAGGTATAAAACTTTGTCATGGATCCTTCCAAAGTTTTTTGTAACTTCAGAGTACAGTCCTCTGCTCAGAAATAAGTTTTGTTGAGCACAGATTAAGTGGATATAGGACTTAGCCTACATTAACTATTAGGAATGTCTCAGTGTTCTGCTGTCTCAGTTTGTTACAGGCATGTGTTCCATTGTTCTCTCACAAAACAATGCTTTTAACCTCTTTTGAAATGTTGTCCCTTGAGAACTTGGAATGTTCGTGAACATTCATTTCTATCAAGTCAGCAGCTCATTGGTGTCAGAAGTGCTTCGCTATCAATAAGCACACCAAAATATAGATAAACAAACAGCCACTGAAACAAATGGCACCCTTTATTTATGATTGGGGCAATTGTCACAGCCTCAGCTGTAGTTTAGGCTAATCTGAATAGAGGTTTGTTTATATAATAAAGCTTCAAATGCATGTTCTCTGTCATATTTAAAAAAGAAAATCCAGATTTCCACTTTATTCTTTATGTAACAATCTATTTGATTGCCCCCAGTTTTAAAAAGCGAAATGCACACAAACATTATTGACAATGTCCTTGTGTAAGCATTTTATTTACATAACTTAAGTGGATTTAGCAACAGTGGTAGTGTAAATGGAATTATAAAAAAATGGGTATATTATTGTAACCCATAAGCTCAGTTAACCTGAAAGAAAGTGAAGTTTTTGCCTGTTGCAGGCAGGATGATTACTACATTTCTCCTCTACTAACCACTTCATTTGGTTTATTAGTAAAGGACAATCTTCTCAGTCATTTCTCCTTCATGGTTTCTGTGCCATTGGGAACTGCTGCTCTTGATTTTCTTCTTTTCCTCTGAGATAAGAGTGGACCCAGCTGTAAGCATGACACACACAAAGTCATTGTGGAGAAAGGATTTACGCTATCTTATTAGTTGGGTCATTTCTTCACGCTTGAAACTCATTACATTAATGTAGTTCTCCAAAAGACAGCAGTCACACAACAATGCCAGGAGGCTTAACCCCATAATCCATGGCAAAGGTCTGGCAAAGAATTATAGTCCTTTCACAGAGCCCAATCCCACAATGCAGCAATACCAAAGCACTTGGCCTTAAGCCAACTGAGTCTCACTGAAATTAATGGGGACCAAGCGGCTTGAATCCACGTTCTTTGGTTTAGCTAGGTTGCTGTAGGTGAGGTTGATGAATGGCAAGCAGTTCAAATAGAGCTCTGAGAAAGTTACACCATAGTCTGAGGATTCAGATCAATCTTCCAAAGAGATTTTTCCATTGCAACTTTCAGATTTGCAAGTGAAGTGATTTGCATTGTTATTAAAACAAAAACAATCAAAGTGTGATTATCTCACAAAGGCTTGCATTTTGTCACCAAGCTGACACACCCTGATCTTAAGATGATGTTGATGTCACAGTTGATGTGATCAGACTCAAAATGATATGTACAAAAATTCCTGTGCAGGTTCGTCCTTGATGGCTTTGAACTTACTCAAGTCCAGCACTGATGGTGAGTTTGTTAATACCAAGTAGGTTTTTGCACATGGACTGCAAGAAGACCAAACCTATCCATTCTTAAGGAAATCAGCCATGAGTGCCCACTGGAAGGACAGATCCTGAAGCTGAGACTCCAGTACTTTGGCCACCTCATGAGAAGAGAAGACTCCCTGGAAAAGACCCTGATGTTGGGAAAGATTGAGGGCACAAGGAGAAGGGGACGACAGAGGACGAGATGGTTGGACAGTGTTCTCAAAGCTACCAGTATGAGTTTGACCAAGCTGCGGGAGGCAGTGGAAGACAGGAGTGCCTGGCGTGCTCTGGCCCATGGGGTCACAAAGAGTCGGACATGACTAAATGACTAAACAACAACAAGAAGAAGGTGGCTGGAATGTATAGCAGGACAGATAAGTTCTCCAGTTCTCTGTCCAACTTGCCTAGCCTCCATCTGTATCTGTGCCACGTTCAATTTGTATGATAATGATTGACATTTGTCAGTATCGGCTTCCCCCAGCATTTGTGACATTGCCACAATGGCCTGATTTCAGTGCATCGCTAAATTTGCTTTGCCATGTGGCATGCTCTACAAATAGCTTCACAATTAAATTGGGATTTCGGCTCCTATGCATCCATTAGCATCCCAGGGCTCTGTGGCCCAGGTGGGTACTGTTCTAGGGTACTAAGCGACCCAGTGTAAATGTGGCACTGAGCACATGGCACCCAGCATGGGTAAGGGTGGGTTGTAGTTGTTTAAATATGCCCTGTTTCAATCTCAGCCGGTGCGTCGGATCAACTTGTGAAACTAGCACAACACAACAGGGTATGCACTACTGAACAGTTAATGGAGAAAGTTGATGGAAAGGAGTTTTCCTCCCTCTCTCATAATATTACAACTCAGGCCCATCCAGGGACAATTCAGGACAGACAAGAGAGGGAACCATTTTGCACTCTCATTAAAATAAAACAAACTACAGTGGTACCTCGGGTTACATACGCTTCAGGTTGCATATGCTTTAGGTTACAGACTCCGCTAACCCAGAAATAGTGCTTCAGGTTAAAAACTTTGTTTCAGGATAAGAACAGAAATCGTGCTCTGGTGGTGCGGCAGCAGCAGGAGGCCCCATTAGCTAAAGTGGTGCTTCAGGTTAAGAACAGTTTCAGGTTAAGTACGGACCTCCAGAACGAATTAAGTACTTAACCTGAGGTACCACTGTATTGATCAGCCTATCATTGCTGATGACTACCTCCATTATGTTCTACCTCCAATGTCAGAGGCACAATGCCTCTGTTTACCAATTGCTGGGGACCCTAAGTGGTGAAGAGCCCTGTGGCCCTCTGGTCATGCTTGTGGGGCTTCCCATAGGTATCTCACCACTGTGAAAACAGGATAATGGACCAGAATGTATTTGGTCTGATCCGGTAGGCCCCTTCTTACATTCTCATATGGATGGTTGGCATCTGCCTGTTTTGGGAGACAATGGAGAAGTGCGCCTTTGGGGACTGAAGTCAGAGTGATGGATAGTTTCAGCGCCTGCTGTGGCTGTGGATACAGATACAGGAGAGACATGAATGTTATGTTGTGAATAAAGGAAGAGCGTAAGTACAGCAGGGATGGGAAATCTGCAGCTGCTGTTATAACTCTGAGATGCTGCTCTTCTTACTCTGACCATTTGGCCACACTGCCTGGGGCAGATGGGAGCTGAGTCCATCAATCCCATACAGCACTCTTGCTTTTGCTGAACTGCACGATGCAGCCCTTATTTCTTTTGCCCTTTATGCTACTGTAAACTTCACCCAGGCCATTAGGATCAATGTCTTTCCTATTCAAGTCCCCCCCCCTTGCCCTCGTGTGTGCACGGGTGTGAGCACAGTCTCCCATGTCAAGGCTCCTTGCAGTTGGATGTGCCAAGTGCACAGTTGCTACTGCAATTCTGCTGAAATCAGGAGTGTTGCACCATAGATGAAGATGTCTCAATATCTTTCCTTCTGGGTGTTATGTGTGGAAGGTCACAACTTCCCCTGAAGCCTGTGGCTTTAAAAGAGAAAGAGAGAGAGAGAGAGATTCTCCTTTAAGAAGCACCAGTACAATGGCACACCTTGGACTTGCCAGATTCATAGAGTTGGAAGATCCCTCAAATGTCATCTAGCCCCACCGCCAGTCGTTGCAAGTAATGCACTTCTCACTTCTCATAAGCCTCTGCTTACGAATGTCTTAACAAAAGAGAATCCGCCACACTCCAAAGTGGTCTATTCCATTGAGGAACAGCTTGTACCATCAGGAAAGTCCTCTGAATGTTTAGTCAGGAATACCAATCTAAAGAAAAGAAAAGAGGGATTATAAAACTTTAGAGCTGGATGGGACCCCAAGGGTCTATCTCTGAGGGCCTTCTGGCAGTTCCCTCACTGCGAGAAGCGAAGCTACAGGGAACCAGGCAGAGGGTCTCCTCGGTAGTGGTGCCTGCCCTGTGGAACACCCTCCCACCAGATGTCAAAGAGATAAAGAACTGTCTGACTTTTAGAAGCCATCTGAAGGCAGCCCTGTTTAGGGAAATTTTTAATGTGTGACATTTTGGTGTATTTTTAATCTTTGTTGGAAGCCGCCCAGAGTGGCTGGGGAAATCCAGCCAGATGGGCGGGGTACAAATAAATTATTATTATTATTATTATTATTATTATTATTATTATTATTATTATCATCATCATCATCATCATCATCATCATCTAGTTCAACCCCCTGCAATGCAGGAATCTCAGCTAAAGCATCCATGACAGATGGCCATCCAACCTCTGCTTAAAAACCTCCAAGCAAGGAGAGTGTATCACCTCTGGTGGGAGTCTGCTGAATAGTTCTTATCATCAGAAAGTTTTTCTGAATGTTTAGTTGGAATCTCCTTTCTTTCAGCTTGAAGCCATTGGTTCAAGTCCTACCCCCCAGAGCAGGAGAAAACAAGCTTGTTCTCTCTTCCATGTGACAGCCCTTGAGATATTTGAAGATGGCTTTCATATCTCTTTTCAGTTGCCTCTTTTCCGGGCTAAACATACCCAGCTTCTTCAAATGCTCTTCATCTCGGTCACCCTCCTCTGCAACTGTTCCAGCTTGTCAATATCCTTCTTAAATTGTGATGCCTAGAATTAGCCACAGTATTCCAGGTGTGGTCTGGCCAAGGCAGAATAGAGTGGTACTATTACTTCCCTGGATCTGGACATTGATGCAGTCTCAAATAGCATTAGCTTTTTTTGCTGCTGCATCACACTGTTGTCTCGTGTTAAGCTTGTGGTCCAGTAAGACCCCTAGATCCTTTTGACATGTACTGCATGTAAGGAAGCTGTTCCCCATTTTATATTTGTGCATCTGGTCCTTCCTGCCTAAGTGCAGAACCATAACCTTTGTCCCTGTTGAAATTCATTTTGTTAGCTTGGGCCCAGGTCTCCAATCTGTTAAGCTCATTTTGAATCCTGATTGTCTTTTGAGGCATTAGTTACTGTTTGGTGCCATCTGCAAATTTGATGAGCATCCCCTTCCATTCCTTCATCCAAGTCATTTATAAAGACAAAAACTGGCATTGGAGCAGCTGCTGTGAAGTTCTTCCAGGGAGGTAGGAGAGGGAGCAGTCTTCAAGTGGTCCTTAGTAAAAAAGTAAAGGACCCCTGGACGGTTAAGTCTAGTCAAAGGCGACTATGGGGTTGCGGCACTCATCTCGCTTTCAGGCCGAGGGAGCCAACAGCTTTTCGGGTCATATGGCCAGCATGACTAAACCACTTCAGCCCAACAGGACACTGTAACAGAAGCCAGAGTGCACGGAAATGCTGTTTGCCTTCCCACTGCAGTGGTACCTATTTATCTACCCATGCTGGTGTGCTTTTGAATTGCTAGGTTGGCAGGAGCTGGGACAGAGCAATGGGAGCTCACCCTATCTCAGGGATTTGAACAGCCGACCTTCTGATCAGCAAGCCCAAGAGGGTCAGTGGTTTAGACTACCTGCATCTCTGGTCCTTAGTGCCCTAAGCCAGTGGACAGAGTATGCATCCCTTTGGATTTGCCATCCTAGGGGCAATTGGCAGTTTGAACAGGGTGTTTTCTCTTGCAGGGAAGCGGGGAATCAAGAATGTCATGTACAGCAACGGATAAGCAACCATGGCTGTGTGCATACAAGTGATTTAGGGGCAGGTGATGAGAAAGCTTTTGGGAGAGCCACTGCCAGAGGTGGCCATAAAAAGATAAAGGGGTAAAGGGACCCCTGACCATTAGGTCCAGTCGTGACTGACTCTGGGCTTGCGGCGCTCATCTCGCTTTATTGGCCGAGGGAGCTGGCGTACAGCTTCCAGGTCATGTGGCCAGCATGGCTAAGCCGCTTCTGGCGAACCAGAGTAGCACACGGAAACTCCGTTTACCTTCCCGCCAGAGAGGTACCTATTTATCTACTTGCACTTTGACGTGCTTTCAAACTGCTAGGTTGGCAGGAGCTGGGACCAAGCAACGGGAGCTCACCCCGTCACGGGGATTCGAACCGCCTATCTGATCTGCAAGTCCTAGGCTCTGTGATTTAACCCACAGTGCCACCCTAGAGTTGACCATACTGGGCTACATAAGAAGAGTCTACTGGATTGGACCCCAGCCTCATTTATTTCAGCATCCTGTTCTCACAGTGACTGACCCGATGCCTATGGTAACCCCGAATGCAGGACCTGAGCGCAACAACACACTCCCTGTTTCTGTTTCCAAGCAACTGGTATTCAGAGGCATGCACTGCGGATAGCCTTATCCCCCATGAGTTTGTCTAATCCTCTTTTAATGCCACCCGAGTTCATCACCACATCTTGTGGCAGTGAGTTCCATATCACATATCACAGAATTATGAGTTGGAATGGACCTTGAGGATCATCTATTCCAACCCCGTGAAATGCGGGAATAGTTTAGCAATCCTCTGTATGAAGAAGTACTTCCAATTAAAAGAATTTTAGGAATTATCTGGGAAATTAACAACATGGTTACAATATCACCATTTGAATGTGGTATTTAAGAAAGATAGGATACGAGGGTTTGGGGAACAAATATCACAACTGGAGAGAGACCTGTTGGAATGTAATGTAAATGTGTTGTCTAAAATGTATAAAATATTGTTGGAATGGGAGACAAAGGATGAGTGAGTAAAATCCTCAGTGATACACTGGGCAATAGATATCGGTCATAATATAGATATGGAAGCACGGGAACGATTGTGGAATATAGATATAAAATTTACAGCATGTTATGGTTTAAGAGAAAATTATATGAAAATGATATATCGCTGGTATCTAACACTGAGTAAACTGGCAAAAATGTATAAATCTAAATCAAACAAAGGTTGGAAATGTAAAGAGAAAGAAGGTTCATTTTATCCTATGTGGTGGCCTTGTAGTAAGGTGGAAAATGGTATGAAGAAATACTTCCTTGCTTATCCTGAACCTCCCAACAATTCAGCTTCACTGAATATTCCCGAATTCAAATGTTATGAGAGAGGGAGATTTGCTGCGTTCAAAACCGTGAAAGTTTTTGTATACCTCTCTATCGTGTCTCCTCTTACTTGCATTTTCTCTAAACTAAAAAACAAAACCCAACTGTTGTAACCTTTCCTCATAGCAGAGTTGCTCCATCCCCTGATCATTTTGGTTGCTCTTTTCTGAACCTTTTTTTTCCAGCTCCACAATATCGTTTTTGAGGTGAGGCAACCAGAACGGTACACTATAGCCCCAATGCAGTCTCATGATAAGATTTGTGTAATGGTTAGACTGACAAAATAAGGCAGCTTTCTGTGTTTCTTACTACATAACAGTAGGTGCAAAGGAATCCCTCCAAACCTGAATAGTACTCACTGTTCATTGTCAGGAGAATGATTTCTCTATACAGTGGTACCTCGGGTTACATACGCTTCAGGTTACATACGCTTCATGTTACAGACTCCACTAACCCAGAAATAGTGCTTCAGGTTAAGAACTTTGCTTCAGGATGAGAACAAAAATCGTGCTCCGGCGGTGCGGCAGCAGCAGCAGCAGGAGGCCCCATTAGCTAAAGTGGTGCTTCAGGTTAAGAACAGTTTCAGGTTAAGTGCAGACCTCTGGAACGAATTAAGTACTTAACCCGAGCTACTACTGTATTCTATAAGATGTTTAAGACATGGTCTTGTGCATGTTTACTCAGACACAAGTCTCTATGAGTGTAGTGGGCCTTACTCTTAAGCAGGTGTGCGTCTCGAATAGTGTCCTTAGTGAAATTTATGGGAACAAGTTTCTCCCTCATACACACTCTGCTTTTTAGGGAATTCCAGACTAGTGTAAAGAGCAGATGAAGTGCTTCTTGCCCTTGGCTATTTTACTGGAGAGCTGGGCAATGAAGATCTCAAAATATGCATCTGTGTCAAAAAGGAATGTTTTCAAAGCTTCTGCGTGGAAAGGACTGGTGGTGGGGCTGCTTTTTGCCCTCGTCCTGTTGACTTATTATTTATTGAAGCTTTCATAGGAAGCTAGAGGCTAAATCTTGCTGTGAATTTGATAGTTAAATCTGAACCTTTGCTCAAACTTCCTGGAGCTCAGTCAGGCCTGACAAAGTGTCATTGACTCTAGAGTAAAGAGAATTGCATGCTTCTCCCTAAACAAATAGGCAGTTTGGTCTCCATTTTGGGCTTGTTCTGCACAGATACCGTCTCATTTTATTAAATTAGTGCCACAATGGCTGTACACTCTCTATTTACTGCGGACAGATCTTTGATCAGTCTAGTTCAGTGTTGTCTAGACCAGGTGTGAGAAACTTCCAGCCCGCCAGGCTGACCAATTTGGCTTCTGCAACCAATTTTGGTCTGGCCACATCCGCCGTCACGGACCTGACATTATATTGTTTTAGGCCACCCTAATTCCTCAACCAGGGTCTCTGCTCCTTTGGAGAATGAATGGTCATCTCAGGAGGCTCTTATCCCCCACAGAAGTGCAGCACTCTTTACTATAAAACGACAGTTTTAACAATATGTTAAAGGTAAGTAAAAATGTACTGGTTTTAGACCCCTAAGTACAGTGGTACCTCTGGTTACATACTTAATTCATTCCGGAGGTCCGTTCTTAACCTGAAGCACCACTTTAGCTAATGGGGCCTCCCGCTGCTGCCGCGTCACCGCTGCGCGATTTCTGTTCTCATCCTGAGGTAAAGTTCTTAACCTAAGGTACTACTTCTGAGTTAGTGGAGTCTGTAACCTGAAGCGTATGTAACCCAAGGTGCCACTGTAGTAGCAGTTTCCTGGACTTTATGCTGTTAGCCTCTACATAGTTCCACCCTTATTTCAGACATTGCAATATGTGGGTGCATTGTGATGTTTAGTTGGTGATATATCACAATGTTGAAAACAATAATAATGTTATTATTATTTGTACCCTGCCCATCTGACTGGATTGCCCCCGACACTCTGGGTGGCTTCCAACATATATAAAAACATAAAAAAACATTATGCAGTAAAAAGCTTCCCTGTACAGGGTTGCCTTCAGATGTATTCCAAAGGTTATATAGTTACTCATCTCCTTGACACCTGGTAGGAGGAGATTCTTCAGGGCAGATGCCACTACTGAGAAGGCCCCATGCCTGGTTCCCTGTAGCTTCACTTCTCACAGTGAGGGAAGCACTAGAAGACCTTGGGTGCTGGATCTCAGGCTGAACGATGGGTGTAGAGAAGCTCCTCACCAGACATTGATCAGTTTATTGAAGGATGGTAGCTTCCTTATAATGCTACCTGCATGACATGGCACAGGTATACAGATATGATCCAAGGATCACCTTTCATATAACTTTAAGAGGCAGTGGCTGCACGCACTCATGTCTTAAAATATAACAAGGGGTAGCTGCTGTCACGCATGTCTGTTTCTAATGAAAGAGCTACACAGACATCAAGTCCCACTGGGTTCAAAAGATCCTCCTTCCTGCTTAGAACGGTTAGGATTGCAACCTTGCAGTCCATGTATATGCACTTGAAAGAAACTTCTTTTTCCCCAAAAATTTTTTTATTGGTTTTCCAAATTTATAGCAAACATAAAAGAAAAACATTACAATATTAAAAAGACAAACAAACATGTACCCCAACTGTTAAAATCCCAATTTAGTTGTTATTGTTGAATGACTTCCTCAAATCCCTGCTAACTGAGTTTCCATAGGACTCATTGTAGCAGTTTTCCAATATCCACTTCCAAATAAAATTGACTTATTCAATTAACATCTTTCTTTCTTTTCATAATATTTTCAATCCATAATGTTATACAATTCAACATATTTAACTCCTAGGCCAATTTGGTACTTAGACGTAGTTCTACTAGTGTTATATTAGAATAT
This sequence comes from Podarcis melisellensis, assembly GCF_964234715.1. Taxonomy (NCBI): domain Eukaryota; kingdom Metazoa; phylum Chordata; class Lepidosauria; order Squamata; family Lacertidae; genus Podarcis; species Podarcis melisellensis. The sequence continues at coordinate 72,159,738 of NC_138538.1, read as the reverse complement.
CTAGCTAGCTAGTCCTTAAATTTATTCCAATCTTCTTGATGCTCCTCCTCTTTCTGTTCGCGGATTCTTCCAGTCAGGTCGGCCAGCTCCAAAATGTCCATCATCTCACTTGAAAGAAACTTCTATTGCATTCAGTGGGAAGTGTTCAAAGGATTGTAGCATGCTCAGCAACTATGGAATGTTGATTGACTAAGTGGAATCCTGAATAGCAGAAGTCCACGCTGGTTTGTTGCAGGTCCTGTTTGTAACTATGCTATCTATGTGATATTCCCTTGACAGTGAGGCACTGAGGTAATTCTCAGCTCTGGACTTAATGGTCTTACAGGTCCCCACCCTCTTTAGATGAAACTGTGTGTATTACTTTAATTCAAAATGTAGTAAGCCAGTGCTGTGCTGGGGAGACCTTCTCATTCTGCTGAGCAAGACCCTGGAATTCTGCCTAAAAACCCTGCCCTGATGTAGTGCTGCCACTGTCTATTGGCGAGCTGGAGGAATGCATCAAACAGGGAACTGTGGAGACGTTAATCTAGTGACTACTCTCATGAGATTCAAATGGGCTGTAAGTTAGAAATGATTGTCAAGTCGAATTAGCATGTCACGTTGCACTGTTATGAGTACGTCCCTGGGAGCAAGTGAGCCTCGTGGAATTCGGTGTGGCTTACTTCTGAGCAAGCCTGTAAAGGAACAGGCTGCACATTTTGCATTGTGATTAGGAAGGATGCTTCCCAGCAGACTTTGCGTAGGAGAGCAGCTCTCAGGAAATGCATGTGTAAACCTGAAGACGCTTTCTGCAATCCCACCAGCACACTGAGTGGGCAAAGCACGGCAAGTGGTTTTATTGGTTTCGCCTCGGGGGTTGTCTTTCTCATATTCAGAACAATCAATCTGGAACGAAGCATTAAAAACGCACACACACGTATCCAGCTTTCAAGTTTTTGACCACAGGCATCTTAAAATATGAATGGGATGACCCAGAATTCAGGAGGAGGAATCTATATTGAGGAGTGAAAAGATTTGAGTCCAAGGGTCAAATGAATCTTGAAGATATCGCAATGAGAGATTCTGGAGCTTAATGGCAGGGAGAGGTTACTGGGAAGCAGAAAGCCCCTGCCTCAAATCTTGCCTCCCTACCGTGGGCTCTGTAGGTGATCTCTCTGTCTTTCCATCTGCAGCAGTAAAATGGGGAGAGAAATCGTGACCTACCTTACAGGAAAAATAGTGCTTAGAAATTCTAAAGCATAGGGTAAAAACGATCATAGTTTACACCCAAAATTCTCTAGCTTCAGTTGGCTTATGAGAACTTACAGGTTATTTTGCCCCTTTGCCAGATTGCAGTCGCAATCTTTTTGCCTAGTGACTCGGAGCTCAGCGATGGGTCCATGCTTTCTGGGCAATAGTAATACTTCTGTTGAAGCATGGGCTGCGTCAGGGAATCCTAGTGTGCCTTTTTTGTCCTTGATGTGCTGTCACGCCTCATATATCGATAGAGAGAGAAAAGGAGAGACACACACACACAGAGAATCACGTCACACTGGGGTCTCCCTGGTCTGGTGGGCATGAAGCAGTGGAAGCACTCAAGAGTCGTTCCTTCCTTCTTTCCTTCCTTCCTTCCTTCCTTCCTTCCTTCCTTCCTTCCTTCCTTCCTTCCTTCCTTCCTTCATAGCACTTACGAAGCACTTTTCTGCCCCTAAGGAGGTATACAATAATTAAAAATAACAGTACATACCCAAAATACCAGTTAGAAACGAAACCAGAATCATTGTCCATTTTTATAGCCTGTCTCTAGTTAGGCAAGGAGGGGACCAACCTAATCTCCCTAGGGAGGGAATTCCACAATTGGGGTTCTGCTACAGAAAATGATCTGGTTCCTTGCCTCTCTCGGTGGTGGAATAGACAGCTAGGCCTCTGGTGATGGTGGTACATTTCAGGAAAGCTGGAACAGAAGAGGGCTTGTTTACAGGAGAGGAGCAGGCGGGGTTTGTACAACCTGGGAAGGCAGCCCATCTTGGAGAAGGAAAACTCTAATCATAAACCTCTGGTGCCTTTTGGCTGTACTCATTTGTGAGAAAGGCTTTTGGGGTAAGCCCTGAGGAATAATCCATACCTGCTGTCTTGTGGGACATCTCTGGGGGAAGGCTAAGGAATAAGCTCTATACAAATACGGCATGGAGTCCCTAAGATGGTCGGATGGCATGTTGTATGCCTCTTTCTGGCAACTCCCGCAGCAAAGGCGGTGCCAAATGTATTGCCCTGCTTTTCTTTGAACCACGTCAGTAAGGCTGGGAGGAGAGTATTGGCGTCTGGGGCAGCCCTGGACCTCCACACACACTGCCCAGGCTTGCACCCCAGAGAGGTCACTTTGGTGCTGTTAATGCATCACAAACAACAACATGGGAAGCAGCAGGGGCTGTGGTTCTGCAGCTTTTTCACTCCACCCGCAGAGGTGCACTCCATTGTCTCTTGAGACAGACATGTGCCAACAGTACAGGAGGATATGGTATTCTGGGTATCCCCAAGCTGCTTAGGGAAGAATCAGCACCTTGAATTGAGCTCAGGAAACTAATTGGAAACCAGCATGGAGGATAAAAAGATCCACATAATTGGTGGTTTATCATTTCAAGGCATCATTCAGCCCCTCTGGCAGCCAACTGTCATTGGGTTGCAGCCAAAAGGAAGCAGGGCCACTCCCAATGGCTCTGCCTAGAGACCAGCAGCTTTGCCCCCCCCCCCTTTGAACCTATTCCTGTCCCAGAAAGAACTGGAACTATGTGACTAAAGACTGCTGATCACAGAATTGTAGAGTTCGAAGGGACCCCGAGGGTCATCTAGTCCAACCCCAAGCGATGTAGGAATCGAGTTTGTTTGTTTTTCCTCCAGGCTTCCCAATCCCTTTTTTCCTTTTGAGATTGCATGGACTGTCATTTTAGCCACTCTGTTAGTCCTTTTTTAAGCTGAGGAATTGAGTTAAAATGCTTCAGTCAAATAAATGTAAGTGTTCTTTCGCATGCCGTGTTGCAGTCACCAAACCTAACTTTGCAATCTTCCAGTTACAGATAGGTAGCCGTGTTGGTCTGCCATAGTCAAAACAAAAAAAATTCCTTCCAGTAGCACCTTAAAGACCAACTAAGTTAGTTCTTGGTATAAGCTTTCGTGTGCATGCACACTTCTTCAGATACACTGAAACAGAAGTTTCCAGACCCTTCTATATAGTGAGAAGGTGGGGAGGGGTATTACTCAGAAGGGTGGTGGGAATGGGTGATTGGCAGATAGCTGTGATGAGCCTGTTGACAACTCTTAACAACTGCAATAGGTCTTACAGGAAAAAGCAAGGGGTGAGAAGGTGAAAAATGGCTTTGTCATGTATAATGAGATAAGAATCCAATGTCTTTGTTCAGACCAGGTCTCTCCATGGTTTTAAGTTTGGTAATAAGTTTGTAATCTTCGTTTTCTGTTCAAGCTTTCTCTCTCCCCCCGCCAACTGTTTTTTGTCAGGAAAGTGTTCACCCACACCATTGTCTTGCTAGCTGTTATTTCAATGATTAAAATGCAGGTATGTGACATGCATCCCCACATTTCACATATTATCTCATTTGGCCTTGAAGCCCATCTGGCGGGGTTTCCCCAGCCACTCTGGGTGGCTTCCAACCGAATAGTAAAAACAATACAGCATCAAACAGAGGAGGGCAACCAAGATGATCAAGGGTCTGTAAACCAAGCCTTATGAGGAGCGGTTGAAGGAGCTGGGTATGTTTAGCCTGGGAAAGAGGAGACTGAGAGGAGATATGATAGCCATCTTCAAAGATCTTAAGGGCTGTCACATGGAGGAGGGAGCAGGCTTGTTTCCTCCTGTTCTGGAGGCTAGGACTCAAGTTGCAAGAAAGGAGATTCCAACTAAACATACGAAAAAAACTTTCTGACAGTGTAAGAGCTGTTCGACAGTGAGACGATCTCCATCGGGAGGTTGTGGACTCTCCTTCCTTGCAGGTTTTTAAGCAGAGGCTGGATGGCCATCTGTCATGGATGCTTTAGCTGAGATTCTTGCGTTGCAGGCGGTTGGACCAGATGGCCCTTAGGTCCCTTCCAGCTCTGTGGTTCTAAGATTCTGTGAAGGTGTTCATCCTTTCCTTTAATTTTCAAATCAAGGTGCTTTCCCCCCCCTCCAGTGCTGCTTTGCTTGTAGGTTTGATGTACTGCACAAGCGAGTACTGTTTTCAGATTGAATTTGTTTTCCGTTCAAGAGGATGCAAGTGTGGTTAAAGAGCACACACACATACATAAACCAAGAGTCTACAAAGGTGAGCTGTGTAAAAAATCAAAGCTTCAGAGAGGTGGTTGTTTTTTCAAGAGTGTATCAAGACATTATTAGTTTGTTTCGTTTCTGCCTGTTCATGGGGCAGTCTTTGCTTTGCTTGTTTCATGCACAAGTTTTGTTGAGCTTGATCTGTTCCTGGTTCTCTGAGAATATCTGGCGTGGCACTTTCTGTTCCCTTGCTCTTGTGAAACTGGCAATCTAGCCAGGGCTCGTGCCTGAGACCTTCTGCATGAACTGTTCATGGGAGACTAGGAATTAGTGCTTAATTTCTAAAATGCAAGGAAATAATGTCCGTAAACACTCATCTCTGTATTACTGGGGCTAGCAACTGATTAGTCTCCTGGCCTCTGAGCAATTAATTGATTCAATTTTTATATATTTGCATTTTACAAATATCTCAGTCTAGATGCCATGTTTATTTTTTGTTCCATAATTTAAACCATGCCCAAATGGCCTCAAAAAGTAAAGCGTTCTCTTAACATTCCACTCTACCAATTGAAATTGGGCCCCAACCAGTTAATCAACTGAAAGTTCTTACCGCACCAGACCACAAGACGCACCTAGTTTTTGGAGGAGGAAAACAAGAAAAAAAATATTCTGAATCTCAGAAGCCAGAACAGCAAGCAGGATCGCTGCGCAGTGAAAGCAGCAATCCCTCTTGCTGTTCTGGCTTCTGTGATAGCTGCGCAGCCTGCATTCGCTCCATAAGACGCACACACATTTCCCCTTACTTTTTAGGAGGGGAAAAGTGAGTCTTATGGAGCAAAAAATACGGTAATTCACTTACAGTTTCATTGTTACTTTGCATGTTCCAGGGATGGAATGCACCCCTGGAGAAAAAGGCTCTGGAGTGAATCACGGGCATGAATCTTGAGTGGACTCTGACTGGTGTGACTCATCCAAGCATTCATGCAAATACTCTTTTTCATGTGTGGCTGGAGTGCCAAATAATTCAATTAGAGCAGCTATCTGCTTGGCAGTGACACTTGACCCCACGCTTAACTCTGTACATCTTGTCTATCCATGCTTTCTTTTGAATGCGGGCCAGGTTTATTGGCCTGAAATCTTTATAGGAAATCCTGCTCAGTAGCAAATCCTGATTAGGAAGCTGTTATCGTTTTCTTTGCATGAAGGGTGAGCTTGCGACAGGCTCAGCATCTGGCTGCCATAAAAAAAAAAAAGGCGCCTGATGAGTCAGGCTGTAGCTGCCAACTGTGAGCAACCAGCTTCTTGAGAACCACTGATAACTCAGTTCTTATCGTTCTTTATTGAAGTTTTCCCCCCAACACAAATTAAACCAACCAATGCTCTGTTGCTGTATACACAGAAAATAAGAATCCCCTGGCACTTTAAGGATTAACAGATTGACTGGGGCAAAAACTCTCCTGAACTAGAGTCTACTTTATTGGGTGGATAAAGTTTTATCCTAGTTGGCAGCCAGATAGGCAGGCGCAGGAAGAGAGAGAGAGAATGGTAAACACAAGAGGCAAAAGGTAAATTCATTGGTACCTTGGTTCTCCAACGTAATCTGTTCCAGAAGTCCGTTCAACTTCCAAAACATTTGAAAACCAAGGCGCAGTTTCCGATTGGCACAGGCGACCCAGAAACAATAACTGACAGCCGCATCGGACGTTCCGCTTCCGAAAAGCATTTGAAAACCGGAACACTTACTGCCGTGTTTTTGGGGTTGGGGAACCGAAATGTTCGAGTACCAAGGTGTTCAATAATGAGGTTCTACTGTACATGTACGATGGACAGAAGAGAACCCTCAACAATACCCATTACCCCAGCCTTGCCCATTAACCACAGCAGCCCTTATTTTTCTCTGCAGCAGCAGCAGCTAGGGTCTAAGTAGATAAATCCGGGATTCAAACAGTTCTGTGACAATCTGCTTATTGTACTGAGGTTTTGGCTTTGAGACCGAAAGGTAGCTGCGACGCTTTTGCAAGCTCCACTCCGAAGGTATAGTTCATTCCATGATGGAATTGGCCAACAAAGGATGTCTAGACAAGGCAGTTAAAATGGCATGAGGTAATACCCGTCAACCTCCCCACAATTTGGTGGAAGTTACACCACATGTAAGACAAGAGGCCAGAAAAAAAATTCTGTGTGGGAAATATTGGCAAATATCTGACTGCCGTTTACTCAGGTATCATGGAAACGTCCATTAGGAGGACTGTAAAAAACAAAACAAAACAAAAAAACGTTGTTTTACATCTCCTTATTACAACAGAGAGAGAGAGAGAAGGAGAAAGAACTTGGTTGTAACACACATGATTTAAGCAATGGGTGCCGTTGTGTCTAATTTGCACAATTTAGTTCTAGCTGCAGAATCTGGGTTTCTGAGCACTGAATCCGAGCTTTTGAAACATGGAGGGCCCAGCCACCTTCCTGCAGCCGTAATTGCGTCAGCTGGAGCGAGGAGCCAGGCTAGATGGGGAGGAAGCAGTAGCTGGATTGGAGGGGAAGAGGGCACTCAAGGGGTTAAAGCAGTAGAGCCAGGACTACTAGGGTTAATGGGGCACTGCCCCACCAACCTTGGTCTGCCCTCAATGTGTCACCACCTGCCTTTCTGCAACCAGTTGAGGGGATGGAACTGTAGACCAGCTTTTTCCTTCTCGCTTTCAGTGTTGGCCCTTTTGGAACTTGGGGAAGAGAATGGGGACAAAACTAGGATGAGTTGGCTCTGGCCGTCATTGGCTCTGGCTCCACCTACTGTTGACCTCCTTGCATTGCGCCCTATTAGTCCCAATGTGACCCAGACACTACTGGGCCAAAGAGAAGGGACAGAGAGAGAGCTTTGCAATTCGTGCACATCATGTGGAAGGAGCTGTGATAGAGGTTGAGAACAGGAATACAAAGAAAAGTCTGGAGGAGGATTTTATATGGAAGACAGAGAGGAACGTGTTGAGTTGCAGCAAGGGACCGCACAGAAGTCCCACCTTTGGTGAAAGGATCTTGGACACCTTGCCTGGGGAAGACATTTGCCTCTGGCCTTCCTCAGTAATGCAACTGGGTAATTTTTTACTCCAGACTTATGAAGGGGACAGGGTTTCTAGATAGCAATGCGTATTGGCTTCACTTCAAAATGTGGCAAACCAGACCTGCTGTCTTGCAGGAATGGGGGCGCCTGCTTATCCTGCCGAGAGGGACCTGGACTTCTGCCCCAAAGTCTTGCCCTCTCTGTTGAAGGCAACAACCTCACCCTATTGAGCACTTCTGTACGTGGGAAGATTGAGGAGCGGTATTTCAGGAAAGCTGGTCTGTATTGCTGGGGTCAAGGCTTGGTCGAATCTGGAAGCTGCCCAAAGCCCATTCATCAGCAAAGCCTCTGAGAAGAATCCCCTGGGACGGCTGGTGTTGCGACTCATCACCACTGCAGCCTTCGACAGCTGCCAACAGTGGTGGCGAGGAAGACACAGAGCCACTGAAGGAGGGGCCCTTGCCCGAGAGCACCTGAAAAAACTGGAGCTGGGGTTAAAACCCACAGGTCTAGGCTCAGTGGAAGAGATCCTTCAACTTCATCTCAAAGGAATTTCATTCCAAACTCTTGGTCATGCTTCTCCCTCCATTTACCGTATTTTTCGCTCCATAGGGCGCACCTACTTTTTTTTGGGGGGGGGGGGAATTCAAGAGAAAAAAATGCAGCTCTTGGGGGCTTTTGCGGGAGGTGAGGGAAATGAGAGAGCCTCACTCCGTCCCTTCCCCCACCTCCTGCAAAAGCCAGGGATAGCCGTGTGAAGCTTCCCCAGGGCAGCGGGGTGAAGGCTGCCTGCTGCCCTGCGGAGGCTTTGCGGGCTACCCCAGAGCTGCTCAGGAGCTTGTCGGGGCTGGCGGGGGAAGCCTGGCTTTCCCCCACTGCCAGCCCCAAAGAGCAGGTTGGGTAGCAGCAGAAAGGCTGTGCGCAGCCTTCCCACTGCTCCCAGAGCTTGTCGGGGCTGGCCAGGGAGACCACACATTCGCTCCATAAGACGCACAGACATTTTCCCTTAGATTTTAAGAAGAAAAAAGTGCGTCTTATGGAGCGAAAAATACGGTATTTATTGGTTGCGGTTGGATCCGCATGGGATTGGGGGGGGCTGCGCGCAGCCGCTCAAAAGGCACCCCTCATTTGATGTGGGGAGCGGTCATTCCACTAATCTTCCCGCCAAAGGACAGATGACAAGGGTCAGCGCACCATTTTATCAACGGCTGCAGCCAGGCGTGTGCTCCTTCCCTCTTTTGAGTTTTCTCCAAGATTTGTCTGTGGCCTGGTTTTGCAACACCGAAAGCAGCCCACACCAGCTCTTGCCCTCTGTCTGCCCTACAGTAGCCTCCAGACTAACTCTAACCCGGTTGGCGGCTCTTCTGAAGTATTTGGGTGTTATGTGGCAAGACGTGTCCTCGTTTCCATTGCACCAAACTGCATGGTTTTAAGCTGGTGGCAAAGGTTGCGCGGAAAGGTCATACGCTGAGCAAGAAAAAAGAGCTTTCTTGAATGTGTGCCGAGACAAGGCGGGACCTGAAGATTCCACCTCTTGCTACTGGCACCAGGAAGCCAGATATTGAAACATATAAAGGTCCCAGGCATCTCTATGTGGCCCCTCAAACCTTCCTCAGGCCATGCCCTCACTAACCCTACTTTGAACCCCAAGTGTTTTTGCCTGGCTTGCAGGCACCCTTGGACTCTGATAACATCTCTTGCTTGTAGGGGTCTGTGCATGTGTGTTTGTAGAAAATAGCCTACAGTACAAAGGTAAAAAATTGAAATAGTTGCCCAAGACCACTTTTGCATAGGGCTCCGCCCACCACCATCATGTAGTGCTTGAGGCTCCTTCTATTGCTATTGTTGCCTTCCAGATTGGAAAGGAGACCCGGCATACAGCAGAAAGGCATGTGATTTTCAGGATATATCCTCAGAATCTAATCAGTGAAGGTAGAAAAGAAGGTAGCTGTCAGGTGGCAGAGGGACGAGGGCAGGAATAAAAGAGTTTTATAGGCAGCCTGGTCCCGCCTTGCATGCCAGCTGCTGAATACAGAAACCTAAGACTTGCTCCTGCAAGCTGGTTGCCTGTTTTCAATATTTAATGTCAACCTGAAATGGCATTATAGGGCTCGGGGCTGCACCAGGGTGGTTCGTGATATACAGAGTCTTACAGGTACGGCTAGAACAGTTTTCTCATAAACAACATGGTAATTCAGAAGTCTAATATGAAGAAAAAAAAAGCTGGGTGCGATTAGCTCAGGGTGACAGAGCTGCCACTATGGGCCATTTCACAGCAACAAACCTGGCGTAGCCACTCATATACTCTTGCAATCTATGGTATTTAAAAGGACAAATTTAAAGCAGCCACAAGAGCTGAGATTTTGATAAAAGCAGCAACGCTGTGGCAGAGTATTTAACCCTTTCCTATGCCACTTCCTAATCTACCTTCCCCCATACCCAGTGCAAAGCTGCTACTCAGTCCACACCGGGGTGGGGGACAGGGAGACAGTCATTTGTTCCCCACCCCAAATGTGGGACTAATAGCAGTTGTGGGGGGTTTAAGTGTGAGGGGGAAAGGTTTAAAATCCTCACCTCTTAGCATCGCTGCTTCAATCAAAATCAGAAACCCCAGTGACTGCTTTAATGTAAGCACCACCACCACCAGAGCTCTGATTATAGATTTCCCATGCCATGTTTGATTTGGCCCTGAGTGTATACTCAACAGGTAGTGTACACACCTGTTAAATCCTGGCTCACCGATGGGTGTACCTCTCCAACCCACATTTTCAAACGCCTGGTTTGTCACAGTCACACTTTGTATTTTTAGGGGGGCGCCTTCCTGTGTACTTTAATTAATTTCAACAGGGACAGAAAATACTCCAAATTAGGGACAGTCTCTGGTGGTGTAAACTCCCATCCATCCAGCAATTCCTTAGGTGCACAGGCGCACTAATGTCCATATGGAGCTCGTGCACATAATTCCCCTATTTACTTCAGTGGAAGCATCCAGCTTCTGTGGGATTCCCTCTGCACCTGAAAATCTGCTGCATTAATTTGAAAGAGCTTTGGAGCACACACGTGTTCAGGGGAGGCTTTGTTTGTGACATTTTGTACCTCCGAATGCCTACCCTCAGATCTTTGTGAGTGTTGTGGTGTGGAAAAAGAGGAGAGATGTTTTTCTCCCACTCATAATATGAGAACCAACGCCCATTTGGTGACTGTTGAAAGGCGTTCAGGACAGATGAGAGAGTACTTCTCCACACGCTGCACAAACTACGAGAATTGCTCCCACATTACTGGAACCCAGGAAACTGACCTATACAGAGTCAGACCATTGCTCCATCTAGCTTGGTATCACCTGTTCTTCACTGGCAGCTGTCCTCCAGGGTTTCAGGCAGAAGTCCTCCCCAGCCTACCTGGAGACTGAGCTACAGCCCTTCTGCCACACCCTGATTAATTTGGGGACATGAGAGTTTGATGTCCACATCAATGATGCTCAAAAAAGCTGTATCCCTCCTGCTATACAGGAATCTTAAAGCTGGCAATAGGGGCAGCTGAGGATATGAGAATGTTATGATGGGAGCGGTCAATGTAATGGACATATCAGAAAGCTTAAAAAAAAGAAAACTGTACCAGAATATTTACTTGCAGAAAAGGCTGGTGCCATGTTACATTATCTGGGCGTGCATCAGGAGCAGAGCTTAAGCAATGCATGGAAAGTCATCTTTTATTGCTGAGGCGGATGGTGAATTCAGAGCGTTGTGCGAACTGCTTTAAACCCCAGCAACTTTAAAACTGCTTTAAACCCTTGGCGGCAAATACTGTTCAAAATGACTTTTGTTATTCAGAGGGCAGCAAAGAAAACAAAGCGCTTTTCCCTCCAACCCCAAGCCACATCCGTTGCCTCTCTGCTGGCTTTGATGCCGAAAAAGGTATTGCAGCAGGTGTGTGGTTTTTAAAGCAATCACCTCTATCTGCTTTTTTTCACACGGAAAAGGGGAGGAAGGTGATTTCAGAAAGGGGAGGAAGGTGATTTAATTCTCAGCATATATGAAAAGTTCGAATAGTTCACGGGAATCAGATCTGCAGACCGTAGGTTGAACTTAAATGATTTTTAAAACAAATCTGGTCTGCTTCTGCTTTGAAATGGATTTTAAAGTCTACAGCCCAAATGTAGATAACAATTAGCTTCATAATGTTTAATTTCCAGGGCTTACTGGTTTTCAGCAGTAGAGCTTAAGACACAGGGCAGGTGAATTTATAACAGTGCATCTGAACATGTGCAAAGTGCCTTTCCATCGCCACAAATAACACCTGCATATTGGAGATGAAGCTTTCCAGAGACAGATTACCTTTCAGATAGTAATCAGAATTAAGATGCAACCTCTTGCCTTAGATGTTTTTAAGTGGATAATATAAGTATGCACACATGAACGTGAAATGTGAGAATAACGCTTCATGAACCTGGGACAGAGCCAAACCCTAAACCCTAGATCCTTGTTGTATCGGCCACATACCCTAGATTCAGAAACCTTAACATGGACAATCAAATCTCACAACACTTCCGCTTGAAATTGTGCACATGATCCCTTTGCAGGCCAGCCTTTAGCAGCAAACAGTGGTCACGAGGGTGCAGCTGTATGTTCATGGAAAGAGGTTGAGGGGATTAGCAGCAGCAAATTCCCGCACGCATAGAAGGAAGAATGGGGAAGATGGTTTTTACACATAATAAGAACAAACAAAACAAACATAAACATTAAAAACAAACAACAAAAATTGACTTCCCCATGCCTTCCCTTCGCCACATCCTTGTTTTACCATTTTTTCGAGCAACTCATCGATCAGTCTTTAGTCAAGTCCCTTTTGAGTTTTCTTAAAGTTTAAGATTTACAGCTGTAATTCTTTGTTTCCTACCCCTTAACATCTTATCAGTCCACAATTTTACAGTAGTTTTTTAGATATGTTTTAAATTTCCCCCAGTCCTCTTCCACTGTCTCTTTCCTCTGGTCACGGATTCTGCCGGTCATCTCTGCCAGTCCCTTATATTCCATCACCTTCGATTGCCATTCTTCCAGAGTAGGTAATTCTTGCATCTTCCAATACTTTGCCAACAGGATTCTTGCTGCTGTGGTTGCATACATAAAGAATGTCTTATCCTTCTTTGATACCAATTGGCCGACCATGCCCAAGAGAAAAGCCTCTGGTTTCTTAACAAATGTCCACTTAAGGACTTTCTTAATTTCATTATAGATCATTTCCCAGTAGGCCTTAATCTTTGGGCAGGTCCACCAAAGATGGTAAAAAGTACCTTCAGCCTCATTACATTTCCAACATTTGTTATTGGGCAGATGATAGATCTTTGCAAGTTTGACTGGGGTCATGTACCACCTATAGATCATTTTCATTATATTCTCTTTCAGGGCATTACATGCCGTAAATTTAACACCGGTGGTCCATAACTGTTCCCAGTCGTCAAACATAATGTCATGACCAATATCCTGTGCCCATTTAATCATAGCTGATTTCACTGTTTCATCCTGTGTATTCCATTTCAGCAGCAAATTATACATTTTAGATAGATTTTTAGTATTGGATTCTAACAATTCTGTTTCTAACTTTGACCTCTCCTTCTGAAAACCAAGTTTCCTGTCCTGCTTAAGCATCTCATTTATCTGACGGTAGTGTAACCAATCTCGAACTTTATGCTTTAGCTTCTCGAAACTTTGTAGCTTCAGTTTTTCGCCATCATATTCTAAAATTTCACAATACTTAGGCCAATTAGAGTCCATGTTAATTTTTTTCACTGCTTTCGCTTCCATTGGTGACAACCACCTAGGGGTTTTACTTTCCAGTAAATCCTTATATCTATTCCAAACATTGTACAATGCTTTCCTGACAATATGGTTTTTAAAACTTTTATAAACCTTTACCTTGTCATACCACAGATATGCATGCCAACCAAAACTATTGTCATATCCTTCCAGATCAAGAATGTCTGTGTCTTCAAGAAGTAGCCATTGCTTCAACCAGCAAAAGGCTGCTGATTCATAATAAAGTCTTAAGTCCGGCAGGGCGAAGCCCCCTCTATCTTTTGCATCAGTTAAGATCTTAAATTTTATTCTGGGCTTTTTGCCCTGCCAGACAAATTTAGATATGTCTTTCTGCCACTTCTTGAAACAGTCCATTTTGTCTAGAATCTGCAACGCCTGAAATAAAAACAACATTCTTGGCAATACATTCATCTTGATAACAGCAATTCGGCCTAACAAGGAAAGTTTCAGCCTAGACCATATGTCTAGATCTTTTTTAACTTCTGTCCAGCATTTTTCATAGTTATCCTTAAATAGATTCACATTTTTTGATGTCAGATTTACCCCCAGGTACTTAACCTTTTTTTCTATTTCCAACCCAGTTTCACTTTGAAACCTATCTTTCTCCTCTTTTGTTAGATTTTTTTCCAGCACCTTTGTTTTCTGTTTGTTCAGTTTAAATCCTGCGACCTGGCCGAATATCTCCATTAATTCTAAAACTCTTTTGGTACTAGCTTCTGGCTGTTGCAAAGTTAGCACTAAGTCATCTGCAAATGCCCTTAACTTATATTGTTTGGATCCGACCTGTATTCCTTTTACCAGCTGGTCCTTCCTAATCATGTTTAATAAAACCTCCAGGACAGATATAAACAGTAAAGGGGATATAGGGCATCCCTGTCGTGTACCTTTCTCTATTGATATTTCATCCATTACCACATTGTTCACAATTAGTTTCGCTCTTTGTTCAGAATATATTGCACCTATACCGTTTTCAAACCCTTGGCCTACCCCCATCCCATGGAGATTCTTCTTCATAAATTTCCAAGAAATGTTGTCAAAGGCCTTCTCCGCATCCACAAAGATCAGAACTGCCTTCCTATTAATGTCTACCTCTAGCATCTCCAAAATGTCTATAATGTTCCTCACATTCTCTGACATATGTCTCCCTGGGAGAAAGCCTGTTTGGTTCTTATGAATCTCCTCCACCAAAACTCTCTTAAATCTTTTTGCCAAAACGTCTGCAAAAATTTTATAATCCACATTCAAGAGTGATATAGGGCGGTAGTTTTTAACTTGATGTTTCTCAGTTTCTGTCTTCGGTATAAGTGAGATGAATGCTTCTCTCCACGATTCGGGAGCCTTTTTCCCCTCTAATATCTGATTGCATACTTCCTTCAATGGCTGTATTAGCCATTCTTTAAGATCTTTGTAGTATTTCGCAGTCAAACCATCTGGTCCTGGTGATTTCCCCAATTTCATATTCTGGATGGCACCCTCTATTTCTTGTTCTGTAATTTTTTCATTCAAAATCCTTTTATTTTGTTCTGAAATCTTTGATAGTCCATATTTTTTAACAAATTCCTCTATTTCTTGTTCGTTTGTAGGCCCTTGTGCATAAAGTTTTTTGAAAAAACTTTGAAAACAATTACTTATTTCATTTGGTTTGTTGATAATTTTCCCATCTATTTCCAGGGATGTCACAGTGTTTAACTTTTGCCTCTTTTTCAGTTGCCATGACAGCAGTTTCCCACATTTATCTGCCGATTCAAATGTCTTTTGTCTCATTTGCTTTATCTTCCATTCTATTTCTTGATTCATCAATTCCATATATTGCGTCTGATGATATTTTATTTCTCTTAAGATCTCATGAGACTTCGGTTTAGATCTCAGTTTCTTTTCTCCTTCCTTTATCTGGTTCAAAATCTTTTCCTTCCTCTCATTTTGTTTCTTCCTTTTTATAGAATTTTGCTGAATTAGGAATCCACGCATCACGGCCTTACTTGCGTCCCATACTATTCTTTTTTCCACCTCCGTTCTCAAATTTATCTCAAAGTAATCCTTCAATATTTTTTGGGCCTTTTGATAAATTTCTTCATCTCTAAATAGGGTGTCATTCATTCTCCATCTGAAGGTTCCAGCCGTTGTTAATTTCATTTCCATCTTGACTGCGTTATGGTCGGAGCAGGTTTTTGTGCAGATTTCTGTTTTTTTCACTCTTGGTGCCAGACTGCTAGAAATCCAAATTTGATCAATTCTAGTCCAGGTCATTTTTGCTTCCGAGAAGAAGGTTCCCTCTCTTTCCAGAGGGTTCCTAGTTCTCCAAATGTCAATCAAGTCCATGGTGTCAGTGAGTTCAAAGAAGGTCTTTGGTAGTCTCCCGTCCTTAGATATTACTTGTCTTTGTGCCTTGTCCATGTTTGTGGAGACAACTCCGTTGAAATCTCCCATCATTATGATTTTAAAGTCCATAAAGTCCATTAAAGTCTCATGCAACTTCTTGAAGAACTCTGCCTTCCCCTCATTAGGTGCATAAACTCCAACAATTAAGATCTTTTCTCCTTGAATTTGAATTTCTACTGCCAGGTATCTTCCTTCATCATCTTTAAAGATCATTTTTGGTTCCCATTTTTCCTTGGCATAAATCACCACCCCTCTTTTCTTAACTTTGTCTGAGGAAACAAATTCCAGTCCTAATCTCTTATTTATCAAAAGTTTCCTGTGTATCCTGGCAATATGGGTTTCTTGCAAACAGATTATATCTAGCTGTTCTTTCTTTAATATGTGAAAAACTTGATCTCTTTTTCGGGGATGGTTTAGACCATTACAGTTCCAACTCAGAAGTTGCAGGGACATTTTTGTTATTGGGTATTTTTCCCACCCACTGCTCCAAGTTCTTGTTCCTCGTCAGTCGGTGCTGGGTTCAATCCAAACGATAGGTTTGTAATATCCAGTGTTTCCCTCTCTACAGTTCCTTTCTGAAAGTCCTCAGAGTTTCTCTCCAAAAAGTGTTCTTTGTCTTGAATTGTTTTTATTTTGATTTTCTTCCCTTTGAAGTTAAAGGACAACCCTTGTGGGAATTCCCACCTGAATGGAATGTTATTTTGTTTCAATAGGTCGACTAAGTCTTTAAATTGTGTTCTCACCTCCAAAAAATATCTAGGAATATCTTTAAAGATCTGTATTTGGGAATTTTTAATAACCAATGCCCTCTGGAAGTGTAGATTCAATATTCTGTCTCTTTCTTCCTTGGATCTGAGAGTAATTAAGCAGTCCCTTGGCTTCTTGCCTTGCTTTCTGCCGATCCGGAAGGCTGTAGTTATTGTAAAATCCTCTTCCTCTTCCCCTAACTCTTCGCTCCAAAATTCTTGGAACTTGTCTGTAAGAAATTCCCCGAGCTTGTCCTCCTCCTCCTCAGGTACCAGTCTCAATTTCAAATTCTTGCCTTTCCTCTCCAATTCCATGAGGGCCAGGGCTTCATCATGTTCATGTACCTTCTTTGCAATAGGAACAAATTTCCCTTTGGTTTCCTCGGCCGTGGTCCTCGCGCTTTCAGCTATTTTCCTCGTCTCTGTACTTTCCTGAATTAAACGATTTATAGAATCTGTATTAGTCGATATTATTGTCGTGTTCAAAGCCAATCTTGTTGTCAATTCAGTCAATTTCTTGGAGTTCTCTGTAGATTGCCTAGTAAGTGATTCTAGAGATTCATTTATCCTGAGTAGCGCCTGTGTCATGGAATCCATTGATACCGTTGTTGTTCTTTCCTGTGTTGCTGCTGCTCCTGTCAAGGAGCCTCTTTTCTTTTGAGCCTGAGCCTGTTTTGCTTTGGATCTTGTTGATATTTCATCCAGTGGGCCGCTCATATCTCAAGGTCGTTCCCACAGGAACAGTTGCAGTTGGAAAATCCCACTGTTTCTATCTCAATGCAGCAGTCTCTCTTTTAAGCCTCTAGAGGGAGTACATTGTATCCAGTACGAAAACAAAGAAACAGGGAAAGAAGTAGCCATACAGAGTTCCAAAAGCGAAAGTCCAAGTAAAAACCCTACTTTGTTGCAATTTAAAATGTTACAGTTTTTGTCCACTAAAGTCCTGTTATTTTATTTCAGATAAATCTTACTTTATATCCTCCATCTAGTTTGACAGTTCACTTCAGGCGCTCACTGCTCCGGCAGCCTGGCCAGAGGTATCGGCAGTGGAAGGTTTCCCGTTCAAAACTCCTTTCTTTAAGCAGATTAAATTAAGTCAAATTTCTCCCCCCCCCTCTCCTGCTCATTGGGGGGGGAGGTCCTCTTCCGATGTCAGGTTTAACAGGATTAAAAAGCATAAATGCGTCCCCTTTAAGCACAGCTTACTCTTTTCGTTGCTCAGTCAATCATGCAGTTCCGGGAGGCAGACTTCCTTAATTTTTGCCTATCCCGTTTTCAGCCGAATCTTCTTAAATTTTAAAGTCCCGTTCCCTTTATTTGCTGTTCTTACTCACGGGTGTTGTTTCCAATCGGTAGTTTCAGGAAGGAATCGGCGCTCTCCGTCAATGGCGACGCGGCTTCGCTCCGTGAGCTGGGTTGCGATCCTCAGCACCGCGCTCACACCCGATGCCGCTCCTGAGCCTTTAAAAAGGCTCTTTCGCGATACCGGGGGGCGCAAAGGTGCCCACCGAATCTCCTTGTTCACAGGCTTCAGCGCCTGTGATTTTAGGGGTCCCCCGCTCGCCGTAGCGGGTCAGACCCGAACTCACGGAGCAGTCCTGCTTCGGAGCTCGAAGCAAGGACCGCCATTAACGCTGGCGCCGACCGGAAGTCCACCACTCTCAATTTTTAATACAGTGGTACCTTGGGTTAAGAACTTACTTCGTGCCGGAGGTCAGTTCTTAACCTGAAACCGTTCTTAACCTGAGACACCACTTTAGCTAATGGGGCCTTCCGCTGCCACACAATTTCTGTTCTCATCCTGAAACAAAGTTCTTAACCCGAGGTACTATTTCTGGGTTAGTGGAGTCTGTAACCTGAAGCGTCTGTAACCCGAGGTACCACTGTATCAGTGTTTTCTTACAACTGAAACAGACATGAATGAGAGCAATTCACAGGCAATGAATTGCAGAAATCAGCTAAATATGTGACTTGCAAGGTTCATTTGCCAGTCGCTTGAGACAGCAAATGTCGGGCACAACCCAGCACTTTCAGATTTCTCAGATTTTAACAGGAGACATTTCGGCACATGCTTGGAAAAATTATGTTGAATGAAATGTGAATTAAAAGTGCTTCACTTTGGCGGGATGGCACACAAAGTAGGGCTTGATTTTGATGCCAAGTTAGTTATTGCTGCCCCACTGGTGTGAAATTCGAAAAGGTGTGTCACACAGCCGTATTACTCATAGGGCACCATATAAGGTTTGTAATGACCAAGCACTGCTGAGAGTAATCGAATAGAACTTGCTGCTCATGCCTAAGTCTCGGAAGGGGCGTTCACACATTACATTGAACAAGTGCACAATTTGTGTACACAAAGGGTTGAGTTGTACACTCACAGTAACCCGCATGCAATGCTCAGTGTACAGACTGTGTACACAAGTTGGAACTGTATAAATCAACAAGTGTACACTCTCACACACACACTGTGCATGTGTACAGGCAGCTTGTGGCATGTTCAGTAGAATGTGTGAACAATCCGATAGATTTCAATAAGTCTTGTGTGCTAGTACAAGCAATAGGATTACATTTCCTAAAAGCTGATTGAATGGGACCCTGTATTCCTCTAGAATGTATCCCTGTGTGAGACTTCTGGTTGCATTAAAGGTAAAGGGACCCCTGACCATTAGGTCCAGTCGTGGCCGACTCTGGGATTGCGGTGCTCATCTCGCTTTATTGGCCATGGGAACCGGCGTACAGCTTCCAGGTCATGTGGCCAGAATGACTAAGTCGCTTCTGGTGAACCAAAGCAGTGTACGGAAACGCCGTTTACCTTCCCACCAAAGTGGTACCTATTTATCTACTTGCACTTTGATGTGCTTTTGAACTGCTAGGTTGGCAGGAGCAGGGACAGAGCAACGGGAGCTCACCCCGTTGCAGCCGACCTTCTGATTGGCAATACCTAGGCTCTGTGGTTTAACCCACAGCGCCACCTGCATTACACTGGTGTAAAATGTTGTACCCCAGAGTCCTGATTTCAAAGAACACTAGTTGGTGCAACTGACTTCTGCTTGGAGTTTGCCCATTTTGACTTCCATTTATATTCACACCCAAGCAATTAAATATACAAGAAACCCATGGGACTCTATCTCATATGAGAGGAGGCATCTGCATAGATAGACCATAAGATCTTCATTGGAGGACATTATCCAGATTCTGCTGCCTAATGAGGTGGGGTGGATGGTTACTCAGGAAAAGCCCTTCTTGGAAGAGGTGTACCAGTTGCCTCTCCCCAGAGAGGTTCCCCTGGCACCCATATTATAAGTTTTTCAGCATCAGATGAATGTGTTTCTCTTCTCCCAAGTTATTAAATATCCAACGCTTTCCAGTTTTCAAACTATTTTTTGCCTTCCCTTGCTAGTTTTGAACTGCTCCCTGCCCATTTCATGCTGCCATGTGGTTCAAAGCTAACTTTTATTTTGTGCTGCTGGTGCCTTCATGTGCGAACAGTTTTTAGGGCCGTTGATTGTATTTGCACTTTGTCCATTTTAAATGGTGAACCACCTAATAATAATAATTTTTATTTATACCCCGCCCTCCCCAGCCAAGGCCGGGCTCAGGGCGGCTAACAAGCAATAATAAAAACAAGTTGAATGAATACAACTTAAAAACATTAAAATATTAAAATGCAGCCTCATCACAGGAGGAGAAAGGAAAAGGAAAAAGAAAGAGGGGGAGGGAATCAAATTGGCTCCAAGCCAAAGGCCAGGCGGACAAACTCTGTCTTACAGGCCCTGCGGAAAGAAATCAGATCCTGCAGGGCCCTGGTCTCATGAGGCAGTGTTCCACCAGGCTGGAGCCAGTGTTGAGAAGGCCCTGGCACTGGTTGAAACTAATCTAACTTCCTTAGGGCCCGGGACCACTAGGGTGTTGCTATTTATGGACGTTGAGGGTCTCCGGGGGGCATACCGGGAGAGGCAGTCCTGTAGGTACGAGGGTCCTAGGCCGCGAAGAGCTTTAAAGGTCAAACCAGCACCTTAAATCTGACCCTGTACTCCACCGGGAGCCAGTGGAGCTGGAAAAGCACTGGGTGAATATGCTCCCATGGCAGAGACCATAGACACCTAGAAGATTTGGGCTGTACAGAAGTGTATGAAAACATGGCTGAATCCATCCAGCCCTCGTTTGCGAAAATGATTTCTGCTCACACAAGGGAAATTTCCCCTCCTTCCTTCCAGCACCCCCAGAAGGAGGATTCCCCCACTCCTGGAGGAATGGTGTGGGTGTGTGCATGCAAGGGACATGTAGCCTGGTGGGAGGAAAGGGAGGGGACATTCTGTTGCAAGAGTGAAAGTTGTTCCGCTCACGCAGCGGCTCTGTTGGAGTCCAGCCCCGCTCATCTGCAGGCATGCTAGCGTGTGTCTGTCAGTGAGCGATGCATCGCCACATCGGGAATGTGCAAAATTCTCCCCAGCTGCTTCACTCAAGAGGCTACGGCTATCTAGAGAGATGCATTTTGGGAGAGAGGTTTAGTTAAGTTCTCCCCGCGACTATTCTAAGCGAATCAGTGCAGCTTTTAGTGTTGTCAGCAGGAGGGTTGGGTTGGAAAGCTCTGCTTCATCTTGGTTCATGGAAAGGTCAGAGCACAGCCGCAGCTGAAGGAACACGAAGGAACACTTTTTAAGATGGAGGGGAACCACAAATCTCTATTATTATTATTATTATTATTACAATAATAGAAACGATAAATTCTGAAACTAACAAAATATAAAAGTTAAAACTAAAATAAAGTGCACCAATGATACATATATGCATAAGTCTGCAATACAGTCATACCTTGGTTCTTGAATGCCTTGGTACTTGTACGTTTTGGCTCCCGAAAGCCGAAAACCCAGAGGTGAGGTTTACAAATGTTCTTTGGAAGCTGAACGCGGCTTCTGCAGCTTCTGATTGAGTGCAGTAAGCTCCTGCAGCCAATCAGAAGCTGCGCCTTGGTTTCCAAACAGTTCCGGGAGTTGAACTGACTCCGGGAAAATGTTAAAAAAATTAACTCTGTGCCTATATTGACTATATATAAAGTAATTCTCTTGAATAGGAATCAAATAAACACAAAAAATGTATTTTATAATTACTTTATTATGAAATAGTAAGTAAACAGAAATACGAAAAATTATAAAACACTTTATTTTTAAATCTTTCGAATTTTTCAATTTTTCCCACGGCACACCAGGCAACATCTCGCGGCACACTAGTGTGCCGTGGAACAGTGGTTGAAAAACACTGTTTTAAGCATGAGGATTCTCCATGTTCTGCCTATACCCAATGGCAGCACTTCCTACTTAGAAATAAGATCACCTATGCTAGACAATCTCATCTTTATAGTAGATGTGACTTTGTCCCCCGAAGTAAAAATAGTGCATCTCTCACCTGGCTCAATTTGCCTTCTGAATAATAGGGCTGTAAAGGAAAATAGCACCTCAACCAACTCCACATTATGAGCAAAGTGAGGGAAAAGAAAGCCCGTATCCCCCTCCCCCACCAAAATATACCCAAACCTGTTGGAGATGGAAAAGGGCAGTCAAATTAAGAGTTCCAGCAATTAACAAGTTGAAATTGGATGTGTGTGTGTTAAATGGATCTATTATTCAGAAACAAATACATCCTCTTAAAAGATTACAAGACTAACACTTACTTTTTTAATGTAAGCTCAAATGGTTGTAGGAGACTAAGCACTGAGCCTAAAATAAACCTGTAAAAATCATGCTGCTAAGCTGACAGGAAATGTAAAAATAAAGACCTGGTGAAAAGATAGGGCTTGGGAGTTGACAAAAACAACAATATTATTTTGCTCTTCTATAGATCCTGCCCAGCGCCCTCAGGTTCAGACCCCCTTCTGTGGATGCCCCTCAAAACACATTTGGAAGGAGCAGGATTGTGCTAGCAAAGTAGACTGCCAAGCAGCTGACCTAACTGCAGATATTGTAAAGGCAATACACTACGTGGAACATAATTGTGGAAAGGAACGGGCGCTCTCTGGTTTCTGCAGATGCAATCAGGGATTTTGTAATGCAATCTTAAAAGCTGAGGATGGAAACCTCCACAGTACAATACCATCGTAGAGCAAAACTAAGTCTGATAGGCTGTTTGGTGATAAAGTACTCCAATAAATAAAAAGAGGAGAAGAACCATGGATCTTCTCTGGAACTCCTTGAAAGAAAGGTGGGATAGAAATCAAACAATTGAGTAAATAAGCAAAATAAGCACTTTATTAAGAAGTTCCATATCAGAATAAACGTAGGATGTTATATTATTTTGTGACTACTGCAATGACAATTCAGATTATGTTTATTTGATATACTTTACTACGGCACTTCTTTCTGGAAAAAAAAAACTCAAAGAACTGACCTTAGATTTGCTTTAACTTTTCAGAAATGCTGAATGACACAATTTCCTTGGGAAGTTAATGGCACATGGCCACACACACAAAATGTTGGTGTTCCATTATAGTGATGAAGAACCTTTTGCTCTCCAAATGTTGGTGGACTACAACTCCCATAATCCCTGAACAAAGGACATGATGGCTGTGGCTAATAGAAGCTGAAGTCCAATAGGATGTGGACAGCCACCCCTCCATTAGGGCAACTTGATGAAAATAGTGAAAGACCTGGAAAGATGATCTGTCTTGGTGTCCAAATCTTAGCGTAGCCCACTTATCCGAAGAAATGAGAAAGATGAAAAATATTCATCATACAAGAGCTTCAGTTTGGTTTGATGAATTCAACGGTTGTGTTAAATTCAATGGTGATCAGCCTTCGTTCATACCACTGTTTCATACAAACTCGACCAATGAGGTTGGTTTTTTTTTTGGTGTACTTAAATTTAATTTGTTTGGCAGTGTCACTTCACATCTTGATCCAATTTCAGCATAGAAAAAGAAGCGCATGATGGTCAACTTATTCTGCAGATAAAAGACACAAGGAAAAGTTCCATCGATGTCATGAAAGCATCATTATCAAACCTACTGTATTACAGTTTCATTTTCAGTGACATGCTTAATCCGGTGGCATTTGATATGAACTCTAAAATATAAAATTCGCTCTTAATCTGTAATGTCCCAAAAGTATCAAGCCCTAACTGTGTAAAAAAGTTCATCTATACATGGAAACAGAAAACAGTAAATAAATACTGAATTATGTTAAATGAGGACAATCTCCAAGGGTGGAGAAATACATCTTCTGAGAGGAAGATCTGAACTTGCAAGCCGCTTCCAGGATGCTGAACAAAAGTTAACAGCTGGTGCTCCTGTGAAGATGGAGCTGCGATGTTGGAGGGGCCAAAAATACGCCATACTGGGGCAGGCCAGCAGAGGAACATCAAAGGCCTCCCTTTCCTCTGTCTGGAACAAGTGAGAAATTACACAAATCATTTGTTTCCCTTCAACTGGAATCTACCAGAGGGAAACTTGTAAACACGTAGAGGCTTGTGGTGCTAACCTACTTCCCTCAGTGTCGGTGGAAAGAGCCGTTTGCAAAAATAAATAAGTGTGTGTGTATGTGTGTGTGCGCAGTTTGGGTTTTTTGCAATCTTGCCTTCCTGCCAAATCAGCTTTTTGTGGCCTGAATATGTACATACTTGGGCCCTATCAATCTTGCTTCATGCATCTTCTGTTTTAAAACCTTTTTATCACCTCGCTCCTGTCCTCTCAATCTCCTCTGGCTTGTCCACATCCTTCCTACAATGTGGTAACATGTAACTGAACAGAATGCTTTGGCTGGGGCCAAACAAGCACTGACCAGAGTGATGCTCTGCCTTAAATTGAAGGCTTTTGCTAACTCATTCCAAAGCGGTGTTTATTAAATGTTTTTAGTGATCACACAAGGTTAAAGAGACAAATGGAACCATCTTGATAAGCAATAATCTTATCTTTCGGTCCCAGTCATTTCCGTGTCAACTCCTCCTCTCTCACCCCTCCAATGCAACCAGTGTGCTTATATTTTTAATGACACTGGGTGGAATCCAACTGAGATCTTTGTGCTTATGGAAGGGTTTTGGATCCTGCAAACACTTAAGAGAAGAGCAGGGGGAGGAAGGTTTTGGGGTGTGTGTGTGTGTTTGTTTTGCCAATTTGCTCTTCTTACTGCAAGCCTGCATACAACCTTCTACCCTGCTCTGGATGTTCCCTCCGTGGAGCAAAAATCACCTCTATCCCTCCATTAGCAAAAGAATGCCCTTCTGTCATCACATGTAACCAACTGTCATCACATGTAACCATTCATAGACAAGATGAAGTTGTGGCAGATGGGGCACAAATGAAAGAAGAACTTACCAGTATGGAAGACTATCGCTTCTGAATATTCTTGTTAAACTTTCAAAATCTTCATTTTTGAAGTGTAATTCTTCAAGCAAAGTAGCCAGGAACTGTGAATATCCTTGGCTGTGCTGGGAACTTGCAAAGATGGGAATGTTTTGCGACAACCTGAAACACGATGTTGAATATTTAAAAATATACACATTTACAGTTCCGAATAGGGTGTGAGAGAGGGGAGAAAACAGTCCCTTTAATATAACCTAGAGGAAACTGTAATAAAGTCCAGTAATTATTAAATATCAAATATATCCCTTACCAAATACAATTACTAAACCAGCAGAAGGACATCCAGGGGGAATTCCTGACGCAAGTCAGTGAAACCACACATAATGCTTCAGGACTATTCATTAGGATATGATATTTGACACCAAGGTCCCAATACAGAAGAGTCATGCAACCTTTTGCGCTTAGGAAGTCATGGGCAACAATTGTGCACAGTGGACCCAGATAACACACAAGGATATGCATCTTTGCATCTGTCTTCACCGCAGAAGACACAGGGCTGATACTTGTGCCTGAACTGATTCTTCCAGGAAGGGAGCCTGACGAATGACAAATGTTTGTGACAAGTTCGAGCTCTAATTGACCGGCAAGAGTCTGGAGAGTATCTGTTGAAGAGTTCTTAGAACTCAAATGTGAAATTGCTGAAGTTCCATCCAAAATATACAACTTGTCACTAAAATTGGCCTCTGTATCATAGGATTTGAAAGTGGTCGCTGTAACAAAGAAGGGATTGGGTGGTGGTCAGAAATTATAGGCCAGTTAGGTGGATGGCCATCTGTCATGGATGCTTTCGTTGAGATTTCTGCATAACGGAGTTGAACTAGGTGAAGCTCATGGTCCCTTCTAACTCTTCAATTCTACGATTCTATAAGCTGTGTATGTGTTTGTTTGTTTTGATAAATATACTGAACTTGCCTTGTTACGTTTCATGATTTCTACAAAACGCCAGGAAACTTCCCCACAGAACAGAGGCCTTTCAGATGGTTATTTAATTTAACTTTACCCACTGCCCGTGGGCACATAAAATATGGATAAAATAACTCTCGGAAAAGGCAGATCAATGGGGAGAGAGCGAGAGGCAATCAGAGCAGTGCATTTTCTTAGCTGTGCCTTGGCTCCTTGAAGCATCCGAAATCAGGCTTTGGAAGAGCCTTAGCAAGAAGCAACCGTCAGACCAACAGAAAAGCAGCTCAAGATATCATTTTATGAAGCTCAGAACGACGAGAAGAAAATCTTGTTACTATTTTAAAAGACCACCGCTGATTTCCTCCCTTAACAGCACTGTACGTATGTGTGGTTTTTTTTTTTAAAAGGTGTTGAACTCAGGAGGTAAAATGTCAGTCTGTAAGAAGAAAAACCAGTCTGTCACATGTGAACACAGAACGGTAAAGCTGCCAACAGGTTAAGGGTTTTCATCATCTCCGATGCACCTCAATTCTAAAGTTAAAAAAATCCCAACACAAGAGCAATTGGACTAATAGCACCCCGAGTGATCAGAGGCATCTGCAATGCTTTGCCCACGAAGCCACTTTCGCAGACCCTGAAGGTTCAGAACAGCCCTCCCAAACTTTCCCCCCTCCCTAACTAGTAGCTTTTTGATTCAGGCACCTCCCTTTCAGCAGCAAGCTTTGCCCATGTTGGCAGAGACCACGACACCAAAGGGAAGTGGTTTTCAAACTGTGTTTCAGGGAACTCGGGGGGTTCTTCAGAAGCTTGGCAGGAATTTCTCAACTGGGAGATCAGCAATGGATAAGCTTACTTGGAAGAACCAGGCTGGCGTAGAGCTTAAGAATGTTGGACTGAGTAGGTGGGACCCAAGTTGAAATCTACAAAGCTTACTGGGTGACCTTGGCCCACTCAAAGGCAGCCACACCTGCCTCACAAGCTGGTTGTGAGGATAACATGGGGGTGGGAAGAAAACCATGTACAGTGGCTTAAGCTCCTTGAATGAAAGGTAGGAAATTGGGGATAGGGAACCTTTCTTCAGACTGAGGGCCACATTCCTTACTGGTTAACCTTCTGGGGGCCACATGAAAGTGACAGGCAGGTACAGAGGCAAAAGCAGACGGTGCAGTGGGTGTAAATGTTACCTTTGCCTGCTAGGCTACTTTCTAGACACACCAGGGCACCTCTCTCTATCCATCATGGGCTGACTGGATGCAGAGGAGTGCTGGGAGGCACCAGCTGGGGAACCCCCAGGGGACCCCCAAGGGGAGAAGACTCAGACCCAGGGGATTGCTGGCAGGACAACAATGAGTGGTCAGAAGTAGAAGAGGGAGCAGACTGGGAGGAGGAGGGGGTGTCGGAAGCTGAAGAGGCAACAGGGTTTAGTGAGCAGGAAGAGGCTGTGGCAGAGAGCAGTCCAGAATCAGCGGCAGAGGCAGAGGAAAAAGGGGGCCAAGAGGTAGCAATGAGTCAGGCTGGTGAGGAAGCCAGGGAGTCTCCCCCTCCTGCTGTGATAAGCTCCCCTTCCCCTGGTGCCCCAGAACCTGAAGGGGCATGAAGAGGGCAGAGCAAAGACAGACAAGATAAAAGAGCCTCAGATTGCTTGGGAAGGAACCAGGGGAAGAGGAGCTGTGGGAAGGCAGGGACCTTCAGTCCTGGCAACTGCCTCATAGGGGCAAGTTCCGCCAGGAAGAGTTGCTGTGCTCCCTAGGCCTGGCCTCCTGAGCTGCCTGGTTTCTTCGAATACAGAGCTCCCTGAAGCTGTGTGAGTTATTGCTGCTCTGCTCCGGACACCGGCCCTGACACTGTCCTCCACCCAGGCAAGTAAGAAGCCATGTAAAAATTCAAGGACACATTCCGGCAAAAAAATAATAAAAAATTGGGGTGTGAAGTTCAGTCAGCGAGGAATGTGGCCTGGGCAGAACGGTTGTGGTCGAGGAGGCAGTGTAGACCAGGCAAAGTCCTGAAACCTATACAGAGAGGCCAGCTTTGGCCCCTGGACCTGAGGCACCCCAATCTACTAAATCTCCACTGTAATGTGCAGTCACAGAGGATCCATGAGAACATCCTAGGGCACACCTTCAGTTCACGTGAGGCCAAGGGGCAGCTCATCATCAAGAACTGAGTGGGCATCCTAAATGGCTCTCCAGAATTCTCTGCAACATGCCAATGCTAAAGTCCCCCCACCCCGGCGCTGCTATAGGGCAGTGGGGGCAGAAAGCTAACTGAGCTAGCATGTTGCGACCTTGGCTTTAAGAAATGTCTCTCCCTTTCCCTTTGCAATCATCTAACTCCCCCACCCCACTCCGCAATTACTTCTAAGTAGTAAGGCAATAATTCACCACCTACGCAGAGAAACCAAGTGCTGGGTTTGCACTAAAGAACAAAAAATGTACCATGCATCAGATCACAGATGAGAAAGCAGTGCAGCCTTGATACCCTTCCATCCAGCATATGGCAAATAGGCCTTGGCAAAGCTAAGAAAAAGCTAGAGTGTCAAGAGTACATCCAAACGACAGACTCCTATTAAGCTGCCTACTCCACAGATGCTACACATGAAAAAGCTGAGTGAAAACTCATGTTAAGACAAGCAGCAGCACCGGGCTACTATTAAGCAAGCTATTAAGCGACAGCTGGTTAACATGAACAGCATTTGCAATTCTCCCTCTTCCCTAACAAAATGAAGAAATGATCAATCCCTAGCTTTTTATAAAATACTTTCCCTGTAAGCAGAATCTGCCAGTGCGGTAATAATATGCACACAAGTACTCTAGTATTAGAATATTTTAATTCCCCCCCTTTTTAAAACCTGAAAGTAAATCTTGTAGACCTTTTTGCAGCAAATGTTATTTTCTCTAACACCGATGTACCAGATTACATCCGTGCAGAATTGAATGCACATTTCTCAGTCCAACCCACAGATTATATTCAATTAGTGGATTTGTCCTGATATAATAAAAGCAACTGGTATACATACAGTGAAGTATGCCCCGTTGATCAGCAAAGGATGTCCCAGGTAAATGTGTATAGAACTGTAGCCTTCCCCAAGACAGGACTAGAGTGACAGTAGCATAGGATGAAAATCACGGACACATTGCCCCTTGTCCACTCCTGCAGTGCTGCCAGAAGCCAAGCCACAGTTCAACTTAGTGTTACAGTGAGGGCTCAGTGGGACTAACTCCTAGGTAAGATAGCTCAGTGGGTTAGAGCATGGCGCTGGTAATGCCCAGGTTGCAGGTTTAATCCCCGTATGGGACAGCTGCATATTCCTGCATTGCAGGCAGTTGGACTACTACAACTCTACAATTCTATTATTCAAAGTACGAGAAAGATCCAGAATGTGGCAGCTAGACTTGTGACTGGCAGTGGCCGCTCGGTCCATATAACGCCGGTCATAATGGATTTTCACTGGCTCCCAGGATGTTCCTGAGCACAATTCAAAGTGCTGATGCTGACCTTTAAAGCCCTAAACAGTCTCGGCCCTGTACACCTGAAGGAGCGTCTCCACCCCCACCGTTCAGCTCAAACACTGAGGTCCAGCACCGAGGGCCTTCTGGTGGTTCCCTCACTATGAGAAGTGAAGTTGCAGGGAATCAGGCAGAGGGCCTTCTGGGTAGTAGCGCCCTCCCTGTGGAACACCTTCCCATCAGATGTCAAGGAGATAAAGAACAACACAGTTTTTAGAAGACACCTGAAGGCAGCTCTGTATCAGGAAGTTTTTGACGTTTGGCATTTTATTATGTTTTCTATATTCTGCTGGAAGCCACCCAGAGTGGCTGGGGAAGCCTAGCCAGATAGGCGGGGGGGGGGGGGTTTACTACTACTAAAATCATCATCATCATCATGCTACCATGTAGCACAATCTTATATCAGTTTCTTCAGGTGCAAGTCCAAATAAATTCAAGAAGACACAGGTGCAGGTAGGACTGCAAGCAGGTGTGTCCCATCCAGTGGGGTGGAAATGCTAGGTGAACTTCCTGGCAAGTGGGTCACTGTTCCTCGGAGGTGGCAGGGAGGTCCTTGCAGGGCAAACGTGCCAGCTAAGTCTATCCTGCGCAACGTACTGACCTTCCCGCCTGCCTCGCCAGCTCCCTCCCAGTAAACCAAAGAGACCCACCTGATGGGAAGCTAGTGTACGGCTTTGCCCCACCCAATGAGCCGCTACAGATGGCTCTAGGAGTCCTACAATGCCAGGCTAGTTAGCAAATATCATGACTTTGTTTTTTCAAAGCTAAATATTTAATGGAATGTGATCATACAGAAAACGTCTCCCCGAGCGCAAGGCATGTATCAGTGCGCACTTACAATAAAATAATTCGGTGTAGCCCTTAACACATACACAGACAAAAACAACAGTCCTACAGTCCATGTTCTGCTGCCTCGGGAGCTTCAATAAATCATTTGCCCAACAACAGTTAAGCAATATGACGGGGGAAGATTTCTTAAGAACTGCTTACTTAAAATGCACATTCCGCATCTGAAATCTGACATCGTGACATTCATTAGAAGCGTCCCAAGGAACAGAGTGAAACATAAACCCCAAATGACCCATCGCGCCTTGACTTAATCATGTTAAAAGGTTGTCATGAAAAAGATCCTGTGTCTTGTTTAATGTTTAAAAGTTCTGCTTTTTCCATGGCACCCCTGAGCCACAGGTGGAGGAGAGACTGGATGTTCAGATAAAAGTCATCTGGGCTGCTCCCAGCACCACTCCTGAGATCTTCCATGAGTGACAGTCTCAAAATGCCACTGTTTTATCAATGATATAGACCTGCTTGGAATACCGTGTACCGCTTTGGGGGCAACAACCCCTGGAAAAAGGATATTACAGAACCAGGAAAATGGCAACTAAAATGATTGAGGGGTTGAAATGCTTTCACAATAGGGAAAGGCAGGAGTGCTTGGGCTTTTGGAGCCAAACTTGAGTGTGATTCTAACCAAGTCCACTCTAAAGTAAGCCTTAATGATTTCAAGGCGGTTTACTCCCAAGTAAGTGGGATTAGAAGTGAAGACTAAGGCTGAAATCCGGTAGCTTTTATTCAAAGTAGCACCAAGATTCTTGCTCAATTAGCGCAAAGATTTACCCTTGCGCAGCTGAACTTAGCAGAGTGACGGGAATAGAGGAGACATAGAGTCCAGAGAGAGAAAAGAAACTAAGAATACTTTTCAGAGGTAAAAGAAATTGCATTTGATAATGAGGAGGAATAAAACAGAGAGGTTCTTCCTCCAAAATAATATTTGAAAAGTGTGGTGGTGCGAGGCTCACCCACTTTTGGCAGCATTCTGGGTCTTCTACAGTGCAGGTAAGTTGATGCTCCAGCCATCCGGATCTGTGTAGGGTTTGCTCCTTAGTTTTTTTCTCCTCCTGAAGATATCCCACAAGGCAGTTTGGGATCAGAGTTTTCTTTCTCCCAAATAGTCTCCCTTCCCATGCTGCCGAGCCCCACCTGCCCCTCACTTCCCTCTATACAG
Source organism: Podarcis melisellensis (assembly GCF_964234715.1). NCBI lineage: Eukaryota > Metazoa > Chordata > Lepidosauria > Squamata > Lacertidae > Podarcis > Podarcis melisellensis. Next base: position 72,128,738 of record NC_138538.1, on the reverse strand, counting down.
CATGTGCAGAAAACGCCTTCTTGACCGTTGGACTATTTATCTCATCCGCTCAATCTGCCGGAGCCTGTCTTTGCATGTTGGGAAAGGTTTGGGACCCATTGGTTAAAGACATCACTTGTATGGAAGAGACATCATTTCCCCAACATTTATAAAGTGCCCTCCATTTAGGCAATACCCTAAATAGAATATGAAGCCTAATACACATAAAAAGTCAGCATTAAAACTTGAAAATAACCTTTATATATAAAAAAACCAGGAGCTTTTTTATTAGGAATTGGTAGGTACTGATATCCCAAAAGAGAAGAAAAGACTTCTTATGTATGCGACAACAACCGCACGGATGCGACTAGCCCAGAGACGAAAAGAAGACAAAGTCCCTACCAGAGAGGAATGGCAAACCAAGCTGTTGGAATACGCCAAACTGGCAAAACTGGCCGGAAAGCTCAAGAACCAAGAAGACCAAAATTTCAATAAAGAATGGGGGGAAATTATAATTTATCTAGGAGACCATTGTAAGCAGATGGAAACATTAGCAGGATTCTAATAACACTTGCAATCTAGCAAATATCATGGACAATATGGAGAGATATAAAATATGGATTATGAAACAATATGCAGTTGAAAAGGACTCATGGAGGGGAGGGTGGGAAGTCTGGAGGTTCAGAGAAATCTCTATAAATATGGATATGTATTTTGTATTGTTATAATTCAACACTTGTAAAATCAAATAAAAATTATTTCAAAACAAAACAAAAACTTGAAAACCAGCAAGTGTTTAAAACCACAGAAACAAAACTGATTGATCTGAGAAAGCGTGGGAGAAAAGAAATGTCTTCAACAAACGTCAAGGATAGCAGAATGCCGGACGTTGCTTCACTTTTGAGGCAAGAGAATTCCAGAGAACTGGTGCTAAAACACTTAAAAGACTTTCGCCGCAGGGACATGTGGCAGCATTAGCAGGTCTTCATCCACACACACCTCTGAGTGACCAGGGTGGGATGGAAGGGGAGAGGCAGCTTCTCAGGTCCTGCCCGGATACATATAGGGCTTTATAACCCAGTAGGAAAACCTTGAATCCAGCTCAGTAGCAAATTGGCAGCCAGCGTAGCACTTTCAACGAAGGTGTTGCACGTTGTTGATAGACTGTCCCGTAGGTTGCCCCAGTGAGAATTTGTCCCAGAGGCTGGCACTGGCAATCGGAATACACAGTGCACAAGCAGCTAACACCAACTGTGTCAGCTGTAGAATTTTTATTGGAAACGTTCTGCCTAATTTTGCTCTGCCCTTTCAGTTGCCAACTACGTGCAGGTCAAGACGCATCGCAAAAGGTTGTGGTTTTTTTTGCAGCTTGAGCCTCAATCTGAGAAACAGTTCGATTTTCAGAAAGCTCCCTCAGAATAGGAACCTGCTAGGTTAATAGATTTCTCTTCCGTCTCTATAGCTATGTATGGAAGCTTTGAACTCCTTACTTGTTGCATAGATCTTCTGGCAGATCTTCTGACTATTTCGGCTTCTGAATTTCCCTTTTGTTTTTGCCTGATTCTGTGCAGAGCTATGTGTGCCCACTGAAATAAACGGGTTTGTGTAACTAACTTTGTACAGCAATGCAGGCTCCCGTCTCCCTTTGGTTGATTAACATTATATGTAATTTTATTTTATTTTATTTTTATTAAAGATTTTGTTGATTTACAAAAGTGTGTGCAATGTATTATATGTCATTTTAAATGTGTGCGGTGTGTGTGTTTATTGGTTTGTTTTTGCTTTGGTTTCATTATATATTTTGTGTTCTCATTTTGTACTTTTATGTTGTGAACGGCCCTGTGATCTTTGGATGAAGGGTGGTATGCAAATCTAATAAAATAAATGAATAAAGAAATATGTGTAAAGCGTGTCGAATGGACTTCCATTAATGCTGGATATCTGTTTGACTTAAATTGTTAATTAGTTCTGAATATTCTGATTCTGAGAATATTGTGGTGAGAGGATCCCAACCCATCTTTAGCTAATCTTCACAGCCCTGTGGCTGATATTCTAAAGAAATCTGCAATCAGAAGAGTAAGCCGGGTCCTAAAACATTTATATCTTAGGTCTCAAAAAGGTAAAGGATGAAAGTACCAGATGTGCCTCTGTGAAGAGGGAATCCCATAGCTTGGGGGCAAGGTAAAGCCATTTCGAAAACTCCAGAATGTGGTTATATATTTATTTTATGCCCTTTATGCCTCTCTCTCTTTCCCAGCCTCTTACATACTTAGTGTGCATGTGCCACACATTCTCACACACATTCCAGCACATTAAAGTCCATGACTTTTGCAAAACCAGCCCTGGTGTTCTGAGCATTTCAGCATCAGAGCAAAGAAGGGGTTTCTGTTGCTGGCGAGGCTACTATGAGATTGGGCTCTAATCTGTATTTTGGGGGTATTCATGATCTCTAGAACTTGCACAGTCCTTGGAAACCGCTAGTAAAGCAAATCATGAGATGTTAAAAATATTTCATCATGTAATTGGTTTATTTGGTTGATCAGTCACAGATAACTGCATGAATGACATTATTTATATCAGCACAGACTCTTGTGATTTACATTAATCTACACAATCTGGCGCCTTGAAAGCAATGAAAAGGCCTATTGTAATGTTATTCTGACCTCCTTGTCTACCATCATAGCCTTCATTCCTGAATGAAGTTTTCTGATTCAAATGCCCATAGCTCGTTAATTTCCTTTATCTAATTGTATTTGAAGCAACGCGCTATGTAGAATCCTACTGTGGCAGCTACTGACCACGGTAATCTGTGCATTCACTCAGAATGGATCCACATGATCGTATTATGACCTGACTTAACCATTCACTGTTCGGTGGGCCTGAGCGAAGGGCAGCTTTCCTTGCCCCAGTGCAGGGTCAATGCAACCATGGTACTGACATCTTGCAAGAAGTTTGTTCCCCTTTATGAAATTTTAAAGCTCTGTTCCAGGTGGCCACAGGAGAGCAGACATTTTCGTGTGCTGGGCTCCCCATTTGTGGAATGCTCTCCCCAAGGAGGCTCTCCTTGCGTATCTTTAGGTGCCAGTCCAAAACACCATTTAATTAGCCAAAGTCCTGGGAGAAGAACTATCTGTGGTCTTTTGAACTGCTTGTGGTGGTTAATATATGAAATAGAATAATGTATAATAGATGAAATGTGTGATGTGTGATGTGATAGGAGGAATATGTATTTGGTGAAAAGTGTGCTATTATGAAGTACAACAACAACAACAACAGTGTGGATCACTCCATGGAGAAATTGATCTTCAACAACAACAACAGTGTGGATTGCTCCGTGGGGAAACTGATTTTCTTCCAAGTGGACATGGCTTAAAATTGCGCTGTAAGAAAGAACAAAAGAATCTCTCTCTCTCTCTCTCTCTCTCTCTCTCTCTCTCTCTCTCTCTCTCTCACACACACACACACACACACACACACACACACAATGCTCCATGTAATCAGTTTCCCCATGGAGTGATCCACACTGCTGGAGAACATGTGTGAATATTGCAACCACATTAATAGGACTACCATCCTGCCAGTTCAGAGCTCTTTACTACTTTATTAGTAAGTACATCAAAGTGGTGAAAGGTTAACTCATTCACATGATTCTGTGTACGGATCAAGAGAAGTGGGAATCAAACCTGCGGCGAATCTGCCAAATGCCATATCTCAGATTTGCAGCTGAGCTTTCACACATCAGAAGGGTGCCATCATTACTTGTATTAGAAAATTGCAAAAAGACGACCATATAAAATACCAAATAAAATTATGATTAAAACTTATGAGTTTTTCTGATATGAAACCTCCTTAATACAGAAGCTTATATGTATACAAAGAAAAGGAGATAGAACAAAACTGTTAATTTCCAGGATTCTTTGGGGGAAGCCATGACTGTGTAAAGTGTTTTAATACTGCTTTAAATGTATAGTGTAGAAGTAGCATCAGTAAAGATATTCCACTGGTATAGTTTATTTAAATATGAACCAGGTCCAGATAACCAATTACTTAAGATTAATTAATTCTGTCTGAGGAAGAACCTCTCCTAGATTCCAGTTTGTGCCTCCTACAGTCCTTGAAGTCAGATTAGCAAAAAATATCATACAACATAAACTTCTGCCACTGTGGTTTCATTGAGGGAAAGGATCTCCCTCATTATCTGTTTAATTATTTTCTGACATAAGGCACTGGAAGGAAATACTGATCTGCTTTTTAAAAAAAGTGGTACCCTGATTTAAAAAAATCACATTAAGTTACTGGATAAGTCTGATTTTATCAGTTATCTCAATTTTATTTTTGTACGTTACATGAAGGCAAACAGTTACCAACAAAACTACATTTTGAAACTGGCTTGATGGAAATCAAAATCTAGTTAAATAGTGAGCTCAGCTGGATTTGAGAATCATGTCATTTGACGAGTTTTCATTGATTTACACTTAATTCTGTTCTACTTCTCATCGTGTTTATTGTATTATATCTTACACACACTCTCCCAGCCATATTCCAATGTGTCTGTTGCGTTGCTTAAAATCTTCACATTTGGATCGACAGATTGCCAATTATTATACTGCCTCCTTTGGACATTTTTGTTATCGGGAGTTAAGTTTTAAAAGTCTTCCCTTGTAACTTGCATTTAAGTTTTAAATGCAAGCTCGACAAAACACACATTGTGGCAGAGAGAATCGTGTTAAAAGCAAAAAAAGAAGAAGAACCCAGGTGCCTCTGGAGTGAAGATTTTCCATTAGAATGCATGAATATTTGATGGCTGGTCTTGAATGGGAGCATCTAGCTTACCAACATCCACATGCAGCATGTTTAAGGGCAGACCCAGCGCAAGGTTTTCACGCCATTTGAAATTCCCGATCAAGCCAATTTTATCGGAACAAAAGTAATCCAAGGCTGCAGTCCTAATCCCTCTATGTTGATAGCTGGTGTGCTTGAGGGTGCTCGCTTGTTGACCTACAGGCAGGTCGCTCTTTGCTGGTAGCCAGCAAAAATAGGGTGTTCGGGGGGCAGGGCGTCTAAGGTCTTAGATCCAAGAGATCTAAATCCATAGGCCTCCTAGCTGTGCTGCACACATTGCAAATATATATATATAAATCCCCCCCCCCCACCTTCCACCCTTTCAGATGCAATGTTCACTCTGCTGCTCTGGTTTTCTCTGGCCCCATTTAAGATTGCCCTGCAAAACTTTTATTTTTAATAGTAAATATTTACACTAGATGTTTTAATAATGGCCTATGAATAGCAAAGGAGGGGGGAAACCTGTGCCGTTATTCACCCCAAACCCCACATTTTACCAACAGGACAGGCTTGCATTTACTTCGCTGAATCATAAGAACAGATTGGCCTACATTTCGATTTTCATATTTGACATCTGCTTTAACAGATACTGAATCCTCTTAAAGAACAAAGGCTACTTGGAGTCCAGTTTTAAGTGCCACCCAAAGCTCCTTTACTTACAGCGAAGATGAATTTTGCAGATCGAGCGCTGCCTATGTTTTATTTAAAATCTCATTCGGGTATGCTGATGGGTTCACAGCCCGGCGTTGACGCAAGTTCTTTTATTCTTTGATGGCAAATGAAACTAAATGATTCATTCGTGTGTGTGTGTTTTGTACACTTACAGGCAATACACTTGAATCAATGCTGCAAAACAACCACCACCACCCCAACGCACAAACGTTTTCAACCCATCACCGTGCAAGTACTGAAGTTCAACCAAATGTTAACTTAGCTGACTGCTCCCACTGCTGGCAGGCTCACCTCATGCAGCCCAGCCGAGCCCTGATTTAATCACAATAATGGTTGGCTATTTTCAGAAAAGCATGAAAGCAAAAGCACGGAGGGGGGGGGAGGAGAGGTGGTTTCACTTTTCACTTCTGATATGCAAGCCCGGTATTGATATTGCTCACAGCTGAAGGGACGAAAAACTGTTCCCTTGCATTAAACAGGGTAACTGGGTCTCTCTAACTCGATAAAGCTGTTTATATGGTCTGGTTCTTTCTAGTTTGATGCTTGTAGGCTTTCCACAGGCAGAATCTATTCCTGCGTTGAAAGGGGTTGGACTAGATGATCCGCAGGGTCCCTTCCAACTCTACAGTTCTATGATTTAGCTTCCCACGGTGAGAACATGATGTTGGAGTACGTGGGCTTTTAGCCTAATCCAACAGGTCTCTTCTTAGGTTAAGACCAGCTTTCTCTTAAAGTAACTCACTTGCCAACGGCTTCTCGCGTGTAGAGATCCCCCTTCATTAATCCAGACAGGAAGGAAGTGGTACTTGATCAGTAGGACACTGATACAGCAACGGGGTTATTTATGTATGCCACTATGCCGGCCCGTGTTTTGTTAGCCCCAAAATGGAAATCGAGTGAGGTCTCAACCAAAGAAGAATGGCAACTTAAACTGATGGAATATGCACAGCTTGCAGATCAAACTTATAGAATAAGAGAAGAAGAACGTTTGTTTAAAGAAGATTGGAAAATGTTTATTGACTAAATGGGGGGAAATTGTGTACACTTGAAAATGTTGGCAGCATTAAGATAAATTCAACAGTGTAAATAAGTTTTGATGGAAGTAATAATGGAATACTGGATGGTTTAGTTTATATAAAATATGCAGGGATTTATGCTATGCAAAATGAACCATGGAAAGAGAAGAAGGGAATTTGATATTTTAAGGTTGTTTAAATGAATTTTCTAAATTGTAAAACAGAAAATTTAATAAAAATTATATACCGTATTTTTTGCTCTATAAGACGTACTTTCCCCCTCCTATAAAGTAAGGGGAAATGTGTGTGCGCCCTATGGAGCGGATGCAGGCTGCGCGGCTATCCCAGAAGCCAGAACAGCAAGAGGCTATCCCAGAAGCCAGATCCCTCTTGCTGTTCTGGCTTCTGGGATTCAGAGTATTTTTTTTTCTTGTTCTCCTCCAAATACTAGGTGCGTCCTATGGTCTGGTGCGTCTTATAGAGCGAAAAATACGGTGTGTGTGTATATATATATATAGAGAGAGAGAGAGAGAGAGAGAGAGAGACTGGGCTTTAGCTGCTATAAAACGGAGCAGCAAATGTTTTGCCCAGAGCCAGTGTTTGAAATCTGCAAATCAGCTCCACTGGCTGTCACTCCATTTCCAGGCTCAATTTAAAGTGCTGGTCATTATCAACACACCTCTACAGTCCAGGACTCAGGAGCATAGGAAGATATCTTCTACTGAGTCAGATCATTGGCCACCTGATTCCTGACTGTCTATGCTGGCTGAAAGCAGCTCTGCGGGGTTTTAGACAGCAAGTCTTTTCCAGACTCACCTGGAGATGCCAGGGATTGAACCTGCAGCCTTCTGCATACAAAGAAACAGAATTAAAGGTCTGTCTCCCCCCCCCCCCACACACACACTGTCCAAGCTACACCTGGCCATTTCTCCTGCAAGGGAAAGGCAACCCTTTTGTGTCTGTCAGCTGCTGGCTATCACAGATAACAAATGCAAAGAGCTTACTTCAAAGATGTCGTATCAATGGAGCATTATAATAAAATCCTTTCATCAATAGACAAACGGGGGGGGGGGAGTATATTTATACAGAAGAACTTCCTTATACTGTTAAGGGTATGGAGAATCAGTACAGTGAGGCAACAATCTGCACAAGGCACATAAAGAAATAGGGCTGGAGGAGAAATTTGGATTGGTCTGCATTTTAATGCAATTTGCCCTTCCCAAAACAATACCTGAACCAAACTGCAGCTATCTTTTGCAATGCACACTTCTCCAGCTTTTGTGATCCAACCAACCAATGTCCATATCAGCAAAAACAAGTATACAAAATTCATTATATTAGGAGAAATTGTCTGCAAAAATGTGTATGTGAGGAAAACGGCACACTGAAAGACTGCTGATTTTTCGGGAGGGCATATATATATATATATATATATATATATATATATATATATATATTTGCTTTCGTAGATTTTCACGGGTACAGGAATGCAGGTTTTGGTGTCCTCGGGTGTCTTCCCGTGTAAAAGTTGGGGTGTCTAGGCGACGTTTCGACGAGGTCTCACTCGTCATCTTCAGGCTGGTGCTTTCGGCTTCTTGTTACTGGAACAGAGCAGGATCTCAGTGTTTGAGTTCCTATAAATACTGTTGAGGGGGTGTGGTGTATAGCCTCCAATGTTCTGGGCAGAGAGGAAGTTCCCAGGCTAGTGTGCCTTTTCTTCTTTTGTTCCTTAATTACTTGAGGGATATCTTGAGTGATTTCTTGAGTGATATCCTGAGTACCACTTAGGTGGGTCATTAGGTGTGGATTAGTTGCTAAAGTCTTTGTATATATATATATGCTGAAATGTGGGGAAATGAGCAATAAATAAAAACTGACCAATTTGTGCATCCTTAATGTTTTTTTAAAGAACCTCGCAAAACAACTAACCTGCTTGCAAGCTAGGAATTGCCAACTTGAAAAATTATTAGTGTTTATTAGAAATACGATTCTATTACTCATGTTTTAAAGAGAAGGCAATCTTTTTATTAAGTGAATGTGGTAAAGGTAAAGGGACCCCTAACCATTAGGTCCAGTTGTGGCCAACTCTGGGGTTGCAGCGCTCATCTCGCTTTATTGGCCGAGGGAGCCAGCGTACAGCTTCCAGTTCATGTGGCCAGCATGACTAAGCCACTTCTGGCTAACCAGAGCAGCACACGGAAACGCCATTTACCTTCCCGCTGGAGTGGTACCTATTTATCTACTTGCACTTTGACGCGCTTTCGAACTGCTAGGTTGACAGGAGCAGGGACCAAGCAACGGGAGCTCACCCCGTCGCGGGGATTTGAACCGCCGACCTTCTGATCGGCAAATCCTAGGCTCTGTGGTTTAACCCACAGCGCCACCAGCGTCCCTTAGTGAATGTGGTAGCAGGTATAAATCATTACCCGTGCAGCTAACAACTGAAACTGAACAGTGTCATATGTGGGGCAGAGGACAGTGTCTCAGAACAGACAGACCCAAATTCAATAGCCTTGTTCAGCCACTGAAGCTGAGTGACCTTAAGCAGCCTTCCCCAACCTGGTGACCCCCAAATGTTTTGGGTCATCACTCCCATCAGTCCCAGCCAGTTTTGCCACTGGTCAATGATGGTGAGAGTTGCACACTGCCACCTGCAAGATGCCAAGCCAGGGAAATCTTAAGTTATTCATTGCGGCAGAAGCAATAGGTTATGGGATGTGAGGGAGCCACTACCTCGGGTACTCTTGTGCAGAAAGGCGGGAGATATATTTAAATAGGCGGGTGGAGTTCAACCTAGCCTACCTTACAGGGCTTTTGTGAAAACATAAAGGGGAGGGAAGGGAACAGACTCTGTCACAGAGAAAAACCTGTTTCTTGGGTCTTGGGAACCATGGTGCAAAATTTGTTTATGACATCTTTGAGACATGACCAAATGCACAGAGAACAGGCAAAGAGATGAACAGGTTTCCAAAATATATAGCAGATATGAAAGACAGCAGAATTTTTTTTAGAAAAACAACAACATGGACTCATAAATCTCTAGAATGCATAAAAAATAAAAATGCATCACAAAGAAGCCATGCACCGCTTTATAGTACTTTACAAAGCTTATGGAAAAACTTAGGGAAATATGGATTCATATGCAAAGGGAGCAGCAGATGAAAAAAAAGCCAGAATAATCCACTTAGGTAAACATATCATCAATACAAGACTCTATGAATTTACTCACCTGCACCCAGTTACTATGGAAACTACAACCATAAAACTGATCATACCTTCGTTTTAAACTTTCTAAAACAATAATCTGCTTATCTTCATTTCAAGCCAACAAGCAAAGCCAAACACCTGGAATAAGGCAGCTGAATAAAGAGATGACTTTGGGGGCTGCGGGAAGGGGGGAACCTTGCAGCCTCCTTGCGCAAGCATTTAAGAACATCCAAAATGAAAATACACTGCAAAAGTTAAGTACATGTATGGTGCACCACTTAATACTTCTCTCCGATTACTTGCCCTGCACTCCTGTCATATTGAGCAGCATACAAAACACAACTTCCAGTACTTTCAGTGGGGCTTGCACTGAACAATGTAAACTCTGAATATCTGTACCATCTTTTTTATGATTAGCTGATTTGCAGGCCTTCATTGGAGGCTCTCAAAATTGGTTGCAAATATCCTTATAAATCCAAAACATGGAAAGGGCCATGGAGGTCATTCATTTCAGTGTCAGAGACAGGACCAAGCACCTGACAGGGAAGGGCATGTGCCCAGAATTAAATTGGGGAAGAAATCCTGAAGGAAATGAAGAATCTCCTCCATGCACACTTAAGACAGAGACCAGTGATAATTTAGAGGTTCGCATTTGTTTATTTTATTTGTCTACCACTTAATAATCAACTTTCTCTGAGCGACTAACAATAACACTGAAAACCATAAAGATTTAGAGAAGTGAAACGAACAACTACAACGGCCCTCCCTTTTGCACACAGAATACGAAGCCATGGTTTGTTTTTAATCATTGTTTGTTCTACAAACCACAGATTCTCTGGCAGACAAGAAAACAAGCTGCGGCTTGTTTTGTTTTTCACCTGCTCTGTCTTGTGGCGTTGTAGCCTGGGAAATGTCTGGGATGGGGTAGCCAAACAAGCCCATGGCTTAAGCAAGGCTGCTGGGTTAAGACATAGTGCCAACCCACAGTTAGAGCAAGCCTGACAAGCCATGGTTTCAGACAGTGGCTGCTTGGTAGGAAGAAACCATGCTCAGTCTGCTGGGTTTGCATATTCAAATGAGCCATGGTTTAGTGTTGTGTGAACTGTGCCAGAGCAAATTAGAATAAATAAACCCACTAGCAGGAAAACATTAATACAGCCAAGCTAAATGCACTTTAAAAAGGTCTTAATGTTAAAGTACCCATGAAAATAAAAGTGTATTCACATTTTTCTGTTTGCAGAATGGAACAAGATTTAGATGCGTGATTCCCAACATGGGGGCACATGCCCCACGGGGGGAGGATTAGATTTTTAAGGGGGGGCAATTAAAGAATGAGTTATTAACAGTGAATGGCCTTTTAGGCCTCCTCCAAGTGAATAGGAATTCACTTTCTGAATAATAAGAATTATATGTCACCGGGGGGGGGGTGTCAGGATTTTAGAGATGCTTAGGTGGGGCGTGGCCAAAAAAAGGTTGGGAACCACTAGATAAGAGGATTTTTGCAATCCCCCTTTTCTTTGCATCACTAAGAGCCACATCCTACCCTTTTTTGGAGGGTCCCTTGATCCTCTGCAGCAGCTTTTCAAGGGGCACAAGTGGTTGCAGGAGAAATCAGCACTCCCTTGGAGGACCCCCCCCCCCGGTCCTCCAAGGGAGTGTCCCATGGCCAGAATCAACATGCAGTTAGCCTAGATTTCAGCCAATTGACTTGGGAGGATTTTTGAATGATTACCATTGGTATGGGTACCCTCGGTCTAAACACACACCCCTTCTAACTTTGCATATCAATGCAAAATTACTGGGACTAACATTGTCGCCGTATTCTTTCGAAGGAAGGCAATAAAAACGATGCTTTGAACCAAAAGGCTCCAGCCAGCCAGCATGTTTTCATTTTAACATATGGAGAGTGCTTCAAGGTTGCAAATGTTTGTATTGAATATATTAAAGTTAGGCATTAATAGGAAGCGGATGCGCTTTCAAGAGCTGCTTCCAATCACAGATACAGCAAATGCTCTGTGCCATTTATCCTGTGATAATGCCTCAAACAGGTTTGCCCGATGGGTGAACCCAAAGTCATTTCGGTGCCAAGCTTTTATGCCTAAATCCTGTTGGTGACAGTCCAGTGGAAGTGCAATAACATCAGGTTGTCTTTTCTTCAGAGCTACTCTGATTACAGCACAGAGTGTCTTTGCATAAGGTGGAGAATGGACTTTTGGAATTACACGGAGCAGGGTTTCTTGATTTGCTTTGGGCCATGAAGTATGCCGATCTTGGAACAGGACGACAACGTGAGAGGCAGGAGGAAATTGCCTTTCAACGAAACTAAGGTGCTTGTGCACACTCGCCTTCCTTCTGCGCTTTCCAGGCATGGTCTGTGCTTTAAAGCTCTGTTTATTGCACTTCAGTTTTAAAGAGCAGGTTTTCTTTGGGAAGCTTGAGGGGGGTGACAGACGGACGGATGGACACCGAGCTTTAAAGCACAGGGCTGTGCCTGGAAAGAGCAGGGCAAAAAAAGTGTGGATAAGCTCTCAACCATGAAACTACAGAAGAGAAAGGGTTGGATCCAGTGGATCAGACCCACCAGCACAAGGGATCTTGCACTAGCAGAGATCTGTTTCTCAATATTGTATAACACAGGGATGCAGTGCAACAGGTCCACTGGCAGAATCATTATGGAAGAGCTTGCGCTAAAGAAAATATAATAGAAAAAACCCCCGTCAATTTTCCTATCTTCTAAGCATTACACATACAAGTGCAGTTGTCTGCTTATAGAACCTCTGCTTTTGCAACACGACCAACTAGTGCAGCTGTGTGGGACATCGTCCAAGCAAAGGGCTGGATCCCAACCGCCCACAATCCCCTGTGGGTCATTTTGACAGGTGGGCAGGGTTGCTCAGCCTACTACTTCTCTTTGAAGGACGCACGACCAGTGCCAGTGATCTGATTGGCTGTGACCGAGTACCTTCAAAGGGGGAGACTGCAAACCCAACTCTGTCTAACTGCAGGTCAGACTAGAGTCATATCATGTCTGCACGTTGACGTTTTTTCCTTTGAGGGAGCGGGGCCTCTTCAAAAGTGAGCCTGGAGAAGGAGGCTCCTTGAGAAACAAGAATCATAGAATTGTATATTTGGAAGGGACCATGAGGGTCATGCAATGCAGGAATAGTTTGCCCACTGTGGGGCTTGAACCCATGACTCCGAGGTTAAGAGTTTCATGCTGTACCGACCGAGCTATTGGAACTCACTTGAAGCTCCCAACTGCTACTTGGCAGCTGCATCTCTCCATGCCCCACACCTGATGTCACATATGGGACAAGCTGGGCCCCAAGTTCAACACTAGCTTTATTTAACTCAGCACTACCATGGATTCCACCAAGCGTCACGCTTAGAGTAGAATCCTGGAAGCAAAAGTCATAACTAATTTAAGTCCTACTGATTTCAGCGGTCCTACTAGAAGGACTTGCTGATGTTTTATGAATACAGTGGTACCTCGGGTTACATACGCTTCAGGTTACAGACTCCACTAACCCAGAAATCGTGCTTCAGGTTAAGAACTTTGCTACAGGATAAGAACAGAAATCATGCTCCGGTGGCGCGGCGGCAGCGGGAGGCCCCATTAGCTAAAGTGGTGCTTCAGGTTAAGAACAGTTTCAGGTTAAGCACGGACCTCCAGAACAAAGTAAGTACTTAACCCGAGGTACCACTGTACTGTGAACCACCCTGAGACCTCCTTCTTCTTCTTCATCATCATCATTGAAGTCCTCCTCTGAACTATATGTTTAAAGCAGCATTATGCCACTTTTAGCAGTTGTGGCTTCCCTCAAAGAATCTTGAAAGCTGTAGTTTGTTAAGGGAGTGAGGAGACTCCCTATTCTCATCCCAGAGTGGTTTGACAATCAATCCCTCTTCAAGAGCCAGTGTGGTGTAGTGGTTAAGAGCGGTAGTCTCGTAATCTGGGGAACAGGGTTCGCGTCTCCGCTCCTCCACATGCAGCTGCTGGGTGACCTTGGGCTAGTCACACTTCTCTGAAGTCTCTCAGCCCCACTCAACTCAGAGTGTTTGTTGTGGGGGAGGAAGGGAAAGGAGAATGTTAGCCGCTTTGAGACTCCTTAAAGGGAGTGAAAGGCGGGATATCAAATCCAAACTCTTCTTCTTCTTCTCTTCTTAAGGAACTGGGAATTCAAGATTTTGATTCTCCTTTCCCACCAGTGTGAGGAGATCACAAAGGTCCTCTTGTTAGCTCTTCACCTGTTTTGCACAGGAGACAAATATATCTAGCTCTGCAGTGCTAACAATCAGGCTGGGTGTAACCAGTAAAGGGAAGCAAGGTGATTTGCATCCAAATTTGATCAGATAGTGGCAGTGAGACGTCCTGTCGGTGACATCTGGCTGATGGTTCAAGCGGTGGAATTCTCGCCTGCCACATGGGAGACACGGGGTTGAGTCCTGGTCAATGCAACAGCGTGATGTGTTCGGAAGGGCTCGCCTGCTTTGCATGCAAAAAACGCCAGGTTCAATCCGCAGCAGATAGGACTAGGAAGGAATCCTGCCTAAAACCCTGGAAAGTCCCTGCCAGTCAGTGTTGATAACCTTGAGCAAGACAGACCAATGGTCTGGCTATGCTCTGCCTCCATGGCAATATGGTTCTGAGTACCAGTTGCTAGAAACTGCAAGAGGGGAGAGTGCTCTCGTGCTCAGGTCCATGCATGTGGTTGGCCACTGTGAAAAGAGAATGCTGGACTAAGTGCGGCGTTGGCCTGATCCTGCAGGCGCTCCTTATGTTCCAAATCTGATGACCCGCACTCTGGTCATTTATAAAAGGAAAAGCATCAGCTCAAGGCTAAGCCATGCAACCAACATCCGGTGTAGCTCAGTTTTATGGAGTCTTCCCCAGTCCTTTGCCTATTGAAAAGGTTAATTCTGTGTCCAGGGCAGCTGTCTAGGCTGAGACCCTACCTGCCCGCGGACGGTCTCACAAGAGTGGTGCATGCTCTAGTTATCTCCCGGTTGGACTACTGCAATGTGCTCTATGTGGGGCTACTTTTGAAGGTGCCCTGGAAACTGCAACTAATCCAGAATGCAGCAGTTAGACTGGTGACCGGGAGTGGCCACCCAGACCATATAACACTAGTCCTGAAAGACCTACATTGGCTCCCAGTACGTTTCCGAGCACAATTCAAAGTGTTGGTGCTGACCTTTAAAGCCCTAAACGGCCTCAGCCCTGTATACCTGAAGGAGTGTCTCCCCCCCCCCCCACTGTTCAGCCCAGACACTGAGGTCCAGCTCCGAGGGCCTTCTAGCGGTTCCCTCACTACAAGAAGTGAAACTACAGGGAACCAGGCAGAGGGCCTTCTCAGCAGTGGTGCCCACCTTGTGGAATGCCCTCCCATCAGATGTCAATAAAATAAACAACTATCTGACTTTTAGAAGACATCTGAAAGCAGCCCTGTTTAGGAAAGTTTTTAATGTTTGATGTTTTATTGCTGCATTATTATTATTATTATTATTATTATTATTATTATTATTATTATGATGATGTTCGGAGCTGCCCAGAGTGGCTGGGGAAACCCAGCCAGATGGGCAGGGCATAAATAATAAATTATTATTATTATTATTAAAAATAAGTATGCCCTCTGCAGATTTACGTTCTGTATAAACTTGCTTGCAACAGCTTGATCACGTTGACTACTATAAGGGTTCAGAGGAGTTTCAGGCAACGGTTGTGTTTTACTTTGCACTATGTACAAAGCCCTTGTATGCAGATCTTTCTGTCTCTGTGTTGCTACGTCTCGTAAAGCAAACCTCTGGAGTCTCTCTCTCCGCATGACACATTCTCCTAAAGTGCGCATTTTTAAGCGATGGCTTTTCCATAGCCATCGCGGCCGTTTTGAGTCCGTTTGACTTACGGAGTCCCTACGCTTTGCCACGCTACTCCCAGAACATTTGGAAAGTCTCTAAAGCTTTTAAGGGATGGGGAAGGAAGGGGGGTGGGAAACTGTTGCATGGGCTTAGTAGATGCAACTGACCACAGTTCACTGGAATCAGCCCGATCAGATAAATAAAATGAAAGCGGACGTTTCTGGAGATTATCTTGAAAGCTTTCCATTAGACTGTACCAGGGGTATTCGCTAACAACAGCCAAGTGTCCTGGCTGAGGTATAGAGCATCCCATTGCCAATCTTAGCATGCATCTTCTAGATATCTTATTTGTATCTGTTTACCTAATTCAGTTGATATCCAGTAAAGATATTGGGGGTGGGGGTGGGGAGTAGTGGGAGATGTATTTGCCAGAAGTTTTATTTTATTACAATATGAATACATCAATATTTTGATAGAAAGGTAAAAGTGTAACGAATTGTTCCTCCAGCTTTCTGTTGCAGCAGTGAAATATTCAGATTGGAACAAAGAACATGCAGTAGGGGAATAGTTGATCCTTAGGAATGAAAGCCAAACAAGGCATTCAGACATTGATAAGAAACACATTGGAAAACAAAAATAAACTACTTTATAATATGATCATGGGACATGCAGAAAGTACAAAACAATGTGCTACATGGGAACATGAATCCCTCCCAAAATATAATTATAGATGAGCCCCTTGCATATGTATCTCAAGCACGCATCCAAAATCAATGACTGTTTTTTGCTCTCACAGAAACACACCAAGTCAAAAGCGGAGGGTGGTTGTATTACACACAAGGACTTGGAACAAGGTATGGCCACCTCTGTTAGGAATGCAACCTTTTGTGAATATGCATTACAAATCAAAGCAAATGTTTCAGTTAATTTTTGAGTCTACATTGTTTCTGGTAACTTCTGTTAAGAAACCTGACCAACTCTGAACCATAAAGTTCACAGATATTCCATCAAAAGGATGAAGATTGCATTCAAAATTCCAAACTGTGTATTATGGGCATGGCATCAGCTAATAATAATAACAATTTTATTGTTTATACCCCGCCCATCTGGCTGGGTTTCCCAAGCGACTCTGGCAGCTTCCAGTAAAATATAAAAAATAACAAAATGTCAAGATATTGAAAACTTCCCGATACAGAGCTGCCTTCTGATGTTTTCTAAAGTTGTGTAATTATTTATCTCCCCGACATCTGATGGGAGGGCACCACTGCTGAGAAGGCCCTCTGCCTAGTTCCCTGTAACCTCACTTCTTGCAGTGAGGGAATTGCCAGAAGGCCCTCGACACTGGACCTCAGTGTCCGAGCTGAACAATGGGGGTGGAGATGCTCCTTCAGGTATACAAAACCGAGGCCATTTAGGGCTTTAAAAGTCAGCAGCAACACTTTGAATTGTGCTCGGAAACATACTGGGAACCAATGTATGTCTCTCAGGACTGGTGTTATATGGTCTCGGCGACCACTCCCAGTCATCAGTCTAGCTGCCGCATTCTGGATTAATTGTAGTTTCCAAGTCACCTTCAAAGGTAGCCCCACGTAGCGTGCATTGCAGTAATCTAAGCGGGAGATAACCAGAGGATAACCTGTCTCTGGTGAGACAGTCCATGGGCAGTTAGGGTCTCAGGCTGCATACCAGATGGAGCTGGTAGACAGCTGTCCTGAACACAGAATTGACCTGTGCCTCCATGGACAGCTGTGAGTTCAAAATGACTCCCAGGCTGCGCATTGGTCCTTCAGGGGCACAATTACCCCATTCAGGAGCAGGGAGTCTCCCACACCTGCCCCCTGCCCCCAAGTACTTCTGCGTTGTCGGGATTCAACCTCCATCTGTTAGCCGCCATCCATCCTCCAGCTGCATCCAGACACTCACACAGGATATTCACTGCCTTCACTGGCTCCGATTTAAAGTAGAGGTAGAGCTGGGTATCATCCGCATACTGATGAACACCCCCTGATGATCTCTCCCAGTGGTTTCACATAGATGTTAAAAAGAATGGGGGAGAGGACGGAGCCCTGAGGCACCCCACAAGTGAGAGCCCAGGGGTGTGAACACTCATCACCCAATACCACTTTCTGAACACGGCTCAGGAGGAAGGAACGGAACCACTATATAACAGTGCCCCCAGCTCCTCTTGTCAGTCCAGAAGGATGTCATGGTTGATGGTATCAAAGGCTGCTGAAAGATCCAGCAGGACCGGGAAACAGTTTCCACCTCTGTCCCTAGCCTACCAGAGATCATTGACCTGCGTGACAAGGCAGTTTCAGTCCCATGATAAGGCCTGAAACCTGACTGGAAGGGATCCAAATGGTCTGCATCCTCTAGGCGTGCCTGGAGTTGTTCAGCAACCACCTGCACAATCACCTTGTCCCACAGAAGTTTGAGATTGGCTCAGAAAACCCAAGTTTAAACAGGCCACCTATCCTGATCTGCTGTGTAGACTGTAGCTTATACACAGCCACATAGACAACCTGTTGACTGTTTCATAATCTGTAAAGAGGCCAGTCTGGCTTTAACTTTTTATATCATATTATACACAACTCATCAGCACTCAATGCCAGTTCGTAACCAGATTTTTGGAGAGCTGTTTGAAAAGGAATAAAAAAAAATGCAGTTTTGGTACCCAATATAGCAGCCTAGGTTTTAAAATTACATTTGCTATCTGCATCCTCTCTCTTAAGGAGTACAAGATGACATACATGGGGATTATTTTGTTTTATACCCCCTAACAGCTGTGTAAGGTAGGGTAGACTAAGAGCCAGTGACCTGGCTCCAGGTAACGTAATGAACATTGTGACTAAGCAGGTATTTAAATCCAGGTCCCCCAAGCTGGAAGTCCAACAGACCACACTATTATTAGAGCATCTGCCTCTTATAGAAGATAGAAGTAGAATACACCTGTTTGGTGACACAGATAGATGGTCCTATTCCGAGGAAGTTTGGTATTAGATGGTTTTTTGGGGGGAGGGCGGTTGACAAACTTAAATCATTTAGGTCTGAAAACATTTACGGCTCATCGCAGAGACACACATATTTACTTGTGAACAAAACAGGCACCCTTTTATTAAATGTAAAGACACCACTTGAAAAATTCATAAGATCTGTTTCACACATTAGGAATTCAACCAGAAAAGTGTAGAGGGGAAAAAAATGACAAAAGATTTGTTCTTACGGTTGATAAAAAATTTATACCAAGGCATTCAAGTAAAGTTACTTTCTGTGTTCTGATTTAATGAATCATTTGAGCAGTATCTGGCCGGGGTGACACTGATGTAAGGCTCATTGAAGCCTGCTCTAATGCCTACTGGTATAGCCTTCCCTGGGACAACAAAAGCAGAACAATGTGTCAGACTGAAGCAAGATCAAAGTAAGTGCAGTTCTGGGGATGCTATGGGGCTGGCCTACAACACATCTGGATCTGTGAATGGCTGGCAAGCACATTGGCTGCCCTATAGACTCCAGTGACCCAGCAAGCCCAAAAGGAGGAGAAGCAGCAGGGCGGTAATAAACAGCCTTCGAAGTAAGATTTTCGCAATCTTGTAATTCAAGCTGAAAGCCGTACAAAGATTGCTCGATGGTTTCAACTCTTAACTAAAAGGTAGACCACGACATTTTTTTTAAAAAAGCCACCAGTGATTTCTTTTATATGTTTTTTTTTAAGACAGAACAACTAGTGCCAGTTTTTAAAACACAGTTTACAAAGTGCCTTCAAATGCTGTGAAACATTTCCCCTCTGCCATTTAATTTTAACGGCAGGATCCGTGTGCTGATATTATGTTTCCCGTCCTACTGCTCTCCGGGAGGAGGCTTTGCAAGTGACTGCAGTACAGTGGTACCTCGGGATGCGAATGGGATCCGTTCTGGAGCCCCGTTCGCACCCTGAACAGAACGTAAGATGCAACGGCGCGTCTGCTGGTCGCGTTTTGCCGCTTCCGTGCGTGACGTCATTTTGAGCATCTGCGCATGCGCGAGCGGCGAAACCCAGAAGTGACGCGCTCTGTTACTTCCGGGTTGCCGCAGACCGCAACCTGAAAGCGCTCAACCTGAAGCATATTCAACCCAAGGTATGACTGTAAATGCAAGAACCTCGAAACAGAATAGTGCAGGCAGTCATCTCATAGCCGCTAGGACACCATGACCAGTTTTCTGGGACCCAGTTGCATGTGCGGGATGCTGAAGAGGTGCACAAATGTTCTGCGTGCTAATGCTATGCTTTGTTAGATTGCATCCCAGGTCTATGCAACTACTTGGATAACAAAGCGAGGGAACTAAACTTGAAACTTAGCTCATTAGGACCCTTAATTCATGCGGTCCCCAGGTAAGTGTGTCAAAGAAGCTTTGGGGTACCAATGAAATGTCTAAATCAGCAAGGCTGAACTAAAACAACGAACAGCAGTTTTTCACTTAAGAAAGGGCCTAGCTGGGGAATCTGTTTCAAAAGCCAAGCTTTACTCTAGGTGTATATAAAAGAAAAGGAGGGAGGGAATACGAGCATGTGCAGAATGCATTGCCCTCCTCAGACGATCCCCGCCTCACATCTATGGAGGGGAGGTAAAGCATTCTGGTGAGGTGGATATCGGAGGTCGTTTCAGAAATAACGTGTTGATTAAATGGAAGCAGAGAACGCTTACATAATCCAAATTAAAAGGCCTGCTTAAATCATGTAAGAGAATGCATAATTAAAGAGACACAGACACACAAACAAAATGCTTGGGCAGAATTTGTTGACAATGTATATATCTGACACCAATTATAGCCAGGCAGCCTTGTAAATGGTACGTCAACAGTTTTCGTGTTTCACTGCTTTTGCTTGAGAAAAAGAGAGCCCTTAACATGCATCAGAAATATTTAAACCCGGGTTGGAGAATCTGTGATGCTCCAAATGAATGAATGAATGAATGAATGAATGAATTTGTTGTTACGACCATCATGGTCATTTCAACCACCACTAGAAAGAAATATACATACTGCAGGGCCACAGGGGCCCCACTCCTGATTTCAGCACAATGTGATAAAGTGCCGTGCAAGTTACAGAATTGTCTTAGCCCTTCTTCCCCACTCACAATTTTTTTTTGGGGGGGTGTATTAAATGTTTGGGACACAGAATGTGTGCTCCTTCATGGCTACCTTTAGACACTTATGGTCGCAGGGCACAGGATGCAACCACCTTTCCGGATTTAAAGCAGGCCTGATTTAGAGTCAGCACCTGGATGGGAGACCCAGCTAACTGGGAACCCATCACAAACCACCCTGAGAGTGCCATCATGGAAGACAGACAGAAGAAAAATGCACCAAATATATAAAAATAGACAGATTATGGGTAGACGGCAAGGCAGCCTGCTAATGGTTGAAAGAACCAAAAACCATTCTCACCATTTCCAAGCCTAAGAAATTAACTTTCTGCAGACTTTATGGGAGGGCAATGCCCTATTTGACTCTCCAAGGTCACCCTCATGCCCTATTCTTCTACATTCTTGTCCCCACTGCAAGATGCTGGCAAGAGATAGCCAACAAAACTGGCCAGATTAAAGACTATGCCTCTCTTACTTAACCAGCTGACCACTCAGCAACACTGAAGAACCTTTAGCACAATTCTGTTGCTGCTAATAAACTTAACAAAAGATTGAGAAGAAATGAATTCAGTTGTAGTACTTACACAGACAAAAGCACAATGGCAATCAGGGTCCATACGGGAGTTTTGTGAATAATATTTGTATTTGTTAACCTGGAAAAAAACCACCACGAGCATTAACAGTTGTATTATTTCAGAAATTGTTAAGAATGATGTAAAACCAATAATAAGTCAACTTTTTATGTCTACTTTAAAAAAAAAAATTGGCTTATTCACACTAGCCCACAAAATCATCTATAGGTAAAAGGTTCTATAAATAATTCATCCAAACCAGGGTTATTTGACGAAAGAGGTATAATTTCAATGGCAATATAAGAAATGTAAAACTGCTTCCACTTTTCACATTTGATGGCAGCCTTTAAAAATGACAGATGCCTTCTTATTAATTGGGGATATACTATGCAAAAAGGGACGCGGGTGGCGCTGTGGGTTAAACCACAGAGCCTAGGACTTGCCGATCAGAAGGTTGGCGGTTTGAATCCCCATGATGGGGTGAGCTCCCGTTGCTCAGTTCCTGCTCCTGCCCACCTAGCAGTTCAAAAGCAAGTCAAAGTGCAAGTAGATAAATAGGTACCACTCTGGCAGGAAGGTAAACGGTGTTTCCATGCACTGCTCTGGTTCGCCAGAAGCGGCTTAGTCATGCTGGCCACATGACCCGGAAACTGTACGCCGGCTCCCTCGGCCAATAAAGCGAGATGAGTGCCGCAACCCCAGAGTCGGCCATGACTGGACCTAATGGTCAGGGGTCCCTTTACCTTTACTATGCAAAAATGCAAATTATGTCTTATGCTTAACTTAGTACTAGGAACTTAAAGTAGCTTTTTCTTTCCACAGACTATCCATTTTTATCCTCATGACAACCCTATGAAATAGAATAAATCAGAGAGACAGTTAGAGGACTAAGATCACCCAGCAAGCTACACGGCCCACAGAGATATGAACTGAGGTCTCCCCATGCATGTTCGGACAAGAAAAGCAAATCATACATAAAATTAACATCTTGCACAGGGCCTCACAATTCATACTTCCACAGCTGGGGTCTAGCTAGGGGGCAGGAGCAGAAAGGCTTTTTCAGCCCCAGAGCAACCTTCCAGGGGCCATATGCAGTAGTGCAGGGGGCCAGAGCCAAAACTGGGTGGAGCCACAAATGTCAATATTGCATTAGTACAGTAGACTAGTTTTGACGCACCCATCTCTACCCTCCCTTTGAGTAAGCAAATGGCATTACCAGAGAAATTCAAGGACACGTTCCATCCAGGCAATAAACAGAGGGTGCAAAGGACGACTGGGGAAGGATGTAGCTTGGGAAGAGTTTGCAGAATGGGGAAAATCTCAAGGGTTGGACAGAGAAGCTTTGGAGGGCCACATCTGGCCCCTAGTCCTGAGGTTACCTACCCCTGGCCTACTGACTTCTGCAGGACCAATATTACAGCACAATAAAAATTTAAAAAGCACCAGAATTCCTCTCTTTAGAGTCATACCTATGTCTGGTTTTATTTATTTATTGAATTCAACCATCGCTACCTTACGGGATATCTTTGGGAGAAAAGGCTAAGCAGTAAATCATTTTCTGGATTCACTCAGTATCTGTCAGAAATTCTACTTTTTCCACATAAATTTTGATGTATTCCTTAAAGATAGCCCACTCCTTTCACATTTTGAAAGGAGAGTAAAGGTAAGATAAAAGAAGAGATTAAAGAAATATTGAAATGCGTTTAAGCTAGTTGGAAAAATATAGTAGCGTAACAAGAACGGCTGGAAGTCAAGTCACTTGGTGGGCGTCCGTATGGGGTAGGTGTGTAGGCATGTTGATATGTATAGTATAGGTAGGTATTATATAGAGTAATGTAGGTATGTTTTATGTTATGAAAATTAGGTAGAGTGTTGTGTGCGTGTATTGTGTAAATGTATACATATGTGTTTGATATGTTAATAAAATAAATTAAAAAAAGAAAGAAAGAAAAGGCTAAGCAGTAAATCCTACACAAATCCAGAGTGGAGTCTCTAAGATAGTTGGATGACACCTTGTATATCGCCTTCTGACGACTCCTGCAGCCAAGCTGGTGCCAAATGTCTTGCTCTGCTTTCCTTTGGACCACATCAAAGACTGTCATCTGGGCAGTCCAGGATCTCCATTGACACGGCCCAGGCTTGCGCCCCAGGGAAGTAACGAATGCCACAGTTTGACATCACCCCCAGAGGCACACTCCATTGTCTCTAGAGACAGCTGGATGCCAACAATACTGTCTCTTCTCTCAAAGAAGCTCATGGTAGCACTCAATGACAATGTTTTGAAAACATAGAATTATAAAATCGTAGAATCATACGAGTTGGACGGGACCACAAGGGTCATCTAGTCCAACCCCCTGCAATGCAGGAATTTACTACTTCTTCCTTTCTTTCCATCCTTTACCCTGCCACCCACATGGTTCTTTCTTACTCAGTTTGGAAAAGTACTCTGAAAATAAACTTCCAATATCATCTTGGAAAAGGCATACAAAATGATGGCACATATTATCTTTAGGAAAACATACAGAATTATCATTAGTCCCTGAAGTTCAACCCACCCCCACCCCCCACCAAGGAGATTCTTGCATCCTGGTCCTAATCAGATACAAAACAGATCATCTAATGTTAATTAAAGCTGATGCGCAACTGACTAGGAAGTAAACGGCAATGAACTCCATAGCAGTGTTTGAAATTAGCCAGGCGCCAGGCGCATTTTGCACCTGGCTTTTGACTACTTGTGACCAAGTGAAGATGCCTGGGTACCAGGATGGCGCCTGACATCTCCACCATCTGGAAGTGCATGCCTAGGGATCATTGGATCTGGACTGTTTTCACATACTAATACTCCACCTTGTCGAATTCTATCAATTCTATTTTACCTGCGCAATCAGAATGAATTTCTGGAACCAAATTGTTCTTCCTATGCAGCCTGAGCAGGAGCAGTCACCATTGAGAAAGAGAGGTCGGAATAGGCCAATATATATGTGGAATGTCCCTGGATCAAGCAACTTTTCTTTTTTTAAATTCTCAAAGCTCTTAAGCTAGTCCTAGATCAATCGCCAGATGTTTAACTGAGAATCAATCACAGTCAGTCCATCCTTTGCCCCAAAATGGCAACTAGACCTTCCATTTTCACAACTGTAACCTTGGTTTAAGGAGCCATTTGGCAGCTAGCTTATACAGTGGTGCCTCGCAAGACGAAATTAATCCGTTCCGTGAGGCTCTTCGTATAGCGGTTTTTTCGTCTTGCGAAGCAAGCCCATTGACAGCTTAGCGGATTAGCGCTACAGCTGTCAAGCGGCTTCCAGCGATCAGCTGTTAAGCGGCTTATCAGCGGAACAGCTGATAAGCGGCTTAGCGGCTTAAGAAAAGGGCGAAAAAAGCGGAAAAAAACCGCGGGGGGATGCAAGATTTTTTCCGTCTTGCGAAGCAACCCCATAGGGGAATTCGTTTTGCGAAGCGCCTCCAAAACGGAAAACCCTTTCGTCTAGCGGGTTTTTTGTCTTGCGAGGCGTTCGTCTTGCGGGGCACCACTGTATATCTGAGTTTCTCACACTGCTCTGTAGGATTTGCTTCCAGGAAAACATCTTCAGAAGAGGTTTTTTTAAAAAAAAAAAAATTTAAGGGCTTGTGGCAGTATGGAAAAAGCCCCACTCTATGCATAGCGAGGTGTACTTGCAAATAAGAGACGGAACAAAAGGCTGAAGGTCTGGACTCTATGCTGATGACAGTGCTAAACACTTACAAAGAAAGGCCTGACAGAATCATTCTGACAGGCAATTCATATGTAACCTTCCAGCTAATCGGCCCCGATGAGATACAATGGAAGAGACAGGTCCAAAAATCACTGGGGAGAGCTCTGTCAAACAGCAGAGAACGCGGCTTTGTTTCAGTGCCCTACAAGGAAGGCACTATTGATCACAGCTCAAGAAGGCATCATTCTCGTACACAAACGGAGAGATGCAGTTATTTGTGTCAATTAACTCTCATTCAATGTCAGTATTGATTGGCAAGGTCTCAACACTAGTTGTTGCCATCAATATGCTCCTTACAGTGGAGACACCAACAATCCGCTCTGCGGAACAAGGCAAGGCAGAGACGGCTGCATGGCTAGACGGGAGGAGAGGCCGGGGTTCCTCAAGCCAGAAGCCGTCAGCTCCAACTCCTGTCCCAGAACAAGTTTCTCACCTGCACAGCGGTAGCGAAGGAGCCGCTTCAAGAAGGAAGCATGCAACCTACAGGTGTGAAGCCTTAAATAATGAGGAGCAGGGAAAGGGCAGTCGCTTTCAGAGACAAGCTGTGCGTTGACGCCAAGGCCTCAGAAGAGAAAGAAAGCTTTCAGGAAACAGTCAAGAGCATGTCCCATGTAGAAATGGTTCACTAGTTCTACCAGCTAACACTATTTGCCTCGGCGCGGCACAAGTCAATAGGGTGGAAAATAGAATTTCTCTTCTTTTAAAAGTTATTAGCCCATATCGCTTTGCTAAATGTCAGGCAAAATGCATGTGCCTTTCAAATGCAAACCCTCCGGAAACGAAACACACCACAAACATTTGGTTGGAGGCAGCAAGTTTAAGCAAGGCTGGAAGCAATGGTGGTTTCACTTATAATAATAATAATTTTATTTTTGTACTCCGCCCATCTGACTGGGTTGCCCCAGCCACTTTGCTTCCAGCATATATACATAAGAAAACATTAAACATTAAAAACTTTCCTATATAGCCTTCCTATATAGCCTATATGCCTTCAGATGTCTTCTAAAGGTGGTATAGTTAACATCCAAACCATGTAAGGTAGAAGTGCATGTAATAAGCCGAAGACCATTCATTCACAGGCGAACATGGTTTGATTTCTGCCTTAGACCAAGTAAAGAACTAGCAAAACCAGCTGCCAGTTGAAAAGGTCTAAAGCAGAGCCAGGGAACCTACTGGCCTGCAGCTTTTCTGGACTACAATTCTCCTCTGCCTCGGCCAGCAATGGTCAGGGATGATGGAGCTTTAAAGTCCTGCAGCATCATTCCGCAACACAGTAATTCAGTTTTGCATCATTTTGTGACACAGTAATTCAGTTTTGCATCATTTTGTGACACAGTAATTCAGTTTTATGAGGTTAAACTAACACTTTCCAGCCCTGGGAAGAGCATAGGGAGCATTCGTGCAACACACCTACACACTGCAGCCAAGACACTTAACGTGTCGCGACAGTTTGGAAAGCTTTGATCTAAAAGGCTACAGGTTCCCCAGCCATGACCTAAAGCTCTACTCCTCTTCTTCCACTCAGAAAATTCCGAGTCCAAAAAACAAGTCTAGAAATATTGAGGACCGTTTTTATTAGTATCTCACTTGCAAACGTCTTCATTTGGCTTCTTTATTCCGCACACACACACACACACACACACACACGCTGCTCCCTTCTTCGCTCGTCAACAAAATGACCCAGACGGCTCTGGAGATTATTTGACATCTCAGCTTTCATAACAAAAGCATACAGGCACTGAGGGACTTTGCTTAGGAAGAACTATAACTGTTCCTAAAACGTCTCCAGAGAACTCTTTAGTGTACTTCCCAGCAGTGGAGATTGAATAAAATGGTGCACAGCCAAGGATGAACGGCACGCGCTCCTTTAAAAACCAATGGAGCTGAAAATGGCTGTTGCTCAGTTCACCACACGCTCTTTTAACCGTCGTTGGGGGCGGCGGTTGTTTGTTTTTGTAGCTAAATTCCCCTTCATAATGAACCATGCGTTTTTAGAGCAGGGCTTCTCTCAGACTCAAACACACAAAAGAAATACCTGTCTTCCCACCATTATGCTTTTAATTCTTGCTTTGCTATTACCACGCTGCCTTTTAGTCACTTACCAAGCTTACACTTAATGTAATTTCATCGTCAGATGGTTTTAATTCTAGTCACAATTAGTCTTTACAAAGGATTATTGCTGGGCATCATGAATGGTGAACCGGAGGCCCTCTAGTTGTTATTGGACTCAAACCCTCTTCAGCTCCAGCCAACATGAACAATGGTCAGAGGTGATGGGGTTTGTAGTTCAACAATATCTGACAGGCCACAGACTTGGGCTTCTTCCTGGCACACAATTTTACCTATCGTCTTTAATTTCTGGAGCTAAATGAATGCAGCATTGCATTATGACCGTGGTTTGCAAATCCATTTCCAATCATGGTTGCAAAGGAGGTAGCCATGGTTAGCAAAAACAAACAAAAACAAAAACCCACCAGTGCCGATATAATGCACAATGGTTTGCTTCCAGAATGAAAGAAGGCAGTTAGAAAGCAAGATAGCATTAAGATTGCATGAGGTCACTGAAGGTGGAATAATATGTCTCTTAAAGCTGATCCTTCCTCTCTCTGCCTCCCTTCGAAGGAAAGGCGACCTTAATTTCCTCGTCAGCGCAAACCACCATAATCCAGCACAACCCATAGCTAATAAATAACCAAGTGTACAGGTCACCAAAAATACACTGAGCAGAAATACACTTACCTAATGATCTTCTAAACTTTAAAAAATATTTTAAGACTTAGAATGTTCCATATGATGTCCATTTTGGTTTGTCTCTCCCAAAAATTCATGGCATGCAGAGCTAACAATTGTGTGGCCCCTGGGATTCCACTTCTAAGGCCTCCCAAGCGCTCCCTCCCTGCCACACAGCTGTGTAGGGCCTAAGCAGATCCATGACATCAGGGCAGCTAAGCCAATGGCATCAAGAGAGGTGAGGCAGGCAGAGGGGTCATAGGTTGAAGAGGGGACCGTAAAAGTGAAAACGTCAGAAGAAGATTCAGAGAGAGATGCAGAACTGTTGGGGAAGATTCCAGATGTACCTGAACACATGCTCTCTGCATTCTGACAAAATGATGCCTGGCTACAGATTACATTCATAACCAGTGAGCTCTAAGCAAGCGATTGAACAATTTCATTGCTATCATTTATTTCTCACTCACCTACCATAACATGTTGTAGGTGATTTAAGGTAAAGGGACCCCTGACCATTAGGTCCAGTTGTGGACGACTCTGGGATTGCGGCGTGCATCTCGCTTTACTGGCCGAGGGAGCCGGCGTTCAGCTTCCGGGTCATGTGGCCAGCATGACTAAGCCGCTTCTGGCAAACCAGAGCAGCGCACGGAAATGCCGTTTACCTTCCCGCCAGAGTGGTACCTATTTATCTACTTGTACTTTGACATGCTTTTGAATTGCTAGGTTGGTAGGAGCAGGGACCAAACAACTGGAGCTCACCCTGTAGTGGGGATTCGAACCGCCGACCTTCTGATTCGCAAGTCCTAGGCTCTGTGGTTTAACCCACAGTGCCACCCGCGTCCCTATAGGTGGCGTACTACTTAATTAAAAAGGAACAGATGCATCATTTTTCAAGAATGAAAAATGATGAGGATGTGTTCTTCCTTTCCCCCCGACTCTCTCTCTCTCTCTCTCTCTCTCTCTCTCTCTCTCTCTCTCTCTCTCTCTCTCTCTCTCTCACACACACACACACACACACAGTCCCTTCCAAACCAGCAAACTCAGCATAATTCACAGTGAAGTCTTTATTTTTGTGCTTAAAAAAAAATCTCCGAAACGTAAACACCAGAAACTCTGCAATCAGAATATACAAACTGCAACTGCCTTCGTGTGCAGCTTTAATCTAATGAATTCAGACAAGATTACTTTTAGGATCACAGTGATATTCTGATGGATGTACATATTTGCTTACTTTAGTTTGCAGAAGGTGGGGTTTTTCATTGCTTTGGTAAGGACAGATTGTGAATATGAAGACCAATATAGAACTCCCACTTCCTGAACCCTTGAAGCAACAACAACAAAGGCAACACAATTTGCTAAACCTTTGAAACCCAGGACTAGAAGCTTGGTTTTAACATGCGAAACAAAAATAAGAAAATTCTGAGTAAAGATATCAGATTACGGACAAGATGCCAGATTTTACACTACAAATTCACTATTATTTCAGATGTGCATGCTAGGTAAAATAAGCATGCTTTTGAATACATAGGAGCTGGATTTAGCCTCCAGCCACCCTGCTTTAGGAAACTTGGCCAGATACAATGACCCACAGGTATCATTTAGGACTCTAATTCTTTACCCATGTTCTCACAATAAGGGATCGTAGCTTGCCACTCACTGGTGCCACTTAAGAATCATAAAGGTGGGACCACAAAGGTCACCTAGCCCAACCCCATGCAATGAAGGAATCTTTTGCTCAATGTGGGCCTTGATCCCAAAACCCTGAGATTAAGAGTCTCATGTTCTACCGACCGAGCTATCTCAGCAGTCAGCTCTGAGAGTCTTTTCTGCTGCTAGGATTTTGTTAGCCAAAAACCTGGAAAACACAAGAAGTGCCAACAGTGGAGGAATGGCAGATGAAGATGATGGATTTTGGGGAGCTAGCCGACCTGACCGGAAGAGTCCGCGACCAGAAGGAGGAGGAGTACCAGGAGGAATGGATGAAATTTAAAGACTGTTTAGCTAAATATGTTAAGATAACTTAAATAGAAATACCTGCAAATACCAGATTGGCTTAGGATTTAAATATTTGATGTTACAGAATAATATGTTTAAAGTTAATAAGATAAGAAAGAAAGATGTTAATTGACTAAATAAATTTTATGAGAAATTAGTTTTGGAAAACTGTTACAATGATATACAGTGGTGCCCCGCTAGACGAATGCCTCGCAAGACGAAAAACCCGCAAGACGAAAGGGTTTTTCGGTTTTTGCGACGCTTCGCTAGACGATTTTCCCTATGGGCTTGCATCGCAAGACGAAAGCCCATAGGGAAATCTCGGGGACCTTTTTTTAAATGCTGGCGGTGGGGAGCAAAGCCTTCCCCCCCCTCCGGACTTCAGAAGAGGTCCAGGAAGGCCGGCGGGGGCGAAAGGCTTTGCTCCCCACCGCCAGCATTTTAAAAGCGGTCCGGGATAGCAGGGAAGCGCTTCCCGCTATCCCGGACGGCTTTTGAAGGCAGGCAGGGGGGGCAAAGACTTTTGCCCCCCCTGCCTGCCTAACCGGGGGCTTTTAAATCGCCCCGGGACTGTCCGGGGCGATTTAAAAGCCCCCGGACGGCTTTTGAAGCCTCCCCCCCGCCCGGCTTCGGGGCATCATCCCGATGCCGGGCGGTGGGGCAGGAACGCCTCCCCCAGCCGCCCGGCTTCGGGGCATCGTCCCGATGCCGGGCTGTGGGGCAGGAACGCCTCCCCCAGCCGCCCGGCATCGGAACGATGTCCCGAAGCCGGGCGGCCGGGCGGGAAAGCCTCCCCCCCCCGCCCGGCTTCGGGGCATCATCCCGATGCCGGGCGGTGGGGCAGGAACGCCTCCCCCAGCCGCCCGGCTTCGGGGCATCGTCCCGATGCCGGGCGGTGGGGCAGGAAAGCCTCCCCCAGCCGCCCGGCATCGGAACGATGTCCCGAAGCCGGGCGGCCGGGCGGGAAAGCCTCCCCCCCCCCGCCCGGCTTCGGGGCATCGTCCCGATGCCGGGCGGTGGGGCAGGAACGCCTCCCCCAGCCGCCCGGCATCGGAACGATGTCCCGAAGCCGGGCGGCCGGGCGGGAAAGCCTCCCCCCCCCGCCCGGCTTCGGGGCATCGTCCCGATGCCGGGCGGTGGGGCAGGAACGCCTCCCCCAGCCGCCCGGCATCGGGGCATCGTCCCGATGCCGGGCGGTGGGGCAGGAACGCCTCCCCCAGCCGCCCGGCTTCGGGGCATCGTCCCGATGCCGGGCGGTGGGGCAGGAAAGCCTCCCCCAGCCGCCCGGCTTCGGGGCATCGTCCCGATGCCGGGCGGTGGGGCAGGAACGCCTCCCCCAGCCGCCCGGCTTCGGGGCATCGTCCCGATGCCGGGCGGTGGGGCAGGAAAGCCTCCCCCAGCCGCCCGGCATCGGAACGATGTCCCGAAGCCGGGCGGCCGGGCGGGAAAGCCTCCCCCCCCCCCGCCCGGCTTCGGGGCATCGTCCCGATGCCGGGCGGTGGGGCAGGAAAGCCTCCCCCAGCCGCCCGGCATCGGGGCATCGTCCCGATGCCGGGCGGTGGGGCAGGAAAGCCTCCCCCAGCCGCCCGGCATCGGAACGATGTCCCGAAGCCGGGCGGCCGGGCGGGAAAGCCTTTGTCCCCCCTGCCTGCCTTCCCAGGGGCTTTTAAATCGCCCCGGACAGCGGAGAAGTCCTCCGCTGTCCCGGGCGATTTTAAAATGCCGCCCGCCAGAAGAGGTCGGGGGAAGGCTTTTTCCATAGGAACGCATTAATTGATTTTCAATGCATTCCTATGGAAAACCGTGCATCGCAAGACGAAAAACTCGCAAGACGAAGAGACTTGCGGAACGAATTAATTTCGTCTTGCGAGGCACCACTGTACATTGAAACTCAGCCAGGGGGATTCGAGGAAGTCACCTAACAATGTTAATAATAGTGGAATAATTATAGTTAGGATTTATGTTTGTTTGTTTGTCTATAAATTTGGAAAATAAATAAAAAAAATTTGGGGGAAAAGAGTCTTTTCTGCTTACCTGAACGTCTTAACGAGATCTTTAAGTTCACTGTAAACATCCCCAAGAGGAATCCGAAGAGGGCCCAAAACAGCAGGCAAACTGGAAAGAAAGCAAAATCAGGCCATTTATTAGCGAATGTACTCCCTTGAGAACACTGGTCATGAATGGTTAATTAAAAAAACATCTCTATAGCTTTGCTGGACTTTAGCGGATGCTCGCAATTTAGTCTCACCCCTTAAGTGATTCTCCCAATTCAACAAATGGCTCCCTTCTGGGTGTCTGAACAGCAGGTGTGAAAGAGGTACTTACACTTTTCGCAGCTTTTCGAGGACAATCCGTGCCCGAATCTGCTGTTGAGCTTTAGAATCTACAAGCGGGAGGGCAGGGGGCCGCTGATGATCACCCTACAGGGCACAACAAAAGTATTTTTTGGGAGGGGGGGTTGACATAAAATATATTTTAAAAACTGCACAGGAGGGCCATAGCTCAGTGGTAGATCATCTGCTTTGCATGCCAAAGGTCCCAGATTCAACCCCCAACTTCCCCAGGTAGGGCTGGGGAAAATCTGTGCCTGCAACCCCAGAGAGCCTCTACCAGCCAATGCAGACAACGCAAAGCTAGAAAGACTAACGTTTAACATAGGAAGCTGCCGTATACTGATTCAGAGCAAGGTTTCCCAAACTTGAGTCTCCGGCTGTTTTCGGACTACAATTCCCATCATCCCTGACCACTGGTCTCGCTAGCACCAGACTTCATTGGATACTAGCTACAGTTGGCAAAAACTTGTAATAATAATCATAATTTATTCTCTATACCCCGCCCATCTGGCTGGGTTTCCCCAGCCACGCTGGGCGGCTTTCAACAAAGTATTAAAATACAGTGGTCTGTTAAACATTAAAAGCTACATGTAATGTAGACCATTTTCAGATCCAAAAAGTGAAGCAGGGGGTGGGGTGAAGGACAGTGTGTGAACAGACGGGAGGCAGGCGTGCACCCAAGGCGCTGCTCCTAATCTTTTAACTTCATTGTTACATCTGCATTATTATTGTCGTATTTGACAATGAAGCTAACGCGCACCTCAAACCCCAAAACCCAAAAAAGTATCTGCTGGCGAATGTAAACACGCCATCAAATCTAAAATGTGTCCTAATTTTCATGGCACATTTTGGCCAAATAAAGGTGTGCATTACATTTGAGTAAATACGGTATTCTTATTATTCACCTTTGATGCACAGAGTTCTTTCATAAACCAAGGTTTACAAAAAGACTGCTTTTTTGGGAGGGTGTGTGTGCATGTCTGTAACCAGCCTATTTCTCCAGATAGATACTTACATTGTCATTGCTGTGATACTGCTCCCCTCTCGACAGGGTTGCTAGATCTTCTTCGCCTAAGGCGAAGTTTCCTCTGTAAAATTCCTGCACCTTCAACTCTAACTGCGAGGTCTCTTCTTTCAGTTTCTCGTAGCTGGGTATAGGTTTCGCTGCTGGGCTCGAGGCCTTGAAAGGCAACGGCTGGCTCAAAGAGTTCTGGGCGCCTCTCTCAGAAGCGGCTTTGTTAGGTTCGTCGTCACTCTCCAAGTCATCCTCGTCAAGCTCCTCCTCTTCCTCATGGCCAGCTGCCGGAGAGGGCTGTGGGGCATAGGTGGCTGCGGCGGCGCTGCCGTGGAGGAGCTTCGCCGTTTCCTCAGTCTTCCATTCGGTAAAGGTCTGCCTCAGCCCTTCTAGCAAGCTATATTTGGCAGTGAGCGGGTTGGCTGGGCCTTCCGAGGTGGGCTTCGCAATCTGTTTCGATTTGGCAAGCAACCTTTTAAACAGTTCTGCCCCTTTGGGGCTCACACCCAGGAAAACTACTTGCGAGCCGCTGGAGCTATCTCCAAAGCCTTCAGAGAGCTGGACAGTTTCAGGAGTAGGACTGGATAGAGAAACAGGAGCTCCTTTAATCCGAGAGCTATCCAGAACATGTTCTTTTCCTTGAGTGTCTAATTTGCACCGACTTAACTGCTCTGCGGCATCATCAATGGAGGTGTCTGCATTGGGAGGTTTGGGCTGTGCTCTCCGCTTGCACTTCTCTTTGGGAATACCCTTCCTGGGCGATGGACGTACACTCTTTTCTTGCAGAACGGAGGAAACAAATTCTTGTTCGGCCTCACTGCTGCTCTCACTGTCTGTGCTGGAGTCGCCCAGGGTCGCTGCTGGGAGAGGGTTCTCAATGTCTAGAGTGTTGATTGCTTCGTTGACTAATTTCACTTCCTTCCCAGAGTGGCCACTGTTGGGGGTGGGGAAGCAAACAAATATAAAAACACATTGACAAAACCAAAAAGGATAAAATAAGCGAGAGGAGAATCTGGCAGCTATCAAAGTATCACAGCAACTTTCAGCGTGGCTGCCCCCGTTCTACGGAACAGCATCCTGTTGAGATATGGAAGGCACCCATTTTCTGCAAATAACTGATTCATTTTTTGTTTGTTTGTTTCAACAGGCTTTCCCAGCTGAGTGAAAAGGTTTCTGCGTTAGGTGTTCGTTTTGCATTGATTCTAAACCCATCTTCATGTTTTAAAATTTGTTCTTGTCACTATTTTAGCTGTGTTTGTGGTATGTCTTGAGACATGTATGTAAAGGGCAAGCCATAAATCAGGCATAGGCAAACTCGGCCCTCCAGATGTGTTGGGACTACAGTTCCCATCATCCCTGCCCACTGGTGCTGTTAGCTAGGGATCATGGGAGTTGTAGTCCCAAAACATCTGGAGGGCCGAGTTTGCCTATGCCTGCCATAAATTAACAACAAACAAACCAACAAGCATGCTTATTAACTAGAGATCTGAAGAGAGGGAAGGTCTTCACATTCGTGACAAGTGTGCTTTCCTAGGGAGGGAGTTACATTGAGTACCACCACTGAGAAGGCTCTCTACTACACTTTTCACAGAATCATAAAATTGTAGAGCTGATAGGGACCCCCTGCAATGCACGAATCTTCTACCCAATGTGGGGCTCAAACCCACGACCCCGAGAAGCACGATTACGCCATTTTTAATAGTCGTGGCTTCCCCCAGGGAATCCTGGGAACTGTAGTTTATTAAGGGAACTGAGAGTTGTTTGGAGACCCTCTCATAGAGCTGCAAGTCCCAGAGTTCCCTGGAAAGAAAGACGGATAATTAAACCACTGTGGGAATCGTAGCTTTGCAAAGTGTTTCCTAACAACTCTCCAGACTTAACGAACTACAGTTCCCATGATCCTTTGGAGGAAGCCATCGCTGTTTAAAGTGGTATGTTACTGCTTTAAATGCATTGTGCAAATGGGACCTCTTTCTCCCTAGCTGCCACCTGCCTCGCTTTTGATGGCAGCGTAACCCAGAAGAGAACCCCAGATGATTGATGCTTTCTGCCAATGGGCAGGCTAATGTGAGGCAGGCGCTCCCTCTCAAGTACTGTATTGGCCTGAATATAAGCCACACTCCCCCCCCCTTCTGACTGTGAAAAGTTGAAGTGCGGCTTATATTCAGAATCGAATGCTGCGTGCCCGCCTCCTGGCACTACTGCCCTGAACAGGGGGCTGCCGGTGCCAGCTTGGGGAGGTAGTGCCAGGAGTACTGGGAGGCGCGCACCCAGTGCGCTCGAAACTGAGTGCCAGTGTCGGCTTGGGGAGCAGGGCACCAAGCGTCGGCCAGCTGTCCCCCCCCCCCCGTTCAGGGAGGTACAGCCGGGAGGCGGGTCGCACCCGTAAATAAGCCTTGAATTTTAAAGGTGCAGCTTATTTGTGGGTGCATCTTATATTCGGGCCAATAAAGTAATTTTGGGCATGGGGATAAAGTGTACCTAAGCAACTGGACCTTTGAGAAACACCAATTTCATAAATTTCATAAAGAAAGGGATTTTTTTAAAGAACAAATAAATAGATACTAACTAGTTCTACGACAACAAGCATGACACAGGTCTTCCCTGCCCCCAGTGATATACTAGAAGAGCAACTGCTGTGAAATTGCATTCTGCTTTAGATGCAGACAAAGTACGGACCACTAGAAACCAAGCAAAATAAAGCCATTGAAACACGCGCACACAAAACCCACCACAGATTGCAGATCCGGCCAAAGCTTTCTCTCTCCTTTTAAATGAATACAAAACCAGTGGATTTGCCCATTTGACATTTTACCTGAAGATGTAAACAAGCTTTCGGCACATATAATTGGTCTCATTTCAGTTACAAAGAAAGTCACATACAAAACACCGATGCTTCGGGCCCGAGAGCAAACACTGTGCTTGTGTCATGTTTCAACAGGTCCGATTGTGCCGCAGCACTAGGGGCAGCTGTAAATCATACAGATCAAACAGACCCTTCGCCATCACAAAAGGGGGAAACAATCAAGGCAAACATCTCTTTCTGGAGGCCGGCAAGAGCCGTGGCCGTGTGACAGAAGAGAACAGGAAATCAAAGACTTCTTTCAACCAGATTGTGGATACATAAATGAAACCACCACTTCTACTGTACCTTTCCCCATCCTTCAGCAATTCAATGTCTGGTGGCCTTGAAAAACAAAAAACAAAGTGCATTTTAGAAGTTAAATTGATTTTGAGCAATGATTCGAGAACTGGGGTTTACAGCTAGAGTAGTCTGGCAATGATTTAAAATCATAGACCTGTAGAGTTGGAAGAGACCCTGAGGATCATCTAAGTCCAACCCACTGCAATGAAGGAATAGGCAGCTGGATCAAACCTGCAACCTTGGCATTATCAGCACAGTGCTCTAACCAACTGAGCTATCCAGGCTGGTAAACAACATTAACCCACCTAAGCAGATCCAATAATTTGGGGAGAGGAGAACCACGGCTAATGGTCAATTCTGACCTGCAAGCTTACGTGCCTAAAGCCAAATGAATAGGAAGCATCGGGATAAGTTTGAAAACCATGCAGCACAGTCCTAGGCAGGTTTACTCAGAAGTAAGTCCCGCTGCTTTCACTGGTGCTCACTCCCTAGTTATGCATGTTTAAGATTAAAACTTGAATCTTCAAATAGTTGGGCTAAGAACAGTAACAGATGACGGGGCAGAGCAGCAGCAGCTTCCTGACCTCCAGGAAGATGGGTCACTGCTGCCGTTTGCTGGAAGAAAAGTGGGAGGGGCAAGGGGCCGGTCAGCAAGCTGCAAACTCACTGGCAATGGAACTAGTATGGTCTTGACCATCACCCCATCCTGCTGTTTGCTACTGGCTCAGAATGTATCGGGAGGAAACAATCCTAGCAAGAAATGTTCTTTGCATCCATTCCAACTGCTCCATTTGGACCTGATGGTGATGGGGCAGCATTATGCTGGAGGCAATTCCAAAGGCCATGGAAGAACAATGCTGCTCCAGGTGAAAGACAAAGCTTTTGGGGGGGAAATCCTTAAAGCATCATAAGAATACCTAAAACTGGTGCTTAGCAGCTCTTTGTGATATGTCAGGAGTTGTCTTCATCTCCATGTTATTTTGTCTTTAGAAAAAGCTTTTTCGGTGCAACTATTCCTGGATCAAGGACTATATGTGTTGGCAATGATTGTTTTGCAATGTGTTTAGCATCACTATTGGGTGGGAGGTGGGCAGGTTTCTAAAGCTGGCATCATTTAAATGGGGAAAAAAAGCCTCGCAGCAACATAATTTTCGATACTGCACTTATCTCGGAATAACTTCATGCAATTCAAGTGAAGTTTTACTTTTTTGGTCTGAAAGCACAAAAAGAAAATGTTCTTCCAACTTCTGGAATTTAGAAATAATCTATTCAGGACCAATATAGTCATTCAGGACAAGGTATAGTCATACCTTGGGATGAATACACTTCAGCTTAAATATTTTCGGGTTGTGCTCCGCGGCGACCCGGAAGTAACGGAGCATGTTACTTCCGGGCTTCGCCACTCGCGCACATGCAGACGCTCAAAATGATGTCGTGCACACGTGCAGAAGCGGCAAAACACGACCCGCGCACGTGCAGACGCGTCTTACATTCGCTTCAGGATGCGAACAGGGCTGTGGAATGGATCCCATGCGCATCCAGAGGTACTACTGTAATAGATTATTAGTTCTGATTTTTTAATCAATATCCACATGTGTTATCTGGAACTGGCCTATAATAAGGTGGTGGGGTTTTTTGCTGTATTTCTGTGGCATTTTGCCTCCGAATAGGGACATGCCTTGTGAGATGGTGACACCCAGTGGCAACTTGGTAATTTGCAAGTCACAATTTTTCTCTTTAGCCTAGTCAGATTCCTTTCCTACCTCCTAGGTTGACTAGGTCTACTCTAAGAGTCTATTAGGCAAGTGTCCTGTTTCCAAAGCCTGAATCACAGTCCCCTTTGGTATTGTTGCTAAAATTAGGACAGCTGCTCTAATAAGATTAGGCAAGGTAATCCTGCCTTTAAAAAGACAGATAGATTTGAGATGGGGCCTGATCAAGCAGAGCTGGAAGGAGCAGACCTAATGCTCACAACAGGAGGCAGATCCTGGGGGGACACATAGCCTCCCACTTTCCAAAGGGTTTCACAAGACCCAACAAACAGCTGATCATTAGGCCTTGGAAGCCTATGTGCATAGAGATTTGCACAAGGCTTGGCAGGCACCGCTGATCAGATCAGCCCACAAACCACATTTCAACTGAGCCATTACCTGTCCCAGACCCAACAAAACTCTGGCTTCAAAGTCACTAGCAAAACCATTTGCCCAGGCTGTTAATCTGCTACATATATGAAATCAGGAGTAGGGTGGGTGGCCATAGGCATGGCTTGGCCAAAATGGCCTTGTGGGGCCACATGGAGAAGCTTATGCAAGTGGGTCAGAGGTTTGCTACTCTCTGCCTTAGCTGGATATTCTAAACCAAGTTCCTCCCTCACTTCTTTAAATACAGTACAGTCATGTAGTTCAGCTAGCTTGACCTTGCTTAAGAGGCTAATGGGGGTTTGAGCCTGCTATTGCACCTGAATAGCCAGCTGGAAAAAAATCTTCTCCATCCCTGGGCTACATCTTTTGACAAAGGGTATTATCTTCAAATGCACTGAAAAGAAAATAATAGTGTATTTTTCTACGCATGTTTTTGGTGTTGTCTTCCTTTCAAATGATGCCCAAGAACAAAACCCTGGGCCTAGCCAAACAACACTATCCAATTACCTTTCTTCTTCTCGCAGCCACACAGGACTTTTTGAAATCTGAGCTTCGAAGTATTTTGATGCTCTGTAGCAGAAGTTACTGCAAAAACACTGCCCCCCCCAAAAGAGAACAGCAAATGTCATTTTCATACTTCACAAAATAGAAATAAACTTGATAAAAACTCTGATAGATTGGTGAGTGTGAAGAATCAGCTAACACAATGAATACAGATGATTAACATTTTATTATCAGTTGCTAAGACAGGAAGTAGGATGCAATGCAAGAGCAATTATTCTCTGCCTCTGAGTTCCAATCTAGTCATGTGTTACAAAGCTCAGCAAATCAGCTTGTACTGACTTCATTACGCTGCAAGTTGCTCTTTCTGTGGCTCTGAACTGGTAGGGCATGAAGAGGTACTTGGCAAAGGAACTTAAAGAGCTGAAGAAGCCAACAGCAGCAAGAAATAGCAACCCAGAACCTTGCATGTAGCCAGGATTACACCTCTAGAGCCCTCGGCAACACTGAACCAATTTCTTACTAAACAACAATAAACGAAGAAGTGATAATGTAACAAACAGCTTTTAAACTTACCTTTCTTTCAGTAATATCATACACTTTGTTTGTTTTGGTTGATATTTTGTACTTTTGTTTTGGCACCTAAAAAAAAAAATCACAAACACTGTTTTGCAAATGTGTCAGTGCTCCCTCTAGCATTCCTCTCCTCTAAAATAATATTCCATAATTAACACTACTGACCAAATCACATTATGTTGAACTGAGCTTCTCAAACCACACTTCTGAAAATTGCTGACATTTTTTGTTTAAATACTGAGGACTTCAGCTTGCATTTGAAGTCTTGAGATGTGGAGAGCAACATGCTGCCCCACCCCCGACCTAAGCTATATCAATTTTTTAAAATAGAAATCTCTGTAAGAAAAGCCGAATACCTGAATTGGACACAACAATGAATGCATAACACAACATAACAATGCATTGTTATGCACATGAGCCTTGTGCTCCTCTGGCACAACTGCAAGATCAAAAGCTTTTGCTTCCATTTTTGATCAACCATAGTTTAGCATTACATACAAAACCTAAACTGTGGGTAATATTAACTATGGTTTATTGAAACTAGTCAGCTTCATAAACCAAGGTTTGAAGTTGGCTTGTTTGGGTAAATCATAGTTAAGACTAACCACGTTTTGTCTGAATTCAAACCTAATGCTAAGCTGCAGTTAGTCGAAAATAGAAGCAAAAGCTTTTGATCTCCTCATCTTGGCCTCATTGGGGAGGGAAAGGGGGCACCCAAAATCACTGACAGGGAAAGGTGGCCAATGTGCAAACAAATAATCTTGACTCAAGTCTCCTGTTTTAATTACTGTGCTGTTTTAATGGGATTGCTTTATTGCATATTTTAATTATGGATCTTTATATGTTGCTGTTTTGATGAGACTGTTTCATTGTTTATTTTAATTGGGCATTTTAATTATGGATGCTTATATTTAATCCTCGTTTAATTGGGTTTTGTTCTTGTAAACTGCTTTGGCATTAAGTGGCATATAAATTAAATAATCATCTAAAGCTGTGGAGCCCTGGGTTCAAATCCTCACTTAGCCAATTAGCTTAATAGCTGACTTTGGCCAAGCCACTGTCTCTCAACCAACCTTCTCCAACATGGTGCCCTACAGAATATTGAACTACAACTTCTATCAGCCCTAACTACTGGCCATGCTGGCTGCAGCTGATGGGAGTTACAGTCCATATTATCTGGAAGGCATCAGATTATGGAAGGCTGATCTACACAAAGATGACCAAGGATTCCTGTCCATGCATCTGTGAAGTTCAGTTGACCAGACACCACATTCCAACACAGATAGACAGATGCAAAACTGCAGAAATATAAAGAAGCACCTCATAGATTCTTACATTCTGTAGCCTCTTTCGGCATATGGGGTAGCCACACAACTTGATGATAAATCGTTCTTCCACAACATCCTTATAGTGAGGAGGTGTTATAATCTTCCCCTGAAAATATGAAAACACACAGACGTAAGTTACAGGGTACTGCCTTGAAACTCAAAACAAATAAAAAGCTTAGAATAGAAAAAAGTGTTTTCGAGAAAACAAAGCAGCAGAAAATTGGAAAAGGAACAGAAACTGCGAACCATGACAAAGGGAGTCTATCTTTTAGATTCTCTCTAATTTTTTTCTGAATGAAAACAAAGAAGCAACAACTGCTTTTCCTCTGGCAGGATGGAGCAGAACAGAGGCCGCTTAAAATATTTTGCATAAATGATGCAAATCTTCCAGCTGCCATCACTTGTGGTACTTATATCCGTGTGACTATGTAATTATGATTACTCAGAGGTCACATTTTCTTCAATGAGGCTTATTTCCAAGTAGGTGGCTGCAAGATTCAATTTGCTTAGGGTCGCCCAGCAAGAGTGCAATGTACCTTACTCTCTTAGAAGGGTTTTAAAGAATGAAACATTAAGTTCTGAAAATGCAATAAAATATTAGTTGTTTTGTTCGTTTTTACATAAAGTCTTTTTCATGGAAATCCATGGAGTCCCCCACCAACACCTAAAGGAAAGGTGTCTCAGATTGGGCTGCCAGAATATGTAGGAGCCCTGAAAACTAAGAGCCTGAGTAGCAAATAAGGAAGTCTCCCATTTCAGACTCATCTCTGTGATGAGCTCATTGTGCAGCCTTAGAGAAGTCACTCTCTTCCCACTTCAGTGCATCTATCTGCA
This sequence comes from Podarcis melisellensis, assembly GCF_964234715.1. Taxonomy (NCBI): domain Eukaryota; kingdom Metazoa; phylum Chordata; class Lepidosauria; order Squamata; family Lacertidae; genus Podarcis; species Podarcis melisellensis. The sequence continues at coordinate 72,087,118 of NC_138538.1, read as the reverse complement.
AAATCGGGGAACAAAAAATGCCTTACAGCAGTGATGGGGAACATCAGGCCTGCAGGGGTGGGGGGCAAACTCTAGGTCTGTCTCTTTCTGGTTGTCTGAGCTCTCCTCATACCACGTCCCTTTTCTACAAGCCACACCCCTTGCTGGCACTGTTTCACACTTTGAGTGTTTTTGCCTGGCTGGAATACGTCCTTGATCTCTGATAATGCCTCTTGCTTGTCTGAATGGGATTACAAATATCTGATGGGACTCCATAGTATCTGCTATTCCCTCAAATCTTCCAGGACACCTGCTGCTTGCAAGAAAGCAGGAGTGGAGTGTCCAATGCAGCCCATGGGCTGAAAATGCCCTGCCCTAAGAGAAGGCATTAATATGGGTTGTTTAGTAGAGACAAAAACCCTTTTCAGAGTTCAGGAGATCTAAACAATCGTCTGACACCACAATCCTATGCATGTCTAGTCAGATGTAAGACCCACTTTGTTCAAGGGGACTTACTCCCACATAAGGGTGTATTGGGTCACAGGTTGAACTGTAGCATTAAAAAGATCAAGGAACTCCCTAACTCCTAAGCTCTGTTCTATTTCTACTACAAGCAATTTACTAGGACTGGAAATCTTGCAAGTACCACTCTGGGAAAAGCTGATCGTACTTCAGGACCATCCACAGTGTGCCATATTTTTTAAATTCTACCCTCAAGCTTGTCACATTATTTCCTGTTTTAAGCAAAAGAAGATCCCTCCTTTGTCCCAACTTTGCTACTGTGTCCTGCCTTAATGAGCTACATGATTTATCAGAGAAACGTAGGTTAGCCACAACCAGTCTGTAAGTTTCTAATAGGTGTATGCATCTCTGCATGAAAATTGAAGTGACAAAGAATGCAAATGTAAGATACGCCTTTGATTTTAATGGGACTTGTACACTGGAACACAGCATGCTTTCATTCAGTAAGCCTCATTTAAAACAGTGGGACTCATTCCTGAGCAAACACGGAAGTGCATTGCTAAGCGTCTGCAAACTACGTCTGGACTGGGATGAGTGTGCGGATGATATACAGAAGGCTGGCAAAAGCTTATCCAACAGTAACAACAAACTTTTTGAAACACAAAGCAGTATAAAACTTGCCAAGAAAAAGAGGACCTACACAATCCACAAGGAATTCTTCTGTAATATCTTCTTCCAACAGACGTTCGACAACCTGCAAGGCTTTTCGCTCAGCCTCAATCTTCTTTCTAATGGCAGCTTCAAGCGCCGCCTTCCTACAAGAGAACAAATTAGCCGTATGAATAACACAAGGTATAGGAAACCTGTGGCCTTGCAGATGTTGTTGGTTTAACAGTATTTGGTTTAACTATGCTATGCTTAGAGATATGATACCTTTGTGCAGCATCTTCATTTTTCAAAGCACTCGACTGTTTCTTTCCTAAAAATAATAACATGCAAACAAATGATTATATTGACTTAAAACATTTGGGGAATACTTTTCATGAGTCTCTTTTCAAAAAAAGTGCTTTCATATATTTTAATATATTTAGTACATTGGTGTCTGCTTATAGAAGTTTGTGAATTGTATTATACAGGTGTCTGGAAATGGAAGTTCTCTATAATTATGTATGCAAATACTGAGAGAAAAAAGCTGAATGTACACTGCAGAAGCACACCATAAAGCATAAGGAGACTTTTGCAATTTGTCTTTGGTTGCATGTGTAATTTTAGAGCAAACTTTTACCATCTGCAAAGATGACTACTTGCCCTACAGAACAAGAGTCCACACCACTAAGTGCCAATTAATATATTTGAACCATTATCACATACACAGTTTCAGGAGAGTTAAACTGTGGGGAAAAGTTGTTTTTACATGTTTACTGCCCAGGCTTGTTTACAGAAGGCCATCGTAGCCCAAATTAGCAATACTGAATGCACAGATGGAAGATGGGTAAGCTAGAAGGCTATTATATTGTGCACTCATAAACAGAATTGAAATACTTTACAGGACCAATCACTTCATTGGCAGAATTGCCAAGTCTCTGTCCCGGTGTTGCTCCTTTAAGTGGCAGCCTCAGAGGCCAAATTTAAGCAAGTGATGCTTTCTCCTCCTATCTGTGTTAGGAAAAGTGTCACGGGTTAAAATTTGTTCCAGTCCTATTAAAGGGCCAGGACTAGGCTAAGCAGTATTTTGAAGAACAGTCTGCGTGAGCCTATTTATTATACCTAACTAAATGGGTACCACCTTACACTTTATAGGGAATTGCCCTCTTAACAGCACAAACCTATGCCCCACCTGTCAAAAGCAGGGACCCATCCTATTCAGTGGTGGCCGCTTCTGAGGAAAGCAAGCCCAATGGTAAACACCGAAGGAGACAGCAAAATGAGTTTGGGTGGACTTAGCAGGTGCCAGGCATGCATGGAAATGCTCAAAAATGAGTAAAAATCTCAATCAACTGTAGTTCTGCCCACCACAACCACTTAAAAAAACAACAACTTTGGAGGCTATCTCTCCCCCCCCCCAAAAAAAGCTCAACTTCCCCCAACAATAAAAAAATCCTGGCTATGCCCAACTTGATGCCAACTTGAATAAAATACTGGGGGGGGGGGCAGGTAAGCCCTAATCGACCACAAGACACACCATTAGAATGGCAATGCCCAACAGCTTGTGGGGAGGCCCGTCCCCCTCAAATATTTTAGGGGGGCGTTAAAGGGACCTCGGGCCCCCAGGTGAGTGGAGGAGTCTGGCGCTGTGTGTGTGGCATGGGGGGCATTTTGTCCTCTCACTCCCGACGCCTTCAATCTCTCTCTCCCCCCCCCCCGCAATTCTTTCGTCTCGCGGTCACCCCTCCAGGAACGCCGGTTGGTTCGTCCCTCCCCGTTCGCTACGCACGCACAGGAAGCGGGGAGGAACGGCCCACGGAAGGAAAACGGGGGTGCGCGCGTGCAGCGCCGTCGTCTCCCGTTTACCTGCGCGATGGCGGCTCCTAGCCTGGGCGGCGCTCCGCGGCTTCTCTTCCGCCATCGCCGCCTCTGAGCTCTCAACCGCTGAGGCGCTGTCGGGTGGGGCGGCGCTTCTGCTGCTGCTGCTGCCGGCGGCCGCCTTCGCCACAAGGCCTAGTGGAGGTTGCGGCGAGGCTGCTCCTTCGGGTAAGCGGAGTCGTCTTAGTTCATGGCGGGCTGACAATTAAAAAAGAAAAAAGGGATAGAGAGAAGGAGCAGTGGTGACTCAGAAGCAGCAAACCCGTTTCTCTCCGTTTATAGCAGAGCTTCCCAAAGTAGGGTCTTTTTTTGGACTACATTTCCCATCATTCCTGGCTACTGGCCCTGCTAGCTAGGGACGATGGGAGTTGTAGTCCAGAACCCAAGTTTGGGAAACCCTGGTTTGTAAGCAACTGAACTCCCAGCTTTTTCACTTTAACCGTTGGGGTATCTTTAAAAACAAAAACAAAAAAAACTGCTTCAAATGAAACATAAAAGGACCCCTCTCGCATTTCTCTCTTCTTCTTTTTAATTGCATAAAAAGGGGTGTGGATATGCCACAGCAGCACTCAGCAGAACTGTAATAATATGCTCCATAGGCTGCAGTAAGCCTGAGGCGTGCCCCATTTAATTCGGATTAAAAGGGCTTGAAAAGCTTCCCTTATAAGTAGGAGAGCAATGGATGTTGAGGCTGCCTTCCCACCTCCATTTGCCAGGACAGATGAGAGCTTGAGTCGATTTGGAGAGCAGCAGGCTGAGAGGCTGCTTTGGGATGAATTCATTGTGGGGTAAGCTTTCGTGGACTTCTGTCCACTTCATCAGATGCATCTTCAAGGCGTCATGGTGGTGGAGGGGTACAGATTACGGCATTTGGGTTAGCGCTAGGACCTATGCAGGATCAGTATTGTAACCCTTTACAATAGCAGTGATGATCTAACAGCCTAGGTGACGGTTCATGGTTAATGAACATCTGCAGTGGGGAAGGAAGCCATTGTCTCTATTCAGGCCCAAATAAATAAAGCTGAACTTGCTGATGAATTGATTAGTTTACTTTAGGACCTGCCACTGCTTGGGCTCCCAGGCAGTGGTGCTGTTGCAGCTTCCAAGGTCGCTTAATTGCTCACCGGTGGGCCAAAAAATGGTAATGGAAACATAGCCTGCCACCATGTAAATCCACAAGCTAATTGGTTCTCTTGCCACTAACAGTGATAGCTGCATTGCCAAGCAGTCCTACTGATGGGTGGGAGAGCCACCCTAGTCTGCCCTGCTGGGGCACATCAGCCCTAAGAAGTACCCCAAAATGCCTAGTTTGTCTGGAGGCCTTGAGAACTGGACATAGATAGCCAATGTGGTTCTCCTGCAGATGCTACTGACTAAAACTCCCATCATCCCATGGCATTGGCCAGTGTTGACTGCAACTGACGGGAATCCCAATAACTGGAGGACATTACATTGACTCCTCCTGGTGTAGGCAATACAGAGGTACAAGAGTCTGATTCTCTACAAGGTAGCACCCTACCTTTGCTGACTTACTTCAGTAGTTTTCTAGCTGGTCTGTCCATAACTTTCTGTTGGAGAAGGTCAGCAGGAGGGAAAAGGAAAAGAAAGACTTTCAACCAGTTCTGATTTAGTTTAAAGTGAGTCTCATTCAAGTCTGTCTTTTTAATTTGTTACAGAGTCCTTGAAGATCAGGAAATAATGGCTGAAGATGAACTTCGAGACATCATACAAAGATGTGTAAGTGATTGTTTTGCTTGTGAAACTATGCCAAGTGGCAAAACCTACTGATCTAATAGTTTTTACATTCCCCTGTGAGGAAATTTCTGGGGGCCGCAAGCCAGTGAAAGATGGGTTTATGCATTAGGTAATACCCAACCACACAAAACTCAGAGGTTTCTGTGGACATACCTTCACCTTCCCATCTGTCTAGGCAAACAAGAGGCATTGTCATAGTTCAAGGGCACATCCCAGCCAGGCAAAAGCATTCAAGGAGGGTGTGATCTGTTGCTAGTGAGAGTGTGGCTTGGGGAGAATCCTGAGAGGTGGGTCGAGAGGCCAGGATCACCCGATGTTGTCTCTCGGCTTGAGTTTCTTCATCCTTACTCTGCAGGTAACACAGTACAACATTAATTGATCATCCACTCTGTTCTTCTGTTTGGGGACTGTTGCTACTACCCTCCATTTGCCTAGCAAAAGCAAAAACACTTTGTGTCTAAACCTTATCAATAGGCAGTGGTTTGGAGACAATAATTCTAAAAGACGGTGCTTTTGGGGGAAATACAAAGGACCATATTCAATTCATTCATTCCACTAGGGAGAGCTTGTACAAGGATGCCTGCTACTGCAGGATTTCCCCCTCCTCTCCTGCTACTGTGTCCTCCCCAAATATTCTGGGTTGGGAGAACCCCAAAGGAGAAAAGGGGAGATTGTTCTGTCAGCACGAGCATTTTGGGCTGCTTGAGGGAACAATCTCCTTAGCACTGCATTGAATACAACCCTAAGTCTCTGAACTTTCTGTCAGATTTCTTCTGTATGTGACTAAAGAATCTTTTCCGGCTTAATAAGGAATCAGTATTGCATCGTGAAGGTAAAGTGTTGTGCATTTTAATTGCATATTGTGAATTACAATGGGAAACATGTGTTCTAGCAAATTCTGGAAGAAGAGGATTTCAAAGGGGAAGACTTCAACCTTTTTCAAGTTGCGGGACAGAAATGCTTTGAAGAAGGATATGTCGCTGATGTACTGGAAGTTGTTCAAAATGAGAAAAACAAGGTGAGTTTAAAATACATGTTTGTGTCATAACTACTAAAACCAGCTGGAGGTAACTGTACAGTTTTTGGCCACGCGCACATTGCTGGGGCAATAACATTCAGTTGCATTTCTTGGGAACATCCAGGCTCACTCCCTTTTGCCACCAAGGCAAGTGAGCCTTATTAAAACGGTTGGAATGAAAGGAATTGACCCCTATGACTGACTGGGCTTCCACCCTGTGGCCTGACAGTTTATAAACTTTGGATGTCATGAATTTTCCACACATGCCTGTGTTCTGAAATGTCACTGAGCCAGACCCAGTGTCCAAAGACCATATGACCTTCAGGGCAAAATAGTAGGATAAACTTCATCATGGCATCCCTGGCTTGTCTGTTTTTTGTGATGCTTCTGGGAGGCTAATCCACACCTCTCTTCTAAAATGTGCTGCCCCTCCCTCACTGGACTATGGGGCCTGCCTTTTTCCTTTCCTCCAGTTAGGCGATAGATTGATCACTCTGTGGCATCCACCCCTCCTGCATTGCTTTGTTTTGGGACTGGTCTCTCTCTTGGGAGGAAGGTTTCTCTTTTTGAATTGCACCAAAACAAAAACTAAAAGGAGATTACAGCAAGGAAGCATTCTTCTGGCCTTTCCTGGATCTTGGCTTGGGTCCCATAGGTATAAGGAAACAGCAGACACTGAACTTCATTTGTTAGGGGGAACACCAGGTTCCTCTGAACCCTCATAAAGAAGTCGCAGTTGGTTTGGCTGCAGCACAGTTAGCAGGTTCTCTCTACACTTTCCTCTTAATTGCAGGGCAAGTAATATTTGCAGTATAACAAACGTAATCTTGTATTTTCCCAGTCTTGCTCTAATATAGATCTCCCAAGGCAGGAGAGCTACTCCTTTGCATATAACCTTTTGATAGAATCATAGAATTGTAGAGTTGGAAGAAACCCTGAGCATCATCTTGTCCAGTTCCCTGCAATGCAGGAGTATGCAGCTGTCCCATACAGGGGTCAAATCTGCAATCTGGGCATTGCCAGAACCACAGTGTAACTCCTTTCTGGTACTTTCATCTCTTCCATAGCAAGTCAGTGTATTCAAAGACTCCATCTCAACAGTTCCTCATTAGACAATTCCCCATCTTTAGTCTCTTCCTACTATCTCTGTAACTAAGTAAATGGTGCAGGCAACCTGTGGGTGGACTTGTGTCTCTATGCAGAAATATCTTCTTTGTATTTTTCAGTAGTGATGTTTCAAGCTGCAAAGCTGCTATTGTGCCCAATGCTGACATGTTCTCGGCAAACCATTATTTAGCTATACATAAATATTACAATTGCAGCTGCAGGGTGTTTATTACTGGCTTTCTTAAGCAAAGCACACAATGCACATTTTGTTGTTGTCATATAAATTGCCTTTTGGAACATTTCCCCCCTATAGGTTATTGTCAAAAGCATGGGCTGGAATCTTGTTGGTCCTTTAATCAGGTGCCTGGTGAAGTATAAGCAAGATGAAGTTGAGAGAGAACACTGCCTGAAAATATTAGATAAGTTGATGGAGGTAAATCACAGCATCTATCCTTCTAGCTGCCTCGGGACTCTTCTAAAGAGTATATTTTAGCTTTTCTCTTCACTGATTGATGGGTTTGGGAGACATTCTTAGGATCTGAGCTCCTTGAGGGAGTAATGTTTGTGTGTGGAAGTGTGTGAGGATAGGGAGAATTTTGGTCCTTCAGTGGAGAAAGAAAGAGTTTACAGTCGTACCTCGTCTCCCGAAGACCTTGGGAGTCGAACATTTCGGCTCCCGAACAATTGAAAACCAGAAGTGAGTGTTCCGGTTTTCAAACGTTCTTTTGGAAGCCGAACATCCGACAGGGCTTCCACGGCTTCCAATTGGCTGCAGGAGCTTCCTACAGCCAATCAGAAGCCACGCTTTGCAAGTTGAACGTTTTGGAAGTCAAATGGACTCTGTTCGACTTCCAAGGTACGACGGTACTTAAATGGGTGACAAGTGACCAGATGGATTGAGTTAATTAAATCTGCATAAGTGAGGCTGGAATTCTAGATTGTATCACTTGAGACTGTGACCCAGTTTGCATGTAATGCTAAGCCAAACCACGGTTTAGTGCAACTGCACAAGTTCACAAGGGAGGAGATTGCAGCCACTCTGTTCCTCCATTGTTTGGCTTAGTTTTGGGGTTGTCAGTATGTGGTGTACACAGATGCTAGTGCAACCAGCTGTGCTTTCTATGGTGCCAACAAAAGGTCTCTGTAAATATTCCCTAAAAATGCACGAGAGACTGTTTGCTGCCCATCTCATTTCCTGTTTGCACTGGCTCGGCCTCACACTGAACATGCCGCCTTAAACATTTCATTGAGTGCATGGATTGGATGCCCACCGTTTTGTGATCCTGTCTCTTTCTCTGCTGCTTTGGATGTGGCAGCTGTTTTGTGTTATGCCGTACCCCCATGGCAACCATTTTGTGACTGGTGCCCACAGCATTTTCTCAAAATCCCAGACGTAGCCACTGACTCAAAAAAACCTTGGCAGCCCTTTGCCTAGTGTGCCTTTCAAACTGGACTTGTACAGGAGGTTGCCTTGGCTAAGATTTTCCAGCACGTGCGTGGATAATTTTAGATCTCTTATGCAATCATATGCAGATTTAATGACTGAACAACCGAAAACTCTTTAATTTTGAATTTTATGGGTTTTTAAGAATAGGGTAGATGTCATTTATTATTGTATAAGATGCACTGGTTTGCCGTATGCTTGTCGTTGTAAAAATGGTGGCTTGTTATCAAACGATGTCAAAAAATAAACATTACGAGCAACATATCCCTGGCTTTTTCCTTTCTTGCAGCTGTGCAGTCCCAAAGAGCTTGTCCTGGGTTTCTTGGAGCAGATTGAACAAGCCTCCGGGGAATATAGGTCTCAAACTATTTTGCTTTTACTGAAGCCTTTGCAGGAAGGTAATGAGCATTTATTTTCTGGATACTGGACACAAGAGAGGGTGGTGGAGCACCTTGCCAGTTAAGAGATGTTGTTCAGTTGTGACTTTTTAAGGGACAGCATCCTAAGTAATGGTGGTATAATTATTGTTTACTAGTACTTATATATTATCTCTACATGATATTTATGCCGTTTAATTCTATCTAATATTTTTATTAAATTCTCAACAAAAACAACAAAAATAAAAAACAAACAACAAACACAACAGCAACCAGTATCAAATCCATAAAATGAATGCCGTGACTCCCCCCTCCCTGTTCCTTTAATTTTCTTTTCAACTGCATATCATTTCTATTCCAAATTATTTTTGTCTACCTCAAATTTCCTATACTATTTTTTTAAATTACAATGGTTCTTAAAATCCTACCAATGTATTAACCTGTTAACAATACTTCTGCAAATACATGATAAACATTTCCCATTCTTTTTAAAATTTCTTGTCATCTTGATTTCTGAGCTTTCCAGTTAATTTCGCCAATTCAGCGTAGTCCATTAACTTGGTTTGCCAGTCTTCGTTGGTCGGGACTGTTTCCTCTTTCCATCTTTGGTATCCCTTTTAATTCTGCCCTCTAAGCAGCATACATGTTTGCAGTGAGTCTGTGGCAAGCTGTGCAGGCAGCGAATGAAGACCAGAAGAACGTGTGTTGGGTTAAAATTAGGCCACAATAGGTTTGATGTAGGCCTTGGGTGTGTATTCAGTGGTCAACCAGCCTGCCTACTGGTTGATTGGCACCAAGGGTTGACCAACATAATGGTTCCCGCATAGTGCAGCTCACTTTGGGCAGACCCTGTTTGGAGATTGACACTGTGGCTTATTAGCCCCTGAGTTGGGCTTCTAGACAGGAAGAGCTATTCTCCCATCCCCACTAAGGATCCAGCTCCATGCCCCTTCCACCAAACACTTGTGGCAATTGCTATGAAGCAGGCAACACCTAGCCAATCCCTGGCCCTGAGTGCAGTAACTGACAGGTGTGTGTAGCAATTTGTTGTTGTTTAGTCGTTTAGTTGTGTCCAACTCTTCGTGACCCCATGGACCAGACACTCCTGCCTTCCACTGCCTCCCGCAGTTTGGTCAAACTCATGCTGGTAGCTTTGAGAACACTGTCCAACCATCTCGTCCTCTGTTGTCCCTTTCTCCTTGTGCCCTCAATCTTTCCCAACATCAGGGTCTTTTCCAGGGAGTCTTCTCTTCTCAGGTGGCCAAAGTATTGGAGCCTCAGCTTCACAATCTGTCCTAGTGAGCGCTCAGGGCTGATTTCCTTAAGAATGGATAGGTTTGATCTTGCAGTCCATGGGACTCTCAAGAGTCTCCTCCATCACCATAATTCAAAAGCATCAATTCTTCGACGATCAGCCTTCTTTATGGTCCAGCTCTCACTTCCATACATCACTACTGGGAAAACCATGGCTTTAACTATACGGACCTTTGTTGGCAAGGTGATGTCTCTGCTTTTTAAGATGCTGTCTAGGTTTGCCATTGCTTTTCTCCCAAGAAGCAGGCATCTTTTAATTTCGTGGCTGCTGTCCGTAGCAATTAGCAAGGTCTAAAGCAGGCTTCCTCAACCTCGGCCCTCCAGATGTTTTGAGACTACAATTCCCATCATCCCTGACCACTGGTCCTGCTAGCTAGGGATCATGGGAGTTGTAGGCCAAAAAACATCTAGAGGGCTGAGTTTGAGGAAGCCTGGTCTAAAGAGTGAGCTGAACTACTCCATGAGGACAGCCAAAAACCACAGCCAAGATGAGAGGGAATGTTAAAGCAAAACTCTGCCATTGAGTCTCTCTCTCCTTTAGATCCCTGGAGCGGACCTGTGAAGGTGAAGTCTTCACCCACATTTGCTCCTGGGCTCTGCCCACCCTACAGGAGCCTAGCTTTTGCTGATTGGCTACTTGGTCTCTCAGGCATACCCAGCTTTCCCATCATGCACCAGAAATGCCAGCTGCTTTCACTGCCACCACCAAATGCCACTCCCAGCAATGTACTGGAATGGAGATTCTCTCTCTCTCCTTTTTTTATCCTTGCAATAACCCTGAGCAACAATTTATCTCCTCCTCCATCCCAATCACCACCCGGTGGGTGGAAATACTGTCTTGGATCAGACGATGCAGATGCACAAGTAGGAACATCTCTGCTTCCACTGAGGAGAGTCCATGATCTTTACTATTTCACCAATCCAGAAGCATTGGGTGTCGTTCCAGAGGGTCCCCGCAGCTGCTTTTGGGTGATGGTGGACCCAACAAGGGGTTACAGCAGAAAGCACAGAATGAGGAAGCTCTTCTATTCTGCCCATTCCTGGTTGCTGGGTTCCTCCACTATTAACCCTTTCCTTCTTATTGAAGGAAAGCTGAGGCTGACTGAGATAAGAACCTGCCCAAGATTACCCTGAGAATCCAGAGCAAAATTAGTTTAGCATGGGGTTTGTGTTTGTGTCTGCTGTTCCAAAAGAGAAGTTAAAAAATACAGTGTGCACATTAAAGCCCATAATAACTTGGTTACCAACCTATGGGCTTCCTATCTAACATTGTTAATTTTCAGTGGGAAAGGATATGATTGAAAAACCAGCTACATACAGTCGTACCTCGGAAGCCAAACGCCTTGGCACTCGAACGTTTTGGCTCCTGAACGCCACAAACCTGGAAGCGAGCTGGTTTGTGAATGTTCTTTTGGAACCCGAACGTCCTGCGTGGCTTCCACGGCTTCCGATTGGTTGCAGGAGATTCCTGCAGCCAATCGGAATCTGCGCCTTGGTTTCTGAATGTTTTGGAAGTTGAATGGATTTCTGGGACGGATTCTGTTTGGCTTCCAAGGTACGACTGTATATTCCAGTTCTAAAGTAAATTTAACTTTATTGCATTGCATTATATAACTTGAAAGGGAGAGGTGTTGGCTTTTCTTGTACCATGTTCCAATGCGAATGGTATTAAAGCTTCTGAGCTCCTTAGAACACCTCAGGGAGAAGGTGAATGTCCATTTCTGAATGAGACCTTGGTGAAGCTTAGAATCAACAGCTGGTGTCTATTCAAGAACCCCATTTTTACTCAGTTCCTTCTTGGATGAAAAAAAATGTATATCTAATTATTACAACGTAAACCTTGTAACGAGCATTTTGGAATTGTTTTTCTTTGTTTTAGTGCTTCTGAAACTCCAGAATAAGAAAGCCTATTCGGTGGGGTTGTCATTGTCTACCATTTTGAACCAGATTTCGCTTCTGCCAGTACCTTACACAAAGCAACAACTACAAGAAGACAAGCATGGTCTTTGCCAGTGTTGTAATGCTTTAACACCTTTTGTGAATCCTTTTGTGGAGGAGGTTGTTAAACACATGGAGACCTCATCAGGTGAAGATTACAAAGAACTGAAGGAGGAATTGCTAAAATAGTAAGTACCCCCCCCCACACACACACACATAACTTTTGCTTAAAGTGGTTTTTATAATAAAGCACGATGCTATGTGTTTGCCAGCAGACAAACATGTTTGAGCATTGGGCTGATAAGCAAAGTAAGAAATATACCGCCAAGACACAGGCTGCTTGCTTGTCTTTATGTGAGGGACTTCCTCGGCTTGTATACCCTGCCTTCTTTCCTTCAGGTTCTAAGTGACAAAGCTTATTTTTAAAAAAAATAAATTCAGTATTTCAGCTATTTCAAAGTAGAATCATAGAATCATAGAGTTGGAAGAGACCACAAGGGCCATCGAGTCCAACCCCCTGCCAAGCAGGAAACACCATCAGAGCACTCCTGACATATGGTTGTCAAGCCTCTGCTTAAAGACCTCCAAAGAAGGAGACTCCACCACACTCCTTGGCAGCAAATTCCACTGTCGAACAGCTCTTACTGTCAGGAAGTTCTTCCTAATGTTTAGGTGGAATCTTCTTTCTTGTAGTTTGGATCCATTGCTCCGTGTCCGCTTCTCTGGAGCAGCAGAAAACAACCTTTCTCCCTCCTCAATGTGACATCCTTTTATATATTTGAACATGACTATCATATCACCCCTTAACCTCCTCTTCTCCAGGCTAAACATGCCCAGCTCCCTTAGCTGTTCCTCATAAGGCATTGTTTCCAGGCCTTTGACCATTTTGGTTGCCCTCCTCTGGACACGTTCCAGTTTGTCAGTGTCCTTCTTGAACTGTGGTGCCCAGAACTGGGCACAGTACTCCAGGTGAGGTCTGACCAGAGCAGAATACAGTGGCACTATTACTTCCCTTGATCTAGATGCTATACTCCTATTGATGCAGCCCAGAATTGCATTGGCTTTTTTAGCTGCCACGTCACACTGTTGGCTCATGTCAAGTTTGTGGTCAACAAAGACTCCTAGATCCTTTTCACATGTACTGCTCTCAAGCCAGGTGTCACCTGGCTTGAGAGTAATAGAGCAGAATCCATTGATAAGTTACAGGGCATAAAAAAAACCCAAGAAAAAAGCCCACAAGTTGTGGACTTCAGTTTTTTGTTAGGTCCCACACGTTTCTCTTTTCCGGCACCCCAAACCACCAAAGTCTTCGGTAGCTACAGGGCTTGTATATCCTGCCTTTCTTCCTTCAGGTTCTAAGCGACAAGGCTTGTTTTTACAAAATAAATTCAGTATTTCAAGTATTTATTGGCATTGTGCCAGTTCCTAAATTCCAAGGTGTGTTCTTTCTTCCCTTCAATTTCAATTTCCATTACCGATGCCTTTTCTAGTGGTTATCATGGATGCTTCCTGTAACGTGCTTGGACGCTTTGGTTTTCAGTTGCCTGAAAAGCTTGAAATATCCCCTGCTAATGGCAGAGCTGGATCAATTGCCTGAAGATCCTCCTCAGTATTCCCTAAGGCAGTTTGCTGCGGACATACTAGTAAGTGCACCTTGAGTGTTTATTTGGTAGTGGTGTTTTTTGCCATTTTTAATACTTGTGAAATAACAGACTTCCTCCTCCCATTTTCAGGATTCATAGATGGATTCTCTAAGGTGTGGGAAGTAGGGGGACCTCAGGCTGCACATGCTTGTATATTAGGCTTTTTCTAACGTAACAGTGAACCAAAATAGAGCTTGCAATTTGGTAGTTTGAACAGGTGGTCACATAGCTAATTTAAACCTGTATTCTATTATAGCTATTTACATATTTTGAGTCAAGGATATTTTAGGTTGCCACTATTGTTGGTGTTTATTATATGCAAACGCAACTTTCCATATATATATATATATCCTCAAAGTGTTTTAAAAGGATATAAAAATATTACTGCAAAGAGAAGGTTGCATGTAACGCCCTCTCGTCAGATGTCAAGGAGATGAATAACTATATACAACTTTTAGAAGACATCTGAAGGCATCCCTGTATCAGGTGGGTTTTAATGTTTGATTTTTAAAATATTTTCATATGTGTTGGGAGCTGCCCAGAGTATCTGGAGCAACCCAGCCAGATGGCTGGGCTATAAATAATAAAATTATTATTATTATAACAAAAAGTAAAAGCTAAAAACTTTTCTAAGGAGAAGTTTAGATTACTCCTGTTTTGTGGAACACCATCCCTGTTGAATTATGACAGGCACCCACTATTTCAGCCTTTTTAAAAACAACTAAAGACATGCTTTGCTTTGACAAGCTTTTTCATCAGGTTGGAGTATTTTTTAAAAAATAGGTTGCTGCCATGTTTGTTTGTTGTGTTGTCTTTGTGGGAGAGTTAAATATTATACGTACGTGTGTGTGTTTGTGTGTGTTTATTGTGTGATTGCAAATCACCTTGTGACTTATGTTAAAGGTGATTGATAAATTAATGAAATATAATATTAATGAAATTTAAATACAGAAACACGTTTATGCAAAAAATATATATATTTCTTTCCTATCACTTTGATGTATCTTGCTCACTGTATATATCTCCAGGCATGGAAAACAGCAAGTCCTCTTCTTTTTTTCAATAGGGCATTTTGCTGGATATCAGAGAATTGCTCCCAAAGGTATTCTCTTGGGATAGATGCAAATATGAATGCTGGGATGAGGACATACTGGAAATGGACAAAGAGCAATCAGCAGAGTCTCTGGCATGTCTGTCTTATATGGTGTTTGTTCAGGACTGCTTTGGTATTGATTGCCTTCCAGTCGTCTTCAAGTAAGTACTTTAATAAGAGAGGCATTGGAGGCTTGTGTCAGGGACTGTGCTGAGGAGGGCTGCACTGAGGAGGAATGGTGGGAGCCACCCCCTCCCCCTGATCCTGAATCTTCCCAGGAACAGGAGGACAGCGTAGATTTGGAACAGCGGTTTGCAGAGGGGCCTAGTACAGAAGGCAGAAGCTGGGAAATACTGGATGGGGAACAGCTAGAAGCAGAAGAAACACTGGGAGAGAGAGGGGTAATAGATTCACAGTCGTTGGACAGCATTCCTCCACTGCCCTTCCCAAAGTTGAGAAGAGCTCAGAAAGTCTCAGAACAGAAAGCGCAGAGGGCACAAGCTCAGATTATAAGACATAAGAGTGGCGTAGGTTAATAGGGACGGAAGGGGGAGTAAGCCTTAATTGGGAGCACCGCCATTTCTAGGGAGACATGTTCTTATGTCTCTCACTGTGATTATTAAAGAATCTACAGTGGTGCCTCGCAAGACGAAATTAATTCGTTCCGCAAGTCTCTTCGTCTTGCGAGTTTTTCGTCTTGCGATGCACGGTTTTCCATAGGAATGCATTGAAAATCAATTAATGCGTTCCTATGGAAACCGCCTTCCCCCGACCTCTTCTGGCGGGCGGCATTTTAAAATCGCCCGGGACAGCAGAGGACTTCTCCGCTGTCCGGGGCGATTTAAAAGCCCCTGGGAAGGCAGGCAGGGGGGACAAAGGCTTTCTCGCCCCACCGCTCGGCTTCGGGACATCGTTCCGATGCCGGGCGGCAGGGGGAGGCATTCCTGCCCCGCCGCCCGGCATCGGGACGATGCCCCGAAGCCGGGCGGCGGGGGGAGGCTTCAAAAGCCGTCCGGGGGCTTTTAAATCGCCCCGGACAGTCCCGGGGCGATTTAAAAGCCCCCGGTTAGGCAGGCAGGGGGGGCAAAGACTTTTGCCCCCCGCCCGCCTTGGGAAGAGGTCCAGGACCTCTTCCCAAGGCGGGCGGGGGGCAAAAGTCTTTGCCCCCCCTGCCTGCCTTCAAAAGCCGTCCGGGATAGCGGGAAGCGCTTCCCTGCTATCCCGGACCGCTTTTAAAATGCTGGCGGTGGGGAGCAAAGCCTTTCGCCCCCGCCGGCCTTCCTGGACCTCTTCTGAAGTCCGGAGGGGGGGAAAAGGCTTTGCTCCCCACCGCCAGCATTTAAAAAAAGGTCCCCGAGATTTCCCTATGGGCTTTCGTCTTGCGATGCAAGCCCATAGGGAAAATCGTCTAGCGAAGCGTCGCAAAAACCGAAAAACCCTTTCGTCTTGCGGGTTTTTCGTCTTGCGAGGCATTCGTCTTGCGGGGCACCACTGTAATTGGTAAGATGTTTCTTTCATTTGATCATCTTATTTACTGCCACGGGGGAGGAAGCTGATTCCCCAAAGCCTGACAGCTTGTAATCTGGGTGACCCCACAAAGCTTAACTAAAGGTGGTTTTCTGTTGTAGTTGAAATTTAGGGCTTAGCCACACCTACCTTCTTGGTGCTCTTTCCAGGCACAGTCCTTGCTTTAAAGCTCCATGTCTCAAGCGCCCTTTTATTTTTGCTCCGGAACTTTCCCCATGAAAACCTGCTCTTTAGCGATCAGTCTGGGCAAATGCAAATCTGTGGGAAACCAGAATTAACATTTGCTGTGATTGAGAACTAGAGAGCAGATTTTCACAGGGAAAACGCTGGGCAAAAATAAAATAAAATGCTCAGACACAGGGTTTTTTAAGCACAGGCCTGTGCCCGGAAAAAGCATGACAAAAGGTAAGTGTAGACAAGCCCTTAGTTACATATTTATATAACAGTGGGCAGGCAAGTTAATAAAAAAAATTGTGGGATAGCATCTGCTGTGAACTTATTCATATGGCTTGCTTGCTGTATGTTGTCACTTGCACTGATACGATACGATACGATATCTTTATTGTCATTGTCCCTTGTGGAACAATGAAATTGAAAAACTACATAAAACTACCACGAAACTACATAAAAACTACATAAAACTACATAAAAACTACATAAAACATTCAAAAACCCCTAAAAACTCTAAAACCCCATTTTAAAATACACTATACTACAGAGACCCCTTATGCTGCGTTTAGAACCAGAATTGCATTAGCGTAGAAACTGTTTTTCAGGCAGCTAGTCCTGGCCTTTATAACCCTATACCTTCTTCCAGAAGGCAGAAGCTGAAAGAGATCATTTCTGGGGTGCGTACTATCATGTGCTATCTCTGCCGCTTTCTTATGGCACCTGGCAGCATAGATTTGATCTAAGGTGGGAAGAGCACACCCAGTTATTCTCTCTGCAGTCTTTACAACCCTGGATAGCATTGTTTTTCCCTGATAGGCTACAACAACACCTGTTTTAAGCATAACAACATCTGCAGGGCGATAGGTTCTCCACACATGGTTTAACATAGAATGGATGTTACTTTCTTGCCTAGATTTTGTGTATCTTGTAGGTTATACTTATGGATTACTCTTTCTTGTAGCCCATCATACATTCTGCAGTGCAACATGGTGCATGTTGGAGTTCTGTTGAAAAGGTAAGCTATCCATCCCTTTTCTCTTTTGTTTCTGTTTTTATCAGCCTGTTCATGAAAGGGAACAGTGCTTTAATAAAAAATATAGTTAAAGAAGCTTAAACCAAAAAAATCACGCTGAGGCAGCTTTGTGCCTTTTGAAAATGTAGTAGCTGTGACAGTGAAGGCTTGAGCCTACGAAAACTGGTACCTAAACTCCAGCTTCAAAGGATAATGCTGCTGCTTTAACCTAAGCAGATGTGTTCTTCCAAGAGTGGTCATCTACATTCATACGCTTGGGTTGGAGAGGGTGGGAACCGTCACAGCAGTAGATTGCAACTGGGGTGAGGAATTGTAGCAAAAGTTGGCGCAGGATCTGACCTACAGGAGTACCATGTGACTTAGGCAGGATTGTTTGCGTAACCCAGGCACCTACAAAAGCATCACAGGGAATTGCTCAAATTGAGGACACTTTGCAAAATACTTAAGTACTTTGTTAAGTACTTAATTCGTTCCGGAGGTCTGCTCTTAACCTGAAACTGTTCTTAACCTGAAGCACCACTTTAGCTAAAATGTTCTTAACCTGAAGCACTGTACAGTGGTACCTCGGGTTACATACGCTTCATGTTACATACACTTCAGGTTACACACTCTACCTAACCCAGAAATAGTGCTTCAGGTTAAGAACTTTGCTTCAGGATAAGAACAGAAATCATGCTCCGGCGGCGTGGCAGCAGCAGGAGGCCCCATTAGCTAAAGTGGTGCTTCAGGTTAAGAACAGTTTCAGGTTAAGAACGGACCTCCAGAATGAATTAAGTACTTAACCTGAGGTACCACTGTAGTTGCTTAGGAAGGAGGACTGAGGCTAATGCGTTGGAAACAGAGCACATCTTGGCTGTTAAGAGAAAGGGCAACAAAAGATGGATTTTTAACTGGCATTTAAAAATACCTGATAAGTGTTTTAATTTTTTTGCAGGACAGAAGAATCTATTTTATCAAAAGGACTTGTAAGTGCAGTGTTAATATACATTCCCTGTGCTTTCGGAAAGCATAAACTCAGTCTCGCTGGCTATTGTTGTCATGTTAGTTTTTGTAAATTAATGGAGGTGTCCTTTTATTTTTTGGTCCAAGGACCACATTCACCCTTGGCCAACCTGTGGCGGCTTGGGTACCAACGGAAGGTGCAGCCATGCTGCATACACTCTGGTCTATGGGGGCACGCAGCCCCACCACCTGATCCATGCAGGTCAGCTGAGAGGAAGGAGCGCCCCCTGCCTGCTTATCAAATGAACAATCTGATGTCAACTGAGGGAACAGTCTGCATCTGTGCACCCCATCACTGTCTAATAATAAAATATGTTTTTGCTGCTTCTGGCAAAAAAGAGACATTGGGAGGGAGGAGAGATAATTGTTGTGGAGGCTCATTGGGCCCCCAAACTTGGGGGTTAGCCACCCCTGTTTTAAATGATGAGATGGATGTGAGTTTGCGGCCTTCATTATATGTCTACCTCGGAGTAAGTCTCCCTGAACTCGGTGTGACTTGTTTCTTTATACAGAAATAGGATTGGCTGGCATCACTCTTGATTCCGCATATAGCTTTATTGGCATTCATTGCAGCTGCATGCGTTTCCATGGAGTTTACTTCTAAGCAGGTATCTTTACGGCTGCAGCATGACTTGCCCCTAAGCATGCTTCTATCCCTAGCATGTGCACTTGCACAAAGTTTAAATTCCTGCCATGGCAATTGGAAAGGCATAAGTTGGACGTGCTGTAAGCCAGATTGCCATTGGTCGGTCCCTAGCCCAGTATTGTCTATACTCTGGATGACTAGCTGTGGCTCTTCGCGGCCCGAAGCAAAGGGCTCTCTCCTCATCTTCTACCTGATCCTTTTAACTGCAAGCGCCAGGGATTGAACTTGGGCCCTACCGCATTCAAAGCACATCTCCTCCTCCTCCTCCTCCTGAGCTGCAGTCCCTCCTGGCCTAATCCATTAAACACTGTTGCTAAGCAACCAGGCCCTATTAATTTGAATGTAGTTTGCTGAGGAGTTGCACCCACTGCAGCTGAAAATAAATGGAGGCACGCTTGACGGATTGTGCTGTGTTTTTGCTGGTGTTTTTAAAGCACTGTCAAAAGCCCTGGGGACACTTTTAATTCAGGCCTTCATGTAGAGTCTGAAAACATGGCTACCTTGAAACACTCAGTCTGCGCATATTTGCTCAGAATGGATAAAGCCATTGAATCTGCAAATTCTCAACATCCTGTCAGGCACGACTAAGGCTGTGTACACCCCGTATATTTAAAGCACATGACTCCCCTGTGGCCCAAATCCTGGAGTCTGTAGTTTGTTAAGAGTACTTAGGGATTGTATTTCTGTGTGGGGTGAACTACAGTTCCCCAGAAGGAAGCCATGTGCTTTAAATGTATGTTGTGTATGTAGCCTTAAAAACAGAACCCAGGGTGGGGGCTACAGTGAAGAAAAGGTAGGGCTATTAAACTAGAAGAGGCTTGATTCCCAGGGTCATCAGGAAGCAGGTTTAGCCACTACCCCAGTGATGCCTCCTGAACACACCTTTCCCCCATTCACTTCAGAGGGCTCAATAAGAATGTGGCATGCGGAAGGCAAACCCTGATAGGATCCTTGCTGACCGGGATCGCACTAATCTTGTGTACGGAGAATCGTGGCATTTCACAAAGGTCCTTGTGCATTCTAAGTCCTTCCTCCTAACCTCCACCCCATCTGCCATAGTGGTGACCATCTAGCTAACTGAAAACGAAAGTGGCTCCCAATTCAATGTGGGACTTGCATTCCAGTTAAATGTAGGACTTCTAAAGTACTCGTTTGTTCAGTACTTTAAAGTCCTGCCTTCATGTGTCGCCCCAAAAAAGGTACATTCGCCTCCATCCGTTGGTTCAATTGCACAGAAAAAGCTACGATGCTTACATGTGCAGTTCTTTAACGCTCATAGTGGTTGCTCTGTTCTGCCTGGTTTTCTGTTCTATCAGTTGGGAAATGTTCTTTTTTGCGCAAATGAGATTAATACTCATGGTCCTTCAAAATCAATATACTGTATTAACTTAATTTGCAGGCGCTATTGGAGAACTGTCTACTGAGGCTGGAAGATAATAGCCTTTTGCTTGAGTATTTGGAGTTCAAAGGCTTCATTACAACACCTCAGGTAATGTGATGGAAACCATAAACTTTTAATTACACATGCTACACTTTCTAATGTGTTATTTCCCAAGTGCTTTGAAAAGAATATAAGCTTAATTATTTACCCAGCGTTTTAATATGACTAATAGAAAAAGGCTTCAGACGGGGCTAACTAAACAGGCTGATACAAACAAACATTTAAAACCTTCAATCTGAGGCTTAAAGCTTTCAGCATACAATCTTTTAAAGATTTTGTGCTCCTTGTTGATATTTTTAGAGCAAAAAATGAAGCTTCGCCTCTACCTATGTTAAATAGTCCTGTAGAGAATTGATAAATGGGAAAGTGAAGTGAAGTCTATCCCAAAACTTCATAGAACTTTGGAGACATGGGTATCAAATTCAGTACATGTTTCAAGTTAGAATAGCAGTGTAAGCAGTGAAACATACCCCACCCCACCCTCCCACTATATATAAGGGTCTGGTGACTTCTGTTTCAGTGTATCTGAAGAAGTGTGCATGCACACGAAAGCTTATAGCAGAACAAACTTAGTTGGTCTATAAGATGGTACTGGGCAATTTTTTTTTATTTTTATTTTGACTGCGTCAGACCAACACAGCTACCTACCTGAACTGGAATGAAAGTTCGTGAACACTTTCAGAACCTCATCCTATATTTTAAATGCAAAGCCAAGCTTTTGCTCCTGCATTTTTCCCCCAAATCCAAAAAACATCCTAATGTGATATCTGAAGCGCAGCCTCTTGAACACTTTGCTTTGCTGTTTTGATTTTGAGTATTTTTGAAACTTCCAGCCGAATCTTTACTAAGTCCCACTGACCACAGTAGAACTTGACTCTCTAGTTAGTGTAAAGTTAGGATGGCAACTTGAAGCATATCGGAGCAGAAGAACAAAATGTTGTAAGAGGAGGAGCCACCCAGATAGTTGCAGCTGGTTTTCCCACCTTTTAAGTGTGCGAAGTGAAGAGCACAAGATGGTTCTTTTATTGGTCAAAAGGAGGATGTGAATAGGATTTCCACAGAACTATGATGTGAGAAGGCTCCAGCAGGAATATAGAAACGTTGTGAGCATAACTTGATTCTCTTTCGCATGTATGCAGACTGCACAAAGTGCTCACTTAAGTAGATTATATTACATGGAGAATCAAGCAGTTAGGTAAAGGTAAAGGTAAAGGTACCCCTGCCTGTATGGGCCAGTCTTGACAGACTCTAGGGTTGTGCGCTCATCTCACTCTAGAGGCCGGGAGCCAGCGCTGTCCGCAGACACTTCCGGGTCACGTGGCCAGCGTGACAAGCTGCATCTGGCGAGCCAGCGCAGCACACGGAACGCCGTTTACCTTCCCGCTATAAAGCGGTACCTATTTATCTACTTGCACTTAAGTGTGCTTTCGAACTGCTAGGTGGGCAGGAGCTGGGACCGAACGACGGGAGCTCACCCCGCCGCGGGGATTTGAACCGCCGACCATGCGATTGGCAAGTCCTAGGTGCTGAGGTTTTACCCACAGCGCCACCCGCATCCCTAATCAACCAGTTAATGGACTTCTTTTCTTCTCGCTATAATCTTGTGGCTGTCTTGGACATAATACGGTATCTTGAGTTGATGCATCTCTGTCACTCTCTCCTTAATCCACTTCTCTCTGCCTTTATTGCAGCTAGTACACTTACAAGATCGCTTACTGCCCTGACCCCTCCAAAATGTGTATGTGCAGTATTGTGGCTTAAGGACGGAGTTACAGCTTTACTGCTCTGTTGCCTTTATTTTTGTGAGTTGCAAGTTAGTTCTTTTTAAACAGCATTTTAAATTGTTTTTGCTCTCAGTGGGGTTGTGTTATCTGAATTTCCATTTTATAATTTGTATTTTTCCTTTTTTAACGGCAGGATTTGGTAAAGGTCATGACGCTGTGCCCTTTTGAACATCTGGTACGTAACTGGGTGTCATGTGGTTTTAGAAGTGTTGCATCTGAAGTGCAGTTTTCCTAATCCCCTCCTTGCTACGTCTGCTTCCATTTAGAGAAAGAAGAGTTTAAAGATTTTACAATTGTATATAGAGAAGTTTGAAGAAGAGGGGAAATTCACATTGTTCAGGTATGTCTGTTCTCAGATTACCCCCCCCCCAAAAAAAATAATCAGGCAATTTAGAGTTCCAATAACTGTTCTTTTATTTTACCATAAATTGGCCTTATTTTTATTGCAGTCTTTTATTCTCTAGTTGTGTTGCAATTATATGGTTTGGGGCATAATATTTCCTTTTCTATCTTTTGTGTCGCAGATGTTTGTTGAAGACAAGTAACCATTCTGGGGTAGAAGGATTCATCATTCAGAATATTAAAAATCAAATTGATTTATCCTTACAGGTAAGGAAGGTTACTGAAGATAAGAAAGTGGGAAAATGTACACCTATGTATTAGGGTTGGGATTCAGAGTGGTCCATGGATACACACTGTTGATGGTAGTTTTTGTAAAAACAGAGAAAACAGTACTTGAAAAATGCAAGTGATCATAGAAAGGGCCTTTTTCATGTAGCACAACTATCTTTCAGTGCACGTGTTATAAAGTGCATTTATCTCTTTTCTTGCTGAGGCATTCCCACTTAATACCACATCTTTGTGGTAGAGTTAAGAGGACATTTTAAAATGCGACACCTCTTTAAAAATCCCAAACCTTGCAAAGCTGTATGATTCATGTAGCTTAAACACATTCACAGAAATATACGCAACACTTTATTCTAATTTTTATTATACTATTTGGGTTTAGTGGTCATTGGTGGTATATTGGAACAATTCTCATCTTGAACCTGTTTTAAATACTAAGGATCAATCTTAAAGGGGAAGGAATTAAATAATAATGCAATGTTGTGGAAAGACTGTGTCATCGTTCACCCATAATGCTGACTCAAACCATAGCCTGGCATGAGTGAACAAGCAAACAGGCTTCTAGAGAGCAGATCACCGCCACTTTGCACCTTCCCAGTCATTCTGTTGCAAATGAGCTAAGCCTTACCTGTTTGACTTAGCCTTACCTGCAATCTGGGTCTATTTTAGGCAAGAGTAAGAAGCAATAATATATGGTTGCTCGTATCATGCAACTGGAATACAAAGTTAGTAGTTTCTTTTCTGGAACTTGCTCATCTGTAATATTGATACAGCTCCTGGCTGCACAAAGAACATATCAACTGTTTCCTATTCTGTATGTTTCTTTTCAGAGTACAACGGGAAGTAAGTTTTTTACTGGACTCCAGTTGGCCTCACTGTTAGACATAATAATGTCCCTTCCTAAAGGTGCTGAAACTGATCTCCTTCAGAACTCAGACAGGTGAGATGATAATTGCAAAAGTATTTTTGCTGAGCCCCCCACCAGCTGCCTTCAGTGCAGCTTTTAAAACAATGCTGGCAACTTAACTTAAGTATACTAACACTTAGCTTATTTTACCAGAGCTTTCTGCACTAAGATCTACAGGTGATTAGAAGACATCAGACTAGAATTGCAATTTGGGGGGAGAATAATCTTTGGGTCTTTTGCTTTTGACTTTCAGTAATTAAGACCATGTTCCTAACTATAAGTATTAAAATGTGCATCAGATTTCATCTTGTCTTTTAGTAGGCTTTAAAGAGCATTGAACTTGTGCCTCTGCTGCAGGAACTCCAAACCATTCCAGTGTCCAGCATCTTTATTCATCGAGAATCCCCAGGCAGTCTAAATGGCCATTAGAGGGACTGGACATTTTCTGGAAACTTTCCTCTAAAGGAAACTACAGAGCCTTTGTAATGCAATTGTTTTCTTGGGCTTGGCAGTTCATGGAGCTGAGGATAGATGTACATAAATCTGATTGCCAAGAAAGTAAGCACTCTGTACCCTCTGGCAAGGAGGACTCTTAGTGGCCTGTGTCACTTGCCCTTCAATTTGGAGAAAAGAAACACTAATTGGCAGTTCTCCCCCTGTGTTCCCCCTCCCCCACTTTGAATGGAGACTTAGGGAAGAAAAAGCCTCCATCCTTCATCTCATTTGTGCTTTCTAGAGGACTCAAGGAATTGGTACCAAAGGATAAATGAAAGCCTTGCTATAAGCCAGTCTGCTTATTGTTGGCTGCTGATCAGAGAGGTATGCTTTAGCTTACAAAACCTCAGTGGAATCTGGTTTTGAGACGTCACATTTGGATCTTTCTGATATCAATGGAACGACTAGAAGTGAAGAGAAGCTGAACTTGCCTGTAGCATCTTTTGGGCAATGAATGTGTGAGAGTTGAGAAAGGATTGTTGTAGACCGCAAAGACTTTTCACTTCTACCGAGTGGTCACCACTAGGGTTGATGAGTGGTGGATCATCTGCCTTGCACGCATCCCAAGTTCAATCCCTGGCATATCCAGATAGAGCTGGGAGAGTCTCTTGCCTCTGAAACCCTGGTCAGTGCAGACATTACTGTGATAGATGGATCAGTGGTCTGATCCTGTATAAGGTGACTTTCCATGTATCACTGTTTGATTTTTTGTTTTGATTTTTGATTGCTGAAGAAATTATTTGGAAGGCAAGTTATGTTCTGTATGTGATATTACCACTTCAAATAGTGAGTCTGGAGCATTGGCTCGATTTTCTGTTACTGTACATGCCTAAAGAAAGCTGCCTTCTGTTCATCCCATGACATACAGATACAAAAAGACATGACTATAGTGGGAAAGTGGGCTAGCTATGCAGTTTCAGTGAGACAGGCAATCCAGTAGGATGGTTATTCTGTTGGAAATAAGCAAGATTCAAATTGAATGATTTACCTCCCTCCCTCCCAGACAATCAGTATAGTTTATTGGTCAACCAAGAAAGGTTTCAGTTGTTCTCTTGTCTGTTTTACTGCTTTTTATACCAGTTGCCTTGGAGTATTCTATTATACCTGCTAAATTACTTGCCCAGTCTTACTGTAAATTAACACTCCAAAGGAGCCCATTTGGGTATAACTGGCTAATTCCACTTGATAAACTATAAAAGTCTGCAAAGGTTTTCCAGGGATGCTCTGCAGGAGGGAGGGGAATCTAGCCTGCTCCATCTTTTCTTCATTTTTGCAAGATCTATTTTGTATTCCAGCATAACCTGTTTCACATTAATTCCTCCAGTGGCATCCTTCTGTGGAAGAAAAATGTAGATGGCGAGGGATTGATTGTATATTTCTAATTTGCAGGATTATGGCATCACTAAACCTGCTGCGATATTTAGTCATTAAGGATAATGAAAATGACAATCAAGTAAGTGATGTATTAAAAAAAAGACCCTGCTACTTTGGGGTGTGTGAGAGCGTGCATGTGTGTGAGAGAAAGAGATGTGTTAACAATCACTGAAGATCTGTGAAAAAGAATGCAGTTGAAATACTCTGAAATGTGATAAAGCTCCTTTTTTATCTATGTGTACTGGAGCAGAAATTGAATTGCCACATGTAAATAATGCTTCCTTGGTTACATAAAAACAAAGTTTTAAATCTCTGAGTTTAGCACATTTCCCCAAATATATCTCTACAAGACATTTGGACTTTGAAAGTGCTTTTTTATTTTTAAATATGCTACTTCATTGCAGAGAATTTTTCCATGAATGTTCTATTCCTTCTCAGTATGTAGGGGATAAAATAGCAATGTCAGGGTTTATTCATGAGTCTTTAGACAACTTAGCCCTGAAGCATTTATTCTTTAATTTTCAACTGGGATGAAGCTCCTTCATTTTCTATCCTTTTCTGCAGCTCCATCCTCTAAACAGGTCAACCATACTACAGGGCACTTGAACTGAATTTCAGCTTGACAGTTGATTTAAGCCAGCTCTGACAATAGCAGGAGTGATGGATTTATTTGAATAAAATATGTATTTATGTCCATCTTAAACAGTCCATGATGAATACCAATTTTCTTAACAGGAGAAACTGCTAATCATCTTAAGATTTCTTCTCTTCCACCCCCACAGTAAAGTAATATGAGAGTGCACCCTAGTATCTTCTATTCTGAGACTACCTAATGCAATGCTTAGCATGCCTCTTATTATATAAGATGTGAAATCTCAGCTTGTTGTGTCAAGGCGATGAGTAGGCTGAATTTAGCATTGCAAGCAAAGCTCTTGAAATCAATAAGAAAAAGAGAGAGCAGCAGAGCCAGATAACAGCAATATAATTGCTGCTGTAAACATGCTTTACTGAACTGTTGTCTTTAGCTAAATTCTGTTCTGCCAGAGGGCAAATAGTTCAGCATCTTGAAGGCAGCCCAGTTTGGAGGGTTCTATTCTGATCTGGCAAATAATTTTATGCCTCTCTAGCAGAAGCAAAGCTTCACCTCCATTTTCTGAGTGTATTTAAAACTGTTGCCCTGTTCACTGAACTCTGCTTTTGAAGACCTTGCACCCCAGCTTTATATAAATATTTAACTTGCTAATCATGTAAACTACCTTACATATCAGATTTTATTAACAAATATTAGGGTGCATCAATCAAGCACACAACCTGATCTGGATCAATATTAAAACCTACTGATTTTAGTGGATTTCGATTATTTGAGGGGTTGTGCATGATGAGGTTCCATTGAAATCCCTTTTATTTCAGTGGGATTTAGGTACACCTAATTTTGGATTATTCCCGTTTTACTGTTTCTGAAATTGCAGTTTAGTGTGTATAACTAGTAAGTGACTTTCCTGTATCCAGTTTGGAATTAATGCATTTCAAAGTTGTTTAATTAAGACAATGTGTGTTAGACATCTCAAATTCTTAATCGCTTTTGCACATCATTTGGAAATTGGGAGTCTACCGTGGTCAGGAAATCTTGCCAATGACTTAGACTGAACAAGAGTGGCAGGGTTAAAGGCTTTTATTTCCCACAGTGTCAAGCCTTGGATCCCTTCTAGGGTACAATGGGGCATAGAATCTAACTCCCTCCTGATCTAGATGAGATTTTTTCCTGCCCCAGTAATACAGACACTCCCATTCAGCCCATGAAGAGTGGAGGCTGCGGGTAGTATATGTGGCACATTCAGAACATCTAGGTACCATTAGAGCTGTAGTTTATGGAAATAGTCAAGCTCTTTTGACTCCGGTGTCTGAGAGAAGACTCCAATTCCTGTCTTCCTATCTGTACACACTAAAGTTAAGAGTAAGGTTGAAATATTCAGGTTTCCTTGGGAAGAGCTTGAGCAAAGAGACAAAGGATATCTTAAAACTATAATTGTACTAGCAATAGATGGTTTCCTACTGAGCACTTTACTGGAAATGTCTGTTCTTTCAGCAGAAACAACCTGAAGGTGAGGAATGGTGAATAAAATACCTTTTGAGCTACAGCTTAGTAAGGAGTAGACTGGGGCAATCTTACCTATGAAGCTTATTAGTTAAAACTTGTCAGTTGAAAACTTTATTTTGAATTTCAGTGATTTTTACCACTGTGCACCTTTCTCTACATGATTATTTTTTACTGTGTATTTGGCATTTGCATTGTCACAAAAGGCACAGCCGCACTAATCAGCCCATTTCTCCCTGCTCCACCTATGCACAAACTCCTCTGCCCATCTCTGGCCTCAACACATCCTACAACATTGAGTATTCATAGTGCTGCTCTAGCTTAACATTCAACGGTTGTAGCACTTTCAAGTGAAACGGCTTATGATTGATATGGTGGTTTTTGCATGCTCATATCCCTATCCAGCTGCTGCATCTTGATGGATAAATGGACTGAGATAATCAAAGGAGCAATTTAGATTTAAATATTGCCACAGGCTCAGCATCAGATTTGTTTCCTAATGCTCTTGAGTGCTCACCATTTAGCTGAGGTTCATTGCCACTTAAAAAAAGCCAATGTAGCTTTAGAGTTTTCTGGCTGCTTCAACCCTAGGTAGACCACTTATCCCAAAAAACACCAATAAGTTCTGTGTCAGTAGGGGAGCAAATACATTGTTAACCAGGAATTGGTATGTTAGACACTGCGAGCAAAAAAGAAACTTGCTATATATTGTACAGCAGCATAGATCCTCTAAATGGAACAGGCATGATAAGTAAACCATCATGCACCCTTCTACTCGTCCATAATAACTAATATTTGATACAGCTTTGAATACCACACAAGTTGTTTGCTTATAAAATAATACATTGTACTTTGATTACAATTAATAAACTGGAGAAGAGAATTTCTGTACATCTCTTAACACAGGAAAAACCTGTTTTCTGAATTGCCTAGAGAGGAGGGGAACTCTTTGACAGTCCTAGATCAGTATTTTCATTTGATTGCCAATCGCAAGAGCATTTTAAAAAACAACTCTCAAGGGTTTAAATTGTAGCAAAACCTGTAGTAAAACCTATTTTTCTTAATCTCAGCCAAGAAGAAAGCTAGCCAAAAGTCTAGAATCTGTGCAGCTTATTTCATGGTCCTTACACAATTGATAGCTAAGCAGCCAGATTCAGTGACTGCCCAGCAAAGTGTTTGTCTTTCAAAAATCCATCACACCCAACATATTGCTGGTGGGGCAGTACTGGGCTGGATGAGAGACAAGTTATGCAGAACTTTTCCATAGGACACTCTAGCAAAGATAACATTGAAGCCTCATTTACAAGTATGCCAAGTGCTGCAGTTAGAAGGCTGGAGAGGCTACATGGATTTAGCAGATTGCAATATAGGTCAGCATTACAGGATACTTCTTAGACTCCTTTCCTTCCTTAGACCAGCAGATTATGTGCCTGAAGAAAACACTGTTAGCCTTGTGGCTCTCGCTGCAACATTACAAATTGATTCCTCCCCCCCCCCTTCTTTCTTTCCTAAGACCTGTGTGTGGACAGAACTTTGCAAAATTGAAAGAAATTTCTTGAAGCCCTTGCACACTGGACTTAATATGTCAAGAGCACATTATGAAGCAGAAATAAAGAATAAAAAAGAGAACAAAAGAGGTTAGTTGACTTCAATATTTGTGTGTGCATGTAAGGTTTAGAAATTGTGTGCAAGTAGATCGAAGCAGACTGCATTTTAGACAAAAGACTATAGAGATTAAAAGAGATAAAAGCTGACATATTTGTCATGTTTTCTGTGTGAGACTGCAGTCCTGTACCATCTGTCCTGGCAGCATTTCATCAAGGCTTTAGGCAGAGATCTTTCCCTGAGATCTTTAAATGAAAATGAAAGGACTGAGACCAAGACGCTCTGATGGCCAAACCTGTACTCTGCCATTGGAAAGTAGTTATTTTTGGTCACAAATATCAGAAATCTGTGGCTCTTTAAAGAATAAAAGTTCAGAATTGATTTTGCCATATGATGCGAGTTTGTCTAGTTTTGCCTATCAAGTAGACACACACTTATTCTTGTGTGAATCTCATGTTATAGAATCTCATGTTTCCAAGAAGATTTGCTCTTTAACAGTAGCTGGAGAAAAGATGCCCCACATGACAACTGAAATGGAGCTTCAGGTGAGTGGTCTAGTTTTGGAAAAGCTGTTAAAATGTCGGAAGGTGGGCTTTAGGTTTCTTTTGTATTCAAAGTGAATACAAACTGGTAAATATACAATAAATAACATTAATTTTCTCTAATATTTCAGGTTCTCCACTCAGCTCTTTACACGTTTGATTTGATAGAGAGTGTTCTTGCCAGGGTAGAAGAACTCATTGAAACCAAAACAAATGCTGCAGCTGAAGAAACTACTAGGATCAAGTGATGCTTTCTGCCTCCCTTATCCCAATAGTGTTTCACATTGTGCACTCTGTTTCTACTTCTGTCATTATGACTTTACTTGAAAAGATAAAAATACCAACCTTTTAAGTATACACCAAGTCGTCATTACATAGCTGCTGGAAAAGAAGGTCCAAAAATACTTTTTCTACACCTTCAGATTTTAAAGAAATTGTTAAACCTGACTGGTATTTTTACAAAATACGTGTAGAAGTGTGTCTTAGCATTCATTAAAAATGCTCGTCCAAGATCAGTGAAAGGAAGCCTCCGGCAATGTTTTTGGTTGGCAGAACTCCCAGGAGCATCTATAACTATGAGGTTTCATGGGTGGGTGGGTAGCACAGCGAACTTTTTCATGGCACAGCCTGTTTTATAACCCTACTGTGACATAAAGCACATGATTCAATGTAATGGTAAAACAGAAATGGGAACACGTGTTCTCTCTCAAGGATTCTTTTTCAGTGACCAGAACTGCAGAAGATTTTCATTGTTTTCCCTTAGGCACCGGTTTATACACACCCTGTGATGGGCCTCTAATTTTCACCACCCAAAATACACCACGTAGAAAACAGCCAGCCTATTTGGTACAGACCTCAAGTATTCAGAAAATAGCAAGGAAAAAGCAAAAATAAAAGTGATAAATTCCCTTACTGGCATTACATCATACCCACAAGAAAAGTAAGAAAACACAAATGCCTCAAGATGGGAATAAATATAAATTGGCATGTGCTGTATTGACATTAGAGAGAGTACATTCTAAACTTGCAGTGTAGATACTAAGAACCCATTTCAGTTATCATAGAAATGATTCGGAGATATATAGCAGCATGTTGCAGCACTGTTAGATGTAGGCTGATTAAACAGTTACCTGGAGAAAATTGAATCACCTCATAGCAGCAAGGCCCACCAGCCTATCATTATGATGTTACATTAAGATGACATAAAGGTGAGTTATCCTATCTACCATTTCAGCTATGAGTAAATTCCTCACTGCAAATTTCCTTGGTCATTTCTGGAAATATATCTGAGCAAGTACAAATGGATCAGAATGAAAAGTCTGGGAGATGGGAGTTCATTGACTTAAATATACAAATTGTTTAGTAAGAGATTTTCTTTTTTGGAAATAAAAGAATAGCAAGTTCTAAATAATTCTTAGAAAAGAAAATATTAAATTGGGTAGGCTACAACCATGCCATTTATTTGCAAAGTTATGTACATTTTTTAAAGGTGTTACTCTTGAATAATGACCATTCTTCCTCAGTATTTTACATCTGGCTATCCATTTCAAGTCTTGGATGGTTATACAGGAAATTAAACTAAGAAATCACACACTGATTTTAATTGTGAATGTAACATCCAGAAATGCGCTTTCCAAAGTGACATGCTTATTGCTTTGTGGATACATTTTTTAAAAGCACAAAATTGAGACTATTTTGCAAATAAACATGGCCAAACATTTTTGAATAAAATATTAAGTGGTGTTTACTAAACTACAAGCCAGTTGACTTTGATGAAGCATTTTCCAAACACAGCTTTGTTCTACAATCTGTGTCTTTGCCATTAGCATTCTGTAGCGAATGTTGTCCAGATGCGGTTTTGAAGTAGTCTTTACAAGGAGAGAAATAAAGCAGGTTATAGTAATGGTTTGTTCAATTAATACGCCATAAGAGTTGAAAATAACTTTGGATTCTGCAAGAAAGAAAGATCCTGAGGGAAAGTACTAAAGAAGGTTTGTAAAATAACAGATTTTACTTGCAGGGTCCTGTTTCAGAGAATTTTGGCTTCTATTTTGAAATGAAAGTCTACAAATGACTCATCTTCAAGTGACTAGATTTTAAAAGGCTTAAAATTTAATACTTTAATTCTGATTTTATATTGGTGTGATTGAAAGAAAAACCTTAGGTTAAACTGAAATAACTTTAAAGGAACAAGTAGTTATTTTGAAGAGCATAGCTTAAAATAGTCTTTAATTCTATTTCTGGTTTTGCTGCAAAGTAAACTACAGGGAACACTTTTTAAAAATTAGGTACGGTATGTATTCTTAAATAATAATTGCCAGAAGTATTTATGTAGAAGTATTGTATCTTATTCATATATCACATTAAGCATTAGGTCCTATATATATCTGCCAGTCAAGTATCTATAATTGGTATTACAAGCACCAAATAGCAAATAACTATTTTATTCACTTACATGTCACTTATCCTCCAAGGATATCCTTGGTTATTCTTCCCACCCTCCTTTAAAAATAAATAAATCACAACAGCCCTGTAAGGGTTAGCCAATGAGTTTCATGACTGAATAGGAATTTATACCAGAACCTTCCCTGTTCTTGTTTGGCACTGAAAACATTAAACCACATTGGCTCATTTTAGATGCAGTTACGTGCTTAGCATGTACGAGAGACTTTTCAAAAAAAAGGATGTGGAAATCCTATTGATGTATTCTATATTGTCATAGCTGTTTTGCTGTACGTTATTATTTGACAATAAAAATCTGCTACTTACTTTTGCTATAGTTAGCATGAGTTTAATAGCTTCAGCAGTATTGTGGACTGGGATTATTCGTAAATTGCTGCCTAGGAACCTGAAACAACCCTCAAAATGTCAATCATGCTAAGTACAGTATTCATATTTTTTTACAGCATGGACCAGAATTGGAGCATGCTGTTACATAAGGGTATGTTGATATGATTGCAGCAAATTGGGGTTTTGCATAAGCTGGTACTTCATTTTCACTAGGATTGGGATAGCAGAAGGTATTCAAAGTCCTTCCCTACCACTGTTCCCAGGCTTGGAGCCTGACATCCAGGAATTCTCCTTTCTCTATATTTTCTTTGCACCAATAATTCAGGTGATGGAAAAGACGCCTTCCTTAAACCCCAGGCGGTCACTACAATCAGGAGTACACATTACTGAGCTACCGGTACATGGAAAACAAGAGGGCTACATCCAAGATGAAATAAAAAGGAAAAGGCCAAGCTAAAGGGTCACCAAAAAAAACATTAGCAATTTTGTTTATTTCCCAAAGTGTTTCAGCATTGTCTTCAGCAAGATGTTATTTGTGGACCGTAAGGTTTGCATGAAGTATTTGCCCAAGTTGCAGGCAAACAGAGAGAGGGCAGGGGAGGAGGAATTTAAACAATGAGGTCAGAGGGAAATTAAATGCAGGAGAGAACAAACAGAGATAATTATGTTACTAATAGTGGCCATTATGATCAGATGGGACAATTTCCTTGCTCACTTTTAAGACTTTGAACGTAAACTTAATATTGAACCATCCACTTAATATTGGACCTTCCTGTTTCTCCAGGATATGCTCTGTTCTTGCAGTACTACTGCCATGCCCTCGGTTAGGTTGCACTACCCCTGCCAATTGCTTCTTTGTTGGCATAATGATCTGTATTGCTGGACTTTCAAAAGCGTAATTCTCATTTTTAGACTATTAGAACTTGTGCTGCAGTCTTAACTCATACTTGCTTGGAAGTAAGTCTAATTGAAATCAACAGGATTTACTTCCAGGTTGCCCTCCAGGATAGGACCCGCAGTCTCTGAAAAGGTAACACAAAATGGTGTTATCTTGTACTTTGGGAATGATGACTTGTTAAATTTCCAAAATTGCCTCATATCAAACTTGAGTATGCCAGGTCATACTGACCGAGATGCATCATTTTCTTATATACTGCAATATGACAACGGGTTTTTTATTCTTTGGCTAAATTCTTTGAGCAAAATCAAATTCACATACATCTTTGATAATTAAGCAAACATTTCATATTATTATACCTAGTTTCCTTTACTAATAAACTATTGACGATTTTTTAAATTTCATACCTCTGCTGAACTCTGAACATCCCATCCCATTCTTTTGGTCCATGACGAGCAGCTGACAAAAGCAAAAATCCATTCCTGTGAATGGTCATGAACTTCTTTATTCTTTCAAATAAAACCTCTCTCTCTGTGAAAAATAAGCCTTGAGCATCGACCAGCAAAAATGCAATTCCTGGGCAAGAATAAATATGATGATCAAGTCAGACTTAACTGCATATAAAAAATAGTCAAATACATATATAGTTGGTATATTTACTATTGAAATAGTGTTTTGTTCATATAAAGCTGTAGTCCTAGGCATATGTATGTGGAAGATAGACTCATTGCTACTCTTTCATCCATTTCCCAGCCTGTTTATTTGGAAGCCCCATACAAACAGATGAAAGGGGGCTAATTGTTTCTACAGTGTCCTGATCCTATCTGCTTAGTTTATTACAGTGATTCTCAAATTAGGATAGGAAGATGAGGAACACATTAAAAAATTATACATGAATTTGCTTGTCTTCCTCTTTCCTCCTCATCCTTTTTCCTTTTGTGTGATGTCTATTTACATTTTAAACCCATGGGTAGGGACTGTCTGTTTTAAACAGAATTTAGTAAATTGTTGGTGATTTATTTAAGTGGACAAAATAATAACAAACAAGTGTTTTTTGTTGAACTGGACTATGAAACCCAACATTCATAGCTTGAAATGGTTTAAAATTATTCTGCCTTATAAGTCTACAGGATCATTTTCTGCTATTCATATCTGGCTACAAGCATTCTAAAATTTCCTTCTGATGCGATTATGTCCAGTTTGAGAGAAGGATAACAGTCATTACAAATTTCTTGGCTTTGGGGGATTTCTAAAGGGTCAGTTATGGAGACTGAGATTATTCCCTCCATAAAATTCACTGGGTGTAAAGCATATTGATACTCTGACCCAAATTATGTTGTAGGGATGCTGCAAGACTACCATGTGTACAACTTGTCACTCTTAATTTCCATATTGAATTCTACAGTTTAAGTAGCCCTGTAAACCGCTTTGAGATTATAAACACACACACAATCAAGTAGCATATATATTTAATGAAATAAATATAAATAGTAAATAAATAAATACATTAAATGAAATATAAATAAATTCATATATATGTGTGTGTGTGTATACATATATATATTAGTGGTCATATTTCCCATAATGTAAGATACTCTACCAGAAAGAGAGAAAATTATTGATCCATTTTCCACTGTATCTGAATATCGAACCCGGTGTTGCTGATTTTGTAGGGACATTGAAATTTCATGACCCTAAATAAGTTATAAAATACAGGATTAAAACATGCTCACCAGTTCTAAATAAAGTTAATTGGGTCACTTCGAGCTCGTATTATAATGACAAAAAAGAGAGACAGAAATATCTACAGTGTTGATCATTTTTTAACCTTTACTCCTCTTCCCACTAAGCTAACATACAGTGGTACCTTGGGTTAAGAACTTAATTCATTCCGGAGGTCCGTTCTTAACCTGAAGCGCCACTTTAGCTAATGGGGCTTCCCGCTGCCACACGATTTCTGTTCTCATCCTGAAGCAAAGTTCTTAACCCAAGGTACTATTTCTGGGTTTGCGGAGTCTGTAACCTGAAGCGTATGTAACCCAAGGTACCACTGTATATTATAAAACATGCATCCTTTTCATTAAAATATTGCTCATTATAACCAAGGTGCTTTTATTGCTGCCAAGGAGTGTGGTGGAGTCTCCTTCTTTGGAGGTCTTTAAGCAGAGGCTTGACAACCATATGTCAGGAGTGCTCTGATGGTGTTTCCTGCTTGGCAGGGGGTTGGACTCGATGGCCCTTGTGGTCTCTTCCAACTCTATGATTCTATGATTCTATGTTTAGCTTGCCATACAACAGAACTTAACAGTTGTCCCAGTTGCAGCCTGGAGAGCCATCCACTAAACTCCCCAATGCAATGAGAAAATGTCTGAGTCTTCTCCTGTCGGTTCCTCCTGCCTCTGTCATCCCATTCCCCTTCTGTTCATTAAAACAGTCGGGAAAGTAAGGTGGACCCAGAAAAAGGATAGGAATGGACAGAAGACGTATTCCAAATGCAGCAGGAGCTTTTAAAGAGGGCCTGTTTTCCATCAGCCCCAGACAGAGATGTTGCAAGCTGTAGACCAGCTGCATCTGGAGGGTCGCAGATTACCCAGGTATCCTATCAATAAGTTTGCATCTTAAGATAAGCTAGCCAAGTTTCTTTCTATTCTATCAATCAAGAACAATGTCAGCTTGTGCAATGACAGTGTACTGCCTCCAAGAACTGTTCGTCGACAAGAAAAGGGAAACTAATAAAAAAAACTGCATTAAAAGAGTAACAAAGATCAACATTATAGATTAATCAATCAAAATGCTTCCTGAAAGCAAGGAGAACCCAGATAAAAACATCTATAGCACTTTCTGCATCGCCTGTTTGTCATTATGACTGTTCATTGCATCCTGTAATTGCTATTAACAAACTAAAGGAAGGCTCCAGAGGGGAAAAGGAGGGAAGGGGAAACACATTGGCGAGCACTGGCTGTACTAACAAAAAGTCAATGCAAAAGCCACTTTGTTTGTTGGGAAGCAGGGATGGCCTCAGGTGGGCAA
Source organism: Podarcis melisellensis (assembly GCF_964234715.1). Taxonomy (NCBI): domain Eukaryota; kingdom Metazoa; phylum Chordata; class Lepidosauria; order Squamata; family Lacertidae; genus Podarcis; species Podarcis melisellensis. The sequence continues at coordinate 72,050,498 of NC_138538.1, read as the reverse complement.
CAATTCTAAATGTCACGGAGGTGCTGCTGCTGCTGCAAGTGTTGGAGGAAGAAAGGGTTTCTTACAACCTGATAGGAAGTGGCACTTAACAGCCATAAGAGAGTGCGTCCCCCACATCATTCCTGATGTAAAAGTCTTCCAAGTGCAAAACACAACACTTATAGAATCCAGCTCACTCACCCTATTTTCTTTCAGTCAGTTTTACAAATTGGGAACATCCCAAGAAGGATGGAAGTTAGCCCCCAACTACCGTATTTTTCGCCCTATAGGACACACTTTTTCCCCTCCAAAAATGAAGGGGAAATGTGTGTGCATCCTGTGGGGCGAATGCAGGCTTTCCCTGAAGCCTGGAGAGCGAGAGGCGTCGGTGCGAACCGACCCCTCTCGCTCTCCAGGCTTCAGGAAGCTATCCGCAAGCCTTGGGAGCCCAGCGGGAACTTGCAAGGCTTGCAAGGCTTGTGGGCAATAGCCTGTTCTGGGGGCTGGGGTCAGGGGAAGCGTGGGCTTCCCCTGACCCCAGCCCCGCAAGCAAGCTCCGGGAGCAAAGGGGAGGTTGCGCAACCTCCCCATCGCTCCCGGACCCATTCTGGGGGCTGGGGTCGGGGGAAGCTGCCTGCCCCCAGCCCCGCAAGCAAGCTCTGGGAGCGATGGCGAGGTTGAGCGCAACCTCGCCTTCGCCCCTGGACCCCCAGCCCCGAGGCTAAAAACGAAGACAGCACAGTGAGCGGGATCCATCCTGCTCGCTGTCATGGCTTCTTTGCTCTTTGGGGCTCGGGGGGGGGGTAATTTTTTCCCTTTATTCCCCCCCCCAAAAAATGAGTGCGCCCTATGGGCCGGTGCGCCCTATAGGGTGAAAAATATGGTATTTATTTATTTACATTTGCTTTTATACACCCAGGAGCTCAGGTAATATACATGGCTCCATGTTATCCTCCAAACCACCCTGTGAGGTAGGTTCTGATGACAGGTAGTGACTGACCCATGGTCACTCAGTGAGCTTGATGACTGAGTGAGGATTTAAACCCCCGTCTCCCGGGTCCTAGTTCGACGCTATTCGTCAGAACGGGTCTTTAAAGGAAAATTAGAGACGTTCAAGGAGGGTAAAGTTTATCAGTGGCTACTAGAGTCAGAATGGTTGTATGCTACTGGGCATGCCTCTGAATACCAAGTTGCTGGGAAATAAAAGTGGAGAGTGTGTTATTGCACTCATGTCCTCTATTGGGCATCCAATAGGCATCTGATTGGCCACTGTGAGAAGAGAATGCTGGATTAGATGGGCCTTTGATCTGATAAAGCAAGGTCTTCTGCTTTGTGCTTTTGTTCTAGCCAGGCCATTAGTGTTTTAGATTTCATTGAAATGGGCATATTAATATGGTCGATGCTCTTTGATCATGGCATTTAACCCCTCTGGAGTGTTTGGGGTGGGGGGAAAGCACAGGAATATAAGAAGTCTACTCTGCTGTAAGCATGCTTTATCAGAAAATCTCACTTCTGAACAGCCACTACACTGATTTAATGGAATTAAAATATTGTTATGCGTTTTGGGGGATTAAACTAAAACACCTCCTGGGGCCTCTTCCAACTCAGTACTGTAATTCTGCAGCTATAAGACAGGTCTGGAGAAGAAGAGGACTGGTAAAATCGTCAAACCAGTTTCTTTCGTTAAGTAAATAGCCCTAGCCAGATCTGTTTAGTATCCCCTTGGTAATGTACGCTAGGGTCAATATGATGCCACAGTAACTAAATAACTGGAGATACTTGTGGAAGGGGAGTGCTAGAACAAAAAAAAGCAAGTGTATTTCTGTGCCTTCCCCTGGCCACTTGGGTTTATTTGACAATAGGAAAGAGCACAATTGATTGGCAATTTTGGGCTCAAACTGAGGTCAGAACTGTGGGATTTCTTGGGCGCTCCGAAGGAGCTGGGTGCCCCCCTGAAACCTAATGGGATAGCAGTGTCAGTTGGACTGGTTTAAACTGAGTACCCTCTGCACTTTTGGAGTTTTCACTGCTTAGAGAATTGTGCTTCCCATCACACTATGCTTCAATGTTGGTCAATTCCTTAATGCAACACAGCTGTTAGTTTTAATTTTAATTTAAAAGGTGGTGGGTCTTAAATCTGTTTGCAGACTACCCTCTCTAATCTGGAGGCCTTAATCCCAGTCATATGAGGACATGGTAGAGCTGTGTTCTGACATTGTTGTTAAGCTTTGATGCCATGGCTCTCTCTTCTATATTAGGTGTTCCTAGAAAGGGTGGAATACACAGCCTCATTTATTTTGTGACCCTTTGCGAGGCTAGAGCAACTTGTACAAACAAATGATAGGATACAGTACCTGAAGAGATGAACTCACAATTACGGTTGCAGTCCACCGTGTCTTTTCTTGCCCACTGCCTTCCGCCATGTTGACACAGTCACCAAAGTTACTGCAGTACCAGACACTTATGGAACACTACAAACTGAGAATGAATAGTGGGACCTTTGTTTGCACCTTATAAATAGCATTAATATAACAGGTCACGTTATACTGAGTTTTGATAATGCTAGAGGAGAAGTAAAGTGCAAAGAGAAGGTGTCATTTACAAAATATAAGAGATGAACTCCACTTTTAGGAATTCTAAGCACACTTAGTTAAGAGTAAGTCCCGTTGATCTCAATGAAGCTTCAGATTAGACATGTATAGCTCTTGACTATTTTTAGCCCTGGGAAACGGTGCACTCATTCTCTTTCAACTGTGCAAAACATTTGTACATGCACCAGAAACAAGCTTCCATTGAATCAAAAAGGCCTTGAAGAGAAAAAGGCACTTTCCCCAAGTGCAGTCCTTGTTCTGGTTATTACTATGAGTCAATCAAGCACTGTTAGTGATACTCTGAGGTGCATTATAACTTCAAGGTGGCTCAGCAATACAGATCCCAACCATCTGAATGCAGAGTTTGCAAACCATCTATGAGCGAGACTGTCATAAACATTTAGGAGACACACAGGCCTAACACATACCCTCCAACATTTCTCCAATGAAAATAGGGACGTCCCATTCCAGAATGATTATTTTACTACTTATACCCCACACATCTTATTGGGTTGCCCCTAGCCACTCTGGGCGGCTTCCAACATATATAATTAAAACATTAAACATTAAAAAAAAACCTTCCCTATACAGGATTGCCTTTAGACGGCTCGGGGGTTGGATAATGCCATACCCTCCAACATTTCTCCAATGAAAATAGGAACATCCTAAGGAAAAGGGGGGTATTCCGGGTTCAAATCAGAAACCAGGATGGCGTCTCTAAATCAGGGACGTCCCTGGAAAATAGGGGCACTTGGAGGATCTGCTAACAGAGCTAATAATTCTGTGGGCATTCAGGTTTTTTCACCTTTTCCCATACTGTAAGCACCTTTTCTGTTACAACATTAGGAAAAGGTTAGGGTACTAAGACACTCCACAGAGAGCAGATCATTATAATTTGTTGCAGTTTACTCATAAAGTCCCCATTTACCACTCTGTGGCCTCACAATAAGGGTACTTTAATACTAGGTTTGCCCCTTTTCTGTTCTACAGAGGCACTGTGTGTTTCAAAGTGTGGCAAAGTGGATATTTTGAATATACTGTGCATACACCAAAGAGACCCCAGCTTCAAGTTCTGATTTGGGGCAAGGAGTGCCAGCTTGAACCTGCAACCCTGGGTCCCCTTGAGGTTTTTTGGAGAACAAACCCAAATTGTCTACTTTTTCTGGGGAAACCTCCCCACCCCAAATAGTGATTTTAAGCTTTTGGAACTGTTTCCGCTACTTTTTTCATTGCGTTACCATACATCCGGGTTTTCACTGACATTTTGCCGATTCGGCAAAATCCCCACACGCCATTTTTACACCTGGAAACATGTCAGGAAAATTCCTGACGCAGGACAAGCCTATGATTCTTATTATGAAAATAAAGACAAAAAAACATTCTGTTGCTGCGCCTGTAACCTCGGTTTAACGTGCCATTTAGCTTTCATATTTCCATTTCTAACGCCGCTTATGAAGTTAGAATTCTAGTCAGCATTATGGCATTGTGAGTCATGCCAGTCAAGAATGGCTTAGTAATTCCTCACAACGTTCAATAAAAAGCGGCATACAAGAGAGAGCTTGGATGTGGCAGTTTTGTCACTAAGGCTTGCTATGGACTGTGTGGGAAGCGAAGGCTTCTAGAGCTTCCTAATCTATTGACACTCATTCCTACTTAGCCCAGTCCCTGCAAAAGCTGAGCTCTGGCCCCTCACAACTTTTCTAAGAGACACCATTATGGAACGCCAGTAATGGAGGCTGGCTTTGAGGCCTAGCTCTTCTGGTATCACAGCCAAGGGAGCCTGGTTAACTTGCCAGTGGCACTTGCAGAATATACCCTACAGGGCTTTTCTTTCCCTCACCCCCACCCCGTTTATTTGTTTTTAAAACAGGCAACTTTCAATTTACAAATTCAAAAAAGCATGCCACTGAGGAAACAGCGTTCTCCTTTTGTATGGGCGCAATGAAATGATGTTTCTGTTTTTAACTCACTCTCAAATTCTGGATTGGGGGGGGGGGCAAGGTATTGGAATAAACAAGGGATCTCCTTCTCTACTCTTCCCCTGTGATATATGGATGAAGGGTGGTATACAAATTTAATAAAAATTAAAAAATAAAAATAAATTAATAAGAACTCAATTGTTCAACTCCGCTCCCGCATTCCATTCCTTCTCCTCCTTACTTTACTTGCACAAGATTCCCCAGTACGTGTCCTTAAATAAAATTAAAAAACCCCCACTCTACACTTACAACTGAATGAATTTGATAAATTATGTAGATGTATCCACCATAACTGACTAAATTAACTTAAGGCAAAAGCAGAATTACTACTAAAATCAAATGCTCAGTTAAATAATACTGGGTTTTTGTTTTTTTAAAAAAGCAGGACAGGGTTAAGGGTTAATGTTACAGAGGATTGTTGTAATAAAACTTTGCGTTACTGCTGGTGATTATGTTCGTGTGGAAGTCTATTCTATCTAAAGCATAAAAAAAAATTCAACAAGGACATTAATAAATTACACAGTATCAGGTTTCCCCATTCAGTACAGAAAGACAAACTATCCAGGGAAAAGACTGAAGGCGCTACGACAAAAGGGTCAAAGCTTTTCTCAATATAGGAATTGTAATTTTAGTTCGCTGATCCAAAAGCCTGCTATTTCAAATATTTTCCTGCAAGGGGTATATTTGGAAAGAAGCCTAGAAATCTCAGAGGAAATTAGTCGTGCTTAATAATACTGGAGTATTACTCGCTTGCTTAGTACTACGTTCGGTGTCTCCTCAGTTCTTGTGCCTTCGCAAGAAAAATGGCGAGGCAAACTCCCTTCTTCACTCGGTAACGGGTCAGCCCAAACATTCAACATAGGCAACCCCTCAGGGAGCAGATGCTGGGGGGGCAACTGTAGCAGCCCCTCCGCTGTTCCACCTTAACCCAGCAAAGATTGCCCCATTGCTGAGGGACCTAAATGTGTAGACCAGGCAGCCTTCTTTCCCCACTCCTTAAACTAGCCAACTTCCCTCAAGTGTGGTGGAAGAGTGTATCCTTTTATGTGGAGATACCAGAGACTGCCCTAAGTACAGTCTGCTTAGGGGTGTTGTGTCGGGGTCAGAAACCGCTAGAAAGAAACTGCTAGAAACTTTGGGTGATTTCTGGGAACGAATGTCTCACCCCATTGAGCTGTGCTCACAGTGTTGCAAGCAGTATGGCAGCCTCTCACACTTTGCTATGAGTTTTGCCTCCTCAAGGAAGAGGTAGAAAACTTATTTTTCAGGATGGGCTTCTAGTACACCAGCTCCCTTTCCATTTTTTAATCTGCTGAAATCATTACCAATGCAATTAACTGAGCACTTCTTCCTATTCTTATTATTTTGCCTGTCCTTAGGCACTACGTCATATATCAAGCGGATAACTTATCGTAGTGTCATGGAATATTCACACACCAACACACAATTATATCCTTTTAAACTGAAATCGTCCAGGACATAAATCTTTGTTTTGTCACATGTACAGGCTGAAGAGCCAACAGGCTACAGCCAGATAATATTATGTGTATCTGCTTAGAAACAAATAGACACTACAGCCAATCCTTCCAATTTACTATAACTGCACCTACCATGATTTTGGATTGTTTTACTTGAGAACAGGGATGGGGACCCTGTGGCCCTCCAGATATTGTTGGACTGTAGCTCCCAGCAGCCATAGCAAACATGACCAATATTTGACAACATCTAGGAGGGCCACAATTCCCCATCTCTGCTTAAGAGGAAGAAGACCTCATGATCAAAACCACACCTAAAACAATATTGTACCTGGCCAACTCAGCACATCAAGCATATCTTTAGAGACACAATCTACACAGAGTTTTTATTCTCCATTTGTGTACATGTGTATACGATGCCACTGAGGGAAGGCATGCGAACCAGCTTCTTACAAGTAGACACTGTCAATCGCAGCAACTCACCTAGGACTAAAGAGCTGGACCACACTAAAAAAATTCCATGCCTCCTGTCGTGTAACTGAATGCAAAGAAAAACAAATGCCACTTGAGTGAATCAGGCCTCAGTGCTTATGAAATTTTCTCACCTTAGAGAGCATTTCAGAAGTGTCACTTTTTAAATGTCGATCTTAGGTCAAATACATGCTTAATTGTATCATGCCAAGCTCAGCACAAGTTTCTTCAATAACTATAACACCCAGCATTTCTAATGCACTTCAAAGTACTTGATGTGCTTCCCACATTATCTCAATAATCTCTCTAAAGTGGGCATAATACTTGGAAAAAGCTTCATATTTACAGTAGAGAGATAACAGTAATAGTCTTCAACCTTTTCAGAGTCGGGATACAACTATAACCCAAACATGCACTTGGGAAGCCTAACCTTTCTCAGATATTTGAATGGGAGTAGCGTTGCTCTTGAGACCCAGTAGCTGGTCTTGAACCACCAAGGGCTAAGAGATGTTGGCTTGCCAGAGACCACCAAGTTCATTGCAGAGAATTTTTGAACTGGTGAATTCTGTTTACAGTTCTGTAGGGATATAAGGAATTATCTATTTGGGTTATCTGTTTCTAATCTTCCCAATGTTCAATTCAATTCTCCACATTTCTGCAATTGCAATTTTTAAAAAAATCCTCCTGAAATTTACCCAGCATCCTAGTGTGAATGTCTATTTCTGCATGCAATTTTGACATTTTTGGAAGCAATGTAATACAGTTTGTATGTTATTTTCACTGCTGTGTTGTTTTTTCTGACCCCCAATGTATGTATTTTTGTAAACAACCTTTGCAAAATTCAGTTAAGTGTGAATTTAAAAGAACGGCTGTGCTTTGATTCTCGTATTGCTTCAGAAAGTGTAGATTTGGTTGATTCACCTTTAAATGCAAACTGAATTGAATTTCTGCCCCATCCCTGCAGCTTGGCCTCTTCGATTGTACTTTAGGGCAGTGGTGGCCAAACTTGGCCCTCCAGCTGTTTTGGGACTACAATTCCCATCATCCCTGACCACTGGTCCTGTTAGCTAAGAATGAGGGGAGTTGTAGTCCCAAAACAGATGGAGGGCCAAGTTTGGCCATCACTGCTCTAGGGACTAGTTTCAGACATTTTCCAGCCTAAGGCAAAGGATAAGACAAGTCTGCTTACCTTAAACAGGCAGCATTGTGGCCTGGCCATAGGCTTTTGTCAGCCTGGGTAGGACTGCTGGCCCAACTATGGGTGGTCCAGTGACAGGCAGGCCTAGGTCCAGGGATTCCCCAGGGGGTGGGCCCAACTGGCCAAGGGTCGTTGCTTGGGTCCACCCCCTGGGGAATAAATTGAGGTTAGCCCAGCACACCTCCACAGCTTATCTGTCAGATATCCTACCCTTCCACCCTTCCATCATATGCTCTTCTTTCATGCTAGACGTTGCTATGGACATTGTCCTGATCCCTTGGCCTACCTGGCGGCAAGGCAGTATTTCAAGTCCCAAGTTCAACATTCGGGAAACACGTTCTAGGGTCAATCCATATGTCCAAAGTCCAACCAGAAGCACCATCCTGTAGTGGACCTGGAGCATCCAAGCCAAGATCCATCAACATGGACAGCTGAGCAGACACAGCCCCTTAGCTCAGCTGCCCTTTGCTGCTTTGCCTGCTGAGTGCAGCACCTGTCCTGAGCCTACTTCAGCTAAGCAATCACTCTCCTCCCAGAGATAGCAAGCCCCACCTGGCCAACTACGGAGCTGGGCTGTACGCTCATCTGCCTCAGCCGCCTAGAGCAGGCATAGGCAAACTCAGCCCTCCAGATGTTTTGGCCCTCCAGTTCATCCCTGACCACTGGTCCTGTTAGCTAGGGAGTTGTAGTCCCAAAACATCTGGAGGACCGAATTTGCCTATGCCTGACCTAGAGCATATCTCCCACTGCTCCCTACGTCTCAGAGCCCACTGTGTTCATGGAGGCAGGGCCCCTTCTGACTCTGGCTCCTTCAGTTCTGGGTCTTCTCACCATCCTGTGTCACCCTGCAAGTACATCACCCCAGCTGGTGTGTCTCAAGCCCGGCTACACCCCTTGCCTGAATCCTCTTCCTCCTCCCCATTGTCACGCCAGATCAAAGGAACTTTTCCACTTGAAAACCAAATAACCAGAGCCCATTTGCCATCTCCCCCCTAGCAAAAGAAATTTAAACAACATTGAAATGTATTATTAACCCACAATCGGCTTTCCTTACTATTTTTGAGGACACCAATAAACAACTTTATAAAAGGTTCGCTGCCTGTTTTCTTGTCGCTGCATGATTGGCACAAACACGGCAAAAGCTACAAGTATAAAAATATATGATGCAAGCAATAGCAGAAAAGGTCACCCATAATATTGTTTCCCATGGAAAACAAAAACCAGAGACATTTCTCACAATATGGTGGTCCTTTATTTTCTACACCAAAGATCACAGACAGGCAGATAATCTTCCTCAAACTACATTGGACATTTAGACATAGGAATAGACTATTAAAACATGTAAGTTATTATCAGATATGACTCTCTTTGATGGACGTTTGGAGCACTGAATGTGTGAATGTGACTTTGGAAGCTGATTGAAGATTGTAAAGACATTTATTGCAAATTCATCACGCTGTAGAAAAAGGAGGATGCGGCGGGGGGGGGTGTCACAATTTTTACTGGGGAATTTTATGATATTATACTCATTATATTTATCTTTAATAAAATCTTTTTAAAATAAGGGTAAGTGAACTAGGAAGAGCTGACACAGCATAAGCTATATTCTTTTCCTGCCACATTTATTCAACTTTCTTTCCCCATTACATACACCAAATGTTTGCTACAAAACGAATCCCAACGTTTGTCAGAAATAAAAATCTAACTATTGAAGTACACAGAAAGCCGTTATGCATTGCCAAGACCTGCAATGGTTTTCACAATGCCATTGAAGACTTACTGCAAACCGCTAGTACAAAATGGTCATTGGGCTACTAACAGAGACCAGCCAAATGGATTACATGTTGCCAGTCTTTGAAAAACTGCACTGGATGTTGGTCTGTTTCAAAGTTCAACTTGCTAGTGCTTACCTTTGAACCCTTGAATGGCTCTTGGAGTCAAAGATCAGGAGGTCCACCTATGCCCACAGGAATCTGAACCGCACCTTTGGAATGACCTTTCCACAAAAGCCCATGTTAATCTCTATGCTGCTTTTCTATCTTCGCTTTACAGTTTCTACCATTTTTAATTTCTGACACGTGTGTGTGTGAAAGAGAGATATTTAGGTGTTTTACTTTAATGTTTTCATGTATTTCCATTGAAAGCTGGGAATTTTTCTTAGTGGAACAGCACTATACAAGTATATCAATTACTTTTTAAATTTATTAAGTATAGGCAGGGGGACGCGGGTGGCGCTTTGGGTTAAACCACAGAGCCTAGGACTTGCCGATCAGATGGTCGGCGGTTCGAATCCCTGCGACAGGGTGAGCTCCCATTGCTCTGTCCCTGCTGCTGCCAACCTAGCAGTTCGAAAGCACGTCAAAGTGCAAGTAAATAGGTACCGCTCCAGCGGGAAGTTAAACGGTGTTTCCGTGCGCTGCTCTGGTTCACCAGAAGCGGCTTAGTCACGCTGGCCACGTGACCCGGAAACTGTACGCCGGCTCCCTCGGCAAGTAAAGCGAGATGAGCACCGCAACCCCAGAATTGGCCACGACTGGACCTAATGGTCAGGGGTCCCTTTATCTTTAAGTATAGACAGAGAGGGAAGAATGAAATCATGAATCCTTCAAAAGCTGCATTTCCACATGCGTTACTAAAATAAAATGGGTGGAACTCAACTTTGAGTTGGGCCTCGGTCCAGTATACCTGAAGGAGCGTCTCCACCCCCATCGTTCTGCCCGGACACTGAGGTCCAGCTCCGAGGGCCTCATGGCAGTTCCCTCATTGCGAGAAGCAAAGCTACAGGGAACCAGGCAGAGTGCCTTCTCGGTAGTGGCGCCCGCCCTGTGGAACGCCCTCCCATCAGATGTCAAAGAGATAAACAACTACCTGACATTCAGAAGAAATCTGAAGGCAGCCCTGTTCAGGGAAGTTTTTAATGTATGACATATTAGTGTATTTTTGGTCTTTGTGGAAGCTGCCCAGAGTGGCTGGGGAAACCCAGCCAGATGGGCGGGGTACAAATAATAAAATTTATTATTAAATAAATAATAATAATAATAATAATAATAATAATAATAATAATAATAATTTGCGCTATGACAAATGCTCCAACTGCACAAGCACTATAACCTGACAGATCTCCCCTCTCCTTCCCTCATGTGCTGTACTAAGGGTTCTCCATCCCACCAGAGCAAAGGTCAGGAGAGCATGCGGGGCAGGGCAAACAGAAGTCTTTGTGCAGGGCTTCCGCTGACAGGTAAATCTCGCCCAATTACTTCACAGCAAAAAGGTCCATCCATCTTAAGTTTATTTAAGTGAGCATCATAGAACACAAAAATCAGTATCTGAGTGTTCCATCCAAGTGGAACTTGGATGGAAAGAACTCCCTATGAAGTGGATTCCAATTTTCTCGTCACAGAGTAAATACGATGCATATTGAAAAGGAAATTAAAAAAACACATATAGATGATATTGTGTTTCACTGTTCCTGCACTATTAGCCAGACCCACCCCCACCCCCGAGATGATAAGCTGTAACTGGGAAAAAGGCTCGGGATCAAAAAATATGAATACCACTCCTTTAAAAGTGTCCTTTGATAAGGGAAGTGTGCTACTCTAAGGAATCCAAATATAGATCTATATGGCACACAAAAGACAGAAATTTGAAATGAGCAGACTACTTCATTATATTTCACCTGTCTCATGCTATTAAATACCATCTTAAAAGGAAAAAAAACTGTTAACTGTATTAGATTTTGTATAAATAATTCTTGAGGTTTCCCCCCCTTCAATTTAACAACACTGTAAACATATATTTCTTCCTAGAAAAAGAACACTACGTATCCCTTCCAGTAACTCCTGTGCAATCTTAGATTTAAACAATTTAGAAATTTATTGAATTTTCAAAAACAAAAAAGGTACAAAAAATCAACCTGGAGAAAACAACCCAAACATGCTGCTGTTTATAAATAAATTCAGAAACAGTTGCATTATTATTATTATTTCCTGCAAATCCAAACACACATTTCTAGAATTGAAAGTACTGTTGGCACACATCTTTTGACGTAATCACTGTGAATCGCTTATCTTTGAAGAAGTCACCAAGTCACTATGTATGGAGAGCAATGGAAGAAAGAAGGATAGCAATACTTATTCTGCATTCATATTTTAATTCATTGAGCATTTAGGAAATGTATGAGTAAGTGATGAATGAAAAAAGGAGAGAGTAAGTCAAAGCTTTTTCTTACAGGGCATCTAATTTCCTAAGTCTAGGAAGAGAAAGAAAAGAAGACATGCTTGAAAATAGTTTTTAGAAAAACATCCACCTTAAATCTCAAAAGTTTATTTTACCTGTGTTTAAATCTTAAATTAGAAACGGACCACTTAAAGAAAGGATCATTTCAATATCAAGGACTGACTCTTCTTGACAGATGCAGTATTTATTATTGTATAGAAATATTGCATCACCTATTCACTTGCAGAGGTACAGGGAAAAGAAGAGGGGAGGAGTCCTGTCTCAAAACACTTGATCACTTCAATGATGGGTTTCTAGTTCAAGAATTGTCCATTCCCCTTGAGGGGAAGAACAATCTTCAGAGGAAAAACTTGCCACTGTGATGCTTGCTGAAGAATCATCCAGTGGAGATATCAGTTCAGTCCACCTACTGAAAGTGTCAATCTGTGCTTTACCCTGAGGTTGTGAACTGTCTCGTGCCAGAAAAAGTGTCTGGTTGATGAGATATTGTGCTAAGTTAAGGTCTTCAGGAACAGAGTTTTTGATGTCTAAGTTTGACTCCTGGTCAGATAACAGTTGCCTGAGAAGAGTCCAGTCCTGTTCTGCAAACGGCTGATCTTCAAAATCCACATCTAGAATGTTCAGTTCCGACTCCATCCTCTGCTCAAAAGCTTCTCCAACATCCATCTCGTAAATTGGAGAAAGGGTTTTTGGAGGCCGATGCTCATACATGCAGGTTTGTGTCAATCTGTCACAATCATCTATGTCTCCTGAAATAATTCACAATACTACACATTGTAAAAATTGCACAGGCTTTCCCCTTTTGCAGGGCTTTTGTACAGCATACTTCACTCAATGCAGCAGGACCAATCCAACCAGATTAAAGAGGTAAGGAAAAATGTAACTTGTATACAAAGTCCACAAATATTTGAGCCATTTTTAAAAATGCATTTAAAAAAGTAAATGAAACGAAGTATACGGCTTATAAATAAAGCAGCAATCACCACTGGCAATTGACAATAAACCTCCATAATTGGAAAAAATTTCTGATACAGAAAATGACAAGTCATGTAAACCAACATTTAATGCACATGGATTTCTAAAACCACTAAAATAATAACTAAAAATAGGAAGGAGCAGAGCGAGGGAGGGGAAAACGAAAGGGAGGACATGATCACCAAACAGTGACTTAAGCCAAGTCAACCTCAAAGGGGCAAAAACAAATGGTTTATTCACAGGCTTAATATTTAAGTATTGCACATGCAAAGGGCAGCTGCAAGCAAGGACAAGCAAACAAAAAGAAGTACAGCTTGATAAGTCATCCATTCGTATGGTTCTTCAGAACACAAATCATCAGTTTATAACTCTTAAATACACAGAAGTTTGAAAGATTCAGGTTCTCTGTGTTGTACTTTGGGGGTACCAAGTTGAATCCCTGTTTTAAGGAAGACACAAAACTAGACAAGAAGTTACCTAACCGTGTGAAGCAAGCATAAGTTTAAATGTATTAACTGTTTGTTTGTTTTAAAGCTGACCCTTCTCTTTTTAAAAAGCAATTATTTTTCAACTGGCAAAACTTAGAACTACAATAATTCTGAAAAAGTATCTTAAGAGTCGAGGCCAGCTTCTGCTGAGGCCAATGGCAAGGGCCCCACTGAATCCAACAGCAGCTTAAGAGGAGACCCTAGCTCTGTGCAAAACAGAAACAATAATGAATATAGCTCTTAAAAGGCAAATACGCAGAGCACTTTTAATTGAGAAGATTAATGCACTTATTGCACATCCCACTTTGATATAGATATATATAGATATAGATATATATTTAAGTGAATCATATAGGCTGCTGAACCAATGGATAGCCAGGTTTCCATTAAAAGATGATATTGCCTATGTTCTGTTGGGTCAAAAATGAACTCAAGAGCAGGGAACAGCATCCCACTCTCTGCTTTGCTCATGATAAATATTCCCAGCTGCCCACTGGACAGCGTCATACATATTCTATTATGGTCGAGAATATGGTATGCAACTTAAGATTTTGTTTGAAACATAAGCATTTAATTCTATAACAGTTTGGATAAAATTTCTAAAGGTATTTGCTAGAGTTAGTGTCTCAAACCCAACTATAAATCTAATATTCCACTAATACGTAATATCTTGAGGAACTTAATGCTTTTATTTCTGTACGTTACCTGCGGATAAAGCAGAGTTAGCGTATTCAGTAGATGCTGAATCAATCTCTTTCACGTGGCCTTCCTGAATCAGTATATGACTCCTACTTGGGTCTACAGGTTTTGCAGAATTGTTCTTTTGTAACTCAGTATTATCTCTTTGATGAAGATCCAGGTGACATGGTCTTCCTTGAGATTTTGTGTCATTGTCTGAGACTTTATTACATTGAAATTCATGGTTCTCTTCACTCTTGGCGTTTTCCTTAACTTCTGCAGGAGACGGACTATGTCTCACAATCAGATCTTTCTCGGCAGGCTTCTGTTCCATAACTGGAGTACTCTTGTCCTTGGGTTTTTGCTCATTGCCACAAGGGTCTACAGAAGCATTCTCACTTTTCTCTAACCTTTCCTTATCATTCTCCTTACACTCCAGGAATCCGTCTTCAATCTCCAAGGAGTATCTTGAATAAAATGTCTTGCCATGATCCTCATGGGAAGTGCCATCAAACACATCAGAAGGCGTTGCAGCTTCCAGAGAACGCTGGAGGGAGGTGTGGACCTCTCCACCATCGTCAGATCCCAATTCTTCACATTCATCCACTGAAAGCAATACTGAACGCTTAAAGTTTTTGGTGGCAGGGAATTCTTGACTTTCAGTATCATTTTCTGCTGCATCTTCAAAAGCGAGATTCACAATTCCATGGAACTGCTGAACAGGGATTTCTGGTGGAGGCAGGTTTTCTACGACATTTTCAGTTTCAGACTTTTCATCCTCCGTTTCATCAGCCGAAGAGGAGACCTGATCAGCTTCTTGAGGAAACTGTGCAGCGGCAAAATTAGCATTATTCCCCCTGGAACCGCCCCTTTTCTCATCACCTTGGTGCAGCCACATTTCAGGCCTTTTTCTAGGGATCTCATCATCACTTGTTGAAATAACACGGAAGAGATCAGAGTTTTCCTTTTTCATTTTCACTTCTATCCTCAGACTTGTGTCATAGATTTTGAGCTCTTCGGGTGTACTTGTATCACTGCTGCTTCTGCCAAGGAAATCATGGCATATCATAGTGCTGCACTTTGAAATCCCTCTTTCATTCGACCCCTCGTCATCCTGAGATCCTCCTGCATCATAGTCTTCCGATCTTGGCTTTATATCGTCAGATGATGTCGTTGCACTGCCAGTGTCCGATTCAGGGCTTTCTTTTGGATCAAGTGCACTGGAACTCAGATTCCAATGATCTGCAAAGGGGGCCTCTGAGTTCTCATAGCTCTCTGGGGTCTCTGTGGTATCGGTGTCTTTAGATGAGCATTTTTCTGCAACATGCTCTACAAAAGATTTTGAAGCAGCATCTGATTCCACCGTAGCCGATTGGGATTCAGTCAAGGCAGATTTATCAGAGAATTCATCAGCGCTTTCAGAGCCCACTATACAGACCTTAGAAGATTTCCTCCCCTCATGTTCAGAGTTAGAGCTGTCATTGGCCGTTTCAGACAAGCTGTGCAATGGATCTTCAAGATAGTTAACATCCTTTGAGGTATCATTAGATTTGCAGCCGGCCGATGTTACTTGTGTTAAAAGGTTCTCTCCTGTCTGCTCCAAGAGATTCCGGTAGGCAACAGAATCAGGGAGTATTTTGCACTTCAATTCTTTAGAAGCTAAAATTGCAGGATTCTGGCTAACATTTGCACAAGTCACACCCTTCTCTTCTCGGACATGCTGCAATTCTTGTACAGTTGTTTTGTTTACAAGTGATTTATCATCTTCATTCTTATGAACCTGTTTTGCTATCTTTTCAGTTTTCAGCTCTGCAACACAATGATGTTCCAAATTTCCTTTCATGTCTCTCTCTTCAAGAGGGGTCACTTTTTCTGAATCAGGTATGTGCCTCTTATCTATCTCAAGCAAAGATGTTCTGCTGTTGTTCTTCTTCCCTGGGCTAGATTTGTTACTGCTATGTAACTGAGTTCCCAACGAAGTTGAATTTTTTTGCCCTTCTGCATGTAAATTCTTCTGAACTGGTGATTCACTTCTGGAATGCTTCTGGCTTGAAGAAGGAAGCTTTGGAGCAGGTTGCCCTGTAACTGTTTTCTGTTTTTGGTCTTTATTGTTCACCATTTCACTCTTCTTTGAATGGTTTTGGGTTTTGGATGTTATTATTATTTTTGCTGTGGCTTTAACGGAAGCTGTCTGTGGAGATTTAGACTTTTTCTTTGATGAAGGTTGCTTCTCTGATTGAGTTAGATATTGGGTCATGTTTTTTTCTTCATTTTGCTTAGGAGAAAGTCCAGGCTTCAGTAGATTTGGGATCTCTCCTGGTGGACCTACCGAAACAAAAATCTAAAGGTTATGCTACATTCCAATTTGCAGAGTGTATTATATGAAGGAGCAGTGAATGTCAGCTGTGTCAGGACTTTCCATACGAAAAGAACTTCAAAAGGACACTCAAACACAAATAGTCCAAAAATGAACAGAAGATTAAAGTTGTCCTTTGTGGAAGCATCATCACTACTAACCAGAACCACACTGTGGAACAGGCAAGAGCTAGCAATCACTAGGCTAAAACTTAGAACACTGCCATCATTAATTACGTTAAAAGGGGAAAAAGTCTTTGCAGTATTATGACTGCATTTATTACACTATATTTGAGATCTGTAATTACACTAGCCACATGGTTAGTTTTGAAAACTATAAATTGATTTCTCACATACCACTAAAAGAAGGTATGGCATTGTAACCTAATTAGATGGCCCCTGCAAATTAGTGATGAGCAGCACTCCTATGAATGCCCCCAAATGGATCTGAGTTTTACTTACACTTCAATACAATGCATGGTTCCTTGAAAGTTACACCTGTATAATTCAATGGCGCTTACTCCAAGAAAGGGTGCCTAGCTTTGCAGTTTAGTCATCTAACCACATGCATCTCTGACAAAGATTCCCAGTTTGGAAATGGTTTATACAAAGTCAGCATTACACGTACAGGACAAATCTTTACCTTGATTTTTCACAGTGTTAGCTACGTTTTTTGTCTTCTGTTGCATGGTAGAGTTGCCAGATTCATTTCCCCTTTTCTTCAAAACTGCCTGCGGTAGGGGTTCGTTGTTGCCCTTTCCAGTGCATTTCTTTACACTGAAAACAGAAACACGCTGCTTGAATTATTTGTAAGATTAAAGATCTAGAAGGCTAACATGATACTGAAGCATCTGCATGCCCTACACGTGTTTCTAGGTGAAAAAGCACAAAATGCCTCTAAGAAAAAAAAGTCATACCAGATTAAAAAGGGAGAAAATAGGATGTTAACAAGCAACAACATCTCTTGTTGACTATATAGCTTGTCTCTCCATTACTGAGAGAGCTCAGAATCCTGTTATTATTTTACACTTGCAAAATGGAGAGTCTCAAATGATCTTTAGGGAGGGTTGAGGTATAAAGCAGCAATGAAACAAAACTCTATAGAATTCTGGGGTTCACAAATTCTGGCTGTTGCCCCCAATCCCACTCCTCTGGCACATGTTGAGGACTCATAGGAGAGGGTGAGAGCTTATCAGTGCTAGGGTAGGGAGAGTGTCACAAGCAATAAGAAAAACACATTTTTTTAAAGAAAAAAACCTTCCCCAAATGTGAGAGCACTCTCTCCCCATAGTCTTCTTGAATTCTCTAAGGAATCTGGGAAGCAGAATTTTGTGGCAAGCATGGGAATGGTGCCAGAATGAAATGGTTGGATGATGCGAAGTCCTGAGAATATAACAAAAATAATTATAATTTCTTGCTCCATCCAAATATAAACCAGAATACAGAACCTGGAACAAACACACAAGTTTTAGAATGTTTTGACTTGATGAACCTCATTTTCAACAGGGAAATAAAATCCTATTAATATGGAAAAACTAGTAGCCCAACTTCCAACAGACCTGTTCATGGAATCATTAGCCTCAAGATCATTAACATGTTTTTTAGCAGGAGCGCCATTAGACATCTTCGAAGCAGGCTTTGTTTTCAAAGCTGTATGATAAAATAAAAACAGAATTAGACAGTAAAGAGACCCATGTAATGAGCATCTGCTGGAAAGTTCAAATCTCACGGTTTAAATACAGTCTTTTAGCTTCATCCACTTCCTCCCCCAAAAGATGAACCTTGATTATCCACAGTTGCTCCAAATGCTTCCTATTCAAATAACCTAAGCTTATGATTGCAAATTTAGCTGACATCCCCAGGTAATGGCAGCTAAATGAAATGTATTAGATGTAAAGTGAAAAAATACTCAAAGGAATAAATATATTTTACCCCCATCTTCAAACAGCTGTTCAAAATTCTGTGAAGATTTTTCAAAGGATTAGCTATGTATCTGTCCATATTTTACCAATCTAAATTTCCTTTCTACAATCAAAACATTAAATTACAAAAATCAAATAAAAAAAAATCACAACTCACTTAGAAGTGATTTTTTAACAGTTTCGCCCCCCTGTTTTGCAGTGAACGATCTGTGAGGCAGGTCCAAAGGGAATCTCTATTACCTGAGTGCTTTTTGCCTTCATCTGTTAATTTTTCCTCTTTCAGTTCATCGAGCTGTTCAATGGACATCCGTAGATCTGTGCTGGAGTTAGTGGACTTGCTTAGAGTTTCTGTGCCCATAAGAGAGGGAGATTCCTTTCCACTGGTCTTCTTCAAAGGTTTTGCTTTAATCTGTACACTTGAGCTTCCAGGGAGTACTTTGGGTCTAGCACCTGCAGTTTTACCTTCTTGATTTTTTGAGGCTTTGCCACTTCCCACATTTTTGTGTCCGCTAGCGGATAAAGACCGTTCGGAATCCTGTTTGGTAAGCAAGCTTTCGGCCTTAGCATTTCCATTATTTTCAGTTTTGGGCTTTATAACAGCTCTAGCCTTGGGCGAAGGCGTTTTCTCCCCCATTTTGGACTCTTTCATCATCTTGCAAACAGCTTTTTTGTTGTCTTTCCCCTTTAAATCGTCATGTTTCAAAGCCTTATTAGTGCCGTTCCTGTTGGTAGCCGATGTGTGCCCAGATGCTCCTAATCCATCAGATTTCATTTTATCCTGATTAGTGCAGGAACCACCCCAACTGTTTTGCTTTCTGTATGCTTTCAAAGCAGGATGCTTTAGACCAGAATTGTCAGTAGTGCATCTGTTTAACTGAGAGGAGAAAAATATGATAATTCAGAAAAGAAAGGAAAACAGTAGGAGAGTCACAGTTACTTACTCTGAAAACTTAGCTATTTAGTTCAGCATGAGTCTTAACTACCACACTTGAAGAAAATGTTCTTATCTCCATTTTTGAGGTTTGGAAACAACAGCTAGTTTAAACATCTAAGGTTGCTTAATTTTCAAGGAGGGAGCTGGCGTCCCTCAAAATTCCAGTGGCTGCACACAACACGCTCACCTTAATCACACAACTTGTGCGGCACACCACACGGCATGCCTGTAACATATCAACACATTGCACGATGTCACATGGCATGCTGACGTCCCTGCGCCGGCCCCCTCAATTGCAGGGGCAAGCTGGCGTGCTTGCTTCCTAAGGAGAAAGCTCCAGCGGATATGGTGGGACGGACTTCTAAGATATGCATAAAATCGTGCCGTCATTTATATAAAATCACTTCTCAGCATTTGGGCCAGAGGTGAACATATTTGAACAGGCTTCATTCTCAATGGATTGGGTCACCAGGGACTAGAAAGCACTTCACATCATAATTCTTCTGGAGCATACAGTTTATCTTTTGCTTTTCCATATATAAAAATAACTGGATACATCCTTCAGGCAAGCAAAAGTAAAACTCTAGGAACACCATTGAAGACTAAAATAAATCTTCCCCTGAGGACGCTGGAAGGCCTGATGTTCCATGTACAGAACAGAGATGCAATACATCTTCAAAGAGTTCTTGAAATGGAAGTCCATCCTTCCCCCACTCCTGGTACGGGCATTTTTCTAGGATTCTAGTTTTGCAGATTATAAATGTACCTGTAAATGAAGTCCAGTACTTCCGAAACGTTCATAAACCAAGGCGTGGCTTCCAATTGGCTGCAGGAAAATCCTGCAGCCAATCGGAAGCCGCAGAAGCCTCACTGGACATTCAACTTCCGAGGCAAAGTTCGCAAACGAGAACACTTACTTCCGGGTTTGCGACGTTCGAGTTCCAAGTTGTTCATGAACTAAGCTGTTCAAAAACCAAGGTACGACTGTATGCATCACCACCCCCTTATTTAGGGTTGGATTCGCTCACAAAAATCTCCCCAAATATGGAGGTCCACTGGGTATTTATTTGATGGGATGAATAAACTGAATAGCTCCATTCACTAGGTAGGACACTTTTTGTGTTGCAACCTGGGGAAAATATGCTTTTATTTTTTAAAAAGCATTTCAGAGATGCATACAAGGAGAAATAGAATGCAAACTGCTTCTTTTGGGGTTGAGAGTATTGACTATTCCTAAACCAACCTCTTCCTTCAATGGGAAAGTTCACGTACCCTGCCCTCTCCCCACCCAAAGAAACAAAAAATATAGGGTCAAGATGATCATAGGTGTATATTAGCTCAGTCAAAATTACAAGGAAATGAAGTTGGCTAACACACTACTAGCTTGTGGTATTTTTTGTTGTAGTTTTACCTGAGAACTAGTGAATACGGGCTTTTTGGTAGGTCTTCTATCATCGCCTTTATCAAAAGCAGCTGTATAAGAAAAGAATATCTTTCTTTAGAAAGAAATACTGGAGAAAAGGAATGAAGCTTCAGGGAAAATAACCTTTATGTAAAACAGGACAGCATTTGAGAAGAGAGTCACATTTTAGACCACAAGTAATTAAGAAATGATAGCAGTTTTTGACCTGAAGTGCAGAATGAAGGAAAACAGGCAGGTTCTAGAAAGGATCCCTTAAATTGTATATCTGTTCCATTTTTGAAAAGAAGGAAGTCACAAATTATTCTGACGAACGAGTTGGTTTACTTGCAGCTATAGGCAACTTTATTGTAGGCCATGACACTCCTTTAACACACAAGTGCCTTCTTGTTATCTCACATCTGTAGTTTTGGTCAATTACTGTGAATCTGTATTTCCTCTGTAAGCAAAGCTATGTTTTGGTTATTCCGAGGTGATCACACAAGCCTCTTTGGCCTGGCGACACAGCTCGCCATATATGAAGTTTCCAAATAGAGCATGCTTCGCTGAAGCTCCCAGATGTGAGATTTCTGCAGTGCTTACGTAACCTACACTAGACAGATGCAAACATGAGAGGAAGTGCACTTGGTTCAGAATAGCCTTTGCCAGGGAGCAATATTTATGTGCCTGGATTCTGTAAAGCATTTCACTCTATCCACTCTAAAAATGACTGCACTAGATATATATTATTGCTTTCATAAAATATGCAAGTAAGAGTAAATTTTACCCCCCCAAAAAACACCCTTGTTCATTTAGTTCCTCGGTGAACCTCTGTTCTGGAAGGAAAGCCATGAGGCTGAAAATGGCATCATGAGGTTTATTTTTAGGGATGCCTCTATCTCATATATGTGTGTGTGTGTGTGTGTGTGTGTGTGTGTTCACACATATCGTAACACATCAGTACAAATACGAGTTGTTCCATTGGGAACCCATAAACTGAAGAGCTTATCTCTATTTTTTAGCCTATTATTACTGCCATTAAAAACACAAAACAAAACCCTGCAGTCTTCTGAAATCCCTAAATGAAATTATATGCTTCTCTGAAAGTTCATGTGAACATTCCAATAGCTGCCAAAGGAAAACATGTCCAGTTTCTGCTTATACAAATACATACAATTGCAAATAATGACATATTTCTGTTTTTTGATATTATAATTAAAATGCAAGGATGAATGCTGCAGATTATTTGCAAGCACAAAACCACGTTAGGGGTTGAAGGCACAACACTAACTTCGCAAACACAGGGTTGGTTACGGTCTCACATCTATAGAACCTAGTACTTTTACACTATAAAGCACTGTTTAGAATGATAGAGTCTGACTCTCCAAAACCAATTCTATTCCCAACATGACTTTGAGCCACTGATAATCAGGAAACGAAGGGGGTGGGGGTGGGGAGCTGAAGTTACAGCCTTTAAATAACACCCCACAATCTAGCTTATCCAGATTGTTCTTAATACAAGCAAGGAGGTACTGTTGTTTTTCTAGCATTCGTTTATTGCTACCCAACTGCTTTGCAGAATGCTGCAATCCTGAATATGTAGCTTGCTTTCCTGATTAAAGAAACTACATGACCACAGCACAAATACAGAAGCATTGCCCTGAAGCCATTTTCAGGTACCTCATCTGCAAGATTTTGTTCCATACATTTGAAAACAAAGGGGAGGCAAAGGAGCCACAGCAAGACTCCTTTTGTTTAAAGGCTCAAATTCTGCTGCTTACATTTCAGCGGCTGCTATGAAGCTTCCGTAGAGATTCTTCTGCAGCAACAACAGCACCATATAGATTGTAAGGGTGACAGTAACCGGGATCTGTTATTAGGCAAAATTAAAGCTTTCCATGGTATGGAATGCAAAGTAAAACCCTCCATCTGCTACATGTACTAAACCAGCCATCAGCTTGGTATAGAATTCTTTCTACCATGCCCACGTGCTTAAAATAAATCCCATCTTTCAATATTCTAAGTACAAACAAAAGACAGCCTACCTATTTATTTGATTCCACATATCTGCAGTTCCATGCATCTGCAGTAATAACACGCAAGCAGCGTCATTCACAATAGGGACATACAATCACTTGGCTTCCATGCTTGAAGCTGGCAGAGCAGGATATTAGCAGCGTTTTTGTTAAATTATTATGTACTATTTGAGAGCAGAAGGCTCATCAACATATTCTCCCAGCTATCATTAATTGCCAGCTCCTCTCATTTCTTTAATAAGGGCACAGCTGTTACGCAACGTGCTAAGCTCTCGACAGCTCGCCTACCTGCTTGTATGTTCTGTTGATCGTCTGCCTTCAGCAGCTTCCAGCTCTGTGTGTGACGAACAGCATAAAACGACTGAACCAGGAAGATCCACAGCTTATCACGCAGAGCCTGGATCCTGCACGTAAACCCCTGCGTTCCAAGTAAGAAAATCAGCAGCTGGAAAGAGCCACATTGTCATAGCAACCAGTCATTATTCCTTTGCAGAATCTACTTACTCTTTAAGCAAGATCAATGATGTCATCACTTAGATTTTATGATTGCCGAAGAGATGCATACGCGGTTTTGCAAAGGCCAATTGTCCTGCACCATAATTCTGCACAGCTTGAAACCAAGCCACTCCCACAAAAGCTGTAGCTCATTAAAAAATATAGCCCCCTCCCTTTTTTCTTTTTCTTTTTTTTTTAACCACAAATGAATCCCTTCATAGCTTTTTTACTCTCGGCTATGTCACTACAAGGTCAAATCCTCTGGGGGCCAATAATGCATCTGATTAAATTTTCATCACCCTTGCTGAGTAAGTCAACAATAGACGAGGATTGCAATCATACAGAATAATCTATGTGGTTTCTGTTTACAAGAGCTCATCATGTCAGATTTTAAACCCTGGCAGCTCAACGGGCAACATCCAGGACATTGCTAAAATTCATTTTTAGAATTACAACTGTGTTTTACACAAAAACACGGTAGTCTCATCAAATACTTGTAAAATCTTTAAAATATATATATTCCAAAGAAATATATGAATAACCTTTGCCTTCACTAGCATAATATAGTCTCTTTAAATGTCCAATGCATTCATCCAGTCCTAAGCATACAGAGGACTGGTTTCCATATCCCACCAAGCCACACCTTGTTTTTAGTTCTATTATTTAATTTATTAAATTTGCCAGTTGCTTTATCTTGTCCAGGACAACCAGAAGCTACTTGCAAGCAACCACACAGACAGACAGACAATCCCAGCTCCACATAGATACATTAAAACTAAGAGGAAAAAATACATTAAAAACACCCTGCCCACATCTAAAAAGCCACAGATAGTTAAAAGACCAAAGGCCTGGTTATAGAGGGATGTTTTTGCCTGGCGCCTAAAGATATGATGACGATGTGAGGCAAACCTCAGTGGGGAGAGCAGCCAACAAACTGAGGGAGCCACTGCAGAGAAGGCCCGTTCTTGTGTTGCCACTCTCCGGACCTCATGTGAAGGAGGCACACAAAGAAGGACCTCCTATGACGATTGCAGGGTCCAGTTTAGATCGTATTGGGAGAAGCAGTTTACCATGAGCACACAGGCTCCTGGAGAAAAGCTTGCATTTGCTTTACTCCTCATTAGGATTTTTTTGCTACTGCAAAGACAAGGTTTGGTTTAGTGTATTGTCTGAACCTGGACTTGTGGTTAAAACTCTCCCCAAACTGACAGAGGTTTTTTGTGGTTAGGTCTGGAGAGAGCTTAACCACAAATTCAAGCTTGGACAGCACACTAAGCCAATGGCAGCAAATGTGACTGGGGAGGAGCAAAGAAACTGCTTGCTCTTCTCTGGGAGCCCACAGATTCATGCTAAGTCAAGGTTTGTGTGAACCAGTGACAAATAAATTAATAACCAAGTAACTGGATACTTTATTTTCTGTTGCTGATCCCCGTAGGCTCTCAGGGATAAGGAACATATTTTAATAAAAGGAAGCTACTTCCTGCCAAGTCAAGTCAATTGTCTTTCTAAATGGCTACTTTCAATTTGGCCTGGCTGGAAGTTTCAAGTCCAGCTCTCTAGTATCTTACATAGATATTTTCCCCAGCCCTGTTCAAGTGGAGATCGCTCAACAAAAAAATGTTAAACTCTGAACCCTGAGCTGAACAGGCACCAAACCTAAGGGATGATTTGCTTGCAACCAATATATTTGTAGTGCTAAACATTAAAATGTGAGGGGATATAAAGTTTAAGTCAGTGGTTCTCAACCTGTGGGTCCCCAGATGTTGTTGGACTACAACTCCCATCATCCCTGAGCTCTGGCCTTTCTAGCTAGGGGTGATGGGAGTTGTAGTTCAACAACATCTGGGGACCCAAATGTTAAGAAAGGCTGGTTTAAGTGAACATGCACTGATGTACCCCAGGATCAGTAAGGCATAAGCAATTCTGAATTTTGGGATTTTCCAAGCTTCTACGAGTCATTCATTTTCCTGAAAACAAGGGGGAAAGAAACTATACTAATCCATTTGCCAAGGAACACAACATGAAGTAAGCTTAAGGGTGCTACTCAAGCAGCTACTGTACATATCTCTTCAAGAGAAATGCTAAAGAGTGATTCCCCACCCCAACGTAAGAGTGATACTTCAGACTCCAAGTTGGAAAACAACCCCAAACCAAACCCACCACCACCACGAGACCTCATGTTCTTAATTTGGGTATTATGATAACTTAATTGTCCATTCAAATTACACAGCTGCTTGCTCCAACTCAAAGACATGGGCTGTGATTCAGAAAGATACACAGAATGTCCCACATGTATACGTGAACTTTTCAGGTTCCCCTGCCTCCAAATATCTAATACAACCACTCATGTTTCTCTAAATAAAAGAGGAAGCCTATATTAAAAGTTAAGGAACCCCCGAAACAGCGTTTGAGCAAACTGGCAGCTACAGAGGTGGAAAGCACCAACCCCTTCTGTACCTGCTGCCTCATAATGCAGCACATTTTTCACTGCAGCACCTCTGAATGAACTAGACCCATTTTGCAGAGGAGCAGTGCAGGAAGAGAGACTCACAAGCGTGCTTCCTTGAGATCGCAGCACCACTGATTTCATCCAAGATTTACTAGGACATGCTTACATACTCTGTTGTGCCAGAACAGAAAAGGGACTGAGGGAAAGAAGCATGTACACAGAGCTCCCATCCTATGTACTAGCAGCAAACCGGTTCCTGGAGTGCCAATTCTTAAGCAGACTAAAACAGCATTAACACATAGAGGGAGTTGTTAGCAGGCTTGGGGGATTTGGGCCACGATTTGCAGAAGGGCAAAAACAAAACTTTAGAAAACACCCTGGTGAGTACCGTGTGCATTTGGAGCTCACAGAATGCTAGGTTTCTACTGGAGGAAAAATGGAAAGGAAGGGAGAAACTGAATAAACATATTAACAGAAGAGAGGATGTGCGGCACGAACCCCAAAAGGAGCACACAGCACAAGTAATGTTTTGTTGCAGGTTCTACTTATAGCAAGACTACACCAAGTCACTTGAGCCAAGGATGAGCACCTCCACAAAGTGTAAATATTTTAGGAAGTTAATTCATTAGCCAGATTTCAACAGTGGAATATTCTTCCCTTTGAAATTTTTGTAAGACCTACCGTGTCCTTCACTTTTGCAGAATTTAGCAAAGTGTCCATGGCTGTAAGAAGAGAGCAACTGTTTTCAGTGCCAACACCCTTCTCAACTGCTTCAAACACTTGATCAAGGAGGTCAGGTTCACTGCTCATGGCCTGAGACTAGAAGACATTATAGAAGCAGAGTTGAAATTGAGAGAGAGAGAGAGAGAGAGAAAATGCATTTTGGTGGCAGATCTTAGATTGGTCATTTAGGCTATATTTTGTCACACTTCCCCAAATCCTTGATGGAAGGGGGGGGGGATCTAATACTATCTCAAACAGTGGCCAGCAAAATGCCCTCGAGAATCTCCAGCAGGTAACAATGACATTTATATCCAGGTGTGTAAAAATGATGTCTGCATGTAGAACTAGCATGGACAAAAGTCCTGAAAATACAGGGGCTAGTGTTGGTATGTCCACATCTATTTATTGATAACATTTTAATAAAAATCTAAGCAGTTTACATAAAGACAAGAACAGAACAGACAGTAAGATTTTTTTTAACAAAATAGAGAAACAAAATGCTCACAAAGCCATTTCCTCCTGGGAGGAGAGGGGGTTGCAGGCTAAACCCTCCACCCACACACACGGGGGCGGGATCTTGCCCCCGCGTAGACAGGGAATCCCCGGGCATGCCTTCCACCCCGTCCGCCAATCGGTGGGCCGGGGAGGCGGGGCCTAGCCCATTTAAGGCCAGGCACGCCCGGGGACCGCCTTCTTTTCCCTTTCCCAGCTGAGCACTGAGCAGTGTAGAAAATAAAAAAAACAATTAAGAGCCAGAGTCCAGGAAAACTTGGGTAAACAAAGAGAATGTCAGGGAAACTGGTTGTTTCAATCTCGTTTTGTGTAAACGCAAGCTCAGGTATTTGTGCTTCTTTCATTTTTCTGCCGCTGCCAATTAACTCAAAACGCTTTGTAGCTTGTTTAGGAGGTTTAGGTGCAAGGTGAACACCAAGCCCAGAGACAGTTAGACTTTTTAACCAAGATTGTTGATTCATTATGGGAAAAACATAAGGGAATACGGATAACACATTGAATACTAGAACAAGTTCTAAGTCAACACCAACCAGGCAGCCCCCAAACACCATTATCTGATTTAAAGTAGAGCCATATTCGCTTAGCACAAGTGGCTTACAAGTGATAAAATTATTGTTTTAACAGCGATGGGGTTTTAACTTGGGTGGGTGCCGCTTTAAATTGTTGTTAAATTTTATAGGTTACTTTGGATTTTTGTGTTTGTGGGCTGGAGTACTGTTTAGGGGATTTTGTTGGAGAGCGTATTGTTTATTAGTGTGTATACATCAGTATTGTTTTGACTGCTTTTTATGTTTTATTTATTTTTATGGTGTCTTTTGTCCTTTGATTATTTCTATTATGTCTTTTGCACTTCCTACATGGTAACTTTGTGTTGTCAGCCGCCCTACAAGTTATAGGGCAGTATACAAATTTAATAAATAACAAAATAAAAATAAAATATTAAATACAGTCGTATCTCAGAAGTCGAACAGAATCTGTTCTGGAAGTCCATTCGACTTCCAAAATGTTCAGAAACCAAAGCGCAGCTTCTGACTGGCTGCAGGAAGCTCCTGCAGCTGATTGGAAGCCACTGAAGCCCTGTCGGACATTCAGGTTCCCAAGAACATTCGCAAACCGGAACACTCACTTCC
This sequence comes from Podarcis melisellensis, assembly GCF_964234715.1. NCBI lineage: Eukaryota > Metazoa > Chordata > Lepidosauria > Squamata > Lacertidae > Podarcis > Podarcis melisellensis. The sequence continues at coordinate 72,022,472 of NC_138538.1, read as the reverse complement.
GGGTTTGCGGCGTTCGGGAGCCAAAACGTCCAAGCACCAAGGCGTTCAACAACCAAGGTACAACTGTGCAGAAAACAAAACAAACAACTCAAGACAAGAATAGTCACCAACTTAAATTTTGACAACTTATCCCATAACCCAGGGGTTACCAATTTCTCTGGGGCCAGAGGCGGCACATCCACAAATCAGATAAGCTGTTGTGGGCACCAAGCCCACCCCACACAACCAATAACATACCACAACCTATTCTGCTGGCTATATCAGAATGCCCCTTTCAAGATTAACTACAATAGGGGAAGAAGATCCTGGGGCACATGTGCGTCCTCAGGCACTAGATTGGTGATCCCTGCACTAACTGAAAGTTCACAAGCCCGCTGAAATAAAAGGGTGCCTAACATCACAACCCTATCTCTACTCAGAAGCAAACCCTAATAAGTTCAATGGGATGAACTACCAGGTAAAGTGCATATAAGACTGCAGCATTGCAACCCATCCTAAAAAATAACCAAGCAGCTGCAGCCACTTTATCTTGGTGGGTGGAGAAATCGTTCACTGCTTCGAAAGCCCAGTTTCTAGTAACAACTAATCCCAGCCTATGGTATCGGTTGCTATAACATTGGCATCAATCAGATAGATTTTTACCTGTAGCAGGGCAAAAAAGCTCTCGCTTTGTATTATGTCGGGGAAATGTGCCACCATAAATGCTACACACTCTTCTTGCAGTCTAGATGCCAAGAGAAGAGCTGTTTCAGTCCACTTCACTCGGGGAAGACTACCGATCAGCCGGTTGGCTTCCATCAAAAGATGGGCAGCATTCTGTGGACTCTTAAAACAATACATATGTGCTCTGAGCAACACGGAATATGTAGTTTCTACACTCTATTTCAGCATATAAAAATGTTACAGCCTAATGATCAATCAAACTTCTTATTTAAATGATGTGTTATGTTTTTAACATCATAAAATCACTTAGAACATTTAAATACACAAACCAATGGCAAACTTGCCTCCTAAATTATGCTGACGCTAGCACCACTTAAATTATACTAATTTGAAATAGTGTATCAAAAGTCTTCTAATAGCCACACTTTCCACTAGAGGTTATATATTATCCAAGGCCGGAAATCTTAAGACACAATGAAACAAAAGTGTCACCTTGGTACACGTAGTGAAATCAAGGCAGGTAGTGAGCTGTATTAGTGTCAATGCTTTTTTTAATTTGAAAACAAGCAAACAGACTTACCAAAGAGTTTATCAACATGCCAAGACAATTATTCTGAAGCTCAGGGGATAAACTAGCAAAGCTCTTCTCTGACCAACATCTTACAAAATGCTGTACCATCCACCTGTTCAAAGGAAATATTGTGCTTAGACAAATCAACCCATCAGATGTCCTGTCACATATGTGAGCAGCTGCAAAGTATTTTCCTGTTAAAAGTCAGAGTTTAAGAAATGATACGTGTCTGCTGTTTTTCAGCAGTTTTCTCAAAACTTAAAGCGATGAAGGAAAGAAAGAATCAAAATAGTTTAACTCACTCACTTCATACAAGCATCATAAAGGCTTTCCGCTCCTGTCGAATGGGCAATAGCTAGACATTCAATAACAGGCTGGTGCTTCCCAGGCACAGGCTAAAATTGTAAAGATATAAGCATATTTACTGTACTTTTAGAACCTTTGAGAAATATGAAAGTTGCTAATTGCAATAGGAAACGCTTTCCGTAAACAGATCACTTGTATTTGTGTGTACAAACTGGATCACTCTGATCCAGACTTCAAAAAATAATAATCAACAGTTTGTTATTCATTCTGCAGCTGGGCATGCTTACTGGTTCTGGGGAAGCCTTTCCACATCACATCAAGTTATCTAATGATAAATCCCCCCCCCCCCACTATAACCCAGGTCTGTCTCAGAAACTCCATGCATTGCGGAGGATTTTGAATTCAACCCATGTGGGGTGCCAGAGCCAGGCCTGCTACATCACACCGAGAGTATGAACTAAGAGTGCACTCAAGAACACAGCCACAAACTGTGACAAAGCTCAGAAGCAGTGGGCAAAGAGTCTTGCCTTTCAAATCAAGCTTGCCCACTGCACCTGTTCTTCTCATTGAGGAAGCCCTAAGAGACTTCCAAGAAACAAGATGGAAACCACCAATCTAAAAAAATATCCCGCACATTCGCCGTAGTACATTTTGCACAATCTGATTTATAGATGAAAAATGGTTTCCGTGAACAACAAAAATTTTAGATCTGACACCTACTTCACGTATTTAAGGGACATTTTATTCCACTTTCCCAGAATTGCTTAAAGCAACTTTTAAATCCATTTTAAAATTTGTATTTTATTCCTATTTATAATTCTAGCATATCAATTACAAAAGGTTACCAAGTAGACACAGTAAGGGCTTTCCAACTCAGCACTCTGGCCTGCAATACCTTGACTGAAGATTTGATCAAGAATTTGGATCCGTTTGGCTTTTATTGCTATCGTCAAAATAGAAAAAAATAAACATTGGAACACACCTTGTGAAAAAAGTTGCAGTAGTCTCTTTTCAGAACATATATAGCTACTTCTCTTAGGCCCTCTAGCCCATACATGTCTGCAATGTTCAGTATGGAACTGGAGTAAAAGTAATAATAAAAATTATACAGAAGATAATCCTGCCTATAATGGAATCATTCCATAGTAATCTGCATCGCATTCAGACAAGTGAATCTAAACAACTGCATTACAACTCATATTTTTTTGAGAGCCAAGTACAGCAACATTTCCGAAGGGATCTAGCATACCCGTAAAAAAATAAGGTGTAAGCCTTGCAATCCTGTTATATAAACCTCAGATTGATAATTCATGCTATACATTGCGGTGGTAAACATTTCTCAGTCCCTTTTTAGCAGTCTTCTGGGGACACACGCCAGTGACAGAAGAGGCCAGAGGCAAAAGTAGATAGAACAATGAATGCACATTTACTTTTGTACGGGTGGCTAGTTTCCAGCATATACATGGGGCCTCTCTATCCTTTCACAGCCAAGCAAAAGGCATTACCAAAGTTCAAGGACTGAGAAGAGATAGGATAGCCATCTTCAAATATCTAAAGGGTTGTTGCATGGAAGATTATTATTATTATTATTATTTACTACATTTATATACCATGCTTCGTTCGAAGATCTCAGAGCAGTTCACAAGATGAAAATAGTAGATAAAATCTCAAATAAATAGAACAAAAAGAAAACAATAACCCCCCCTCCCATAAGCACATGTTAAAGGCCGCAGAATATCAACCAAAGGCATGGTTGAATAGGAATGTTTTTGCCTGGTGCCTAAAGATGTATAATGAAGGTGCCAGGCAAACGTCTCTGGGGAGAACATTCCACAAGTGGGGAGCCACTGCAGAAAAGACCTGCTTTTGTGTTGCCACCTTCTCATGGATGTCTCATGGAGAAGGCACATGAAGAAGGGCCTCAGATGATGATCACAGACTCCCAGTTGGTTTATAAGGGGAGAGGCAATCCTTGAGGTAATTGTAGTCCTGAGATTCAGCAAGCTTGTTTTCTCCTGCTCCAGGGGGTTGGACTCAAACCAATGGATTCAAGTTACAAAGAAGGGGATTCTGACTAAACATCAGGAAGAACTTTGTGATGGTTAAGAGCTGTTTGATAGCGGAACAGACTCCCTTGGAAGGTGATGGACACTTCCTCCTTGGAGGTTTTTAAGCAGAGGTTGGATGCCTAAATGTTATCCACTTCCCTGGATGGTCTCCCACTCAGGAACGAACCTGACCCACATCTGTTTAGCTTTACCAAGTTTGCTGCATTCCTTCACGTCTTCATTTAATGGAGCAATGGCACTTTGAATGTGGTGACTAGTCATCAGGCTTGGTAAAAGGGTTACACAGCATCCAGGAAGAGGAGGACTTAAAGAGGGCAAAGGTCATGGACGGGATTTTGGGTTTCGTGAGTGAGATGCAGTTCACATGAAATTGAATAAAAATGGCAGGTTTTCCAGACCCTTCATCGTGCAGCAATAAACAGGTTAACCCAAGTACCAAACATTTCCCCTCCTTCCCACAGAGTATCCTTCATCACTACTACCCCATCAGCTCAGCTGCCGAGTAAAATAAGACACACACCCCTTTTCGCAGTACTTCAAACATAATTATAGTGCAATAATAATTATTTCTGGCACTCTTGCCATTTTAGTTTATAGTCTCTGTGACATACTTTCTATTTTAATGTGGAATGGTGGAAGCAGAACAGGCATGGTATGCAATTAAAAATAACAAAACTTGACACATACCCAGCATCTGCTTTGTTTGGGAAATCCAAAACTCCTCCATAGATAAAATGCAGAACGACAGTCATCTCTACATGGTTTAAGCTGCAAAACAGAAAGAAAAATCATTACAGACACCAGCATCTGTGAAATAAAATAGGTGGTTCACGTTTTATAAACCCTAAGTGGTTCACCGAGCCCTGTCATATTATAAAACAAAACCGCATCAAGGTAAAGTAATACCACTAATGCAATCTAAAATTATACATGGGTCACATTCCCCAACAGCTAAAAATGTGAAAAGCTGGATTCCCACAAGAACAGCTTTACAAGAGCTCCAGCGATCTAGTCCTTGGCTATAACCACCCCGGCAAGTGTGCCAACACTGCTTAGGAACAAGTGCTTTTAAGATTGTGCGATCTAAAGATTAAATTATCTTTATGAGATTCCCCATCACTAAAATGGCAGGGGTTGTACTTATTTCTAAGGCTTTCCGAAGAAATCTTCAGCAGATTAAAATGCCTTTTACAAGAGATTAAAAGTAAGCTCCTCCAGAGAAGATCAGAGGCAGATACAGTCATAACAGGAAGATTCAGAACACATACCGAACCACGGTCTACTACTGCAAAAAGTGGTCCAGGAGTCATAGGTTCACATTTTCAATCTCCCCTATCTCTTTGCACACCCACATTGGTGGGGGCTTCTACTGGGTGCCATACGTGGAATATTTTGGAATTATGGGGGGGGGGAATGCTGTGTGTGGGAGAACCCTACACCCAAGTAGCTTCTACAGCTGTTAACTCATTTGATGTACCCAGTGTCTTCTCCAACTACCTTTGCCTTGTCAATCTAATCTGGACCTTGCTTGTCAGGGTCACAGAACAAGTCAGGGGTCAATATACAGAATACACAAAAGTACTGAGGAATGTATATTTTATTGCAGCGGGACAAAGACAATTTTATCGTAGTGAACAAAAACACCTGCATTGGTTGCATGGATCTAGAATGCCAACCAGAGGCTGGCACCACTGAAGAGGCAATTTTCACCAAATTCCTTCTGCAGCCCTTTTAAGTCTTCCCTGCAAGGTCAGAGGACCATCCAGAACTGCATGATGAATCAGCAAAAGTTATCTCTCTCGCCACCCGCTTCCTGCAGCCAGCACCTCTGCTGAATTAGAATGCTTTCCCCGTGAGTGGAAGGAGCCCTCTCGAGAATGAAGGGCAACTCAGAACGTAACCCGCTGTGTTCCCAAGAATTAAGCTTGCCTTTCGGGGTACAGCTTCCAACGTGATGAACAGGAAGAACTGTACATACTGCAACATGTGGCAACATTAAATATGTTTGAGGAGCATTCAATAAAAGTGAAATTAGTTATTTTGGGTTAAATGACAAAAAATCAACACAGTTGTCTAGCTGCATGCAAACACACGAGGTAGCCATAAAAACAGCACGGACGAGTAGCCCTGCTGTCTTGACAGCTGGTCTCTTAAACAGCATTTTCATTATTTCAGGATAAGCCATATGCACTGTACTCTCGAACGTTTATAACGGCAACAGGAAAATCTACAAAAGGGCCGGACAGTGTATAGGAAGATTTGCCATGGTGGCCCCAGATTCAATCTGGGCTTGCAATCCTCATTTGTGGGGCTAGCACAGACGCCTACTGGGCCAGTTTGCAAACAATGACACACTACAGTAATTACTCTGTGCGGATAAGAGAAGGGTGCATGTGAGCCCAAGCTTTCTTCCAGATTTGTTCTCATAGAACAGCCATGTACAACACATCGATCGCGAGCCCTCAGTGGACCACAGGATTGTTTCTGGTCCATCGCAGGGCCTTTCTCTGCAACCTCAGATGCAGCAGCAGCCGCCACCGCCAGTCTCCACAGCAATGCAACCCTGAGCAGCGCACACAGGGAGACAGAGGGAGATGCGAGGGAGCTGGGGAGAGGTCTGTGCAGTGCTGCTGGAAAAGGGGAGGTGGGCTTAGTGCGGGCAGGCACTATTGGGATCCACATCAGCTGTGCGGCTCCCTTTGACAGGGGAGAGACAGAGAGAAGCTGGCTCCTCAGATCTGTGCAAACTAATAAAAAAATACAGTTTGACTTTTCTCAGTTGTTTAGTTACTTGTCCATCAAGTAACTATTTGGATCTGTCATAATGATATCCAAACATAACTACTGTATCTGTGAAATAATGATCCATCCATCCATTTATTTACTTAACAAATGACTTCAGACGGTGGTAGATCACTGCCATTTTTTTTATACTTGTTGGTAGATCACAGCCAACTTGTGTTTGGACATGGCTGTCATAGAACAAAACCATGATGTGGCATTCTGGCTGAACCAGGTCAATGGGTCTTAAGCTCCATCATCAGAAATACTGAGACTGTGGTTACAACTGAGACACACTGGTGGTGCTGCCTGACTTCCAACCAGGACAATAGGAAAAGCGGTCACAGGCTTTATCGCAGATAAGATGCATCTTACTCGGCTGTATCAAGAAGTGTCCCCAAGCTTCCAAGCGATCAAAAGTTATGGGATGTCAGTTGAGGAAAAAAAGCATCCAGCATCACACCACGAGGTATACACAACCATGTTCAACATATGTAAGAGCAGAAGAAAGCTAGTTTTTATTGTCACATCGTCATCACAGTGCAATGACAGCTTTATATCCCCACAGATGTGCACAGCAAACCTCATGTTTACTCCGAGGAAAATCTCACTATGCTGAGATGGATTTTATTCAAAGGGATGGCTGTATAATATTGCACAAATTAAAAGTCAGAGCACCTGTACAAGGAATGCTCAGTTAATGCGTTTTCTAAGGTGACAAGGAAAGCAGATTTGGAGTTTTATGAATCTGTAATTCTTAATCCACAGTCAAGTGTTAAGTAATCCATGAACCAAGGCAGTCAGCTTGCTTTGCTATTCGCCATGTGCTCTGCTCTTATTGTAGAAATGGCTACAAAAACCTGCTTAAACTGTTAGACCTACAGTGTCCAGTACAAGCCCAGTGACAGCTCCCAGGTAAAATGGGGAAAAGCCTCAAGAATCTGCACTCCTCTCTGGAGCACCAGGCCCAAACTCCCAAGTATGGTTGAGTAGTTGCCAGCCCTGATTCAAGGCTAACTAAAGCTTCCCTTAAGCCAGGATATGCAATTGTGTAACATGTCATTTAAATGAGGTAACCACTTCCTAGGGAAAAAAATCTGAATTTACATATAGACCACAACAAGCCAACAAGCACTAATTGATAGATACCATGTACCAAGTCCTCACCAAAAAAGGTACTGGCCAAGTGGTCTCACACATAATTAAAGAACTAGTAGGAATACAGTGCCCCCATCCATTGTTGTTGTTTAGTCATTTAGTTGTGTCCGACTCTTCATGACCCCATGGGCCAGAGCACGCCAGGCACTCCTGTCTTCCACTGCCTCCCGCAGTTTGGTCAAACTCATGCTGGTAGCTTCGAGAACACTGTCCAACCATCTCGTCCTCTGTCGTCACCTTCTCCTTGTGCCCTCAATCTTTCCCAACATCAGGGTCTTTTCCAGGAAGTCTTCCCTTCTCATGAGGTGGCCAAAGTATTGGAGCTTCAGCTTCATGATCTGTCCTTCCAGTGAGCACTCAGGGCTGATTTCCTTAAGAATGGATAGGTTTGATCTTCTTGCAGTCCATGGGACTCTCAAGAGTCTCCTCCAGCAGCATAATTCAAAAGCATCAATTCGTTGGCGATCAGCCTTCTTTATGGTCCAGCTCTCACTTCCATACATCACTACTGGAAAAACTATAGCTTTAACTATACGGATCTTTGTCGGCAAGGTGATGTCTCTGCTTTTTAAGATGCTGTCTAGGTTTGTCATTGCTTTTCTCCCAAGAAGCAGGTGTCTTTTAATTTTGTGACTGCTGTCACCATCTGCAGCGATCATGGAGCCCAAGAAAGTAAAATCTCTCACTGCCTCCATTTCTTCCCCTTCTATTTGCCAGGAGGTGATGGGACCAGTGGCCATGATCTTCATTCTTTTGATGTTGAGCTTCAGACCATATTTTGTGCTCTCCTCTTTCACCCTCAATAAAAGGTTCTTTAGCTCCTCTTCACTTTCTGCCATCAAGGTTGTGTCATCTGCCCCCATACATAACCTACCCCAATAACATCCCCGGGCGCTGGGAAAGACATGGGCGACAAGAAAAACCTCTCCCCAGAAATGATACCCTTATTCCAGCATCGCAATTGTGGTTTTAAATGGGTTCCCATTAGCCTTACGCATGGTTCATATCAGTGCCAATACATATCAGTGCTGACGGAGGCATGATGCTCACCTGTGTGACGCCTCCCAACCCTGTCACCCTCGCAAGCTGGCACCTCTGCCCCTAACTTTTCCCCTACAAAGAATTTGTTTCAGGGTTTGTTCCAGGGGGGCAAGACACAGCAATGTCTTTCCAACATTGCCTTTATAATTTGTTTACTACCCATCTAACAGGCCAGCAAGTCATGCTAAAAGCAGAGAAGGGATGTTACTTGCTCATTGAATTTAATTGCAATGCAGAACTTTCCCATTTTTAACTCTTCCAGGTGACGGTTTGATGCAAATAGATAGATGCGGGTTCTCAATTCACAGAGGTTTCCCACTAGCCAAAATTTAGGACTGTTGCTCAAAATATACTGCACCAAATAGGAGAGTCAGGACAGATTAATTTGAATTGCTTGGTATGCAGCATGGCTGCTCTGCATTTGCAGTGATTTTAAATTGCCTACCTTTGCTCCCATACGACTTGCAAAACAACTTACCCTTGAAGAGTGATGTGCTCTTGAGAGCTTTCGGCCCAGCTCCCATTCAGCATAGCAGCAAAGTAACAAGATCTGGCACATAAAATGGCCCTGAGAGAGGGAAGGGTGGGGATGTGTGGGGGGAGTAAACATTATTCTACTAGATACAAATATTTATTTTAGGAAAGCTGCTAAAAAAGGTTGAAATTATTTGCCCTTTACTTACTAATGCATGTCTGCTCACTGCATACTTATTTCTCCCAGGATGCCTGGCAATTTAATCCGATTTGTCACAGAATGTGGAAAAATGCTACCATTCTGAAATGCCTCCAGTTAACAGCTAATCCACAATTCATTTTCATTATCCACAAAACAAGGCTGGAAGAATATCTCAAATTCTTAGGCACCTGGGGTTTTCTCCCACTTTGAACACAGAACACCACAATTTTTCCCCATCACAGATCTTTCATCTTCCTTCCAAATGAGGAAATACCTCTTTTGAGGGCAGATCTGCAGCTTAACAGTAATTCAGCTATTAACACTCTACAATTTTTTCATTATGATTTATTCTGGTAAAAGGTTTGCTTATTTATTTTGAGGACCAAGAGCTTTAAGGAGCAAGACAGCTGTATTCTTTTTCTCTCGCTCACTAAACTAAGCTTTCCTTGCAGGAGGGGAATATTTAAAAACTCAACACACTGTTGCTGAATCAATGCCAGTTTTCATCTAGTATTAGATTAGCTCTTCTCCATCAAAGATCACACATATTGGACTGTATGCAATGCAACCTACTCAGAGTAGTCCCACTGATATTAATGGACACGACTAACCTAAGTCATTAATGTCAATGGGTCTACTCCACTGACTCCAAGTATAGCTTAATTAGACACAACCCACAGACATTTCTAAACGTTGTTCAACCCACCCCAAAAACGCACTAAGCTTCTTCTTTTTTAAAAAAAAATGCTAGTCTCTTGAAGTACCTGTGCACTTGAAACTGTTTTCTGTCAATCCATATAGTAAGATCCGAAAACCAAGATTTCTTGCAGAGCATCAATAGGTCTTTTCCTAAGCAAGATGCTGTTTCTATTTTAGAATCATCTGGAACAAAGAAAAATGACTTGTTATGAGACCATTTCCCACCATAAGGTCCTGAAATAGAAACATATCCTAAAAGAGAAGCTTTGTGGAATTTCACATTAATAAAATATACAGCCTCAGTAACATAGGAAACAGGTAATAAAAAAGGATCTCTGAACATCTCTAAAACCTCAATCCCTCCGAAATGCATGGGGAAAGAGGTGTGTGTTCAGTTGCTGACAAATGTTAACACTGGCACTTACAGCACTTTGTAGGGGAGTTTTTTCCATAGAAAGGGATACACCCTGAGACTTTCCCCCAAGCATCCAGAACACCCTCAAGGCCTCCTCTGGAGATGTTAATTCACAGTCCAGTCAGTAAGAGTAGCATTGGGATCATGAGTTTCAGGGCCATAGTGTTTGCACTATGCTGTACCACTTGTTCCCAATATAAAGGCACCAGGTGTGGTCATTAGTTGTTTGGGGGGCGAAGTGTCATCAATGGGCTGATGCCATCCAGCCCTATTTCTATGTAACAGCTGAGTCAGGGGAGGCTGTCCATGATCTGGACTAGGGCTGGGCAATATATCCATATATTGTCCAAAATCAGTTTGAAGTCCGTATCGTGATATCAATTTCATAATTTTTTGACTTGGCAATATATCGCGAATCACAGTGTGGGAGTGCACTACGTGAAAATCACAATGTGGGGGAAACCGTGAAGCCAGCCAATGCTTCTCTCGATTCCTGCAGCCCCTGGTAACTCAGCTCAGCTCTCCCCTGCCTTCTGCAAGGGGCAGCGAATCACAAGAGTAGACACCGGCAGAAATCATGATGCAGGAAAAACCGTGATGCCAGTCAATGCCTCGACACAGCTCCACCCTTATTTCAGACATGGTGATATATGGGTATATCACGGTGTCTAGCTGGTGATATCATGTTGTTGAAAACCAGATATTGCCTGGCCCTAATCTGAACAGTTGTGGGCTGGATGAGGGTCAATAAATGGAGCTTGAGCCCAAAGGCATTATGGACTGGCGGTTCTCATGTCCAGGAAATGGTCTGTAATCCTAAACCCACTTTGGAGAAAGATGAACTCACCAGGACTTCTGAAGAGACTTGTGTAGGACTGCACTGTTACATCTTGCCTGCAGGCTTACAATATGCCTTGGTTGTTGTTTTTATTGATCTTGTGTGAGCCTCAGGGTACCTTTCCAACGGAAGAGTGGGCTAACAATGCTTTAAGCAAACTCCGTAACTCCACAAAATGCTCGGCACTACAGCATCTCTGCTCTTACACAATAGGTGGGTGTAAGAGTTGCTGTGGCTACACATCCCTACAGTCCTGTCTAAACAACGCAAGGCTCATTACTCAGGAGCCAAGTTACAGCGAAGAATATTAAACTCGACATTGTATGCGCAGCAACGGCAAACCTTGTTTCAGATGGTTAACAAACCCACACTGGCATTTAAGCAACAAAAGGAAATCTAAATGCCACCGGTTTAACCTCACCTGACACAACTGCATTGCCTTCAGCATCAACAGCAGCAGCAGCAGCAGCTTCTTCTCCAGGAATTTCATTTGCAATAAAAGGGGAAGCAGCAGCTTCTGTTTCTAGGGCTCCGCTTAAGGAATACTGATAACCAGATGTCCTTTCTAGGCACTGTCCAGCGAATATTTCACCATTCTGCAGATTGCTGACGTCCACACTTTCATGTTCCTTTGTGGAGCTAGGCTTTGATATTTCTTTCTTGAGAATCGCTTGCTCAGACTCTTTGACGTTTCCGGATGAATACACGACCCTAGGAAGAGAGAGTCAGGCTGTAATCCCATGCACATATATTTGCAAGGGAGTCCCACTGACTTCAATGGGACTTGCCTCTGAGGACGCCTCCAAAGGATCAGACTTCATAGAAAGTTTTATGCATTGCATAATTCAAAATGTGGTTTTGACTACCAGATCTCGTGAAGTTGGGTTCCTATCCTTAAGTAGTTGTCCAAAACAAGTAGCAAAACAGAAATCTAATAATACCACAATACATTGCTTTACTTGCCCCTCCATCTCAATCATTTTGGTAAGTGAGGCTGCGCCAAACACTAAAACCTAATTATATTTTAATATACAGAGTACTCAAAAATCCAAGACATTTTTAAAAACAGCAGTTATCGCAAGTTAATTCAATCAGGAGAAAAAATATCTCCCAGGTACATCTTAAAAGTGTATTTTCCTAATAGCACATCTGCTAGAGAAATAGTACTTTACAATGCAACATCCCTGAACCAAACCTGGTCCATGAGGCTTCTGCCATCTGGCTTATTAGTTGTCATTCTAGAAATAAAAAAGGGAGCTTTAAAGGATGGGCAATTCAAGACCAGACCAGGTTCCCAATCTCTCTGAAAGTGGCTGACGAAGGAAACAAATTGCTGATCAAGAAACTTGTTGCAGATTTGATAATGGGGGAAGAGCCACACCTCCATGGTACTGTAGATCAAAAGTTCCAGGTTTAATTCCCAGAATCTCCAGGTGAGGCTGGGAGAGAAATCCTCACTTGAAAAAGGGGAAAGCCACTGCCAGACCATGCGAAAAATACTGGGTTCAATAGACCAATTGCCTAACTCAGCATAAGGAAGTTTTCTATGTTCCTATGCACAATCATAATTTAATAGTTTCAGAAACTAGTTATTCTACAGGGAGGGTCCATGCATGCAACAGAGATTATGCTACAACTATAACCATTTTTTTGTCTGCTTTCCCCCCCTGTGTTACTTTCTGGCCTATTTAAAAAGCAAACTTGTACCGTGCATTGGAAAGAAAACCACATTATCTCAGCATAATCAGATTCAAGCAGACCTAGTGAGAGAAGATGTACATAAAATACAGGTGCATGTGAATATGCACAGAAAAAAAACGCGACCCAAACATGCCAGATTATAACTTGAAGATCCTGTGATGTAGGCTTTGAATGAGCAGCCCTTTGGATCACTTCCTGGTTTTCCCCTCTAAAGTGCTCATTTACTGCCAACGATAACAAAAACAGCCTCATCAGTTCTCAAAGTCTTTTACAACAAGACAGACAAAAGTGTCATGCAACCTTCAAGAAAGCCATAAAGGGCAAGGGTGTTTAAAAAACAAGAAAAACAGGATTGCCTCTGAGTAGCTAAATAACTCAGGCTACTTTTTGGGGGGAAGACTTCCAGATAACTATTTCCTTGAAAGACTTGCTTGGCAATATGCATGAATTTATGGAGTGTTAAAGAGTATGCTGTGTCCTTTAAGGCATAAACACTCTTGTCCAAATCTGTTCTGAAAACAACCTCCAGACAGACATTCTAAACTGTGCGCTGCAATCAGATGAAACTTGTCTGTATTTATTAGTCAATTTATAATAATTCCAGGAAAATACAAGATAATCTTCCTGCCTGGAAGCTGTAACACTCCGTTATCAGACAGTCATCTAAATTAAGGTTGCAAAATTCTTCTCCCCTTTGGGAGAGTACGCTGACTGGACTGCTAAAATCTTGATCATCACTTGTAGGGTTGACAGGCTTTCCAACAAAGCAATAAACTAATAATGACTTTGGCCTATGCAGGGAAGGAGAAATAGTCATTTCTACATATTCTGTCACACTCTAGCATGACCAATAAACTGATTGCAAGCTGTGAAGACAAGTCCACGTTTGATTCTCATTGCCCAAGGGGCACAGGTTTATTCAACAGACCAAGTCCCCCAAGGGCACCCCATACCTTCCTCCCATAGATTGAACAGCTGCTGTTCATTCTTATGGGGGAAAGTACAGCATTTGGGGGACGTGGGTGGTGCTGTGGTCTAAACCACAGAGCCTAGGACTCGCCAATTAGAAGGTCGGCGGTTCGAATCCCCGCAACGGGGTGAGCTCCCGTTGCTCGGTCCCTGCTCCTGCCCACCTAGCAGTTTGAAAGGACGTCAAAGTGCAAGTAGATAAATAGGTACTGCTCCGGCGGGAAGGTAAACGGCGTTTCCGTGTGCTGCTCTGGTTCGCCAGAAGCGGCTTAGTCATGCTGGCCACATGACCCAGAAGCTGTACACCGGCTCCCTCGGCCAATAAAGCGAGATGAGCGCCGCAACCCCAGAGTCAGCCACGACTGGACCTAATGGTCAGAGGTCCCTTTACCGTTACCTTACAGCATTTGGGGAAGGGAAGAACAAAGTCTATTTCCTTCCTCTTTCTTAAGGTGGCTCTAGGATTATGGGAAAGAGGACTTGTCGTTTTAAAACTTTAACCCCACAAAATCTGCTCCCCCATTTTTGTTTAAGAGTCCTTCTTCTCCTGCTTTTCCAACTGGAATGCTTCTTGCTGGAAGAGGGAAGAGAATCAGCATCACATTCCTCCTCTTTGGCTTCTGAAGTTGTGTTTGGCCCATGAGAATTGAAACAGCTTTGGGAAAGCAGGTCTGACTCTGTCCCGTGCTCTACCTAAAGACACTGGGGTCAACCTTCTTTTTTATTTAAATCACTATTTACCCACATGCCTTGAATTACAAATCATTCTGCAGAAAAAGACAAGATGCAGGTTTTCTGTAAGATCACCCCGAAACTCCTGGGAGCATACAGAGGCACCTTTAAATAGGGGGTCAGTGCCATGTTTTTGTGAACTCAGCCTCCCTCAGTCACTACCACCCAAATGACACGTGCATTTGCCCCTGAATCAAACACCCATTTCTCTTCTCTGCACTTCTCCATGCACATTTGACAAGCTGTCTCCATCTCTAAAAAAACAAACAAAGCACCTTGCAGTTTATCCCAATACCTGGAGCAGATTAGTAAATCTGGGGAGAAAACAGCTACACATTCACCCTAAAAGACACATAGGATGCAAAAGCTTTCAACTGTTGCAACGTAGTGCCCTCCAGATGCTGTTGGACTACAATTCCCATCATCCCTGACCACCGGCCATGCTGACTGGGGCTGATGGGAGTTGGAATCCAACAACACCTGAAAGATTCCATGTTGGCTACCTCAGGCCTCTTGGGTTAAAACAGCAGCTCACTGTTCCCTTCCCCTGCTCTTCTGTCCAAAGACTTAGTGAAACCTATAGAAACAATATTTAACACTCTCCAAAGATCTTGTTAAAAAACAACAACACACACACATACACCAGCAGTTCAGCAAGAAACTGAATATAAATAAAGCATAAAAACTAACAGACCCTAAGAATCTAAAGTCAATTTAATGTGGCACTAAAAATACATCATTCTTGGCAGCAGGTAAGCTTCTCTGGGGAACAGCATTTCATAATCGGCAAGAGATGGTCAACGAAATGCTGCCAACTTTCCATCTCTGACTATCCCATCCACCTCAAGTTAAACACATACTTTTGCAGCAACTAGGCCAAAAAGACAAAAGGCGCTAACGTGGGATGAGACAAGATTACAGAGAATCTCCTCCAGTTAAGAGCACAGGATTATTAACTAAGGTTTCATTAGAAATAATGAAAGCATAACAATAAAGAGTCTGGAATCAACGCCGGATTTAGGGTGATGGGGGGGGGGGTTCCCTGCATGGAGGGGCCCAGCCAAGGGGTTCCAATTTGAGAAGATCCATAATTCAAGAGATCCCTTTGACGGTGTCAAATTTTGGCTTTGTACAGAGTGCCATATTACGAAAGATTATCAAAGTCTGCTCCTGCCATGATGACCCTTCTTTCATATACTTGCCCCGCCTAATATAACAGGCAGCTTAGAGATCTCTTACACCAGGGGTCGGCAACCTAAGGCCCATGGGCCATAAGTGGCCAATAGGGGTCATTTAACCAGCCCATGGACTCCCAACTGCCCACTTGGGGACCCCGCTGCCCAGTTGGTCGACTCCCGTGCACCGCACTAAACTGGCGCAAGCAGAGCGGGCACTGCCTTCTGCAACGCTGGCTGGCTTCCCATTGGTTGCGGGAAGCTCCTGCATCCAATGGGAAGCTGCGCATACCTCCTCCGCGCCGAAAATAGCATTTGCGCATGCATGTGCACGTGCACTCTGCCCCACTGCGGCGCCTGTGGGATCATGAACCGGCCCAAGCCACAAAAACTTTGCCGACCCCTGTCTTACATGGTTACAGAACATTTGCAGCACAGCAAGATGTGGTAGCTTTTGAGTTAGAAATCAAAGCCCCTCTCTGCAGAAGGTGCAGCATGGAATCCATGGAGCGTAACCTCTGCAGTCTGCAGACTGAAGACTCCTAGCAGCAGACCTGGTAAGTACGTAGAGGAAATTTAGCCGTGAAAGTGACACTAGGAGATGACAACGTTAAGGAATGGTTCACCAGCATAGAGCATATTAGCAGGGCAAGTCTGGGTTGCACAAGCCCAATGGACAGTGTTGGGCGGATGAAGCAAAAGGTGGCAGTAAATACCAATTACTGCTAGATGGGAGAGTTGTTGATTTTCTGTGCTCCATTTTTGGCCTTCACAGAGGCATCTGATTGGCCTCTGCAGGAAAGAATGCTGTGTTAGATGGCCCTATGATCCAATCCTGTGCTTATGGACCTTCCTCATACACAAAATAGCTGATTCTAGAATTTCTTCTGGATCTGCTAGACTGAGAGCACATTTCTATTATGGAGTAGGAGGAAAACAAAACGGCATTGAGACTTCCATGCCCCTTCATTCGGAGACAAGGTATACATCACTTTGAATTTTTCCATTACAAACAAACAATAGCTTTAAAAATAGCATGTAGAACAGAAGCTGAAAGGAATGACAGCCTTAGCAGTAAACAAGCTAAACGATACCAGCCATTCTGAAGCTGCTCGAGACAGGAAGCTGAAATGTCTATATAAAAAGGAGGACAGAAATACAGCAGAATAGAGAAAGCAGGCAGACTATGTACTCATGCTCTGTATTTTAATGCAACTCGGAAGCTTCTGTGCTTTTTGAAGTAGGGAGAGTTCTCCGTACGTTTCAATCTATTATAATTGGCCAGGTTAATAAATGTTTAATATTTGTGGAGTTCTCCGTATCTGCCCAAGAACGCTGCAGTATTCCCTGCTGCATTGACCTAGCCATGGGAGGCAGCACTCACCGATCTCACAACAACTGAAGCACATTGGGAACAAGATGCTGTGTTGTGGAAAACAACCCATGTCACCTTCACTCTCTTAGAGCAGACCAATTCCCGATAGCAGCTACTAATGCAGAAAAAAAATCCTGCAGAAGTCCTGCCTTTCAGAAAATTCATACATGGACAAAGGCTTGCTTTTATAAGAAAAAAAGACTGTCTAAAAACACAAAAGCTCAACGTTGGGTTGTCCATTCCAAAAGGTGGGAGTTCCTGCACCTCTTTTTCTAGGGGGGGGGAGCAGCACTGTAGACGGTATTATTGCTTTCTGCTCAGTGGAGGTCAGGTGACACATTTGAGCCAATATCAATATGCAACCAATATATACTGGTTGTTTCTTAGCGCAGACCCAGGCCACCAAGCCTGAGCTTCTATAGCGACCAGCCACTATGAACCACCATTGGCAGGACTGGCAGCAACAGCAGCAGATGTGTTCTATGCTTATGATAGTATTTTATTCTCTTGGTAATTATGCAGTTTTAAATTATGTGCATTTTATATTTGACTTTATTTAGCAATGTTTCCTCTTGAAATGTTTAAGATGATTAGTTTTTACCGCTTACCTGCTTTAAGTCTGATGTGTTCAGTTTATCCGTATGCTTTTATCTTACGCTGGTCTGTGACCAAAATAAAGATTGATACCGATATTTAATATTAAAACTGATCTGTGGTGGTCGTGTAAACATGCTAGAGAGTATTGGGAAATGATCATAAAACTCACATTTCCCAAAAGACCAGAAGCCTTTCTCTTAGGGATGATAGGCGATGGCATTCCAAAAAAGGCACTCAATGTCTTTCTGTGTGCGACTGCGGCAGCTAGAAGAGTATATACGGAAAAATGGAAAAAAGAAGAGATACCCACGAAGGAAACTTGGCCAAACAAATTGATCGAATACACAGAATTAGTAACCATGACCATGAAAACTAAGGAATAAGGACAAGTTAAAGAGGAGTGGAGGTGTTTTGGAAATTATCTTAGAATGTACAATATATGATTTAACTTATAAGTACAAGTTAACCTATGAGCAGCAGATAACATCAAAAAAGGAAGACTTGAGATGATAATGGGTGAAATATTAGAATATGTGGCAGGTCAAGATTTCCATAAAATGCCACAGAGAGATGGATTGGGAAGTCTTCCAAAAAGAGGAGTGATGGATATTGTACAATGTGTGCATAAAAGCTGGTAAAACTGCATAAATAAAAGTTGTTTTTTAAAATGAAATGTTTAAGATTTTTTTGTTTGTTAACTTTGTATGTATAGCATAAGATACATATTCTATAGGTGACATCCTTTGTAATGTTTTATTTTGAAATCTTTAAGATAATGTTTTTGTTTTTACTGTTAATTATGTTGCCTTGACTGTATACTTTATATTTGACTTCGTTTTATTGAGGCTTGGTTCCTTCGATGTTTTAATGTGTTGTAACCCGTTTTGAGATTTTTTTCCTTAAAAATATAAAGCAATATAGAATGAAATAAAATAATAATAATAATACAGTGGTACCTCGGGTTACAGATGCTTCAGGTTACAGACTCCTCTAACCCAGAAATAGTACCTCGGGTTAAGAACTTTGCTTCAGGATGAGAACAGAAATTGTGCTCCGGCGGCACGGCGGCAGCGGGAGGCTCCATTAGCTAAACTGGTGTCTCAGGTTAAGAACAGTTTCAGGTTAAGAACGGACCTCCGGAACGAATTAAGTTCTTAACCTGAAGTACCACTGTAGGTCCTAGGAGCAGCCCATATGGTGAGGCTGAGCTGCACTCCTGATCACTGCAGATCACCCAGATGGAGCAGCAACATTGGGACTGTGCAGCTGCACTAGCAGAGCCAACCCAGTGCTCCCGCCACCTGAACATGCACACCCAGGCAAGCAGCAGGGACAGCCCTGTTCGGAAGGCAGTTGTGCCCCATCACATGGGCTGCTACTGTAGGGCTCTCTAAAGCAGACGATTCTGTCTTGGTTCCTCAGTCAGACCAACCTGTCCCAAACAGAGTCATAGAACTGTAGAAATGGAAGAGACCCTGAGGATCATCTCATCCAACCCCCTGAAAGAATACACAGCTGTCCCATATGGGGATCGAACCTGCAACCTTGGCATTATCAGCACCACACTCTAACCGATGGAGCTATTAAGTGGCTGGTGAAGGGGTACAATGGGTAGGAAAGAGTAACAAGAGGCTGTTGCCAGTGACCAGCAGCTCTGGATAAAGGGAGTTCTTGCGCTGTTATTGAAGTCAGCACTGTGCAAACAAAGGATTTATTTACCGGGTAAATACCTTGTGAATCTACCAAGAAACTTGATGATAACCAGAAGTTAAGATGGTCAGGAACAATCTGTTGTCAGGAACTGGTACAGTGGCACCTCGGGTTAAGAACTTAATTCGTTCGGGAGGTCCGTTCTTAACCTGAAGCACCACTTTAGCTAATGGGGCCTCTCGCTGCCACCGCGTGATTTCTGTTCTCATCCTGAAGCTCTTAACCCGAGGTACTATTTCTGGGTTAGTGGAGTCTGCAGCCTGAAGCATCTGTAACCTGATGCGTCTGTAACCCAAGGTACCACTGTATTTATAACAAGAGGACACCAGCAATAGACAAAGCCCATTAGAGACTCAAAGAAGTAAGTTGGATTTGTGGTTTGGGTTATGTTGATTATATGGGGTAAGGAGGCTCCAACTGCAAACACTTTTCACTGAAAATGTCAAATTTGAAATTAAGGCTGCAATCCTACATACCATGCTGAGTAGGCATATGTAGGACTGCATCGTAAGCTTTATCTTCCTGAACATTTGAAGAATGGGAAAACAATTAAGACAGAATAAAAGAACTGCTTTCAAAGACGAATTAAAATAAGTCGGGCGTTTGAAAAACAAAGCTTTAAATACAATTTTTTTTTTACTGAAGGACACAAGGATGAAATAGAAGATACCCCCTCGCCCCCAAAATAAATTAAAAATCCAGAAATAGGATTACCGCCTTTAATAGCTGCTGAAACTGATAAAAATCCTTATTTCCTCATATAGATTTTGTTTCATTTCGCAAGCTACAGATAGCGATAAGGAAATTCAATTTAGCTTAAAGACTCCGAGTCACAAAAGTAAACTGTACAAATAGACTGAAATCAATTTCAACAAAACTGGGCTAACTTAACAATATAATCAGACCTTACAGCATTACCAACATTTACAATTTCTGTTAACGTTATAGTGTAGATAAGGATCATAGC
Organism: Podarcis melisellensis; assembly: GCF_964234715.1. Classification (NCBI taxonomy): domain Eukaryota; kingdom Metazoa; phylum Chordata; class Lepidosauria; order Squamata; family Lacertidae; genus Podarcis; species Podarcis melisellensis. Next base: position 72,002,029 of record NC_138538.1, on the reverse strand, counting down.
CTAGACTTGCAAATATTTGCATAACCACGTTACTAGTTTTCTTGTGCAAATCCTAGTATAGTAGTAGTATAGTTTGTGACCACAGCTTTTTTTGCTGCACTGCAGTACTCCTGTGATAAAAGCCAATGGAACTCAGGATTCAGTTCCAGTTGTGTAAAAAATATCCTGCATGACTTGGCAATGTTAGCAAGACCTCTCTATTTCTCAAAGAGGGAAAATTTAATTGTTGGGAAGAATACATCATTTTACACCTGCAAATTTCTCCAATGTGGATAAAATGCAAATCCACAGTCTCACACATTTCAAAATCCTGCCTCTTCATTCTAATACCAGAGGCTTGGTACAAAGAACCAAAACAGAACTCTTTGCTAATAACCACAGCAAAAACACTGGTTTCCAAATATTGAAAACCAGCTGAGTACCTGCTCCTGATAAACTGCCTGTGAAACTGAGACAGATGGCAAATATACTGAAAATTACTTTCATTCAGCTGAAAGGAGACATATTCACAAGAGATTCTTTTTAGTGATAAATAAGCTTATTTGCTATATATATTGGAATGCTAAATTTGAAGGATAGTCCTGTCAATCTATTGGTTTTTCCTTATTAAAGTTCTCTGGGAAGCTTTTGCATATTTGCATTTCAGAATACGGGGAAAATTATTTTCACACACACACAGCTGTAATGCAAAGCTTTGCCTTTCCTGTCTGTTGGGAAGAGTAAAAATTCCATTGCTCTATTTTTCCAAAGCTTCCTGCATTGCGCCAATTCATTCAATTATGCAGCTGCTAATTGGAATTGACAAAAATCTTTTACTTGTCAAGCTGTACGTACAGTGAGAACAGCATTTCTCCTTTTTAATTGGTGGCACGGCCAATGGCATTCACACTTAGATTTGCACAGGTCCTACTAAAAACCAGAACACTGTCAAGTTTACAAGACAGAAGGGTAAGAAATGGAATGGATTTTATTTTATTTTTTAAGTAGGAAAACGGGGAATAATTACAGCAGGGTGGTTAAAATTAAAATAGGAATTCACAGTCTTCTACCTCTAACCTGTAAAGCTGATGTAACTACTGTTTTGCCCCATCTAAATATGGGCAAATAATAATAATAATCTGGTAATCAAAAACTGTGGTATTCCCTGGGAATCTCTGTAAAAGTAGGATGTCTGTTCTAAAAAGTAGCTTGAATTAGCATAGCCTCTTCCCTGCAGGCCTGAAGATCACATTTAATTAAGCAATATGCTGCTCACTCTTTACATTACAAAGGGAATGTCTAATATGCAGTTCTCCAATATACCACAGGCTCTCAGCGGCCATGTCACTTAACCTCAGTTGAAGAAACCTGTCAACAGAAGAGACTCCCACTCAGCAAGAGCAATAAAAGCATCAATCCCGCTTCTCGCACATTTCATGTAGCAATTGGCTTCTGGGCCACATAAAAAATGACCTGCCCTGCACCCTTTGAGGAACACCAATCCTCTAAAGGAGAGGATTAAAGAACCAGAAAATTATCTAAGAACGTGTCTTGATTTGGACAAATTACCCAGTCTTGATGACGAGTGTAACATTCAGCACAGCCACAAAGGGAGCCTCTATATTGTAATGAGCTGTCCTAGGTGCTGGATTTGTGCAAAGACACTTAGGAACCCCAGGAGGATTCTAGCATCCCCAACACTGGCGGGCTTTACACATCTGTAAATTGGAACCATTCACTTGTTTGGAGCAAAATAAAGGTGCACACTTGCAGACAACCTCAGGACGAGCTAAACCACCCTCTGGCAACCTCAGAAATTAGCCAGGCACCAGGTGCTGGTCCATTTGGGACCATGTGGATGTTGGCAAATAACCGCTCCATCTGGCTGGCCCCTCCAGCTTCCTTAAGCAGGTCAGAAGAATTACTTATTTGTTGCATTTACCGTAATTTTCGTCCTATAGGACGCACTGTCCCATAAGGCGCACCTAGTTTTTTGGGGGGGGAAATAACAGGGAAAAAATTATTTCCCCCCCCCCCAGGCACGGGGCTGAGGCGGGGGAGGCCCGCCCGAGCTTCCCCCGACCCGAGCCCCCAAACAGGCAGCTCTTTGCAAGCCGTGGGAACCCAGTGCTGGCTCCCGCTGCTTGCGGAGAGGTCCGCGAAGCCTGGATGCGCTGAGCTCAGCGCGCGCAGGCTTCAGCATGCAGACAACTCTCTGCAAGCAGCGGGAGCGCTCCCGCTGCTTGCAGAGAGGTCCGCGAAGCCTGGAGAGCGAGAGGGGTCGGTGTGCACCGACCCCTCTCACTCTCCAGGCTTCACCGAAAGCCTGTATTTGCCCCATACGCACACACATTTCCCCTTCATTTTTGGAGGGGAAAAAGTGCGTCCTATAGGGCGAAAAATACGGTACATCTCACCTTTTCCTCCAAGAAGTAAATGGCTCATCCTCCTCAATTAATCTCTACAGTGACCTTGTGAGGCAGGTTAAGAGGTTGTGACTGGCTCCAAGGTCACCCAGTGAGCTTCAAATTTGAACCCTGATCTCCCATGTCCTAGTCAGACACTCTAAGCACTACACCACGCTGACTTCCTATATGTCTTCTGCTATGGGGCACTAGGTAAATAAATCTGGGGAAAGCCAAATGTCACTTAAAGAAGGTTCTGAAGAGTTTCCTGGAAGCTAGCATTTGTTTTATTCTGGGTTGCTTTATTTGATCTTTTAATGTGTTGTAAACCTTTTTAAGATTTTTTTCTTTAAAATATAAAGTGATAGAGAAATTTATAATAATAGTAGTAGTAGTAATAATAACAGGAAGTTCAACTGCAAAAAAGGTGCCTAGACATTCCATTGTGGAAACCGTAACTTAGGTTTAAGGTGCCATTTGGCGATTAGATTATATATCTGAGTTTCTAACACTGCCTCAGAGTCTCAGATCAAGGGCATTCTGCCACCTCTCTGAGGTACCAAATTGAAGTAATTTTATAAATTCATGAATGGTGCATAAATTACTGGATATGCAACCAGTAACTTCCAGTGGAGTGAGGGAGCTGGAAAAAGGAACAGAGATCAAACACTGAGGCCTTGCTCCAGGTCGCCCACATCACCCAATAAAATTGATTGGTGGTAAATTTGGTACAGACAAAAGAAAAATACTTTCTCACAGAGTATGTAATTTACTTATGGAACTAATTGCCACAATGTGTGATAGCCAGGGTCTTAGGGTTGCTCCCCAAGTCACACACTTACTCTCAAGTAGTGAGCATAAGTTTGCAGAAAATGTAGAATAGACATTATATCTCTTTCATATATCCTTGGTGAAAACATTTAAAATTCTAAGAAAGAGAAGAGTTTCTCTCCCACATACAAGAAGCATCTCTAATGAAAAAACAACCTTTTTAACAAAGTCATCTAACTAGCCAGTAGGCATGAGGAAATGCAGTTTCATGGGGCAGACCATTGTTACTCAATGCAAATCACACCTCTTTCCATTTAATTCATGAGTACTAAGACTATCCCAAAGTCATCTTGCAGTTAAGTACACTCTTACAACTTGCTGGCCATCACTCTGTCAGCTACCCCTTTACCTCCACTTTAGCTACCTCCCTTCCAATTTCATATTGCCAAATATTAAGAAACAGACGTATCAAAAATATATATTCTGGTTTGTTGATGATTGGTTATGGGTTCATATCTACAGTGTTAAAAAAAAGAAGGTGGGGCACAATTCTTTTAACATATCGTAGAGTGGGGTGGGTGGGAGAATTCACTCTTCCCAAATTCCTTGTTCCCCAATCTAAGTATCGGGATCATTCCTTGATGCCTAGAGAACCATTATAATTGGACAAACTGATGGTCTGCTATCAAAACTACCAGGCTGAAAACAAGTTTCTTAACTGTCACCAGATCTATCACAATACTGGCTCGAACTACATTTTTTAAGGGGGCAGGTGAGAGTGGAAACTTACTGCAGGAATGTTTTAAATTCAGAGGGTTCCAAATTCTCCAGATACAAAACTTCACCATGGTTTGGACTGTTTAACACTCTTCCAGCAACATGGGAGAAAAAACTGGGAACTCTTGCTAGAAGCACTCCCTTGTGAGCTCGGAAGAAAGCGCCGCCAACATGGAAAGTGACATCAGTTTGGATTTCTTCCTTAAGAAGCCTGTGAAACACAACAGAGAGAGCATCACGCATTGAGCTCAAAATGGAGTTCAGAATATGTTTCTTTCTTGGATGTCTAAAACAAAGTGCTATGCTTGCTCACATGCCATCCTCCAATAACCAGCTACCCAGATGGTAGGTGGCACTGAAATTAACTGGAACAGGGGTGGCACCAACAGCCAGGATGACTGGTCACCTGCTCAGTACATACCAACCTGTGGAGGTGCCCTCCTATTCCTCCTTGCTGTCCTGTTCACCTGTGTGAGCAAGCCACAGTGCTTTATGCTTATTTCCCCCCCAGGACAGCTGCACAGACAAGACCCTGAGAAAAGGCGCAAGCAAGTGGGCACTGGAAGGAAAATGAAGTGAGCAACTTTTGGAAAGGTCCCCCACAGAGATTTTGCCCAACAGCAACCCCAAACCTGGCGCCAGTACCGGATCGGACTCACATCCAGCTGTTCAATAATACGAACAACCAGGCCCATTGCGAAACTCACTTCCTCTCCTGTGTTTTCTCTCTCCCTGCTTCTTGCTATTCCAAGACTTGCAATTTCTTTCTTTCTTTACCTTTCATTTCTGTTTAGCTACTGGGAAAGCTGTAGCTTCAGAGAGCAAGCGAGACAGGGAGCTTTTTTCTTGCTGAGATTCTGCACAGAGGCACAATTCCTAGTGTGCCCTGGGAAGAACCGATTATTTAACTACTCTAAGAATTGGAGCTCTGGGAGGTCAATACGGGTCTCCTAGTGACTTTAAGCAATTCTGAACCACCTACAGCTCCCAGAATTCTTTGGGGGAAGCCATGACTGTTTAACGTGGTATGATGCTGCTTTAAATGTATCGTGCAGACAGGAACTCAGACATGGCAAGAACAGACCCCCTGAAACTAATGGGATTTAAGTTAGCCGTGACAACTACTTATGTCCCATTATTTCAGTGGACCTACTTGGAGCATGCTGAAGCCTGCATCCATCCCTTGCTTTTTCTCAAATCTTGAAAACTGCAGCTTTCTCCAAGGAGTGGAGAATGAAAGTGTCATGAAGTAGTGATTCTGTAAACAAGTATCGCTGGGTGGGGCCCCTCAGGCAGGTGGTAACAATTAGTTCCTGAAGTGGGAGCAGGTGATGGGGCTGGCTGGCTGGCTGCCAGCATTCCCCAGCCCCTATAAATCTTCGAGTTAACCTGGCGAGGGGAGGAGAGAACACGCTGTAGATTAGGCTGCCATTTGACATCTGTAGCTGGTGCCAGAGAAGATGCCAATAAAGTCTGATAACCAGTTTGGTGCCTACGTGCGAATTATTAGAAGCTTGGAGGGAGGACTCGGGAAAGCGACCTCCTCCTTGATAGAAAGTTCTTTCGAAAGCACTGATGGAAAAACAGGTCCCAGAAGGGCATCCCCTAGCAATTAGTCTCCAGGGAGAAACAATTATTCCATCAGCTGGAATAGCTCAGACGATAGCATATGAGGCTCTTAATCTCGGAATCATGAGTTTGAAACGCCACGTTAAGCAAGAGATTCCTGCGTCGAAGGGAGTTGGACTAGATGACTCTCATGATACCTTCCAACTCTAAAATTGCATGATTAATAAGCAACCCCGTGTGACGTTAACATATGAGAGTGCTGGAGGTGAAATAGTTAAACAGGTTACCCAATCAGAACCCAGGGGGTGGAGTCAGAGGGACTATAAAACCAGCTCTGGGAGGGGCGAAGGGAGGAGTTCCTTGGGAGTTGGGAGTTTGGTTGGAGTGGGAGTGAATTGGGATAGAGTCTGTGGGTAGGTTGAGGTAGTGTAGTGAAATAACCTGAGTCAGGAACAGTTAGGAGCTAGGAAGACAAATAAATATCTGGGAGGTGGTTTAGTGAGCGAGAGCAGGTAGCGGAAGTTATAGGTCTGGATAGGCACCCCATGATTGTAATTGACCGATACTGTTTATGAAACCACACACTTGTTAAACTGCAATAAATAAACAGAAGTTTATGTTCCAATTTAACCCTGACTGGACTCAGTATTGTACCAGGTAGGGCTTGGGTGGTGGCACAGTGATCAATAGATGTTGAAATGTCCAGGGACCCTGAGTGATCGCCACACCTTGGTAAAAGGGTTGTGTGCACAGGGCTGCGTGCATGGCCCTGGCACCAAAATATTTGGTTGCCTGGCCCCTCCATAGGGAATTTTGTGGGTGCTCAGGCACCTATGCCTGGTAGTCTCCATAATAAAGCTCAGTTAATTGCACTAATAACAGTTTATTTGCTTACTTTATATTACAATGGAGAAATCGCAGTGCTTTTATACTTCAATGGTTCTATTCGTGCATTACAAACACCTTGGGTGATTTATGAAGAAAATGGGGTGGGGGTGGCAAAACTAGCAGGTGCCACACCGGGGGGAGGGGGGTCATGTGCATGTTGGGACTGCCTGTGCTGTTGCTTCCCACATGCCCCTCTCCTCAGCAACCTGCACATGGGAAGAGCCACACCGGGGTTTAGTGATGCTAAGAACACCCTGCAGATTGGCCTGAAGGTGAGTGCATGTGACCCCCTCCCCACTTCCTTGTACCAAGTCTAGGGCTGCCACACGTCTGGATTTTCCTAAGAGTACTGGGATTTCAAACGTGGAATTGACAATGGGGGGGGGGTATTTCCAAAAGGTGGCCCTTTGTTCTTGATCATAGGCAAGTCAATCAAGTGTTTTTGTAAAGAAGAACTCAACAAGTATGGGGTCTTCCTAAAAGAAAAGTCTCCACAATTTGGGGGCCTTCTTAAAAGAAAAGTCTCCACAAATTGGGGGGCCTTCCTAAAAGAAAAGTCTCCACAAATTGGGGGCCTTCTTAAAAGAAAAGTCTCCACAAATTGGGGGCCTTCCTACAAAGAATCTCCACAATTTGGGGGTTTTCCTTATAAATAAATAAAAAAAGCTCAATAATTCCGATGGTTTCCTCAAAATAAGCGCAACCATTTGGGCGGTATCCTAAAAGAAAGCGCTCGCCCATGTTGGGGTCTCCCCCTACCTTTCCACATCCTGCCTCAGCCGCTCAGCCACCGCCTCCTTCAGCCTCCGCCTCTCGGACGAGGCCTTCTCGCCGCCGACGCCGCCTTTCCCTTCTCTTTCCGCGGCCCTCGCGGGGCCCTTGGACGAGGCGCCGCCGCCCCAGCGCGCCATGAAGCCGGCCAGGCAGCCCGACTTCCGGCTCAGAATTAGCCGACGGTCCCTGAGAGCTGCGGCGCCGCCTCGGCCGCTCACGCTCCGCTTTGTCTCCCCCAGGGCGCAACCGGCGCTCGGCGAAGGGAGCGTCTCGAAACTCTCGCCTTCTGTTTAGAAGCGGCGGCCCGAGAAGAGGCCCACCCCTACCCTTCGCCTCATTGGGCAGCGGGGAGGAGAAGACCAATCGCGAAGCGGCTCTCCGTCGAGCCCCGCCTCCGTGTTGTTTACCATCCTGGGGCGCACGTGGTTTGGTGCGGGTGGAGGCGGGGAGAAAAGAAGGGGGCGGCGGGGCTTGGGTACATAAGCATCCCGGTGATCCGGAGCCGCGGACTCGTATAGAAAGCTGGCAGGGGTGTCACTGGGACACGGCAGAGGAGAAGTAGAGATTGGATGGTGTTTGAATTCCGCTGATCTGATGCCAAGTGAGCTAGATTTCAATGAAATACGTTGTTATGTATTGAAGCCATTTTTCAAAAAGTAAAAAAAAATATGTTGCATGAATAGGACTTAGATCTGTTTCTGTGTGATTTCTCCATATGGATTGAAAGGGAATAAAAAACTTTTTTAGGAAGACTCCAAAATTGTTGAGCTTTATTTTAGGAAGATCCGGAAATAGTTGAGCTTTCCCCCTCCAAAAAAACCGTGATTTTTTCATTGATCCAGGACAAAGCGCCTTTTCGGAAATCCCCCCCCCCCCGCTCCCATGTCCATTCAGACTTTGACATACGGCAGCCCTAATTTTGTTAAGAGTGCAGTGTTCTCAAAGGTAAAGGGACTCCTGACCATTAGGTCCAGTTATGGCGGACTCGGGGGTTGCGGCGCTCATCTCGCTTTATTGGCCGAGGGCGCTGGTGTACAGCTTCCAGGTCATGTGGCCAGCATGACCAAGCCGCTTCTGGCGAACCAGAGCAGCTCACGGAAACGCCGTTTACCTTCCCACCAGAGCAGTACCTATTTATCTACTTGCACTTTGACGTGCTTTTGAACTGCTAGGTTGACAGGAGCAGGGACTGAGCAACGGGAGCTCACCCTGTCGCGGGGATTCGAACGCTGATCGGCAAGTCCTAGGCTCTGTGGTTTAACCCACAGACCCCAATTTCCTTCACGGAGCTTCAATGCCCAGAATTCCCTGGGAAGAGGTAGGTAAGGTAAAAGGTAAAGGTACCCCTGCCCGTACGGGCCAGTCTTGACAGACTCTGGGGTTGTGCGCCCATCTCACTTAAGAGGCCAGGGGCCAGCGCTGTCCGGAGACACTTCCGGGTCACATGGCCAGCGTGACATCGCTGCTCTGGCGAGCCAGAGCTGCACACGGAAACGCCGTTTACCTTCCCGCTGGTAAGCGGTCCCTATTTATCTACTTGCACCCGGAGGTGCTTTCGAACTGCTAGGTTGGCAGGCGCTGGGACCGAGCAGCGGGAGCGCACCCCGCAGCAGGGATTCGAACCGCCGACCTTTCGATCAGCAAGTCCTAGGCGCTGAGGCTTTAACCCACAGCGCCACCTGTGTCCCCACTGGGAAGAGGTATGGATCATTAAACCATTAAAACTTGCAGTTTTGTGAAGGTGGTAATAGCCTCCTAGCAACCGGTAGCAACCTTAACAAACTTCCCATAATTCTTTGGGGAAGGCTTCTCTCGTATGATACTGCTTTAAATGTATGGTGCAGATAGGTTACAGTCCCACAGCAAGAGGGGATTAGGATGGGCAATGCCTTCCTGGTAATTGGGATAATGATATCACAAAGGAGTCAACCAATCATGAATGGATACATCGTGTTTTCTGTCATACATTTAGAAAACTCACTATAAAGAGCTGGGTACAGGGCACCAAGTCAGTTGCAGTTTATTAGAACAAGGCAAATACTAGGATACATAAGTCGTCATCATAGTTCTTCATTCTCTATTTTAGTTGTTGAAACACTATGTGTATACATCCTAGTTTTTTCCCCCAGTTTACATCACCGGACAAGCAGCTATCAACTTAGCACAATTACATCTGATTTGTCACTTTAGGATCTCAAAATGTGCCCAGACACAAGTTTTGTTTTCTTTAGGCTTTTGCAGTAATATGTAGACCAAAAGACCTGTTAACATTTTTAATGGTAAAAATACAGTAAAAAAAATTCCAACCAGTAGAATGAAATTGATCATCATACCAATAATAACCTCTTTTACATCTGGTACCCCTGCACTGATTAATCATTATAAATTTGTTAAAGGCACCACACATTAGAATTTTAAAGCAAGTGAGTAACCAAAACTAAGCAACTTTCTATGAGTTCCTTATTGTACAAGCACAAACATTTTTAAGGCAAGTGTTTCATGTGCAAAATACAGAATACAGGTAAAACCAACATTAACATTACAGAGTCTTACATCACCTTCTTGTAATAACATTGGCATCAATACGTACAGTACATTGAAAAACATTTCTCTAGCAGAGCTCAGGTCTAAGGTTTGCTGCAAATATGGCCCTGATCACAATTAATTTTAACATTTAGATTGTGCCAGCAAAAAACAACAACAGTCACTACAGTCACTCTCTTTTTCTTGACTCTTCTTTCAGGAAAGTCCATATCAACTTGTTCACAATGTCAGGCTGATCTTGTTGGAGCCAGTGACTGGCTTCGGACAGAATCGTAAGTCTAAACTGATTTTTTACATAAATCCTTGTGATTTCTGCCATCTCAACCTCCATGAAAGGATCTTTTTCTCCCCACAGCAACAGAGTGGGCATGGTGACCTCGTGGTGCTGCAGAGGCAGGCAACTTTAAAAAAAATAAAAGAAAATAAAGATCTTATTATTTTAAAAATTGGGACAAACAGATCAGGTTTAATTCTATTTCATAGTCTGTCACTTCAATCCACCAAGAGAGATCCAACCTGAAATCAGGCTAACTTGTGTAGCCAGTGTGGACACAGATCTGTATATATTTCTGCACTGCCACATTTATCTGGGCCTACCTTCCTTCGATTCAGGTAGGGATACAAAATACAATCTGGGGCTACTACTAGCTTTGTGTGATCAGAGTTGGACTGCTCCTTTCTCTCTCTTGTGGCAATGCATCCCCCATCTGATCCAGAGGGTTGGAGAACCCTATGGAGCGGATTTCGGGAGCACATGGGAAGGCAGGAATGGGGAATGCTAGTTCCACAAGCAGAAGCCCACTAGGCAAGTGTGCCACAATTGGTTATCAGCCTATATCCCAGTTATGCCACACAAGGACATATTTATAAGGAACAAAGGAAAACAGGGCTTTTCACTTCATATAAACTCATCCCGTATTAAAGGCAAATTGGACCGCAACTTTCAAGTGACATTACTGAAGGGTAGGTGGGTTCGAGCAGGACTCGAGGCCTAGGTTCGGCTCAGGAGAATTTAATGACGCATCAGGAACAAGAATGACAAAAGGGGGCACTTGGCCCAGTATATATACCTTAAGCCGGCCCAGCCTGCCTGTGATAGGTTGCCTTATGCTGCAACTAGCAAATCACAACACCGGCCCTATCGCAGCAGGGATTGGCTGCTTGCCAGCTACCAGCAAATACCATTGGAGCGTTTTAGAATCCTTCCTGTCTTTTGTTCTGCAGCTGAAGCTCCTGCGCTCCAGGAGACATCAAGGTGTAGGTCTGCAATGGCATGCATGCAGCCTGGGCTTGGCTTACACTGCATACATAACATTTACCATCCTCCTCCTTTAGATAAATTTCAAATTAAGAAAAGTCATATACCCCACGGCTGAACATCCATTTCCAAACTAGTTTTGTCCTTCCTCCCCCACGCCCAAAAGGCATTTAAGAGTGTCTGAACTGAGTTTCAAGGTAGAAAATTCAAAATAAGGCCACCAAACTCCCATTTTATCTCTTACGGAGCTGTGAGAACTGACTGCTATGTTTCTGTACGCATGTATAAAGGCAAAGGTAAAGGGACCCCGACCATTAGGTCCAGTCGTGACAGACTCTAGGACTGCGGCGCTCATCTCACTTTATTGGCCAAGTGAGCCGGCGTACAGCTTCCGGGTCATGTGGCCAGCATGACTAAGCTGCTTCTGGCGAACCAGAGCAGCGCACAGAAATGCTGTTTACCTTCCCACCGGAGTGGTACCTATTTATCTACTTGCCCTTTGACATGCTTTCGAACTGCTAGGTTGGCAGGAGCAGGGACAGAGCAATGGGAGCTCACCCCGTCGCAGGGATTCGAACTGCCGACCTTCAGATTGGCAAGTCCTAGGCTCTGTGGTTTAACCCACAGTGTATAGTGCACGGTAATGACTTCTGCACCTCAATTAAGCCATACTCTGTACCCGAACACTCCTAGGTTGTGCTTGTGAACAGAGGCTCGTATTATGTGATTGATCAAAGAAGAATAGACTGACCTGAAAAGGTTTCTATAGTGATTAATGGGACCGGTTAGTGCACCTGGTTGGGAGAATACATATAGGTAAGCTTCAATATCTTCCGCTGTTAGCCTACAGCCTTTCCTTCCAATTCCACTTGACTGGCCAGTAAAGAGGCTTTTCAGGATCTGTGGCAACAAATAAGTAACAAGAATTAAATCTGTCCAAAATTACTAGACAGTTCTCATTCATAAGCACTGTAGTTGTCTCTCATTTGCTTTATAGTAATTTTTCTGTTATCATACCTCTATTTCCCACCTTCAGAAGTTATGGACAATAAGGTGGCATCAGCCGCCTCAGTGAAACCCCCAACTTTGCAGAAGTATGTGATATCAAAAAATTAACCCCCAGTTGATTATTTTAAAAAGCAAGGTAAGAACAGGCTATGCTGAATAAGTATGGAAGGATATTTCAATTTCTGTTTTCCCAGTTTCTCATTTTTTCCCAATCTGCAATTTTCCACATTTTGCAGCAATTAGCATTTTTTTATTTTAAAAAAATCCACACGATAAACACATTTTTATATGCAGTTTTGTCTCACGTACATTTTTTTTGTGAGTTTCCCCTAATATAATGCATTTCTGTATATTATTTTCATGAGTACTTTCATTTTTAGGTGCACTTTCCCCATAAATATGTGTCTTTGTAAATACTGGTTGGAGAACTGCATTGCAAAATTGGGGTAAGTGCAAATTTTGAAGGACAGGTCTGTTTCAGTCTGCATATTGTTTTGGAAACTGCAAAGCTGATAAATGTGGACCAGTTCGAATTTCCCTAGCTCTGAAACAGTTCCAAGGTGTTCTGGAATGTGTTGGGGACTGTGGGTTTGTATTCAATATAGTGCCAAGGAGATCTGTCCATCCCAGGTTGGAAGCATTAAAAACATACCTTTCCTTTCTGCGCAGCAATGTTTCCATAAGCGATACAAATTCTCTCTCTCAGCACACTTACCTTAAAATCATTTATTGTAAACATAAGTTCAGGAAACCATGGCATTTGGAAGAAGTAGTAGTAGGCAGATTTAATCATTTGTGATGGATGTCGTAGAATGTATTCTTGAAAAGAAAAGACATGTTTGGGGTTGGTTTTTTTTTTAGCTTGGTGTATTTATTATGGCTTATTTCACATGCTGTGAGGCACTTTGGGCACAATTTTGTGGAAAGGCAAATAAATGATGATGATGATGATGAAAAGGATAACACACCTGTGAATTGAAATGAAAAGCTGATGATCTTGAATTATGATAAAATGTTAATATCCTTTTGTACCTAGGAATTAGTAATGTTGCAGACAATCCTATGCACATTTACCCAGAAAGAAAGTCCAGTCACGTTCACTGAGACTTATTCTCTAGGAACTGCACTTAGGATTGCAGCTTGTACACCTTATTTTCTCCTTAATCTTACAGAAGCAAGAGGGAGAGAACACAGAAGTGTTCTTTCGGGAATTTCTGAAAGGCGGTGCTTTGTCCTGGATCATAGGCAAGTCTTTAAAAAAGCTGGTTTTCACTTTTTGAAATATGGCAACCCTAGGTCCTGCCGACTTGAACCTCCCTTTCATTCTGACCACATGGGCTATCGATGCCTATTAGTCATGACACTTTGTACTGTATATCCAGTCTCAGACAGGGTGGATAAGAATCAATGTTTTTTTAAAAAATAAAATCGGATTTTAAAAATTTAAATCGGATTTTTAAAATAAATGCTTTTGGAGGAAAAATCTTTCTAAAGATAGTTTTCTATTTATGTTACATTATAGCCCAAAGGCTATTCAACAGGAAATAAGGATTTAAGTTTTCCATGTGTGCTAAAACTCAGTCTAAGTGTTTTCTTAATTGTTTGACTACATCAGTTAACAAACATAGATACATATGCTATAATGTTATTGTTTTAGTTAAATAAATTGTTTAAATTGTTATTAAGGAAATGATTATTTTTCTCCTTCCAATAAAGTACAGCAGAAAAGTTATCCAAATATAAACAGTTAACTTATTAAACCTCACAATAATTTCATAATTATCTATGTATTTCTAATAATATAACCAAATCAGTAACTTTTGATATAACTGTAAAAACTACTCTGAAAATTTATTATTCCAAAAATGAAACCCTTCATCTGGTTGTGAATATTAAGATTCTACCAGCAAGAATGAGTCTTTCTGTAAAAAGTGATTTAAATCGTGATTTAAATTGATTTGATTTAAATCAAATCCACCCTGGTCTCAGAAGCATATACCTCTGAAAAGCAGCTGTTGGGAGTCACAAGTGCTAAGCACGTATGGGTTTGAATAATTCCTATTGGCTACTGGTGAGCCACTGAGTGAGCAGAATACTGACTTAGATGGGCCTTTGGTATGAACCAACGTGGCTCCTTTTATGTACTTATGTTTCTGAAGATGTTTGCTCTACCATTTTCTCTAATGGCTTGAGGCACCTGGGTATGTTTATTCTTCCAATTCAAACCCACTCTGTTCTTAACTTGGCACCGGGGCTTGGCACCTCTTTTTCTAGAAAAAACAGCACCTCACATCTCTGCTTAAAGATGAGAATGCTACAGGCAGATAGAACATTGGATCCCATCTCCCCAAAAACTTACCTGTAAAAACTGACGGATGGGGGAAATTCACAACAATCAGCTTCGTCACCATTTCTGGGTAACAAATAGCAGCTAGCCAAGCAATCATTCCACCCCAGTCGTGACCAATCAGCACGCACTTGCTGTACCCTGTTGTTTAAAAATAGATTTCTGATAGTTGTTTACCAGCAGTTGCATCCAAATACATTATCACATCAAAGGGAATGACAGCAGAAGTTGCAGTATGTCTCAATTCCATCCCTGCCCCTCCCAACTCACCCCTTGGCAAATTATTCATACCACGATAGGTGGGTGCTTCTATTAATAAACTGCTTTCAGAATCATGAGATACAACATAGCAACAAGGTGGGAAATTTCTTAAAAGCCCTTTCCCCCCTCTTTCGTAACTGGAGTTTATTTATATTCCAGCACGTGTTTTAGAGCAACTTATAAGGTAAAGGAGGGACGCGTGTGGTGCTGTGGGTTAAACCACAGAGCCTAGGGCTTGCCGATCAGAAGGTCGGCGGTTCGAATCCCTGTGACAGGGTGAGCTCCTGTTGCTCGGTCCCTGCTCCTGCCAACCTAGCAGTTCGAAAGCACCTCAAAGTGCAAGTAGATAAATAGGTACCCCTCCGGCAGGAAGGTAAACGGCATTTCCGTATGCTGCTCTGGTTCGCCAGAAGCGGCTTAGTCATGCTGGCCACATGACCCGGAAGCTGTACACTGGCTCCCTCGGCCAATAAATCGTGACGAGCGCCGCAACCCCAGAGTCGGTCACGACTGGACCTAATGGTCAGGGGTCCCTTTACCTTTACCTTATGAGGTAAAGGACCCCTGGATGGTTAAGTCCAGTCAAAGGCAACTATGGGGTGCGGCACTCATCTCACTTTTCAGGCCAAGGAAACCAGTGTTTGCCTGCAAACAGCTTTTCTACTTTCAGTGGTGTGCTTTAGAACTGCTAGGTTGGCAGAAGCTGGGGCAGAGCAACGGGAGCTCAGTCCATTGTGTGGATTCAGACCACAGACCTTCTGATCAGCAAGCCCAAAAGGTTCAGTGGTTTAGACAACAGCGCCACCCACGTCCCTTTATCAACTTATAACAAGAAGGGTGGGGGAATAAGGCTGCAATATTATACAACCAGGAAAGAGAGATTTTTTTAAAATTACAAGAAAAACGAAACCCCTTTTACAACCTTCTGTCTTACGGATTGAGATGCTTGCTGTGGTTTCATATCTGTCTGTCGGTCCGACAGATAGAAACGTTTGGCCTTTTCCAGACGCTTAACATCTACCTCAATTTACCTTAGGTTCCATATCCCCACAGATATGTGCTTTCTTTCATCGCAAATACAATACTTGCAAGCAACTCAGGGCCAGTTGCAAGAAATAGCAAGCAGGGAGTAGGAAGGAATGAGATAGGTTTTAGGTTATGTTATGCCTTTAATAGGTTATGTTATATTCTGGATTATGTTATGTTTTATAGATTATGTCTGAATAGGATGAGAGTGTTGGAGATACGTGCAAATGTGTATGTGAACCCGGTCTTTGGGTGTTTGATTTTCGTTGTTGTGTATACTGTGTATATACGGACAATGACAATAAATTTATCTTTATCTTAATCTTAATCTTAATCTTAAACTCATTTGTATGTTGTTTTGTTGAGGGCACGGATAGTCTTGCTATGTGGAGATGGCCTTCCTGCTTTCATTCCCTCACATACACAGCTCCTCTTTTTGGGGGGGAGGGGGGCATATCAGAAGACTGTGTTCCAGTGCAGAAGAATGAGACAGCACGACCCTCGAGGAAGCTGAGGGAGAGGAGTTGTTCTCTGCTTAAGCAGCCATCCAAAAATTTATGTAGGTTGGGGAAAGCTGTGGCGCTGGCCATCAAACCAGTAAGTGCCTGTAAACGAATTACAGTCATCTCCCCCACAGAAACTGCATTTGCTCAGGGTGTGGGCGAGAATTGCATTTTCCCATTGGCAACTTAATGCGGATTTGCTGCTGGATAAATGGTAGTTTCCGTGCAACGGGTGGTCTACCTGGAGCAAATGCATTCTGGCTGTCTTTCTACTGGGCTTTATTGTCGAGAAAGACCTTTCCATTTAACTCCCAGCATGTGAGCACTGCATGTGTTGACGCTTTCATTCCGATTCAAGTAAGGAATTTTTGATAAACAGCTCAAGAATCGCGGCTTTTAAAAATCCACCCCAATTTTCCCGAATTAAGATTTAAATTAAGAAAAATAGCATGCACTGCACACATGAACAGCCATATTTAAACGAGAATTTGTTAAAGGGAAAATGTTAGCGTTCCCCATTTTAGGATTATTATAAGCTGGGCAGTTTGGATGCTATTAACACACCAAGAGACTCCAATATATCCTTTATATCTGTAATCAGACAGTCTAGCTTGTAATTCTCTCTCTGGGCAGGGGCATCGGTTTCTCCGTAACCTCTCAAATCCAAGGCCACAACTCGGTACTCGCTCTTAAATTCCCGCATTTGATGACGCCAGGAGTACCTATTAAAGAAGAAAAATGTTTTACTTCCTAGTATTTTTTTTTTTTACTTAAGGTTGATAAGCTGTTTTACCTTATTTTTAGAAAAGCAGTTCATACCAGAAACATAAAAGATCACAAACCTGAATTCAAGAAAGATGTTATACCAGCATTTTTTATATAAAAAAAGAAGAAACAAAAACTGCACAGAAGCAAAAACCCGCAATATTGATCTTGCTGCATCAGATCAAAACAACTCAAAACAAGGTGATACATTCACCGCATCAACAAGGCATCACTTTACCTCACAGAAATACGGAGTTGGATATCATCTAGCCTAACTCCTGTGCCCAACGCAGAATGTAACTACGATGTCCCTACACCTTTAGTAAAAATGTCTTGTTATGGATGCTGAAAGATCATCATTTTTATTTTTATTTTGTAATTTGATTTCCAATGTTAAAAAAGAAAAGAAAGAGAAACAATAAAGAATAATGATAAAGTTACATCCAGATATCTTACACATTCAGGTATTGAGATTACTCTGAATCTCCTGACTTCCTCTACAACCCATCCATGGGTCCTCTTAATTCTGTTTTCATCTGCATATCAATACTTGTCTAAAATCTTCCTAAATTGTCTGTAGTTTCCATTACATTACAAGTGCATTAAAAACCCTGCTAATGTTTTAACCTATTTACAATGATTTTGTATATACATTATAAACATTTCCCATACTTTTAAAAAATTCCTTTTCTTCTTGGTTCCTGAGCCTGAGATATCATCATTGGTTAGTTTGATGCGCTGTTAATAGCTCAGAATGATCAATGGAAGCTAGTTATAGGAGACAGTCTTCTGATACTTGGGAATCTCTCTCCAGGTAATACTTGCTAGTTTAATACTCCTGATTTGAGTTGTGAGGGGAAGTCATATAGAGAAAGCCTGTACTGTAGTTCATGTGAGGTCGTACAGAAAAGCAGCTTGGAGCCAATTTAATACAGTGGTACCTTGGGTTACATGCGCTTCAGGTTACATACGCTTCAGGTTACAGACTCCGCAAACCCAGAAATAGTGCTTCAGGTTAAGAACATTGCTTCAGGATGAGAACAGAAATCATGCTGCGGCAGCGCGGCAGCAGCAGGAGGCCCCATTAGCTAAAGTGGTGCTTCAGGTTAAGAACAGTTTCAGGTTAAGTACGGACCTCCGGAACGAATTAAGTACTTAACCCGAGGTACCACTGTAATTTTGAATTTGGAGGTGGGAGGAGAGCGCTGTGAGTCATCTGAAAGCAAAACAACTTTAGGCCCGAGGGGCTTTCTCTGGAAACTGCACCATTGTTTACTGATCTAGCGCTAGGCGTATGAGTCTTTGTCTGATTCTGGTATGCTCTAGTTACCTATTGCGAGGTGGGGAGACCCCAAATGTTCCCAAACATACAGTAAGATTCTAGTACTTGGTCATCGAAAGGAAAATGCTTCATTGCTATACAGTTAACACAGCCACTTCAGTGAGGTATCAGTGATTGCTGCTCCTCTTTGCTCTGCCTCATGAGCTTCTCGTAGACTTTCTGCCATAATCTGGGAAACTGATGCAGCTAGACGTATCTCGTTTGAAGGAGGACATTTCTGGGCCATTCCCTTCCCCTACCATTTTGCTCTCATGAAATATCTGTGTGAGTAAATACAGGAATGAATGTGGCTAAAGTATGTCTTTATAGTAGCCCTGGGCATCTTTAAAAAGGGTACTGAATTGACTTTGATAATGTAAGAATAAAGCTTTCTTTCTCATCTTTTTTGCCTTTTAAAACAACAAAAACAAACAAACAAACAAACAAACAAACAAACGACTATCTGGACCAGAAGAATTAGGCCTCAGGAGTAATCTGATGGATAAAGTTTGGCTCTTTTTCAGAAGATAAAAAGCAAGAAAACTTGTTCGCTCTCCAGCTCAAAAGAAGATGTAACACGTGCAGCAAATTAACCGAAATTCTGTGTTTTTTCCTTCCTGCTGTATTTCTCAATCAGTTCTTCTTCAGTCAATCTCAGCTGCCTCTTATGATGAAGATTAACAGCTGTCAGTGATTTGGTACTCCCATATAATTTCTCCAGTAGTACCTGGGTAGAATCACTCAAAATGTATTATATTTTAGGAAGTGAATAAGAAAAATGAATTAAATAAGCACAAATAGCCTGAGTTTGACTATTATTCATTTAAACATATAATTGACTATGATTGGATAACAAAGGGGTCAAGATTAAAAGGATCCTGGAAGGTGCTATATACGGTGTGTGGCAATGAATTCTATTGCAACTAAAGCTAATAATAATGTACTATACATCACCCGGTTATTTAAGCCTATATAACTGCCTTGTTGTTAGCAAGGTGAAGAGCCTCACTTGCATATAATTATACCTGTAGAACTATTGAACTTTGACTCTGAAATTTCCAGGTTGCACAGGAAAGTATGCAAAGATCTCAGTCTTTTCAGCCCAAAGGCACATTGGGAATTTTAAGAAAGTGTTGTGGACATTATTGCAAAGATGGCTACCATGGGAGCATGGTCAGTTGTAAAATGGCAACTGTGGATGTGATTAGTCACAAATGTAACTAGTACAATGAAGCACACCCATTTAATGGAAGGCAAAACCAGGCACAGGCAGACTCCTTTGAACCTACACTTTTCAGTTCCAGCAGAACACCAGTTTCACAGAAAGCGAGCTCATTATTTTCCCCTGATCACCTCCAAACGCATTCCTCTAAAATTACTTTGTTCACCCAAGATTAATAGGAAGAACGCCATCTGATAAATTCCTCCCAAATGCATTACTCACCCAGCATCTGCCTCAAATCAGTTCCTCTTCAGTAAACAGTATGTACACATTAGTAGCTTAAAATGCTGCAATGTCGTTTCCCCTCACTGTGCTTCAAGTCGCACTAACGCTTGCTGTGCACACCAGAGAGGGGGCGGGGGTCGCCCCTGAAAGCAATACCTGTTTTGTTCCCCCATGTCTGCAACCCCCTAAACTGCTACTGAAGGAAGCTGTCTTCTGCACACGTGTTATGGCTGAACTTAACTGTGGCTTGAGTTTTCAAGTCGGATGGAAGCTGATTTGAGGGGAAATACATCAGTTAGGAGTGTTTCTCGAGAAACTACAGGGTGTATATATATTGGGGCTGACGTCATGTTCACTCGGTTTTAAGCAGCAGTGGTGGGAGCACACTGGAACCAGAGTAAATGATATAAAGTAAAGGTAAAGGGACCCCTGACCATTAGGTCTAGTCATGGCCGACTCTGGGGTTGCAGCGCTCATCTCGCTTTATTGGCCGAGGGAGCTGGTGTACAGCTTCCGGGTCATGTGGCCAGCATGACTAAGCCGCTTCTGGCAAACCAGAGCAGCACACGGAAACGCCGTTTACCTTCCCGCCAGAGTGGTACCTATTTATCTACTTTCACTTTGACATGCTTTTGAACTGCTAGGTTGGCAGGAGCAGGCACCGAGCAACGGGAGCTCACCCCGTTGCAGGGATT
Organism: Podarcis melisellensis; assembly: GCF_964234715.1. Lineage (NCBI taxonomy): Eukaryota > Metazoa > Chordata > Lepidosauria > Squamata > Lacertidae > Podarcis > Podarcis melisellensis. The sequence goes on along the minus strand of NC_138538.1, from coordinate 71,981,691 downwards.
CGAACCGCCGACCTTCTGATCGGCAAGTCCTAGGCTCTGTGGTTTAACCCACAGTGCCACCCGCATCCCTTCAAATGATGATATGTACATCCCTTAACTCTTGATTCACTCATTTCCCCTCTGCCAACCAACCCACCTCTTTCTCTGCAATCCTCTTTCCCTAATAGCCAACTCTATCACAACAAATCCCAATCTCTTTCCCTGGCTGGGTTTTTCTCACTCACACCCCCCCCCTCTTCATGGCTGTTCCCCCCTCTCCTTATGGTCCCTCACATCCCTACTCCCAGGGCCCCCAACCTCTCTTCTAGGTGCTCCCATTTTTCATCTCCCTTCCTTGCTAGGGATTGAGCAAAGGCTTTTCTGCATACACAGTGTGTGTTATAAAGCTGTGCTTTTCAACTACACAGAAATTTTCTGATACCTAAGACTGGCACATAAAAACACCAACACTCCAAAACACCCGACAACGGACCTTTATAGATCTCTATTTGCATGGAGATGATCGACATAAAAACCCCCAGATATCTTGATGCAGTATTGCCATCCGTAAATAATGCACAAAGGAGTCTTTTCCATTGCACATTATCTTAAACAAAACTGGTCTGAAAACACATCCTGTCAGGTGGGCGGCTCAAAGTGCATTCTAAGATGGCTTGGTCAAACAGCTGCCTAATTGCCCATCAGTTTCCATTGTCACTGAACGGCCATGACAAGCTGGGCGGGGGGGACACACCACTTTGAATAATTTAAAATATTTTTTAAAACTTCATTAAAAATAGTTTGAAAAGGATCTTGCATCTCTATTCACATCCTAGATATATCTGCATGCACACAAAAGCTCATACCAATAACAAACTTAGTTGGTCTCTAAGGTGCTACTGGAAGGAAATTTTTTATATTTTTTTCCTTCACATCCTGTTTGCCTTTCTCTATTATTTTAAACTCTGAATAAATTGTTGGATAGTCCAAAGTATAGATTTTCTTTTCTTTTCATTGGAGATGCTATGTATTTTGGTGGGTCCAGTTTTCAAAGGCTCCACAGTCCCCCTCTTCTTCCCAAATATGCAGTGCTCAGGAAACGCAATGGCGTCTTTTTCAGTCCCACTCCGATTTCCCCAGAGCCCTATTGTTGTTGTTGTTTAAACTGTGAGGCAGGGGCCAATCGCCCTATAAAAGCTGTTCATGAGAAGCAAGTCCTATTTTCTGCAAACCCATTTATAGCATATCAGGTATGTAAAATAAATACCATATTTTTCGCTCTATAAGACGCACCAGACCACAAGACGCACCTAGTTTTTGGAGGAGGAAAACAAGAGAAAAAAAATCTGAATCTCAGAAGCCAGAACAGCAAGAGGGATCGCTGTGCAACAAAAGCAGCAATCCCTCTTGCTATTCTGGCTTCTAGGATAGCTGCGCAGCCTGCATTCGCTCCATAAGACGCACACACATTTCCCCTTACATTTTAGGAGGGAAAAAGTGAGTCTTATAGAGCAAAAAATATGGTAAATCATAGCTATCTCTGGGAGAAGCTTAGAATCTTTCTGTTTCCCTCTCTAAGCACTGGCCAGGCTGCTTTTACCCATTGAAAGCACTGAGTTACCTCAGACAATTCTCTAGACTACCATGAAGGTTCTTCAGACAAGCAAGAGCAAAGGATACCGCAAACCCAACAGTATAAATATGTGAATCTTTAGAAAATATGCCAATTATTAGCATCTCACACGTGCCTGTAACATATTTCACAGCATGAAATCTTTATATCTGTATCCCAACAAACTTATGCCCCATTCATATGTTATTACAGTAGCCAAACTGCTACTAGGAACCCAAACTATATGAGCATTGTGCTACTTGTCCAAAGCTGCACTCTTGAGGTTTGGATCAAGTTTAGCAATACAGGTAAGGTAAAGGTAAAGGGACCCCTGACCATTAGATCCAGTCGTGACCGACTCTGGGGTTGTGGCACTCATCTCGCTTTACTGGCTGAAGGAGCCGGCGTACAGTTTCCGGGTCATGTGGCCAGCATGACTAAGCCGCTTCTGGCGAACCAGAGCAGCGCATGGAAACGCTGTTTACCTTCCCACCAGAGTGGTACCTATTTATCTACTTGGACTTTGACGTGCTCTTGAACTGCTAGGTTGGCAGGAGCGGGGACCGAGCAATGGGAGCTCACCCCGTCGCGGGGATTTGAACCGCCGACCTTCTGATCAGCAAGTCCTAGGCTCTGTGGTTTAACCCACAGTGCCACCCGCGTCCCTCAGCAATACAGGTAAAGGTTTTTAAAAGCATCAGAGTTTGCCCACTGACCTACACACCCTAATCTCCAAATGATGTTGGACTAGACTCTCAATATCCCCAACCTGCAAGGCCAAGGTCAGGGATGATGGGAGTTTTAGTCCAACCATACCTGAAGGAGGTTGGCTTGGCTACCTCAGGATTAATTCTTAGACTATCCAATTAACTAGTCAGATCAGAAGCTTCCTTGTGGATGAGATTCCTGCATCGCAAGGGTTTGGATCAAATGACCTTTGGCATCCCTTTGAACTCTACAATTCTATGATTCTATGATCAAGTCACCACCACAGTAATGTAAGGATTGAAAACAAACACAATTACATGTACTGCTGGTTAAGTGTTTAATGGTTATTGTATTTGTTTAAAAACCAATAAAAAATTGTTTTTAAAAATAATAATGTATGAATTGAACCTAGCCCTTCCACATATGACTTGAGATTATTATTGATCCCCCCCCTTTTATTTGTATTACTGGGTTGTTGTTGTTTCACAACGTTTGTATGACATCCAACTGCATGAAGTTCTCTGGGCAACTTAAAACAAATAAGTATGAAAACAATTTAAATGCAAAATAAGAGCCGAAACCATAAAAATCCAAAGATGAAAACAGGAGCTATCGCACCTCCCAAGTTAAAACACAGATTTTAAAATTATTTAATTTTTTTTATAACGATATTTATTAAAGTTTTACAAACAAAAAGAAGTTACAGAATAAAAAAAGGAAAAAATACAAATAAAAAAGATACAAAAATTACAAAGGAAAAACACAAAATACAAGAAAAAAAGAAAACAATTAAAAACAGATCAATCTTTTCATATCTTATGTTTCATTTACTCGTTTCCCTGACTTCCTCGCACCTCCCTTTTTTGTATTCCAATTCACATGGTTAATTCAGCAAATCCTTTCCCTCTTTGTTTTTATCTTAATTCTATATCTTAACATATTATAGCTTCATATTTTCATCTGATTATCAATCCATTTTTACATATTCTTTTTAACCTTGTTGCTGAAGCCGCTTCATTTCATTCCAACATCATTTTAACATTAATGTTGAAATTATTTAAAAGCCTGGAGTGAACAGAGAGGATGAAAAGACCACAAGGATGGTTCCAGTCAAACCTCTCTGGGAAGGCTGTTCTTTAACCAGGGTACCACTATCAAAAAGGCCCTTATCTTGATGGTTATCTGCCTCACTTCATTCAACAGAGTCACTCAGACTTAAGGTTTGGGTAGATACATATGGGTAGATACATTAAGAGGTACAGTCAATGGTGCATGTAATCAGCTAATTTTGCCCTCTCATCTTCTCCATATCAGTTTATTTTGACTATTTATTTTGTTTGCCCAAACTTTAACCTTGAAACAAGATGCTAAACCATTTTGTAAATATGAGTTACTCTTGCATAACTTGTTTTCACTCTTTAAAAGTGGAAGTTTTTCAGGCACTTTGAAATGCTCTTCAGTTATCATTTCATCTTTTTGATTCAATAAAAGGCACCAGCATCATAAATACAATCTGCGTAGATAACTATGGTATTTTTAGCTGGAGTACTTTATGCCGCGATTCTCCCACAGTCAATCATACATATTTTTAACCTCATAAATTTTAATACTGTATTTTTTATATAAAAAAATAGCACCCATGTGAACTGCGCTGTTATGTTAATGTTGGCCTATATGGCAAATTGTTTACCATCGTGTGCCTCCGGAGTGTCACTATTTTGTACCAAATCCATTTTTGATAAAATCAATGGTCTGGAAAGTGAAACGCATTAAAAAGCGGAGAAGAATGACTTAACAGGAAGATGTATAAACACCCCGTAAATCAGAATGGATGTAGGACAAATGCTTGCTGTTGTATAACTGCCCTGGAAACAAATAAACACAAATGCTCATTAAAGATCGGCTATAATGTAACCTCCGCATAATCTTTACAAGCAAATCAGGATGAACACTCAATAAACAGGTTGTCCAGAGTGGCCCATAGATCCTCACCCTCAAGCATACACACACATTTGATTTGGCCCCATGGCTGGTAGAAGATCAGGTCCTGATTAACTGGTAGATACTTTAGTATCTTTCTTTAAGGTATTTGCTGGTATTTGGAATGTCCGACTTTTTTCTTTCATTTTTTTAAAACTTAGAATGAAGTTTTCCATTGTTAAAAGAATAGCAACATGACTTTGGTTAATATGGTAGAAAATGCTATCCTCAACCCCTTCAATGTTTGCGCTCTCATTTAAGTTCGTATTACTCTGTATCTTATTATGTTTCTTAGGAACGCAGATTGATAGATTTATGGAAAAGAAGGTAACTTTTAATATGTTAGAACACAAATGGTAAGTTGGTGCCCTTTTTTCTCTGACTTTCCTTTGTTACAACGTAAGATTTTTTAAAAAAATGTTTTCTCTTTAATAAAAATGAAAAACAAAACAAATTTTGGACGGTAAATACTTTACATTTGAAGCTATAGCCTTTTGTGGCATCTATAAAGCCATAGGAGCCAACTCCTAGGGGCTTCGCCCCCCAATAAAATATTTTGGGGGGCTGCTCCCCCAAACTGATGGGCATTGCCATTCAAATGGTGTGTATGCACCACATCACATGGTTGATTATGGGGGGATTACCGCCCCCCCCAATATTTTACCCAAGTTGGCACCCCTGTATAAAATATAACTAATAGGACAAAATCCACAGAAAAAGTGAATTGGAGTCATATAACCAAGCAACAGTGCAGGAACGGTGCTCTTCCAGGGATATTGCTAGGATACAACTCCCTTCATCCCTGACCACTGGCAGTGTTGGGTGGGAATGATGGGAGATGAACTCCAACAACACGTGGAAAGCCATGGGTCCCCCATCCCTGCAAAACAACTTGGATAAGGTTTAATTTGCACTCCTATACACACTGACTTTGATTGCCTTTCAAGTACACATACACATGTCAAATTTTCAGGTAGCGGGTAGACAATTTCTTAGGATTTAGGTCCCTGTCTGTGATGTGCAACATGTATGGGTAATAACAGTTACCATGCTTTGATTATCAATACAATAGCTACTAATTTAAGAGTTCTTGGACAAAAGCAGGATACAGATTCATAGGTGCTGACTCCTAGGGGCTGAGGGAATTCCACACCCCCCAAATTTGTTTTTTTTTTTGTTTTCTTTTAGGGGACTGTACTGCCTCAGTGTTCAGACATCGCATAATAATAATAATAATAATAATAATAATAATAATAATAATAATAATTTATACCCTGCCTTCCCCAGCCAGAGCTCAGGGCGGCTAACACCAGTAAAATTACAATAAAAACACAATTGGGGGGGGGGAGGAAACAACAATTTAAAATACAGGTTAAAATGCAATTTAAAATGCAGCCTCATTTTAAAAGTAGCCCATGGATCAAAACTGTAAGGGGAGGGAAAAAATAAGGGTCAGACTGAGTCCAAACCAAAGGCCAGACGGAACAGCTCTGTCTTGCAGGCCCTGCAGAAGGATGTCAAGTCCCACAGGGCCCTAGTCTCTTGTGACAGAGTGTTCCACCAAGTCGGGGCAAGTACTGAAAAGGCCCTGGCCCTAGTTGAGACCAATCTAACCACCTTACGACCTCCAAAGTGTTGTCCTTAAGGTCCTCCGTGGGGCATACAAGGAGAGGCGGTCCTATAGGTACCTGGGTCCTAGGCCGTGTAGGGCTTTGAGGGTCAAAACCGGGGCTCCCCGATTGTCAAGGGAAGCTAGTGCCTATGTACTAATAACTGTAGTGAAACACACATGGATATTGATCTTGCATATGTAGTTCATAAACAGAAGCATATGTGGCATAAAACTAACATAAAGGAAGAGTTTTACCAGAACTCCGGAAAGCCATGAAGCAGCAGCATAAGCGGTTTGCCCCTCTCTCCAGCAGCCACATAGTGGAATCTTAACCCGGAATCCTGTAAGTGAAAGAGAAGACAAGTTGTGTTTTTATATTCAACGATTACTGTTTAGGTATGGAGCAGAGCTTTGTTCAAAGGATAGCTTGAATTTCGTGCTTCTCAAGAGTCACACGGAAAGTTGCAGCAGTCCAGTTTTTCTCTGCATTCATAAGACCAATAGCATACTATCATGTTTTCTTTCAACTCGCTCCCTTTCATTTCTTGATCGCTTCAGCTGCATTATCACTGAAGGTGCAGTGTTAAACAAGGATACAATGCCTCACCAGTTTAAAAGCTTCAGCCCGATGAAAAGGGGGCCTCCAATTAGCTGAGCAGTGGTCTTTTTAAAATGTTAATTATTTTCTAATGTACCGGTAAGTACTTTCAGAGTGGATGGCAGGTAGGTAACTTCTGAGACCTTTCGCCTCTCTCTCACACAGAAAGGAATAGGAATATAGAAAGCTGCTTTATACTGAATCAAATCATTAGTCTGGTAGCTCAGTACTGTCATACCTTGGAAGTCAAACACCTTGCGACTCGAATATTTTGGCTCCTGAACGCTGCAAACCCGGAAGTGAGTGTTCCGGTCTGCGAATGTTCTTTGGAACCTGAACGTGGACGTGGGTTCCGTGGCTTCCAATTGGCTGCAGAAGCTTCCTGCAGCCAAATTGGAAGCCGCGCCTTGGTTTTCGAACCTTTTGGAAGTCGAACGGATTCCGTTCGGCTTCTGAGGTACAACTGTACCAGCAGTAGCTCTTTGGGAAGGGATGTCAAACATGAGACCTTCTGTGTGCATTCTCCCCTTCCCCTCGGTGCCTTGTGTGGCGCATGAGGTCACCATCCAAAATAAACCCTGAAAAATATATGAACAGTATTAGTTAAGATTTCTCTAACCAACTGACCGTTCTAATATTCACACCAGGCTCTCCATCACACGGCATCGAGCATCGGACTGGTCCAACTTACTTGAGAGCACACTGTCCCCACCTCCAGGAATATTGGCCATCTGTCTGCACCTTAGCAGGACTATTTCACAACTCCTTGTTTTATGGATTCTTGTGCTATTTGTGGATGTGCATCCAGGTATTTCCAAGGAGGGTAGAGGAGCATGGGAGGAACAGAGGAGGAGGAACATGGGGGATGTTCCACTTTATGGCGACTTTGCACAAATCAAGCAAGCACTTAAAAGGATTTATGCAGTTCCTTGTTTCTGGTTCAGGCAGGGATGACAGGCAACACCTGGAAAAGAGAGCTAATTGGAGCTTGTTATGAAATATGCTGCAGACACCTGTCCTCTGTCGCCTTATCAGGAGCAGTGGCTTCTGCAAAATTAAGACGGTGTGTACGTACCCTAGGTCGGACACTGCAACTGTACAGGCTTTCCGCCGAAGCCTTAATAGGGCCATAGTGGTGTCAGGCAAACTTCTACTTCAACCGGTTGTCACATTACTTCTCATACTATTTCAGATCAACAAACAAGCTCTCTGCTGAGACTGCTAATAAGGACACCAGCCAGGCGCTGTGGATCTTTGTCTGTTAGCAGCTATCTTGAGAGCCTCTCTTCATTTCATGCTTGACATCAGCCAGCTGTGAGAGGCGAACACTCAGCTGCAGTGCAAGAAGATGGCTCCGGATAATTGAGAGAGGTTGACGTGGCTGCCGCTTCATTATTCTGAAGTCGTGGTGAAATGAATCTTGTGGCAAAATTGGTAAAGCGCTTGGGAACTAAGGTTTCTCTAAGCAGTAAAGCCAAGGACATCTTAAAGCCAGTGTATATATGACCTGGCTTCTCCCTCTCTCCCTCACAGCTGGATTGTGAAGATGTTGCAGATTCCTCACAGCAGGAAAGGGAAGCTTTGCTCATGTTTGTGGACTCCAAGTCCCATCAGCCCCAACCTTCATGGCCAATGGTGAGGAACGGTGGGGATTGTTGTCCAGCAATATTGGGTCACAGGTTCTCCATTCCTGCCCTCCAGTTATTCCTTCGCAGGACAACAATTCCCAGAGTAGGAAAAGCCATGCTTGCTAAACTAATTTAATCACAATCTGATCCTTCCTCCTTATACGTACTTAATTAATTCTATAAATATTCTTGGAACTAATGGAATAAGCTGTTATCAAGAAAAAAAAACACGCAAAACAGAAGTGACATGAAAATTTTCTTCTCCAGCTGAAGAGCTCTAAACATTATCTTTTGACAAACATTTCCCTCTCCATGCAGAAAGCAACTCTGCCAAGAGTTGATTGGCTAGTATCTGTGATGTTGTGCATGTACCCCTCCCATCTCCAAAGCTGTTTTGCAACAAACAAAAATTAACATTGTATTTTTTTCTTTTTTGCATTTATGGACCACTTTTCATCACCTCGTGTTCACAGAGTGGATTCCAACAGCTACATAAAACAGCTCATTAAAATTTAAATTCACTAACCAGCGGAACAACGCAAAACAATTTCATAAAGCAATCCAACAAAACATGCAACGGCCTAGGAAAGTAAGCCTGTGTTTCACCAAGCAATGGAAGCAGTGTTGTATTCATCCATGCTTCCAGGAGGGCTGGGGAGGATTCTGTAGCTGAGGCACCACTACAGAGAAGGCCCTGTCCCACCCACATAATGAGCAGCCCAGACTGACTGATATGGGGAACGGTGTTTCATGCCTTGATTCAATGAATTAATATTCAAGAGGCACTTAATTTATTTTACAGGGGGGGGGGGAGTCAGTAGGCCTGAAGTGCCATTGTAAGACAGATGATGAGACTGATGGCCAAATCAACATGCAATTAGCTGATAAAGTATGCAGCAGCAACAGCTTATGAAGTAATTCACTAGAGACAGCCAGTATGCGCTTCTGAATACTGCTGCATGTGAGAGGGCACCCAGCACCTTTCCCCGAGGACAAAATGAGGCAGTGGTGGAGGCATGTGGTCATAGGTGATGACTCTCTGGGACCCTGGGGTGCCTAAGCACCCACAAAATTCCCCATGAAGGGGCCGAGCACCCACAAATTTCAGCTCCAGGGCCATGCACACTATATGGCCCCCACGGCCCCCACGGTTATGGGGCCAAGCTGGCACTCCAGCAAGTGGTGCTTAACTTGACACTGTGCTGGTTTTATGGCTGCCAAAGTGGCTAGCTGTGCTGCCACAAGAACAAACCATGGCAAATTCTATTTAACAACACATTTGTACTCACTCAACAGGGTGCTTCCTGGAGATGGGAGTGTCCCAGCCTTGCAGCCCAGCCACCCTTCTAGAGAGAGGTTCTCCTTCATCTTACTCTTATGGCTTCAAAACTTGCTTTGTTCATTTCAGAGCAAGGGAAATAAATTGCCATGCAAATTTGTTCGCATCGGGTTCTAGATATTGGCATATGTCCTAAGTTTTAGAATAATTGCCACATGACTCTCTGTTAAATACTTTATCACCATAAATAAAACTTGCTTGATTTTAGATGTACATGAAAAGAACTTCTCACTAAAATTTCAAGTTAGCTATGGTTTTATAGATTGAACATAGATTTCTAAATCTCTATTCTTTCATTTATAGGAATTTTCCCCACAGCCATTAAGTCTACATAATTTATTTCTATTGTAGTTAAGGGCACTTAACTACCATTAACTAACTGGGTGGGTAATTCAACTTAAAGTATCAACAGTGCTTTTACATACCTTACAATGCTTTGATATATACTGCTAATTCATTTTCTTAGGGAAAATTTCAATGGCATTATAGAAATTAAGTGCATATCGAAGTTCCAACTCTGCAATATATTCTCCCCCCCCCCCCAATGTTTCACAACAAGCGCGTGAAGTTCTTAATGGTAATCTTTATCATCGGTACCACTGCATTTCAAGCTCTTTCCAACAAACTGCAAGGAAACTTGCAAACCTAACTTTTCCATATACATCTGATCCCATGTCCTGTTTGTGGTCTACCCAAAAGCACTTTGGCCTGAATGGGCAGGGCTCTTCTAAGTTTCGTTCCTTCATTTTGGTAGTGGATCAATGCACAGAAAGATACATTTTCAGAACCATTTAAAGGACAGAACCGCTTGCTACACAAAACATGGGATGTCACTGAAAGTGGATTCCATGTGCCAAGTTCTCCCCCACCCCATTGTGTAGAATTCTTTTATCCCATGTTGGGATCCTCACATCTGAATTGGCTCACATCATTTGGTTGGTCGGGGCAGGGGAAGCCATACAGCATGCTAATATCATGGCAAAGAGTAACCGATTCTATACGTTAGCAGTCAGAGAGGAAGAAATCAACATGAGGAAGTTCCGATTTGTGCCACCCTAATGTGGAAGACAGAAGTGCCTGGCGTGCTCTGGTCCATGGGGTCACAAAGAGTTGGACATGACTAAACAACAACAACAAATAGTCGTATGCAATGTGGAATTCTACTTAAGCACTATCCATGCATCAAGCCATTGGAAGATGCTTGAAAGAGTTGGGTAGGTTTGGCAGGAAAATATTAAGGTGAGGCATGATGGGGGGCAATATTTGAAGGGGTTTCGAGCACACCATGATCTCTGATGCTCCAGGGGGTAGGACTAGAACCAGTGGGGTGGGTTGGATCTGATGACCAACTAGCCTTGCCATTCTGACCTAGCTTGTATTTCCCTCCAGTAGGCAGGAGCAGATCATGTCTTCATTCTGCACAGCTCCTGGGAACACTAAAAGGCTGTGTTTTCTTAATGAGAAAATGAAACCTGCAAACAATTGTAGACGAGTATAGTGCATCTTCTATTTATCATTTTGGAAGGGCAAAAGAATCAATAAACTAGTCCCACCAATGTCCTTCTTCCCTGAGTTGATGATGCTGAGTTGATGAATCCAGGGCAAGTCAAGAGATATGAATGCTGCTGAAGCAATTTGGGACCTAGAATCAAGGACATGGCCTCTGCACTTCAAAGATGGCATTTGATTCATGCGCCACCACAGTTTCTGCCTTGAGACTAGACAATTTTGACTCCCCCCAGTGTGGGCTCGCAGACCTTTTTGTGTGCGTGCTGGAAAAGTGTACCTACTCTCCAAGCATTTTTAAAATTATAAATAAATCTGATTAAAGAAAGAGCCACCGCTGCCTTCTCACCAAAAAGTTCTGTCCCAGATACCACATATGGACCAGATACTGGACTTTTAGTCGGTGCCTGCAGAGATTAAGAGATCAGGCAAACCAGGAGTTAGGTTAAGCACCCAGACTTTTTCCTGAAGCAAGGTTGAGTAGCGTGTTTGCAAATCACCTCGAATGCATTGCCTCTCATGTCTGCACACTGGTTGCTTATATTCGCATTTCCTCTCAAGGCTTTCTCTCTCTTTTTGGGGGGGAGGGGAGGGGGCATCTGTTCCAGACAGGAATGTCAAAACCATCACGACCCACAGAGATCATGACCCGCTGTAGGTTTTGGCACAGACAAAACACATGGTTCGTCAACACCAGGAAAGACCAGAAAGCTCGCACGCTTATTCTCACTGTTCGCATCTCGGAAATGGACTGCTGCTTGCAAGCCCGCCTCCTCCATAACGCCTCCCGCCTCCCCAAATATATATGTTTGTGTGTGTGTGTGTGTGGTGTGCACAGGATGACATGTGTGTGCACCCATCTATCTGCAGCAATGTGTGGGTGTTTGTGGAGCAAACACAACCCTTTCTATGGGCTGCATTCTGCCTTGTTTTCCAGCAGCGACAGAACTGGGAAGGAGGGAAGGAAGGAGAAAAAGAGAGGGAGAGAGGAGGGAAGCAAGGCAAGCCTCTTTCTGCCTGTGCTTGTCCTTTCCCACGAAGAGGGCGATCGAGTGCCCCCTTTGCCCTGGGCAGCAGAAGCGAGGCTCCCTCCCCGCAGACACGCAGACCTCGCAGCTCGTGAGGACGGCGCCGTCCCTCCCCGCAAGCTCCTGTTTACCTTGATCCGGACATAGCAGTGAGTCCCCCAGCAAGGGTCGTTGAGGCAGCCCGGCGGGTTCTCCCGGACGAGCCACTGGAAGGTCTTGGCCGGCCTCGTGCCGAGGCTCCACAAAAGTTTCAGCAGCTCCCTGCAGGCGCACAGGCCGCAGTAAGCGTACACGAGAGCCCAGAAGAGCACGGACCGGAGTGTCACCATCAGCCGGCCGGGGAGGATGGCCAGCCCGGGGGAGAGCGAGGCGACCAGGCACGAAGCGGGAGAAGCGACTCGCGCTCTCGATCTCTCCATCCGCCGCCGCCGCCCCCCCTTCAGCGGAGGAGAGATGGGCTGCGCCAGCGGGAGGCACGAACCGACGACGGCATCGCGAGGACCGAACCAGATGGAGAGACGGGGGGAGGCGGGAGGGAGGTGGAAGAGACCGAGGAGGAGTCCCGCGCTTCTGCCGGCGCGCACGTCGCCTCCAGCCCGCGGCCCTCGCTCGGCTTGCCGAAGGAAGGCTCAGAGGGGCGCCGCGCGCGCGGAGGATCGGCTCGCACGTGCACAGGCGCGTCACTTGGCCGCAGCCCGGCTGCACGTGTGAAAGGGGGCCGTTACGTGTCGCGTGTGCGTTCATAACAACAACAACACTGCTTTTCATTCAGTGTATTTTGCGTCGTCGCGCTTCGTAGGGGATATTCGTTGGTGATCCGCAGGAGCCAACTCCTTGGGGCCAACTCTGCCCCTCCAATAAAATATTTGTGGGGCTCCAGGCCCCCACCCCCAGTTCACGGGCACTGCCATTCAAATGGTGTGCGTGCACCATGTCATGTGATCGATTCTGTGGGGTGAGGCTTACCTGGTGTCCCCCCACCCCCAGTATTTGATATTCAAGTTGACACCCCTGTTACTGTGTATCATCATCACATTAACAACAACAACATTTATTGAGGGTGGGGCAGCCCTTTAACTTCCCTGTTGGCCTGGCCCAGCGAACCATTGCCTGAGTAAACAGGCACAAGGGGAGAGAGACTTATTTTGGGGGGGGGGTTATATATTTATGGAAGCCCAAAAGCATTTTATTGAAATATAATCCGCCATATATATATCTGCAAGATATATATAGATATATAGAGAGAGTTTAAAACAGAATATACCAGTAAGAGAGCTTCCAGAGCTAGTGGGATGTAGTGGCTTTTAGGGCTTCTTTCCTCTAAAAAGCAAAGTGTCATGCAATTCGCCTCTCCCATTTAATAATCAGAACAACTCTCTTTTTTTAAAATAATATTTATTACTTTTAAAAGTTACAAAGGAGAAGAAAAAAGAAAGAAAGACAAAAAACAAAAAAAAGAGAAGAAAAGCAAAAACAATACAATACAATATATAAACAATACAAAACCCAACCTGAACCCATTAAACTAAACACATAAATAAAGCAAAACACAAACAATTTAAAAACATCCCTCATTTTCCATACTCTATCCTTCATTCCCTTGTTTCCTCGACCTCCTCACACCTCCCTTTTTGTATCCCACTTCTAGTAATTGTTTCAGCAAATCCTTTCCATCTTTCTCTATTTTCTATCATATTATAAATAACATATTTTTTAACCTTATTTCCCATTAAGACTAAATTACTTATATATACTTAATTTCTTATAGCATTTCTGCAAAATCCATAAAATATCATTCCACCATTTTTCTAGCAGTCATTACTTTTACAGTATTTCTAAATATAAACTTTAAATTTTCCAGTCTTCTTCCACGATCTCCTCTCCCTGGTTTCGGATTCTGCCAGTCCTTTCTGTCAGTTCCATATAGTCCATCAACCTGGAGATCTTATGTCCGAGGCTCAAACAATGGCTTCCAGCAGCTTATGACGCTTTCATAGAGTTTGGGCGGGACCCTGAGGACCATCGAGTCCCAACTTCCTGCGATGCAGGAATACGGAACTGTCCCAAATGGGAAATCGAACCTGCAACCTTGAGGTCATGAGCGCCATGCACTATGGTACTGTATCAACTCAAAACAGCATGGGCAAAAGCAGGACTTTGCAGTTACCACTGTTCAGCTGATCAACCCTGCTATGGACAGAGAAATGGGCCATTCCTTGCTCCGCATCTGGCTGTACAGAAGATGTCCTGGGTATGGCAGGTGGGGATCAAATGGGGAAGACTGGTAGTGCAAATTAGACTTGGGGGCCAGAGGTTCTTCGCTGCTGCTATGTACCTTTGGCCCTCCTTATGTAAATTAAACAATAAAATCATCCGTGACCATTGCCATGGTGCCTATGCTCTGCATAGCTGTCAACTTACAGATTTGAAAATAAGGGGCCAGCAGCCTCGAAAATAAGGGATCAGCAGCCAAAATAAGGGATTTTCCAAGCACAGGTATGTTCAACTTCTGAGCCCCTCCGAGCCAAAGGCAGAAAGCCAAACAAAGGCAGCAGCCAAACAAAGCCTCAAGCTGTGGTTCCCACAGTGCAGCAACCCGGCAAAGGGGATGCAGCAAGGAAAACCACTGTCACCTCTCCGCTGGGAAGCACTGAGCAAAGGCAAGTCCCCAGACAATGTGGCTGATTTGATTGGCACAAGGCATGCAAGCTCCACCCCCCCAGTCGTTCTTAAACTCCTCATTGGGTGAGCAACGCAGCCAAGCAACACAGTTGGAGCCGCCCTCCTCCCTGGCCGGCAGGGGAGAGGAGCTGCTTCCTTTGAAACCCAGGAAATTTAAGGGACATTATCAATAAGGGACAGCAGCGGGACACGGCGCTGGGATAAGGGAGTTTCCTGCCAAATAAGGGGCGGTTGACAGCTATGATGCTCTGCCTTCACAGTAATGTTCCCAAATGCCCCTTTCTGGAAACCACACAAGGTGAGAGGGCTGTTGTGCTCAGATCCTGTTTGAAGGTTTCCCATAGACACCTGGTTGCCACCGTGAGAACAGGATAGTAGACTTGATGGACCATTGGCCTGTTACTGCTAGTATGTGCCTGTGTTACAATGTCTGTGTTACAATGAGGTCCCTGGCTTCACCCTTGGTGGGTTCTCCCGCATTGCATCCTTTTCTGTTAAAGCACGAACCGGGCGAGTTGTGCCTGGGCAGCAACTTTTCCTGGAAGGTAAGATCGAAGCAAAACAAATAAGAGAGAAGGGCAAGAGCAATGGGATGTGGAGAGGGTGTGTGGCTGCCGCTTGACAATTGCTAGCTTTCCCCGACTGCAAACTTGGTTGCCATAGAGGAATGTCAGGGGTTGCCTAGCAACCACCATACTCATCCCCTCCTTCCAAATAGGCTTCCATTTGAAATAAGGGGAGCATCGTACAAAGAGGTGTGTGTGTGTTTTTAAGCATGTTTTTAAGCAAGGTAAACACCCTGTGAAAGGAAGAAACTAGAAGCACACTCCAGAAGTTACACTTGGCAAACCCCACCAGTCTACTACCCTTAGTATCGCTAGATAGTCATGAGAGCTCTTGGACTAAAATGGTCAACTGAAAGCTTTCCTTTTCTGGTTCATCACCACAACAGTTATTAACACTGGGCTTCGGTAAAGCAAATAATTTAATTAGACAGTGCCTATATATTGATATTGAGCAACAGAATAACTTGGTCACGATAAGGAAATTTTGTCCACGGTTTGATTTTCCACCTAGTCATTTTGACACGTTGGCACCCCAGTTGCAAAATTTAACAATTCCAAAATACAGACGTGCTTTCACTTATGCAAGATTGAATACACTGCCTTCGACTGTACAGGGTCGATTTCAAAAGATTCTGCTGGAAAAACACTTATGTCCTTGTGGAGATGGCAGTATTGAGTCAGTAGCTCACGTGCTTCTAGCTTGAACTCTTTATACAGTGGTACCTCGGGTTACATACGCTTCAGGTTACAGACTCCACTAACCCAGAAATAGTGCTTCAGGTTAAGAACTTTGCTTCAGGATAAGAACAGAAATTGTGCTCCGGTGGCGCAGCGGCAGCAGGTGGCCCCATTAGCTAAAGTGGTGCTTCAGGTTAAGAGCAGTTTCAGGTTAAGAACGAACCTCTGGAACGAATTAAGTACTTAACCCGAGGTACCACTGTAAAGATTTGATGAGTGAGGTTATTACCCCTCTACTACTATCCAGACCAGGTCAATCAACCATTGCTACTGTGTCGTTCCTTCTAGCAGATTAAGATAACCAGGTGACAGCAAAAACTGCAAAAAAATAAATAAAAAAAATAGCAGGGGCAATTAGAGTAAGATCTATTATTTGACTATTGATGTAAACCTTCAGAATGTATTTTGTATAGTTAAGTTTTTACCTCTATCTTCAGTACATTTTATTTTATTTTATTGCTATGGCTAGCGGCTGATGCAAATAAAGATTCTTCTGGTTCTGATTACTCTTTGCAAACTGCACAGATAAACTGCACTTGCCTTCTTTTCCCGTGATCTGGAGACAATGTGACAGAAGGGAGATCAGTTGTAGCCAGTGAGGACCTGTAAGCCTGGAATACGCTGGTGATGATACGGAGTTGAGAACATCAATAGCATTCCTACTGGGGTCTGGCCAAAGACCTGTTTGGTCCAGCATTGTGTTCGGTCCAGTATCCTGTTCCTGCAGTGGTCAAACACTTTTTCCATGCGTTCCCCAACAACTGGTATTTAACAGCATAACCCCCCTGATACCAGCGGTAATATATAGACATCATGACTGATATCCTTATTCTCCATAAATCTTCTTTCGTAGCCAGTGGCGTAGCGTGGGTTGTCAGCACCCGGGGCAAGGCAAGTAATTTGCGCCCCCTAACCCATGAATTTGCGCCCCCTAACCCTAACCCCCAGATGTTGCGCCCGGTGCGGCCGGCCCCCCCTGCACCCCCCACGCTACGCCACTGTTCATAGCCAGCCAGCTTGGTGACCATCTTGCGATAGCAAAGTCCTTAGCTTAACTATGAGCTGCCACTGTGTAAAGTAATAGTTTATTGTTACAAAAGTCAGGTGGCTCTCTATGCTGAGTGGTGGCAAGAGCCCATGGGGTTCCAGGCACTCGCCCAGGGGCTGTGTTCCTTTATCCTCGCAGCAGTTCTCAACCTGTGGATCCCCAGATGTTGTTGGACTACAACTCCCATCATCCCTGAGCTCTGGCCTTGCTAGCTAGGGGTGATGGGAGTTGTAGTTCAACAACATCTGGGGACCCTCAGGTCGAGGAAGGCTGCTTTATAGCATTGAGACATGGTGAAGACTGTTGTAGCTTTAAGAAATTGGGTTTATTCACCTGTTTACACCTTCAGTCTGCAAGGAGGGAGTCCAGATCTTATGGCATGGTGTTTAAAGAGGCGCTTGTCCCCCACAGCCCTGGAGCAGCGCATCCCTGGAGTCCAAGACATCTTCCCCAGTCAGCTCTGCAGCCAGCCTGCTCAAAGATGGATCCCATCCCTTTCTTCCTCCTTCTCCTTCCCAGAATCCCTTGCTCCCTTTTCCTGTCACCTCAAACACCCTTCCAAATCCCCACCTCTGGCAGGTGGGGAAGGACAGTTCTCTTGCATTGCCAATGGCCCTCAGTGGCCCTGTATTGTTGCTTAATGGCCCTAGCTTGGCCAGGTCTTTTGTGTGTGTGTGTGTGTGTGTGCTTTTGCATAGGCCAGCCCAGGAATTCATTTGCAGTTTGTATTCTCCCTTTGTATCCCAAATAATCATAATCTTAGCATTTATAGGGTTTGAGGGGGTCCTCCCCAAATCTGTAACACCCTCTCGTCTCCCCGAATCTTGCAGCATTCAGCTTCCTTGCATAACCATGGGTTCTCGTAGTGTTGTTATGAGAGAAAAGCTTCCCTCCGTCCACTTTCTGTATGCCATGCATCATTTTATACAAAGCTGTCATTCTTTTAACTTGGCTTTTTCCAGTCTCGAAAGCCACAAATGTTTTAACCTTTCTTCAAAGGGGAATTGATTGCTTTGGTTGCACTTTTCAGGTTTCCATCTCTAACCTTCATTCACAAGCCTCAGCCTCAAGGAACCATATTGTGTGTCTTCACCAACTGGACTATAAAAGCAGGTGTGAGGGGAATAACACGAAAAGGAAGCATGCGATTGAGAGCAGTGGCCCCCAACCCTTCTGGGTTCTGGGGTACACTTAGAAAACTAAGGAAACTGGCTTGAGTGGCACAAAATACCAGATTCAGAACTGGAAAAATGGGCGGTGCTCAGAGCCCTTTCCAACACAGGCAAAATATGGGTAGAGCTTTGCAAAACAAACACCTGCCCCACAACAGCAAGCAAAAACATAAATACATTCCCTCTAATAAAAAAGTCAAAATAAAAAGAATGGAAGCGGTAGGGTTACTTGCTGGGCACCCAAGGCAGTGTCTGGTATTGTTGGAGACTCCCGGGATAGAGATAAACAAAACCCATCCCTTACCCAACTCCGATACTGCCCAGAAATGAGCTGGGCTGGAGAAATATGATATGAGAAGAAGGTGGAGCGCCTGGTCAGGTTTCACTCTCCTCCAACATGTGTACCATCTGGTATTAAGAGGTAGACTGTACCCCATTCCCCACTTTATAGCCAAATAGTCAAGAACATATTTAATAAGACGTGTAGATCTGGTCTGACTCCAAGCTAGAGAGGTTCCTTGATGTAGAATCATAGAAGATTTGGAAGGGACTTCAAGGGTCATCCAACCCCCTTCAATTCAGGAATCCTGCCCACAGCCATTCCTAGGTAAAGGTAAAGGGACCCCTGACCATTAGGTCCAGTCGCAGACTACACCGGGGTTGCGGCGCTCATCTCGCTTTATTGGCTGAGGAAGCCAGCATACAGCTTCCGGGACATGTGGCCAGCATGACTAAGCCCCTTCTGGCGAACCAGAGCACCGCAGGGAAACGCCGTTTACCTTCCCGCCAGAGCGGTACCTATTTATCTACTTGCACTTTGACGTGCTTTCGAACTGCTAGGTTGGCAGGAGCTGGGACCGAGCAATGGGAGCTCTCCTCGTCACAGGGATTTGAACCGCTGACCTTCTGATCTGCAAACCCTAGGCTCTGTGGTTTAACTCACAGTGCCACCCGTGTCCTAGGTGAGCTCAAACCACCAACCTGAGCATGGTTGATCAATACATATGGCCTCAGCCAAGGTGTAACTGAAAAATCTAACTTACAGGATGTAGTCCTATACGAACTTTGACAAATAATGTTTGGTTGGTAGTTGAGTGTTGTTTTTTAATGGAACAATAAAATAGGTGAGAAACTACAAAATCCACTAAACCTCCAATTATGACAACTTTTTTTATTAACGTATGAAAGGTGTAAAATATAAAGACATTTGAGCATCTAATACAAACAGTTGTAAGGTATGCATTCAAAAGAAAATGGAAATGATTCAATCTATTACTTAGGAATAACCAAAAATACTTGCATATTTACAGATTTTTACACGGAAAATAGACACTGAAGATTTATTTAGGTTTTACTTTTCAAATGATGGGTAGGGAGAAGTCCAAAATGCAAATCCTCAATACTACATGAGCTAAAAGGCATTTAAGCTTGCCACATCAAATAACATTTCAACTTAAATACATTTGCCAAATAAATAAAAGCTAAACAAAGTAGTTTAGATATCCATAAAAAAATAAATCAGTACACACCCTGAAAGCAATGCCTGGCTTGTTTTGCACCATGCACATCAAATAAACATTTTGAAACAGGTTTAAAAGTCCAGAAATAATAGTATTTCAAAACTAAGGCTAGGCACTGAAAACTGCCTCTAAGGATTAGAGCAAGCCTTTACACTGAGAAGTTTTCAAGCTTTACAATTTTAATGGTAGCAAGTTTTATAAAAACTGAACTTATTACAGTAATATACTGGCTCTTCAAAAATGATTAACAAGTGTTCAGATAGAATTATCACCAAAAAATGTATTCCGGCAGTGAATGGAGTATTTTTCTGCAATCCAACATTACTTCTAAAGAACGGTAACCAAAGTTACGCCACCTTCCTTCCTCTCATTTCAGGGTTTCTTCAAACGTTGCCATAACGTCACTCTGAAAATTCATATCAATGGTGCCCACCATCTATTTAAAAACAAAAAGCAATTAAATGGGAGCGGGGCGGATTATTTATGTTGCAATGGTGTAGGTACTTAACCAGGAGTAAAGGGACCCCTGACCATTAAGTGCAGTCGGGAACAACTCTGGGGTTGCGTGCTCACCTCACTCTATAGGCCAAGGGAGCCGACGTTTGTCCGCAGACAGCTTCTGGGTCATGTGGCCAGCATGACTCAGCTGCTTCTGGCGAAACCAGAGCAGTGCACAGAAATGCCGTTTACCTTCCCGCCAGAGCGGTACATGCTTTTCTACTTGCACTTTGACGTGCTTTCGAACTGCTAGATTGGCAGGAGCAGGGACCGAGCAACAGGAGCTCACCCTGTCGTGGGGATTCAAACCACTGACCTTCTGATCGGCAAGTCCTAGGCTCAGTGGTTTAGACCACAGTGCCACCCGCATCCCAACCAGGAGCAAGGCGCACATAATTCAGCATAATTTAATTTTGAGTAAACGTGCACAGAGATAATGTATGAACTTTTCTGGATTCAGGTTTCAACAGGTAGCAAGCCCTGGCAATCTTTAATGTGCCATGTAGTCAAAGCAGTCAGTGATACCCAACCTCTATTGCTAAGCTGGCTCTTCAGATGGGTCTAAGCCAATAAAGTCCCATTGATTTAGTTAGGAATAAGCTATTAGAGCAGATCCTTAGCTGTTGCAGTTTGTTATGTGACCGACACTGTTAAAGCTGATTTATGCACCAATTACTTACCGCTTCTCTCCACCTACGCTCTTGTTCCATTTTTCTTGCCAAGTTACGGTCTCCAAGAAGACTTTGTGTCAAGCATAGCTGCTCTTTTGTGGACGCTGCTTTCGAAGGGGAACAGCTCGCTTTTGCTGCAGTAGGTTTTAAATCTGTTTTCCCATTGTTTCTATATAGGGGAAAAAACACGCCCATTGCTTATGGATTCAAAGATGCAGACCTCACATTTGAAGGAATAAAAAAGGTGAAGGGACCCCTGACCATTAGGTCTAGTTGTGGCGCTCATCTCGCTTTATTGGCCGAGGGAGCCGGCATACAGCTTCCGGGTCATGTGGCCAGCATGACGAAGCCGCTTCTGGTGAACCAGAGCAGCACATGGAAACGGCGTTTACCTTCCCACCAGAGCGGTACCTATTTATCTACTTGCACTTTGACGTGCTTTCGAACTGCTAGGTTGGCAGGAGCTGGGACCGAGCAACGGGAGCTCACCCCGCCGCGGGGATTCGAACCGCCGACCTTCTGATCGGCAAGTTCTAGGCTCTGTGGTTTAACCCACAGCGCCACCCATGTCCCTGAAGGAATAAACGTAACCAACAATCTGCAAGGATTTTGCATGTCAATTCCTAAACAGTGTACTCAGGGGCGGAGGAAGGGGGCAGTGGGGGCAGTGCACCCCGGGTGTCACCAGTGAGGGGGTGACAAAATGCCGGGCAGCACTCTCCATGGGGCCTGCAGTGCACCCGAGCCACGCATCTCTCCTGGGAGTGACGCGGTGGCTTGTGTGCCTGCAGGTTCCATGCTGCCCCAGACTGTCTGCCCACCGCTTCCCCCTCAGCTGTGGGGGGATGAATGGGAGGAGGCAGGCAGATTCCTCGGAGGCCCCACGGAGCGTCCTGCCCCGACTTGCCCCACCCCACAGGCGGCTGACCCCGCCCCTGGGTGCAGGGCACGCGCACCACCCCAGGCACCCAATCGGCTTGCTCTGCCACTGAGTGTAATGCAAGAAGGGATGAAGTATACAGTACTGCAAAAAATCCGCCATATTAGATGTATCCCACCACTCTGCTGATGGAAGCAGAGAGGTGCCATGCAGCACTGATTCCCCACCCCTGCTATCCAGCACTTGCAAAAATATAGGCAGTGGCATCCCAAGAGATGGATTAATAATGATGCACTGGGATTCCCTAACTGACAACAATGTGCAAAAAAAAATCAATAAAAAAAATCTCAGAACTGTTGCCCTTGTCCCAAAAAAGCCCCTCTGTTACAGCTCTGATCACACATCGACTTTGTTGATGTGAAAACAAAAGGCTTGTTTGTGCTGGCCAATAAAGCGCACAAGCGTGGATTAAGATGCGCACTTAATTTTAAACCAGAAAAAGTCAGTACCAAAAGTTTGGGCGACACTGATCTTGTAGTTAGTTTTCCCAGTTATGTCTCCAAATGGATATACCCGTGGACACTTTGGAAGTCATAATTTTAAATTTTACTTTATGCTTGCTAGCAGAGCGGCAGCTACAGAGTTACTAACAAGCTCAAATACTCATCTCTGCCAACAGTCAGTTCACATCGATGAAGTATAAACATGGGCATATGCAAACATCAGAGTAACCTTGAAAATAATACTCAATAGACCGTGCTGCTATTTTACCAACATGGTGACTAGCTATCGCCTCTAATTATTTCCCCTCAAATAGGAATCAGTTCCACATTGCCACAAAACAGCCCAGTTGGAAACCACTCAGTATGAGCGTAGTTAAATGGACATGTGAAATACAACCTTTCAATTTAATTATATAGAATTACAAACCTCTCTTTTTCCTGAGGGAGGCTTCTCAGTTTCCTCTCAGCTTGCTCCAATTGCCTTTTGCGGTCCTTTGCCCACTCACTTTCTTCTTTTTCTAGCGCTGCTTTTTGGAACTGCCTGAAGCTTTCATTGGAGGATTTGATTGGGGCTGGCGCAGGGATCATTTTACCTAAACTTGTCCAGGAATCCGCATGCTTGACTTTGATGTCCTGAAATTAAACAGAAGAGCATTTCTCAGCTCTAAACAAAAGCAAGTTCAGAGTTTTCCACCTCGGGCAGGACCGCAAAAGCAAAATAGCAGGCAGAGAGGATTTTGTGGTGGTGGTGATTGCAATCATGATACCTTAAGAAACTCATCAGCACTTGGTTTAGGACAGAACTGTAGCCCCATTCAGGTGTTATAACCTACCGGGCAATTAAAAACACGTGTGAGAGAGAGCAGGAACCGACATGCTAACTTGTCACTTGGAGACAAACCTATATAGTGGGAAACCTGCTGGACTTGTGCAAGCTCCCTGAACAATTTAGGCCCCTACAACATGGCTGGGGAACATGAGGCCATGCAGATGTTTCTGGATTGCAACTCCTACAAGCCCCAGACAACGTGCTGAATGGACAGAGCCGATAGGAAAATCTGGAGGCCCAGACAGAGGGCCTTTTCGGTAGTGGCGCCCACCCTGTGGAACACCCTCCCTTCAGATGTGAAGGAAATAAGCAGCTATCCTATCTTTAAAAGACATCTGAAGGTAGCCCTGTTCAGGGATGTTTTTAATATTTAACGCTGTACTGTTTTTAACACTTGATTGGGAGCCACCCAGAGTGGCTGGGGAAACTCAGCCAGATGGGCGGGCTATAAATAAGAAATTATTATTATTATTACATGTTTCCCAGCCCAACTCCAGATGATCAAGATTGTGAACTGCATGTGAAGCCTAATCAAGCAGGAAAAAACAATTGACTGCAGAAATTATCACTCAAATTCACGGAGGCCAAATGGGGAATGGTGTACTAGAATGACAAATGGAGCTAACTCACTGCACCACTCTCCCCCGTGAGCAAAAATTAACAAAGTGGCGATTCATCCCTTATGGAATATTGAATGGGAAGCAATTAGATGCCTATATTGCTATTATCACAGAAAGCTTCTAATTACAGTTGCAGGGGACCTTTGATGAATGGGATTTGCTTCCAAGCAAAGGGGCTTGATTGTGCTGGATAATGGGACTATATGAAATGTCACTTAGAACCACTATTTTAATTCCGTTCCATTCCCAGCCGATTGTGTCAAAGCAATGTCTCAGCGGGGTCAAAATCCCTAGTGTCAAAGCAACCTTCGACTCACGCAAAAGCTGTTTTTGACCGGGGAGGCAAGAATTCTCTGCAGATCACATGAAAATTATGTAACACTTTGGACAAGATATATTTTGACAGCTGTCCAATGAATGGTGGCTGTGGAATCCACTAATCGCAGGATCCCTTTGCCATATCCTGCAGTTCAGCTAAATGCCCATCTTGGGTTGAATATTTAGTCAGTGGGTTTTCTTTTTTGGGGAGGGAGGCGAAATTGCTAACACAAATCCATTCCAAGGGACGTGTTTATTAGATGTCCTCTTGGACATATCAAAAAGCAGATCAAATTGCTTTGTCAACTATGAGCATGGGGCACCGGGTGGTGTGACTGGGCCAGCCACGCACTCAAGACTGCTGGCATGCACACTGGCTAGCTCTCTTTGGGGTAGGCGCTTTTATGGGATAGTCAATAGAAGCCCATTCAAAGCCTGGTGACAAAGGTGCCGTTCTCACCCCCAGCTATCTACATAGGCCGACTTTCGTTGGCAACACAAATCGGCCTCTGCTTTTCGCTGTTATCTTACAAGGCAGCAAATTATTACCTTTGCTAGAGGAATCTGAGGTTTAGCATCTCTCCTTTTTTTGCCCTCGCTGATATCGGAGCAGCTGGCTGCAACAGCAGCATGTGCAGAATCAGTCATACGTTGCCCACATGGACCATCTGGAAAACCCGTCTTCGATTCTGGAATGTAAACAGAAGCCGTGAGTGACAAGGCAGCGCGTTTCAAGGGGGGGGGGAGAACACCTCCACCAAATCTCTTGCTATCAGAGGAGAAAATAAAACAGAGGGCTTCTAACTTAGCTTCTATCCATTTGAATCACAGGCTATGTTTCCACTCCTTAGCCTTGAAACGGTTTTATTTGTCCCTTGTTTACTTTGCGCGATTTCCAAGTAAGCAGAAGGGCAAGAACTCCCCGTGCGGCTGCAGCTGTCTATTTTCGGATGCTTGCTTGAGTGTGTGTAGAAGATGCACATTCCCCATTATTCGTTTCCTTTCTCCCTCCCATCCTAACAGGGACCATTCTGCCTCCCTGCGATGCGCTTTCTCAGGTTCCCAAGGGGAGAAGAGCCTGTTACTAAGTAACCTTGCATTTGGAATAAAACTCCCCAGGCAGCCGGCTTCCACTTTCTCCAAACAAATAGGTCAGCCCAAAAAACCTACGGATGGCATGAAGCTCACAATTCACTTTTGACCGATTATACGCACGCAAGAGTCTCTATGCTGCCAAAGTTTTCGGAGCAACCATTTGATAAATTAAGGCAGAGGGTTTTCAACCAGTGTGCTTTGAGTGCCTTGAATGATGGTCAGGGGTGCTGCAGGCAACATTGGCCTCTGTCCCTCTTTCCTTCCCTCCCTCCTCTGATGCCCTCTTGCATCTCTGCCTCCCAAAGGCTGTTTGTTGCAACAACCTTAGCTACAAGCTCCGCAAGCGAATGGTGTCTCTGGCGCTGCCCGGAGGACTCCCAGTGAGAGGGGAGAGGAGAGCAACACTTCACAAGGGATGGTGTTCGAAAAGGGGTGAGGGGCTGCCGGCTCTGCAGGCAAGGGGTGACATAACTGGGCTGCTGAGCCCCACAGGGGCGCCGCAGAAAGAATGGAGCTGGTCAAGGGAGCCATAGACTCAAAAAGGTTGAAAAACCTCTGAATTAAGGTGTAGTTCAGGACTGGAGTTACTACAGTGGTACCTCGGGTTAAGTACTTAATTTGTTCCGGAGGTCCGTTCTTAACCTGAAACTGTTCTTAACCTGAAGCACCACTTTCGCTAATGGGGCCTCCCGCTGCCGCCGTGCCGCCAGAGCACGATTTCTGTTCTCATCCTGAAGCAAAGTTCTTAACCCGAGGTAATATTTCTGGGTTAGCGGAGTCTGTAACCTGAAGCGTATGTAACCTGAAGCGTATGTAACCCGAGGTACCACTGTTCAGGATTGTAAGCAAAACATGATGCGGCCCTGTTCTCTCCCCATAACCAACCACTGCAATGCATGATGATTGTTAGAACCATTTGCGCATGGTTTCTGCCTGCCTCCCGGTGACCCGTTGGTGCAGTGCTGTAGCCATAGGCAGGTTTCACACTGGTAGAAATCAATAGGCATCAGGAAAATAAGACTTCTCTCACCGTATGCCAAAAACTAAATTCTGTGTTATGTTGGTGGATGTGAGTTACTGGGTCCCATAGGTAAAAGGGAGCTTCAAATGGCCAAGAACTGAACTGGGCGATGAGAACAAATATTGCCAGTAGTATAATTCACTAAGGCCTTATCCACACATACATTTCCTCCAGCTTTTCCAGGCACGGTCCACACTTAAAAGGTCCGTGTCTGAGCGTGTTGTTGTTGTTGTTGTGTTTCTTTGCCTTGGAGCCTTTCCCTCAAAAAGTTGGCTCTTTATTTATTTTAAATTACGTTTTTATTAAAGATTTTGTGTGTGTGTGTTATAAAACAAACAAAGAAACAAGGAAAAGTAAAGACCTGTTCCTGCCACGCAACCCACCCCCCGCTGCAACAGCATACAAATCAATGCGGCTAATCTGACCCAATAGGGACGTGGGTGGCGCTGTGGGTAAAAGCCTCAGCGCCTAGGACTTGCCGATCGAAAGGTCGGCGGTTCGAATTCCCGCGGCGGGGTGCGCTCCCGTCGCTCGGTCCCAGCGCCTGCCAACCTAGCAGTTCGAAAGCACCCCTGGGTGCAAGTAGATAAATAGGGACCGCTTTATAGCGGGAAGGTAAACGGCGTTCCGTGTGCTGCACTGGCTCGCCAGCTGCAGCTTGTCACGCTGGCCACGTGACCCGGAAGTGTCTGTGGACAGCGCTGGCTCCCGGCCTCTAGAGTGAGATGAGCGCACAACCCTAGAGTCTGTCAAGACTGGCCCGTACGGGCAGGGGTACCTTTACCTTTAATCTGACCCAACGACACCCCCCTCATGCATACAAACCAACCACTCCGCAAACAGCCAAATTGCAACCAGCCAAGCTCTGAATCCTCCAATCTCTCGCAATGCCAATGCAAATAAATAACTATATAAATAAAGGGCCTGCCCTTGTGACGCTGACACGAAAACCTTGCAAAAACCAGCTTTTTAAAGCTCAATCAAAGCCAATGGCAATCAGAGGAAAACCCTAATTTACATCTGCAAAAACAACAACAACGCTTGGACACAGAGTATTTAAGTGCAGGCCTGTGCCTGGAAACAGCAAAGGGAAAGGTAAATGCGGATAAGCCCTAACAGATCCAATTCCGCTTCACTTCCAGCACACTTTAACTCAATGGTGTTGGATATGTTGAAGGAATTAGTATATGGAGGGCAACAGGATTGGTAGATAGGCTTCTGAGCGCTGCTGGAAGCTTTTGTTTAAAAATTTAAAATGCGAAAAATGTTGGGGAAGAGAGGGCTCTGTCAAAGGCGAGTAAGTCAATACATAAAATCCCAGAGCAGATTTAGGGAAGCGGCATTAGCTTGTTCAATGGCTTCATTGGAAACAAACCATCAAATACAGAGAGCATACATAAAAGGTAAAGGTACCCCTGCCCGTACGGGCCAGTCTTGCCAAACTCTAGGGTTGTGCGCTCATCTCACTCTATAGGCCGGGAGCCAGCGCTGTCCGCCGACACTTCCGGGTCACGTGCCCAGCGTGACAAGCTGCATCTGGCGAGCCAGCACAGCACACGGAATGCCATTTACCTTCCCGCTGGTAAGAGGGCCCTATTTATCTACTTGCACTTAAGGATGCTTTCGAACTGCTAGGTTGGCAGGCGCTGGGACCGAACGACGGGAGCACACCCCGCCACGGGGATTCGAACCGCCGACCATGCGATCGGCAAGTCCTAGGCGCTGAGGTTTTACCCACAGCGCCACCCGCGTCCCTGGGCATACATAACTTGAGAGCAAATAAAAATCTCACCATGATTAATCATTTAAAGCATTTATTTAAGACTATAAATAATTGCTATAATTTAAATTGCTATAAAACAGGGTGAGCTGAATCACATTATGTTTTCCTCTGTTCCTCTTGAGTCTCCTGCAAAATGCTGCCTGTGAGGAGGAAGCTGTGAATAAGGTACACGGCACAAAAAGATGCCCAACTTAGTCACACTTGCACCTCTCATTGTGCAAAAGTTTGCAACTTGTATGTGTCAGTGATGTCAGCTGCTGCAAATATACATCAGACTGTACTGTGATTTCGCTTTTTCCAGAGAACAGCTTCCCCTAAGATACGGCACTAAACCAGGGAAGTAAACTATCTAAAAACAACACCCCACCAGCCATACAAGATTCTGCTTTCATGGATTCTGACCTGCATTGACCCTAAGAGAGCAGATCTGGTATCTGTACTGTTATGTACTGAGTTGAATAGGATCCAAACGGCAGCAGTCTGATTGGTCCTAGAACAATAGGATTCAGAATGCAGCAGTCTGAATGGTCCACAGGAGCCACCCAATCTAGCTCCAGGTGGAAGTGCTTCGGAACCCTTCAGACAACATTAGAATGGTGTGTATATCGCGAAGCCTGAATATTTCACAATGAAATCCACAGAATTTCCGCTCCGCTGAATTTTACGTTACAGAAGTTACCCGCAACGCACTTCATTGCATTGCATCACCCAGAATTTCCTACTACTTTGGAAATTGAAAGATTAGTTAATATTAGCAATCGGATTAAATAGCAATCAGATTAAATCCACACGGTGATCACTTGCTTTTAGGACATATTTTCATGCAGTTGGCCTCTTTGCATAATCCACATCTCACTGAGCGGCAAAACTGTTTCAAGCAGATCTGGATGACAGCCTGTGCCGCCCTTTAAATAGTCCCCTGACATATGCGAGTCCCACAAGGCCATCTGTTTATCCAATTGCCAGTGTGGCACAGCATTTGGATAAACCAACAAAACAGAGTACAGTGGTACCTCGGGTTAAGTACTTAATTCGTTCTGGAGGTCCGTTTTTAACCTGAAACTGTTCTTAACCTGAAGCACCACTTTAGCTAATGGGGCTCCTGCTGCCGCCGCACCGCCGGAGCACGATTTCTGTTCTCATCCTGAAGCAAAGTTCTTAACCCAAGGTAATATTTCTGGGTTAGCGGAGTCTGAAGCGTATGTAACCTGAAGCGTATGTAACCCGAGGTACCACTGTACCCCTTTGTACCACTTTATCTGGACTGGGAACACCCACAAACATTTATTCTGAAGTCTACATCCCAGTCACGTTTGTATTTGCTTGACCAGAATACATACTTTGTTCCTGATTAATCGGTTTCGAGCCAGCAGTTCCCAAAGAGGCTTGTGTATGGACTGCAGATGTCTGCGCCTGATGCAGTGATGTCTTCCCATTTTCTTTGCTACTGCCTGGCAGGCTATTCGAAGAGGAAGAACAAGATACCTGCAGGAAGATTCAAGGTCTTTTAGAGAAATATTCCATGAGAGGTGTCAGCCATCCATCTCCTTCATCCCACGGGGATTTTGTTCTCTTGGAGATGGAGGGCAGCATGCGCCATTTTGTAGTTCCCCCTGCTTCTCACACGATGTACATTTTCCCTTCAGTACTGGAGAAACAGCCACCATTGTGGAAGAAAAAGGTCAAAAAGGCTGAAGCGGCTACATGGCTCTCCATAAAGCTATTTCTGCAAAAACCAGGTCTTTAATTTTCAGTAGCTTCTTCACCCAAAAATCTTCACCCAAAAATCTGTTTGGGAGAGCTCATATTCTCTAAACAAAAACGAAAAACAAAAAATAATAATATCCAAATTTATTAGATCCCAATACGTTCCCTTAGCTATTTCAAATTTAACAACTGTATACAGTCGAACGGAATCAGTTCTGGAAGTCTGTTTGACTTCCAAAACATTCTGAAACCAAGGCGCAGCTTCCGACTGGATGCAGGAAACAGGAAGCTTCTGCAGCCAATCGGAAGCTACGGAAGCCCCGTCGGATGTTCAGGTTCCAAAGAATGTTCGCAAACAGGAACACTCACTTCTGGGATGGGGGGATTCGAGAGCCAAAATGTTTGAGTCGCAAGGTGTTTGGGATCCAAGGTACAACTGTATATTGAATACCGGGTGGAATTGGAACCCTTGGGTAGGGCCCAAAAGTCCCCTTCTCCCATCAGAAGAAGCTCCTTCTGCTGAAGGAAGGGAGCCTTCAGATCCAATATGTCAACAAGGGACAAAGAAATATTCTTTTTTAATAACGTTCTGTGAAGGCAAACTACCAGAAGTATCAAATAATTAGGCGTTTTTTAAAAGTTAATTGAATTTTTAAAAACGAGTTTGTCAGCGATATTCACCTTTGAGTGCATGTGGGGAGACTGGATAATGGATGGGTTGACTGCCATTGGCAACAAGCTATTTTGAGTGGCTTGCTGAACTGGAGTACAGTGCAGTGGAGAAACAACAGCTATTATACCTGCAAAAAGCAGAGGAGGGAAGATAAAAACAGAAGAATGCCATTGCCTCAGAGTACAGCACCCAATTAATGAAGCCATGCGCAAACAATCCAAGCCGAACAAACATAAGGGTTCAAGCATTCAGAGGAGGAAAACCACGTACACACTTAAGTAATTTCAGTTGGGATCCCACTGGGGATGGCTCTTTACTCTAAAAATGCACTTTGTAGGGTGATGCCCGTGGACCAGTCTACAGATTGGCTCATGCCTTTTGTTACTGGTTAGTATTACAGGGACGCGGGTGGCGCTGTGGTCTAAACCACTGAGCCTCTTGGGCTTGCCAATCATAAGGTCTGCGATTCGAATCCCCGCGACGGGGTGAGCTCCCGTTGCTCTGTCCCATCTCCTGCCAACCTAGCAGTTTGAAAGCATGTCAAAGTGCAAGTAGATAAATAGGTACCGCTGCGGCGGAAAGGTAAACGGCGTTTCTATGCGTTCTGGTACTCATCACGGTGTTCCGTTGCGCCAGAAGCAGTTTAGTCATGTTGGCCACATGACCTGGAAAGCTGTCTGTGGACAAACGCCGGCTCCCTCAGTGAGATGAAAGTGAGATGAGCACTGCAACCACACAGTTGCCTTTGACTGGACTTAACCATCCAGGGGTCCTTTACCTTTACCTTAGTATTCACTTATTTAGCAAGGAATATACCACGTATTCAAAAACATCTCTTATCAATTTATATAAGGTAGGGTTGCTTTTTGGGGGAGTAGGGATAAAGTTGCTAAATTTCTATTGAAAAAAAGCTCAAGTTTTTGAGCTATTTTTAAAGGATATTCATCATAATCTACACTTCAGACAGGGTTGCCATATGTCCGGATTTCCCCAGATGAACTACAGCCATTTTTGTCCGGGCACTGTTTCCGATGGCCAAATCCTGGCTGTGTCTGGGAAATTCCGGAAGCATGGCAACCCTAGATAATGTATGATATAAAAATATAGGGGGGGGGGAATAGCCATTTTAAAAGCAAATAATATATAACACCACTATATATGAGGTAGGCTTGCCTAAACAAAACAGATTTAATAGGCAAAAAATAAAATAAAGACAATAAAGCTAATCTTAATAGGCAGAGAGTTTGAGAGGTGCTAAAATGTGGATGTCTTGCAAGTGCTGAACAAACATGAAGTGCCACTTGGAAAAGTACCAGTTCCACAAATTGAAATGGTCAAATGGACACATTTGGGGTAAGATGATCCTTTAAGTAAACTGGCCCCAAGCTCTTAAGAGTATTGCCGTACATAACAATAAAGGTAAAGGTAAAGGGACCCCTGACCATTAGGTCCAGTTGTGGCCAACTCTGGGGTTGCGGTGCTCATCTTGCTTTATTGGCCGAGGGAGCCAGCGTACAGCTTCCGGGTCATGTGGCCAGCATAACTAAGCCGCTTCTGGCGAACCAGAGCAGCGCACGGAAATGCCGTTTACCTTCCCGCCGGAGTGGTGCCTATTTATCTACTTGCACTTTGACGTGCTTTCGAACTGCTGGGTTGGCAGGAGCAGGGACCGAGCAACGGGAGCTCACCCCGTCGTGGGGATTCGAACTGCCAACCTTCTGATCTGCAAGTCTTAGGCTCTGTGGTTTAACAATAGGAACACCTTAAATTTAATCCCATAACAAATTGTCACCCAGTGCAGATCTTTGCCAGGGCCGCAGCCTCCCACCACAAATAGCAAACAGTTTTTCTTTGAGCATGTACACAGCCACGGGCGACAATCAAAACTGATATCCTCTAAACTTTTAGGATGGTGTCCATGCAGCCTGAGTTGAAACTTATGAGACTGTGAAGAGGGGACTGACTGCTTGTTGGGTGATGTACAACTGAAAGGTTCTGGCCTTCTGGGAAGCACTAAAACTACTTTGCAGATTTGCCATCTGATTACTGTGAATGGGCCTGTCACTCTGGCCAATTCTAGATAGAAATTCAGGCTTTGACACAAAACAAATCTTAAGTTTTCCTTAATGGCAGCTGATGCTTCTTCTGAAGTTACGTGGTGTGCCCTGTTTAAACTTGTATTACCAGAACACACAAGACATTTTTTAAAAGTAGGTTCTGAGCTGGCAACTGTTGCTTATACTGAAATCCATGCCTCTGCTTCTAAGCAACTTGTAGATAAAGCAAATATTATAAAAAAAACACCTCGCCATGTCTCCCATGCTCTCTCACCCAAAAGGAAACGAAACCCAGGGTACTGCTCACGGAATTCCACAAGGGAACAGGAACCACTTAAAAGCTATGTGCATATGTCAATCTTCCTCCAAGGAGTACATGTTTGTGCGGAAAGCCAAGTCACGGCCCTATAAAAGTCACCGGGGAGCATCTTTTGTGAATAGCCCTGTTTTCTGAGAAGACCTACCTGGAGGAGAGACAATGCTTTGTTCTCGTGGTTTCAGAGGGGTATGCTGTAACGTCTGGTGAGTGATCCTCGTTTCCGTGGATCTCTGAAACTGCATGCTGGTGGGCGAAGTGTTCCGTATCTGAGGGACAATAGCGCAGGACATCCTTGGATATAGCAGAGGCATCTAGGGAAGAATTCAACAGGGCTATTTACACCAACAAAGGTCCGTATAGTTAAAGCCATGGTTTTCCCAGTAGTGATGTATGGAAGTGGGAGCTGGACCATAAAGAAAGCTGATTGCCGAAGAATTGATGCTTTTGAATTATGGTGCTGGAGGAGACTCTTGAGAGTCCCATGGACTGCAAGAAGATCAAACCTATCCATTCTTAAGGAAATCAGCCCTGAGTGCTCACTGGAAGGACAGATCCTGAAGCTGAAGCTCCAATACTTTGGCCACCTCATGAGAAGAGAAGACTCCCTGGAAAAGACCCTGATGTTGGGAAAGATGGAGGGCACGAGGAGAAGGGGACGACAGAAGATGAGATGGTTGGACAGTGTTCTCGAAGCTAGAAGCATGAGTTTGGCCAAACTGCGGGAGGCAGTGGAAGACGAAGAGTTGGACACAACTAAATGACTAAACAACAACAAAAATTTACACCATCTTACTCACTGACCGAGTCCTGTACAGGCTACTCCCCATTTGTGCGCGATTGGCACATGCCTGCCATTTTAGGTGCCAGAAAGGGGAGGGATGGATCGGGCTGGCCCTGGTGGTGGCTCGGAACATGGTCCCCATGTAAATGGGGAGTTGCCAGCACATCACAAATGAGGTTCCATCTGTGGGAGAAGTGCATTATGCATCTGTGATAGAGAGAGCCTTTCCAGGAGTGATGCCCCAGATTTGGAAAACCCTCCTGAAAGAACTAAGACCTTTTTTGTGTTGGCTTAAAGACTTTTACTTGCCGAGGCTTTTTATATTTATGGTTTTAGCCCACAATTATTTTTTATCGATTATTTCAAATTTTATTATGCCATTTTGATCTTGTCTTGTTTTAATATTATAGTCAATATGCAATTTTTATTTTTTACATATACTGCCCTGGAATTCCTCTTTCGTGCAAAAGTGAAGCTTAGAAAATGTCCTCATATGTTATAGTGATACCTTGGTTCTCAAACGCTTTGGTACTCAAACAACTTGGAACCCAAACACTGCAAACCCGGAAGTAAGTGTTCCTGCTTGTGAACTTTTTTGGGAAGCCAAACATGCTCCGTTTTGAGTTTTACACTTCCGATTTGAGTGCCACACTTTTGTTTTGAGTGTTATGCTGAGGTCTGTCTCTTTTTGCTATTTATTTTGTGTTTTTGTGACTCTTTTTGTTGCTTGTTTTTGTGACTGTGTGGAACCCATTCAGCTACTGATTGTGTGACTGCAGTACTTTGCTTGTTGTTTTAATTAATTTATGGATCGATGGTCTCATTAGATAGTAAAATTCATGTTAAATTACTGTTTTAGGGGTTTGTTTTTAAAAGTCTGGAACGGATTAATCCATTTTGCATTACTTTCTATGGGAAAGCGTGCCTTGGTTTTGGAACGGGCTTCCGGAATGGATTACGTTTGAGAACCAAGGCACCACTGTACATAAAAATCTGCATTTCAGAGAAGGTACCGCTATGAAAACCAGACTCTAAGAAGGATTGGGGGGGCAGTCCTCAACTGTGGGAGAGGAAAAGATTCAGGCAGGATCAGACATCTCTTTAGAGGTAAACAGATGCATAGGATGCTGCTGCATGCAATTAGCGCGTTCAGAGGTGCTAGCATATCAGGAAGAGGTGCAAAAGAACAGTCAAAGGGGACGAAAAAGAATAAGTGAAGACTTGTGGACATTTTATAAGCACCGGGGTGGGGGTGGGGGAGTTTACCTTAAGCGGCTCTCTGCAAAATGAATCCTTTTGCCCATTTTCATTTTGCTGCAGGCACATTTCTGTAAAAGACGTAGAAATTTAGACACTCAGGCTGTGGATACGCATGCTGGAATCACATACATTTCACTTTTGTCGCTCCGTCATTCTGTACATTTCCGAGCACAATTCAAAGTATTGGTGTTGACCTTTAAAGCCCTAAATGGCCTTGGCTCAATATACCCGAAGGAGCGTCTCCACCCCCATTGTTCTGCCTGGATACTGAGGTCCAGCGCTGAGGGCCTTCTGGCGGTTCCCTCATTGCGAGAAGCAAAGCTACAGGGAACCAGGCAGAGGGCCTTCTCGGTAGTGGCGCCTGCCCTGTGGAATGCTCTCCCACCAGATGTCAAAGAGATAAACAACTTCCTGACATTTAGAAGACATCTGAAGGCAGCCCTGTTCAGGGAAGTTTTTAATGTGTGACATTTTAATGTATTTTTAATCTTTGTTGGAAGATGCCCGGAGTGGCTGGGGAAACCCAGCCAGATGGGCAGGGTACAAATAATAAATTAACAACAACAACATTCCCTCCCATTTCTATCTCAGGTCCTTCTAACCCACGAGTGCCTTAGTTAACGCCTCTTGCAACCTGTTCTTATTGGGACAGTAGGTGTGTGTTGCAAATACACATACACCACACATACACAAACACACAGAAAAAAAGCTGCTCCTCGTCCTTTCTCTTGCAGTTCTTCAAGGAGAACTTCATCACAAACATAGCTTGCCCATTTAACAATTTAAGAGTCTGGCGATTTAAATGCGCTATAAACATGCAACACCAGATGGCGCCAGATAGCAGGAAATTTTAAAACACGGTTATCCATAGTATTTTTTCCCCCGATCTAATTTCTGACTTACTTATAGTGTTTCCCCTCCCCTGTGTTTAGACCCACCCCCAGTTTAAGTAGCAGAGCAAGATTCACTGGACACGTTGTTTCAAGAAGCTTATTCATAAAAAAGAGGAGGAAAAAGGAAAATGAGTGCACCTGATTCAGAATCACTTCCGTTGGAGGAGCTGGAATCATTGCTGGTGCTATCGGAGTCAGAAGAGGTGCTGCTGTTGCTGCTTTCACTTAGCCGGCTTGGCCCTCCAGTGGTCTTTGATACAGCATTATTTTCTGCTGTAACACAGGGAGAAGATCTGAACAAAACATGGGACTTGGGGAAGTACGTGTGTGTGTGTGTTTGTGTGTGTGTGAAACGTTCAAGGCACTAATAAGAGATTTAGGCTTAATTGACACTCCTATGCCTGTAATTCAAAAGCATCAATTCTTTGGCGAGAATTGATGCTTTTGAATTATGGTGCTGGAGGAGACTCTTGAGAGTCCCATGGACTGCAAGAAGATCAAACCTCTCCATTCTTAAGGAAATCAGCCCTGAGTGCTCACTGGAAGGACAGATCATGAAGCTGAGGCCACCTCATGAGAAGAGAAGACTCCCTTGAAAAGACCCTGATGTTGGGAAAGATTGAGGGCACAAGGAGAAAGGGACAACAGAGGACGAGATGGTTGGACAGTGTTCTCGAAGCTACCAGCATGAGTTTGACCAAACTGCGGGAGGCAGTGGAAGACAGGAGTGCCTGGCGTGCTCTGGTCCATGGGGTCACAAAGAGTCGGACACGACTAAACAACAGCAACAACAAATGCCTGTAATGCTTGCCGGACAAGACACTGCAATAGTTTATCTCGCTGCTATGGCCTTTCCCAGTTCCGACAACTGTGCGATTGGGCTGCAGAATTTCCACCCTTTAGAGAATTCCAAGCAATTGTTTCTAAACTGCCTCCTCCATGCTTCAACCTACGTTTTGTGTTTTGCTTCGTGGAGTTGAGCTGCCCGTTGACATCCAGCAATCTCCTTTCCAATTCTTGCTTCTTCTCAAAGTCAGACTCTTCCTTTGATTTTTTTGCTGCATAAAATAAACAGGGTGGGGTGCAAATAAATATCAGGAACAAGAATCCAAGCAATTCTCTAGAAAAACACACACACAAGTTTCTCCTAACGTTTTCCTGTACATTACATGACGCACCGTAATGTTTCTTGGGTCTTTTTCTCAAACAAGCCATAACGTATTTCTCCAGTTCCCTTAAAGTCGATGCTTTTAGAGTTTCAAAGTCTATTTCCATTTCATCGGGATTTGAGTGTCTCAGTGAAGGTTCTCTTGACTGAATAATATAAACCACTCTGCCAAGCTTCTCTCCTGGGAGTTTATTTATGTCCAAACTTAACTGCCTTTTTTCATCATAACTCATAGGCTTGGCATTATCCTCGTTCTCAGACTTGTGTCCTGGCTCATCTTGCTGCTTGATTTTCTTTGAACGACTGCAAGAGAGAAAATAAAAAACGAGTTAACTACGGTGCCAACAGCTTCAAGTACAATTTCACACCCACAAGCAATCTTACATGTTCAAAGACATTTTCTTCTTCAGCTTCTTCAGCTTTCTCTTCTTTTGACTGCCTGACTTCTTCCTGACTTTGTTTTTTCTTTTCTCCTTCTTAGATTTCCCTTTCTTCCTCTTCTTCAGTCTGGGTAAAGTTGTTTTAGCCAAAGCTTGCAACTGCTGGTGAACAGCCTTAAGCTATTTAAAAGAAATCAGAAAAAGGGGGAGCACTAAAACGCAAAATATTTGCATGCATCTTTTAAAGTCGGCAGGAAACCTACTACAAAGAGGGAGCATATCAAAGAGATAACGAATTCCCCACTCTGTACTAAGAAAGAGAGAGAGAGAGAGAGAGAGAGAGAGAGAGAGAGAGGCAGCCAGAAAAGATTGATCTTTTGCTTTGCTTTTCTACAGTTTACATTTATGGGGGAATAAGCAAGCTGTTTAGAAGGAGACACTAGCAGTCATACATAAGGAAATAACATTTAGATTAAACCAATTTTTAGACTGAGAGGCGACTGATGAGTGTTAATGTAACTGTGTTACAGATATTGAAACATCCCCATCTTAATTTCCGTAATGGCAGATCCTTAATTTAAGATCGACACAATGGGGCTTGACTCTGTGTGGTTCATTATCCACATGGTTGCTGTATTGTACCAGATCTGGTGCCTATCACACTCTTTGAACGTCATATGGCCAGGACTCCCACACGTCCGGATTATCCCAGACACTACAGTGGTACCTCGGGTTAAGTACTTAATGTATTCCGGAGGTCTGTACTTAACCTGAAACTGTTCTTAACCTGAAGCACCACTTTAGCTAATGGGGCCTCCTGCTGCTGCTGCGCTGCCGGACCACGATTTCTGTTCTCATCCTGAAGCAAAGTTCTTAGCCCGAGGTACTATTTCTGGGTTAGCGAAGTCTGTAACCTGAAGCGTCTGTAACCCGAGGTACCACTGTACTGTGATTTTTAGAGTGGCATTGATGTCCGGAGGGAATTCCCAAAAGGCGGCACTTTGTCCTGGAACTTAAGTCAACTGGGAAATCATGGGTTTTGCCTTTTTGTAAGAACCAAACAAAAAAAGCCTTCTATTTCAAAATTCCTAATTCCAGTCCTTCATGTTAGCCCGTCTGAATGTTTCCTCTTCAGCTTTTGTCAAGTGCAGATATTTAAACATCCCCAGAAACGATAGACATTGCTGATGTTTTTTGAATGTGCCGGACACAGAAGAATATATTCTTTTCTACTGTCCTGTCCATTGCACAACCAGCTACGCAAAAGTGTGCTATCCTGTTTTCTGGGCAGTCTAACATCACGGCACAATGAAAATATCTGATTCTATCTGTCTGACATGAACCCGGAAGTAACTGCAAGGGGGGCTGAGTTTTTGTCAATAGTATCTCTCAGAGTGGCGAATAGCACTACTTAGCGGGAAGAAATTCCAATGAAAATCCTCATGGCGACATATTTTTATATGGCTGTCTATGTGTGTGTGCATGTGTGTGTGTGTTTGTGTGTGTGTGTAACATCCACACACACATACACACGGATGTTTTACAATAGTACTCCCATTTGCCAATCCTGAATGCAGGCTAGGATCCAGCTCCTGATGGGCAGTGCGGGCTTATGCCCACACCACCTATTCAGAGAGGAGGCTGAACCAGAGATTCCCACGTCGGGGCCTTAGAGGGGCCTCTGCCGTCCTGCAACACCACCACACCAAAAGGGGGAAGCAGCTTACCAGAAATGAGGCAGCAAATAAGCAACATTCACTGTAAAGGTAAAGGTAAAGGGACCCCTGACCATTAGGTCCAGTTGTGGCCGACTCTGGGGTTGGGGTGCTCATCTCACTTTACTGGCCGAGGGAGCCGATGTACAGCTTCCGGGTCATGTGGACAGCATGACTTAGCCGCTTTTGGCGAACCAGAGCAGCGCACGGAAATGCCGTTTACCTTCCCGCTGGAGTGGTATCTATTTATCTACTTGCACTTTGACATGCTTTCGAACTGCTAGGTTGGCAGGAGCAGGGACTGAGCAACGGGAGCTCACCCCATCGCGGGGATTCGAACTGCCGACCTTCTGATTGGCAATTCCTATTCTCTGTGGTTTAACCCAAAGCGCCACCCGCGTCCCTGTACTTCCCTGCTATCAGGTTCCCTGAACATACATTAATTGTTTGGCGCAATCAGGAATATTGTTAGCCTCTTTTTTTACTGCTTTGTTCAGCTACAGCCGGTGAGGAACTAGGCAGGTTATTCTGTAACACTGAGAGATAAACAGAGGTGATAGAGCGGTCCATCCATTCTGCTAATCGCATGCACGCACTGCCGCTAGGTCGCATGTGCATTGCCACTCACTTGATCCTGGAGCGCTGCAAGGCGTCTTGCTCTTTCATCCTCTGAATCCTCGGAAGCGGCATCGCTGCTGCTTCCGCTAGAAAGAGCCGCTGTGCTTCTTGCAGTGGGGTAGAGCAGAGGACTGCAGGGAGCCGGTTCATCTGGAATTCTGGCAAACAGCATCTCAAAGACATCCTTAACAGAAGAAAGTTAGCCGTCTCACAAACCTCCATGATGAAGTTTCGGGTTGTTTTAACAGTTCTGCCGTTTCAGAACAAGGTACAGCAGTTGCTTAAAGGCACTGAACTGCGTTCTCAGCGGAGTTTCAAAAATGCTACTTTTTAGTATCAATAATTCACTCACCTGGAGTTTTCTTGCCATCGCTACTACCTCATGGTCCGGAGAGTTGTATCTGTAGCAGTTCATAAACATTAGCCTAACATCAGCAGCAAACTCTTGGGTATCTTTGTACTCACAATTCTCCATCTTTTTCTGTGGAAAACAGAAGGGTTTCTGAAGATTCAAATTCTGGGATGTATATCCAACGTATGCCAATTACGGACACCATTTATTTTAATCCTATAAATTTAATATGTGGGGGATTATGACCTGAACCCCAGATATCTGCCCAAATAAGGATATTTCAAGTTCTAACAGCCAGCTACAGTAGTACTTGGCTTATTAAGTATATACTGTTTAGTCAACTTAAAGAGGGACCAATACACGTTTACATCTTATGATGCTTCTAGAGAAGAGCTCAAAACTTTAAAATGGTAATACAGATATCACAAACACATCGTTGGCAACAAATTTTATTATTTTGTTTATGCTGCATTGACAAATGTGTTCACAACATAGGGGGAAGAGTGATTTCTCCTGTACTAGCTGCAGAAGGTTCTGGAAAGTGGAAAAATATGCTTGGTAATGCATATTAAACTGAAATAGAGTTGCCAGAGTGATCGTTAAAGCATACAGTATACCTGAAGGAGCGTCTCCACCCCCATTGTTCAGCTCCAAGGGCCTCCTGGTGGTTCCCTCACTGCAAGAAGTGAGGTGACAGGGAACCAGGCAGAGGGCCTTCTCAGTAGTGGCACCTGCCCTGTGGAACGCCCTCCCACCAGATGTCAAAGAAATAAACAACTGTCTGACTTTTAGAAGACATCTGAAGGCAGCCATGTTTTGGGAAGTTTTTAATGTCTGGTGTTTTATCACTTTATTATTATTATCATTAATTCTGCTGGGAGCCACCCAGAGTGGCTGGAGAAACCCAGCCAGATTATTATTATTATCATTACACTACATGCTGAAAACGCACATGCAGTTTCTGCCTTGGTGGTCATTCTGCTGTTCACCACGCTTAACAAAACCGTTCCCTCTTTCTGCCTTTCTCCACTCTCTCTAAAAGCCGTCCATCTCTTACTAGCCCCTGCTGATGCCCTTCCTCCCAATCGTACACTCAGAGGTGGACCACTTCGCTTTGCATGCAGAACATCACAGGTTCAATCTCCAGGTAGGGCTAGGAGAGACCTCTGTCCGCAATCTCAGAACTGCTGCTGATCAAAACTGAGCTAGTCTGACTAATGCAGACTAATGTTCCTTCCCCAACACAAGTCTGGTACATCGACTCCTCTGGCAGGAGTCATGCCAGTCTTCTGCTCAGTGTCTGGTACACAGTGCATGCATGACGGATATTAAGAGCAATCGCAATGCAAAGGTTCTTCCACCTTGGACAGTTTCATCTTGGCTGCTTCCCCCAAAGCCCAGTCAATAACTAGTTACCAAAGAACCACTTAGGGTATGGATACAACTCTCTAACTTCTCCAGGTTGGCAGCTGAGGGGTCAATTGGTACAGCAGGGGGAAAGCATGAGAAAAGGTTTGGCAGAGGGGTTGCCAGTACTTTGTCTCCTGCCCTGCAAATATAATACAGCCAGCCTGCAGTTGTTCCATACTCTAGCTTGTGTGGCTGTTAGAGATTGCCTTCTTTTTAACCCTTTAAAAATCCAAAAATACAAATTTCAGAATCTGAAGAATTCGCAGGACTAGTTGCCAAATGAACTCACTATGCCCTGCGCCCCCCCACTCACTTTAATAGTTTCAAGATCCATCGGGTGCTTAATAACATCATGATAGTCTTCAAGTCCCAAGGCTGTAACATCTACTGGCTTATAAAAGGGCCAAGCATACACTGCATGATGCTTTGAGAACATTTCTCTAATGATCTCGTTACAGTATTTCAGAGGTTCTGTTAGCTTGGCATTTTTCATGGGTTCGAGTGGCTGCTGGGAGTCTGGCAAGTCTCTTTTTGAGAGGTACTCTTCGCATTCTTCCCGAGAGGAGATCTTGACGATTTTGGGTTCATTGGGTGATGGAGAGGATTCACTGCTCGCTGTGATGATGGCAGTAGTAGTATCCGCTTTCCTTTTCACACCCTTTTTGATACAGAAACACAGGCTTTAATAAGGAAAGGAACTACAACATCATTTGTTTGATGAACCTTTGAAATAAAGCAGTTATAAATCCAACTATGACCAGTATGATGCTGGACTTTTTTATTTATTTCAGCCAATTCCTTTTGGATTCTTTCCAAGAACTTGGGTGAAATAGGCAGGTCTCAACCTAAGATATATATTTAGTATCTTTTAGGAAGTTAGGAGGGAGGTAAAAAAAAAAAAAGACTTCACCATAGATTATTTCCCTTTCAGAAGACCATTTATACAGGAAATGCATACTGATTATTTAATTGTTGCATGGTACCCAGGTGAGGTGGTTCTCACCCCACCTTGGTTAGTGTACTCATCACCACCAAACTGATCACTGAGATATTGGGGGGAGTCTGTGGTCTCCTATAGCTCAGATGCACGGCTCATACTAGGAGCTGTGCATTCTACGGGATAACTACCTTCATATAAACCAACATGCTTTAGACTAATTAGTACACAAAGGGGTTAATACCATAGAGTAAGCTGTCCTGCCAGGCTTAGCTATGTCCACTTCCCTTACATTGAGAGGAAATGGGCAATCAAGCCTGTTGATCAGTCTACCTGAGAAGCTCAACATGTAAGGTCTGAGCTAGTTGCTCCAAACTCAGACCACATGGCTCTCACAAGCCACTCTCGAGTTCCTATACCAATAATTTAGGAACTTTCACCACTTTGGAACTAAGTTTTACTGCCTGTGCAACCTTTTTGACCGATTTGGAAAAGCACATAAACCTGACCTTTGAAGTGTTTGTAACTAAACAGTTTTTAACTTACTAAACATGTCTTTTCCTATGCCGGGGGAAGAGGAACTCACTTGGAAAGGCTTGTTTTAAAGGCCTAACAAACTGTATTTCCATGCTTTACTTTTTTATTATTATTATTATTAATTGAGTTTATATACCGCCCTATACCTAGAGGTCTCAGGGTGGTTCACAGAAAACATTTTTGGCTACATATTTTTGTTGTGATTTAAAATTTCTGCTGGGGTTCTCTCATCAAGGAGTACTTACCCCAAACTAGGCAACCAGGAATTCTCCTTTTTATACCTATTTTTTGCCTTGAACCAACACTGTTCAAGTGCAGTGGGCCCAGGCCTCTGGAACTCCTTCTCACCTGAGATTGGACAGCACCCTCCTTGTTTAACAGGCCCTGTAGCTCCTTCTACATCAAGAAAAGGATTTTGGAAGCTTAAAGCACTTTGTTAGGCTGTTGTTGTGGACTGCCTTCTGGGTTTGCTAAATTTTTCGTTATTTGTCAAGACCCACCACCCGTGATGCAATAGGAGCCCTCTTAGGCGCCACAGAGAAAAATCCATTCATTTGTTGGCAGTAGAATCATAGTCTAGGATCCTAGTTAGGTTATGCCATCTTAAATAAAGCCAGAGTCCAGCCACTGGGATGAATGGAAAGAGATCCTAAAACAATACTGAACTAGCACCGGGCAATAATAGGTTGTGTAGCAGCAAGAACCACACCACCTTCATAAAATTTAGTTTCGTTGAAGTGGTAAAACAATGAACCACAGGG
Organism: Podarcis melisellensis; assembly: GCF_964234715.1. Classification (NCBI taxonomy): domain Eukaryota; kingdom Metazoa; phylum Chordata; class Lepidosauria; order Squamata; family Lacertidae; genus Podarcis; species Podarcis melisellensis. The sequence continues at coordinate 71,938,189 of NC_138538.1, read as the reverse complement.
AAGGAGTAATGGAGAACTTCTGAAACAACAATGGGATATTAGCTCCGCCCAAGACATGATGGAGAGCAGCAATGGCTAGGAAAAAATAAGATATAACCTTTCACAAGGACAAGGAAGAACACCACAGATAGAATAATTGTCACACACAGGAGGAATAAGGATATCGTTTGAATGCTACACTTATAAACTAAATAATTTAATGTGTCAAGATGAATGGATATCGTTAATACTGCAGTTTTTGTATAAGGGGTTGTTATTTTGAATGAACTGTAATTGAGCTGAGTAAGATTTTGGAACGCAGAAACAATTCAGGCCACTTAAATTATATAATTTGGCATCTGAATGATTGGGATTAATAATTGCATTATAATTTGGCATTGTTATAATTAAGCTACCACTGGATTATTGTAATTGAAAACAAAACTTATTGTAAAAAAATAAAATAAAATTTAGTTTAAATCCCTTGTTTCCAGTCATTTAAATCTAGAATTATTTCAGAGGCCTTAGTTCATATTTAGCAGTAATTACCACTGGGACGCAGGTGGCGCTGTGGGTTAAACCACAGAGCCTAGGACTTGCCGATCAGAAGGTCGGCGGTTCGAATCCCCACAACGGGGTGAGCTTCTGTTGCTCGGTCCCTGCTCCTGCCAATCTAGAAGTTCAAAAGCACGTCAAAGTGCAAGTAGATAAATAGGTACTGCTCCTGCGGGAAGGTAAACGCCGTTTCCGTGCGCTGCTCTGGTTCACCAGAAGCGGCTTAGTCATGCTGGCCACATGACCCGGAAGCTGTATGCCGGCTCCCTCGGCCAGTAAAGCGAGATGAGCGCCGCAACCCCAGAGTCGGCCACAACTGGACCTAATGGTCAGGGGTCCCTTTACCATCTTTTAACCACTGGCCAACATCTCTGTTGTTGTGTTAAGCATCTTCTTATGGGGTCAGACTCCATTCTTTTAAACATCTCCAGCTCCCCTCTTTTCATTTTGGTACCCATATTGTGCTCTGTTTTTTTTTTTATAAATATTTTATTAGGTTTTTAATAAACAAATTTCCACTTTCAAATACATACTTCCATAGATCCAATGGACTCCCCCCATCTCCCGAGCACTGCATTCCCTGTGTAACCAAAACCTCAGCAATTTGTTAACTTATTTTATACATAACAATATATCTTCCATTTTATCGTGTTATCTGATGTAAACATTTCAGTACAATTGCATTAATTTTTAATTTCCACACAATAAAAATATTTCATTATCTCACTTCTGTCTTATAGTGTCTTATTTATCAATTCAGAAATTTGCCGATACTGAAGCTATACCTTCCTAGAAAGGAGCATTTTTTAACATTCATACAACTTATAATGCTTTTTCAAATAGTCCTTAAAATTTTCCCAAACTTCCTCCGTTTCTTCTTCTCCCGAGTCTCGAATTCTGCCAGTCATTTCAGCCAACTCCATATAGTCCATCAGCTGCGTCTGCCATTCTTCCAATGTGGGTAGATTTTGTGTCTTCCAGTGCTTTGCCAACAAAATCCTCGCTGCTGTAGTAGCGTACATAAAGAAAGTTCTATCTTTCTTGACCATCCTCTGGTCTACCATGCCCAGAAGGAAGGCCTCCGGTTTCTTAGGTAAGGTGAATCTCAGCACCTTTTTTAGTTCATTATGTATCATTTCCCAGAAGGCCTTCACTTTCGGGCAGGTCCACCAGAGGTGTAAAAATGTCCCTTCCTCTTCCTTACATTTCCAACATTTATTATCGGACAGGTGATATATCTTTGCAAGCTTGACTGGGGTCATGTACCACCGGTATATCATTTTCATAATGTTTTCCTTCAAGGCAGTACATGCCGTGAATTTCATTCCGGTGTTCCATAACCTTTCCCAGTCTTCAAACATAATGTTATGCCCCAAGTCCTGTGCCCACTTTATCATAGAGGATTTGACAATCTCATCCTGTGTGTTCCATTTAAGCAGCAAGTTATACATTCTCGAAATTAGCTTAGATTTTGGCTCAAGCAACTCTGTTTCTAGTTTCGATTTTTCCTCCTGAAAACCCACTTTTTTGTCTGCTTTAAAAACTTCCTGGATTTGAGCATAATGCAACCAATCTCGCACCTTGTTTTTTAACTTTTCCATACTCTGTAACCTCCATTTATCTCCAATTTTTTCAATTATTTCCCAATATTTAGGCCAGTGGGCCTCCATATTGAGTCTTTTACGTGCTTTGGCCTCCATCGGTGAGAGCCACCTCGGAGTTTTACTCTCCAATAAGTCTTTATATTTTGACCAGACCATGAAAATTGCCCTTCTGACAATATGGTTTTTGAACAATTTATGAACTTTAACCTTGTCATACCACAAATATGCATGCCACCCAAAAGCATTATCAAATCCCTCCAGGTCAAGGACATCGGTGTTCTCCAATAAAATCCAATCCTTCAACCAGCAGAGGGCTGCAGCTTCATAATATAACCTCAAGTCCGGCAGGGCAAACCCCCCTCTTTCTTTCGCATCTGTTAGTATTTTAAACTTTATTCGGGGCTTTTTGCCCTGCCAGACAAATTTAGATAAATCCCTCTGCCATTTTCCAAAACATTCCACCTTATCCACGATCTGGAGGGCCTGAAACAAAAATAGCATTTTCGGCAATACATTCATCTTTATAGCAGCTATTCTGCCCAGCAAGGAAAGTTTTAATCTTGACCATATTTCCAGATCTCTTTTGATCTCTGACCAACATTTCTCATAGTTGTCCTTAAATAAATTCAAATTTTTGGAGGTCAAATGGACCCCTAGGTACTTTACTTTTTTGACCACATTTAGTTCTGTTTCTTTTCTGAACTCCTCTATTTCAGTAGTTGTCAAGTTTTTTGCTAAAACTTTAGTTTTTTGTTTATTCAGCTTGAATCCCGCCACCCGACCAAAGTCAGAAATTAATTCTAACGCTCTTTTAGTACTAGAGGCTGGCTCCTGTAATGTTAATACCAAGTCATCTGCAAAAGCTTTCAGTTTCATATTGTGCTCTGTACCAAAAGCCATACCACTAGATGGCCAGGAAAACACCCACCTTTTTAGAACCTACCCCTTTCGCTCCCATTTCAGTAGCTGGCATTAGGTTTGATGGCGGAGTCACCGGTGACAGTTCTGGGGCATTTTGCTGCGGCGTCGGGGTCATCATCTGAGGCGGCTTCACTTTCTTAGCCTGTTTTGGCTGTTGGCTTTGGTTAAGTTGCAGGATTCCTGCATCTGGCGCTAAGGAAATTAAGCAAAGCTGTATGAGCGAGGGACGCGTGTGGCACTGTGGGTTAAACCACAGAGCCTAGGTCTTGCCGATCAGAACGTCCGCAGTTCGAATCCCCACAACGGGGTGAGCTTCTGTTGCTCGGTCCCTGCTCCTGCCAATCTAGAAGTTCGAAAGCACGCCAAAGTGCAAGTAGATAAATAGGTAACACTCCGGCGGGAAGGTAAACGGTGTTTTCGTGCGCTGCTCTGGTTCGTCAGAAGTGGCTTAGTCATGCTGGCCACATGACCTGGAAGCTGTACGCTTGCTCCCTCAGCCAATAAAGCGAGATGAGCGCTGCAACCCCAGAGTCGGTCACATCTGGACCTAATGGTCAGGGATCCCTTTACCTCATGAGTGAAGGAGTCCTAACAGCACTCCAAAAACTGGTCTTTTTAAAGATTCTTTGCTGACTCGTCTACTGTCACAGCCTGGAAGCCTTTTTGGGATACTTCTGCAAATTTTGTGACCCCCCCTCTGAATATGCCAATACTTTCCTTGTGTATAGGGTGTTTTGCCTCTATATATTGTGTATAGGCTGTTTTGCGTCTATAAGGATCAGCACTCACAGTTTGTATCATGATTTGTCTGCAGAGAGCTTAGATCATGTCAGTTAATTAAGTAAGTATTCATTCCGATTTGTTTATGGGGAGATGAGATGATGCTGCATCTAAAGCAAGGGTTATCTCACCTTTTCCAGTGCATCTCCCCTCCACTTTACTTACTGCAAAAAGCTTGCTCTTTTAGGAAAGCAGATTTGTTGCAGAAGACCTCCCAAGCAACTAGAATTGTGTGTTCTGAATTTGCCAGTGTGTGATGGAATTCCACCCCCAAATAGCAACAGTCTAGTATTCCTGTATAGGATTCTCCCCAAAACAAACCCAACGTGCACCCAAAACATTTGCAGTAACCCATCTTATAAACAGTTATAACTAAACACATAGTTTCGGCAGCTATTTTACCACATAATTTTATTTTATTAGGTATATTTTCTTAAAGGCTGATTTCACTTGTATTTTGAAAACAATCGATTTTATTGGTATCGATATTGCTAATGGATATGGCATTGTTTTTGAATATATGATATTGTTTTATGTAAAATGCTTAGTGGTTTTGATGATTAAGTGGTATATAAACCCCATTAAATTTAAAAACAAAATGAAACAGGAAAATTTATTTAACATTGGCAATACTTGGGCATTTTCCCCCCTTGAGCGTTCCAAATGGTAATACAATATATGTATACTTCCATATTTTCCAATTAACTATCTACTGTTAGAGCAACTAAAACTTCCATCATGGTCTTATTTGACTGAGAAGGCATTAAACATGTCAGATGAGTACTACTAGATCAGTGTTTCCCAAACTTGAGTCTCCAGCTGTTTTGGACTACAATTCCCATCATTCCTGACCACTGGTCTTGCTAGCTAGGGATGATGGGAGTTGTAGTCTAAAAACAGTGGGAGACCCAAGTTTGGAAAACACTGTACTAGAGGAAGCAGTTAGCACAATGCACCATTGAAAAGGTGCATTTGCATTGTCAGCACTGAAATATATATTACAATATATCAATATTGTAAGGTCCCTTTGTCATACAGTAAACGCTGATTGCTTTTGGCCTTATCATTTCCTTAGTGGTAGACTAGAATTAACCTAATTTAGATACAGTGGTACCTCAGGTTATGCTTCGGGTTACATATGCTTCAGGTTACAGACTCCGCTAACCCAGAAATAAGACCTCAGGTTAAGAACTTTGCTTCAGGATGAGAACACAAATCGTGCAGCGGCGGAGCAGCACCAGCAGGAGGCCCCATTAGCTAAAGTGGTGCTTCAGGTTAAGAACAGTTCCAGGTTAAGAACGGACCTCCGGAACGAATTAAGTACGTAACCAGAGGTACCACTATATTGGGAGAAAATCCTCAGAAAGTTTGTCAGCTAGAACCAGCTCAGAGACTTAAGCTATGGTACAATAGCTTAGATACAATATTTCCTGTTTTAATCTCTCATGTGTTAGATGTAAGATTTCCAACTTCAATCGCTTGATTTTCCTATATTTAATCAGCCTTGAAAGCACCGTATTCTTTATCCTACAACAGTTCTGCCGAATCTGACTACTAAATCTTGTCATCAGCCATAAATAAGTCTCAGTTGTTTACTCTTTGTTTTAGTTGTTTGCCGTTGGAAAAGCTTCTCTTCAGAATGCAATATTTTACGGCCACATTCCGGTCACAGACCTTCGCTCAATTACTTTTCTTACCGTCCGTTCTTTTCCCTTTCCTTCTCCCTTTATTGACCACCACTATTTTCTCATCGGGGGGCATCTGTGCAATTTTCTGAAGAAAGACTTTTTCTAATGCTTGGGCCATGAAAACAATGTCATCACCGGGCTGCAAGACAAGCATTACAAATGAAATCAAGATGCTTTTAATGCTAGACTAACATTCACATTACATTCAGCTGCGAGTCACCGGGCAGGGACTGGTTTGTTTTTAATTTTTAAGTCACAGAACTCAGGGCTCATTAGAGAGAATGGGGAACTGTCGCACCAATCCCGGGGTTTGTGTTTCCATTGCAGCTCATCCGAGAGGTCTCCCCCTGTCAGGGAACTGCCATCGGAGCTAGAGGCGGAGGGAAGGCTCCAGAGGGATGCCGGAGAGGGTCCCAGTAGGGAGAGAGGCAGCCCATCTGCTGGGGAAGGAAACCAGCATAACACCAGTGGTGAAGGGGAGCAGATGGGGGAATTGGAGAGGAGGCTCCAGGACTCTTCACCGGAGACCAGTGGGGAGAGCACGGGTACTCCGCTGCCCACACCCTACCTGCGCAGAAGACTTCCACGCAGGGAGAGTAGGAGGAGACTTGGCGTCAAAGAACTTCTTTGCTGGAAGAAGTTCAAGAAACGCCCACTGACGGATTCTGCCAGCGACTGAGACAGACACGAAGTGAAAGGCTGTCCAGACAGAAAGGGTTCAACCAGGCAACCTAGCCAGGAGTGGTGGCAACTTACGCACGAGCAACCCCTTAGAACCATTACACCCCCCTTTGCAAAGAGCTGACTTAGGAACAGCTGAAGGACTCCAATAACACCAGCTCCTACAAAGCAGTAGTATCCTAGAATTCTAGATTCAGGTAGGTAGCCATGTTGGTCTGACGCAGTCGAAATAAATAAAATTGTCCAGTAGCAACTTAGAGACCAACTAAGTTCTTTCTGGGTACAGTAGTACCTCAGGTTACATACGCTTCAGGTTACATATGCTTCAGGTTACAGACTCCGCTAACCCAGAAATAGTGCTTCAGGTTAAGCACTTTGCTTCAGGATAAGAACAGAAATCGTGCTCCGGCGGCGCGGCGGCAGCAGGAGGCCCCATTAGCTAAAGCGGTGCCTCAGGTTAAGAACAGTTTCAGACCTCCGGAACGAATTAAGTACTTAACCCGAGGTACCACTGTATAAGCTTTCGTGTGCAGGCACATGAAATCTGAAGAAGTGTGCATGCACACGAAGCTTATACCCAGAACAAACCTAGTTGGTCTCTAAGGGACTAATGGACATTTTTTTTAATATCCTAGAAGTACAAGTTACATAGACATGGGTTTTTCGTTCCCTGCAAAGTGCCTCGTTCCTGAAATTGTACCCATGCAAACAAACACATGCAGCTGAATTTGATGCAGATTATAGGAAAGGTGGATATGAAAAGCAGATTAAGGCAGGACACTGAAGGAGCCTGGTTTAGCCACTGCTAGAAGCAGGCAAAGCGACAGGTCATGGTTTCCCAAACTTGGGCCTCCCGCTGTTTTTAGACTACAACTCCCATCATCCCTAGCTAGCAGGACCAATGGCTAGGGAATGATGGGAATTGCAGTCCCAAAACAGCTGGAGTCCCAAGTTTGGAAAACCCTGGTTTAGGTGAATGGGTGTACAAATGCAACAACACCAACTTGGATAGCGCAGCTGGTTAGAACATGGTGCTGGCGACGCCCAGGTTGCAGGTTCGAACCCCGTATGGGACAGCTGCATATTCCTGCATTGCAGGCAGTCGGACTAGTAGATGATCCTCAGGATCACTTCCAACTCTACAATTCTATGATTTGATGAAACAAAGCCTTTTATAACAAATAATTGAGAGAGAGGGAATGTGCAACAATTGCCAGGAAGTGGAGTAGCAGGAGACGTGTGCAAATGTTTATGCATGTTTTTGATGATGTTCAGGTATTTGAGTAAAAAAAGAAGAAAAGAAAACAGAAGTGGAGTATCACACCAATACAATTAAATGCCTGTTTTAAGAATCTGCCCTACTTTTGCAATTGTAAGTTGTTTAAAAAGGCTGTATATTGTCGTAACCAACCCTGGTACCTTAGGAGGAAGGGTGAGCAATAAATTAAATTATTAGCAGCAACAACAGATGATTCTGCTGCCATTAAATAATCCCAAGTAGCCCTTACAGACCATTGCAGAGAATTCTGAAGAACTGCCACCTTTGGCTATACATGATACAGTACATACCTTGTTATACAAATAGCAATTTGCAAACATAGTTTTAAAATCTTCAATGCATTCTGCAGCACAAGTGTAGCATGTGTGTTCCAGACGTTTCTGAATTGTAGTCAAGTCCATTGGATTTTTAATAATGCTATAATAATCCTGTTTGAAGTTTTTTAAAAAAGAGAGAGAGAAAGAAACGTTAGAGTACCATGACTTAGAAGAGCAGTTCGTTGCTGTAACCATAGACTCCTGGCCTCGTGTCTTGGAGGGGAAAACTTTTCCATATTGAAAAAAGGTGTTCAGAGCAAAATATAACCTTCAGCCTAAACGACTGTCCAAAGCCTTACTGAAATCTGCTTAATTTATGGCAGTGGTTTGAGTGTAAGAGGAAAAACGGCATTTATATGGCTAAAGTCAAGTATTTTACTTACAATCTCAGCAATTCTTAAAGCAAGGAGGTGGTGAATGGTAGGGAAAACACATTTTCCCTCTGGAGAAAGGTTTCGGACAGCTAATGAATTGCGGGGGTGGTGTTATTGTGCCTTCTATAATTAGGAGCAAAACACAGCTTTCCAAAACAATTTAACTCGTGAATTATTCCCACTATTCCTATAGAACTGTTCCTAGATCTTGACATCTTCTGCAGCACCTTGTTGATGCTTAAAAGGTAAAGGTAAAGGGACCCCTGACCATTAGGTCCAGTTGTGACTGACTCTGGGGTTGCGGTGCTTATCTCACTTTATTGGCCGAGGGAGCTGGTTTACAGCTTACAGGTCATGTGGCCAGCATGACTAAGCCGTTTCTGGCGAACCAGAGCAGTGCACGGAAATGCTGTTTACCTTCCCGCCAGAGTGGTACCTATTTATCTACTTTCACTTTGACGTGCTTTTGAACTGCTAGGTTGGCAGGAGCAGGGACTGAGCAATGGGAGCTCACCCTGTCACGGGGATTCAAACCGCTGACCTTCTGATCGACAAGTCCTAGGCTCTGTGGTTTAACCCACAGCGCGATGCTTAAGGCCAAGTAAAACCCAGATGCACTGTCGCTGTATACCCAGTTTAGGGGTGTTTCCAGGGGCACCCTGAATTTTAGTTTATATACCCCCCCCAGACCCAACAAATATAAGTATATTTTAATCCAGACAAGCAGTTAGTGGGAGAAACTGACACACGGCCACAGGTAGAGAGGTGCAGAGAAGGAACAATTTTGTCTGTGGCACTCGCCAAAAAGTTGTTCATAGATGACAAGCCAAGGTTGATGGTACAATGCTCTTACATGTATATGAAATACGTTTTAAGTGTCTCCCTTAGAAATCTGAAGAGGCAGAAGAGGCCCAGGGCTAGTCCCTTTATATATATATATATATATATATATATATATATATATATATATATATATATATATATAAAAACTACACTGAGTGAATGACCTCTAATATTAACCTCAAGTGACAGCTTCTTTGGAAATCCAACACCAGAAATGGAAGGTGACAGTCACTTTGAAAGCACTTTTGGACAAACTGACCATTTGAGTTTGTCAAGAAAAACAGAAACGTGTCTGAGGGGTTTAGCCTTCACTGACAATATCCAAGCCCTGCAATGATTTTTGAAGAGAAAGGCCCACAGACTAAGTATGCATTTTATAGTTCAGCCAATAAACAGGAAAAAGAAAAGATTGAATACTGATAAGCTCCAAAATCAGTTGTGATTACATGGTCTTTCAGTAAACTGGTAGATGACTCAAAAGGGACCTATTTTAATTGGTCAGCAAATTTGTAATTGGTATTGCTGAAAGTTCACAGCTATCTTTTCCTTTCTTTCAGTTCCGATGAGTTACTGTAATAGGAAATGAAGTGCAGCTATTATGGGCTTTTCTTCCTACGTTGAGTGAATTTTTTGCCAGTTCAATTTATGTTACACGTCCTTCAGTATCTAAAATACAGAGGTTTTGTTCAGAGACAATGTATTTTAATTTGATTGATTGGATAGGGGGCCAAGAAGGTTGAAGAGTGAAATTTGTGAATGTTTTGATAAATTGATTGATAGCACTAATTATAGTATAGGGGAACTTAAGAGGGCAAGGCCATATATAATATAGTCACATTACCGTATTTTTCGCCCTATAGGACGCACTTTTTCTGTGAACTGAATGAGAATAAACTCCTTATTACTTTTAAGAGAAGACTGTTGTGTCTTTATTCTTTTTAAGAGAGATAAAAGGGGAAATTACCAGGAACAAATCCAATCTAGACAAGCCAGACTGGTTTGCTTAACTCAGGAGATTCAAACGAATCGACCAACTTGCTTCCAGCAATGTGCAAGGGAATGTGCTCTGCTACCAGCTCACTAGCGTGAGTGAGGAAGGATAATATTGAATCAATATATCCTCTCCTACTGTTCACAACATTCCCACCCAATCGAGACTGGTGCAGTGCTGAACAGGGCTATGCCTAACCCATAGCTGTCAACCGTCCCTTATTTGGCGGGAAAGTCCCTTATCCCAGCGCCGTGTCCTGCTGCTGTCCCTTATTGATGATGTCCCTTAAATTTCCTGGGTTTCAAAGGAAGCAGCTCCTCTCCCCTGCCGGCCAGGGAGGAGGGAGGCTCCAACTGTGTTGCTTGGCTGCGTTGCTCACCCAATAAGGAGTCTAAGAATGACTGGGGGGTGGAGCTTGCATGCCTTGTGCCGATCAAATCAGCCGCATTGCCTGGGGACTCGCCTTTGCTCAGCACTTCCCAGTGGAGAGGTGACAGTGGTTTTCCTTGCTGCATCCCCTTTGCCGGGTTGCTGTGCTGTGGGAACCACTGCTTGAGGCTTCGTTTGGCTGCTGGTTGGGCTTTCTGCCTTTGGCTTGGAGGGGCTCAGAAACTGAACATACCTGTGCTTGGAAAATCCCTTATTTTGGCTGCTGATCCCTTATTTACGAGGCTGCTGGTCCCTTATTTTCAAATCTGTAAGTTGACAGCTATGGTCTATCCCCACCTCCCCCCCCCCCCGGCTGATCTGAGCAACAGTGGCTATACCACTTTGTCCCATGGCACCCCATTGCTGCCTGGTCAGGGATAAGATTGCTCTGTTATGCAGTAACACCTGCTTCAGTTTGCCATATGTGATAACAGCAAGAGAGAGGAAGTTCAAGAATTTGCCACAGATAATGGGATGCGGGTGGCGCTGTGGGTTAAACCACAGAGCCTAGGACTTGCCGATCAGAAGGTTGGCGATTTGAATCCCCACAATGGAGTGAGCTCCCGTTGCTCGGTCCCTGCTCCTGCCAACCTAGCAGTTTGAAAGCACGTCAAAGTGCAAGCGGATAAATAGGTACCGCTTTGGCAGGAAGGTAAACGGCGTTTCCGTGTGCTGCTCTGGTTTGCCAGAAGCGGCTTAGTCATGCTGGCCACATGACCCGGAAGCTGTCTGCAGACAAATGTCGGCTCCCTCGGCTTATAGAGCGAGATGAGCGTGCAACCCCAGAGTCGGTCACGACTGGACCTAATGGTCAGAGGTCCCTTTACCTTTAAGGCTGATGTGCTTGCAGCACCAGAGTTTCTCACTGGAAGATGAGCTGCAAGTTCAGACACGTGTACCCCTGCGTCTTCCTTAACTATTCATATTTCTGTTTAAGATAAAGTACAGTAAACTCTTACTGGGAGGTTTAGGCCTGCAGCGTCTACCGGTTGGTGAAACGGCCAGGAGAAGTTATGTCTCCACATCGCTCTCATGAGCACCCTCTGCAAATACTGAAGCTGATTTGTCAAGCGGCCAGTTCCTTGGGCATTGATGTATTCTGGAGGGGGAGGGTTGACAATTGTCGTATGCTGCTGACCTGGGGCAGTCATGTTGATCTCTAAGGCGTATCTGTTGCCTTGTAGGTCAACCTCTCTGTCAGAGAATCTGCAAGAAAAGTGATCCATGGCATGTGAATTGATTCATTATTTTGTCTTTACTTCCTTCTGCAGGGCCTGTAAGACAGAGCTATTCCGCCTGGCTTTCAATTTGAACTTAGCCTGATCTTTTATTCCCCTTCCCTCCCCTTTTTATGAAGATTACCCACTCTGGGATCCCACAGCTAATTCTCTCCCGGTCTCCTTGCTGGCCCAAATAGGACTAATTTAGCCAGCTAGCCCTAGTGATCACCTAATGTTTATTGGATGGATTTCTCCCCTAAATTGATTTTTGAATTCTGAATTTATTGTTATTCACATTTTATACTGTATTTTATGCTGTTTTTCATTGCATCAATTACCGTATTTTTCGCCCCTTAGGGCGCACCGGCCCATAGGGCGCACCTAGTTTTTTTGGGGGGGAAATAAAGAAGAAAAAAAATATTCCCTCCTCCCCGGTGCAGGGCTGGGGCGGGGGAAGCCCAAGCTTCCACCGACCCCAGCCCCCAGAACAGGCTGCTATCCACAAGCCATGGGAGAGCTGCGTGACTTCGCGCAGCTCTCCCACGGCTAGCGGAGAACTGGGCAAAGCCTGAAGCCTGGGGCGGGCTGAGCTCAGCGCGCCCCAGGCTTTGGGGTGCAGGCAGCTCTCCGCAAGCCGTGGGAGAGCTGCACGAAGTCACGCAGCTCTCCCATGGCATGCGGATAGCTTCTTGAAGCCTGGAGAGCGAGAGGGGTCGGTGCGCACCGACCCCCCCTTGCTCTCCAGGCTTCAGCGAAAGCCTGCATTCACCCCATAGGACGCACACACATTTCCCCTTCATTTTTGGAGGGGAAAAAGTGTGTCCTATAGGGCAAAAAATATGGTAAGTGTTTTAAATTTGTTGTTAGCTCCCTTGAGCCCGGTTTTCTGAACCGGGAAGGGTGGGGTATAAATAAAAATTTATTATTATTATTATTATAGATCATGTGGAAAGCCTCAAAAAGGCACCAAAGGCACACGTTTCATGCATGAATCAATAGCAAAACCCATTTACGGATGGCAAAACTAGGGTGAGGGATACCTGGAGTAGCAATCCCTCTTATGGTCAACTTGGGGAATGTCGGGGAAGGGGAAAGAAACCTACTGCATGTGTAGCTCTTTGTACTGAATTTTTAAAAATCTCACTTTTCAGCCAAAAGGCTCACAGAGCAGTTTACAATGATCAATAAGAAGATGCCCTCAGGCTTACCGTCTAAAATACACGATACAAAAAGAAGAGGAAAAGGAGGGGATGGTGGCGGGGAGGAAAAAAGTATAGTCAAGCACTGGTTCTTAGTTGCAAGTTTCTTACAAGCATGTTTTCTACCAGGGGGGACACAAACAAGATATTTGCAGCTTCTTCTTCATTGATGAGAGTGCACTGCCCATTGGTAGCTGCACAAGAAGCAGGAAGGGCTGTGGGATTTGGGGTACCCATCTAAAGCAATTCAAACACTAGGAAGGAAATTAGCCTCATTATCAGCTAGTCAAGATGCCTCTCTGGTAGGACTCGCCAAAGTGTAATACAGTGGTACTTCGGGTTACATACGCTTCAGGTTACAGACTCTGCTAACCCAGAAATAGTACCTCGGGTTAAGAACTTCGCTTCAGGATGAGAACAGAAATCACACGGCGGTGGTGCAGCAGCAGCAGCGGGAAGCCCCATTAGCTAAAGTGGTGCTTCAGGTTAAGAACAGTTTCAGGTTCAGAACGGACCTCCAGAACGAATTAAGTACTTAACCCGAGGTACCACTGTATTTGTATCTATCCGTCCCAGGATTCTGACAGACACATCCATGAGATTATCCCATTCATATCCCCATTTTAAAATTTTTTTTGGTATATATAGATAAAAGTGTCTCTAGGACAGTGAACCGCTAACAGCCAAAGTTTGACTGCTGATGCCTACATCCTTCTCAAGAGCTTAGCAAAGCTGCATCACAGAAAAGCCATTCTGAATGAGGACAACACAGAATCAGAATTATTTTATTTGTTACAACCAAACTCAAGACATGACATGGACACGTTCGCAGGTCACTCTCATGTTTAAGATAAAATGTCAACCAAATTCAGGAGGGGAAAAAAGTAAGGGCACATAAACTTATGGCTCGCCACTCAGAGATGCCAAGGAAATAGGAACTCCTGCATAAAGTGAGGAGCTGTGATCCCACCACCTACCTCTCCCCCAGCAGAAACCAACAATATCTGCATGGATCCACCAACATACAAAGGGATATCATCAGCCAGTTTCCAGAGGCAGCATGTGTTTGAATGCAAGATGATGGATGACAAAACTGTGGGGTACAGCTATCGCTTTCATGCCATACCTGGTGTCCCTTGGCTTGTCGTTCTAGGAAAGGGGTTATTTTAAAAGCCAGTTTATTTTCTAAGAGTCAGAAGAAGCCATTTCTTACATCCACACCCTGAATCATGCAGATTCCTCGCTATTTGTCCAGGACTCTCAACTGTCTTCCTAACTGTCATAGAATCTTTAATCCTGGATGAACTTGTCAAGTCTGCTTCAGAACAGCCATGCATCTAGTCTTTCTGAGAAGCTAGGGCAAGATACTGCCACAGAAACTAAGTAGCTGGAGACACTTCTTGAAGATGAGCAAAAGAGGTCACATAAAAAGAGGGTACAGTATAGATATTCAAACCAATAGTGATGTACAGTGGCGTAGCGTGGGTTGTCAGCACCCGGGGCAAGGCAAGTAATTTGTGCCCCCTAACCCGTGGATTTGCGCCCCCTAACCCTAACCCCCAGATGTTGCGCCCGGTGCGGCCGCCCCCCCTGCACCCCCCATGCTACGCCACTGGTGAGGTATGGAAGTGAGAGCTGGACCATAAAGAAGGCTGATCGCCGAAGAATTGATGCTTTTGAATTATGGTGCTGCAGGAGACTCTTGAGAGTCCCATGGACTGCAAGAAGATCAAACCTATCCACTCTTAAGGAAATCAGCCCTGAGTGCTCACTGGAAGGACAGATCCTGAAGCTGAGGCTCCAATACTTTGGCCACTTCATGAGAAGAGAAGACTCCCTGGAAAAGACCCTGATGTTGGGAAAGATTGAGGGCACAAGGAGAAGGGGACGACTGAGGATGAGATAGTAAGACAGTGTTCTCGAAGCTACTAGCATGATATATATTTTTAGACGTAACACCACCCTGCAACTTTTGTCCTGCAGCAAACATCTGCCGCAAAGCTCTATTTCCACCAAATCTAAACTATCATGGCATAATTGCTATTTGTAACACTATTCCAGAAAGGTTAAAATGACATTGTAGAACGCTTTAACTAATCATTGGGCTATGATCTATTACTGGCTCAGTGAATCTAAACCAACCATCACACTCCTCTGAGTGAAAATGTACCACAGACACAACTAAACAGCAATCTCTTATATTCACATCAACAAGGAATCTATTCATGGAGACAGGCATATCATTCTGGATCACATGAATCTCTTTTCAAAAGGTTTGCACTGACAGACCCTGCTTTCCCAACCAGATGGAAAAAATAAGCATTTTTAAAAACCAAATGGGACTGAAATCTCTCCCCACCCTGAAATATAAGGACTTGCCAGCAGAACATGGAAACTGTCCTAACTGCAAAAGACAAATCCCCATTTTGTAATAGGATGCCCTAGAGCAGCAGTGGGGACATTTGGCTCTCCTTAGATTGCTGAACAAACCTAGACAGCATCTTAAAAAGCAGAGACATTACCTTGCCAACAAAGGTCCGTATAGTTAAAGCTATGGTTTTCCCAGTACTGTAGTGATGTATGGAAGTGAGAGCTGGACCATAAAGAAGGCTGATCGCCGAAGAATTGATGCTTTTGAATTATGGTGCTGGAGGAGACTCTTGAGAGTCCCATGGACTGCAAGAAGATCAAACCTATCCATTCTTAAGGAAATCAGCCCTGAGTGCTCACTAGGACAGAGTGTGAAGCTGAGGCTCCAATACTGTGGCCACCTCATGAGAAGAGAAGACTTCCTGGAAAAGACCCTGATGTTGGAAAAGACAGAGGAGAAGGGGATGACAGAGGACAAGATGGTTGGATAGTGTTCTCAAAGCTGCCAGCATGAGTTTGACCAAACTGCAGGAGGCAGTGGAAGACAGGAGTGCCTGGCGTTCTCTGGTCCATGGGGTCACGAAGAGTCGGACATGACTATACGACAAAACAACAACAACAACAACAACAACAACAACAACAACAGATATTCAAATCAGGATCTGTGCCTCTGCAGAGGATATTGGACTTCCGCCTCTTCTCGACCCCAGCTATGGGTGCCCCATTCCTGATATACTGTACATGATAGATAGATAGATAGATAGATAGATAGATAGATAGATAGATAGATGATAGATAGAAAGATATGGATTGTAGAAAGCCCAAATTAATTGCAACTTCAACTCTGTACACAACTGAGTTTTTGTCAGCCAATTTGTCAAGCCATCTGGATATGGATTCAGAGCCTGCCATAAGCCAATCACTCAGGAGGTACAGCAGAGAAACAAAGTACTGGGAGGAAAAATTGAGCTTGTAATTAAGCGAGGATTAAGAGGTTCTAAGAAACGTAATAGAATTTTATTCAAAGCAACTGTTAATTAAGGTACTAGCACACTAGGGGAATCTAGGTTCAACACAGCTATTGCAATAAGGAGTCATACAACAGACTTAATTCATATATAGATGGGCAGGTGCCTGCATACCATTTGGTTGGCGGGGAACGTCTTTGTTTACTACTACAACAACCTTCAAAACAGTTGCTGTTTTTGAGACAATATTGTGAATAATTTCCAGTCTGGTGTAGAGCATTGGGTCAGTTGCGCTTTAACCAAACAGTTGCACGGTTCTCCTGGCTACAAAGCCACTACTCCTTTCTCTTAGTATTTTGGCGCAGTACGCTCCCAATTTCCTAGCTGGCTTAACCAGTGCTCCTGACTTTTAAGAAGTCTCGCCAGTCCTCGGAATAAAATTCAAGGTTTCGTGTCATTCAAGAGCAGAACTTAACTAGATTTTGGAGGTGGTTGTTACAATTAGTAGTCAGAACGCTGCATTCATCACAAGCAAAAACGTGGGCAACAAACCTTGAAGTTGCTCACCTAGAAAACCCAACCTCTCGTGCATTAAACTGCACTGTAATCTTTTTGATGAAGGGAAAAACAAAATTGTAAGACAAGCAATTTGGTCATTCTTTCCCTCCGTCTATATGATGTGGCCAGGTATTTCAAGATTTCCTATTGTTGAGCAGAAGCTGAGTAAGAAGACACCAAGCCAAGCTGCCAGCTGTACCCCTTCTTGGGTGCACTTGTAGAGGAAAAGTCAACCGAGAAAAATGTGCCTCCTTATGCAATGTTATGTACTGAAGTTCTCACCCTGGGCCAGCAGGGGGAATACTGTAGATAGTTTTCACTCAGGTCCACATATGCAAATAAGGGATTGAAAGTGACGTTCAGTGATTGGATAGTTACAGAAAATGGTTACTTTTGCGTTCTAGTGGAGCTCTATATAAGCAGGCTGGCTGAACCCTTTCAGTTCAGTTCTGGCCTGGCTTGTGAATAAACAAGAGCTGTTTGAAGAATCGCTGTGTTGTCTGATATGTTCACCCACAACTTAACATGCAACACAGTCTGTCAACAAGTCCCACAATTCCTGCTGATATTTCCTATGCACAGGCAGGAGGAGCCAACAGGGTGTGGCTTCTAACCCAGAAGCAGAGGGACCAACCACCATAACAAGCAGGGTCATAGACATCTCTGGGACAGTGGGAGCTAGCCTGTGCTTCTGATGAGATGTACAGGCCACCCCAAAGTAAGGTGAGCAAATTGAGTTAAACCCTTTGCCTCTAGGGTGCATTGACGATCCGGCATTAGCTTCCAGGAGCCAGAGTCTAGACTCTGGGTTTCTCACTTGTCTGT
This sequence comes from Podarcis melisellensis, assembly GCF_964234715.1. Classification (NCBI taxonomy): domain Eukaryota; kingdom Metazoa; phylum Chordata; class Lepidosauria; order Squamata; family Lacertidae; genus Podarcis; species Podarcis melisellensis. Next base: position 71,920,608 of record NC_138538.1, on the reverse strand, counting down.
AACAAATACAGACCATGCAGCTGCGCCTGTTTGTAAATATTAGCAACCCAAAACCAGAAAGGGACAATATTTTGATTAGAACAAAATATTTGGGGGCGCTGCTGGAAGAGGGGAGGACATTTCACCCAACCCTTTGCCCAAAGGCACAGAGCTGAACATCTAAATCAGGGCGGAGAACCGGTGGCCATCATTTTAAATACCCATAACGAAGAGGACGCGTCCTGGAAAAAGAGGACATATTGTAACTGTAAATGTGTATATCCTACCTAGTTCAATACAGTTTGTTTTTGTTTGCAAAGACCTATACTTTTGTCAGCTCCTCCTTTTGTCTTTTGCCAGCAAAACTAACTGTGGATCTGATCATTTATGGAACCATCTCATAATTAGGAAATATTTTTCTTTTCGTTATGTCATTCCTAGCAGTGGCAGCCAAGCCAGAAGTCACCATGCACAATTTCTGATTCAGAAGGGAATAAAGAAAGAAAGAAAAAAAAAGTAGTTGGAAATCAGAGCTATAACATGAACCAGCCCAGCAACTTACCTGTAAAGGAAGAAGCAGACCTCTGAAGCACAGCAAATCAGAACTCTCCCCTTTGCCTTTTCACTACATGGGATTTAGCCACATCTGCAGTTTGTAATTTCACAATGGCAACATCTGCTCAGGTATTTTCCCATATTAGTTTGTTTTAGAAAAGAAAAAACCCACCCAGAATAATTAAATAGCATGTTAGTTGTATTTCAGTTTAGCTACATATGGAGTGGTTGTGTGTCTTAATTTCTTTCATTAAGCAAGCAAGTCAGAGAGTAGTGCTTATGCGAAATAAAGGGAGATGTGGAGAGTCTAGCTTGTCCAAACATTACTTTGCATGGACAGGCGGAGTTCCCAGATCCTGCGCGGTCCCCCCCGTCATGTGGAATAACGACTCAAGACAACGGGCTATGGGATTAAATTGGCCACAACTTTATTAAATTTCAAATGTGGGTAGACCTTGGCTCAGGCATTGGGCGTTCTCCCTCCCCAGTCCCCAGCCGGGGACCTAGGGAGCATCAGGGTTATCCAGTGTGTGTGTGGGGGGATGGGCCGGCTCTGGAGAACATATGTTCAAGCAGAGATAGCCGCCCCCGTTACGCCGCCGCCGCAGGGAAGAGCAATGACGACCTTCCGGCGTACGGTCAAAGCCTCCCTTCAGAAACCCCTTTAACGGGGAACCCTGGTATCGCCGCCGCAAAGAGGAAGATGGACAAAAGGATTCCGCCCAAGGCCTGATACTGCCAAAGTTGTGACGTTTTGCTACGGGAAAGGCGAAACCTGCCAATGCAGGGAAATTCCTTTCCGGCCCTTTAACAGCGACCTTAACGTAGCAGCGCCCGCATACCTGTGAAGAAAAATTAACCTGCAAAACCTGTGAGGAAAATTAACCTGCAACATAAGACATTGACTGAGGGTGGGTAGGGTGGGAGAAGCTCTGGAGCCAAGTGAGAATTCCCAGGTAAGATCCTCCCTCCTTTGTGTGGGCAGGTAATCCCACCCCTACCTGGCCTGGACTCCTTGGCAACTCTTCCCCCAGGTGGGATTGGACAACTGACTGAGGTAGGCGGAGACCTCCAGGTATCCCACCTGAGGGAAGGCAAAGCCTAGCCTATGCTGTTGGAGCCACTCCAGGTCTAGGGGCTGCACGCGTCCACGCAAAGGGCGCCCCCCGTTTTAAGCGGGGAGCGGTCATTCCCCGATTTACATTAAATCAACGTAAGCATTGATTCCTGTTCCTGTAATAGTGTTATGGGAACGATTATCTAAACTTGTGTGGATGATTATCGAAACTTTTATTGCAGCCTTCTTAGGTGCATGTTTATTCAGCCGCCCATTGAGTTAGATGGCGTTTACTTACAAAAGTAAGTTGTGCATGGAACTGCAGCAGAGAGTTTCTGTTGATGTTATGGGAGCCAAATGAGATCCAACTATTCAGGGTCAAATCCTGCACTGACTTTGCCGAAGAGAAGCTGTGAACTGTGCATCTCTGACCAGTGTTAAATATGAAAATGTATTTGATTTGGTTGTTTGTATTGTTGTATGTTATGCATATTGTATGTTATGTTCACATTTAATAAGGGTGGATTTCTGTATTGGGGGGGTGGGGTGGGGGGTTTATGTTATGTTGTAAATAAAATTTCCAATAAAAATTTATAATAATAAAGAAAATGGAGGATGGAATAATGTCTAGAATGTAATGGAGGAGAGGAAGAAAGGCCTCACAGACGTATGCTTGTGCACTATGATGGGACTCTGGCCATAGCAGTTGCTAAATAATGCTCTTTTATTTATATTTTCAATAAAAGCACCCGTCCACCATTTATTGGAATTTATCATTGTGTTCCACAGCAATGTTAAAGACAACTGGTTTAATTCAACAGGTAGTTCTCTCTCCCGGCATTTCCCTAAAAAGTCCTTTTTAAAATATAAAGTAAAACTTGTAACCTTACCTTTGAAACAGAGTTATTTTGCTACCTAGAAAAGTCCCGGTGGCTCTAATTAGCACAGTCATAGCATTTTCCAAGGGTGCTACACCTGATGGCATTAATTCATTCTTATGTGCATGCATGTACTCAGCTTGGTGAGTTTGTTAAAAGCCCCTTCTTTGTAAGAAAGGGTTGGGCAAATTCGCTTGGAGACCCTGTCGTCGTGCATGTAAGGTTTCTTTTGGGAGGAGGTTGCCTAAATCTGTAATGATCTGTCCCAGAACTGATCTAACAATACAATTGCAGTTAGATGGTTATGGGGCCCTCTGCTGTTTTTATGCACTAATGAAACAGCATCAGAAATATAAGTTCCGTTTTAGTGTCAGTTTGGAGCAAAGGAATGAAACATAAGAGCTGGCTACTTAGACTGCAGTCCTAAATGCACTTACAGTTTCTCCTTTAGCTGTCTTCAATAGGGAGATGTCATGGATCTATTGTTTGGTGTGTTTATATATATATTTTTAAAGGGTTATTGTAATGTTTACAGAAAGGTGATATGCAGGCTGCATACACATTATACGTTTAAAGCACATTTAAAGTGTATTATTTTCCTGAAAGAACTCTGAGCGCTGTAGATTATCCTTCGCAGAGTTGCAACACCCAACAGTCCTTAACAAACTACAGTGTCCAGAATTCTTTTGAGAGGAAAAAATGTCCTTTGAATGTGCTGTAAAGGTAGACAGCCTAGGTTTGACTGACTTAACTAGGTGGTTGACTTCTGAGTAAATGCCTGTAGGATTGCACTGTTAAACTTAAATCGTTCCTGTAGGACAGGTGTGGCAGTGATTTGGCCCACCAGATGTTGCTAGACTACAACTCCCATCCCACGCCAACTGTTGGCCATGCTTGCTAGGGCTGTTGGGAACTGTAGTTCAGCAATCTTTTGTTGTTGCTGCTGTTTAGTCGTTTAGTCGTGTCCGACTCTTCATGACCCCATGGACCAGAGCACACCAGGCACTCCTGTCTTCCACTGGCTCCCGCAGTTTGGTCAAACTCATGCTGGTAGCTTCGAGAACACTGTCCAACCATCTTGTCCTCTGTCATCCCCTTCTCCTTGTGCCCTCCATCTTTCCCAACATCAGGGTCTTTTCCAGACAGTCTTCTCTTCTCACGAGGTGGCCAAAGTATTGGAGCCACAGCTTCAGGATGTGTCCTTCCAGTGAGCACTCAGGGCTGATTTCCTTAAGAATGGATCGGTTTGATCTTCTTGCAGTCCATGGGACTCTGAAGAGTCTCCTCCAGCACCATAATTCAAAAGCATCAATTCTTCAGCGATCAGCCTTCTTTATGGTCCAGCTCTCACTTCCATACATCACTACTGGGAAAACCATGGCTTTAACTATACGGACCTTTGTTGGCAAGGTAATGTCTCTGCTTTTTAAGATGCTGTCTAGGTTTGTTCAGCACTTTAAGGAGACCCAAATGTCCCCACTGCTGCTCTAGGGCATCCTATTACAAGATGGGGATTTGTCTTTTGCAGTTAGGACAGTTTCCATGTTCTGCTGGCAAGTACTTATATTTCAGGGTGGGGAGAGATTTCAGTCCCATTTGGTTTTTAAAAATGCTTATTTTTTCCATCTGGTTGGGAAAGCAGGGTCTGTCAGTGCAAACTTTTGAAAAGAGATTCATGTGATCCAGAATGATATGCCTGTCTCCATGAATAGATTCCTTGTTGATGTGAATATAAGAGATTGCTGTTTTGTTCTGTCTGAGGTACATTTTCACTCAGAGGAGTGTGATGGTTGATTTAGATTCACTGAGCCAGTAATAGATCATAGCCCAATGATTAGTTAAAGTGTTCTACAATGTCATTTTAACCTTTCTGGAATAGTGTTACAAATAGCAATCATGCTATGATAGTTTAGATTTGGTGGAAATAGGAGAGCTTTGCTGCAGGACAAAAGTTGCAGGGTGGTGTTACGTCTAAAAATATATATCCTGGGGTCATATGTGTTCTGCTCCTACCAACATAGGTTCATTTAGAAAGCAATACACTCCAGGACTTTGCTCAAACAGGTACAGGGCTTATTTTGGATAACAGGTTATTAATATTTTGGATGAACAAAATGTACAATGCCATAAATCAGAGATGGGGAACCTGGGGTCTTCCAGATGTTGTTGACAGTCAACTCTCACCAGCCCCAAGCCACCATGGCCCAATGGTCAGCGATAGCGGCCATTGAAGTCCAGACTTATTGTTGTCAACTTGCCCTTCCCTCTAAGGTCCCAGGGCGGATTATAACCGTGAAAACACAATGCCATAATGAAGATGCCAGACACATCTCCTTGGGGAGGGAGTTCCATGACTTAGGGGCTACCATGTCCCTGACCTTCTGAGGTGGAGGAAACAACCAGTAGGGCCCCCTCTGCCATTCTTAACTTCTGAGAGGATTTGTAGGGAAGGAGGAGGCGGCCTGTCAGGTCTTTGGGGTCTGAGTTGTTCAGGGCTTTAAACTAGTGTGAACACCTTAAATTGGGCCACAGGTTCCCCTTATCTCAGCATCAATAATCTGTATAATCAGAGCAGAATGAACACTCTTAGCACAAGCCTATACATGTCTAGGGACGCGGGTGGCACTGTGGGTTAAACCACAGAGTCTAGGACTTGCCGATCAGAAGGTCGGTGGTTCGAATCCCCGTGACGGGGTGAGCTCCCGTTGTTCGGTCCCAGCTCCTGCCAACCTAGCAGTTCGAAAGCACACAGTGCAAATAGATGAATAGGTACCACTCCGGCGGGAAGGTAAACGGCGTTTCCGTGTGCTGCTCTGGTTCGCCAGAAGCGGCTTAGTCATGCTGGCCACATGACCCGGAAGCTGGACACCGGCTCCCTCGGCCAATAAGGCGAGATGAGCGCCGCAACCCCAGAGTCGTCCATGACTGGACCTAACGGTCAGGGGTCCCTTTACCTTTATACATGTCTTCTCAAATGTTAGTCCTGTTGCATTCAGGAGGGCTTACTCCTATGCAAGGAGACATAGGGTGACAGCTTATGGCTCCCTAAACCTCTCATCCCTTTCATTCCCAGTTATCCACTCTGACACTTCTCCCTCTGCTGCAATTCTCTTCCATCTCTGAGCTATCCCTTTCCTCCCATCTCCCAAACCGCTACACTCACATAATGTTTGCTATAGGATTGCAGCCCCAAACTCTGAACTATACAGTAAAGGGTGCATAGATCTAACACAACATAGCCTTTCCTTCTAGGAACATGACACCAAAATTATACTGTTTGCGAGTAGGCCTGTGAGTAGGGCTTTTGAGACTCATTTCATGTCCATTAAGCTTAACTGGAGCTGTGCTATTCTCATAAGGTTGCAATCCTGCGTGTTGTTATTTCTGTGTCAGTTCCATTGAATCTGGAAGGTTTCCGTTCTGGGGGAAACGGCAGGAGATTGGACTTCAAGCCAGGACATCCTTGATTGCACATGCTGCCCCAAACTGAATTATCTTACTTGATATGGGTGGGCCTAACTCAGAGGTGACTAACTTGTGGCCTTCTGCCAGATGTTGTTGAACTCCAACTCCATCAGGGCTGATGGGGGCCGTAGCTTAACAACAACTGAATAGCCATAGGTTTGCTGCTGGTGGTCTAAAAGGTAAGTTTGGGGTTCATTTATGCCTTGTGGGTTTTCTAATATCTAATTGCCTTGCCTGCCATGAGCAACAGCAAGCTAAGGATTCCCAGTGCATCCAGATAGAATAATTTATTTACAGTTTCCAATTTTGTTATGCTAGCAATGCGATCCCATGAAGAGTTAGGCACATATAACACCATAGATCTTGATGGGCTTTGGTATGCCTGAATCTTCATAGGATTGGGCTGGTTCTAGCTTCTTGAAGCAGCTAATCGTATTGCAGCACATAGCTCATTTCAGGACCAAACGAGCACAGCTATTGGTTTGTTGATGAAAACAGCAGGGATGTGGAAAGAAGATTCAGAATTAGAGTTGCATATCACTATCGTGGGCTCCAGTCTGAGTTTTCCAGAGAGCAGTAACTACAGAAATGATTCTCAGCTCCGCTGTCTGCCTTATTCCATACTTGGGTAGGCTTTCAGTGTCAGTTCCACATCTATGTATTCATAAGACATCTTTTTTTATGTGTCTGTGACTTCCGTATGTGTCTTTATTTATTGGGACCTTTTAGCTGGGAGTCCTATTAATAGCTGAGAAGCTGTGAAATGCTTAGCTCTGTTCTATGACATACTCCTGAGTTTTGTAAAAGGAAACTTTTATTAGGAACACAGTTCCTCCATCAAAAAGTGCAATGTACAAGATTGTTGTTTTTTATTGGATTATCTTGAAAGATTTATGGTGTGTTTGATTTACAAGGTAATACCGTATAAAATGTTTGTACAGTCCAGTTTGGTGTAAATCTTAACATTCTGGAATGTCAGTTACAGTAGTATCAATTGGCATATAGTCCATGAAAAGTTTGAAAATTCTTGGTGTTGTGCTGTGTGTATTAGGCTAGGAGGTTTATATAGGATTGCTAAAAATCAGAGGCTAAGATACCGATCCGTTTACAAACAATTTTTGTGTTAACAATAGCTTTGAAATTCGATGATCAGCTACATTTACAAGTTTGTACATTGTTGGTTGCTTCTTAATTATTTCCTAAATAAGGTCACTGAAAATGAAACTTTTAGTAACTGAGAGTGGTAAAAGGTAAAGGGACCCCTGACCATTAGGTCCAGTCGTGGCCGACTCTGGGGTTGCAGCGCTCATCTCACTTTATTGGTCATGTGGCCAGCATGACTAAGCCACTTCTGGTGAACCAGAGCAGTGCATGGAAACGCCGTTCACCTTCTCGCCAGAGCGGTACCTATTTATCTACCTGCACTTTGACGTGCTACTCAGGGACGCGGACTTATAAAAAATATTGGGGGGGCCCGGGAAAGCTCATGAATAATAAATAAGCTAATGAATATGCAAATAAAGTGGCGCCGCCTCCTCGTGAGCGAATAGGGGAGAGCGTGCTGCGCCTATTAATCAGCTCCAAAGGAAATTGGGTGGAGCTTTTGCTCGGGAGGGAGGGCAGGAGGCATGCAGCCCGCCCCTCCCTGTGCATTTTGGGCTGGGGGAGGGGCGGCGATGGCGCTCTGCTGGAGGGGCGCCGGAGATTATTGGGGGGGCGGAGCCCCCCCAAACGAATTTTTGAGGGGGCTCGGGCCCCCTCAAGCCCCATGGAGTTGGCGCCTATGGTGCTACTGAACTGCTAGGTTGGCAGGAGCAGGGACCAAGCAACGGGAGCTCACCCCGTCACGGGGATTCAAACCGCCGACCTTCTGATCAGCAAGTCCTAAGCTCTGTAGTTTAACCCACTGCGCCACCCGCATCCCAACTGAGAGTGGTAGATCCAAGCAAAAATTCACCACCTGAAGCATTTCAAAACCTGGGATGTTAAATGAAAGCAAATGGTCTCTGCACAATCTTTGCTTCTCTGAAAACAGTAGAAGCCTTGCAATACATTATTTGTTGATCAGTTAAAGCACAGACATTAATCCTAATTTAATATAGCACATGCTAATATGTTCCTTAACTCTGTTTTCCTCTATGTTCTCTCACTAACATTATTCATTTTTTAGCTATTAGCATTCTTCGATTGTCATTTGCTATTTATTTGTTTTATTTTGTCATTTCCTGGTTATTGTCATCCCTCCAGCTGATTTCTGCCTTTGCAAAGGTTTGCTTGAAATGAATGCGCTTTTTTGTGTTTGTAATGCAAATTGCAGCTTTTAGCCAGTAGATGTCAGCTCACTACTGGATTTCACTTATTTTGAAACTATTAAAACAAGTGAATCGGGAAACCCATTTTTAGGGAAGAGAAATACATTGGTACCTTGGTTCCCAAACTTAATCAGTTCCGGAAGTCTGTTCCAAAACCAAAGTGTTCTAGAACCAAGGTGTGCTTTCCCATAGAAAGTAATGCACAATGGATGAATCCGTTCCAGACTTTTAAAAACAACCCCTAAAACAGCAATTTAACATGAATTTTACTATCTAACGAGACCATTGATCCATAAAATGAAAGCAATAATTAATGTACTATAAAATAAATAAGACAGTATTGTAGATTATAAAAATAAAAATTATTTTTTTCTTCTGTGCACTGATGATAGTCATTGTTTGGATGGGGGGCTTTTATCCATTTCTGCAGTCACAAAATCAATCAGTAGCTGAACTGGGTTCCACACAGTCACAAAAACGAAGGCGCAAGCCACAGTCACAAGTCAGTCCCATAAAACGAAGAACAAGTCACAGTCACAAAAACAAAAAAGCCACATAAACAAGAACGCAAAAAATTAGCAAAAACAAAAGCTCCAAATATTACCTCTGTGTTGCATGGGTGCTCGGGACTCAACAGCCGACAAACTCAACAGGAAGCCCCTGATTAGCAGTGGGAGACTCAATTTACAAATGGAACACATGCAACAGGAAGTGGAACATGTTCACAAACCAGAACAGCTACTTCCGGGTTTGCAGAGTTCTATTTCCAAGTTGCCATTAACTATGCTGTTCTAAAACCAAGGTACCACTGTATCAGAAACTGGAAAATGGCTAAGTGATGTCAGCTGAGTAATTATAAAATCACTTTTCAGAAAGCGCGACCTGTCAATATTTGTGGTTGGAAACCAAAACCATTTGTCTTCCTGACTTTTATTGTAAACTAGCACAATTTCTATCATGCTGAAGGCAGCAAGAGGGCCCAGATACTGTTTGTGTACTGGGTGCCATGCATTCACACACTTGTACATACCCTCTCTGGTACGTGCAAGTGGTGGTTTGGGCTTAGAGATATAGGTAGGTTTAACCTCTTCTACCATAGATTTCCCAAGAATAACCCTATACTTTCCCCCCATAGGAGTGAATAGCAGCCACTTATATCTCTGGGGGGAAATTATGGGGTATACCAGTGTTTAAAGGGGTGTGGGACTGACCTCTCCAGATAAGTCCCACAGTGCAGTCTGTTTCATATCATAGTGTTACAAGGCCTTTCCACTGATTCCATTTCATGGTCATGGCAGAATGTGTCAAAGAAGCAAAACTCGAAGCCAAATAAGATGTAACGTGGGAGTTCTGTCATACTCCGAATGCTGTTGTTTGAAAAGCAGCCATGGGGTGTGTGGTGAGAATTGAAATCTGGATGACAGGGTGAGGGTGGAGTCTCTCAGCCTAACCCCGCCTCCCCAAAAGCTGCCATTCAGTGTGGACATTACATCTTTCTGTTTTCCATCCCGCAGTTAGTAGTTATGGCTGTGGAAGAACAGGGGGATCCCAATCAAGGTTGTGGCATGGGAGGAAAGGATCAGGTGTTTTCCCTCCAAAGCCATAGCCCAGTCCATATTGGATTTCCCCCTGTCCCCAGTGGCTGTTTATGGACATGAAAAAAGACATTGGGAGTTCCAAGTCCTCAGCTTTGTTCCACATAAACTGTGTGCGGGTAACTGATATAGGGACAGTCAATTCATGAAGATGGGGAACGAGATTGCATTGGCCCCTTCCCAAACACCATTCATAGATGAGCTTTTCTGCACAGAACCAATCCAGGGGCAAGTTGTATGTATGGAAGACCCGGTGCCAGGAAAACAGTCACACCTACCTGTAGAGCAGAGCTCAGTGTAAGCATACTGGTTGGGATCCTGCATTTACCCCAGTGTTGGCCTTACAATATCTATCTATCTATCTATCTATCTATCTATCTCTATCTATCTATCTATCTACTATCTATCTATAATACATTTTAAAATTCAATTTTCTGTTTTACAATTTAGAATACTCATTTAAGCATCCTTAAAATATCAGTGACTTCCCTTCTCTTTCCATGGTTCATTTTGCATATCATAAATCCCTGCACATTTTACAAAAACTAAAGCATTCCGTATTTCATTATTACATCCATCAAGACTTATTTACGCTGTTGAATTTATCTTAATGCTGCCAACGTTTTCAAATGCACACAATTTCACCCCATATATTCAATAAACGTTTTCTAATCTTCTCTAAGCGTATGTTCTTCTTGTTCTCTTATTCTATATTTTAAGTCTGCAAGCTGCGTATATTCTGTCAACTGAAGTTGCTATTCTTCTATGGTTGGGACCTTGTTTTCCATTTCTGAGCTAACAAAACATGGGCCACAGTAGTGGCATACATAAATAACCTTTTTTGACACCTGGGAATTTCAGTCTGAATTATCCCCAACAAAAAGGACTCTGGGTTTTTTTTTGGAACAGTACTTCTAAACATTTTTTCCAATTATGGATTGTTTCCCAATACTCTTTTACAAGTCCACCACATGTGAAAGAACGTTCCCGCCACCTCTTTGCATCTCCAGCACTTATCACTTTGGTGAAGGCCTTGTGAAGGGAAGCGGGCAGCTCTAGAAACTTGCAGATTTCCCTGAAGTGTGCAGAGAAAGCAGCCCTTGTGTGTGCTGGAGATTCTACGCAGGCCACAGAGCCGGCTGACTGCCTTGTAAACAGTCTCCAAATCCTCTCCAATCAGTTAGAGCGCTGCATAGTTTTGTAAATCCCTCGCAGCATCCCACAGCTCTGCCCTTTTATTTATAAGATGGATGACCTCATTAGGTGAACGCAACATTTTAAAACATGATACACTATAAAAGGAGAACAAAATACGCTTTGGAACACAGCCACCATCCATCTATTAAGCCCATTGGTCAGAATAGTCTCATAACTCAGGGCGCAAGCAATTATCTCTCGGGGACAAAACAGCATGCTGAAAAAAGCTTAGTGCCAATCAAAGATTTGAGGGGAGAGTCTTTCGTAGCTGGGGTGCTATTGCCGAGAAGACCTTCTGGCAAGCAACAGACCTAATCTCATGCAACAATGGCATCACCAGAAGAGTCTTCAGCTGGCCAAAAGGACCCGGGCAGGATTATGTGCCGGAGAAATGCTCCTTTACACCCAGTGGCAGATTTATGGCTTGTGAGGCCCTGTGCGCAGCCATTTTGAGTGGCCCTATTTGTTCACCTAAATGTAACAATGTCAAAATTTGGGGTGTATAATGTTTCTGCCTTTGCACTATGCTGCCCCCTCGTCAGACAACTTGGAAATAATCCCTGCTGTGGACCTGGCAGGAAGAAAAGGTGATGATGATAATAAGGATGCATCTGAAATGGATGCCACCCCCTACAAATCACACACACACACACACACCAGTTGAATAACAATCAGGGGAAATGTGATGCTGCTTCCCCAAAAAACTTTGGTACAATTAGGAAAAAATGAGATAATGAAGATGAGGTTGCTTCTACAGTGCCCCCTCCTAAAACAGATTTAGAACAATACCTGTTGTATGGCATACAGTAGAAACAGGAAAGAATTGCCTTATCCTTTCCCCCACATTCAACTGAGGCCTCTCTCAAGTAGCTGCCTGCCCCACATGCCGGCAGACAGCAAAACAAACACAGTAGCCAAGGGCCAATTCCTATGTTTCTTCTTCCATTCATACCCCCCCCTTTCAAAAAGTCTCCCTCATGGCTGACAGGCAGTAAAACAAGCAACAGGCAATTCCTACACTCCCCCCACATCCCAATGCACACTAAAAAAAAAGTAGCTGCTTGCCCACTGCTCCATGTCACTGGCAGGCAGCAAAACAAAGTAGAGCAGCAAACAGGTGGAACCTGTGGTACTTCCTTCACCGCTCCACACACAAGTTTTCCAAAAACTTCATGGGCACAACAGCTTCCCACTGCTTGCTGCACCAGGCTAGTGGATAGCAAAGCAAAGAGGAGGCAAACAGGCCTGACACTTCTCCCCTCCCCTTTCCTAAAGCCCTCCATGGGCAAGAGAGCTTCTCTCCCCCACTACTTTCAATAAGTCCTTCCATGCACAGAAAAACAAAGAGAAGGCAAATGGGCACAATACTTCTTAACTCCTCTCCTTTTCAAAATGTCACTCCATGGACAGAGCTGCCAAAGCAGAGGAGGTGGAATAGCCTTGGCACTTCCCCCATCCACAAAACCAAAGGGTTGGCAATAATAATAATAATAATAATACTAATAATAATAATAATAATATATTACTTATACCCCACCCATTTGACCGGGCCTCCCCAGCCACTCTGGGCAACTCCCAACAGAATATTAAAAACAAACACAATAAAACATCAAACATTAAAAACTTCCCTAAACAGGGCTGCATTCAGATGTTTTCTAAAATTCTAAAATTTCTAAAATTGATTATTTCTTTGACATCTGAAGGGAGGGCGTTCCACAGGGTGGGCGCCGCCACGAGAAGGCCCTCTGCCTGGTTCCCTGTAACCTCACTTCTCATAGGGAGGGAACCCCCAGAAGGCCCTCGGCGCTGGACCTCAGTATCTGGGCTGAATGTCTTGTCACCATATTTGTCCCACTACAATTGCCCAGGCAAATCCTTCCATCCATTAAGCCTATTGAACCTGTAATAATTCTGTCATCAAGGTCAGCATGGATGTAACTTTGTCCTCCCAGGTGCCCAGCAAATTTGACACAGCTCTGGCCACACATGAAAGAGGTTGAACTCACACACTTTCTCTCTCCTGGCAAAGAGGAGGTTGGAATCATCAGCTTCCTGGTTTTAACTACCGCATGTTACCACTGTGTCTCAAAATGACAGACTTTTGGTCGTTTATTGAAAAAAGCTAGGCTCAAACCATGGTTTACGATCTTGGCTTATTTCAACAAAACATAGTGCAATCCAACCAGAGTTCCCAGCTCTCATGTAACTCTCTTGCAACAATGCAACACTAAAGGGGGGGGGGGATAGGCAACCTGTGGCTCTCCAAAAGTGGCTAAAGATCTGATTATACCTTAAATGCTTTGGCAAGTGTTTTCCTTTGCACAAGGCTGATCAGAATGTTTACAATGCAGCCATGCCAAAATGGTGACTAGTTAATAACTTGAGCAAATAAGATGAGATGAAACGAAGGCTGTGTGTGTGTGTGTGTGTGTGTGTGTGTGTGTGTGTGTGTGTTTGTTTTGGCTCACATCTATTTTATATCAATACATACTTGGGATAAAGCGTTCCATCTGATGTTTCAGGGTGCCTTTTTCAAGGAGAGTATCTAGCAGTAGATAATGGATGCTTCTATTGAAAGGGAAATAATAATGTCTAGTTAGGCAGCTGTTGGGGGTGGGGAAAAATCTGTATTTGGGATGCACAACTAATAAAATATTTTGAGTGTTAGGGATGTTGGGTTTGCTTGCTAGCTTTGGTTTCCCCCATTAGGTTAGTTCCACTGCTTTGGGTATGCAATGGTACCTCAGTTTTCAAATGTAATCGAGTTCCAGAACGTTTGAAAACCAAAAACTCAATACGGAAGCCACGTGGCATATTCGAGGTATGTTTGAAAACCGAAGCATGTACTTCTGGGTTTACGGCGTTCGAAAACTGAAACGTTCGTCAATGGAGACGTTTGAAAACTGAGGTACCACTATATCTTGTCCCATTTTCCAAACCTTGGCTGAATTCCTCTGTATGGAATAATCTTTCACTTCCATAAAATATTACCTTTTCCCTTGGAAAGGCGAAAAAGCGAAAAGCATTGTGATATGTTTAATGGATGCAGAGGTTTCGAGAAGAAAAACCGCGGCATCCGTACCTTTGCATTCATCTGTGTGGCAAGATGAATCCAAGATGTGGTCATGTTTTGCCTCAGAGCAGTTGTACCAATGAACCTTAACCTTGATCTTAAGAGACTTCCTCGCTGTTCCTCTGACAGTTTGTTTATTCTTCACTTCAGGGCCTCTCTTGAGCTAAAACAGCCATTAAGGACAAATTGTTCTAGACAGCTTTTCTTTCTCTATGAGTAACAAAAGCCACGCTGCTAGGTTTTTGTTGTTGTTGTTGTGCTTCCTGTACCTTTTCTTTTCTTTTTTTCTTTTACAGGTGAATGCTTTCCAAGCATAAATACACTGTGCTGTTCTTCTGCAGCCACCGTAATCTAAATATCGATGAAAAGGCATGCTGAAGGATCAGTTGAATATCTTAATGAACAGGTAAAATAATATTGAGGTGAACAGGATGTAGTACAGTTAGACCCCTGGAGCTATGCAAGTTTCATAGAATTTCACATGCCCACTGCCATGCTGCAGTATTCACTGTAACTAGATAACAGGGTACAGTGGTACCTCGGGTTACAGACGCTTCAGGTTACAGACGCTTCAGGTTACAGACTCCGCTAATAGTACCTTGGGTTAAGAACTTTGCTTCAGGATGAGAACAGAAATTGTGTGGCGGTGGCAGCAGGAGGCCCCATTAGTGGTACCTCAGGTTAAGAACAGTTTCAGGTTAAGAACAGACCTCCAGAACGAATTGAGTTCTTAACCCGAGGTACCACTGTACATGTTTTGATCACGTACATGGGTTCAGAATTGTTTGGAGATTTGATTGCAGATCTTCTTGTACACGTCTGTCATGCCTTTAGGGCAGTGGTTTTCAACCAGTGTGCCATGGCACCCTGGGGTGCCTAAAATGATGGTCAGGGGTGCCGTGGGCAACACTGGCCTCTGTCCCTCTTTCCTTTCCTCCCTCCTCTGATGCCCTCTCAGGTCTCTGCCTCTCAAAGGCTTGAACAGTTGTTTCTTGAAGAGACCCTGGCTACAAGCTCTCCAGACGAATAGTGACTCTGGAGCTGGCCAGGGGCTGCTTCCTAGGCCCTTGTGGGGCAGTGGGAGGAGACACCTCTCTTTGGGGCAGGGAGAGCAGCTCAGAGACCAGGGGTGGCAGCAGTAGTTGCCCAGAGGACTCCCAGGGAGAGGGGAGAGGAGAGGAGGCTGAGGGAACACTCCACAAGGGAGGGTGTTTGAAAAAGGGTGAGATGCTGCCAGCTCTGCAGGCAAGGGGTGACACATCTGGGCTCCCGAGCCCCACAGGGGTGCCGCAGAAAGAATGGAGTTGGTCAAGGGAGCCATGGACTCAAAATGGTTGAAAATGTCTACTTTAAGGGATCCCTATATGAAGTTGGCCTCTGTTTCATGTGCTAAGCAAATGCAAGTCACTGCATATGATTCGCTGTAAGCTTCAATCTATTCAAAAAGGGCAATGACTGCAGCACACCTAAGTAAGAAATACGCTTTTCTAAGGGTATGGGTATTTGCAGTTTATTTCGAGTGATTGTGCTATGGATTGAAAATGTGGTGGTGATATTTGCTAGCTATTCCTTTGAATTTTATGTGAAACAACTCTTTTCCAAAGACAAACAACACAGTGTGGACCACAGTATTTTATCCTGCCTTACCTGCTACCTTTGCATATTTTGAATGTTTAATCCCACAACAGTGAAAATGTCATATCCTCAGGGCTGTGCTTCTACAGCCTAACCTGCTTCATTTATGCAAAGAATTCAGCCAAAAAAGGCTCCCGGGGCATTGTACATATGACTAAAAAATAATAAATGTCCCTGTCCACACGCTTGCAATCTAAAAAGACGTAACGCGACAGTAAAATGGATCAGGAGGGATGAGAAGATAAGCAGACTTGGGTGCAAACTCTTAGTCACAAGTTCTTTCGGTTTCGGCCGAGGGGTGCCAAAAATCGCTGGTCTCTCAGCCGCACCAATTTACTGTTCAATTCAAAGTGCCAGCCAGCTTACACATATCCACTCCACTTCCTAGTGGGGAGGAGTTGCGGTGGACCGCATGGCCACCCACTACCCACCGGGGGCGGGGGACCTTGTCCCCGTTGCCTGGGGGAACCCGGCCACGTCAGAGCCCGGCCAGCCAACCCGCTAGCCGGGGGGACGTGGCAGGGGCCGTTTAAAAGGAGGAGCGAGCCAGAGGACTTCCTCTTTGGCTCGCTTCCTCAATCACCCGCCCTCCCTCCCTATTTTGCAGGTTAGGCAATGGCCTTGCTATGTACTTCGGTTGGTCGCCTTGGTTGTCCGAGGGGCCCGGTAGGAATTTTTCCACTTGGCAAATTGGCACTGGCCACTTAGTTTTCGCCTACCTCGTAGCAATCGTCACAACTTTGTTAGGGATGCGGTTAGGCATTGTTTGACCTTGTGTGGGGGAGGGGAGGTGTGGCCATCACCTGCCCCGCCATGCTTAAGGGTATTCCATTAAAGGAATCCGGGGGTGTTGATCTAGTCTGAAGCCCGGCTGGGGGGCTAAGGCCTTGACACGACCCCGACAGGAAAACTGGGGGAGCTTGAGTTGGTTCGCATCGACAGGGCTCCCCCTACCGGTGGCCTACCCTTACTGGGACATCCTGCACAATGGGCAGGAGTCAGATACTTAGTCAGGTCCAATCAATGCCTAAGCCAACACCGCTCACATTCTGTAATTTCAATAAAGTTGTGGCCAAAATTTGCTGAGGGGTCTCGACACGCAAGTGAAGGGATGGGGCTTTTCCTCAGAAGACCAGCCTCCTTTGCATCTTTCTGCATTCTGTTCAGCTGCGCAACATTTTGTGTAAGTCCCTGTTTCCCCCTCTTCTTTCCCCATGATCCCACAATCATTGCTCATGCTTAGCTGTGACTGTCAAGTAGCTGTAACTAACATGCACCTCTAATAAGAACCCATAACCTTTTCTTGAGCGACTATCTTGACATAACGCTGCAGACAGCACATATTTATGAATAGTTCAGAGAAGGCTGGCCGGCTGACATTTACCTTCCCTGACTGTGATTTCTTGGGTACTGTATTCTGAAAATAATGATATGTCTGAAAGATGCACTTTTGCCTACTTAAACCCTTTCACTGGTATATCTGCAGCGCCATTATTTATAAGGTTGTATTTGCAGGGGGATAATCAAGTCAAGAGAGATTGAACAGACATGGGGTATACTAAGTACCTTACTCATTCGAAGGAAATTAATTTAGGCTGGATTCAATTTACCAAAAGTTGTTTAACTAAAGTCTTTTAAATTAATGGAATACCATATGTTACCTAAGGAGCTCACATGCTCGTTTCATTCTGAGAACGGCTGAATAGCCGAGATCACTTAAGCAACAGAAAGAATTTTGTGTTCTCGAATTTAGCCTGTAATGAAAACAAGCGAGCTGACTATGTAGGTATCACATTGATCCATTCTACTGTTGAGGTATCATATTAACAAAACAAATATTCCTGGATAAACAGGTATGTTAATCTTTTGGCTTTGGCAAGGCGATTGATGTTAAGGAAAGTAGATATGGGTAACCGTTTTCAAAATTCAGTTTTGTTTCTTTTCTGTCGCAATTATGGTTTCAGGGAGCTGATTTATGTCCCTTTTATAGTGCTGACCATTCTCTACTGCTGTCTGCTGTGGAGCCTTTTGTTGGCCACAGTCCTAGATTATATATAGATATGTTATTTCTGCACCCCCACCCCCGGTAGCTCGGAAACATCTAGAGGACCCCAAGTTCTCCACCTCTGTTGTAACTGATGGGCTTTTTAAAAAATTGAAAGCCGTCTAGTTGGTTTAAGCGATCAGCAACGTTAAACTGTCAAAATATTCTTGCAAGCTTCTCCCTTGCCCATGCCGTGTCTGGGATTACAGTGGTAGCTTGGGTTACATACGCTTCAGGTTACATATGCTTCAGGTTACAGGCTCCGCTAACCTGGAAGCAGTACCTTGGGTTAAGAACTTTGCTTCAGGATGAGAACATGGCGGCGGCAGCGGGAGGCCCCATTAGTTAAAGTGGTGCTTCAGGTTAAGAACGGACCGCTGGAACCAATTAAGTATTTAACCCGAGGTACCACTGTAATTGTCAGCACTGATTTCTAGGTCATCAAGAGACAGAGTAAGGCACCAGATATGGTAAGCCTGGTCAGCCAAAATCTTAAGAACAGGCATCCTTTGGACCAGCTCACTTGGCCAGTATATGGCCCAGGATTGGTGGGTTGTAACTCAAGAGTACATGCCAAGACTTGTTTGTCCATTGGTCTTTCCTCGTTTCACTTAAGTACGGCTGAGAGTACCATATTTACTCGAGTCTAATGCGCCATCAAATCTAAGGCATACCTCAGTTTTCAGAAGCTTGGAACCGAAAAAAGGATTTGCTGGCGAATGTAAATGTGCCATCGAATCTAAGGTGCGTCTTAATTTTCGTAACGTAATTTGGTGAGCATTAGATAAATACGGTACTTTGGTGCCACTAAAAGGTTACTGGAGAAGACTGAAGCAGAGAACTTGCCTTTTATTTCATCTGTTTGCATGCGTGATCTATCTATCGATCGATATCTGTCTATAAAATGTGATGCCTAATTCTTGCACATATAGAGATAAAACACATGGCAATTTCCTAGCTAAAGGGTTGCCTTGTGCTGAGATAGGTTATTGGTCCATTTAGCTGAGTGTCTCACAGTGGCTCTCCCAGGGCTTTGGGAAGGAGTCTTTCCCTCCAGTCCTTCCTAGAGTTGCTGGAGTTCAAACCAGTGACCTTTAGTCAGGGGTCAGCAAGCTTTTTCAGCAGGGGGCTGATCCACTGTCCCTCAGATCTTGTGGGGACCGGACTATATTTTGAAAAGAAAAAAAAATGAATGAATTCCTATGCCCCACAAATACAGTGGTACCTCGGGTTACAGACACTTCAGCTTACAGACTCCGCTAACCCAGAAATAGGGTTAAGAACTTTGCTTCAGGATGAGAGTGGAAATTGTGTGGCGCAGCGGCAGCAGGAGGTCCCATTAGCTCAAGTCGTACCTCAGGTTAAGAACAGTTTCAGGTTACCTCCAGAATGAATTAAGTTCTTAACCCGAGGTACCACTGTAACCCAGAGATGCATTTTAAATAAAAGGACACATTCTACTCATGTAAGAACACACTGATTCCCGGACCATCTTGCGGGCTGGACTTAGAAGGCGATTGGGCCAGATCCAGCCCCCAGGCCTTAGTTTGCTTACCCATGCCTTTAGTGTACAAAACATGGTCTCTACCAATCAGGTGTGGCCCTTCCATAGCAATGTTATTCGGGCGCATCTCTAGAACAGCGTTCAAAACTCCCATTGTCCTGGGCGCGTTTTGCGACAGGGAATTTCATCAGCGCGAGCAGCTTCTGAGCTCTGGACACAGTACTGCGCCTAAGATTTCAGATTAAAACTGCAGAGTGGGAGGAAAGGAGGACCTTTTTCTGCCTCCCCACTTCCAGCTACTCTCTGAAGACCGGAGAAGAGACCCTCTTAAGAATGTTTGGGGGGTGGGCAGGGGAAGGACTAGACCATATTTAAAATGAACACAATATTTTAGCCGCAGTTCATTCATTTTCAGCTTTGTATTCGTGTTATAAAAAAGCCCGCCTAGGCATTCCGTTGTGGCGCCCCTAACCAAGGTTTAAGGTGCCATTTAGCTCCTAGCTTTTGCATCTCAGTTTCTAACACTGCTGTAGAAGCTAGCCCAGGAACTAGGCTGAAAATGTTTGTGGGGAGGGGGGGGGAAATCATGCCTAGCTCGCTCTTCTTCTGCTTTCAAGGGGAGCTGCTGGGTGGGGAGATCCCAGGGAGCCTGCCCATGCCCCCTGAGCTCTCTCTTGACATGGCAGGACTCAGAGACTTCTTGGCCCTATTAGCACGAGGTGATAGGAATCTGATTCCCCTACTCCAGATAAAGCAATAGGCTGGGGCTCCAAAATATTTAGCGGGAAGGGGGAGAATGAGATCATGCTCTGAACTCAGTCCTTCACCCTGAGTCTCCATTTGTTTCATTTATTTTGTATCACACCATAACTGTGGACACGGCTGACTGCTGTTATAATAATGCTGTAATGAAGGATAAGTATATATGTTTTGGACTTGCTTGTCCTTGTTCTGTTCTGCAGCTTATTTTGTCTGATCTGCAGTTTGTACAGATAAGAATGAATGAATGAATGACCCAGTCCTTGTTTCTCCATGCTCTTTGGTTGGAATTCCCTTCTGGTCTGGTCTGTTTGCCTGCCTCTACTAGCCCTTGCCTGGTTACTCTAGATCCTGCTATTCCTGCAAGGCTGGCACCGCTCATGTCCCACCAAAACCTGCAACAGTGTTAAACTGTTCAAACTATTCTTGTGGGAAATTCAGAACAGTCTTGATCCCTGCTTGTTGTGTGTCCCATGTTCTGTGATCTATGTACCCTGTTCTCAGTGCCTGCATTGGTGAAGATCTATGCTAGCCGCAAAGGAATGGTTCAGCTATCTTAAGTACTAAAGTAAAGGACCCCTGGCCGTTAGGTCCAGTCGTGGCCAACTCTGGGGCTGCAGCGCTCATCTTGCTTTATTGGCCGAAGGAGCTGGCGTACAGCTTCCGGGTCATGACTAAGCCGCTTCTGGCGAACCAGAGCAGCGCACGGAAACGCCGTTTACCTTCCTGCTGGAGTGGTACCTATTTATCTACTTGCACTTTGACGTGCTTTTGAACTGCTAGGTTGGCAGGAGCAGGGACCGAGCAACGGGAGCTCACCCCATCGTGGGGATTCAAACCGCCGACCTTCTGATCGGCAAGTCCTAGGCTCTGTGGTTTAACCTACAGCGCCAACCGCGTCCCTTATTGTAAGTACTACTCGTTGCTATTATTCTTGCTTTTGAGGGCTCTGTGCTTACCTTAGACTTCCTCCGTCATCCTTTGGAGTTTGTGTCTGTGGGAGCGTTGAGATCACAAGAAGAAAGGGCAATGTTGTGTGATTGAATTGTGATGTCACCGGCTCTAGGGTTGTGACCCAGACCATAGGTGGCTCCAGGGGTGACCCTTGTGATGCCAACTTCAAGTCTGGGCCACCTGTCCCATGCTCCTGAAGTTGCCAGGAAAAGGCAGAAGAGCAGAACTCTCTGTTGACCTTTCTTGGGGTGCTAGGAAGGACAACAAGTGCCTAGACGAGTGACTAGATCTTAAGTTGTTCATTGGCAGCTGCAAGCTCTTGGGTGAGATGCCTGAATTGGTCCACCGAGATTGCTCACTCTCAGATGGGTTTTCACTAGAAAAGACAAATTGTAGGGTGCTCAGAAACACCACTCATCCATGCAAGAGTCCTGCCGCTTTATACTCCTTGCAGCTGAAGAACCTCTCATCAGGTTTTGGGTGTGGGACCTGTGGCTCTCCAGATTCTGTTGGATTCCATCTTCCATTATCCCCAACCAACATGCCCAATGGTCCACTGGGGATTGTAGTCCAACAGCAGCCACAGGTTCCCTGTCACTGAATTAATCTCTGCTGGAGTATATAAAAACCCAGGTTGCACACACAGCATATGTTTAAAGCACACCCTGCCCCACTGGAACAATCCTGGAAAATGTAGTCTTCCCCTCACAGTGCTACAGTTCCCAGCATCCTCAGGATGAGAGGGAGGGAATGTGCTTTAAACGTCTGTTATGTACACCAAAATTTCAAGTCAGATCACTTGGTATTGTGTACACTGACCAGCCAAAGTTTCTGGGAGGAGTCTTTCCCAGTTCTGCTAGAGACATATTTGGCATCAGGTGTAGGGCAGGTGGGTGTGGCTTTGCTGAAACGGCATTGCAGGCCAAATGGGGAGACCTCTTGGGCTGAATTAGACCCCTGGGATGGTGGTACCCCACCAAGTGTACTGTAAAGTGGGCCTTCACAGGATCAAATTCTGCTATCCTAAGGCATTCATCCAGGTCCTGCAATTTTCCCATCTGACCAAGCGCCAGGCTGTTCTGCTGATTGATACAGTACTAGTTATATAAGAGCCACATTGGATAAGATAAAAAACCCACCTTGTTAAGTTGTGGGTGAACATATCAGACGACACAGCGATTCTTCAAACAGCTCTTGTTTATTCACAGGCCAGAACAGAACTTAACTGAAGGGTTCAGCCAGCCTGCTTATATAGAGCTCCACTAGAATGCAACAGTAACCATTTTCTGTAACTATCCAATCACTGAACGTCACTTTCAATCCCTTATTTGCATATGTGGACCTGAACTATCTACAGTATCCCCCTGCTGGCCCAGGGTGAGAACTTCAGTACATAACACCCCTTGTTCATTTTGTCCCCGCATGGTGGCCAACCAGCTTTAGACTGATTTCCCAATTTCCTCAGATCTTGTCCAACACCCTAAGGTTGTCCATCCAACTGGAACAGAGGGATGAAGTGTTGTCCTGTGCACCACAAATTTCAGGTTTCTGTGAGCAGAAAGGATCATTGATCTTGCTGCCCTCCCATCCACAACTTGGTATCTGTGTCTGCTTCCTCCCCTCGTGCCCCAGGTTGCCTTCCAATGGGTCCCGCTGTCCTATTATGTAAGAACATGAGAAGAACTAGGCTGGATCAGGCCCCTTAAGGCCCATCAAGTCCAGAATCTCACAGTGACCAACACGATACAGGTGGAAAGCCCAGTAAACCTGTTTCCAAACTCCAGTTTCCTTTGCTCGTTACCTTTCTGATTTTTGAACTAATTATTGGCTAGATTTGTCCGAGAAGGGACCCGGTTAGAAGCGGTGCCAGTTTGGGGAAATGAAATACACTGAAGTCAAATGGCCTCGGTTCACTCACCAGATAAACATTTCTTTTTTCAAGCAAAGGGATCGCTGGGTTTTAAAACGATGGAAAGAGAGGTTCTGTCCTGGCAAACACACAATAGTGCCGTTTCAGCAACAACAAAAGCGCACAAACACTTCCTGCGAACGTCTCTCCCAGATGAGATCATCTGAAATACGCATCTTGATTTTGTTGATACCCAATGAGTCACGCAGTGATTTAATGTTATAAAATGATGTCACTGGGATTTAATTAACTGCAGTCATTTTCACATGTTCATGCGGGTACAAGGGAGCTCCCCAGAGAAGAACAATCAGGGATACTTTGGCTGACCAATCGCAGCCTTCCACCAATTCATTTGCATGGAATCCACAATATATGTGAGTGCACTCAAATTGTGTTTCAGGCTGGATTCATGGTCTGAAACATGGTCCTCAGTTTCTCCTTGCCCTTCCTGGCCTCAGTTCTGGTCCTGACTATCCTCCTGAACCATCTCTCAGTGGTAGGGTACATCTGCTGTAAGTAGAAAAGTTGAATCCCTGGCATTTCCAATTAAAAGGGTTCAATAGCAAGTGATGGTGGTTGCAATTCTGATTTCCCTTCTTCCATGTATTTGCTCCAAATGAGCCTATGAAAAGTGGATATATTTTATGCCAGCCGTCCTCAACCCAGTGTCCTCCGGAGGCTGTTGGAACTCCCATTAGTCCCAGCCATCATGGTTAATAGCCAGGGATGATGGGAGTTGTAGTCCATCTGGAAGACACCAAGAGCACACACACACTTCCGACATTCATTATGATTTGTGCTCTTTGGTGCTTTAAATACAAACTTTAAATACTGTTTGTGCCTGCAAAGGTTTTGAGCTGGGCACACCCCTTCACTTCCAATAAGTGCATATCTCATAATTTCCTGCTGAAATCCCATAACGTTTCACAACACAAATGTTCTGATTCATTTTTTGTCCCGTTTTTGTTGTCCTCGAGACTCTTCCAGACAGCAATCATGTGTCAGAATTGCAGAAGCATTGCAGAACAAACTAAAGCTGAATAAATCCATTGTTACTGTGTAAAAAAAACACAACATGTTACAGAGTAGACCCACAATAAAGACTAGACTGGAGGGGTCCAAGATTACCAGATTTTTTTCAATGAATCTGGGGACACTTTTCAACTTCAATTGATTTTGTATGGGGACGGATTTGTAAATCCGAGGACTGTCCCCGGGAAACGGGGACGTCTGGTAACCTTAGTCCAAGGTTGAAGAAGGCTGTTTTACACTATTAGGTCCAATGGCATTAGTGCCATTGGACCTAATGGCATCCTTTTCAACACAGGCTCTGGCCTGGTGGAACGCTCTGTCTCATGAGACCAGGGCCCTGCAGGAACTGATTTCTTTCCGCAGGGCCTGTAAGACAGAGTTGTTCCGCCTGACCTTTGGCCTGGAATCTACTTGATCCCCTTCCCCTCTTTCCTTTTCCCTTTCTCCTTCTGTGATGAAACTCCTATTTGGCGACTTTTTTCTGGCCCACGTAGGACCAGCCTGGATAGTTGGCCTTGGTGAAGATTTGGTGTTTTCATCCCCCAAAATTTTTTGATTTGAGTTTCTACTGAAACGAGGCTGCATTTTAATGTTGTATTTTAATCTTGTTTTTAAGTTGTATTTTAATCAATTGTTTTTATACCTGGTGTTAGCCGCCCTGAGCCCGGTCTTGGCTGGGGAGGGCGGGGTATAAATAAAAATTATTATTATTATTATTATTATTATTATTATTATTATTATTATTGACGTACAACAGCCTATGTAACTTTCCTATATAGATAGGCAAAGTGAGGGAAGAATATGACTCATGTGTAATACATAAATGATTTCAAAACTTCTACTAACTCAGTAGAGACCTCTCCTATACCACCTGTACCAAGCTGTCTGAAGGTCAGGATTGTGGGAAGGAAAGCTGATCCTAATTTGCAGAAATTGGTTCTGATAAATTGCATGCTGGCTAAGAGAGTAATCCTTAGTCAGGGGAAATCTGATCTTTCTCCAATCCATCAACAATGGATTAAATAAACGACAACCACTGCATTTGTGAAACACAGCTACGTTTCAGGAGAGCTAATAACTGCTGAATACATGTGCACTTTTGTGGAGCATATGGATTTCTTTGTTTTCAGAGAGTCAATTTTTTTGCCTGTTACTGGTGTTCAGTAAGAGGAATCAGACCGTAGGCCAAAATAAAAATAAATGAGCTCTCATAATGGGAATTCCTGGTTAATATGATGCCGAGCAAGTTCACAACTAGCTGAAATGGCCCATTCTCCTATTTGTATAGCATTTTTATAATTTGATTTCTTTTTACAATTGTGGAAGCTGGTTGCACAGGGGATCAGACCTTTGGTCATCTAGTTCAGTATTATCTACACCAGTATTCTTCAGCCTTGGATTCTCAGATGTTGGTGAACTAAAACGCCCTTCATCCTTGACCGTCTGGAAATGATGGGAGTTGGAAATCTAACAGCGTATGGGGATCTGAGGCTGAACAACCTTGATATGCAGGCAGTAGGTCTCCATGATTTTAGACATGGGTCTTCTCCAGCCTTACCTGGATTGAACAGGGGAGTTTTTCATGCAATACCATTGAGCTATGGCCCAAGGCTGCCATCTTCCTCCCTTTTATTTAGAATCTGCCATTGCAATGGAGAATTGTTATGATACATACAAGGAGAGTTCTCACCTCTAATTGTTGCTGCACTAGACCATTACCACTTCTTTACTACAGATGGATCTCAAACCCTCGGTGAGTTAGGGATTTCACCCTGCATGTGAAGGCAGGCTCTGGCGGATTGAGTGGATGAGACCAGTAGTGGGTCCATTGATCAAGAATTGGTCTGCATGTGCTATAGAGGGAAGTGAGGCTCATCAACCTGGGAAGGTAGCCGACCTCAGAGAAGGAAAACTCTGATCCTAACCTCCACTGTCTTGCGGGATGTCTTGGGGAGAAGAAAGGGCTAAGGAGTATAAGCTGGACAAATCTGGAATGGAGTCCCTGAGATGGTTGGATGGCGTCTTGTATGCCTCCTTCCGGCAACACCTGTAGCGAACCTGGTGCCAAACATATTGCTCTACTTTCCTTTGGACCACAACAGTGAGGCTGTCGTCTGGGCAGCCTAGGACCTCCAAACACACTGCCCAGGTAGGATCCTAATTGCTAACAAAAAAGAAATTGCCAACAAAAACGGAATGGCAAGACAAACTGTTAGAGTATATTGATTAACAGAGGCTAGATTAACAGAGGCAATTAGAGATCCCACTGGACGAGAGTTTCAAAAAGCATAGGGAAAATGCAGAGAATACTTCACAAAACAGTGCCCTAAAATACATACCTGGACTTGTTTCGATCAATGTCTGCAGGAGACTTTGTGGATATTTAAGTTACAATTAGAAAAATCTTAATAATTATTCATAAAGGAAGCAGCTTATAAGAAGTAAATAAGGAGGCCGGATACAGGATAAAGGAAGTCTTTTATTTGGTTGTTTGTATTGTTGTATGTTATGCTTATTGTATGTTATGTTCACGTTTCATGAGGGTGGATTTCTGTATTGGTGGGGGGGTTATGTTATGTTGTAAATAAAATTTACAATAAAAATTTAAAATTAAAAAAACAAAACCAAACACACTGCCCAGGCTTGCACCCGAGGGAGGTCACTTAGGTGCTGCTAAAACAGTGATTTGCCTTCACCCTCGGAGGTGCACTCCATTGTCTCTCAAGTCAGACGGGTGCCCACAACTACAGAGTTATCTGAGTAAATCCAACGTAACTTCTCCCGAGCAAGTTTTTATTCTGAAATGAAACCGTTGTTTCTTATCATGAATCTGCACACAGGTTTGCTTGATTCCATGATCTTCTCATAGAAGGAAAGCATCCCTGTGCACACTTGCCTGGGAGTGAGTTCCATGAAATCCATAGGGCTTTTGTGTGTGTGAGCCTACTAGTTTTTCTCTGAAACAGATGGAACATTTTGAACTAGATTTTCCTGTGCTAAAGCAGGGAAATTTCACCACCTGTCTCTTGCTCTGGTCCTTACTCAAAAACGTGCCTGCAGTAGTCCCATTGAGTAGGAATGGTCACAAACACCATGTGCCAAGGTACCTTATTAACGTGGAATATTTGATTAGGACACTGTGCCAAAGAAAGAAAGAAAGAAAGAAAGAAAGAAAGAAAGAAAGAAAGAAAGAAAGAAAGAAAGAAAGAAAGAAAGGCTCAGAAGTATCCAGCTTCTTGAAAACTGGCCCAGTTTCCCAATGGAACCAGATTCAATGCCAAAAATTGGACAAAATGTATTTTTAATGCACACTTCTACTTTCCACTGCGAGGATTTGTGTTATGCTTTGTTGCAAAGCGGGCTCCTTTGTTAAGCAGCTTTAAAAGAGATCCTGTCATCCTGATCAATTAAAGAGAGCGCACTCCGACCTGTAGTTTTAGTTGCCGAATGCTGATATCTACATACTGTCCGTGTCACACATCTTTTGTGTGTGTGTGTGTGCTTCAGATCTCTCTCAATGTGCGGTTGTGCGCCTGTATACCCCAGTGAGCACGCAGTACGGAAAGTCAAGTTTACAACTTACACAGATGTTCACCACATGTGTAGCTCCATATGGAAAAAGAAGCATGAGCTCAGAACGCTCTCCCTCTTTTCTGCCTCCTTAAGAAACTTATATGGTTCCAGCTTTTTTTAAAAAAAACCCAAAACAAAACACCTACGTATCGGCACATTTAATATAATACTAGCGTTTGGAACCTAAAACTTTGGTTTTGGACAGTAATGGTCCATGCTTTCAAAACTAGAAGTGGAACATAGATACTCTTCATAAAATAGCTGGATGTGTGTTTCTGGAACTGCTGAAGGTAAAACAAATACACCGAAGTGTAACAGGGCTTCAGTTATTTTCTTCTTAATTCTTTAAAAAGGCTCTGAAGTATTATCTGACTTCCTAGTGAAGACAACATGCCTTTAAATCAGGGGTGAGGGGACCTGTGACTCTCCAGTTGTTACCATCTAGGCCTGATGGGAATTGGACTCCCACCTCACATTTAAATATAGACTTGCCCCAATCACATACAAAACAGGGGAGCGGCAGGTAGGGAAACTAGCTCCTTAGAGCAAAAAGACCCCAAGAGCCAAAGGAGCTGAACCCCCTCTGTACCCATGTGCTACTCACCTTCCCATAGCTCTCTAGTGCGGAGTCTTTGTCAGCACAAAGTTACATTACCTCCTTCCAGGGGCCAGATTCTAGTGGCAAGCAGGTCCAAAGGCACAAGTGCAACGATGGTAGATTTCAGCTTTGTCCTGTAGGCTACACTTCAGCACCCCTCCCTCCCCTCCGCTCAGGGAAGTGAGAGACATTAAAATTCAAGGATGCATTCAAGTCGGGGGGGGGGACACTCCAGGAGGGCGAGGAGCAGGGGTGTGGCTTGAGAGAATCCCAAGGGCCAATCAGAGGTTGCATCCTGCCTTAGCCTTTTTCTCCTAGCTAACCTCACTTCCTGTCTTGGCACCTTGCCGGAAGGTAAGCCATGGACAGGAGAGGTGTTTGACGTGCTCCCTGCCTGAAGCATTTCTTTTGCTCAAACGTTTGATCCTTTTGTCTCCATGTTTGTTGATGACTGGCAGGCTCCAGTTCAAATAGATGGGTCTGCCACCGTTTGCAGGTGGCTTGAGCAACCTTCCCCCAGATGTTTTGGACGACAACTCCCATCTTTCCCAGGGGTTCAAGGTGCTTATCCAAGTGTTTGGTTTCCTCTGAATGTGGGGCAGCAGAGACTGCAGTGCCCTTAGGATATATGGTTTATTTACACATACACACAACCTGATCTGGGTTCACAGCATTAACACCCCCAGAGGGTCTTGCTTCTCTCATAGCCACAGCCTTGGCTTCCAGCAAAAATCAGGCATGGCTCTGACTCCTTGGGTTCCCAGCCTGCCTTGCTTCCAGCTTCTAGCATATACACAATCTGGGCTTTGTCTTTCTAACTACCAGTGAGTTGTTATCTGGCACAGAGCCTCTTCCTTTGTTACCCCATTGCTCATACTTTGAGAGGGCCAGTTCCTCACCAGGAAACTATCCTGGCAATTCCAGGAATTGAATCTATGCTGAATCCAGGAATTAGAAGGGAGCTCTAGCATACAGTCTGCTCCCCACCCCAAACTCATAACAATAAGTACACTCATCAATATATCTGGCATTTTGGGATATAGTATGGAAGTAAAAAAGGGACGCGGGTGGCGCTATGGTTTAAACCACAGAGCCTAGGACTTGCCAATCGGAAGGTCGGCAGTTCAAATCCCCACAACGGGGTGAGCTCCCGTTGTTTGGTCCCAGCTCCTGCCAACCTAGCAGTTCGAAAGCACACCAGTGCAAGTAGATAAATAGGTACCGCTGCAGTGGGAAGGTAAACAGCATTTCCATGTGCTGCTCTGGTTCGCCAGAAGCGGCTTAGTCAAGCTGGCCACATGACCCGGAAGCTGTACACCGGCTCCCTCGGCCAATAAAGCGAGATGAGCGCCACAACCCCAGAGTCGGTCACAACTGGACCTAATGGTCAGGGGTCCCTTTACCTTTACCTTTATGGAAGTAAAAAAAGCTGAAAGACATTCAAGAAAATCTTTGGCTTTCCCCTTTCCGTGCCTAATTTCTCATGGTGGAAAGCAGGAAGCTGAACTCCTACTTGAGGCTTTTCTCACCTTCACACCGATGATTTTGTGGTCCATTTCTTAGGGCGATCTATTTGAAGCCGGTTTATTTCTAGAATTCCCTAACCCTAAATGCCACGCAAATTAGCTCGTACAAGCACGCCGTGTACATTTCCTACCAAGGAAAGCACTTAGGAAGGAAAAAGTTGGAAAGGTGTCAAATCGTTTCACGGCATGTGCACGAGTTGTGCCAACCTAATAAAATAGTTAACAGCCAACTGTGTTTCCTAGCTTTCAGTCTGCCTTTGCAGACTCCGGGACGGCAAGGCTCTGTAAATAAGAATGTAAGGAAAGCACTGCTGGATCAGGCCAGAGACTCATCTAGTCCAACAACTTATTCTCAAAAGTAGCCAAACACGCCAATGGGAAGCCCACAAGCGGAACCTGAGTGCAAGAGAGCTCACCTCACTTGCGATTCACAATAACTGGTACTTGGAGGAGAATTTCCTCCAGCAATAGAGGTAGAGAATAGCTATAATGGGAAGTAGCTACTGGTAGATTTATTTTCCGTGAGTTTGTCTAATCCTTTTTTAAAGCCGTTTAACATCCAGTGAGAGCGAATTCTATCGTTTATCTGTGTGCTCTGCAAAGAGGTACTTCATTTGCCTGTCCAGAATTATCCAAAACAAAATAAAGACATTGACCCTAGGAAATGTGCTGCTTGCAGTATGGAGAGCCTGCACCTTCCATGTGTTTAATTTGTGCACATTCAGCTTTATGTGTGTGACGAAAGAAAGAAAGAAAGAAAGAAAGAAAGAAAGAAAGAAAGAAAGAAAGAAAGAAAGAAAGAAAGAAAGAAAGGGAGGGAGGGAGGGAGGCAAAAGGGCAGGGTTCCGGGAAAATGACTTGGGTTTTAAGTATACATGATTTATCTTTAGGCATGATCCCCAGAATGTAATCCCTGAATAACTTGCAAGCCTACTGTAGTTGATGCAGATGCTGTCCTCAAAACATATATTGGCTATATCTGGCATTTCTCTTCTGCTACCTAGTTGTTGTTTTTTACTAGAGCTGTTGGTCCGTCGGAGGGACGATGTGGGTGATTTGGTTCCAAGTGGTTTTTTTTTAAAATAATATTTATGTTTGCATTTTTTTATACATATAAAAAACTACAAAAGCACATGTATACCAAATGTGTAAATTCCCCTCTCCCCTCTCCCCTCAAAATATCCCATGTATACATGTTTAGTTGCAGAAAATGGTAAGAACCAGTGAATTTCATTTTTGGATATTTGTGATACTTGACCGTGTTTGTGGGATTTGACTTTTGTAAGGAGATACTTGAGCAACACCTTCTAAACTTTTTTTTATCTTCTAAACTTTTTAAAAATCAATTTATCGTCCGCCTTAAACATGAACTCAAAGCAGAGCACATCAGTTTTAATAGGAATGGCAGATTTATCACTACCTAAATCCCAGTCTAAGCAATAAATATAAAAGATCTGGAAATGCAAAGACGAGTGAACTGTTATAAAAATGAAGTATATTATAGATATAGAGCCAATAAAAGTGTCTAGAAAGCCCTGCTCCTTTCCACTCTCTAATATTCTCTTGTAATAACACACTCGACCACTTACCTGCTTGCACATTCACATATGCCTGTTATGAATGTATTTAAAATGTGGTTCCGCCATTCTAGATATACTGCAATAGTGGTTTCTGTGCTCCTACTCATGATCAACATGTAAACTGAAAACCATCCCTGGGAGCAACTCTTGCAGTTGTGTGCATATATAAACACAAACACATTTTTTAACCCTGTACCTTTTACTTATAAATAATCTAAGTGTTCAGGCCCAAATCCTGGGTGAAAATAATTGATCTGCCAGAAAATAGCTATTTGGACCTTACATTTCACACACATATCTCTCTGGGAATTGTATGTAATAGTATCCATCACAGAACTTGCCTGTTATTATTAATTATTATTGTTATTTATTAAATTTGCATGCCACTCTTCATCACAGGACGGTTTACAGCATAAAAATACAATACCACGAAGTTTCATTCAACGAACCTTTACTCAGTGTAGATCAGGCATAGGCAAACTCGGCCCTCCAGATGTTTTGGGACTACAGTTCCCATAATCTCTGACCACTGGTCCTGTTAGCTAGGGATAATGGGAGTTGTAGTCCCAAAACATTTGGAGGGCCAAGTTTGCCTATGCCTGGTGTAGATAGACTTGTTGAAATGAATGGGCCTCAGTTGCTTGAATGCAACCCGTGATTTCATTGACAGGCCATTAAATTCATTGAGTAACTGTTAGATGACTATAGGTAAAAAAGGTAAAGGTAAAGGACCCCTGGACGGTTAAGTCCAGTCAAAGGTGACTCTGGGGTTGCAGCACTCATCTCGCTTTCAGGCCGAGGGAGCTAGTGTTTGTCCACAGACAGTTTTTCTGGGTCATATGGCCAGCATGACTAAACCACTTCTGGCACAACAGGACACTGTGATGAGTGACAGAGTGCATGGAAACGCTGTATACCTTCTCGCCGCAGCAGTACCTATTTATCTACTTGTACTGGCATGCTTTCAAACTGCTAGGTTGGCAAGAGCTGGGACAGAGAAACAGGAGCTCACCCCATCGCGGGGATTCGAACCGCTGACCTTCCAATCAGCAAGCCCAAGAGGCTCAGTGGTTTAGACCACAGCACCACCTGCGTCCCCAGTTGACTATAACCCATGATGACCCTACAAGCCACATTTGTCTATGGCTATTCTCATTGCTTCATGGAGGCAAGTATTTCTGCAATGCTGGTCCAGCCACTGAAAAGGTCCTGTTTCGTGTCATCATGAACCTCCACTCATCATCTTCCACGCAGAGATATAGAAAGGGTACAATTCAAGCCGGTAAAATTATTTCTGAGTGGCAGCCGTCTACACACTGTTTCCATGACCAGGACCTGTGTCTTTGCTCCCCACTGCAAAATCCCCACTGAGGAATTGAAGGTGTGGAAAATAAGAGGCCCTCCTCATGATAAAAACATCCATGACTCATTCATTATGAGAAGAGAAAGAGAGAGATTGTGTGCATCCTAAATGAGAGAAATCCTAAATATCAGAGGTAAATCTCAAGAGTTCAACCCTGGGAAGCATTTAGACCCAATGTTTCTCTTAAATTCCTTGTGAGCTAGTTTAACAAAAAAACACTTATTAGAAAAATACTTTACGTCTTCCGCAACTGTAATCCTATATGCTAAGGCTTTATGAGCCCTTTCCTAGCCCACTACCAAGAACAAATGAAATTTAACGTCCCCTAAGACGTTGAGATATAAAATGTTCTATATAGAAATCATGAACCAAACCAAACAGCACACACAAGAAATAGTCTGACATCAGGCATTTAATAGGTAATAATATGTTACATATTGTATATTGTTGTGCGCTGAGATTCCCAGAAGCTTCTCCCAATGACGCTGAAAGCTGATATGATGCATTCTCAGCGATCTCCCCCTTTAGCGTTGATCACCAGCCTGTTAGAGAAGGAAATCATAATCCCCAGGATGATGAACTCACATAGATTCCCTGGAAAAATAAATATCCAACATAAGGCATTAATCAGCCAAGCAGAACTTTTAACCTTTGACGCATACAACTTTAGGTAGGGACAAATTGCATTAAAATTCATTCACCAAAGGCGATACAACTCGTTCCACGGGACATTCTCATCGTATCTGTTGTAGAATTGAGAGTTTCAGTTAATTATCATTTTGATAAAAACCCGTAGAAGGCTGGAGCGTGTTTAAAGTTCGGAACAAGTTGGGTGAGGCTTTCGGTGATGAGAGAGCAGGCTTGGAGCATCTTGCAAAAACCTTCTACTCCCCTGTCAGTGCCACTTCCCAGATCTCTTTTTTTTTAGAAATTAAATGCAGTGTTGGGAAAATGGGGATTTCATTGAAAGCATTGCAAGGAAGAATGTGTGTCTGCCTGCCTGATGTTGCCTGACCGAAGACTTTTTGCTGCTTGAGGTGAAAGTCAAGATAATAATAATAATAATAATAATAATAATAATAATAATAATAATAATTTATTTATACCCTGCCCATCTGGCTGGGCTTCCTCAGCCACTCTGGGCGGCTTTCCAAAAAAATATTAAAATACTGTAATACATCAAACATTAAAAGCTTCCCTAAACAGGGCTGCCTTCAGATGTCTTCTAAAAGTCTGGTAGTTGTTGTTCTCTTTGACATCTGGTGGGAGGGCGTTCCACAGGGAGGGCGCCACTACCGAGAAGGCCCTCTGCCTGGTTCCCTGTAACTTGGCTTCTCGCAGTGAGGGAACCGTCAGAAGGCCCTTGGTGCTGGACCTCAGTGTCCAGGTAGGACGATGGGGGTGGAGACGCTCCTTCAGATATACTGGACCGAGGCCGTTTAGGGCTTTAAAGGTCAGCACCAACACTTTGAATTGTGCTCGGAAACGCACTGGGAGCCAATGTAGGTCTTTCAAGACCGGTGTTATATGGTCTCAGCGGCCGCTCCCAGTCACCAGTCTAGTTGCCGCATTCTGGATTAGTTGTATTTTCCGGGTCACCTTAAAAGGTAGCCCCACGTAGAGCACATTGCAGTAGTCCAAGCGGGAGATAACCAGAGCATGCACCACTCTGGCGAGACAGTCCGCGGGCAGGTAGGGTCTCAGCCTGCGTACCAGATGGAGCTGGTAGACAGCAGCCCTGGACACAGATGGTTCTCACCCTCCTCATGACAGAAACCAACTGAAGTGGCAGCTGAATCTTTCCTCGAAACTGGCTACAAGACAGCATCCTGGGGGGGGGGGGAGAGACATAGCATGGTGGTGGGGCCCCGTGCGCATTTGTTTTAGGGGGCGCTGCACATTTGGCTCCTCACACCACCCTTGCCAGCCCTGTGCCACTTTGTGAGGCTGGGATCCGATCTTAATGTTTTGCCGGGCGAATACTGTAATTCAGATCATATCCCAGCCTCACAAGCGGCGTGAGGCTGGCAGGGCAGCATGAGAATGACGCCACAGCCATGCGCCCTTTGATCCCAGCCTCACAAAGCCTCCTTCTCATGCTGCCCTGCCAGCCCTGAGCTGCTATGTGAGGTTGACTATGTTTTTTTGGGGGGTGCGGTCTGTTGTTTTTTTTTTTAAATAATATTTATTAAGATTTCAACGAAAATACAAAAATGTAAAAAGAAAAAGGAAAAAAAGGAGAAAAAAGACAAAAAGCACAAAATACAGAAAAAATAAAGATGATTAGAAACAAATCAGTCATTCCATATCCTGGCTCCGTGGAAACTGGGCCAAATTAGGATGTTTCTTGATCCAATTTTCCGTTTCTACTCACGGGTACTTGTTTAGAGTCCAATTGTCGACAGGAAAAAGTCAGCGCTCTC
Source organism: Podarcis melisellensis (assembly GCF_964234715.1). NCBI lineage: Eukaryota > Metazoa > Chordata > Lepidosauria > Squamata > Lacertidae > Podarcis > Podarcis melisellensis. Next base: position 71,885,597 of record NC_138538.1, on the reverse strand, counting down.
CGGCAATGGCAATGCAGCTTCTCTCCGTGAAAATAGCAATCAGTTCGCAGCACCGCGCTGCTCACCCTACTTCGCTCCGGAGCCCCAAAATGGGGTTCCCCGCGAGTAGGGGAGGTGCTCATGGTGCTCTGCCGAACCCTACGCTCCCAGGCTTCCTCCACCTGGGATTTCTAGTGGGTCCCACCTTTGCCGTGGCGGGTTAAAAAACAAAATACACTATACGAGCAACAAAAATACCCAATAAATCAATAGAAACCAATAACAACAACAACAGCAGAAGCAACAACAACAAACAATAATAAACTAGAGGGCCACCGCTTCCCCACCTCTGATTTAAAGCAGAAATATAGAAATAAAACAGAACTATCTTACCATAGTTGGGAATACTGCTTGGGTAAACCTCTCTGCTTGCATAGTCTGCTTTCCAGGAGCTGCCTGCTAATGGGTAATTTAAACTCTTACTTTCTTATGCTTTTTTTTTTTTTGGTCTTTAGACTGCCCTCCAGTTGGGGTGAGGAACCTTTGCTGTACTACAACTCCCATCATCCCTGGCCATTGGCCCTGCTTGCTAGGGCAGATGGAGGTTATGTAGTTCAACAACATCTGGAGGGCCAATTGTTCCCCACGCCTAACTCAGATGATGCATTCAATCAGAGAATCATCCTTGGCTAGTCCTTCAAATAGGGGACTGTACTCTGTAAAGTAGGAACCTGGTCAACTTGCTTTTTGTTTTAATCTAATTTTTGTCCTCCGTTATCATCCTGTGTCTTATCTTTTATCCTCATTCCTTTCAGTTGTTGCAAAGGTCTCAAATAGTTTACTCTACGGTAGACCCACTGAAATACTTTAATAAGCACTTAACATTTATTTCGCACCCTTCACAGAAATGTCAGCGAGCACTTCACACTTGGAAACAAACCACGTTAAAAATAGCTGAACAAAATGTCTTCATGCCGGGATATATACTTTTGCAGTTGACATGAGTGGGACTACTTTAAATAAAGTGGCACATTTTATGCATTTAGGTATATTAATGTATGCAGCAATATATTCTGGTTTGATTTTTATTGGGGTTTTTTGTTTGATTTCTGTTATAAACTACCTCAAGAAAAAAACACACTAAAATTGAGCATTTCTGTATTATAAATACTCTGTTGAGCCAGTGCAGTCTTTGCCACTCTGGTCCTGTCCCCCCCCCCCAAGGGTTTTGAACTACAACTCCCATAATCCCCAGCCAACCTGTTTAATAGTCAGGGATGATGGGCTTTGTAGTCCAAACCATTTAGAGGGTACCAGGTTGGCAAAGGTTGGGCTGCTGGCTTTGTTTTTGGCTTCTTCAACCGTGGAAAGGTGACAAAGTGTGCCTCTGTGGCTGTCTCTGAGTAGTTTAAAAAAACAAAAAGGTAAAGGACCCCTGGACGGTTAGTCCAGTCAAAGGCAACTATAGGTTTGCAGCGCTCATCTTGCTTTCAGGCCGATGGAGCCGGCATTTGTCCACAACACAACAGAGAGACGGAAAGGTTATTATTTTGTCCCTTTGCTGCATATGCTGAAACATCTAAAGGTCAGGTCTAAATGCACACAGACATGCTAGTTTACCATGAGATATGTCACAAAAATCTGCCTTCTTCCACATAGCATACTACTCAGAGAGGCGGGTGGCGCTGTGGTCTAAACCGCTGAGCCTCTTGGGCTTGCCGATCGGAAGGTTGGCGGTTTGAATCCGCATGACAGGATGAGCTCTGTCCCAGCTTCTGCCAGCCTAGCAATTCGAAAGCACACCAGCGCGAGTAGATAAATAGATACCACTTCGGTGGGAAGGTAGACGGCATTTCAGTGCCCTCTGGTTTCCGTCACGGTGTCCCGTTGCGCCAGAAGCGGTTTAGTCATGCTGGCCACATGACCCAGAAAGCTGTCTGTGGACGAACTCCGGCTCCCTTGACCTGCAAGCGAGATGAGCACCGCAACACCATAGTCGCCTTTGACTGGACTTAACCGTCCAGGGGTCCTTTACCGTTTAGCTCTACTGATGAAACGGATGACTTTATATCCCTGATAATAAATAAGCTGGAGTGCTGATTTGCTTCAGATCTTGGCAAAGCAATTGCTCATGCCACCCTTTTCAATGTGATTCATGTGTGCACTCAAAGGACGACATCAGAGCCCAAGTCATTTGCATGTGGTCAGCAACTTGTCAGATTCCGAGTTCATACAGAACAAAATTATGCAAAGCCCTTTCCTTTATTTCGTTGCTTTTTTCTTTCCGGATGAATTCCTCGGGGAGTTTTTCTTTCCCAGGCTGGTGTTGCTCATTTGTGGAACTCATTTGCACCTTTTAAGATCAGTAGCAATGAGAATGTAAATCCATCTCTCCGGCTCTCTTCTTATTTCTTCCAACATCGGCTCTTTGACATTTAATGAAAGGCATTATATAAAAGGAAGGAATTGTTCCACTGTCATGCTATGAATTCCAGCGAAACAGTGGCATTCTAAAGTATTCTCAGTTAATCTCATTTATGACAGGCAGCTTTGTGTGAGAACATGTTCATTAGTTAAAGGTGAACTTGAGAAGTGCACCAGTTTCAAAATGTGCTCAGCTTTCCCAATGAGCATTTAATTTGTTTCTTGGGGAGCCTCTTCCGAGTGCATATTTCTCCTCTCAGTGATGTCACTCTCCCGTGCAAATGCCATAAATCAGAACCGATCGTATGCGAAATACCATATCTATATCTATTGCATAGCCTTACTAATTTCAGACGGCAAAAGCATTTTTTTAAAAGGTGAGGAGGTCATGGGAGAGACTCATTCATGCTAAGAAAGAACTGCTTCATTCCTACAATTGAGCTTCAACTGAAAATAAGAATTGAGAATAGTACCAAACTGTACCTTTACTTGAGCAGCTGTTTATATTATAAAAACAATATCTAGCAACTGTCTCATGACAACTGAGTGTGTCAAGCAATTAGATAATTTGTAATTGACTAACCACCTGCTTTTTAACTCATTAATCATTTGCAAAACGATCATTTCAACATGTGTATTTATATATTGGCATATTTATTCACTTGCCTATACAGTGGTACCTCGGGTTACATGTGCTTCAGGTTACATACACTTCAGGTTACATACGCTTCAGGTTACAGACTCCGCTAACCCAGAAATAGTACCTCGGGTTAAGAACTTTGCTTCAGGATGAGAACAGAAATTGTGCTCCGATGGCCCGGCAGCAGCAGGAGGCCCCATTAGCTAAAGTGGTGCTTCAGGTTAAGAACAGTTTCAGGTTAAGAACGGACCTCCAGAACGAATTAAGTACTTAACCCGAGGTACCACTGTAAGAAGATTGCTGTTTGAATGAGACAGATTGAAGGGAGAGGGGAACGGTTAATCATTAATATTATCTACACATAGTAAATTCCTGCACTCTGCTAGGATGGTCAAAACAGCCCAAAATTGCAGTTGCTTGCAAAAGTCTAAATCAGACAGGTCAGGAGGTCGTTTTCTGCCTAACCAGCTACTTGAAACTGCTGATGCTAGCTACAGGTCAGAAGGTCGCTTCCTGCCTAGCCAGAAAACTGCTGTTAACCGAGAAAACCACTAGCAAGATGTTTCCTACTTTACTTCTGCTTAGTAATGCAAGAATAAGAAGAGATACGAAGGGAATGCTTAGCTAGCAAAAGAAGACACGTGTACAAGGAGGTGGGAGGGAGTGCTTGGCTTAGCAGAAAGACAGGAATGTTTAGCAAGCAATAAAATGTGTTAAGCAAGCAATATTTGCTAGCCGATTGGGGAAGTCTGGGGGTATAAGAAAGTCTGCTGAAGTGTCTTGCTTTACAGCCAGTATTTCTAGGAACTAACTAGCAGGCTGTCTCTGAGTACAGACCTTGACTCTGTGCTCAGATCTCAATAAACTCTTTTTCTCCAAAGAAGATTTTGCTTTCCTGGTACTTTTGTTCCCTCCGAGGTCCAGGGGATGGCGTGGCTAATGGATCCCTAGGTAAAAAAGGCTTCATTTCTTTGGGGGCTCGTGCCGGGATCAGCCCCCTCCCCAAATACGGACCGGAGGGCCAGGCTCAACCAAGGTGAACAGCTCCAATCGGCGTTCGCATTTCCGGTGCACACCCTGCCAGTTTGTAGGGGGAGATTGCCACACCGTCCTGGAGCGGAGACATCTAGTTGAGGGAGAACAAGAGGACAGAACGGCGCCGAGGGGACAGGTCCGCAGCGGAGAAAGGTAAGCCCGAAGGAAAGGGCTAGGGGCCCGAGGGAAAGGGCTAGGGGCCCGAGGGAAAGGGCCAGAGGCCTGATCAGCCTCACCTGGTAGTTGGCAGTAGAGTGCCCGGCAGTAAGAATGCCACCAGGAAAGGAATTGGTAAAGGTTTGGGAAAGGGAATGGGGCAGAGGGAATTGAGTGTTTTGTTGACATGTTGTGTGTCAGATACTCCAGTGGATGAATTGTTGAATGAGGGCCAAGGCTTAGTGTCCCCTTGGCCGAGCGATTGTAGGGTTGTGCATTTTCTGACAAACTGTAGCATGTGACATGTTGAAATTAAGTTATTTTGGTGTGTTTTGTGTATTGCGTGCTGAAGTTATTTTGGTGTGTTTTGTGTATTGCATGCTGAAGTTATTTTGGTGTGTTTAGTGTGTTACATGTTGAAATTATATTGGTGTGTTTTGTATGTTGTATGTTGCATGTCAAGATACTCCAGTGACTGAATTGTCAAGTGTGGGCCAGGGCTTAGTGTCCCCTTGGCCGAGCAATTGTAGGTCTGTTGTGTGTGAAGTGTGAGAGAATTTTTACTGTGAATAGTAGCGAAGGATCTGGAAGAAATGGGTTCTGGCCAAAGTAAAAGTACCCCTTTGAAATGCTTTTGGGGATTCAAGCTAATGAGAGGGGAGGACGAGGACATTGTGTAAATTAGATTGGCCCACCCCAAAATAACAAATTGGCCGTCCACTGGGACCCTTGATTTGCAACTCATTAATCCATTATATCAGAACATTTTGAATGTCCACCCTGATCAAATCCCCTACATTTCCACATGGAAGACCAATATGGAAAAGAACCCCCCCCTCCTGGCTGAAGTCATGCTGCCAAAAGGTCTCAGGCAGCAGTATCTGCTCAGTCAGGAAAACAGGAGGACAACCCCCCAGTCCTCCAGGATTCAGAGAAGGAAGAAGATAAAGTTTTAATGCCCCCACCGCCTTATGCCCCGGCAACAGCCCTGGCACCACCCCCGCCACAGGGAACAGATGGCCCAGCCCCAATCCCGTGGACAAAAGAGTGGGGAAAGCAGTGAAAAGAGTGACCCTCCATAGGGCACATAAAGCACAGGAGAAGGGCGCGGCCAGAGTGATGCCTCTCCATAGAGTGTATGACCCTCTGGCCCCCGCGGGACCTGATGGGGTGGTGCCCAATAGAACTCATACAGTTCAACATGTCCCTTCTCTAGTGCAGATGTTTGTAATTGGAGGAACCAAAAACCCTTCATTTGAGGAAAACCCTGCCAAAATCATTAAGCTGTTTGAGGGAATTTTTTTTAAAACATACAACCCCACTTTTTATGATGTGTAATATTTGATGGATGCCCTGCTAACTACAGAAGAGGCTAGGCAAATTCATGCTGAAGTCCGAGCACACATGAGAGCGCAGGGGGCAGGAGATCAAGCTGTTGCAGCAGGATATCCTGAAAATACACTGAATTGGGATTATCAGATCACTGAAGGGCAAAATACTCTCACCATTTATTGCCAGAATGTCTTAAATGGCATGAGGAGGGCAGCCAGAAAACTCACCAACTTCGTGGAGGCCAGAGAAATAGTACAAGGAACAGAGGAGGCCCCTGGAGCCTACTTAAAGAGGCTGAAGGAAGCCTACCGCCAGTATACTCCTGTGGACCCAGATGAGGCTGCCAATGCCCCTATCATAAAAACTGCTTTTGTAGCCCAGGCAGCGCCCGATATTTGCCGAAAAATCCAGATGGGCCACACCCTGAAATGGATGTTAGAAAATAGCCCAAACCACTTATAATCAGAGAGGAAAAGAGACCCAGAAGAAAAAGAAGTACCAGGCAAAGAAGTTGATGGCCCTGAAGACGGGAGGTCCACCGTTAGAAGAAGAGGAGGGCGAGGCCGCTTAGGAAAGAATCAGCGTGCCATCTGCCGAAAGGCACCTATTTCCTCTCCCAGGCTAAAATGAGGAAATGTCAGATGCTACTACTACATCCGCGTTAAAAATTCCAAGTCACCAGAGCCCTGAGCCTGGCAAAGGGACAGAAGATAAACATTTATACAGATTCTAAGTATGCATTCCTGACTTTACATGCCCATGGAGCCTTATGGAAAGAAAGAGGTTTGCTTACCTCCAGAGGAAGCCAGGTGGCCCACCCACAAGCTTTATTGAACCTTCTGGATGCTGTATGGGAGCCCGATGCAGTGGCAGTTATCCATTGTTATGGACACAAGACTGGACCAGGAGAAGTGGCCAGAGGAAACCGATTGGCAGACAGAGTGGCCAAGGAAGCAGCCCAAGAACTGGCTCCCCCAGGGATTCAGCACAGTAGAACGGCACCTATGGAAGATCTTGTCGTGGACTTTACTGAATTACCCCGTTGTGGACTACACCGCTACCTGCTGGTGGCAGTGTGCACCTACACCGGAGGGCCGAAGCATGGCCAACAAAGACTGAAAAGGCATTTGAAGTAACCAGGTGCCTGCTTAGGGAAATCATCCCTCGCTATGGATTGCCAAGGTCCATAGGATCTGACAATGGACCAGCATTTGTTCATGCAGTCCTACAGGGACTGGCAAAAGCGCTCCAGATCAACTGGAAGCTGCATACTGCTTATAGACCCCAGAGTTCTGGAAAGGTAGAGAGAATGAACAGGACTTTAAAGAATCAGCTATCCAAGCTGACGCAAGAAACAGGGTCTAATTGGGTGTCCATGTTGCCCTTGCCTTTGCTTAGAGTCTGTAGCCTCCCATTGAAACGTATTCACTTGTCACCCTTTTGAAGTGATGTTTGGGAGACCGGTTCCTTATGTGTGCATGCTTTCACCTATCCCTGCTCAAGATGTGGAATTGAACAATTATGTACAGTCTCTCTCTCGAGATTTTCTCTCTCAACCCAGGCCCGAACTTCTTGCATGACCAGTTTGAGCCAGGTGACGTGGTGTGGATGAGACCGGTCCCAGGCACCACTGCCGCCGTGCTGGAAGGGCCCATCTGCTCTCCACACCCACAGCTGTGAAGGTCGCTGGCACCACCCCTTGGGTCCACCACATAAGAAAGCTGCTTCAGATTGGACTGTGTCTCAGCATCCTGAAGATCCCCTCCAGTGACGACCGCCTTGCTGATATCTCTATGCACGGTGAAGAATTGGATGGGAGGGGCGCCCGCAGGCAGCGCCCCCAACGTAGACATTTGTTCTCCAGCCAATTTAGAGGCACCACCAGGACTTTTGATATTGGTACCAGAACTCACTCCAGACGATGTGGAACCACGTTACACCCTTGATGAACAGCAGTGGACCAGCCAAGAAGGAGCAACGCTCCAGGAAGGACCGGACAGCCGTGTTTTTGTGCCCCAACATCTGGCCAGCACAATTGTAAAGAATTACCACGAGCCCACCCATTTGGGAGGCCCAGCTGCTAAGGCGCACCTTGGGAGAATATTCTATATCCCAAAATGTGCCCTGTGCGCCAACCAAGAGACTGAGAACTATCGCCCTTTGAACTTCTATATGGCAGGCCAACCCCTTTCGTCCGAGGCATCCCCGCCGGTTTGGGCAGATGGGAGATCACATCACCCAAGAACAAGTGCAATCCCTGTGTTTGTTGTGTGTGTTTGCTTTCTTTCCAGGTATTCCCTCAAGCGTACACCTGCAGTCCCGTGGCAGTCTCGCTGAGCCGGTTCACCAGTCCCTCTGAGTGACAGCGTCTGGCGACCCCCTCATCCCCAACTGCAGTGAAAGTAGTCGAGGTGATCCCCTGGGTACATCACACGCATCTGAAGAAGGGTGTCTGGACTTGCAAAAGAAATCCCGCTGACCCTCTGAAGTTGATCATCACCTTGTGTCTGACGCTACCAGGAAAAAGCGTTAGGCCACGGGCAACGAGATCCTGCGACTAATCATCACAAGGACAGTTACAAAGACTTTCTCTTTTCTCTCTTATTTTCTTTATTGACTTGCTCTATGTCTTATTGCCCTGACCCTACCGAACCATACCAACCCTATTGGCCTGCTGGCCTCTGCTACGACTGGTTCGTCTTGCCGGTGGTAAGAGATGGCGTGCTCCTTGGCTATTGGCAACTGGGGTTTGATGAGGTTACCATATTAAGACATCCCACTACCCCGTTGTGGCTCCTCTTCCACACCACTGTCCAGCACATGTGGATAGTGCTCATACGGGAAGTTGCAGAGACGTTCGAAATCTATCGAGTTCTGGACTGCTCTCGCTGTTGTGAGGAGGTAATCAACTGTTATCCGGGGGGTAGAGCACTGTACCAACCTGATCTAGCGGACCAGGTTCTAATCTTAATGCAGGCGATTGATGAGACGGAACCTATCTTAATGCAAGTACCGCAGGGGTGGGAGCCTTAGCCAGGTGTGCATTGAAATTACTAAACAAGTGCCAGTAAGAATTGCCACCCCAGGATTTCAGCTTCCATATGCTCTGGTCACTAGGGAGGCAGCACGAGAGTTCAATCCACCCAACAGGGCTAATAGAAAAATTGACCCACATAGTGGGAGCATCAGCTCACCGGTGGGCTCTCATCCTTGAGGCTCAACAGGTAGTCGGGCACAAATATCAGTGGGCTCTTCAACAATGAGCACACCCCCTGAATATTGGTGGGAGGAACCATGGAGATATTGGGTTTGGTGGGTAGGAGTGATATGTACCGCCCTTGTCGTATGGATGCTCTCGTATTTCTGTTGGCATGAACGGTATCGTATTTGTGGGGAGAATAGGCCCAATAATGCTTCTATTGCTTTTCTGCTTCTGTATACCCTGCTTATTGCAATGCTTGCAGCAAATGATGCAAAGACTCCTGTCACGGAAGCTAGGACCCACAGTCATCGCTGTGATGAGGGAGTATAGGCCCATACCCCAGAACGAACCTAAGTATTAGGTTGTTCAGAAGAAGAGGAGGGAGTGAAGGGAGAGGGGAACGGTTAATCATTAATATTATCTACACATAGTAAATTCCTGCACTCTGCTAGGATGGTCAAAACAGCCCAAAATTGCAGTTGCTTGCAAAAGTCTAAATCAGACAGGTCAGGAGGTCGTTTTCTGCCTAACCAGCTACTTGAAACTGCTGATGCTAGCTACAGGTCAGAAGGTCGCTTCCTGCCTAGCCAGAAAACTGCTGTTAACCGAGAAAACCACTAGCAAGATGTTTCCTACTTTACTTCTGCTTAGTAATGCAAGAATAAGAAGAGATACGAAGGGAATGCTTAGCTAGCAAAAGAAGACACGTGTACAAGGAGGTGGGAGGGAGTGCTTGGCTTAGCAGAAAGACAGGAATGTTTAGCAAGCAATAAAATGTGTTAAGCAAGCAATATTTGCTAGCCGATTGGGGAAGTCTGGGGGTATAAGAAAGTCTGCTGAAGTGTCTTGCTTTACAGCCAGTATTTCTAGGAACTAACTAGCAGGCTGTCTCTGAGTACAGACCTTGACTCTGTGCTCAGATCTCAATAAACTCTTTTTCTCCAAAGAAGATTTTGCTTTCCTGGTACTTTTGTTCCCTCCGAGGTCCAGGGGATGGCGTGGCTAATGGATCCCTAGGTAAAAAAGGCTTCAAGATCAACAGCAACAAACTGAGTTGAGTAATAATAATAATAATTTAATAATGGGTTTCCCCAGCCACTCTGGGCGGCTTCCAACTGCATATTAAAAACAATACAGCATTAGACATTAAAAACTTCCCTAAAGAGGGCTGCCTTCAGTTGTCTTTTAAAAGTAAAATAGTTGTTTATTGCCTTGACATCTGCTGGGAGGGTGTTCCACAGGGCAGGTGCCACTACCAAGAAGGCCCTCTGCTTGGTTCCCTGTAACCTTACTTCTCGCAATGAGGGAACCGCCAGAAGGCCCTCAGCACTGGATCTCAGTACAGATCTTCAGGTGCCTACTGTGTCTCCCTGGAGATCTGATGCCAGAACAGTGGACTTTAGCTGTCTGTTAGAGTCTGTAAGCCATGTTTCCACCTAGGCTCAACCTATATAATTTGAAAATAAACACAAATATTACATATTCCCAGTGAAGCCTGGATCATTAAGACAAAGGGGGCACTGCCCCATCAACATCCATCTCAGCCAGCCCCCCACCTGCCTGATTTTTTTACTTGCAACTAGTCTAGGGACGTGGGTGGCGCTGTGGGTTAAACCACAGAGCCTAGGAGTAGCCGATCAGAAGGTCGGCAGTTCGAATCCCCACGACGGGGTGAGCTCCCGTTGCTTGGTCCCTGCTCCTGGCAACCTAGCAGTTTGAAAGCATGTCAAAGTGCAAGTAGCTGAATAGGTACTGCTCCATAGGTACTGCTTAAGGCACGCGGGTGGCGCTGTGGGTAAAACCTCAGTCCCTAGGACTTGCCGATCGTATGGTCGGCGGTTCGAATCCCCGCGGCGGGGTGAGCTCCCGTCTTTCGGTCCCAGCGCCTGCCCACCTAGCAGTTCGAAAGCACCCCTAAGTGCAAGTAGATAAATAGGTACCGCTTTATAGCGGGAAGGTAAACGGCGTTTCCGTGTGCTGCGCTGGTGCTGGCTCGCCAGAGCAGCTTCGTCACGCTGGCCACGTGACCTGGAAGTGTCTTTGGACGGCGCTGGTTCCCAGCCTCTTAAGTGAGATGGGCGCACAAACCTAGAGTCGGACACGACTGGCCCGTATGGGCGGGGGTACCTTTACCTTTACCTTACTGCTCCAGCAGGAAGGTAAACGGCGTGTCTGTGTGCTGGCCTGGTTCACCAGAAGCGGTTTAGTCATGCTGGCCACATGACCCGGCAGCTGTACACCGGCTTCCTCAGCCAACAAAGCGAGATGAGCGCCGCAACCCCAGTGTTGGCCACAACTGGACCTAATGGTCAGGGGTCCCTTTACCTTTTTAGTCTAGGGAGCAGCACTGCCTGTCACCTTCCTCCTGCTCCTTAGTCCCTTAGCTCCAGGGAAACCCAGCCAGATGGCTGGGGTATAAATAATAAATTGTTGTTGTTGTTGTTGTTGTTATCCTATGATTTCTAGGCACGTGTCCACTGCTTTCCATAGGGAAAATCCGTTGTTTACGGCTGAATGGAACAATCATCAAGCGAACAGCGGGTTTCCCCAGGGAAAGCATTTGAAAAAAAGAAAGATCTCTTGGACCTGTGCCTCAAAATCACAGGGCAAATCCAAGTGTGGATGAGCCCTCTGTGTTGCCCCTTGTAGAACCCAGCAGGCAGGAGGACGAGGATAAAACTTAAGTTAGTTGTCATTGGCTCTAGCGCCACCTGCTGTTGGCCTCCTGACCTGCTGCCCATTCCCAATTGGCACCAGCCATCACTGTGTATTCCAAGAAGCCTCCAGTAACCTGGGGCATCCCAAGTTTTGAATTAATGGAAAAACTTCCATTCGTGACTTTCTCTCAACAAGCACTTGGATCTTTTCCAGGAATTTTGTGAGTAACAGTTAGGACACAGTATTGGAAGTGAAGTCTATTTCAAGCCAGCAAACTGTGTTCCCATCCTCTGGGTTCTGTGCCCTGATGCACAAATAAAGCTAATACCACAAAATTCCCAAAGTGGAGCAGCCACAAACCCCAATTGAATTAAGGCTAGCACAGGTGCCCTTTATTAATCGCTGCGACCAAAAGCTATAGCAGTTTTACAACTCACAAAAGAATGGAATAAAAATATGCCTGGATCATCATTTTTGCAATGGTATTGTCATCAGTCTCCATTTAGGCACACGCACACAGAGGAATTAGTATTTAAATTCAAATCAGATTTCTGAGTATCATCCAATTTCCTTCAATGGGCTTACACTCTAGGATTACGGTCCTAGAGGCTAGAAAATGTTTAACGTTTAAATGTGCAGATACAGCTGCAGCTTACCCTTTTCACTTTAAGTTCAAGGGACGTTCCTCTCCCACACCTCTCTGGTCGCACAGAAAGATTATGCATCCTAAAAGTAGCAGAGCAGTGATAAGGCACAGCAGTGGCACGCTGCAACATGCAGAACGTTCCAGCAAGTTTAAAACAGAAAGTTGAGAGAGATTGGCCCCAACTTGTGCCCGACCCTCGTTCTGGCAGCATTCTTGCTTGGGCTTGTTTTATTCACAAATCACACCCTGAGCACATGCCTGCTATATGGTCTTCCTTGCCACAGATTTACCTAAGAGTTTAGAAGTATGAATCTGGGATGGTGCTCCCCTGCTGATTCCGCAGAACAGGAGACGTGAAATGAGTGGAAAATATTGGGATATAAGTGGAACCTGCATCAGTTCTGCTTAGGGTTACAGCTAGTCATGCCTTATTCCGGATAGTAGAGCCTGAGACTCTGAATCTCAGGGTCATGCGTTCGAGTCCTACCTTGAGCAAAAGATCCCTGTAATGCAGGGGGCTGGACTAGATGACCCTCGTGGTCCCTTCCAATGCTACGATTCTGTGATTCCATTCCATTTTCACTCCCCTGCTCAGTCACTCACTTTTCCGTGGCCACAGTGTACACTCAGTTCTCACTGTGCTTTGTGAGGAGTTCACTCAGTTCTCACTGTGCTTTGTGAGGAGTTCCCCAGCCTAGTTCCCTCCCTAAACTGAAGACAATTTTGTACTCCTTCAAACCTTGGTGTTTCTCCAAGCCTGCTGATACCTTCCCTCCGTTTGTAGGTGCTGCTGTTTTTGGCTACATCAGAATCTCTTCCCCCTGAAATGATCCTTCTGTACAGATATTCCAAAACAAAGCCAAGCCAAATTGAAGCAGCCTGGTTATTCTACCACACTGTCTCTCTCAACATCAGCCATAAATGAAGTTGATTCTGATTCAAAACTAGGGTTGTCATTTTTCAAAAAGTAAAAACCAGGACAGAAAGTTGTTGAGCTTTTTTTTTTATAAAAACGCTAACCCCCATCCCCACAATTTTTCAACTGACTTGCCTAAGATCCAGGACAAAGCCCTAAAACGCTCAACACTTTTCACTTTTGGGAATATGGCAACCCTAATAAAAGCATTTAAGGGGGGGTCTGGATTAGAGCAATGGCATGGGGGGTAAGGTTGGCCCCCCCCGTACCGTGGACCTGATCCAGATAAGGGTGGGGAGGCTCTGAATTTAAAAATACAATTAATGTTGGGCAGCCCAAACGCAGAGCTCCAATGTAACATGTAGTTTGGACCTTACGTCCAAATAAATAGCCACAGAATTGGGCTGTGCATGGCATGCCTAAGACTTCGTGCATTATTACACCGGGAAAAGTCTCTCTACCCAATCTGGGAGTTCTGCTTGGCAGCTCAAGTTCTAACTGCTAGACGACGTCCGCTCATTTACTCCTTCATTGCTACAAAATAGGAGCATTGAGTCATTCACTTAAGATGAGTCAGCATAGAATTGATTAGAAACAGGAGCCTCCCCAGGAATTTGGCTTTTATACTTACTTGATTTTGAGACTCTTCGGCAGCAATCGCTGTTCTGAGTTAATTTCCTCCTAGGCAGATTTTAATGTCATATTCTTCTTCCAGAGCTAGGGCCAGTGTGGTGTCGTTGTTAGAGTGTCGCACTAGGACATGGGAGACCAAGGTACAGGGTTCAAATCCCCACTCAGTCAACTAGGTGACCTTAGGCTTGTCATTGAGCCTCTGCATAACCTATCTCACAGGGTTGTAGTGAAGATAAAACGGGGAGGAAGAAAACTAGGTTATGCCACCTTGAGCAGTTTTGGAGGAAAGGTGGGGTTAAAAAAGTGCAAGGAACAAATGGTCCTGCTCCCGGCATGTGTTCCTTCAAAACTCTGCCTAAGAAAGTGGCCAGGAGTTTCCTGGAGGGGATAAACTGGAGGGGAGTTTCTTGAGGAGGGGATAATGAGAACTGCTTAACGCTGGATAAATTGGGATGCAATAACACTGGTTAGGGATACAGGTGGCGCTGTGGGTTAAACCACAGAGCCTAGGACTTGCTGATCAGAAGGTCGGCGGTTCGAATCCCCGCGACGGAGTGAGCTCCCGTTGCTCGGTCCCTGCTCCTGCCAATCTAGCAGTTCGAAAGCATGTCAAAGTGCAAGTAGATAAATAGGTACCACTCTAGTGGGAAGGTAAACGGCGTTTCCATGCACTGCTTTGGTCCGCCAGAAGTGGCTTAGTCATGCTGGCCACATGACCTGCTGTACGCCGGCTCCCTCAGCCAATAAAGTGAGATGAGCGCCGCATCCCCAGAGTCATCCATGACTGGACCTAATGGTCAGGGGTCCCTTTACCTTTACTTTAACACTGGTTAAATTGGGACACACGGGGAGGCAAGCTTCTATGGCAGAATGCAAAGGAGCACAGCAGGCATGCTTCTGCCGTTCAAGCTGGGGCAGGAAAACCTTTTTCAGCATGAGGAATGCATTCCCTTTGGGGCAGCTTTCCAAGGGCCACAAGTCAATGGTGGGCAGGGCCAGAGGCAAAAGTGGAAGGCCTAATGTCAATTTTCCCCTTGTAATATAGGCTAGTTTCCACACACCTCCTACCTTCCAAGCGAATGACATTAACAGATTTCAAGGATGCATTTTCAGCCAAGGGTCTTTGAGGGCCAGGGAGAGAGACTGGGAGGGCAGCATTTAGCCACCTGCTCTGAGGTTCCCCATCCCTGCTTTATTGTGCAATCAACAGGTTGACTGTCAGTATTATATTTAAGTTTATATTATATCAGGGTCGCATTGAATACTTTTGGGTGTAAAAGTTAATGAGTTAGGCATTCTAAGGATTACCTGAAGCACCTGATGGAGAATCTCGGGGCGGGGGGAGGAGGAAATCCTGTCTTCCCCATCCTCTGTCCTATCACTCCACTCCTTTTATCTATTTGTCAATTTAATTGTATCTTTTGGGATTTGGGCATCATGAGGTGGGGGGTCTGAAAGGGTGGCAAGATGGGAAGAGGTGAGAGACACCGTTTCATGAGAAAGGGTTGTGGAAGATTGGATTTATTATGTGGAAAGGTTCCGGGAATATAAGTTGTTGTATTAGATTTAAAAGAATAAAAACTGAATTAAACTAAAGAGAAAAGTCAGAGCGGGGATTTGTAACAGAGAAACAAGGGGGTGATTCACTTTGTTCTGTGCTGGGAGTAACTAACTGTCCCTATTGCAACTGGACAAATCTTAATGTGGTGGTGGTGGGGATGCGAAGAATAAATCATGTATAAATACTTGCAGTCTCGGTTCTGCATTGTCATGTACGATCCAGCTGTTAATGATTTGAATCTTTTGTTGCGTGCAGTTCCTGTCTGGGGGAGTAGCAGTTATGCAACACAGTTAGGATGAAAATCCCATTGAATCCTGCAGGAATGCAGTGTTGACTTTAAAGCTGCAATCCTAAACCGCCTTTCTAGCAAGTTCTCTTGAACTTAAGTGAGGTTTGCTCCTGAATAGACATACATAGGATTGTGCTATGCCACCAAGAACCAGTCTTAAATTCACTGGTCAGGAATGAGTTGGATCGCTGGCGGAATATTTCCTTGGCAGGGGACGGGGCAGTAGGTGTAAAGAGACGAGATTTTTTTTTTAAGCTGAAGAATTTTGTTATTTCCACAAAGCTCCACAATTTTTGTGGTTCCCTAAAAAAAAAAGCTCTACAATTTTTGTGGTTTCCTTAAATTCTTAACAATTTCAGTGACTCCCCCCCCCCAAAAAAAAATCTCAATAATTTTGTTGGTTTCCTTAAATGGCAGAAATGACGCCTGGGGGGAATTTCTGAAATGTGGCGCTTTGTCCTGGATCTTAGGCAAGTCAATTTGGTGTTTTGGTAAGAAAAAATATATCTCAACAATTTTGGGGGTGCCCTTAAAAAAATCTCAACAATTTTGGGGGTTTCCTAAAAACAACTTTTTGGGTGTCCTGGTTTTTACGTTTTGAAATATGGCAACTCTACTCAAACCTGGAATTCTGCATCAACCGGACATGCCCTGGGGGGTGGGGGAAGGTGCAAATGTTGCAGTGACTAATTTCAGAAGTTTTGAGTAGGAGAAAGTGATAATTCCGACTTGTCCGGCGGCGACCTTTATAGAGAGGATCCCGTTGGGAACAGCTAGGGAAACTGTCCGGATTTAGGAAGACTGAGATGTAATACATATTGCACAACGTGTTTTTAAACAGCCGAGACCCGGGAAGAGAGGGAGGGAGTAGCGGCGGAGACGCAGCCCCAAGCCGAAAGACCCGGGTCTTCCCACGTTTCCTCCCGCCACGAGGACTCTCCCCCCCCCAAAAAAATAATAATAATCTGGAGGCCGTGAGGAAACGCCACTGCGAGCGTACCATCACCCCGTCCCCCCTCCGGGGCTCCCCGAAGGGGAGTGAAAGAGCCGCCGAGGCGTGCGAGGGGAGAAAGAGCGAGAGGGGCGTGTCCACCGCGAGCCCCGCCCCCGCCCCTCCGCCCAATGGGAAGCCTTCTCTGCTCTGAGCGGCGGGGCCGCGCGCCACTCCCGTCCGTTCCTCCGGCTCTCCTCAGAGAGGCTTCATCGGAGAGTCTTCTCCGCCGCTTCCTCCGGACTGAAGGGGAGGCAGAGCCGGGAGGAAAGGGGAGAAAAGGGGCATCGCGCTCCGAGAGGAGAACTTCGGTTATTTGCCAGGTAGGAGCCCGGCGTGTGTGGGGTGTTTGTGGGGAGAGTGTGGGGCAAGGATGGGGGGGGGGGTTGGGGAGGGAAGCGGCGGCGCCGTGTGGAGGCAAATGCGGGGCAGTCCCGGGATAGAGACGTTTTTGAGCCGCGCGGTGTGTCCGCTTCGGCCCACGAACCCACCTTCTTCAACCCGTCGCGAAGACCTGAAGCCCCTCGGAAGAAGCCGACCAACCTCCGTCTCTGCTCCCTCCCGAGAACAGCATAAGACGAGGAAATCCTCCCGCGAAGAAAAGTCACGTTTTGTGTTTCCACCCTCGCGGGAAACATGTCATGGTAGCTGGTTCCCATTCTTTTTAATGGGAACAAAATCGGAAACCCCTCACATATGGGGTAGTTTCATATATAGGTTCGTTTCTGAGAGGAGCAAACGGTTGCGGTTTATGCCAGGCGACTTTTTATACGCCGAGAGGAGTCGCTTCCTTGGCGCAGGAACTCTTGCAGGATTGGAGATCCGAGGGAGACAACAAACAACAACAACAACAGAAAGATCGTGAGTCCTAAAAACACACACACGACAACAACAGAAAGATCGTACAACCTGAAAAAGAGACACAAGGCATGCACTTTTGAGAGTCAAGAAAATCTTTCGTGAAAATAAATCTGTAAAAAAGACAACAGCGACACACTAATGGATTTAGCTAAAAGAAATCGCAAATCCAGTTAGAGATCCGACAAACAAAATGAAATAAAAATAAAAACCGGTGTGTGTGTGTGCAACATATCAGATCAGTCAGTCCCCTTGCACAATCTGCAGCATGGTCTTTCATGAAAGCAGCAGGAATACTTTTAAAATAAACCCCCCTTGCCGCCGCCCCCCCAAAGTGCATCAACTCAGTGGGAGCTTTTGAGCGAAGTTCACAGTAGGAAATTGTCTATCTCTGTGATGGAAGTTGATATTTTACATAATTTCATTTTTTAAAAATTGTCTTTTTGATTCTGTGCAGTTGTGCATTCAGGCACGTGCCCAAAGCAGTTCTTATGGCGTTCTCTGTGTTGTTTACTATTGCGCAACTGCTACTATTATGCTTCTGAGTTTTTGGCTATGATTTCCCTTTTGATTTGTGAAGCATCTGAACTATGCTGCTCTTGCTGTGTTTACATTTTGATAAAAAGTCTCTGGGACCATGCTCCCATATAACAGCAATACATCACTGTTTTTAAATGGTGTAGCCAAAACATCTTAGCGTAATGCTGCGTTTTCTTTACTTCTTTAAACACCAGTGTTAGGTGAGTTTTGTTCACAGCTTGTTGCAGGCTTTTTGTGTGACCCTGGGAAGTTTTGTAAACTTTGTGTTGCGGGTGTGGACCAGGAATAAATGAAATCAAGTGGATGAATACTATTGAAGAGCTCTGGATGGACAGAAACTTAGGCTGCACACCTACTTGAGAATAAGCCTAATTGAACTTGCTGGGGCTTGCTTTTGGGTAAACCTGCATAGGATTGGACAACTGGACATGTCTTTTAACCCTCCTAGGAGCACTAGTATATTGGCATTTAAATGAGTGTGTTCAAGAAAGTTACACTCTCAGTCTCATGTTCACTTACTTGGGAGTAATATCCACTGAATACAGTGAGTTATTTGGGGTAAACTTGCATACAGCTGGGCTGCCAGGCAGTGTCATTCCAGGACGGCAAGAGCAAGTTTAGTTTATGAATTTTCGAGTGTAGGTTTGCCATTTGTGGTTTTGTGGTATTGGCTGAATTGGACAGAGCAACAACCAGCATAATATGTCGTTTGGACGAGTTGTACAAAATTATATCCTTCTGATTATTGCTGTTTCATTCTTGTGGCTACATCTTTCAATGCAGAAGGATAACACTGTAAGTTAATACAGCTTTGCATGTCTGGACTGTTTCTATCAAAAGTTTGTAGCCAATGTATGGTTGTTGAGTGTTCTGTATTTAACCAGCTGATTCTTTAAAGGGCTGTCCCTCACTTTAGACCATTTCTTTGTCATGAAATGTGCATAAGAGGGAATCACTGTTTTCCTGTTTAAAACAAAACAAAACTTAAATGGATTTGACAGTTAGTACTCTTGAATCAGAGTTAAGTATGTTGTATTATTACTTGACTCCTAAATGTAGGTTCAACAATCATACTTTTTTGCTACCCCCTTGGGATCTTTTACAACTTCACTGAAGTTGAAGAAGTTTGTAGTTACAGTCAAATCATTACCAACTCTTGCCTGAATGTGAACCAGATCACTATGTTTCAATCATTCTTTGCTGCCTGATTTTAGTGCACAACATCTAAATGCCTTTTCCTTTCCTTTATAAAACAAAGCTGAAAAACTCCAGTAACAAAATTCTCTGTGGTGTTTTGGTCCTTGTTGTGCCAGTTAAAAATGCTTAGGAATGGCGTGTGTCAAAGTCATTAACAGAATCATCCCATGTATGCCTACTCAGAATTAAGTCACATTGTATTTAATGGGGCTTACTCAGTAAGCCGCATTGAACTGAATATGAAGCAGTCCTGTGCACACATTAACTGTATGTAAGTCCTATTGGAAACAATGGGACTAAATTCTACGTACTGTACTTTAAGGCTTCAGCAACAGACAGTGGCACAACTATGTGCATGCCATGATATCCCCTGTTCCTACTTTTTACTATTAAGCAGCATTATTTCCACTCTAACTTTCTCAACATACATTCATGCAGTGAGGAACAGCAAGCCAAGTTTCCTTCTAGTCAAGGTGAGAAGAGCGAGTACATTTCAGCTGTCTGACAGTGAAAACCTGATTTATGGTAGCTGTTCTCACCATGTCACACTTATCCCTACAAAGCAATCCTATTAGCATCTGTTAAATATAATAGTGCAACTCAACAGACCCCTGAACAATCACATCAGCATCAGTGCAGCTGCTTTCAATGCCAAAGTGAATATCATACTGTCACAGTTACTATTCATATCAACTGTGCTGTCCTAGTGTTATTAAAGTCAATGGGAGTTGACTTTTGAGTAAATATGCATGGGGTCAGATTGTAAACGTTTGGATGGAAATGATAGATAGGTTGGCTTTTATGATGCCTAAAGAAAACAGTGTTCAGTGTGATGCTTAAAGATGGGTAAGGGCTGTAGCTTGGTGATACGACTTTGTGTGTAGAAGGTCCACGTCCAATCTCCAAATTTTTTTTATATTAATAAATATCAGGACTGATCCCTGAAATTTTTATGCTGCTGCTTGTATATTGTATGCAATGTGTCTCCTCTAAGAAGACAATGCAATCAGTGGTATTTATTGATTTTAGTTGGGAGGGACTGTGACTCAGTGGAAGAGCATATAGTGGCCCACTTCTCTAGGTCAGGAAGGCTGGAGCTTGAAGCTATTGTTTCAGCAACGAAGCAGCTCAGACCTGGAGGCTCCACCTCCTTCCTGTCAGGTGCTGATCCACAGGGGAATTTTCTTGTGATTCCCCCTCCTGAATTGCCTTACAGATAGCTAGCCAGGTCCTTTGGTACCCACTCTTAAGTTCTTTCATGGCTCACCATCTCATCTGCTCTTGTGGCCACAGGGGAAGTCTGAGAGCAGGCCAGGAACCCAGGCAGCTGGTGGGGAGATCTTCAGTATGGAGTAAGGATGTCCAGGATGCAATGGTTCCTCAGGATCATTGGTGGTATGGAGACATTCTGGAGGGTCCTGCTTCCTTGCTTATCAATGGAAGAGACATTGGGGGTTGAGGTCTGGCCAGAGTTGAATCCTGACTTTGGCTTTGTGCATAAAGAAGGTTTAACATTTGGTCCCTGGCCTCTCCAGTTAAAATAATTATTGTAATAAGCAGGTAGGTAGTGGCAAAGACCTCTGCCTGCACATTAGGGAGCCTTCTGAAACTTTGTGTCCTCCAGATGTTTGTTGTTGAGCCCCAGTTCCCATCAGCCCAGCCAACATGGCCCACGAGCAGGGAATTTAACATTGGGCGGGGGGGGGGGGGCTCACCACTGCATCCCTTTTGATGTTAAAATTGAGCCTCTACCCCAGAGCTTAGATGGGATTGTGGCAAATCTGCTTTTTTAAAAAGCACGCAGATGTGCAGTTTGGGATTGAGAGAAAGTCCTTTTTTCCCAGAGAAAGCCTGGGAGAAAAGATAAACTTTGCAGCATGCCCTAAAGGTCACTATCCTTGTGCTCTAGTGACCAACTGGGGAATGCAAGTTCAAAGATGAAGATCCTTTGCTACAACTTTCTGTTTTGCAAGGGCTATAAGGCTGTAAACCTATACCTACTTTCTTTTGTATAAGCACCATTAAACACAAAGGGGCTTGCTTCTGAGCATACATGCATAGGATTGCACTGTAAGCCAGCAACTTATTGGCTTTAATTTCTCAGCTGCTTTAAGACTGAGGCACCATAACACTGGAACAGAAGCAATCTCTGCCACAGCAAGGAACTGAATGCCTGGCAATGGACACGTTAAATGGGAGCTAGCCAAAATAAATACTATTGTTTTCCCACAGATATTTTTTGCAATTAAAATGTTACAGAGTTTTTAAAAATTTAAAAACATGTAAAGAACAGCTAACACTGTGAGCTTATTACTATATCTACTACATATTATCTAAAAGGTATCAAGTGTTGTTGGGGGGCAGGGAACTAAATAAAGGCAGCAAACTCATTTTTTTAAAAAAAATAAAATAGTTAAGTACAGGATTGTGGCTCTGGATGCCTTGATAGAAGAGCAAGGTAGGAGTGCTGAATCCATTATGTTAAAGCAATTATTTCCACTCTGCTTTGATTCTGAAAATCAACCTAACAACCTATTATGAAATTGCTTGTAATCAAGTAACCAGAGGGGTAATGAGATCTCTATTCAAATATTTTTGATATAGTTCAACAAAGGTCTTGACACCTGGAAAAGCTAAGTTGTTATTGGAAACATAGAAAGCTGCTTTTCACCAGATCAGACTATTTCCCAATCTAGCCTAGCATTGTCTGTTCCCAGCCTTCCTCAATCTGGTGCCTGCTAGATGTTGTTGGACTACAACTCCCATTATCTAAGAGTTGTAGAATGAGAGTTCATTCCTTGCACTCATAATAAACACTAGTTACAAGTTGCACACAGCCTTATGTTTGTATCAACTGGGAGGGATTGATCTGACTTTGGCATGATCCAGCCATAGAGTGTAGTGGGCCAGAGGGAGCTTTTGTCTCTCCAACTTCCAAGAGTAGCTCACCTCTTCCTTTCAGAACATGTTTTATGTCTGTGCCTAGTAATAAAGCCAGCACATTTTCCACCAGATTTCTGTGATAGACTCTCAAGACCCTGCTGAATGTAGTTCAAAATTCCACACGATTTTAACTAGTGTTGTAAATCTTGAAAACTACAAATGGTGCTTACTAAAAAAGGACAATGATCTCCAAACGCCACAGTTCTGTTCATCAAGTGTTATTGAACTGACATGATGTTGACTTTAAATGTTGGTATGTGTCACTAGTAATCATTTGTCATGTAGATCTATCCTGACCTCCCACCCTTCCTTGGCTGTTGTTTTGACTATAAAATACTGATATTCTAGAAAACATAGTTTTTGTGATCCGCTTTGACGATGATTGTTGTTCTCTTTATTTATTTATTATTCTCTGTTATTAGAATGGGAGGGGTACAACACAGTTGTAGATCACATATTTTGCATGTGTAAGAGCTCGGGCTTCATCCTGAGAACCTCCAGTTTAAAGTTTCTTAGGTAACAGGTACCGAGAAACACCTTTGTCTGAAACCTAGAAAGCCCCTGGCAGTCAGAGTAGGCCAGGGGTGAAGAACTTTGTTGTTCTCCAGATGTTATGGACACCAGCTTCCAGCCAATATGGTCAATGGTAAGAAAAAATGGGATATGTAGTTTAATATATGGAGGATCACAGACATACCAAACCTGGCCTACACCTTTAAAATGTGCTAGCAAGGCAGTTTGAGGACTGATTCCCTAGAGAATTGAAATAGTATAGATCTATTGCACGTTAATTCAGGGAACCCCCCCCCCCCCACATGTGTTGAGGGTTCTGGGTAGAGGCAGGCAGTTACTGTATTTCTGAAGAGCACTGGGAACAGCTTCCCCCTTAATTTTGTACAATGACACTAGCGCTGATCCAGCACTTGTAGCTTGATATCTGTAGAAATGGAATGGGAGGGAAGAGAGTCACTGTGGGAAGAAATGCTTGTGCATTCCTATCCTAATTGCAGTTGATTCTTCTAGCCTGGCAAGTCAAGGGGCTGTTGAAACTGAGAAGACTGAATGGCAACGAGATTCTAGTCTGATCAGTTTCACTCTTGGCTTAGGGAAAAAAACTGTCCTTGAATGACAGCAACGTTTAGAGAGGCAGCCTTGCACTGCTTCTTCACTTCTTTAAAAACAGCTGCATGTGTATGAGAGTTCGCAAAAGAATAAAAAATGTGTGTGTGTTGTGTGCAATGGGCAGCATCCCTTTGCAACAATGGGGGGATTGTGAAAACATTTAGCAGTCCAAAATGCATGGTTGATGGGCAGTGCAAAGGCTGGATTGTGTGAGGAGACAAGGAGAGTGTCATTGTCGCTAAATTGGGTATTCTGGGCTATGTGAAATGTGTTTCAAGTAGCAGCTTTTCCCTTGGAGTTGTTGAGTGGGTTTATATGTGTTGCTTCAGATCATTGTGGGTTAATGCGTGTGTGTCTGTGTGGGCTTGAATATGGCCTACCACCTATGGGGACCACAGATTGGAAAAACATTTGCCTCCCTACCATAGTGCCTCTGTAGTGGCCATCATTCAATGGTATGATGACTTAAGTGCAATTAGCTCTTTTATAGCTTCACTGGACTGAAAAGCAGCACAATGCTGAAGGCACTTTGGGGATTACCTTTGGATCAGTTTCTTGGTCTCTTTCCATCAAAAATGCCGTTATTTTCTCTTTGGGAGCATCAAGTTTAAAAATCTATGCATTGCAGCCGAAAGCAGTGTGTATCCTCCTAGTGTAGCTGTACACAAAGTCCCTTATTCATCATTTAGAAGGTTATTGTGCTGAACTTTTTGCGGTATAAGCAAAAAACCCCTAACCTTCAACTATACGTAGATTATTAATGCCAGTTGCAGTTCTTCATATACATTGTGGGAACACTTCATCTCAACAGCATATGTATTTTTTCAAAGGCAAAAGGTTTTCACTCTGATAAACGTCATTTTCAATCGGAAGCATTGAACTAAAGCTTAAGCAGATGGCCCAGACCAGTTTCTCAGTTTCTGCATGCAAGGATGGTTTAGTGATAAGAATTTGAGATTAAATTTGCTATACCAGACCTTGAAGGAGACCTGTTTAGATTGCAAGAGAATAGCTTATCTGAAGGTCATGATCTGCATAAAGCTAGTTTTCTTTTTTCCTTTCTTTTAAAAATTGCATTTCTGAGAGGCTCTGCCTCACTGTTAAGTCACGACAGAGAAGGTTTCGGCTATGAGTTTACTTTGGCTGATTTCATTGCAGCTGTGTAGATTTAGTGAAGGCTTGATACTGCAAATGCTTTTCCCATTGAAGCCAGTGGCTGTTGGGGTGGTGGTTAGACAGAGACAAGTGAATCCCTATGAAGGCAAAGTTCAATATTCAAGATCTGTGTCCAGAGATCTATAGGACCTTTAGGACACATAAAGAGCAGCCGAGAGGAGAGGACACAGCTTGCCTATGGGAGTATCCATGTAATACAGGGATGGGGTACCTTAGGAATCCTCTCTTAACTGGACCCTGGCAGTTCTTCCCAAGCCACACCCTCCTCTAGCCTTGCTTTGTACTCAAGTATGTTTGCCTGGCTGGAATGTGCCCTTAAAGTCTGATAGTGCATCTCACTTTCCTAGATTGAGGATAGAGAAGGGTGTGTGACTGCGTGTAGAAATTAGTGTACTGTACGAAGGTAGAAATAACATAATTGTTTCTCCCACACACACTTTTGCCTCTAGACTCACCCACCACCTTTTGCTGAAAAGGGTCCCTGCCCCTGATTTAAGCTGATGGTTAAGCCATCAGGGGAAAGCACTAATAGCAGCTAACTTGCTAGTTTGGGGTATCCAGCATAGTGTCCTCTAGATAATTTTACTATTGGCCATGCAAGTTAATGGATGATTAGAGATGTAATCCACAACATCTAAAGGGCACCATGTTGGCTTCTTCTGTGCTGGTTGGTTTAGATTAACTCTGAATGCTGATGCAGATGATGAAGATCCGACTTGGTTGTCCCTTCTCACTGGACCTGCAAGGCAAAAAAGAAAGCTACTTCCTCATACTAATAGTTTAGTATTTGTGTTCTGAGGCTCCAAGTGCCCTTTTCTCTCGTTCTGATTCGCTTATATTTTGTAGAATAGCAGCAGCAGCAGCAGCAACAACAAGCTTCCAACATATATAAAAACATAATAAAACATAAAACATAAACAAACTTCCATATACAGGGCTTTCTTCAGATGTCTTCTAAAGGTTGTATAGTTACTTATCTTCTTGACTCGGGGGGGGGGGTCACATAACTCCATACTCTCCAACATTTCTCTGATGAAAATAGGGATGTCCCAAGGAAAAGTGGGACATTCCAGGATCAAATCAGAAACCTAGGTGGCTTCTGTAAATCCAGAACTGTCCCTGGAAAATAGGGGCACTTGGAGGGTCTGTAAGTTCCGTGGCAAGTTTTTGTTAAAGACATGCTCATGCAGAGACTCTAGGAGGTCTTCAGCTCCTGTCTTGGGATTCCCCTTCTTTCTTGGATGGCAAGACCTTTCAACCCTCTTTCTGGGCGATCTTTGATAAAAGCATCCTCCTCCTTTTCTTGCTGTCAAAGCGCCTGTTTCACTTCCAGGCTTGTAAATGATTAGCTCAGAGCATAGTTAGAGGGAGGAGGGACTTCTATGCAGAGGAAGCACCTTTTGGCTCATTGTTTTAGAGGTGTTGTGCTTAAAAGGCTTTTCCACATGTGTGGGAGAAGTTTCCTAATTCACTTATGTGCGTTTAGCGTCTGGGTTATAACCTTTATTGAAAGTTGGTTCGCTTGATCTTATTGTTGAGCGTCTTCTTCTTAATCACAGAAATAAAGTGCAGTTTTATTTGTTACAGGCATGAAAGGACTATGTTTCTGTTTCATAAACAAACCTCTAACATTGGTGTGTTTTGCAAATGCTAACGTTCAGCACATCTTGCCAATGCTCATGTTCAAAACCAATTCAAGTTGCAAAAAAAAGAAAAGAAAGAAAAGCCCAATCCAATTCACATGTCTCATCCTCATCTGTGAACTTCCTTTGTGTGAGCCTTTGCACTACTGCCTTTTTATTCCTATAGCAACCTGGCCTCCTTTCTGATTTCAATCTGGTAGAGATTAAAATGGTTTGTTTTTTGATAGGGAGTTTCCAGTGAAGCTTTATTTAAACAATCTAAGGAGCTTTTATTATCTCTGAAAGCTAATTACATCAACCGTTATGAGGCAATGCCTTAAAAAGGACCTTTTGACCCTGGGAAGAAAAAGCAGTAAACTGTATCCCGCTGCTATGACTTTGCTGATTTTGTTGTTCATAAGGTGATGGATATCCAGATCCTTTGCTGTGTATTCTTATATTCTGAATATAAGGCATCTGGGGTTGGGTGATTAACGAATTTAGGTGTGTACAGTCATGTTCTGAGCCAAATCAAATAAAAGGGTAGTGCAATTTGTAGAAGGCAGGTGTAGTTGGAAATAATGTGAACCTTTTTCTGTTCATGATTTTTAGACAAAACTTCAAGTTGCTTCAGCGCAATAGGAAACAAGGGGTAGAGGGATGTGTGTGTGTATCATTCTTCTTATTGCATTGTATAAAACATTAAAATTAATGAACTCTACCAAGTTAGGGCAATTAATTTCAATAGATCTGTTCTGGGCAGCACTTAGTTGTGTGTAATCCAGTTTCTCTTCTAGCCACCCTTTCAAGCAATAGTGGGGCAGCTTGCACCAAGTCTACGTATTTATTTAAATATTTAATGGTAGGTTCCATTTAAGTTGGAGATAATGACTACTAGTTTGCATCTGTTTGCACCAAACCTGACAGCACATCTGTGACAGGCAGTGTCATACTCCTTGCACAGCCTTTGAGGGGCAAGCTGGGGGTGTAGGCATTTGCTGAAAAGATTTTGTAAGGGCAGGGCTACTGAGAGAGTGGCTACAGAGGGTATTGACGTACCACAGCCACAGCTAAGAACACGAGTCAGGCTTTCTCCCCACAGCAAAACCATCCCTGAGCCGTTATGTAAGATGGCTATGTAATGTGTTGGAAGAATAGCAATGAGGGAGGGAAAGCAGATGTTCCTCTTAGCATTTTGAAATGCACTAGCTACACATGAAGTTTGCCTTATAGTCTGGCCTTTGAGCTCTCTCTTCTTCAACCAGAAGGTTAGGACTTGCTACCTGACCTGAAGCGAATCAAACCAGTGACTTTAACATCAAACTCATTCCTCTAATGCTTGGATTAAAAGTCAGTCTCAGGTTGAAAAAAGTTGAATATTCCTGTTATCTCACCAGGTGATTGGGGCATCTCAAGGGTCTCAGGTAGAAGTCTTTCCCAGCCAGGGGTGGCTCATCCTGTTTTTGCCACTTGAGGCGAAACAGGAAGTCTCGCCCTGCCCTGCCACTTCCACTGCTTGTGCCGATTCCCAGCAAGTTCTCGTGTCCACCACAATATCTTGTGAGATTTCGCTGAGATCTCGTGGGAAATTAGTGCTGATGCTGGCACCACTTCTCTGCCAGCCATGCAGGCAACAGGGCAGGTAGCAGTGCTCATTGGGGTGCCGCTTCAGGGACTTCCACTGCCTGAGGCAGCGGCTTCATCCTGCCTCATGGTTGGGGCAGGCCTGCTCCCAGCTCTACCACCTGATAACCTTAGGAACCTAGGAAGCTGCCTTATATTGAACACATTATTGGCCAATCTAGCTCATTATTGTCTACACTGATTGGAAGTGGACTGGGGTGTTTCCTAGCTCTAACTGGAGACTCCAGAGATTGAACGTGGGGCCTTTTGCATGCTAAATGTGTTCTCTAGCACTGAACTATGGCCCTTCCTCACATGTTAACTGGTAAATTCAGGTGTGCTTGGAGATCATGTGCTCTGCCCTCCATATATTGCTTTCAAATAGACTTTTGTTAAACTGTCCTTGGGATGGCTTGTCAAATTAGATTCAAAGTGTGTGTTAGAGAACAAGATGGATTTGGTGGCTGTTTGCAGGCAGTAAAAAGTGAAAGCCGCTTTCCTCTTCAGGATGTGATTATGTATATTTTGTGGCTTCCTGTAATTTGATGGAGCACATAGTAATATATTAAGCAAAAGAAAAGAGCAAAAAAGTTACGAGAGTCACGTGGGAGTAGGAGGGGGCACAACTGTGAGTGACATAACACATCTAATCTTGGCATTTCTCCAATTCCCATAGCCTTTAGCCGAGATTTGTAGAAATGTCCTGATATGCGCAGCAGCAACATGTCAGTAATTCTTAGACGTCAGAGCAACTCATCGGGCAAAACCAAAAACCTATTTTAGCTCCCTAAAAGTGAAATGCTTTTGTAAAGCCAAAGTTCAGTCTTTCTTCCAAGAGCTTATGAATCTGTTTATGTTTCGAGTGATAAGGCTCATGGGCTGATTATTATTACTCCCTGAGAATCTTCCAGTAATATTTGAAAATACTGTTGTTTTATTTCCCTTTTATAGGGGTGGGGAATCTGTTTGTCTCTTTGGGCCTGATCCTCATCAGGATCTATACTTGCAAGCCAAACTTCACAAGTGGGGAGGGTTTCCCATTTGTTAGTCACCTGATATCACAGTAACATCAGGTGATTGAGCACTTTAAAATTCTGAAGTTGGGACTTGACTTCAAAGTACCACATGCAGCCCACCCAGGAGATTTTTGATGTGTGAGGGACTATCCCATGGGGAACTCCCTTACACATATGATCAAACAGACTTTGCAAAGAAAAGTCAAAATAGCAAGATTGCTCAGGCTATTTTGCGCCTGAGGCAGAAAATCCCAAAAGTACTTTACCTCTCCCCATCCCTGAGAGCAAAAATAAAACAATAAATTAAGTAACTAATAATTTGCTGCCCTTTCACGACACCCCAAAACAGTTTTCTGAAGCAAGTACATTACTGTGCCCAATGGTAGGGCCAGCCCTGCAAAATAGCTTTCGAATTTTAATAGTTTCTCTTTGGGGGAAAATAGCTTTTACTTTAAAGGTGATTCACATATCTGCATTCCCAGTAATAATTGTATTTTGAAATAACTAAGAGTGTCTAACTGGCATGCCAAATGCAATCCCAGTTTGGAGTAGGCAAATCACATTCTGAAGATAATCTGGATTAAATTTCCCAGGTGAGTGCTGGAACTGGATTGGATGCTGGCTCTGGCATTCAGTGATTATCTCATCATCTGTGAAAAATAGGGCCTGCAGGACAACACTTTTCAGATCAGATACCCATGGCAAGAATGTGTATCGGAAGCTTAACTTTCCTAAACACACTGTGCTGCATTTTTTATTTGGCTTTCTGTTTTAAGAATTTTGCAAATAGGTCAGATGCTGCAGGATCTGAAACTTGTTTCTAAATCTAAAGCACTGTGTAGGGAAGAGGAGATGTACACTGGGATCAAAAGCTAAGCCATTCTTTTTTCTTTGTTTAAAATAATGCCTTCCATAGTCATTTTTACATTTTAAACAACTAAACATTTGCATTCTGCACATGAACTCAAAAAGTTTCTAAGGTCATTGGAGCAATAAATACACTTGAGAACTTTGCTGGAGCTCAGCTCTCATTATCTCTGACCATTGGCCATTCTTACTGTGACTGATAGGAGTTGTAGTTCAACCACATGTGGAAGGCCACACATTAGCCACCCCTGCTTTAGATAAAAAACTGAACAACTTTCTTTTTCCCTTTTAACAGGAACTCGCCTTACCTATTGGGTCTTTATACAAGCATAGGATCTGAAGTTGGACTGAATATGTGGTGGCAAGGCAGGGGCCTGTTGGTGTAATCCGATCTCCCCCACCCCAGTGTGGCTCCTGCTTGCCATTAAACATGACTTCTGAATGCCTTATTTCTAAAGGCAAGAGGAAATATTAATGGCGGTGCCACCCTACCATTTAGAACAGTGGGGGAAAGGTCTAGCTCCCCTGTCCCCTTTTGGAGGGTTTCCCATAACCTTGGCCATTTTGGGAAATAGGATGCTGGATTAGATAAATAGGTCCTTGGTTTGATCCAGCAGTGCTCTCTTTGCTTTCTTCTGCCCCTGCCCTCCATGCAATCATCTGAAGCTCTGAGCAGAATCTGTACACGCACAATTGTATATGCACAAGAACCCTGCAAAAAGTAAGGCCTCCCATGTGTATTGTCTCAGTTCAGAGGCCAGGGGTGGGGTCTGCCCCTGTGATTCATCTCCCCCACCTCTTCCCCACACACAGTGTACCCTGCTGGTCATCTGAGCAAGACCGTAGGTCGGGATGCCTTCCAGATGGCCAATGGTCAGAGATGCTGGAAGGCATTTGGATTGGCATCACTTTGGAGGCAAAAAACCTTGTCAGAATCTCTGTATGAAGCAGCTACTTCACTTTGCTGAAAGCTGATTCTATTTTTGAAAAAATAGAATGGCATTAGAGGGCCATGAGTCAACAATGTCACTTAAGTAATGTCAGTGAGTTCAGCAGAGTGACTTCTAAGAGGAAGGGTTTGCTTTGAAGTAATGTTAAGCTTAGAGGTGGCCAACTGTGATCCTCCACACGTAGTTGGACTGCAATTCACATCAGCCCCAACTAGCATGGCCAGTGACCAGGGATGATGGAAGTTGTAGTCCAACAACATCTGGAGGTTCCACAGTTGCCTACCCCTGGTTTAGCTTGTCATTGAATGCTGGCAGAATGGGAAGAGCCTTGCGCTGTGCTGGATATTTTCTCAGTCGAGGCTGGAGGTCATGAACACTGACAGGAAGCGAGCCTTAGGAACTTTGCTGTGATAAGGAGATCAGGAATAGGAAGCTGTTTTTCATGCTGTAGAGAAAAAGTTAGACTGAGAAGATGATAGAATGCAAATAGGTGGAAAGCAAAGCAGGGAAATAAGTGGGACGGGAAGGAGATAATACGAGAAACAGATGGTGACATTTGGGGAACGGCACAGAAAGCGGAGAATGAAGGACCCAGTAGGACAGTTATGCCCAGTTCCTGTTAGAAATGACAAAAAAGGTTGTCCGGTCAGTGTGTAATCTGAAGTATATTTATTGTTCTTTTTTGTTTTAGAACAGTTGGAGGAATAGGAACAAGTAGCCATAATCACTAGAGGAAGGAAACTGTGAAGGCTTGAGGGACTTCGTTTACGAGAACAGAATATACTATTCACGTTGGTTGGAGCTTGATGACATTCAGAAGGTAGAAAGACTGCCTTTCTGCAAGTTTTTAATGTAAGACAGCACTTGGTGTAGACCGGTCCCTCACCATTTTTCACTTTTTCTGGCTATAGACAAAAGATGAGATTTTCAGCATCATACAACTTTATCTTGAGAATACAGGGAACTGGGGAACCTGAACGCTTGGCTTATAGCAGATTCCTTTAATATATAGTACACAGAAATACAAGGTGCATTGTAGTCCATGCCGCTGAATGCCATGTAATATGTACTGGATTGAGATACTGACATCTTACTTTTACATCTTAATTTTTGTGGGGTTTTTTTGTTAATCATGCTATATTGCAGACTCTTTAGGTTTGATGAGAGGGAAGAAATCACTGGGGACTATGAACGGATCCTCTTGTAGAAATGTTGTGGCATGTGAACAGGTCAGAGATGGGGTTGGCAGACCTTCTTTATGAGAGCTATGTAACCCTCCAGCGCTCTCTCTTTCCTGTGCAATGAAAGACTGACTTCGGCCGTAATCCTAAACACATTCACAAGTAAAAGCCCCATTGATGCCAACTGCTGCCAGGGTTGTGCCCTTTGCTATCGAGAGATGGAGTTGCTTTATCTCCCATGACCTCTTTTTTGTCCACCATTTCAGCAGGCTCTCCGCACCACAAAGAACAGCATTGCTGGATTATGTACTGACCTTAAAGAAAGAGTGATCTAACCAACGGCTACAATTTTCCTATTCAGGGTGTCCTGTTTAGCGCGTCTGTATCAAGTGATTCTTGGTTCCCGGTTCTCTTCTGTTCATTGTCTGGGCAACTGGTCATGGGTGTCAGTTTTAAAAGCTTTCAAAATGCTTTATTCATGGACTGTAGCATGTATGATAGCTGGCATTTTTGCATTATTCAAGGAACTGTGAAGGTTGCTTTGGTAATTTTGTCTTTGCCATTTCGACAATTCTTTCTTCTTGCATCATGAAGGCCCACCATTCCATGTATCTGATAAAGTGAACTCTAGTCCATGAGACCATTTGCCACATGGGCACTGCAGTCCAAACCCCATTGGCACTTGGCCAGGGGAGGCCTTGGATAGAGCAGATGCATCCTTCCACCCAGATCTGCTCGCCTCTGCCCATGGTGTGAACAGATGGGCATTTGGAAATGGCTCCAAAGGAATCACCACAACACCAACCTGCAGAAAGCCCTGAAACACAGTGTTCCAGGTGTGGGGAGTGGCTGAGCCAGGATCTCTTGGATTCCAATCTGCCCATAGTGCCAATACACTGGGCCCAATCCTGACCGAAGACTGGTGCAGCAATTGGTCTGTCCTTCCACCTCCTGTCCTTGCCAGCAGGTGGATGCTGTGATGATCCTGCTATTTTGTTTTGTCCTCCCCTGCAGCAGTCATGATTTGGATTGCACCGTAGATATATAGTCTTTAGAAGGCCTGCATTTTGCTGTAACAAACACAGCTATCTTTATTGAATTGTGTTGTGTCGGTTGGAATGTCGAATTGGAACCCCGGAAATTTCTACTCATAATGAGTCCCGCTGTATGGCGTGAGGCAAGTCACACTCTCTTAGCCTAACCTATCTCAGAGCTATTGCAGGGATAAAATTGGGCGACTCTTTGCTACCATGATCTCCTTAGAAGGAAGGTGGAATATAAATGCATTAAATAAATAAATAATACTGCTAACCACAGACACATGTGTTAAAAAACTTATGCCAACCAAAAGAGTGCAGGAAATAACTTTCTATTTTGACCTAGGAGTTAATTGTCCATGGCATTTGCCATCTTGCAACTTTTTATTTTATTTTATTTTATTATTTTGTGTGTGTGTGTGGTTAAACTGCAGAGCTTAAAATGAATGCTGAATTTGAGGGAAATGCTTTTAGTTCAAACAGAGCTTAGACTTTTCAGAGTTTCAAGATGAATGCTGCAATATTACTACTATTACTATTACTATTACTACTACTACTACTATTACTACTACTACTACAGCATTCATCTTGAAACTCTGAAAAGTTTTCGCAGTCACTCTGGGTTGACTTACAGCATACCTAAAAACAAAATAAAAACATCAAGGATTACAAACAAGCAAGAATAGCTTTCATTATAAGTGTGATGCTGACTGGACCAGTAAGGCGGTGTAGAAAGGTATAGAGTTTGCACTCTGGTGAGATCACTATGAATTCACACTTGCCCTTTTCTTTCGTAAGGAATACAGCCTTCCTCATATAATTGAGTTACAGAGCAACTGATGCTTCCTGTTTTCAGCAGAAACGCCGGCTGTGCAGAGTGCTGATTGGTTGGCCCTTGTGGCAATCACAAAGCCTCATCTCTCCTTCCTTCTTGCTGCCAACGTTTTGTGGTTTATTTTTGAACAGCATAAAAACTGGGTAAAAAGCCAGGCGTCTGATTATTATTATTATTTACAGCAAGCCAAAAAACCCAGCTGAAGCATGGGGAGGAGACATGAAAATCAGTGCTCGATTAGGAGCCAGATAAGAGTGTGATTTAGGGGACTGGTGAGATTTGAATCTGCCTCATTCAGCAACAGCAACAATATATACTTGCTCCTATAGATAGATACATATACACTGTAACGTTGCAGATAATTGCTTATGTTTTTCCTACCTGAATATATTTCTTCCTTTTCTAAAACATTATTCCAAAATAGCAACTTTTCCTCTTTAGTTTAAATTTACATTCCCCTTCTGCCTTGCAGGAGTTTTGTAGAGCCGAGATAATGGATGATTACATTCCAGTATAGGGTCATCACATGCATAGTTCTTTAATTTCAGTGACACTTGTACAGAGACGTTACTGATGGTGTGATATATCACTGCCATGAAACACTTGTGCGTTTTCAGATGAGAATTAAGACATTCCTGCAATGAGTGGTCAATAACATGTTAAGTCCATCCCATTAAAATGTAAGTGCAGTTGATTCCACACAGAGTTGGAACTTTATTCTGCTGAATAGTTTGAGAAATTAGGCTTATCTTCTGGGCTTATAAACACCTTAAAAGTCATTGCCAGCTCTCCTTGTAATTTACTGTATTATTATTAATCTTTATTAAATTTGTGTACCACCCTTCATCCGCAAATCTTGGGGTGGTTCACAACATAAAAATGCAATATAAAAAATACAAAATACATAATAAAAATAAGAGCAAAAACAAATAAATAATGTCCCTTAACAACACATTTAACAGGGTATCAGGTGTCCAAAGGCCTGGTTGAAAAGTAACATTTTTGCCTGGCGCCTAAAGGTGTATAATGAAGGCGCCAGACGAACATCCATGAGGAGAGCATTCCACAAACGGAGCCCCTGCAGAAAAAGTCCGTTCTTGTGTTGCCACCCTCTGGACCTGCCATGAAGGAGGCACCCAAAGTATTGCAATTTGTGGCTTGTGCCCTGAATGCTTGACACAAGAGAGCCTACAAGTAGTATCATAAATCACAGAGCTTTCTTAATATATTGCCTAATGACTATCTTGGGTAGGAAAAGTAATCTTTTTTTAAAATGCACAGTCTAAAACAACAATATTAGGGGCTTAGAATTGTTTTCCAGAAACCCACACTGTAAGTTTATGACAGCACTTTAAAACTTCTTCTATATGTGCATGTATTTGTTTCTGATTTGGTCAGTTGATTGACTTTAAGTCTTGTTATACGGAAGAGGATTTTACGTTTCCAAAGAAGAAGAAGAAGAAGAAGAATCTGGCCACATGTAGCTCACATGTTTTACTTTTGGAAACCCATAGATGAACTTCCAGTAAATCTGCGGTTACACATTGGAATGGATTGTAAAGAACACATTATTTTGTTCCAAAGTCAACAGCAAAGTGTTCTTCTGCAGAATACGTGCAGTACTGTGGTTTTAATTTGTGTATGAGTGTGTAGGAAGGAGAGAGAAAATCTGGAAGCGTCGGTTAACACGTCAGGGAGAAGGCTTGCTTAAAAGCACTTCTTCCTGACTTGTACGCTTTCCATATGCAAAGAGATCTTGGCGCATGTGTGTGTCTATGCAGGAGGAACAGTTTAAAACATGAAACACTCAGACCAATGTTGTTCAGTGTAGCATTCTGTTAACAACAGTGGTCAGCCTCCGGGCATCTGGTGGCCTATCTGTCTTCCTTTACTCTAGCATGGGGGTAGACAAATTTGCCAAGATACTTTCTAATCACATGGAACCTTACTCTGGAACAACAAAATATGGACTAGCTGTTGGTTATCAACTTGATTGCTTTTCAACACTACAATGGGTGGAAGCCTCATTCACTGTCCATGAATTATAGATACATATGGAACTATACATTTATAAACTATTTAGAGTGGTGGATGGGCAAGATTGTTGAGGCAGTGGTGACTGGTCAGCTTCAAGTGTGGTTGTAGGAAAAGGGTAATCTGGACCCATCTCATTGTGGCTTCAGGCCCATTTTCAGAACCGAAGGAGCCTTGAGGGACTTACTGATGACCTAGAATCATAGAATTATAGTTGGAAGGAACCCCCAAGCCATCTTGCCCCTGCAGTGCAGGAATCTCAACCTTGAAGGAAGAGTCCACCACCTCTCACTGTCAAACAGACCTTTGGGTAACTTCTGCCCTCTCATAAAGTTTTGGGAAACCTATGCTGCGCCTTGCCAACAAAGGTCCGTATAGTTAAAGCTATGGTTTTCCCAGTAGTGATTTATGGAAGTGAGAGCTGGACCATAAGGAAGGCTGATCACCGAAGAATTGATGCTTTTGAATTATGGTGCTGGAGGAGACTCTTGAGAGTCCCATGGACTGCAAGAAGATCAAACCTCACCATTCTTAAGGAAATCAGCCTTGAGTGCTCACTGGAAGGACAGATCCTGAAGCTGAGGCTCCAATACTTTGGCCACCTCATGAGAAGAGAAGACTCCCTGGAAAAGACCCTGATGTTGGGAAAGATTGAGGGCACAAGGAGAAGGGGACGACAGAGGACGAGATGGTTGGACAGTGTTCTCGAAGCTACCAGCATGAGTTTGACCAAACTGCGGGAGGCAGTGGAAGACAGGAGTGCCTGGCGTGCTCTGGTTCATGGGGTCACGAAGAGTCGGACACGACTAAACGACTAAACAACAACATGCTGCGTAATCATCTTCTGATACGCCTGCCTTGCTTCTGACTGTGAGATCCTCATTGGGTGCCCTGGCTGAGCCCCCACAGCAAAAGAGCAAAAAAAGGAGGTGGCCTCACAGCTGTTTGGAGCCTAAGTCATTTAGGGCTTGAAGCACTGGGATTGGCACCTTGAGTTTGGCCCGGAACTGAACTGGCAGCCAATCCCTGACTGTTGACTTTGCTAGCTGGGGCTATAATAGGAGTTGAGACCCAGCAACAGCTTCAGGACACCCAAGTGGGTTCCTCACACCCTAGCAGAATGCTCCTCTCCATCTCATAATGGCTTCATCTCATTTTGAGAGGTGGAAACCCTAAGGCAAATCTTGTAAAATGTATTGGAGGGATGTGTGTATGTGAAAACCTGAGAAGTGCCGATAATTCTGTATAGCCTCTGTGATTCTCAAGATTTTTGCGGCACCAGCTGCCATCATTTATGGTAGGCAAAGTTAGGCAGCTTCTTGGCACACAATCATTTCAAAGTGAGTATAGTCAAGACCATGACATGGTTTGATTCGTAAGGAGGAGTTGGCTCAAAGTCTGCTTGAATTGGTCTCTAGTGATTGTGCTAAATTTTGACCAAAGGTTGCCCACCTATGATCAGATTTATTCTGTCGCAACAGTGAGTTCCAGAAAGATGTGCTTGTAAAAATTAAAAGGGGCGTTCTTGGGATTTTGCATTGGAGGCTTTGGCTTGGCGCCAAATAGAGTGAATGAGTGAGTGGAATGCAAAATGAGTGATGGGTTTGGGGTTACGACTTGGAGAGAATTAAACCTGTGACTGTAATATAACTCTTTTTTCTTTCATTGTTCCTCAGTATAAAGGTTTTCTTTCTTTTTCTTTTTTTAAGGGTGCTGGCTTTCTCTGTGTTTAGTATTGTGTAGAAAGTCATTTCTCTGTAAGACATGCTTTTACAAGTATTATTTTTAAACTTTTCTTTGCAGGTAACTGAAGACTCTCTATCAAAACACCTATAGTTGTAACATATTCCCAGAAGGGTGCCCACCAGGCACAAAGAACTACAAAGAAAGTTGATCCGAAGACCCCTGGTGTGGCAAGAATGACTTCAAGTTGTATTATTCCAGTGTTTGCTTTGATGATTGGGTGTTTAGCCTCTGCAGGTAAGTGGCCTCAACGTCAATTTGGGCCTCCAAATGTTGCAAGCACTTGGATTTAATTGCAGGTTGCATTTTTTTTTTAATCACCAGGAGGCATTTAGTTCAATGCCAATGTAAATGTTCCCTGGTGTGACTGCATTTGCAAGAAATAATATTGGGAACCTTGTTATGGTCTACTACTACAAGCAAAACTGCAAATTGTAACAGAATGGGCGTGTTCGTATTCTGCCTGTGGGCAGTTGGTGGCTTCCATGGGAAATGTGATATAGAACGATATAGATGTTTGGTCTGATCCAGCAGAACTGCTCTTTTGTACTTAGAATGGTCCATTTCCGCCCATGTGTGCTTGCTGTTCATTAAGATTTGTTGGAGCAACTCCCCTTCACATCCCATTCAACATCTGAGTTGTGTTTGCCTGGGACACAAGAGAGACCTTTCTCTGTAGTAATGCCTAGGCTTGGGAACTCCCTTCCGAGAAACGCCTGCCTTGACCTCTCCCTGATTGTGAGCCACCGGAAGGCCAAGGCATTTCTCCTTAGACGGGTGTTAGATCAGCCAAACTGCTCATGTTTTTAAAGTAATTGGTTTTGAGCTTTTAATCTTCGCTGTCCTGATACATTTTCATCTTTTTGTTGGCTTTGTGTTGGCCACATTTGCACATAATGCTAAACCAAGATCTAGTGCTATCTGCACAAACAGGAAGGAGACTGAGTGAAGCACCAGGCGTGAGAGTTTCTGCCTCCCTTCCTGTGCTGCCTGAAGAACTTTCCTAGTGTTTATAGTTTCAGGTTTCACTAATCATGGCTTATTGTGCTGTGCAAACCAGAGAGTGGCCTTTAAAACAAACACTGGTCAGTTGCAAAGCAATCAACTTCCCAACCATGGCCTGATTGGCATGTAACACCAAGGCAAGGTTAATGGAAGCCAAGGTATATAAACCAACAAACCATGGCTCATGAGTGTGGATTTTGTGGTTAATAAACCATAGTTAAGATGCTGGGCCAGGTTTTGACAATCAAATTACATCATGGTTTATAAAACATGGCATATGCAAACTGGGCCCATGAAGCTGACATGTTCAAGTAAGCAGATTTTGCGTTAAACTATGATGTCTGATTCATATGCAATGTTAAGCCAGGAATCTCTGAAAGTAAATGCTAGTAAAGTCTTTCTCCAAGCTGGAC
Source organism: Podarcis melisellensis (assembly GCF_964234715.1). Taxonomy (NCBI): domain Eukaryota; kingdom Metazoa; phylum Chordata; class Lepidosauria; order Squamata; family Lacertidae; genus Podarcis; species Podarcis melisellensis. Next base: position 71,846,973 of record NC_138538.1, on the reverse strand, counting down.
AGGAGGAACAGGGCGAGGGCAGGGGAGAGCCCTGTGGCTTTGGTCAGGCTCTTTCCTGCTTGCACACATGACACTATACCTTGGTTTTAGAGCAAAACTATGAAAATACATGCCGGCTCAAATACATACCAGCAGCAAGTTCATATGTTTTCTAATCCATGTGGGCTGTTTCTGAAGCAACAAGTGGTTTTTGTTCTGGCACAAAAGTATAGAGTCCAGCAGGGAAGTGTCCAAGATGTCCAAGATGATGTAGTGGGGAGACAGTGGACAGTGGATGGATGTCTCGTTTAAATATGAGATGTTCTCATTGTGGAAATGGTGACCAGCTGCAGGGAAAGACATGTCTGACCAATAAAGTGCATTACAAGCTGGCCTCTTCTCTCTCTCTCTTTTTCATCAATTGCATGGAAAATAATACTCTTTCAAAAATGTGTTTAAACCTTCTGGGACTTTCTCCAGGGTTTAACTTCAACGAAGGCGTCCAGCCAGTGCTTATTTTGATTCGTTAACACGACGTGATGCCTGGATGTTGTAATGATCTTATTTGGTGACAGATAAATATTTAAAAGTAGGCCAAATGTGTCTGAAGGTGATGTGCAGGATATTGATGGTTAATAGCAATACTTAGCATTTTTAACTGCTCAAAGGACTTTACACACATCATCTCAGTTATCCTTATGGCGCAACTTTGAAACGTTAGCCATCATTGCTATCCCCTACTTCAGAGAAGTTGGTAGATTATCCAATGCTACCAGCTGAGTTCATAACCAAAGTGAGATTTCAACTAAAGTTCTTTTAAGCTGCAGTCCCATTCTCACTTATGTAAGCCCATTGAACATGGTGGAGATTACTTCTGAGTAGACATATCTAGGGTTCCAGCCTTACGGTAATTATTATTTTCTGCTTGCCATTGCATCAACAAATGATTTAGTTGGCTCAGAAAGGATCTTACTCGATGATTTTGGAAAACAGAAGTTGCATTTCATCAGCACAAATTAGTGGTTGTTGGGGAGGGGGGACGAAGTTCACCTCTTGGATATATCTTGAGCATTATTTTTATGAATTGCTTCCCATGAGACATCCCAAAAGGATTTGCAGTATTAGCCCTCTCTTATACAATCTTGGAGGTTGTGGAGCTCGCCTGCCGGGGAGGAGTAATCATTTAACTGGTACAATCTTTGGTCCTCAGTTTCCCAGCTCATTTACAAAGGTCACAGTACCTTGAACATAGCCTTACAAGGTGGTTCTTACGAGGATAAGGGGGAAGGGAAATCCATATTTGTATGCCATTTTGAGCCCCTTTGAAGAGTGGCATCCTTTAAGACTTTAAGAGTGGCATCCTTTAAGAGAAGATGAGGTGACCCAAACTATTGAAAATGCATTTAGAATTAAAACGAGACCTCAACACTTGAAGCCAAATAAATTCCTGGGTGACTGTCTAGTGATCTTCAATTCAATGGAAATGAAAAATTTGATCCTAAAAACAAGCTATCGAAATAAACTGAAAATCGGTGGGAGGCCCATCATTATCTATAAAGAAATACCGATAAGACTGCTACGTAAAAGAGAGGGGTTTAGGCAAGTGGTAGGGGTCTTAAAAAGAAATGACATACAGTATAGATGGGAATTCCCTGAAGGAATCACCTTTTTCTACAAAGATAAAAAGTTTAGGTTACTGGATCCTCAAGAAGCTGAGAAATTTTTGAGAAGATATGAGAAGGAATTGGGCAGGATAGAGAACAGGCCAATGGAGGTGGAGCTGGATGAGAAACAGGAGAGATGGAGGGGGAGGGGGCCGGGAAAGGAAGGAAGAGACGCTGAGGAAGAAAATGAGGAGAGTGATGCCGCGGTGGGAGAAGAGGCGGCAGGAGAGGAGGAGGTCCTAGGGAACAAGGACTCTAGATTTTAAACTTGTAAAACTGAACTGAGTGCTTAATACACTTAAGAGTTAAACAATAGCCGTTACACTGAAGCTCTTATCCTGGAATGTGAATGGGTTGAATGAAAAATTGAAAAGGAATAAAATTGAGAAAGCTTTAAAAAATAAGAACTATGATGTAATCTGTTTCCAAGAGACGCACATAGCAAAAAAACATAGACATATCCTAGTAAATAAGAAGTTAGGGGTAGAATTTGTCAACTCGGGTATAAATAAGAAAAGGGGAGTAGTGATATATGTTAAAGAAAAGTGGGACCCGGTACTAATCTGTAAAGACGATGAGGGGAGAATAGTAGGAATTCAACTTAACTGTCAGGGAGAGAAACTCAACGTGGTAACGGTTTATGCCCCCAACACAAATAAAGCTGAATTTTTTGAGAAGTTGGAACAAATACTACTAGAATTGGAAGACCATAAATTAATCTTACTTGGGGATCTCAACGGGGTCCTAGCACCGGAATGGGATAGAAATGTAAAGAAGGGTAAAGTGAATCAAGGGAAGCTGCCAAAATCCTTTAGTAATTTGGTGGAGAATTTTGATTTAATTGATATATGGAGGCACAAAAACCCTGTAACAAGGCAATTTACTCATTTCTCAGAACCCCACCAGAGCTGGGGCAGAATAGACCAGATTTGGGTCTCAAGAACAATTTTGACAAAAGTAAGGGAATGTGAAATACAACCCAGAACCTTATCAGATCACTGCCCAATAGCTTTGGAAATAAAAAAGGATACATCAGGTCCGTACAGGTGGAGGATGAATGAGTACCTCTTAGAAATCGAGGAGGTGATAGATAAAGCCAAAGCCACCCTCAAGAATTATTTTGATTTAAACTGGAATAAGGGTACGCCCCCTGACGTAGTCTGGGACGCCGGTAAAGCAGTCCTAAGAGGCCTCCTGATACAACAAAATAGCCACAGGAGAAAACTGAGAAACCAAAAGAAAGAAGAGATCCTTACCCAACTAAAAGATTGTGAAAAAAAATTAGCAATAAGACCAGGAGATGATAGACTTAAACAAACCTCCAGTATGCTGCAGGCACAATATTCCGCACTACTAAATCAAGAGGTAGAGTGGAAAATTAAATTCATGAAGCAGAAATATTTCGAATCGGCGAACAAATCTGGGAAGTTGCTGGCATGGCAGCTAAGGAGGAGGAAAAAGCAAAACGTGATAAATAAACTTATAGTAGAGGATAAGATAGTGGAAGAAACAACCGAAATAGAAAGAAGGTTTACCCAATTTTACGGAAAGTTGTATGAGAAGGGAGAAGAGGAAGAAGTAGAAATAGAAAAATACCTGGCAGAGTGTGGAGGGATCCATGTAACGGATGAGGAAAAAAAACACCTAAATAAAAGTATTACAGTAGAAGAGGTGAGGGAAGCCATTAAGAGAATGAAAAACGGGAAGGCACCCGGCCCCGATGGATTAACTGCCAAATATTATAAAATATTAGGAGATCATATAGCCCCAGTGCTCAGCGAGGTTATTAACAACATCCTCCAGGGAGGAAGGATTCCAGATTCATGGAGGGAGGCACATATTACGTTAATACCAAAAACAGAAACAGAGAAAACGGATATAAGAAACTATAGACCAATTTCCCTGCTCAACAATGATTATAAGATCTTTGCAGATATTATGGCGAGCAGGCTTAAGAAGTACTTAATGAGAGCCATCCATAAAGACCAAGTGGGTTTTTTACCGAATAGGCAGTTAAAAGATAACGTCAGACACTTAGTGAATATTATCGAATATCTGGATATGAAGATAGATATCCCGGCAGCATTAATTTTTATTGATGCTGAGAAAGCATTCGATAATGTTTCTTGGAACTTTTTGTTACGGTGTATAAAAACAGTAGGAATAGAGGGACCCTTTTTAGAAGGGATAAAGGCAATATACTCAGGGCAAAGGGCAAGGCTGATTATAAATGATAGCCTCTCCAGCCCTTTTACAATAGCGAAAGGCACAAGACAAGGCTGCCCGTTATCCCCCCTTCTCTTTATTATGGTTCTAGAGATATTGGCAAATAAAATAAGGGAGTCATCAAGAATAAAGGGGATAAAAGTCGGAGAGAAAGAGTACAAGCTAAAGGCATATGCCGATGACGTGGTGCTAACTTTAGAGGAACCAATGAACAGCGTTAGTAATACTGTAAAGATCTTAGAAGAATTTGGCAAATTGGCGGGGTTCAAATTAAACAAGGGGAAAACTAAAATTCTAGTGAAGAATTTAGATGAAGTGGCAAAGACCCAGTTGGAGCAAATGATCGGCATTAAAGTAGTAAAAAAAGTTAAGTACCTGGGAATATGGATATCGCCAAAGAATATAAACTTATTAGAAGATAATTACACCAAGATCTGGCAAGAAATTAAGAGAGATCTGGACATTTGGAATAGGCTAAAACTGTCTTGGTCAGGAAGGATGGCTGCGATCAAAATGAGTATCTTACCAAAACTACTGTTTTTATTCCAGAATATCCCTATAATAAGAGGAACATCATGTTTTAAGACCTGGCAAAAAATTCTGACGAAATTCATATGGCAGGGGAAAAGGGCCAGAATTAAATTCAAACTGCTGACGGATGCGAGAGAGAGGGGGGGCTTCGCAGTCCCAGATTTAAGGCTCTATTACGATGCTGCCTGCCTCTGTTGGATAAAAGACTGGGCGACTTTAAAAAACCCAGACCTACTGGACCTTGAAGGCTTTGATGCCAGGTTTGGCTGGCACGCTTATTTATGGCAAGATAAAGGTAAAGCCCACAAAAGCTTCTCAAATCATATTATCAGAGGCCCTCTACTAGAAGCCTGGAACAGAAATAAAAAAGTAATTGAAAGCGGTACGCCTTGGTGGATCTCCCCAATAGATATTATAACGCTCAAAAAAACAAACCAAGAGGGGGAGAGATGGACGTATGAGGACCTCCTAGTCAAACTGGAGGGTGGATGGAAAATCAGACCCTATGAGGAGTTAAAAGGAAAACTAAACAGCTGGCTTCAATATCATCAGATTAATGCGTTGTGGCTCGAGCATAAAAAAACAGGGATGAGTGAAAAAAAATCGAAATATCAGGTAGAGATATTGGAATCTAATAGCAAACTCCTCTCTAAAATGTATAAACAATTGTTAAGCTGGGAAACCAGAGATGAGGCAGTTAAGGGGGTCATGGTTAAATGGGCCAGAGATCTGGGACATAATTTGGAACAGGAGAAATGGCAGAAACTATGGAAAAAGGGTATGAAGTTCTCGGCATGTGCTACTCTCCGAGAAAATCTAGAGAAGATGATGTACCGATGGTACATCACCCCGGCAAGTCTGGGGAAGATGTATAAAACCGGTGATAGCACATGCTGGAGATGTAAAAACAAGGTGGGGAACTTCTTTCATATGTGGTGGACCTGTGAGGTGGTGAGAGGATTCTGGGACCAAATTTATGAGGAACTAAAGAAAATTTTAAAATACAACTTCCCTAAGATACCGGAAGCGTTTCTTTTAGGAATGGTAGGAGAAGAGATTAAAAGAGAAGATGAAAACTTCTTCCAATACGCCACGGCGGCGGCCAGGATCGCGTTGGCGCAGAATTGGAAAACATCTAACACCCCCACAGTTAAAGAATGGCAGACGAAACTATTCCAATATATAGAACTAGCGAGGCTGACACAAAGAATTAGATCTCAAAATAATACTAAATTAAAAAATGACTGGAGTAAATTTCTGGGCTATGTTGAAGTGACTTATGGAATGTTGAAAATCTCAGTGGATGGAATTTAATACCTGTAATGTTTGAACATTGGTAATGATAATGTAATCAGCGAGTAAACTATAAGGATTGTACAACCCAAACCGGGAAGGATGGAAGTCACAGTGTACGGAACGATGTTTTATTATCCTTTTTTGGTTTTGTTTTTCTTCTTTCCTCTTTCTTTTTCTGTTTTTCTTGTGCTTTTTCTCTTTTTTATTTTCATTTTTATCTTTTTTATTTTTTTTCTGTTCTTCTTTTTTTTTTTTTCTTTCCTCTTTGCTTTTTTGACCCCCTATTGTATGTTCTGCTGCGGTTTGTAGATGATTGTATGATTGTGTAAAAAATTTAATAAACAGAGAAATTAAAAAAAAAAAAAGAAAGAAAGAAAAGCAATGGGGAAATTGGAAAAAAAAAAAGACTTTGGCTGCATTCACGCAGCAGTTTATCCAGTTTTCCTGATGTTTCCCTAAGTGCTACCAGTCATGCTGGCTCTGCCCTATTTCCACTGCCAGTGGAAGCAATGCTTCTGAATACCAGTTGCTGGAAACCACAGGAGGGGAGAGTGCTCTTGTGCTGGGGCCTGCTTGAGGGTTTCCCACAGATATCTGCTTGGCCACTGTGAGAACAGGGTGCTGGACTAGATGAGCCATTGGCCAGATGCAGCAGGCAGGCTCTTGTGTTCTTACATCATTGTTGCATCATTTCCCCAAATTACGATAGGTACCAAACAGCCTTCATGTCTTATTAGATAATACTGTATCGTAACAGTATTACTATTATTAAATAGCAATAGTATTACTATGTGTTATTGAATAATACTGAACAGTGGGTTCCCCCCCCCCCCAAATTGGTGGGATAGTGTCCTCCTTACTTCTAACACTTATAAGGTTTGTTTCTTTTAAAAATTGTCTGTGTATGAAAGATAATCATATCTGTTATAGCAGGGTTCTTTTAACAACGGATAGTAATGCTTTCCCTTTTTGAAATCTGTTTTCCCTCTTTCATCAATTCTGTTATTTCGTCCTGATAAGGAAACTGTGTCGCATCTCAGTTCTAAAGTCGTGCAACACCATGGTGACGATTGGCATGGAAATGGACAATAAAAATAAACATCACATTTACGGCTGTGATGTCTTTTTTTTTTAAGCTTTGCTTTTCTGGAAGGAAAATCCTCATGGGCTTCCTAGAGTGGATTTGCAAAAGAAATTAGAAGTTAAGATAGTAGAAACCCCTTGAACAGCATTGTTAATTGTGTCATGGGAACTGGATGAGGATAAGAAAATTTTCACCCACTTGTTCTCTCTCTCTCTCCCCCTTGCTGAGCATCTTCCAGGTTCAATAAAGCTCAACAATTTATGTCACTGTTTCCTTCATTGTATTTAGTCAGATTTCATTGGAAAGTAAAAGATACAAACTTGTTTCCTTTCTTGAGGGGGGAAATAGCATGTGGACTGATCTTACATGGCTTTCTTAATTTGAACAACTTGTAAAGACTTGAGGTTTGCTTGTTTTATTATTTTTATTTATTAAATTTCTATGCCACCCTTCATCCAAGGATCACTGGGCAGTTTACATTATAAAAATACATAACAAGGTAACAATCAAAAACAATATCTCCCCTTTACTATTTAGGAAATAGTAATGTTTTGCAGGGTGCTGTAAAGATAGAGGTATATTTTTAACAAAAGAAAACAGCACACACAGAGAGGTTGAATGGTGATAAAATGAATGGGTCAAATTGTGCCAGTTTTGATACATCGGGTCATCAAATGCAGCAATAGAAATGCTCCAGAGGTAATGAACAAGATGCCCTCCAAACGTTGTTGACTACAGTTCTCATCATCCCTGACCATTGGGCCTGCTAGTTGGTGCTCATGGGAGTTGTAGTCCAGCAACATCTGAAGGGCACCATATTGGCTGTATCTTATACCTGTATCTTGAAGCAGATCCATAAAAGACGATAACCATCAGACTCTAAGGAACCTGCAGGCTATTGAATCCAGCATTTATAGCTAATCTGCCCACATCACCAAGATTATTTTAACTTCTAATATCTGTAATCACCTGCCTTAAGTATCCTCAGAAGTTGGAAAAGAGGTTTAGAAATGATATAGAGAAGTGTTTGTTTTCCTTGGAAGCTAGACCTCTGTATATGAAGATTCTTAAGTCTGAGTCCCCATGGTTTTCTGATATTGCTTGCCTGTTCATATGGTTCTTTCACTGGCCTCTTTTAAAGCGTGTATTAAAGATTTCTCCCCCCCCCCCCAATTTGAGGTTGTTGGTATTGTTTCTGTGTGTCAGAATTGTGCAAGTTATGTCTTGTTTGGCTTTTGTAAAGCTCTGGTTTGCTAGTGGTATATTCTGGGCAAATGGCTCGCTCTTGACAAATTCCTCTATTTTTTCAGAGCTTGCCTGCAAATTTGGTCCCCTGGGGCTTTGATGCAGCAGAGGATGAATAAGAATGCTCACTGAGTAAACATGGAAATTGGGCATTTCGTTAAATCTGACACTAGCTTGTGCTAGATGAATTCTCAAAAGCATGATACTACAGGGCAGTAGAACATCTACAGTGGGGTATGTTCAGGATTTGGAATTCTGCAGAAATAGGTATTCAGTGTGTATTATTACACAAGCCAAAAAGCACCAAGCCAAAAAAGATGTTCTGCATCGCATTCTTAGGTTTTCCTTTCCTACTTTGCTGCTGTTCTTCTGTTCCACTTCCTATACTGTGTGAAGTATGACTTTGTGCCAAAAAGAAGTTTTTGCTGAGGTTTCCTTGAGTGCTACTGAAAATCAAGCAAGAGGAGATTTCCAGAGAGGAAATGAATTGTGAAATGCTACAAGCCTTTGTACTATGTAATTGCCCTCCTTGATAGTTCTGCTAGGTGATACACTTGAAGATGCAAAACGCCCAGGTGCAAATAATGCGTACTTCATTATGTTATTCCTGCAAAAAATGGTTTGTAGTTAACTAGCAAAAATGAGAGAGCATGCATTTTTATTCATTTATTGCGGCATATCTCTATGAAAAATCTTTTTGGGAGGGAGGGGGAATCAAGGTTAAAAACAAAAATAGGCACCAGTAAAATCTTACCATCAAACTCCAAAAGCTCCCCCACAAATGACAGGAAAGCAGCACAGTGAAAATCAATATAGGGCATGGCAAAAATAGTCGGTTTTCAAATGTCAGCTGAAATAGAAAAGTTTTTTACCTGCCTATGAAAGGGCAGCAAGGGTGTGTGTGTGACAATCTGCTTCTGAGCTATGCTCAAGATGCTAGCAATAACTTACAAAACCTTAAAACAATTTGGAACCTGGGCATTTCAAGGACTTTGTCTTCCTGTACTGTTCTGTCCATCAGGAGCAGCTTTTTCCAGGTAACGTGAAGCTGCAACACTTGCTTCCGGGAAGATAGAGGGGCCAGATGGTGAGGTCAGTAAAGTGCGGACACATAGGCAGGAGGCTGGATTAGTTCCACTGGTGCAATTGTGGAATGCTGGATTGTCTCCCCAACTGTGGAATGCTCTCCCCAGAGAGACTCGCCAGGCTCCATCATTACATGTTTTTATCTCTATCTTCCATCCATGCAAGCAAGAGGCATTATCAGAGTTCAAGGACCCATTCCAACCAGGCAAGAACTCTCAGGGAGGCTGCAAAGCAGGGCTGGTAAGGGATATGGACTCAGGAGAAGGTGTGTGTCCCGAGGGGCTGCATTTGGTCCCCAGGCCTGAGGTTCCCCACCCCTTGCATAGAGTTTAACAGAACTCTGGAATATAGCACTATATTTACAAAGTGCCTATTTATAATACAGAAATTGCAATGCAATTTATCCTATGTAACTTACAAAGCAACCCATCAAGCACCAGGAACCTCTGTCCCACAGGCAAAATTAGACCTAGCAGACAGTTATCCTAATATTGTTTAGGAATCAACAGCAGTTGTTTTCCCCAAGCCACACCCATGACATCAGGTGTGGGACATGCAAAGATGCAGCTGCAAAGGAACATTGGGGAGTCTTAAAGGATGCATCTCATTGTTCCTTGGCAAATGGGCTTTACATTTGGCCCGTTTTAAATTTGGCATCAAATGCAAGCAAGGGATTGGCTTCATTTTGGGAGGCTACAGTGTGCATCTTTGCACAAAAGCAAGACTAGTTAAGCGAGATGGACTTCCTCCCAGGCAAGTGGATACAGGACTGCAATAAAATAGTAATAATAATTTCATTTCATGCAGGAGTGCAGAGCTCTTATCCAGAATGAATAAATGTATTCCTTGCTAAAGGCCTATACTTCTTAAAAGAATCCGTACAAGGAAAGCAGCCAGTATTTCTGGCCAATAATATTAACAAAAAAATTATAGCCAATAATGTTAATGATAAAATTAGGTTCTAAATCCACAAATGAAGCAGGCGTTCAGTTTTTGATATTTACAAAATATTTCTTTTTTTAAAAGAACAGCTGGTGTCTGTGCTCTCGATGCCTTTTATACTTGCCGTATTATCAAAACCTTGAGCAGTGACAACAACAATGTTGGCCTAGGCAAATATATTCCAGTGGAAAAGTTTATCATATGCAAGGACTGTGGGAGTTCAATAGCATTTTTTAATGAGCACATCAGGACAGCAATTGTTTTTCCAACAGCAGATGCTTCATTTCTAGCCAACACACTTGGGGCTATATTTTTTACACTACTTCATGTGTAACTTCATTCCTCCTGCAGACAGTCCAGCTGTTTGATAGGTGTGTGTATTCCCCTGTGCGGTAGCCAGTGTTTTACAAGCTGTCAGTTACTTGCGTATGTACTGTCACCATGCTGGTCTCTTAAGCATTTGTCCCCCATGCTGTTTGTTGATCACTTTCTAAGTGGAATATCCCATTTTGGTGTAATATTCAGTCACGGGTTCATGGCTGGAAAAAAGTATTTTAACAAGTGAAAAGCAAAAGCTCCCATCTCCAATTCTTACCAAATATAAACAGCATTGGTGAGGTGTGTTGAAAACTCCTTCCAGGCCACTTAGCCTTGCCCATTCATAATGTTGATGTAAATGATAAACCGAGGAAATATTGTTGCCACGATGGAAGGGGCTCAGCAATGGAACACACTTTGGTTTAGCAAGGAGAGAACTTAAGCATGAGCCTGGGTTCAGGTGGCAATTGCAGACCCTCCAAGAGTCCCTATTTTCTAGGGATAGTCCTGGATTTACAGAAACCATTCTGGTTTCTGATTTGATCCTGGAATGTCCCACTTTTCCTTAGGATGTCCCAATTTTCATCTGAGAAATGTTGGAAGGTATGTGGACCAGAGGTTCCCCTAGTGCTGCCATACACATGTGACTGGGAGTGAGCTCCATTGAACTCAGTGCACTTGGCTTGGGAGCAAAAATGACCAGGGAGGAGTACAGTGATTGTGAGTGAGCTCCTTTGAACTCACTGCACTTGGCGTGGGAGCACTGAGTTCAGTACAGTGATTGCAAGCCCCAGAAAGTAGCTTACTGTGCTGTGCAAACCAGACCTATAAGGGCAACAAAAGCATAATGTAGAAAGAAAGCACTTAGGGTAGGTTGAAAGCTTCCCCAAAATGCATTTTGTGACTGCATTCACAAAATGTCCAGAGACTGATTTTGCAGAATCATAACTGACCTTCTACTGTGTGTGGCAATGTGAGCAAGTGCAAAGTTTGCGGCTGCATTATAAGGAGAATGGTGGACCAGATAAACCTTGGGATGCTCCAGGAAGGCAATTACCACATTCTCATGTATTGCATGCACTGTCATTTTTATGACGCTCTGTTTACAGTTGACCCTGGTCTTCTGTTTTAATAGGCAAAAGAGAGAAGCGAACCCAGTCTGGAGGTCATAAATGCCATAATATGATATGTTTTAATGGATGCATGTGTTCCAAGTGAACTGTCCAGATTTGTGTAACTTGCCTGGCAGATAACAAAGTTGAAATGTGTCCCAGTGCTTTTGATTTACAAACACCCCCCCCCCCCGAGCCCAGCTTAAGCTTCATATTAAGGATTCTGATGAGGACTTAGTTGTCTGGGCCATCCATCTGCTTCTGAATAAATGTCAGTGTTAGGACATCTGAGTATTTATTAGTGGAAAATTTCCCAAACAGTTCATCCCGGGGCTGCAGTTATCTCATTTAATTTGGCTTTGAAGAACCATGTTGGAGGTAGTTTGTTTGAAGGTTTGTGTTTGGGTGCTAATGCATTTTAAAGCAGCATTTAATTGTTTTGGGGCTTCCCTTATGGTCTTTGAAAATTCATCTTTTTTATATATAAAAAAAGCCTGTGTTTTGTGGTAGTGGTGATTTGATTGGATGCTGCCTCATGCCAGTTGCTGTTTTTGGATTACTACCAACAATTTTCCTCTTTGAAATAATGTTCTCAGCCATATTGTTCTCATGGCTTGTGGCCACCACTGAACTGACCCTCCCTCTGGGAACCTCAGATTTTCACCCTGGCACTTTCAGGGAAATGAATTTGGCATAGTACTTATCAGATCCTAGAAGAGTTGTAATTTGGCATAAACCTGTCTAATGGGGAAAGGACATGCCAAGCAGTGTCAGTCTTTAGTCTCTAGTGAATATCAAGCGTTTCTGAGTCCAGGTTTATGCTCATAAGTCCAGTTGGGGGAGAGAATGAGAGTCTGCTGGTCCACTCAGGACAAGGGTCAGCTTGTCTCTCTGATAACACATCAGATCTCCCCTCAAGCACTTGGAAGCCTTTACTTCGTTATAACATCAGCTTTCAGCTCGCTTTGGCTTGTGCCTGGCTTTTATCTCTGTTCTGCCAGATGTTCTACCTTCTGACTTCCTGTTGCTTTGCTCCTGCTTCAGAGCAGGTTCTATTAGCAAGCGACTTTGGACTGGACTGTCATAAAATAATAATTTAAAAAAATTTCAGATTTTTTTTTAATGAGCGCCTTCACATAAAATAAAGGACAGGCCCTGTTCTCAGGATCAGTCTCAGATTCTCACAGTGCACATCCTCCATAATTTCTCTTATGAAAGTAGGGATGTCCTAAGGAAAAGCCAGACATTCCGGAATCAAATCAGAAACCGGGACAGCTTCTGTAAATCCAGGACTGTCCCTGGAAAATAGGGACACTTGGGGATGGGGAGGTCTGAGAGTGACAGGAGCTGTGTTAACCCTTTCTGTTGAGGGACACATGGTTTGGAGTTGAGCACAAGAGGGTCATAGCGGGGGCCTTCATCATTATTGTCTTCTCTGCCATCTCTTAAGTTCTTTAACCACTGATATCCAATCTCTTCTCAATCCAGTTACCTTGCAGATTTTTAGAAGGGCTTTACAATTATTATTTTTTTGGCAAAAACAAAGAAAAAGGTAGCCATCTTACTGTTTTACCTATGTTCTCTTAAAAATGCTTAAGCATGATGTGTTATGTAACTGGTTAAATGAGTATGTTCTCCTCCCATCTTTTTCTGTAGCTCCTGCTACATATTCCTTTGTCAATGTAAAGAAGTACTGGAAAGAGAGGCTGCTATATGACGAGAAAAATGGTACCAGCAAACTATTAGCGTTATCTCTTAGCTGCGAGCCAGTACAGAAATCAAAACAAGACCGTATCATAAGCCATTTTTCAAAGTATTGATATAATAAATGTTCTGGCCTTTGCAGTAGCAGTGTTTATTACATTCAGTCTTTCTTATTCCAAGGACATGGCTCCATTACAGTCTAGCTTTGTGTTCACACTGTAACCCTGTCATGCAGGCGAGGTTGAGAGGCCATGGCTTGTCAAAGGTTACTCACTAAGTCCTGTGGCTTAAAGAGGAATCTGGACCTACCTCTCTCAAGTCCAAACCAATGTAGCCAATATATCTCAACATCTGCAATATGCTGTCTTCTTGATGATTTCCATTTCCATCCATGCCTTATGTTTACAAGATCAAAACTGTACTTCTGCAGCAAGAAGCATGCGAGTAAGTCAACACATGAACACCAGACCAACCTTGATTTTATTGGAAAAAAAAAATTCCTCCCAGTAGCACCTTAAAGACCAACTAAGTTAGTTCTTGGTATGAGCTTTCGTGTGCATGCACACTTCTTCAGATACTTGATTTTATTGGTATGATTTAGAAGAAAAGAATTCTAATGAAATGTTTCTGAGTGCTGCACCGTTTAATGGTGTTGTTAAAATCTTATAGTATGTAGCAAAGGCATAACAGGCCTCCCCTGTTTCTTCTTTTTGTCCATTTTTGAAAGTTTGCAGATCGTACAGTGTCTGCCTGCCAGGAGTAAGTTTATTTCTGTCTAGATGTGTCCCACTGCACATGAGCATATATGATGAGTGAGTTGCCAGAAAACATGACCTCTGCATTCACTTTTTGTTAAAAGTTCTCCGGAGGGTGTAAGCTAGGACTCTTGACCTAGACAACACCAGAGTTAGTGTTTGTGAGAACCCTATTGGAGCAGACCAGGATCCTGTCCTCACAGTGCCAACCAGATGCCCATGGGAAGCTTGGAGGCAGGATCTGGGTGCAATAACATTCTCTCTGCTTGCGATTCCCTCGCCCCTGAGTTAGTGTGCTACTGATGGAAGTAGAACATTGTGGCCTTATCCTGCATGTTGTTCAATCCTCTTTTAAAGCCATTCAATATGGTGGCTATCGCTGTGGCTTGTAGGAATGAGTTCATTTTGTGATGGTGGCCCCTTTCTAGTTTGATGATGATGATTATTTATAGGTCAAGAAAGAAGAGAGAATAAGACTCATAACACTAATTTATTCCCCCCAAAGATGGAGTACTGTCCTGAATTTACTAGGATGCCCAATCTGCAGCCAAAAGAGATTACTCACTGGAAAAGTGCAACAAGGCAAGGATGAAAATTCATGCCAAATTACTTTGAGGTGCCACAAAACATTTTTGTTACGCTTCCTCCATACTGTTTCTCTCTCCCGTGCTCCTGGTTGGGGGAGAAAAGGGGCTGAGAGAGAACAATAATTTGATGCTACTCTCTCTTGTGTGTTTCTATGGTAGCTGGTGAGGATTGTAGGCCACAACATCCGGGAGGCACCAGGTTGACAAAAGACCACTGCAGGGCAACAATTCCTGGGGAATATTATTATTATGTGACATTCAGATTAAATTAATTCCTTGCTCAGCTTCCCAGAAAACGTCTCTTAAGTGATGCCGTCAGAAACACGTGTCAGATTTGTGGGCACTGCTCCCCTTCCTCCTTGGCTGTGCTTGAACTGCCAATAAATAATAATAACTGTGTTGGGGGGTAGGGGTTTGGGTTGCTTTTGTTTGCTGCTATGATACATATTTTTGGGTTCACTTGGGCTAGCTCAGTTGGTAGAGCATGAGATTATTAACCTCAGGGCTGTGGGTTCAAGCCCCACATTATGTAAATGTTCGAGAATGTTATAGAAATGTTCCTGAATTACAGGGGTTTGGACTAGGTGATCCTCATGGTCCCTTCCCAACTCTACAATTCTGTGAAACTGTGATTTTAAATTGTAAACCGCCCTGTGATCTCGGCTGAAGGGCAGTATAGAAATTTAAGAATGAATGAATGAATGAATGGAACACAGCCAAGTGAACACAGAATGTCCCTAGCCTTTTGATCCAAACTTAGTGTTTGAACAGCATGGCAGATATGGGAAAGAACACGCATGAGCTTAAGACCTGCTCCTGATACCATTTTGAGCAGAAGCTGTGAGGGAATAGTGAATAGGTTTCAAAGCACTCTGGGTTTACTTTATGACTTCATCAGTTCATTGTACTGTCCTAATAATGCAAGGGTGGGGAACCTGTGACACACCAGGTGTTGCTGGACTACAGCTCCCATTGTCCATGACTGTTGGCCATGCTGACTGGGACAGATGGGAGCTGGAGTCCAATGAAATTTGGAAGGCTACACATTTTCCACCCTTGGTTTAACAGATAGGCCCTTGCTTAAAGAGGCTAGTTTGGGGATGGCTGTAAAAGGGGCAGAATTAATGTTTAGATTTTGCATTATGGCTACCTCCCACCCTGAGCTCAAATTACTTTCCATTATCTTCATTGCTGCCATTTAAACAGAGTCCTCATTTTTGTGTATCAAAATTACTTAGGTTGGGGGTTATAAGCAGGATGGGGACAGCAATGTGAGCTAATAAAAAGAAGAGCTTTATATCTAATGTTAATATTCGCCACTGGCATTTTTTGGATGTGAGTGTGGGGCAGATCTCCGCTTCCTGCTGCCAAAGTTAATATATTTGTAAATAACTTAAGTAATGTAAATATCTCCCAATACCGATTTTTCACAGAAATCAGAGTCCTGTTTTTATGTCCTGCAATGCCTCTAATTCATTTGTGACTCTAAATGGATGTCAAATGAGACAGTCTTTTAAAAACAATTGGCCCAGTAATCTCTTAGATAATCTCATGGAACATTAAAGCTCAACATTGTAGTTAAAGCACAGCTTTCTAAAATCAACAAGAAAGGACTGTTTTACATGCTGTGAAAAAGGGATTGTTTTGTATTTGGTTTGGATCCCTGTTTCCCGTCCTAATGAGTGAAAATTACCCTTGGCTTTATTAAGGGCTGTGATGTTGGTCAGCTGTTTGTATGAGCTTTTGGCTGGGGATTTTGGAAAATGTACGTTTCATTTCTATTCTATTTTGTATAGTGTTGATGTTGTGAAAGCCGCCTTGTGTATTTTTTGTGAAAGGTAGCATATAAATTCATGAATTAACTTTAAAAATGCATTGTATTTTAGTACATCAGTTATACAATTGTCATCATTTATCTTACACTCTTTGACTTCCACACACATCCCTCTGTCGGGTTTTATTTAGTCCTTGTTAAGATCCATCTCTTTAATTACCACCCTTCTTCTGCTTATTTTAACTAATGCTCATATATCTAACCCCACTTGGAAGTTTATCTGATAGTTATATTTCTTTAAATATTCACCAAAGTATTCCCACTCTTCTTTTATGTCCAACATCTTGATTTCTTATCTTTGCAGTCAACATTGCTAGCTCCACGTAATCTGTTAGCTTATTCTGCCAGTCTATTTTTGCGGGACTATTTTTGTCCTTCCACCTTAGGGTATTAAATAATAATAATAATAATAATTCATGAATTACAATAAAATAGTGTAAGAAAGTTTTCTGCAATTTGTTATTTTTCCATTTATAAGACTAGGTTTTTCCCCTTAAAAATAATGTCAAAAATTAGGGGGCGTCTTATACTCTGGGCCATCTTCCCCCATTTTCTTAAATCTGAGTCCCCCAAAATAGGGGGTGTCTTATACATGGGGGCATCTTATAGATGGAAAAATATGGTACTCCCCCTTTTTTAAACTAAGAGGCTTCATTCTGGCTGTGATTGTCATTCCTTAGGAAGTGAAAAGCGGACTTTGGTTCATAATTACATTCAATAATAATAATAATAATAATAATAATAATAATAATAATGTATCACTCTCAAAGGTAAAGGGTAAAGGGACCCCTGACCTTTAGGTCCAGTCGCAGACAACTCTGGGGTTGTGGCACTCATCTTGCTTTACTGACCGGCGTACAGCTTCCGGGTCATGTGGCCAGCATGACTAAGCTGCTTCTGGCGAACCAGAGTAGCGCACAGAAATGCCATTTACCTTCCTGCCGGAGCGGTACCTGTTTATCTACTTGCACTTTGATGTGCTTTCGAACTGCTAGATGGGCAGTTCTGATCGGCAAGCCCTAGGCTCTGTGGTTTAGACCACAGCGCCACCCGCGTCCCTTGTATCATTCTTACAAGTGTTCAAAGCAGCACTGTGTATATTACCTAATCCTTGTAACATGCTAGAGCAGGGAGAGCCAATGTGGTGCCTTCTTTCATAATTATTGGCCATCCTCACTAGGACTGATGGGAGTCCAACAATGTCAGCAGGAGGGTACCTTGTTGGTTACTGAGTAAGTATAAGGTAAACCAGTATAATTGTTAGTCATATTGTAGAATGTGGGGAGAACTGAAGGGGGCGAGAGAGAAGCTTTCCTTGATGAGAACATAGCAGAGATGAGAGTTCAACTTGAGCCTCTTTATACATAGCTCAGTCTCTTAGCCAACATGCTGTACCACCTCACGAGCAATAAAGTATGTGGTGTGTGAGAGAAAATGACAATATGAGAGTATAAGAAAGGAATACTCAATTTGATGTTTCTGAAGTTAAGATTTCTTTGCTTCATTCAACATTTTGAATGCTGGTTGACGCCATGAAGATGGTGCCTCGCTTTTATCTCTCTTTCTCTAGGACCAACATGGGTACTTTGCATGGATTATGAAGTTCAGTGGTCTTTCCTGGTACAAGTAGAGAAGACTTGAATGTAATGGTCTGTAGGTTTTTATGAGTAAACCTGCTCACTAAGATTAGCAGGCTGCTAAATTTCAGATTGAGATTAATTGGCTTCAATATTAAGCTGACTTTGACCGCTAGGGAGTGGCCTCATGTCACCTAACATAACATAAGTTGCTTCCTTGCTTCTCGAGCCTGTCTTTCCAAGAGGTTTGCTGTCTTACAAGCATCCTAAAGAAAGCCAAATTTGTGTGTCTGAGAGTATGATCAATAAAGATCAATTTAGATAAATTTTAGACAGCCATACATTTCCGAAAACAGGTTATACTTGAATGAAATGGCCACTACCAAGTTGTTTTGTTTAATGTTGCGACAGTCCAAGTTTGCCCTCCTCAGGGGTGGATGTTGTCAATTTTGATGTACATTGAAAGGCTGTCAGACTCTTTAGATAAAATCCAGCTCTATAGTGCATAGAGATAACCATGGTGAAACCACACCACGATTACAAGGGCTGCCCTGCCCCACCACATGCAGCACTAATGGCTGTATGTATGTGTATCTTCTATGAAGCACTTATATTAAATACCATTGTTCCATTAGTATGTGTATTAATAAGGTTATGGAAATATAAGTGACAAATAGAGTGAAACTGGTTAACCATAAATGTTCACAAGGTGTTCCACTACAGCAAAGGGAACAGCTGGCCATTAAATTAACAAAAATCAGATTGAGTTTTTAAAGTTACATTT
This sequence comes from Podarcis melisellensis, assembly GCF_964234715.1. Taxonomy (NCBI): domain Eukaryota; kingdom Metazoa; phylum Chordata; class Lepidosauria; order Squamata; family Lacertidae; genus Podarcis; species Podarcis melisellensis. Next base: position 71,828,249 of record NC_138538.1, on the reverse strand, counting down.
TTGTCTCCTGTGAATGTTGTTTTCATCTTGTTATGGAAACGATATGTATCTAATTTTAAGTGGGTAAGAGTAGGAGGAGGAGGCAAACATCTCCTTTCATATGCACTTAATAGCTGTGGAAGGTATTAGCAGCAAGTATCAAAATCGATGCTGCAGTGATTTCTAAACAAAACATGCATCAAGGAAGATGGAAAGAGAGAGTGTCGGTTTATTCCTTACATGGCTTGTTTTTCAAAGATCTGACTTCCTTGATAACTTCTAAAAAGTAGTTTGTGTTGGAGGGAGTCACATCCCCAAACAGGAAAAATTTACTTGCATGATTTCACGACCAGTCCCCCAAAGGATTTTTGAGATAATTAAAGTTAAGCTGTGTTTTTTTTAATGGTTAGGGCTTCCTTTTCAGTTGCTTCTTTTGTGTAAATATACCGTTTTCTAGAAGTGCTTGCAAATGAATACAAACTAACTATATTGGGACCTGAAAAATTTGCAAATCCTATGCAGACATTCAAACCCTGTGTGTGTTAGTAGGGAAAGTGGGATTGTAGCAACCTAACTCTCCATTTAGGCTAGTTCACGAGACTTCACATTTTCAAAAGAGCCATATACATGCAATTAGTATACAGGTGGAGTGGACCGATGTGCATTATTGTCTGTTCTAACTATCACATCTCCGCCATTTTGAAAATCTACAAGTAAGCCCTTAAGTTCTTGTTTGGTTTAAGTTTGGCTCTGCTCCGTATTGGTCACTTGGATTGAGAATCATCTTCCTGTTTCAGTATTTATGGAACCAAAAGGCTAGGTGGAAACGGAAACAACTGTGGTTCTGAGGTTGTCAGCCAGATTTGTTGCTTTATTATGTCAGGGGTGGGGAACATCAGGCCTGGAAGTGGTCCTGTAGGCTTATATCTGGGCCCTGGGACTCTTCCCAGGTCACATCTACTCTCCTAGCTCACATCCCTCAATTCATCCTGCTTTCCATCCTTCCTGAGTGTTTTTGTTTCTTGCTTGCTTGGATGGATGGAGAATATAGAAGGCTGTGTGAATGTGGATAGGAGCGAGCCTACTGTACTAAGGTATATTTCATATTTCTTGTTCTTTCTACTTTTTCCTCCAGTAGGTTGTCCAAAAGTAAATGTGACCTTTGGCATGAAAAAGGTTCCCTTTCCCTGGGTTATGTATATTTCTTCTATGTTAGAGTTCAGGAGGTTCTAGTCAGCCTGCTAGACACCCACCAGGCTTAGACTGTGTTTTTCTTAAGCAAGGTTGCTGTGTAAAGGAGCTGTCAAGCAAGCCAGGTCAACCACAGGGCAGGCATATGCATGGGAGGCATGGCATGCAATTAGCTTTTTATTAACAGAAAATAACAACACAGCAGAGTCCTCTGATTCGCCTTAATCTAGCTGAAATGTTGCTGAAACTAACACTAGCTTCGTCTTTCCCTCTCTAGACTTTCCCTCTGGATTCTTCCCAAGTAGACGAAGGCTGTATCAAGGGGGTGAACTCCTCCTCTGGGCCTGTCTGGCCCATTGCTCAGCGGGGTGTCAGAGGGAGAGACGAGCCAGCAGGACTGGGACTGTCCTGCTGCTGTGTAGCAGGGGCAATCTCTGACTCCTCTCTGACTTGAGTCTGCACTCACACTGTGACTCTAAGCCTCTGACCTTGACCTGAAAGGCCCTCCTTCTGGCTCCTCTTGAATGCTCAACCCCCCTGCTTCTAGCACCTCCCAGCTCATCCCTTCTGCAGGCTGCTCTTCAGTGTCCAACCACCAGGATCCAGGATCTACCAGAAGTCTTCTTCTTCTGTGGACTCCCTTGGGGGGCTCTTGGGTGGGGGGCTCCCACCACTTTTCCTTATCCAGGTTGTCACTGAAAGCCCCATGCCTTCACACCAGGTTGTGGGAGGAATTAGGTTGATGGAGTCTTTCCTCTGAGTCAGTTTAGAATGATGGTGATATTGTCACCCAGGTAAGTGTTGTCACCCAGGTAGGTGAAGGGTGATATCTAGCTATGATCTCACTGCACCGTCTAGTTATTTATTTTGTATTTATTTGTATTTAGTTATAAGAGAGTTTAGACCTGATTCCATCCATCCTATATGAGACCTTCGGTCAGCATAACTATGAAACTAAACTTATCAACTTATTAATAAGCAGTTGTAAATGTGAAGCCCTAACATGAAATAAATAAAAATCCATGAACCTTTCTGTGACTTTTTGTTTAAAAAGATTCCTTTATTTCTAACATTGGGCCTCCATGTGGGATAGGTTTGGCTGCTTGTCATGACTTGAACTGTGCTCAAAAGAAGGCAACATGCTATGCTACAAACAGCCATTTCCCCACTGTACTGCCTGTCTTAAAACCTTTGTTTCCCAGTGAATTTATGTGCTACATCATATAATAGAATAGCCGTCTATTACATAGATAATAGATCAATGACCTTGAGCTGTGTCATCCCCCCCCCACCCCCGGTAAAACATTATTTTTTATGGCTGCATCATTATTTTCTATAATGTGAGTGGGCAATCAGTGCATGTCCCGAGGTTATAAACGGTACGCATTCCATAATCAATCAAACTCTCTACGTGTTCCAACAGCGTTGGCTTGCACTACTGTATAACTCCTACTAATTTCACCTGCCATTTCTTCACTATGTGATGCATTTAATAGTATTCTGCCTGCCTACCCCTACCCCCACCCCCCGGTTTTATGGAGAGGTGGTGAGTGATTTTTTTTTTTTTAATATAACAGTAAAAAGAAACACACTCTGTTAGGTAAACAGGAATTTAATTGGATGTCTTTAAATGTAAAACCATTGAAGTAGTTGCCTAAGGAGAAACTGCTCTCATTTTGGGATTAGTTTTGCCTCGTAAGTCATAAGCTTATAGCAGCAGGCAGCCACTCCAAGAGGCCGTTGGTGTAGCGCAAGTTGAATGTGCAAAACCCAAATGTTTGGCTTTCTTTGAAAATGACATGGATTTACAGACCCCGTTGGCCATTGTTTAAAGAGCAGATATAATTGCCAAGCTAATCAGAAGCCTAACCCTAGCCCCAAAGAAGAGAGAAAATTGAGTAATTTAGGTTTGGCCTCTCAGAGCTGTGTGCGGATGCTGCAGAAGCACTGGGTGGTAATTGCTGATTTGCAAACACAGATAAATCTCGTGGTACCTTGTTCCTGAGAATGTAAGTTAGGTGGGACGTTAAACAGAGTGAACCCATCATGTCAAAACATTTCTGCCTGTAGGGTACCATCAAGAGGTGCTTCAGCGCAGCACAGGGTTTCTCACACGGTGGACCCAGTGGGCCATTTTCAGGTGGTCCTCAGTGCCACAACCTGCCCAAAGCTGCCTCACTTGCCTGCCAAGCAGTGCCATAGCCTTTGGGTTTGATCAATGCCAGCGGCTCCTTGCATGCTTAGTAGTGGCTGGGAGACAGAGACGTTCAGGGTTGAGGTGGGGGCAGGGATATCTCCTTCCATCATCATCATCATCTGAACTGGGGATAGGAAGCACAAGGAGAAGAAAGGGAAGTTGTTACAGGAGGAAGAGATGACTGTAAAAGTTCCAGGGAGGAGGGATGGAGGAAGCAACCAATTGCTGAGGGATGAGAGGTCTGTGAAAGGAGAAACGGAGAAGAAATTAGAGGAGATGGGTTAACATATTTTTCAGAGGCATGTGGAGGGTGGGAAGGGGAAGATATAAAAGAAAACAACCTTTTCCACTTAGAGCCTCTGGTGGACCTCAGTAATTTTCAGCTGCCTCAAGTAGGCCCTACGGTAGAATGATGCCCCTGATGTTAAGCAACTGAGATAGAAATCAGAAGTTTCTAGTTCTACTTACTAGGTGGTCTTGGGCAAGCCATTCTATTTCAGCCTCACTTTTCCCATCTGCAAAATGAGGCTTAATACTTACCAGTACTTACCTTGTACATCTGAAGCACTCTGAACATTTGAAAGTGCACCTTGATTTGGTTGGCCATCTGTCATGGGTGCTTTAGTTGAGATTCCTGCCTTGCAGAGGTTCAGACTAGATGACCCTCGGGGTGCCTTCCAACCATACAAATCTAGGATTCCATGATTCTATGATTGTACTGTTTTCAATATCTGCTAAAAACGTTTCTGTTCGGGCAAACCTACACAGACATTTCATCTGATTGTTATATTGTTTCTAAGACTGTTTATTTTACCTATATTTTTGAAAAAAATATTCTATCTGCTTATGAAGTCTGTTGATTTTATTGGTATTTTCTTAGCAACATTTTATGTGATTTTATGTAAACTCTGTAGTGTTTATTTTGATTAAGTGATCCATAGATCTTGTTACATTTTTTTTTTTAAATAGATATTAGGGGTGTTACATCCCGCCCCGACCTGGCCACAGTGATCCATGCGACGGTCATCTCCAGGCTTGACTTCTGTAATTCGCTCTACGTGGGGCTGCCCTTGAAGCTGTCCCAGAAACTCCAGTGGGTGCAGAATGCTGCAGCGAGGCTCCTCACGGGGTCTCTGCCATGGGAGCATATTCACCCAGTGCTTTTCAAGCTGCACTGGCTCCTGGTGGAGTACAGGGTCAGATTTAAGGTGCTGCTTTTGACCTTTAAAGCCCTTCACGGCCTAGGACCCTCATACCTACGGGACCGCCTCTCCCAGTATGCCCCACGGAGAACCTCAAGGTCCATAAATAGCAACACCCTAGTGGTCCCGGGCCCTAAGGAAGTTAGATTAGCTTCAACCAGAGCCAGGGCCTTTTCAACTCTGGCTCCGGCCTGCTGGAACGCTCTGCCTCATGTGACCAGGGCCCTGCAGGATCTGATTTCTTTCCGCAGGGCCTGTAAGACAGAGTTGTTTCACCTGGCCTTTGGCTTGGAGCCAATTTGATTCCCTCCCTCTTTCTTTTTTCTTCCTGTGATGAGGCATTTTAATGAGGCATTTAAATATTTTAATGTTTCAATATTTTAATGTTGTATTTTAATTTTGTTTTAAGTTGTAATCATTCAACTTGTTTTTATTATTGCTTGTTAGCCGCCCTGAGCCCGGCCTTGGCTGGGGAGGGCGGGGTATAAATAAAAATTATTATTATTATTATGTGACAGTAGATTTCTGCCACTGCTAAGGCTGAATTTAATATTTTCAGAGACAAAACTGACCAAAGCCATAGTAGGAAAACACTTTGTGGAGAAAGGCCAGTCTTCTGTGATTTCACACCAATAGAACCAATCTGTATGGGATTTACAACCAGATTAATTTTTCAATTAAATATTTCGTCAATAGCTGTTTGTTTCTGGCACATGTATCATCAGTCCCTTGTCTGGATTCATTTTTCGCACGAGGCCCATTTTACTGAGAGAGGCAAATGGGAGTGCCATGGGAACTGTGTTCTGTTTGTTACAAAATGAGATATGTCAACGTCAAGCAAATTGCATCTAGGAATAAAATGAAGCTGGGGAATAAAAGTGCCTCTAAGAGGGGGCGGGGGGAACTAACCACCACCAAGGCAAACCAACTCTGTTCAGGCCTCATGCTGTTCTCAAGAGCCGTATCCGTTCATCTTATAGATGCTGGAAAGTAGCCAAGGTTAAGACGAAGGGGTTCTGTCCCAGAAGGCATTAAAAAAGATTCTCCCAGAAGGATATTTACATGTAATAAAAGCTCCAAACACTTCATATTCCTCCCCACTCCACCCCACCCAGCAGATTCCTGGAGCTTACCTCCTGAGAGTAGAATGATATATATGTGCTTGGGTGTAACATAAATCACATGCTCACTAACAAGAATGCTTAAGCGACCATGTTTACTAGGGTAGAAACAAGATTTCCGATCTGTCAGGTGAACAGCTGTAGCTGTTAACAATTAGTGGGAGATGCAGTTTTATAGCTCAATTGTCCAAAACAGGTGCAAGGGAAGGCAGCCTGGCCCTGGCCCAGTATTTCAAACAGTGATAAGAAGAACGGGTCCCATGTTGAAAAAAGGCAAATGAAACCCCCAAATATCTGGACAATGTATATTTTTTCCCATTGGGCCTGTGAATTAAAATAGATAGGCTGAAGTCCTCTAACTTGGCATAAGGTTTTTCTGTAATTGAGCCTATATAGTATCCATAAAATAAAGTCTCTTCTCCACCCCCTTTTCCATCTACTAAAATAAGCATGGCTGAATGCTTACCAGGTCAAAATGGAAAACCTACATTCTTTCCCGGTTCTGAATACACTAAGCCAATGCTAAGCTATATATTTTCTGGCAACCTTCCAGCAAAGCAGGCTTTCTAATTGAAAACAACCCCTGCTTATTGCTGACCTTCAAAATGTTCATGGTTTTGCTGGGAATGTGGGCCAATGTTTGTTGTGCTCAGGCACTTAAGAAACACACAGTGTCCACGGGGATTAAACTGTGGTGGTAAATTCTGTGGGGAAGGGATATTGCTATAGTAACCCGATGATGGTTTATGCTCCTTCTCTCGTGGCTCTTCTACTGTAAATGGAAAATACAGCTGTGGCTCTAAATATTTGTCCGCGTTTTTGGTGTTTCTAAACTCAGATCACGGCATCCTATTTTGCAGTTTACCCTGTCCCTAAAGTGAGGACTGAGTACTTCTTAATGATAACAAAGATGCTTAAATTGTGTTTCAGGGATTGCAGCATATGGCCTAAGAAAATGCCCTTTCCTATGTTTTATGATGAGATGGCCAAGAACAGTGTATCAAAGAACAAGCATGGTTTGATATCTGAAGGTCCCTGTTAATAGAACTGTTTAACGTTAACTATAGACCAGTCAAATCTGCAAGTGACTTAAGCATGTTTGCATATATCGCTGAACAGAGTGAAACCTTGCAGTTTTGGGCTTTGTGCAACTTTTAAAACACTTTAAAAATTATGAAGGGTTTCGGGGGGCATGGGGCAGGAGAGAGAACCTGTTTAAATGTTCATGATATTCCAAATAGCTGCTTTATTTGGCATTGAACTGCTGCGTAAACTTAGCATTATATATAAACTACTTTACAACCAACTTTACATGGGATTATGCATCTTGTTTGGGGCTTATTTTTGTCATCGTGATTTTTCCTCAGCTAGGCTTTTTTTGCTAAAGATATTGGAGAAGTGTTAAAGCAAAACAGGGGCATTAAATCTGTAGGGACATAAACCAGTCTATGTAATAGTTAGCATCACTGAGGTTAAGTGAAGCTCAAAGCTGTGTGTGTGTGTGAGAGAGAGAGAGAGAGAGAGAATTCCACTAAAGGATAATTCCAGTCAGTTTTAGAAGTGGGAAACTGAAGCTCTGAGACTTGCCTGAGGCTACCTGGAAAGTCCATGACTAAGTTGGGACAGCTGCTTGGGCCAGACAGAAATCTGCACTATTTTTTCCTAGGGTGATAGCTACTACTGCTACACTTTTGTGTAGCCTAAGAAACTAAGATAGATGTTTCCAACCTTTCTGAGTCCATGGCTCCTTTGACCAACTCCATTCTTTCTGCAGGCACCCCTGTGGGACTCAGGAGCCCAGTTGTGTCACCTCTTGTTTGCAGAGCTGGCAGCCTCTCGCCCTTTTTCAAACACTCTCCCTTGTGGAGTGTTCCTTCAGGCTCCTCTCTTCCCCTCTCTCCTTGGGAGTTTTCCGGGCAGCAACTGGTATCTGAGCTACCCTATGCCCCAAAGAGAGGTGCCTCCTCACACTGTCCCACAGCGACCTGGGAAGCCCCCCCCCCCGGCCAGCCCTAGAGGCACCATTCATGTGGGGAGCTTGTAGCCAGGGCTGCTGCAACAAACGGCTGTGCAAGCCTTTGGGAGGCAGAGACGTGAGAGGGCATCAGAAGGAGGAAGGGAAGGAAGGAAAGAGGGACAGAAGCCAGTGTTGCCTGCAGCACCCCTGACCATCATTCAAGACACCCCAGGGTGCCGCTGCACACTGGTTGAAAAAAACTGGACTAAGATACAAGTGGGAGTAGCTAAGTAAAGCAGGGGTGATGGAGCTAAATGCACCAGAGTACGACTCATGCACAGGATGCTTTACTAAACCCATACTTCATGACCTAGTGTTACTTGTGAATGCAGCCCATGTGGCTACCATTCTCTTACCCAGCATAGATCATGCACTTCCATCTGTGCATCTAGAGTTGTATTCAGCTAACTTTTACTCAAAGCAGACCCACTGAAATTAATGAGCATGGCTAAGGTAGGTCCGTTAATTTCACCGAACCTACTCTGAATGAAACTGGGTTGAATAATGCCCACTGTCTTTGGACATGCAGCTATAGAGCTGGATTGTGCCCAATAAATTCTGGACTCTTGAAACAAAGCAAAGGCTTTGAATGCAGTCTCAGATTTTTATTCAGGAAATGTGAGTCTGTTTGTGTTTCCATCCATGATTAAGAATTCAGCCTTTCACATCCTCCTCAAGCTTAATAATGCATCTAGTATACACATATATACATGTGCAGAGAGAGAAAAGGACATATCCAAACATATTCTTTGTTCTTTTCTATTTCCCAATTATTTTTATTTTAAAAACATTTCTATATTTTGAAGGTAGGTGTGTAACTATAGATATAGCTAGCAAGGTGTGAAAAGCAGCTAAATAAAACAGAAATCACAGTTAGTACTTGAAAGCATGTAGAATATGGGCTTGCTTGCATAAATTAACTTATGATAAAAGGATGAAAGAAGGCATTACAACTAATAAAATTTGTGGAGAAGCAGATTTTATTAGTGATTGGAGAAACAACTTTCAGGCTAATATATAGGTCCATTTTCTCTGTTTTGATTTCTACAAAAAATAAATTTTCATTGCAGTAAGGGTGGATGGGGAAATAAAAATAGCTTTCTTCCCCCTTATTTTTGTTAGCTTTTTTTTTAAATTTAAAACCTTACATGTCAACACAGAAGAATTGTTAATAAGCATATAGCATGTCTTGTTTGTTATAAATAAAAAGCTACAAAATAAATGCAACAGGACAGCTAACTTTAGTGATTGGGCTGTTGGACCTCTGAGCTGGGTTAATTCTTCTTTTATTTCACAGCAGAGATCTATTTTATAATTTGCTGGTAGGGGGTGGTCATTGTTTTGTTAACTTTTGGCCAAACATTTTCTCAGAGACGAGGTTAAAGCTTGGAATATTATAGAGAGGGAGGTTTTGTTTTGTTTAAGCTCTTGAAACAAGATCAGCTTTCAGGTTTGGTGTAATGAGATTGGCGAATGGGAGTTAACTCCTATTTAAAGGGTCAATTATAGGAATTCAGCCTTCAGTTGAACTTGGAAACTTGTTATTATTCATTAGAAAGCTGAAGCTCTCTCTCCTCTCCCGTTCACCCAGGGAGGCTTCACCCACACACCCACGTGGCGATGTATAGCTTAGGGGAGAATCTTTGTATTTTGGAAACCACAAGTTGTGTAAAGCAAAGTACTGGTTTTCCACAGTCTCTCTGCGCCTGAAAACTGCCATGAGAGAAGTGGTCCTCCTCCTTTTGCCATCCAAAGAACCCACCATACTTGTCAACTTGGTAGCAGAATTATGACATGTAGGCTGCATTGGGACAGCACTTTATTCTGTTTCTCTGACATTCCCTTACCAGATAATGGTGTACTTGGGTGCACATACTTCCACAGAGGTCTTCCGTAGGGTCCAAAGTACGCTCTCCTTGACTCCTCTCCTGCCCCTCCCTCTGCTGAAATAATGTTGCTGGACTAAAAAAAAAGAAAAGAAAAGAAGGCAAAGGATCCCTGGACGGTTAAGTCCAGTCAAAGGCGACTATGGGATTGCGGTGCTCATCTTGCTTCAGGCCGAGGGAGCTGGCATTTGTCCGCAGACAGATTTCCAGGTCATGTGGCTAGCATGACTAAACCGCTTCTGGCTCAATGGGATACCTTGACGGAAACCAGAGCACATGGAAATGCTGTTTACCTTCCCGCCGCAGCAGTACCTATTTATCTACTTGCACAGGTGTGATTTCGAACTGCTAGGTTGGCAGGAGCTGGGACAGAGCAATGGGAGCTCTGTCACGGGGATTTGAACCGCCGACCTTCCGATTGTCAAGCCCAAGAGGCTCAGTGGTTTAGACCACAGCGCCACCTGCGTTGCTGGACTACAACAGCCTCAGCCCGTGGTCAGGGATGATGGTATTCCGTTGCATTCCTGCAAAAGCTAGAGGGCCCCATGTTGGCTACCCTCCCCTCAGAGGCTGTGTTGTGCGGAAAGAAATTATGGATATCAGAGTGGGACTTTGTGAAGGTTGAAATACACAGCTGTTAGGTTTAGGTACGCACAACCTCCATTTGTACTCTTGCTGGGCATTTTACCAAACTAGACAAATCCTGTGATCTTCCCTTATCTTTTGTTTTTAGTTTCCAGTGTCATGTGTTAATGACTTCTGGCTGCAGGACTGTAACCACAGTGCAGAAAGCGAGCAGCTACTTTCTCTCCCTTTCTTTTTTCTCCCTTTTTAAGGATAAGGAATGTACAGACCTGTGCTTATTTCTGCAGCCACATGGAGAGACTTGAAGCTCAATCTGTGTTTACTTTTGTGTGTGTGTGAGTTTTGTTTGCTGATTTATGAATTCCTGCACAATTTGGTTTAAAAATAAATACACATCCAGTCCTGGACTCATGCCGCAGGTTTTATAATGTCTAGCATTTCCTTACTTATTGTCTTTTAATTTACCAAATGAGCTTATTATGACTCAGTTTCAGCAGTACAATAAACAATACTACTACGCATTGGGTCGGGGCTTTTTGGTAGTATTCTGTTAAAATACAATGGCTTTAAAAATCTGTTAAGGGTTATTTATACTCTGTATAGAGATAGCTCCGTGGAGTTTAGTTTTCTTCTCCCTTGAGTTTCAGTATGGAAACTTGACTGTGCAACTAGCTGAAAGTTTCCTGCCCTTGTTACTTAAACAGAGCACTTCCATCCATTGTTTTCTGTCCAGCTTCCTACCATTTCTGTAGTTAAGAAGGTTCAAATCAAAGACAGATTTATGGGTTATCTGTAGGTGGGGGTTATATGCTTGTGTTTGGTGTGTGGGGGGGGAGGCTTGACACAAATATTACACAATGAGTCAAAGCGATGAGTTAAGTCCAGCATCTCTGCTTTTATGAGTCTTTTCACTTTCTTGACATTTCCTGGTTCGCCAATTCATTGCTGTAAAATATTTTCAATAACTGAAATGCTTTGCCTCCTCCTCTCCCCGGTTTGTTTTTATTGGGCTCTTGAGGGTAAATGGGTGTTGCGTTTCAGAGTCTCCAAAATCCTTCCATTTGCAGGAATGTGACATGGAATTACTTCCTGCACATATCATGATTCTTGGTTACAGGCAGTCCAGTGTAGTATGTCAAGAGGAGAAGTGAATGAAAGGGTTTTTTTTGGGGGGGGAACAGAGAGGCAAGTAAGGGGGAAAGCCCAATGTAGCTAAATATTGGAGGTTCAGGACAAAAGACACTGATTTAGGCAATGATGACTTGCTACCACAGATAGCTAGTAGCATGCATGCCATTGCTCTCAAAAGAGTAGCCACTAGGAGACAGTGTGTCTAAAATATCTCACTGAAGGAAGGGATTGAGAGAAGATGGAACCAGAAGAAACAACGTTAGGAGAGCTGACAGCATGTGTGTGTGTCATCTGTTTTCAGAGAGTAAGCCTGTTAAAATTAGATAAAGATGCATCTCCATCTCTGGCCTGCTGGCAATTGCCATTTCTCTCTCCCCCCCCCCCCATCTGCCTCTTGGATGAGGCCACAGAGTTATGGAGCAGCATTGCAAATGGTTTTACTTCTGCGACCTATAAAGAAGCAATGAGTTGTCTTGACCCCGTGAATCCTCATCCCAGGACCTGTCAACCTTGGACAGCAGGTTGGAACTGAGCAATACCAGGATGAGATAGTCTTATCCAGGGATTCAAGTCGTCATATTATTGAAACATAAGTGTCAATGGATCTGAATATTGGTTAGCCATCTGGGCCAACTCGTGTCCCATAGGCCTCCTGTTCATTCCCTGGAGCTCAGATGAACTCGCTCACTTTTTTCTTTCTTTTTTCAGTTTAGGGAGTGACTCTTGCTCGAGTTATCCCTTTACTGCATCTGTTATCTTTATCAATCTTCTTCCAGGTTCTAGCTGATTCTTTTCAAATTTACTATTCATTCCTGCAGAGCTGAGCTTTGAAACTTTTTGCCCTTAGGCTGGCAAGGCAGAGCTGTGCGAGATAGCATCTGAGCACATTTACAGAAAGTGCAGGGATATAATCCTGAGAAACAACCAGCAGAAGCCTAGTGAACATAGGAATTACAGGTTTTTAAAATACAACAACAAATAAGAACAGAACCAAAGGCCCATCTAGTCCAGGATTCTGTTTGCTGCAGAGACCGACCAGATGCTTATGTGGAGCCTGCAAGCACTTTCAAAGTAATTTATGGACTCCACAACAGTGCAAAGTGAGGAGTGCCCCAGTATGGAGCACTGTGCATCTGCCCCCCAAGACTTCTAATTACTTGCTACAGATGTTGCATCTTGGCCTGTATTGCATGTGCAGCACTCAGCAGGAGTGGCATCAATCAGGTTTCTTATTCGTTCCCTTATTTTGTGTGTGTGTGTGTGTGTTGTCAGATGTTTTAAAAAAACAACTAAACTGCAGTTGTTCTCTTTCTATCTAGGTTTGTACTGTACTGTGTATGTTGGCAAAGTGTTTCCTGTTTCAGCAGAAATGCCTTTAAAAATATAATGAAAGCCTTCTTTGGATGTGCTGTTTGATTGCTGCATTATGCAGGCTCCTCCACAGGAGGTTTGTTCTCCTTTTAAGCAGAAACTCCTTTTGTTTGAAAGGGATCTCTTTTCAAATTAATAGTGTTGTACCTTGGTCCATAAGTTATCTTCTCCCAACTTTGCTTGCTTGGCGCTTTGTAAGTAAGGGATGCTGTGGGTAAGAAGAAGCAACATTCTGAAACTCCTCTAGGTCCAAAAAAATTGTAATTTGTCATTATTTCCACAAAGAGGGCATAGGAGCAGCTGCTGATAAGATTAGACCATTTTAACCCTGGCCCATGTGTGTTCCTATCAATTATGGCCTGCTGTGGAGGCAAACATTATCAGAGGTATGGTTAGAAACGGAGATTACAAAAAGCTAATGTCTTCCTGAGACAGACTGCAGTTGAGTTGAGAGCCAGTGTGGTGCACTAGTTAGAGTGTAGTTACACCTGGGAGACCAGGGTTCAAATCCCCACTACCTCATTGGGTCAGTCATTCTCGGCTTAATTTACCTCACAGGGTTGTTGTGAGGATAAAATGGGGAGGAAGAGGAAACATGTGTGCCACGTTGAGTTCCTTGGAGGAAAAGTGAGATATAAATGCATTCAATCAATTGATAGGGTGTGTGCTGGGAAGGACAGCCTAGTAGGTGGAGAGAGTTGGACAATTGCATAGTTCATGGCCACAGACCATTAAAGCAGCCTTCTCCAACTTGATGTTTTGGACTACAGCTCCGTTCAGCCCCAGCCGGCATGGCCAATAGCCAGGAAGGATGGAAGTTGTTGTGCAAAAGATCTGGAGGCTACCAGATTGGGGGAAGCATGCATGATAAAAGCAAGCACATATAAAATTAAGCTCCCCTTAGCTTTCAGCAGATATTGTGTGGTACCTCGGGTTACAGCGTCCTTCAGGTTGCAGACTCCGCTAACCCAGAAATAGTACCTCGGGTTAAGAACTTTGCTTCAGGATGAGAACAGAAATCGTGCAGCAGCGGTGCGGCAGCAGCGGGAGGTCCCATTAGCTAAAGTGGTGCTTCAGGTTAATAACAGTTTCAGGTTAAGAACGGACCTCCGGAACGAATTAAGTTCTTGATCCGAGGTACCACTGTAATAAAAAAAAAAGGTTAGTGAGGTCTTGAACGGTGTTGATTCTGGTTGTATTAAAGACTTGGTGTTGAATCCACTCTAGCGAAAGTGGTGGGGAAACAATATTTCCTGCAGTTTCTTTTTCTCCTTATGACACCCGCCCCACCTCCTGCCAGGAGAGAGATGGATCACTCTTGCCGGGGGTGTAAAGTGCTCTCTCGCTCACCCAGTCGGGTCATGACAAGCCACGAGTACATCCAACCCTGCCCATAGCCTCTGGGAGAAAGCATTACATATATGCACATATGTAAGGATATAAAGACAATGTTTTTGACAAGGCAGAACTGAGACAAAAAAGAGGGCCATGTTGCTCATATGCAATTTCATTAGTCGAGGGAGAGGCGCAGTATAAAATGACTTGTGATCCAGCATATCTTTCTAGACAATCATTGCCATTTAGTGTAGATTTATTTGTTTGTTTGCAGATGAGGGGCGGCTTATAGGCATGAAATGCCTCCAGTACCTTCCAGATCCCCAAAGGCCGATGAATTGGGTAGATGGCAATTTGTAGCTTTTCAAAAAATAACACTACAAATATCCCTGGTGCTCCTGAAGCCTGCTGTTTCCTGTTTTGCTTTAGCAGCTGAAAGAAAGCTCTTGAGTCTTTCATGCGATGCACACAGCATGGCATTTCAAATGTTCTCTCCTCTGAAGTTCTGCTAATAAACATCTGTGGTTTCTTCCTGTGCTCGCTGGATCTCACTGGGGCAATCTTGGAGCTTTGGGGGAATCCTGTAGAAAATAGTTACCACGCTCTGGAGGTTGCAGCACATAGCCATGCAATTTGTTTGACTTGGTCACACTTTTCAGCTGACAGCCTTGAAGAGTTTGTTCTCTGTGGAAATAGAGCGCACTGCATACTGGCCTTTCTTAAGAGTTAGAATCAAGTCCACTACGGTTACATGTTGACCTCAAGGTTGTAAAATCCCTCCTCTTCCCACATTGCAGTTGCTTTATTACAGCACAACACACGTTAAACATTAGTGGCCTGGTGATATGGGAAATCGGGGTGCTAAAATTAAATTCAATAATTTCCAGATGTTGGTATGAGAACTGCATGTTTTTATTAGAAGCACATAGCGACGGGAAGGGAGAGAAAACTTGTTTTCTTCAAAAAAAAAAGTTTTTTAATAAGGCAGTTCTATGGGATTTTATTGCAAACAACAGCAGTGGCTTGACTAAGGCATTGTTAAGCAGCAGAGCGAGGTAGGGCTGGTTCCCTAGGTCTTTCTCATTCATTGAGCATGAATTGTGGCATAGTTGATATGGATTCAAAGGGTATAGAGGTAGAGGGAGCCTGCCACCCTGCATTTTTTTACAGAAGCAGCAGCTTCATGCTGGGAATTTTAAGTGAGATTATATAAGAAATCCTATCATAGTCACACTGCTATTTGACCAAGAGATGGGTTTGGCTAAGGGCAGTGGATTCACCAGGGCTTTTCTTTTAATACACTTGTCATGTTTTAAATTCTATAATTTAAAAACACCTGTATTAGGTATCCTCCTAATTGATTAATTAATTAAAATAAAACTGGCAAAGTGAAATTGATGATTGTTTTCTGTTTCTTCTATAGATTTTTATAAAAAACACACAAACCTCTGCCCTTTGTCTAAAGTTTCCAGGGTGATTAGTGACATGTTTGTAGTGACATTCTTTCTTTAACCAGGCAGCTGAACTTCAAACATTTTTGAGGATAGCCAAAGGAAGCCATTTCCACCGCACTGAAATGGGTGGGTAAAAATCAAATGAAGTGCTAGTTATGATTTGCTGAAGCCATGAAGGCACATTGAGCTAAGTAAAAAGAAGGGTTTTCTATGAATGGTGAATATGTTTTGGAAGATGCCAGTGGTTGTGGATGGTTTAGAGTGGGCGGGGGGGAGACCAGGATGTGGTGTTCAAATAAAACACTGGCACATTTTGCATAGTAGTTGGTTGATGGTTTGGCAATGGACAAGGAAGCTGATACAGCATGAAATGGTTTGTTTTGATGTTGAATGCGCTTTGCCAAGGGAAGATGACTCAGAGGCTATGGAACTAAATGGCACAGTGTTGTATCTTCATATTTATCTGATTATCACTTTTAGCCGGCTCCAAATCAATCGGAGAGTGAGTTATAAAGAAAAGTCACAATGCATGTGAAACAATACAAAGAACATGAACTTTGAATTTATTTTGCAATGAATCAAAATCAGGGCAGGTTTCTACACATGTTCCAACCAGCTTAACTAGAGTGTTATTATAGTATTTTGATATTATGGTACACTGAAATGCTTAAATGTTTCTTTGATTGCCCATGGATCTTCCTGCTACACTTGCCGTCCTCTCCTGCCACACCAGTGTGATGTGGCACACCCTTTGAGAACCACTCTCCTACCCACTACCAAAACGTGGGATGGGAGAGATAAGTCACTGACTGCTGTTGCCTTCCGCCTGAAACTCAGAAATGTTGCATCTTTCAACATGCCTACTTGAGTGAGGGCATCCTGGAAGCACCACTGCAGAAAAAGCTGAATGCTCTAAGAGCAGAAGTCTTTTGGAAGTGATATGTGGAGTAGACCTCTCCAGATTATCTCCAGTACTGCAGATGTGATGGGAAGCTCCTATGGGCAGAGGTAGTTCCTAAGATTCAACTATGGCTTACACACACACACACACACACACACACACACACACACACACACTTGTATTCAGCTATACTGAATAAAATTCTAATTTACATTGATGTGTGCCTGGTAGGAGCTCAAACCACAGTACTTCTTCAGCGACCTCTGGAATGAAAAACATACAAAATCTCTGGCTATCACTGCAGGCTTGTGCATAGATTTGGAGACACGGGGCTGTTTTCCATAAACATTTGTCTTGCTTTAGCTTCCTGCAGATGTACTTTATATGCAAACTCCTCCACACACTTCAGCTGTCCTGCTGTCTTGCTATACCGCAGCCATAATGCTCTATACACAGCGTGAAAGTGTGTGGTTCTATACCGTGTTGTAGAGATTATTTGCAAGGATATACCCTGAGTTTTGGGTGAGAGGGCTGTTATCAGCTTAGGCAATTGCTGTCAGACTCAATAAACCAGGCACCCAGACATGTCCGTTTGTTTAGTGATAAAAGCAGCATTGTTGCATAGGCGGCTTACCTGGCTCATGTTTTTGCATTCTAGATCAGTGCAACATCAAAAGCGAGACAGTGAATATACAGTGTGTTTGCAGTTATTTGTTCTGAATTTGCAATGAAGTTATGTGATAAATAACCATTTATCTTAGACATTGCAACACTCACTTTTAAAATTCTAGAATTTTGCCCTAAATTCATTTCTTTCTTAAGAACACCTTAATCTGAGGTTGTATTACTTTCTGTTGCACAGAATGCTGTGCACTCTTACCTTCCATAAGAGTGGAGAGGTCAACATTCTTGCTTTACAGATTAAGATACGGCAGTGGAAAGGCTTTTGCTATTATCACCCAGTCAGTTTCTGGATGGGATGGGCTTTAATCTTTCCTGTTTTAGTCCTAGTCTAACACCTAAATGCTGAACACCACTAGCTGTTGGAAGATCAGTACAGCTTAGAACACCACTAGCTGTTGGAAGATCAGTACAGCTTAGAAAAGAATTGTAGAGTTGGAAGGGACCACGAGAGTCATCTAGTCAAATTTCCTTCATTGCAGGAATCTTTTGCCCAACATGGGTCTCAAACTCATGACCCTGAGATTAAGAGTCTCATGATTTATCAACCCCAGGCTATAATAGGAATGGAAAAGCTGTGGTCAGCCAGATATTGTTGGACCCCAACTCCCATAACCCTCAGCCAGCATGGCCAGTGGTCAGGGACGAAGGGAGTTGGAGTTTGACCGCATCTGGAAGGTTATGGGTGCCACATAAGTGTTGTAGAGGAACCATGAATTGATTAAAAGTTGATTCGCTATAAATGATCTAGGCTAGGAAAGCACATTGCAGAAGGCTGTTTTTGTAACAATGGATACAATGCAAAGAAACTCACAGCTATAATCCTATGTAAATACCATTTTAAAAGTATAATTGTATGTAAAACTCATTAAAATGTATAGGGCGTAGTTTTAATTGAGTTTACGTTTAAGTTATAAATTCCACATATGATTTTCAGTCTAGTCTGTACTTCTTTGCCAGAAGTAAGTCCCTCCGAGGGCAATGGGGCTTTACTCCGAAGAAAGTGTGTTCGGGTTTGTATCCTGGCAGCACAATCCTAAACTGGCCTAAGAGAATCCACTTCTTCCCTGGATCTTATTCCTAGGAAAGTGTTCATAGGACTGCAGCCTTAAGCACTTAACATTGCTTTCAATGAAAGAAGAGTAGGTTTGATTTCCCCTCGATCACACCCTACTTCTTTAATTCATATTAATGTTGTTGTTTGTAACTTGTGTATTACCACTTTGAAACCTTGCGGCAGCTCGGATAATAACAGAGCTTGCTATCCAACAGTCAATGAGAGAACTGCCTAAATGTTGCCCTAATCTAGCTTAGCCGTTCCCCTCAAATCCTGTTCATTTGTCATTTACTTTACAGGTCCTGTGCCTACGAACGAGTGTGTGTTGTCACCTGTCAATAGCTCCCACCCAGTTCAAGCCTTGCTTGAGAGCTTTACGGTTTTATCTGGCTGTGCAAGCAAAGGGACCGTTGGATTGCCACAAGAAGTTCATGTCCTCAATCTCAGGAGCCCCGAGGAAGGCCTTGGCCACCATGAAAGAGAGGTAAGAAGGAGAAATCGTGCTGTTGCTTATGTGTCGCTTTCGAGGACCCTTTACGCAACCATCACATTCTGAGTATGGTGGTTCTGGCCTGGCTAGCCAGGCGCAAAGCAGAGGAGAGCAGGGTGTGCAAGCTAAGAAACCACCCCAGAGATCTTAGTATTATCTCCTTAAAAAAATTAAATAATAATAATTATTTGTGATTTTCAGTTATATACATTTCAATAGTTTTACAATAATTTTAACATTTTGAAACTCAACTTCCTTCCTCCTCTTTCTGCTATTCCTTAAATTTATATTTATCATTTCCTGCATATTCTAAATTAACTTAACCTATTCTTTTATTCATCTACTTTAATTATTTACTCTTATGAAATTGCAGGTTGTTACAACAATCCTGCCAATGTTCTAATCTGTTTACAATTTATTTGTACATATTTTATAAACCATTTTCATTCTTTTATAAGAAGTTTGTTGTCTTGATTTCATATTTTTCCAGTAAGTTTTGTCATTTCTGCATAGTCCATGAGTTTTTGTATCCAATCTTCTTCAGGACTCATTCTTTCCATTTTGGGGCAAATAACATTCTTGCCGCTGTAGTCGCATACATGAATAAATTTCTATACTGTTTAGGTAGTTCTACCCCTATAATTCCAGAAGGAAAGCTTCTGGGTTTTTTTTAAAAAAACCAAATGTTATTTTTAACATCTTTTTCAATTCATTATACATCATTTTCCAGTAAACTTTAAGCTTAGTGCAAGACCACCACATATGATAGAAAATACCTTCTTTCTCTTTGCATTTCCAACACTTACTCAATTTTGATATATACATTTTTGCCAGTTTACTTGGTGTTAGATACCACCGATGTAACATTTTCATTTGAGATCTTCGCATTATCACATAGGATTCTGGGACACCCCTCATGTTGGATTCTGCAAGGTCACAAGGCCGTGCACTGCATCAAGTACAAACCAAGATGGCAGTATTGACCTTCAGAGGCTTGGCTCTTTAACTGATCTGGGCCCAAGCAGAACTCTTGAAGCCAGTCACAGTTACTCAGCAAGATATTTTTCTCACTCTTCCTCCAAGGAACTATGGGTGTGTTAATGGCATCACATCCCCATATTTGATCCTCATGATGCCGCAATGAGCTGTAGCGATGTGTAAGAGGCCCTGATGATATTAAGTTTTACAAACAAGAAGGTGCTTTGGGAAAGGGGGAATGTAGAGGGGGAAGCGGTAAGGAAGAGGGATGCTTTCATTCATGTGCTAGTCACCATTTCTTCTCCCACAAACACAAATGGGGTTCTTCCTCCCCAGAAGAGGGGAGGAAGTCCGTTTGCAAAGAGAGGGGGAGATGGAGAGGAAAAATGGTAGGTAGAATCAAGCATTCTTCTGCTTACCACTTACTTGCTTTAGATTCCCTGTTCCCAAAGCAACTTAGTTGTTTCCATTAATTTCATTGGGCCTGCTTTGAGTAGGGCTAATGTTGGATACAACCCAGTGGATCTGGGCTCTCTTCTATGTGCCTTCCCATAGTCAGTCCGTAGCGTACTGGTTAGAGTGGCATACTAAGACCTGAGAGACCAGGGTTCAAATCCCCCACTTTAGCCCAGTCACTCACTCTCAACCTAACCTACCTTTACAGGGTTGTGAGGATAAAATGGGGAAGAGGGGAATTATGTACACCACTTCGGGTTCCTTAGAGGAAAGGTAGGATAAAAGTGCAAACAATCAATAAAAACATGAGAATACTCTGGTAAATCTTCAGCAATCATCTTCCAGGCAGAGGGCCTTCTTGGTAGTGGCACCCAACCAGTAGAACAGTCTCCCATCAGATGTCAAAGAGATGAGTAACTATATAATCTTTAGAAGACACCTGAAGGCAGCCCTGTATCAGGGAACTTTTTAATATGTAATGTTTTATTATGTTTTTATATGCGTTGGAAGCCACCCAGAGTGGCTGGGGCAACCCAGTCAGATGGGCAGGGTACAAATAAAATATAAGAATAAAAATAAAAATCAACTCCTTTTACATGCTCTAGGACTTGGAACTCATCAGATTTGCAGAGTAGTTAGTTCATTCCTCACTTCTAATATGCTTAACTTCATTTACGATACGAGAAAGGAAAGGGTAACAAGAAACAGATTTTTAACAAGAAGAGGATTTTACTTTCTTCAAAGCCAAATTGCTTATGTTGTAAATTATCCTGAATGCACTTGGAGCTTTGCCACAATCACTATAAACAAATCTTTAAGTTCATATGCCTTTAGCCTTGGTAATGGATCTTCACTGCCTGTGAAGAATGGCTTTCAGAAAGCAATTGCTCCTAAATTCAGTCGTTCTTGTGCAATGTGCAAATGAGTTATTAATTTAGACGTCATATGGAGGGATTAGCAAAAGAACTTTTGTTCTAGTTGCTATGAAAAAAATAAAGCAAAAAGAAGAAATGTTCTTGATGTTAAACTTGCTCAGTGTTGTTTTGCTCTGAGAATAGATCAAAAGAGAATTGCTGGAGAGAAAGAGAAATATCTCATCGCATGACAGCTCACGTCGCTAGCACATGCCCTAGAAAATACTCCATGATGTAGCTGTATGTATTAGCTGAACATGAAGTTTTTAAAAGTAGACGGGGGAGAGAATCAAATGGGAGGAGGAGGAGGAAGCAAAATTCTCAGCAGCCCATTACCCGAAAATAAATGCTTTTATCCGAACCCTGAGCCGAGAAACTTCAAAGTATGCACCCCACTGCCTTCAGGAGAACTTGCTTCCAATTAAGTGTCTTTAGTATTATAGTCTAAGGATGGAATGCTGTGCCAGCACAAAGCCACAAACAAGGATATTAATTATATACTGGTGTTGCAGGGACTTTTTTTTTTTAAAGTATCACCAAAAGATTTGCCAGCACAAATATGTAGGATGGAGATGGGCCAAGGCCAGAGCCACAGCATGTGGGCATTCTACCCTTATTGACTTTTGTTTTCTACAAAAATATTCCATCATTCTACCCAACTTGGCTTTTAGATTTGTTCTCTTAGTAGCTTTTTAAATAATAATAATAATAATTAATAATAATAATAATAATAATAATAATAATAATAATAATAATAATAAATCCTTGTATTTGGTATGATACATTTGTACACCACAACATGGGTCTCTGTGAGCTGAGACAGTGGATATGAATTTTAGCAATAAACAAATGGAATGAATGAAAAGCAATCCAAATTGTGGTCTGACTTATTTTTGCAAAAGCTTGCCTACCATCATTTTGATCAGTAACCAGAAGGTCCCAGACATGCTACTAATTTCTGATCAGAATAGTGTCTCTCAAGTATTCTCATACTAAAAAACACCAAGGCCACAATCATTGCATAATTTTGTACACTTCTATCATGCTGGATCGCCTTAAGCACACCCATTTCTGTGCTAGACTGTGCTCCAGAGGATCCTTGGGTAGTGTGGTGACACTCATGTTAAGAGGATACTAAAAGGATGGGGGATGAGAGAGAGGGAGAGAACAGCAGAGGAACATAGGAAAATGCCATATACTGAATCAGACCACTAGGTAAGGTAAAGGACCCCTGGACAGTTAAGTTCAGTCAAAGGTAATTATGGGGTTGCAGGGCTCATCTCGCTTTCAGGCCAAGGTAGCCGGTGTTTATCCACAGACAGCTTTCCAGATCATGTGGCCAGCATATCTAAACTGGTTCTGGCTCAACAGGACACCGTGACAAAAACCAGAGTGCACAGAAACACTGTTTACCTTCCCACCACAACTGTACCTATTTATCTGCTTGCACTAGCGTGCTTTCGAACTGCTAGGTTGGCAGGAGCTGGGACAGAGCAATGGGAGCTCACTCCATTGCAGGGATTCGAACTGCTGATTTTCCGATTGGCAAGCCCAAGAGGCTCAGGGGTTTAGACCACAGCGCCACCCGCGTCCACCTAGTCCACCCAGACCACTAGTCCACCTAGTTCAGTATTATCTACACTGACTGGCAGTGGCTCTCCAGGGTTTCAGGCAGGAGTTCTTCCCAACCCTAACCGGAGATGCCTGCAATTGAATTTGAGATCTTCTGCATGCAATGTTTGGCTTAGTATTAGATGCAAATGTGGCCACTCTCGCCCCTTTCCAAAACCTTTTAATTTTCAAGCAAATCTACAGCCCATATAGAGTCTCCCATTTAATTTCACTTTCTTTGGAGCAGACAATTTATGAATATTCAACTATAAATCCACAGGTTGATATCGAGGACAAAGCAGCTGCCTTGCTTTGTAGTAACTCACCTAAGAGGGCTTTTCCAGAAGTGTTTTCCATATCTATTTTGTTTTGTTTTTTAAGAGTGTTGTTTAGTGGCCTCTTGTGTACTCTGGCATAGCACATTCCACATCCGCAATCTCTGCTTTATTTCCCGTATCCTTCTAAAAGTGGGGTTGTTGTAGCCTTTAGGGATGGCTGCTGAGAAAATGAACAGGAAACTAGGAAAAGGCTGGCTGGCGACAGTGGAAAGCAGAAGGCTGTAAACAATTGAGCTAGATCAGAATTCTTTGCTTCTAGGATACAAGGCTGAAAACAAAGCAGAGCAAAGGTTATCTTCACCCTCATTGTAAAGAACTGAGGCTTAGTGGCCAGGTTTCATTCAAGGAAAACCACAGCCTCCATCACCTTGTTTTGAGCACAGAGATGCTTCATCCCTTGAGTTGTTTCCTGCTGCTTGGCATTCTGTTTAGAAAAGGCAAAGATTTATAAGTTGACTGTTCAGCACGTCCAAGATCTTGGCACATAAACAGTATTTTCCATTCTGTTTTTTCTTTGTATACCCAGCTAACATGTAAAGTGGTGGCAAACAAGCTTGCACATGCACCTGGTGATCTCGGGAGCATGGTGAAGACGCTCTTATTTGAAAATCCATTTCACCAGTTGTCTTGTTAGAAGTGTGTGCTTTGTTTGTTCCTTAAACTTGTCACATTACAGGTTCTGCTAAATTACATATGCCTTTACATGCTGAGAGGGAGTGCAAATGCCTTCTTGCAACAAATCCCTCATAGGCCTCATGCATTAAACATTCTTCCGCCGTTATCCTCGTTCTCATAAATATACAACATGTTGTGGTAACGTTTTTTTGACACTCTCTCCGAATATGCAGAAAACAGAAGTCTGTCAAATGTAACCACTTGGGGGCATCGATGATGGTGGTGATGATGATTATATGTTGCAAGCAGAGAGGTCGTGATAAAATTAATGGAAATGATTTTTGCCCGTACAATGTATAGCTGAAGTATTTGCACAGTTGCATCAAAAATGTTTGCTGGGTGCTGAGACGCAGGTTATAATATCTACTCTATGGAAATCCAGCCCTGGCTTTTCCAGGTAGGACTGCGAATGTCCCCTGTCTGAAATCCCAGAGAGCCACTGCCAATCATAGGCAGTATTGATGGACCATTGGCTCTGACTCAGTATAAGGCAGCTTCATATGCATGGCTTTCCAGCTAAATATTTTAAAGCACTGTCTTTTCCACCTGATTCCTCAGTTTTGCAGCTGTGCTGAAAAAAATGATACAATTTGGAGGAGGAATAAAAGTGGTTTTTGTTTTGTTTTTTGGTTATCAAGATTTAAAATATTTCTTAGACTTGTCAGCTGTGTAATTATATACATGTCTGGTCAGAAGCAAAGCCCATTGAATTTAGTACGATTTACTCCCCAAATAATGGGGTCTGTTTTCAGACTATGTATTATTATTATTATTATTATTATTATTATTATTATTATTATTACTGCTACTGCTTCTGGCTTAGTAACTTTGGGGCTGGTGTTGACTTATTTTGTATTTGTGTATCTTGTAGATGTTGTGTTGAACTTTTTAATGTAAGCCACCTTGGATGAATTGTACACAGAAAGGTAGCCTACAGAGATATACATTATATACAGTGGTACCTTGGTTTTCGAACATCTCCGTTGATGAATGTTTTGGAACTCAAATACCATAAATGCTTTGGTTTTCGAATGTGCCTCGGAAGTCAAACTGGAAACGCAGCTTCCGTATTGAGATTTCCGTTTTGAGATTTTGGTTTTCGAATGTTTCGGAACTCAAATGGTCTTCCGGAACGGATTACATTCGAAATGAGGTACTACTGTATACGTATTTTTTAAAAAGACTGTTGAGATCTCAGGGATGCGAATAGGTAGAATTAAGGCACTTCTTCCTGTATAGGAACCCATATGGTAATGCCTCTGTTGGTTTTAGAGGCACCCCTTTTCACGCATCTGAGAGGGAAAGCTGGCAAGTTAAGGATGTGTTTTCCACTATCACTTCTCTGCCTGTATTGCTTTCAGCGGTCCCAACCTTGGTATAACCCCTCTGATTGCCCATTCTCCAGATGGTTAGATATAACTTAATACCTTAATAGGTTGTGGAGTGGGTTTTGGCTGAAGGGGAAATGGAGCGTCTTCTGGGATTCTCATGAAAGGGAACTGAGCTGTGGAGGGAGAATATACTATAAATGTCCCAGTCCAAAACAGGTGATGCCAAGATGCCCATGAGATGCTCACAAGCCGTACTTGGGTACAACAGCACTCTTCCCACCTGTGATTTCCATCAACTAGTGCTCAGAGGCATATTGCCTCTGCCTCTGGAGATAGAGCACAGCCACAGTGACTAGGTGTTGTAGTCCAACAACATCTAGGTGCTTCCTCATCCCTGCTCTATAGAGGTTTCAAGATCTAGCCTGCCCACTGGTCTGAGCAATTTGGGGACCCTACTTTTACTGGTGGCTGCAAGTACTGTTTCTGGCTTTCTTCTCTGTGTCTTAGTTTCTCTCTACCTCACTTTGCCTTATCCACCCAACTTGACTGGAGTTGGGTCTCACAACAGTGAGTCCTTCACTATTTCTGTAGGAAGAATATTGATAGTTTACATTATGCCTAGTTTGTGAGCCTTCTTAAGAAATCTTGAACAGTTAATCCTCTTACACGTTCGAAATGTTGCCCGGGAATGTATTGATTCAATCCACTTGCCTAAAGTCTCAGATTTACTGACCTCCTTTTCTCGGCAGGTGTAAGGAATTTCTAATAACACTTAACTTTTCAGTAGCTGCTTAATGCTTGGGTAAGCAGTGTGATACTGTGGAGATTGACACCCAGGAGCATAAATAAAATTTACCACTGAGCTGCTTAAAGATTTAAAGGTTTCTTCGTTCTTTTCATAAGGATGTGTTTCTAAATCTTCCTTAATTACAGACAGAAAACTTGAATCAGTAAAAAGCAAATTCAGCTGCCTGGAGCTTCAAGCAGACAGCTTATTATCAAAATGAAAAGAAAAGAAAAGGATAACAAAAATATTAATCTCTTATGGGCAGTCTTAAAAAAAATTATGTGCTTATACATATGGAAATTGTTCAAACGTTGGCAGCTGAATTACCTAGAATTGTGATCATCCTCAGCATGACAATGCTTAATGTACACCTTCAAACAGGATGTAAAAAGCCAACAATAGAATTGATCCTTGATATTTCTGGTGAAGCAGGTAGCAGATGCTTATTTCATAAACTCCTATACAGACAAATTTTCTACCATCTAAAATCCATATATTGCATATATGAACTTGAGAAGATAGCTAATACTGTTGGACCTTTGATTCATTTTGCACACTATTGTCTCCTTTTGGCTAATGGCAGCTAGCCAGACAAGGGCCTTTTCTAGCATGTTTCCTGAGATAATTATAATTAGAGAAGTTAGGGATTGACCAGTTTCGAAAAGCTGAAGGAGCTGCTGGGTGTGATCCCGTGGTCAGAAATACTCAGTGAGAAGGGAGTCCAAGAAGGATGGGAGTTTCTAAAAGGAGAAATATTGAAGGCCCAAATATAGACAATACCAACAAGAAAGAAAAGTAGGAGGCATCTAAGGAAACCAGTGTGGCTGCATAAGGAGCTTGCAGATGAGCTGAGAGTTAAGGACATGTATAAGAAATGGAAGAAAGTAGAAATCACAAAGGAGGAGTATATACGAGTAGCCAACAGTTGCAGGGGGAAGGTCAGCCTGGCTAAAGCTCAGAATCAGCTCAAGCTTCCAAGAGAGGTTGAAAATAATAAAAAAGGTTTATTCGGCTATGTCCGAAGTAAGAGGAAGAGCAAACAAGTGGTAGGTCCTCTGTGTGGGGAAGAAGAAGAAAAGACAGAGAAAAGGCGGAACTACTCAACACCTACCTTGCCCCTGTCTTCACCCAAAAGGAAAGTGATACCCAGCCTTGTGATAACAGAATAAATAATGTAAGGAGGGAGCTGCAGCCCAAGATAGGAAAAGAGATAGTTAGGGAACACCCAGCTACAAATCTCCAGGGTCTGATGAGCTGCATCCAAGGGTACTTCCAAAGGAGCTTGCGGATGTAATTTCAGAGACTTTGCCTATTATCTTTGAGAATTGTTGGAAAACAGGTGAGGTCCCTACAGACTGGAGGCGGGCAAATGTTGTCCCCATCTTCAAAAAGGGGGGAAAGGAAGACCCGGGTAACTGCCGACCAGTGAGATTGCCATGTGGACTCTCCTTCCTTGGAGGTTTTTGAACAGAGGTTGGATGGCCATCTGTCATGGATGCTTTAGCTGAGATTCCTGCACTGCAGGGGGTTGGACTAGATGACCCTTGGGGTCCCTTCCAACTCTACAGTTCTAAGATTCTATGACCTGGGGACCTTTTGCATGCAAAGTCTGCTCTGCTGCTGTGTTGTTGTCCTTAGCTCAATATTTCAGCTTTATATTGTTGAATGACACAGGCAATCTTCAGAGTGTGAATAAGATTTCCCAATGCTTCTAAATGATAGGAATGCTTCTAAAAATTCCTCTAAAGATGTATAGCTTCTAAAGATGGGAAAATAAGAAAAAGGGCAGAGCTTCTAGAAAGATATACAAAGAAAAACAGAATAAAAACATACAAATTTTCCTCTTTTGAGGTAGGAATTGAATTGCAAAACTATGAAAATATACTTTTTGAAAGCGATTTGCATTCATGGTATGTTGTGATGGGGAGATCCAGGATAATAATGAAACTATGGAATCACTGCCACCCTACAGATCAGTTATAACAGTGAAAAGAAAGAAGAATAAACCCAAATTCCAGGAGGCAAAACTCATTTCCAATATCTAAACATCATAGTTGAAGCAGCATGTTGAAACCTATCCTGTAGCACTCATCATCATAAATGTATCCAGCTAATTTTAAAGTGTTATGGCTTATTTCACTCATGCAGTAATTAGGAAATATTGTCTGATCTCATTCAGAATTGCAGCTAAGTTTTTTGCTGTTATCAGGGCAGCAACAGCTAGTCCTGTGATTCAGTTAATTGCCTTGATTAGTTCACAGCGTTTTTTGGCAACATCTATATATTGAAGAAACAGCCATCTATAGCCCCTCTTATTCATTGAGTAAGTTGCAGTATTCCTGCCTACACAGAAAATTATGTCTTGTTTAATGTGGCATCTGCATCTTATTTACTCTGGACTGAAGTCTCTTCTGGGTTGTTTTCTAAGACTGTTCAGAAAATTACTGGTCATTTAATTTGAAAACTCTTTCATATTTACCCACCAGAATTTTCAAAGGAAGTTGTATGGGGGCCAAAAGACTATTTGTTTAGAGCTTCATGTCCAACAGAAACATGGAGCTAATCATAGTTTACTCAAAAAGAGATAATAACCAATTATTTTCATGCAGAGTGAACCCCAGCTGGGTTTCTCTCTCTCTCTCTCTCTCTCTCTCTCTCTCTCTCTCTCTCTCTCTCTCAAAATCTGCAGTAGAAATTGCATACGAGTCATGTATATTTTAAAGAAAATGCTGGAGAGGAGTATGGGATCATACAGAAGCCCAAAGAGATTTTTTAAAAAATTGTTTTGCATATACTGATTTGCTTCATAAAGCTTGGCACTAACATTAAGATCTGGTCAAAAGTAGGAGATAAGTTAAACCTGAAAGATGCACAAGAATATAGTGAAACTGAGAGAAGCACAGTGATGTTAGACGCTACCATCATCCATTTACTATTAGTTAATTAGAGATCTAGTCATGATAGGGTGCTGTGAAATAACACTTTGGCCTAATTCAGACTGAAAAAACAAACCATGGTTTCTTGTTACCCGTGTGAAGCTTGGGCTTCCATTCCCATTTCCCACTTTGGCCAAACTAGGGAAACTGTGGTTTGTACAAAACCCAGTTAATTAGCAAGCCAATATATCAAGCCAGAATAAAAACCAAAAACTGCTACTTAAACAAACTAAGAATGGAAACCTATAATCTCTTCCTAAGGGAGAAAGGAAAGTGTTTGAGCACAAGCAAAACATGGTTACAAGCAGTTGCTGACTTTACAAGCAGTGTGCTCACTTCTCTCCTTCCTTTGTGTGCAAGGGGGAAGAAACCAGAAGCTTCTACTCACTGGCAACTACGGTATGCCACTGCTTAAACCAAAGTTTGCCTGCAAAAACAGCATTCCAAACCATGGCTATGGATTGGGATGCTTGTTTGCAGGCAAACTCTTGATTAGATGAAACCATATTTGCTGTGCTTGGATGTGCAGACTGCCAACCAGAATCGGAAACTTCTGATTATCTCCACCCTTCGCATGTCTTGGAAGGGGGAGTGGCAAGCAGAAACTGTGTGCCAACTGCAGTCTCACACTTGCAAGTGCCAATAGCGGCACACCCTGGTTTGCTGTTACATAGAACAACTAGAAATGCTTTAAAATTATAGCTCCAAATAACCCAAGCTTGAGTTACACAATAAAGGGCTCATCCACACTTCCACTTGTCCGAGCAGTTTTCCACTTGTCCTGTACTTTCTAGGCACTGGTCCAAGTGGTTTTGCTACTTTCCCCAGGGAAAACTCGCTCTTTAGTGATAAATCGGAACAAACAGCAATCCGCTGAAAACCTGATTGGTGTTTGCTCCAATCCAGTGCTAAACCACAGGTTATCCCAGTGGAAAGCTGTAGGGCAAACAATAGTGTGGATAAGCCCAAAGTGAGAGAGAATCAGTAGAAATGCTGCAATGCAGCACAAGGCTTTTACTCTAACATACACACCACATTTTTTTCCATTCTGTAATACTTAAATATAGACACCCTTACTAGGCCCCAGTCTCTTAAAGCTCCAATGTTTTCAAGTCCCCTATGACTCATATACTTCTTTTTCATACTGGCTCTAAGTGTGTGTGTGTGTGTGTGTGTGTACTTTATTTTAACAGCATAGCGTTTCATTTTAAATTGGACATTTCCTGCATTTGACTGAGGTTTTTCTTTTCTGAAACACACACCTGTAAAACGATCTACCTCTTTCATACACAGCTGGAGAAATGCATAATCTGTTGACTGACTTGACCTTTGGTGTTTCAGAAATGCAGATATTCTTCCATGGGACTGTCACTTAAAAACACTATTTTGCAATTAACCCAAGACAAAAATTGCTCTTTATTAAGTGGCCTGTCAAGGGGTATTAGTTAAATTAACCTTTAAATTATTCAGCATTTTACACTTTGTAATGGAGTGAGATTGCAAAGCTACACATTCTTCCCTGAAAATAAGTCTGATTGAATATAGGAAGAACTGAGCCGGATCAGAGCAAATGCCTTTCTAGTCTCGCACCCTGTTCTCACAGTGGCTAACCAGGAAAGGGGCTCAACAGTACTATTTCCACTTGTACTCCTCAGCAATGGGTATTCAGAGACATACTGCCTTTAACACTGGAAGCTTATCCTTCATGTCTAAATCCCTTTTCAAGCCATTCAGGTTGGCAGCCATGAATTTCACCAGCCATGAATTTTACTGAATTGCATAGTTTATACTGTGTGAAAAAAGTTACTTTCTGTCTTGTGACTTGACTCTTCCAACATATAACTTCATTGGGTTGCCCCAAGTTCTAGTATTATGAGAGATGGAGAAAAACTTCTCTGTGTCCACTTTCTGTGCATCCTTTTATACACCCCAGTCATTCTCCCCGCATTCATCCCTTTTCTCTAAATTATAAAAGCCCCAAATGTTATAACCTTCCTCTTAAGGGAGTTGACCCAGTTCTTTGATCAGTTTGGTTGCCAGTTTCTCTGGACCTTCTCCAGTTCTACAATCTCCTTTCTGAGTTGTGGTACCGGAAACTGAACTCAAGTATGATCATACACCATAGATTTGTAAAGCAGTGGAGTGATATTGGCAGTTTTGCTTTCCTTTCCTTTTCCAATTACGCCTAACAGGGAGCACACCCTTTACACTGCTGCTGCTCACTGGGTCAACATTGTCTTTGAGCTATCAGTTTTGATCCCAGGATCTCTTTCCCGGACAGTCACTTCTCATTGCAGGCCCCGTAAGTGTCTATCCCCACTTTGTTACGTGTCTAGCCTGTAACGTACATGGCACGAAGAGGATGGAAAGCCGAATTGGCTCGGATATGCCATTGGAAAGCTGGCTTTATCAGAACGATAACATCCCCTTTGCCACCACTGGAAACTGCACTAGCAAATGGAACAAACTCCCTTGCCGTGTTTACACAGTTTCTTAATGGGCAGCACCGTCTGAATTTTTGTCTCTAAAAACATACCTGTTCACAGAGATGCTTCTGTTTTCCGAGTAAAGAATCCTGTATTTCTGTCGCAACAAATCTAACTGTAAGACAGCTTAAGGAGAGATCCTTTCCCCCACATAAACAACAAGACTGCCAGGTCTAGAGGCTCCAGATGTATCAACCTTTTTATGTTCAGAAAGCACCAGGTGCCTTGCAAGTTCTAGAACACAGTCACTGGGTATAGCATGTTGAAAGCTTCTGAACTCTCATAATTCCTATTAATGGTGTCATTCTGTGGCCTGGTGTCATTAAAAATGGTGTCATTTTTAATGACCTGATAACCTGGGAACTGGGTCTGCTGGACTAGAACTCCCATCATTCCTCACCATTGGCCATGCTGGCTGGACCTGAGGCAAGTTGTAGTCCTTCAATATCTGGAGAAGAATAGGTTTCCCACCCCTGTCTTAGGAGGTACTACTACAGTTCTGCAGAACTGCACATAGGCCTCTACAGTGCAAACCTATACACAGGAAGGAAGTCCCATTGCGTTCAATGAGGCTTACCCCCAAGTAAGTGTGCATAGGGCTGCAACCTAAATCTAATAGCATCTGGAAATATCTACATCTTCCTTGTCATGGATGCTTAGTATGATTTCATGTCAGTATCATCTTTGTTGAAGTTTAATTGCCAATTATTTGAGAGAGGGTGCAGTAAATTTTTCAGAGTGAAGTCTCATTTATTTAAATAACTTACCCCCACCTTTCTGTTCTGGAATGTCCACTGCTAGGGCTGTTTTGTGGTAAAAAAGTTTTGCAAAAAA
The DNA here is from genome assembly GCF_964234715.1 of Podarcis melisellensis. Classification (NCBI taxonomy): domain Eukaryota; kingdom Metazoa; phylum Chordata; class Lepidosauria; order Squamata; family Lacertidae; genus Podarcis; species Podarcis melisellensis. The sequence goes on along the minus strand of NC_138538.1, from coordinate 71,796,305 downwards.
AAAATGAGATGGCCAGGCCTCATGCTGTAGCTTTTGAGAGAATAGTCTCTTGATCTCTGTGGGGTAGCTGGCAAAAGTTGGCCGTGTGACTTTAAATAGAATTAAAAGAAGCTAATGGGTTCTTTTTTAAAAATGTGAAAGAGGCAGGCCCTGACTCCCAAGGATGCTTTTGATTGTGCAAAAATCCTCTTGACCTCTGTGTGCTGTGGTGAGCCGAGACACACAGATTGTTAGGGGTTTTATATGCTCATTTTGTAAACCAAAAGACTTTGCAGGAGATCTTGTTTTGCTTTTCCAAATCCATATCTGTATTAAGGCTCAGAAGCAATGGATTTGGTAGTCTCAGCTTCAACTCCTGGCCATATATATATATATATATATATATATATATATATATATATATATGTAGCATTTGTTCAGTTTAAAAACCCCATGATTGTAAAGGGCAGCTGGATGAAGCTGGACTAAGGCTGCAGTCTTACTTACTATGCATGCTTCTAGATTTGCTCAGGTTATACTAAAAAGCTGGTAACCATTAACCTAAAGCTAGAACTGCTGCAGGACTGTGTGTTTTCTGTAAATCTGCAAACATAGTATCTGCTGAGGAATTGGAATGTCAGGGAACTGAAATGTCAGGGTTTTTAAAAAGCTAATTTCTTATCCTCAGTGTTGCAGTCAAAAGCAAAGAAAAATGTAGGCAATGGCTGCGGAAGGCCAGGCTAGCAGTCCCAGTGCTCAGAGCAGATAATAGCACAATTTTTACTCTTTATCCTCATGTTATGGTAATTATTTCTGCCTCCTCACTTTTGCTCTGTTTCTGCTAGGCATCCTATTCTACCATTTTCTCCATTTCGTCTCTAGTTTCCCCACTCCCTTCTCTCAGTTACAAAGAGAAGTTCTCTAAAATAATTAGGTTTGGAAAGAGATGCAATTATGCCAAGTATGTTAATTGTATGCATCTTTAACTATGCACAGGGCCAAATAAATAATGTGGCTTTCCTTAGGCTTTGGCTTTTTCATTATTACTTTTTGCATGCTTTTTATACCAGACCGGATTAGTGTGCCCAACGTAAAAGGCTGTGTGAAAATACTGTATAATTTGGCAGATCTCTGGTAGTTTTTGCAGAGCAGGTGCTTGAAATTGGAAAGCAGCTGAGGGCTAAAGAGATTGGCAATATTGTGTGGCAAAATTAGGACTTACCAGGTCTGTGTTTCTGCCAGTTCCTTTAGCTGCCTTACTTTATAGGAGCCCTAAAACATTTCCAAATTTTAATTTAAAACAAAAGCCTTAAAAAAACCCCCAAACTTTGATTGATGGTTCACTCAAAATGTGGCAGCAAAGTGGGATGTAAACTGTTTAGGAAAGTAGTTTCCAAAGAATGATCCTGGGAACTTAAGACATTTGTTGGACGTTTCCAGGGCTTCCACAATGAGAATGGCAGTCATGAATGGCAAACCACCTCCTTCTAAAAGGCCACATTTGCCAATCTTTTTCCATAACGTACCACTGGGGGAATACCAAGTACATTTTAGAGCTCATTCTCAATTATGATGCCCAAAAGAGCTGGCCATCTCACTTCTCTCTCAACTGAATGCTTATTCTAGAGAAGGTTTTCCCAAACTTGGGTCTTCCAGTTGTTTTTGGACTACAACTCCCATCATCCCTAACTAGCAGGACCAGTGGTTAAGGATGATGGGAACTGTAGTCCAAAAACAGCTGGAGACCCAAGTTTGGGAAACCCTGTTTTAGAGTAGCCTTTGCCAAGCTCTCTAGATCATGGGTAGGGAGCTAGATCTGGCTGACACTAGGAGCACACCTTCAAAGAGGTTCCTAATCAGCTGACTGTCAGTTACAAGGGAGCACCTTTGAAGTCTCTGCATAGAGTGGAATGCTCCTAAAACAGCAGCATTTCCCCCTCTGCAGAGAAATGAGATTGGATTCAAAGCCCTTTCAATGCAAACCACTTCTTCTGAAAAAAATTAAATGCTAGAGATAGTGCTTTGAATCCAAGCCACTTCCTCCAGCCCCAAAAGAGAGCTCTCTAGAGCAGGTGATCCCAGCTGATGGTTAGAACGTCAGCTCTCCAGGACTCATTTCTTTGCACCTTCCCCAACTTGTCTTGATTGTCCCATATTGTGGTGGGCATGGCAGCCCACTGGCAGCCACGTTAACTGCAAAGCATGTCAACATTGTATGTTCTTAGATATGGACATTGAAAGATATGAATCCAGATCAGGTCATAATAATTTTTGGGTTCCAGTCATGCAGGTACTGTATGTTTGGGGAAGCTAAGCTGTATTTTGAGGGGATCAGGTTTTATTATTTACCCTTCCTCCTGCTGGATATATAGCCATGTCTCCTCATACCAGTTTTGAGGTCTTTTCAATAGCTGGCTAAATTGGGACGCGGGTGTGCGCAGAAGGGATCACATGGTTACGGACCACTCCATCATGATCACATCACATCCTTTTCCTCTTGCGCCCAGAAGAGGAAACACAATCCACCTTGGCTCCAGCTGTGTCTCAGCAGCTTAAAATGGTCGAGGGAATCCGCTTTTAAGATGATGGGATTGTACACATACAGAGGTCGGCCCATAATTTTGGGCAAGTTGGCAGTTGTATCCAAAAAAGAATTGCTAAGTGGTGTTCAAATAGCTACTTGTATTCATTATGACTGATGCCCATACTCCTTACCCCCTGCAGCACTGAGACAGTTCTCATGCACAGGGATTCTTGCTGTCCTGCAGCACCGCATATCTAATGGCCAGAGTGGGATACTGTAACTTATCAGCTCTGCCAGACCAAATGATGGGGGGAGCCAATAGTAGCCTGGCAGGATCCTCCCCTTTCCCTTGCAAAGCCTCCTCCAGGTTTTAGGGGGCCTTTGGCATAGTTCCCCTTGATGGTCACCCATCTCTGTTAGTGGAAATATGCAGTAACAGCAACAGTGCTCTAAGCACCGCCAGGTAGATGGGTCGTAAAAAGGTAAAGGACCCCTGACAGTTAAGTCTAGTCCCAGACTACTCTGGGGTTGCGGCGCTCATCTCGCTTTACAGGCGTTTGTCCGCAGAGTTTTTCCAGGTCATGTGGCCAGCATGACTAGCCGCTTCTGGCGCAGCAGAACACTGAAACCAGAGCAGCGCACGGAAATGCCGCTTACCTTCCCGCCGGAGTGGTACCTATTTATCTACTTGCACATTTTGGCGTGCTTTCGAACTGCTAGGTTGGCAGGAGCTGGGACCGAGCAATGGGAGCTCACCCCGTTGTGGGGATTCGAACCGCCAACCTTCTGATCGGCAAGCCCAAGAGGCTCAGTGGTTTAGACCGTCTTAATTTTTCACAGTGTCGCTGATGGAGGGCTGACTTGAGTTTGGAAAATTAAAAGGGCAACTAAGTCTCAGCACTTCTTGGCATGGGAAGCTGAAGAAAGATATTTTAAAGGTGGCCCAGGACATGCATTCTGGGTTCTGCTGAGGCACTGGGGCCTTGGCACTAACTTAAGGTTGGCAGCTGTTGGCACAAGCTCTCTAATTGCTTTCTTTTGGATCTTGATTGCACACCTGCCTTTGGTCTCTCTCATATTCCCCTCCCCCCCCTTGACATTGATTTTGCACTGACCTCTTTGGAAAGGGACTCTTACAGCCTTGCCTCCGTGAGGCGCTAGTAAGGTTTGTGTGAAATGCATCTCTCTTTTTTCAATTATTGTGGGGGAATAATTATCCTATCTTTTGCGTCTTCAATTTGCCATGGTGCAATTTGTCTATCCAATAGGCACTTGTCAAAATGTGGGTTTCTTCTTTCAGTAAACCATCTGTTTAAGGTTAAATGCAAACTCTATTCTGTCCACATATGGAAATTGCATTCACATTGTGGTACAATGTGTTTCTTGCTATACTGAAAGATACTTTTTTCTATAATTCTTTCAAGGCTAAACTATTGTTAGCAGTTCACTTTGCTGTTCCGTGACTGGTTTGGGGGAGGTTGCATGTGCTGGAAAGATGAACAGCGTGGGCAGGGACATGTACATTTATGAGTCCTTTTGTTTGGCTTTGGGGTATTTTGTGTGTCTGAAAGAATCATCAGAGAATAATGGGATTTAGAAGAAAGTGCACAGATACTTCATTGACATACCATAACTCTGGGGGTTTCAGATTCTACTAAATATTTTTTTAAAAACCATAACCTGAAGCTCTACAGCAACAAAAATGGAACCCAATCCCAGAGCAGATTTTAAGTATTGAATGCTGTTAATCTACTATCACCATCTAGATCTAAATCAGGGTTTCCCAAACTTGGGCCCCCAACTGTTTTTGGACTACAGTTCCCATCACCCCAACCACTGGTCCTGCCAGCTAGGGATTATGGGAGTTGTAGTCCAAAAACAGCTTGGAGGCCCAAGTTTGGGAAAGCCTGATCTAAATGAATGGAACCAAAATTATTTGTGACACATTATATAATGCAGACATGAATTCAGGACATTATGTAAGTTCTGTAAACAGAACAATTTAGGGTAGTAAGGGTTGGCAGTTGATGCCCTTGGCCTAATGTTTGGAAGGTGCTGCTAACCCTTTCTTCCATAGCCTGTCTTCTTTCCTGTCTCCCTTCTAGACTTCTTGAAATTGCTTGGAAGGAAAGGTCTTCCGACAGCTAGGGGGAGCACAACCATCCTTTTAGCTGTTTCCAAACTGGGATTTTGTGGGAGTCTATGGGTTTATAGGAAAAGAAAAATAGTAATCAGTTGAAGAAGAGGGACCTCAACTATTAAAGGTGCAAGAGACCTCCTGCATGCACTCACTCTCTCTCCCTAGCCATTCTAGGCAAAGCCAACCTTTCTGCTCCCAGTTGAAGCTTCTGGTTGGCTACATGCACCATCAGTTTTCTTTTTTTAATCAGTTGGCAGCATAGAGAACCTGTGAAGCAGATCCATATAAACTACTGTTGTTGCATCTTTCACACTTGAGAAGATAAAACCATGCTATGGTTGTTGCTCATTTAAATTTTTTTTTAATTGTTCACCTTTCAGCAGCTCTGTCCAGTATAAAATAGTACACTTGCAGGTTATGAGGGCAAAAACGTGTGACTGAACAAACAACAATAAAAAGAAGAACTGAATAAATAACTTATTAAGAGCAATCATTGTGAAAAATCTAATGTATAGCTAAATTAAAAGTCAGTAGTTGGAGAAGCTAGGACCAAAGCCAGCCCCTGAAAACCAGTTTCCTCCCAACTCTTAAGTTACAAATTGAAAAGGAAAGAGAGGGTCATGGAGAATGGCATGGGGCTTATGAATATAGAAATGATATATTGGCAGTATGTATGTTTTATTATGAGTTGTGGCGTAGCAAACTTGTGACAAAGGAGGTGGCATCGGTGAAATTGTTGCCAAAGTGTAACAAGACAGGGTTTGAAAGGCGTTGAAGAAGTGTGGCAGACTTTATGAATATGCCCTTCAGATTTATTAATTTTTATCACAACTCCCATCATCCCTGACCATTTGCTAGGGCTGATGGGAATTGCAGTTTAAAACATCTGGAGAGTACTATGCCGGGGAAGGCAATTTTAGAGACTTTCCCAGAAAGCATTGCAATTGATTAACTTTCTGTTTGGCAACCCAAACAGCTACTTAAATTTATAAAATGCTTATATTTTCAAGACATATAGTGCTGTAGTAGTTTTGTGATCTGAAGATACAAAGCAAAAAAAGTGCATTCATCTTGAAAGTCCATTTTCTCTCTTAATGCTTTTCTGAACAGCTGCCTCAATATGGGTACTGTAACTTGATATATTTTTGCCCTGGTTTATTAGCACAAATTTGTAATGGTTGTTTTGGAAAAAAATGTGCTGAAAATTAATCTGGATCCCTTCACACTACAGTGGTTAGTTCAGCATTACAAAACCTTGAGCATTAACTTTCGTAACGGTCTTTGTAAACGTGTGATTTGAGGCCTTAAAGTCAGCAAAACCAAATTATACTTCAACAGTGCTTTCTTCTTTGATCATTTTTCAATATCTGTGCCCCAGACTGTTCCTATAATACAAATTACTTTGCCAGAATAATGGGGCACGAGCCCATTGGTCTGTTTTTGTAGTTTGGTTGCTGTGGTGATCCTCAGCCTTCCATAAAAACTGGTATCTCCAGGGAAACTGAAAGTTTGCAGCTGTCTTTACCTCCTTGATATTGTATGTGTCTGCAACGCTCTTTCGAAAGAGTCTTAATAACTGCAGAGGCATGCAAAGCCTATATTGAAAGATTATTCACTTGATAATGCCCATTTTTCATGTGCTGGATGTATTAGTTACAAAATGCTCTCAGTGAACTCTATAACATTCTCTCACAACTAGGCCTTTCTCTTTCTTATTGACTGCTATATCTATAGTGGAAAAGAGGAAACAAGTGTTTTCTGAAACTTCCATTTCCATCTTAACCAAAACTACAGTGGTACCTCGGGTTAAGTACTTAATTCGTTCTTAACCCGAAACTGTTCTTAACCTGAAGCACCACTTTAGCTAATGGGGCCTCCTGCTGCCGCTGCGCTGCCGGAGCACAATTTCTGTTCTTATCCTGAAGCAAAGTTCTTAACCTGAAGCACTATTTCTGGGTTAGCGGAGTCTGTAACCTGAAGCGTATGTAACCTGAAGCGTATGTAACCCGAGGTACCACTGTACTTGTATCATCCTTTGAATGATGGTGCATGTGGGTTTTGGTTGTTTTGTAAGCACATATTATTGATGTTTTCCTGACCGGTGCTTCTTCAGAATACAGGCGATGGATTGCATGATAGCTGGCCTAAGTTACTGTGCCGCCTGAGGCAGGGAAGTCTCCGGCTTCTTCCCTAACCTGCCTTTTTGAATTACTTTGCCACTACATTAGCAGTGGCAATGCTGGCAGTCCCAGACTTGAGGCCATCTTCTCTCTGTGTCCTTTCTCAGAAGGAAGCAGTGTCAGAAGATAGCCCTGAAGAGTGCCTGTGCCACCATGACTTTGGGTGACAGAGATAAGGGATGAGGAGAGGGAGTGTGTGACCCTGAAAGGAGCCTAGGCTTGTTCACATAGCATTAAACCAAGGCTAGCTAACGTGGTTCCCTACAAATGGACTACAACTCCCATCGTCTCTGACCATTTCTCTTGCTGTGTGGTGCTGGTAGTTGGAATCTCAAACATCTGGAAGGTACCATATTGGCTACCTCTGCACTAACTGGTGGTACAGTGGTACCTCGAGTTAAGAACTTAATTCGTTCTGGAGGTCTGCTCTTAACCTGAAGTACAACTTTAGCTAATGGGGCCTCCTGCTGTCGCTGCGCTGTTGCTGCCCAATTTCTGTTCTCATCCTGAAGCAAAGTTCTTAACCCGAGGTAATATTTCTGGGTTAGCATAGTCTGCAACCTGAAGCGTCTGTAACCTGAAGCGTATGTAACCCAAGGTACCACTGTATAACCTTTCATCCCAAATGTCATTCCCAGTGGAATCGCAGACACTTCCTGTACCTTCGGGTTGCTCAATTTTCCTCTTTTTCATGGCCACTGTCACCTGGTGTGTGCTTGATTTTTTAAGAGAAGTGAGAAGGAAGTTAGATTATCTTGTTTATACAGCTCTTGAAGGAAATATGTTAGTACGTTGTGGGGTGGGGGAAGAGAATTTGGAAAAATATGCCCAGTATTCCAAACATTGATAAGTTCAAGCCAGAAAACTATGATTGCCCACTTAAAATGAAGGAAGAGGTTTTAGGATAATAGTTAAACTGAAGTATTATTTACTGCTGAGCAGGTGTCTTTCTAAGTTTGCCCGAACACTGTCGCAAGATCCAAAATATCTCATCTCTTTCCTGGAATTGTTTTCATTAGCAGACCTCATCCCGAGCTTGCTGGACTTCTCCTAGACTTCTTCCCTAAAGGGTGTTCAGCCCACACGCCAGACTTTGCAACGGAGAATCGCTCCTGTCTTTTCCTCACAATGGCTCACGAGGCTTGTGCCTTTCTGGGCTGCCCAGGGCCCATCCAACCAAAATCTCCAAACCTGCCCACAGAAGTCTGTTAACAGCAAATTTAGAAATGATGGGGACCATATGGTGATTGAGCTCCGTGGAGCCAGGAACCCCTGGTGGCTTTGGAATGGTGGCTTTTCCCAGCAGTGCAGAACAGCTAATAAATACATTGTGACTACACTTAATCTGTGGGCGTCAGGGGATGTAGTATTGAATTGTCAGTGGTTTTGGAATTGCTGTGTGGTGTAGTGGTTAGGAGCGGTAGATTCGTAATCTGTGGAACTGGGTTCGCGTCTCCACTCCTCCACATGCAGCTGCTGGGTGACCTTGGGCTAGTCACACTTCTCTGAAGTCTCTCAGCCTCACCCACCTCACAGAGTGTTTGTTGTGGGGGAGGAAGGGAAAGGAGAATGTTAGCCACTTTGAGACTCCTTCGGGAAGTGATAAAGCGGTATATCAAATCCAGCCTCTTCTACTTCTTTGCAGACTGGGTTATTTGAGGAGAAAATGGGCACTCTGCTGAGGGTTTGGTCCTCCCAGTCAGAAACAGGTTTCCTAGCTTCCCTGCCATTTATGAGGATTAGGCTCAGGAATACAAAACTGTGAACTTGGAAATTAGGGTTCAAATTCCACCTCGGTTCTGAACTCAGTAGGTGGCCTTAAGCATGCCTCTGCCACAACTCTACCCCCACCTGTGAGTGGTAAGGGTGTTCACATGTTATGTTTAAAGAATATATAAGCGGTGTACTCAGTAGTTGAGCTGCACAAATCAGCGAGTGTACACTACGCTCTTTTCAGTGTAACATGTGAAGAAGTCTAGAGTTGATTCCTCTCTCACTCACTCTTCTCACTGCTCTTGCAACTCCTTCTTCGCCAGTCCCTTTGGGCCCAAACCAACCACAGGGAGACGGCCAGGCAAGCAGAGGGTGCTTCTCCATCCCATTGCTTCTGTCACTGCCAGGGCTGCCATACATCCAGGTTTTGAGATCCAAGAAAAGCCCCCAAATGTGTGTTTTTGGGGGGAGATGTTCCCCCCCAAAAGCTCAAAAACTTTGAACAGCAACCCTAACCACTGCTCACTTCTTTGGAGAAGGTGGTTGCAGGCAGCAACAGTAACAAGGAGGAGCAAAGTTAGGGGGCTCTGGGAGTTGGCACTTGGTCCCCTGCCCAGCAGATGCCCATGGCTGGCCATACCATCAAACAGAGCAAGGTGGCTTAGGCTGCTGATTTTGGGTTTTCTTATAAGGGCAGCAAATTGCTGCTAATAATAATAATAGATAGTTGTTGTTGTTGTGTTGGTTGTTATTAGCAACAGACACTGTTGTTTTACTGCCAGGGAGGTGGAGAGGAACTTGTGGGGTTGTGTGTTTCAGGTGCCAAAATAACTTGACCAGATTTGAGTCCTGTGTGCCTACTTTGAGTTTATTTGATTTATTTATTTATTTTGCTCTGCCACAGATAGCAAAATTCCTTGAGATGGCTCTGCAGATGTACACTATTGCTAACCCCTCACCCCAGCCTAGGGCAGTGCCTAGGACATTACTATTTCAAATTTCACATCAGTCATGAACTGAGCAGGTGGGCTTAAGCACATTGCTTTTCCTCAGTCCCATCTGTAACATAAGAAATTATCATCATCATCATCTTATCAACTTGTCTGTGTATAAGGATTACTGAGAAAATGTACACAAAGCACTTGAAATGTTAAAGAGGCACTATATATTAATTATTTTTGGAATATTTATCAAATAATGACCACATTTTAATTGGTTGGTGTGTATTTGTGTTTTTTACAGGTCACCTTACATTTGAATCCAATTTCTTCAATTCATATTCACCAGAGGCCATTGGCATTCATACTGAACTCTCCTGTTCCCTTGGTATGGAAGGTGAAAACAGAAAGACTTGCCCCAGAGATTTCGAGGTTTTTCACTGTAAGTATTGGGAACTTCATGAAGCTTTGTAGCCACTTCATAATGGACCCTACTCAGTTAGCTGGTACTCCTTTCGAAGAAGGAGAAGGGAAAATCATGCCGATAGAAAGAAATGTTAACTAGTTATCAGGTTTCAGAGCAAAGGCTCTTGGTGGCTTGTGGAAGCAATTTGAGTTCTCTCCAGTTATTTATTTGAACTCTTGTTTAAAATGGGGTTTATGGCATTGCCCTTAATGTGTTATCATCGATTCTAGTGGGCTTCCTATTCTGAGAGGCTGTGTGGCCTTGTGACAGATCATCAGCCCTGGAAGGCATGATAGGAGCAATGCCAAAGGCAAGAGCATGGAAGAAAATGTTAACTAACAAACAACTTGCTTTCTGTGTGGTCTGCAACCAAATCTCTAATCACTTTGAGACAAGCCTCTTGGTGCACAGTGGAAAGTCTTTATTATTATTATTATTATTATTATTATTATTATTATTATTATTATTATTTGAGGTTTTGTTAAAGGTACAAAAAACTAGGCCCAGGATGAAGTCATGTATGTGCTTCTCAAATACTGGCATGTTGCTCCTGGAGAAAGATCCAGCTATTACCTACTGTTTTGTAAATCACTCCTTCACAGTTTGCCAGGACGTTCAGATTTGCTGTTTGTAAAGCTGAGCAGACTGGTTGTTTGGATTGCATTTTTAGGCTGTGATATCATGTCTCATGGTGTGTCCTTAAAGCTTCACTATTTAACATCCTAATTTCGGAAACAAACATTACTGTTGCTGGTTGTAGAACAATTGCATGGGGTCCAGTCCTGCTTTATAAAGCACAGCCCACAACATTAAATAGGGCAAGCGATGTTTATCCTGAATTGGAATGAGAGAGTGAGTTTTCTCAAATTGCATCTGGAACCCAGCGGACAATCCAAAATGTAGTAATGAGAACAAATGTTATTACCACATGTACTAAACTCATTGGAATGCAGCTTATAGTGTAGTATTACACTATTCCTGCTATGAGCATGTGGGACAGAAAACTCTGGTTTGGGGCAGCTAATCTGGAAGAAGAGTTGTGAAGTGGATATTGTCTTGTGAGCTGAGCCTGAGACCCAGCCCAAATATCGGAGGGGTAGGGGGAATCACATTGCTCAGTCCTTCTGGTGCTATACTACAGGATTCAAAGATCAGTTTAGTGCCCTGTGTATCTTGACCCTGAGATGGCCATTTGATCCAGAAGTGAACTATTCTGTAAGTTTTTGTTTCTTGCATCTTTCCCTTTTCCCAATATTAAGTTCAGTTTACTACACACTTCTGTGTCAGTTTGCAAAATACATGTGTGATTAATATGTGTGGCCAGTTCTTAAACACATAGAAAATTTCTCCTTACTAGCCAGAGTGTTCAGAAATGTCTACCCTCAGGCTGGATTGTTCTGTACTCACAGTTCCTCCAATGTCTAGGATGCAGAATTATTCAAGCTTACTCTGACCCTTGTACTGAATATTTTCTTGCTTGATTGCCAGACTTTCCATGCCACTACATCCTGGAAAACATAGTATTTCGAATCCTTGCACGTTCCCGGTTTTATTTTTTTAATTTTGAAAAAAAAGTCCATTGTTTATAAAGAGAAATATGTGTGTCTTACATGATGTACTAATGTCAGAATTATTGTGTCTGTCTCTATGGAAGAATTTAGCTGGATGATTCATAGACTTTCTGGCTTCTGTTGCTGATGTAAAAGGACATTGCTTTTTCATTCAAAAATGTGAAGAGGTTATTTTCCATCAAAAACTCAATATTTTGAGATGAAGCTTCTCCTAATAAAAAGATTATGAACTAAAAGGACCTATACTTTAAGGATTGAAAGAAAGGTATTCTGGAGCAACTGGCAGCCGAATTAAAAACTTTCAGTTAAGTTGCCACATAACAGTATGAGAGCTGTCTTAGTGGAAAGCCAGTCTCAGAGGCCATCTGGGTACCTCTCAGGAACCTCTCAGCTAGCTTCTCTTGTATTTTGTCTCTAGCATCAAATAATCAGAGAAATCAGCTTTGAACGTGGAAGTTCCATTTTTGGTTATCGTGGTTAATATCAATTAAATGATACAGTGTTCAAAGTCCTTCACATGCATATGTAAGGTAGGCTAGTTCTTTGTGGCCTGGTTTTCAATGAGATGGTCAAACCTGTTTCTGGATGAAATTGTTCCAAACTGCAGGTGGGGGCTCACATAGCCACGTGATCATCTCACTAAAAAAAACAAAACCCTTTCACATAGATTAGGGCTGTCATACATCCAGAATCTCTCGGACATAACCAGGATTCGCCTGTTGGAAATGGCAACCTGGAAGTGTTGGGTTTTGGGGGCGAATTTCCTAAAAAAAATAGCTCAAAAACTTCATTTTCTTTTTGGAGATTTTGCAAAAAAAAGAAAAAAAAAAGGCTCTACAATTTTTGTATCTAGGTGCCAACTGTAACATAGATGACAAGAAAAATGGCTCTAGGCTAGCCTTTCCCCTCCCACAATGGTTTTCTGAGTGCAGGAATTTAGCGAGCGTTGTTTGGTCCTGCTCAAAGAGAATATAAGACTATGTTGTGTCTCCACTGCTGGAGGCAGCATGCCTCTGAATGCGTGTTGCTGGGAATCTCCAGTGGGGAGAGTGCTCTTGTGCTCAGGTCCACCTTGTGCGCTTCCCATGAGCATCTGGTTGGTCACTGGGTGGACAGAGTCCTGTACTAGATGTGGACCTTTGGCCTGGTCTAGCGGGGATCTTCTTGTATTCTCAAAACATTCAATGGCATGATATCCCCTCCGTGACATGCTTCAGGCGTACCATCTTCTGTGAGAACTAAGCCTCATATGTGTTTGTATATTATGGAAAAGATAATTTAAAGCAATAAAGAGTGGGTGAAGGGGTGAGGAAATGGGCCGATAGGAGAGGGTTAAGAAGCCCCCTCCTCACTCCACTCTTTGGCCAGAGTCCCCCTTCAAATTGTAACTTCAGCTGCTGTATTATTTCAAAGCAAAAAAGAAGAAAAGAGTTATGAGGAGGGAAAGAATCACAGAACTACAGTGGTACCTCAGGTTACATACGCTTCAGGTTACATACGCTTCAGGTTACAGACTCTGCTAACCCAGAATAGTGCTTCAGGTTAAGAACTTTGCTTCAGGATGAGAACAAAAATCGTGCTCCAGTGGCATGGCGGAAGCAGGAGGCCCATTAGCTAAAGTGGTGCTTCAGGTTAAGAACAGTTTCAGGTTAAGAACGGACCTCCGGAACGAATTAAGTACTTAACCCGAGGTACCACTGTATATGTAATTCCTCCGTTAGCGATATTGCAAATCGTATCTTTGATTTTTCAGCGACATTAGTTCTTATACATCTTTTATTTGTATTTTTATCACCCATGCTCGTAAAATCTTTCTCGGGCGCTTATTATCCCTTTTGTGCATCCTCTGTGAATAGACAATGTGGAAGAGGACTGACTAGAACTACAGCCTGTCGACAACTGTACTTTTGAATGTGATTCACGAGGGAACAAATTCATAATGATTTTGGAGGATTTTTAAAACCTGTTTTGCATTGAAAAAAACTGGTATGTGCTTTAGGTTTGTTCCTTCCCCTCCACAGCCCCTCACATCTTGTTAGGAAGTGAGTTATGTTCTCCTCTACTAGGGGGATTAATTTAATAGCAGGAGTAAATCACTGTGAAGGGTAGATTGTTTGAGGTCTTTGGTGACTTGTTCATTCAAGCAGTGCTGGAAATGAAACACACGCACACATACATACAATCCAAATTGGGGCGCATAGGATTTCAGCTTTAGCCTTTAGCTTTAACCTAGGGGGACTTATTTCTGGGTAGAAATGTATAGGATTGTACTAGTTCACATGACAGAACACTGTTCCATGACAAAACACTTTGTTCCATGCTGCCTGTTCACCTACTCCAGGGGTCAGCAACCCGTGGCTCCGGACCCACATGTGGCTCTTTTACACCTTTGCCGCGGCTCCGGGGCGGATACTAGCGAGGGGAGGAGGCACGTTGTGCGCCCCGACACTCCCCACTGTGGCGGGCGCTGTACTGGCTGTGGTGTCGCATGGGGGCGGTGCGTACGTTAGTCACGCACTGTTCCGGCGTCACCTTCCCGCCCACCCGCTACATTGAAAGGGGGCATGTACGTTGGTCACTGTTTTGAAGGGGAGTGAAGAACACACACACACAAAAAGGTAACTTGTTAATTTAACGTTTATTTCTATGAGGAGGAGTAATTCTGAGGGGTCAAACAAAGAAATAATAAAAAAGTGACAAAGAGTTATTTTTATAATGACGAGTTTTGCGGCTCCCAGTTTTTTTTCCTTCGGAAACGGGTCCAAGTGGCTCTTTTTGTCTTAAAGGTTGCAGACCCCTGACCTACTCCATTCCTGTAGAAATTACCACTTGGAACGGGGAAATATCATTCATATTTGAGCATGGAATCACCTGATCCCTGTAAACGGGATCCTGCTTGAAAGTAGGGTTTGGATCGCAGGGTTTATATGCCTCCATGGAACATCTTTCAGAGCCTTCCGGAATTTTGCCAGTTTCTGCCTTATTTCTTCCTTGAACTTGCTTTCTTGGACTTGACTATACAGCTGCAAATAAAACATTTTAATTGTGTTGTAAAGTGTGATATACAAATGTGACACTAGATGGCGACAATGAGCTATGGGAAATTCAATGTATTTTTCAAAACATTTTTTAGAAAAGCATTTTCACAGCGTTCTTTTAATATGTGTGTAGATTCCACCTTACTTTCCAAATCTCACTTGGAGCAGAGGTGGATGTAAATGTGTAAGTCTAATCTGAATAGACCTACTGTAAAACAACACTGGGAATGCATGGCCAAACTGAATAAGCCTCTGCTGTTCCCATGTACCACTTTAACCACGTAACCTGACCCTTTGCCAGATTAAGGATCTATAATGTACTGCATTCACATACCCATAGGAGGCCAGTGTTCTGGCTTCTCATCCAGCTGTGGCAGATTTCTTTGCCGTTTAGCATTTCAGTTAAAAGAAAAGTCTTTGCACAAGGAGGAAAACAATTAAACATCTGATACAAAGTGGTTTCATTAGCGATGCCCTTAAACCCTAGAGATACTCAAAGGCAACAGGGGAGAAAGCCATTCCTTTCCCCCTCGCAGGTTTTAAATATCTCCAACCTGCTGTTCCGTCCTGGAGGGTAAGGGAAATCCCAGCCGCACTATTGCTAATTCCTCTCCCTCCTTTTCCCCCCGCTTCAAGCAAGTTTCCGCATGAAGGTATTGGCAGGAAGCCATGCTTTTTTATTTTTTATTCTAATGTCGAAGAGGTGGCCTTTGCAGGTGTTACTCAGCTGGTGGAAACTTTTGCTTCAGGAGGTAGCCCTTTGACTTTCATGGCTCGAGATCTTTCCTGCTGGAATGCGGCTGTTTGTTATGGAAACTACAATGAATCTTCCTTAGATACTTCATGCAGTCCGTGGCCACAGAGACATTAGTGGGTTTAAACATTCAGCAGAGGGCATGTGCAATGGTTTACTATTTTGAACATTCTTGACACGAAGCCAGCGATATTTATTCAAAGGCCTTTGTAACACACTCTTCCCCCTATGGGACCGGGGCAGGTTACATGCAGCTCAACACAATTAAGCCGTGTAACTTCCTCCATCCCCAAAGGTTGTGCAAAAAAGTGCACCTTGACCTGACATCAAAATGTAGACAGTGGACGCTCGGGTTGCAAACGTGATCCCCGCGGGAGGCACGTTTGCAACCCGCAATGCTGTGTCCGCATGCATGGGTCACGATTCGGTGTTTCTGCACATGCACAAAGTGTGATTTAGCACTTCTGCATGAGCACCAAAACCTGGAAGTGACCCATTCCGGTACTTCTGGGTTTGGCGTGGTGCGCAACCTGAAAACACGCAACCTGAAGCGTCTGTAACCCGAGGTATGACTGTACAGAGACAAGATGCACCTAGGAGGAGAGGGCTTTCCGGAATTTGGGGACCTCCAAATTCTGTCTCTCTCTTACACCCCCCTCCGCATTAGCTTCATATATGTTGTAGGCCTGAGGACTGTGATGCAAGTCCCTACATGTCACTAATGTCATTGAGGTGGGATTCATGAGCATCCCTGCCATACTCAGAATTCTGGATCAGGGCATTTGGCTGCATGACTAAAACATCTTATTCCTTGTTCATGAGTATTGATTCCAGAAAGGTTATGTACAAGGGCTTTTTCAGGGTTGGGTCCCTCAGGATGCAGCCCTTTGAGAGGTGTGCAATCTACCATTGGTTCCTAACTCTATATGTTTGCACAGGTAAGTAATCCCACTGGCTTTAAAGGGTTTGCTCATGGTGCGCTTGGTGATCCAAAGCACACACGTGCTGTGGCAAAGAATGAATGGTTACTCTGCTTAAGGCTAGCAATTAAAAGTCCTGTATCCATTTCTAGAAATATAAAGTGAAGCTGTGTCATTATTTCTGGCGAAGCCTGGTTTGCTTCCTTCTCCCAAGAATATGCTTCAGAAATGTTGGGCCCTTGCCATCAAACCACAGACCGCTCTTTGGTGTGCACTGGATTTTGGATGGCTGTCAAAACTCACTGAAAAACAAGTGCTATTTCTTTTCCTGTGCCTAGTATTTAACGGGAAATCAGGAGGCTACATTTCCAATCACTTGTTAAATCAACCCAGATGTGAACGGAGCACTAGGCTAAGAGGAGAAGAGGGTAGGAAATGTAGAGCTAGTGATAAAACGTGAATAAATAGTGACCTTCATATGATTTCAAGTCAAAGAAGAGGACAGGGGGCAAGTTTCCTAAAGTTTATGTGTGAATAATTTTATGGGATTTTTAAAAAGTTCATTTTGTGTCCAAACCAGAGAGTAATTGCATTTTATTTATTTATTTGCTTAATTCATTTGTCAGTTCATTTCTTCCCACTACCTTATGCTGCTTTAGAGTATGTAGAATTAGCTGTTTAAATTCCTGTTTAAAGTAAAAATAATTCCTGTTTAAAGTGAAATTAAAAGCCACTTTCTTAGGCCACTAACTATGGTCATATCCAGTGTTTGTTCTACTCAGAATAGACCCACTGAAATTAATGGGCATCACTAATTTCCATGGGTCTACTCTGGGTGAAAGTTAAGTCGGCTACAACCCAATATTTTGAATATCTCCCATTAAACTAAGGATGCCAGAATGGAAGGTGTTGTTTATATAAGTGCTTCCAACTGGGATTTTATTCTGCACTTGGATTCATTAAACCTGCCTAGAATAGGTGGGGAGAGGGTTCATGGTCAAGAAATTATGGGCTTGTAATTATGTTAGGTTCCAGTTACAAGTAACATTTGATGCACCAGGTTTTTTTATCTGCTTTAAAACACACACCCACAAATAAACGAAAATAAGCAATTGTTGCTGACTGATGCACTGAAATTATCATTGCCCCAAGCATTTTTACTACGTACTGCATGTTCAGAATATTGACTGTCATGTTAGAAATATGAATGTGACTAGATCAGCGTGCCTCTTTCAGTGCTATGACTATAAAGCACTTACATATTTACATATGTAACAGACCATTTACCACACACATCTACGCATTTTGATATATGGTAGATCTCTCTTTACACGCAGCAGGACAAGTGAGACAGCCAGATTACCAAGGAGTTGCCTGCACGTCACAGTAAGCTACCAATTGCCAAATCACCATCTATATCTACATCAAAGCCACCTCAGTGCCAGGAGGAAGATGTTCTCTCCCAGGAGTGGAGAACATCTGGACAACGTATGTTGCTGGACTACAGTTCCCATCATCCCTGACAGTTGGCCAGACTGTCTGGGGCTAATGGGAGCTGAGGGTCTAGTAACAAGCAGAGGGACATAGGTTCTTCAGCCCTGATCTATCTCTCCTTATCCATGTTTACTGGGACCTCCAGTCCCGTCAGACGTTGCCTTAGTGCAGGGCTTGCCCACCTTTCTGGGGTCACTGGACGCACTTGGAATTTTGAGAAAGTGCTATGGACTTCCGTCACAAAATGACCCCTAGGCTTGCTGACAGAGAGAAGCTCTTTGCCCGTCTCTGTTTGGTACAGCAGGGAGGGAAGGAGGGGTGCACAGCCCTAGCATCCACTGAAATGTGGGCAGGGTTAAGGGATGTTTTCGATGTCTGAAAGGCTGAGCGAGTACAGTCAGAATCTGAGCATTGTTCATGCATTGTGGAGTTTTGAGAGGATATTTCTTTCGACTTTTTTCTGGTGCTATAAGAGCTACTGGCAGACACATTGGCACCCATGGACACCACATTGTCAACCCATGCCTTAGTGCAACCACCTGCAGGTTTGGGTCATATGACACAGTACTTCTTGGGAGCTGGGACAAATCAGATATTCATGAATGTTCGCACTGGACTTGTTCACTTAACATTTCTGTAACATATAGAAAATCAACAGATTTACTGCTATTCTGCCAACACAAACAATTGCTCCACTTTGGTTATTTCCCCCCTTCTTTGCTGGCAGGAAGCACTAGGCTGGTCTCTTAGTTTAATTAGATGTAATAATGAAGTAGAGATGGGAGGATGAGCAGAGATAACATAAATGGAGGTGGCGAGGGGTGGGAATTGGATTACAGAAAGGGCCATCTTGAATATTATATTTGTTGCCCCTCTCAAATGTAGTGCTTGGGACACAGCCTAATGAGGTCTCACTTTGTCCCTGATAAGGGGATCTGTACCTTCTTGAGCAGGCTTTTGCTCATCAGATAACTCAAGCAGAAAATGGCCTTGGCAGTCATGCAAGAGCAAATCTTCTGTTCATCTGCATACTTTTAAAACCAGATTATGGTAAGGAACATAAACAACCATAGAGTCAAGGGCATAGATTATTCTGTCTCTTTCTGGGGAAATTAAAGAAAAGTCAGCAACGAACTCCAGTCTGGTATGAATTTATGATATCTAACTGCTGGGGGAAAACATGTGCTGGATTGAAATAAATTTTGTTTCCACAAACATTTAACTTAGCCATTTTTTGTCTTTTCGGGGATCTACAATGAGTTTCTGGTTAGTGGAGGGAGAAAGTGGTAGATCATGGAATTCTATTAGTTTTAATTCTTAACAGTCATTTCTATATTGTTTCCCTTTATTTCTGTAGCTTTCTATTCAGACTGGTTATGTCTGTTAAGCAACCCACCACCCATTCCAGCACCCATTTGTCATGTGTATCTCAGGAAGTTTCTTCACATATTTGAGAAATTTTCTTTTCTTTCACTCTTACTTGTCTAAGAACTGTTTTGGTGACCCCATGAGATTGTCACTCTCACCTTATGAGTGCCATGGAAAGATCATGGAGATGGGGTGGTCAGATCCTGTGGAAGAATGGGAGAAGTTTGGGGAATGGGAGCTTGATGACACAGGTGAGGGTCCTAGTGGGATGAGGGGAGTGAAATTGGGACCCC
The DNA here is from genome assembly GCF_964234715.1 of Podarcis melisellensis. Lineage (NCBI taxonomy): Eukaryota > Metazoa > Chordata > Lepidosauria > Squamata > Lacertidae > Podarcis > Podarcis melisellensis. The sequence goes on along the minus strand of NC_138538.1, from coordinate 71,776,927 downwards.
AATAGGTGTTCGAGTCAGGCAAGAAGCCTGTGGTTTAGGGGATGCAAAGTTGGGCCTTGGAGATGGCGCACCCTCTGACACATATCTCTTCCCGTGGCACCTTCCTCCTGCCAGTGAGGAGACTCCTCCCTTGTAACAGGTGACTTGAAGTAAATCAGATGCTGAGTCTCTGATGAAACTGCCTCCTTCTCCCAGGACACCTCAAAGACCCAACACACTTGAAGGAGTGCCCAGTTCCTTGCCCCCTTCTGAGACTCCAGCCACTTGTTGCACTAAGAGCTATGGCCACCCTGCTCTTCAAAAGAGAGGTGCAGGGACCATGTCACTTGCTGGGTCAATGTCTTAGCCTGAGTTTAGCCATGCACCAATACCTCTTTACACATGTTCCTTTGTGCAGCCTGAACTTTTCCTGTGCACTGATTTGATTTGTACTTTAAAAAGCTTTAGCAACTTCAAATTGCAACACTTGGAATAAAAATCCAGCTTGCTTGGCCTTTCAGATACAGCAAAGTCCAGTCTATGTGCCTCAGTTATTGGAAACTGGCCAATCCAAGGAGATGTCACAATTCCTTGTGGGTAAGAAGTTACCTACAGAATTGTTGGAAATCAAACCTGGTTTCAGCAGCGATCATGTCTTAGGGGAGGGAAAATGCATTTTAGAAACCTCATTGCCACAGTTAGCTGAAAAGCTCAGGCCGCTTCATAGGAATGGGGAGTAAAATATAAGAATAATTCCAGTTCTGTGTACAATTGGGAGCGAAGCGTAGCATAGTTTGAAAGACAAAACCTTTCACCCTGTATACGTTTTTAAAGTGTCTCTCTCTGCTGTAACACAAGTGGAGCTGAAGCTGCACACAGCAACAAAGGCTTGTCAAATGTTGGAAGCACCATGAAGAACAGGAAGTCCCCAGTCAGCAGAGGTGTTAAGAGCATCAGCTGAATTGAGGGGGACATCTAGCAGCAGGAAGAATACATATTGCCCCCGAAATTGTGCATATGAAGCCCATTAATTCTGGTCAGGTTGTGAGACTCTTAAAATCATTTTAGTGACTTTATTTCTTTGTAACTCTTCCATTTTGGGGTAACCACTTAGCAATGTTCTGTTTGCATTGATAATTGGTCATGTTTTGAGAGCATAGCATCTCATAAGTATTAGGCATATGTTAACAAAAGGAATAAGAAGCACAGACATACTCATCATCTCATATTTCTAGCTAAAGACGTACCCATGGAGCTAAGAAAAGAGTTTGTGTAGAAGGACTGCTGTTAACGTGTAGTTTTTATCATGTTAGTCATGTTCAACGGAATCCATTTTTTCCCAGTGGATTAATATTTTCAAAGACCATCCAAAGGTTTCTGATTCATAGATTTTTGTGTCAGCAAAGACCAGCCAAAGTTCTCCGATTTAGAGAATTTCTCGTCTGCAAAGGGTCAGCTGCCTCATTTGGGAAGGAGAACACTTTTGGCCAAAAGATCATTCCGAGAAGATCAAATGAGTCAATAGGAAAAAGAATAGGGAGGAAAAGCAGAATAGGGAGGTTCTTACATGAGCTGCTTCCTGTGTAAAAACTGCCCTTATCTGGAGCTCAGTGTGATGACTGGTGTGTGGTTACATTTGGTAGGTGCATCATGTGCTCATTTAGAAAAGTGAAGATGGTGCCTCTATGGAGTTGGTTACAGTGATTGACAGAGACATTTTCATAACTACAGGCCTTGGCAGAGGGGTTGTTAGCCAGCCACCTGACTTGGCTAGGAGGTTCATTAACCTGTGACCCCAAAATTCAGGATATCCCCCCCAACTGATGCCAAAGTTTTGTGCTGCCAGCTGAACAAGGTTGGGTTTTGGGGTGTCCTTATAGCCCCCAGTTTGAGTGTCAGTTACTCAGTTTCAGGGGTGGGGTGGCACAAAACACAGGGTTCACAGCACAACACAGCACTAAACTAGCACAAAACTTTGGTTTCAGTTTGGGAGGGGATCCTGAATTTTGGGGTCACAGGTTAATGAAGCCTTGGATAGGTAGTCTGCAGGTGAACACAGGATCTTGCTGAATTACAGAACGTTGGGCTCCAGCTGGGAAGTGAAATATGTTAAAATTAAGAGCCCCAGCACACCATAGAAGGGTTCTCTCTACTCTATTGTTGTATAAGCTCCCTCATACCTGTTTACTTGGCAGGTAGGGGATCATAGAAGTTTGGGTAGGTGGGAAACATAATTCCAGACACAAAACATCCCACTGACTGCACATCCCACTGCCTGCACTAGACCTGGATTTGAAAGTTCATTGAGATTGTGCTTCCATGCTGCGGAGTTCACAGGTCTCTCTGTCTCCTGCATCCCTCAAAAAGGAAGTTTCATCCTCCCTCTGTTACTGCAGATTTCCAAGTTTGCACCCAGTGCAAAGTTCTCTATCTCTTTGCCAGCACACGGTTTTACAACGGCATACTCTTGGGGTGATAGCCTAACGTTGAGATTCACAAAATAATTCCCTGAGTCGTTTGTTCGAGCAGGTATTCAGAAATGCTCCTCTGCCATCACGTGATATCCTCCTCGCCTCTGTCAAAAGGTGCTCAGGAGCTTAGCCAACCCTTAAGCACCTTCCTGTTATTTCAGGCAAGTCCAGTTGTTGGCTTTGGAATGCTACCTTCACAATTCACGTGTACCTTCACGTCCTGGATACTTTGAGAGCAGCCTCACTCTCCTGAAACAGATCCGTTCTATAGAGGAAGCAGTTAACGTTTGACGAAAAGTGGTGAAACAAAAGTGACGGCTGCCTTTTCTTTCCCTCTCTGGAAGAGCTTCTTGAACGCAGTCCAAAGAAAATAACGTGCTTGGCTCATTGAATGTAGCCTTAAGCCCTCATAGTAAAACTTTGAGACCTGGCAGGCACAGCAGAGTCCTCCTTTGCTCTTGTTTCCTCTGCTTGATTTCAGACTGCAACACTTCGTGCAATTTTTTTTTTTTTTTAAGCAAGCCGTATGAAGCTATAATTAATTAGCATCAGTTAACCTATAATTCCAGGTTGGAAGCAGCAGCACCGAGCCACGCTGACTGTGCATGCAGGAGTTTTCTCTCTCTTCTCCTTAGTCTTAAAGGGCAGATGGCCCTTTAAATAGGGTGAAATGAGAGGATCATGTGCTCAGTCAGTGTGTTGCAGTGCTGTACTTACAGGCCAAAAACCAATAGTTCCTTCTGCCAATCTTATCTTTAAATAGACAGGGCAGGTGCTTGGGCTGCCATGTCAATGATGGGCAGCCAAGGGTGAGAAGCAGCGCAGGTAAATGAAGCAAGAGATGAGTAATCACCCCACAGAATTATTATTTCCAAGGGAGACTTAATCCTCCAAATGGTAGGCAGGAAGTCCTAGCAAAATATCAACCAGAGCTTGCTCACTTAGCTCGGAAATAACTTTGCCAAAATGCACCCTCGGATTTCAAGCACTGAAGAATACACTACTCGAAAGAACACACCAAACTGATTGCGGCATCTGATTTTTAAAAGGCAGCTCTTCTAGGCAGCAGCAAAACAAATATTTCAGTTTTGCTTTCCAAATGGACGGCGTGGTTCCTTCTGTATGCTCTCTGTGAGGAGGTGTAGGCTCAGGTAACATAATACAACGCAAATGTTAGATGGCATTTTGTTAAAACCTTGTTTGCTCTCATAGATTGCCCTATACAGGATCAAGCTGTTATTATTAATGTGTGGTTTATGCAGCCAGCATAACTCCCTCAGAGCCTCAGGCTATAGCCGCATGTAGCCTGGATCTCTGGATGCCTTAAGGCTACTACTTGATTTGTTTGCTTTCTGTCTGATGCTGTAGCAGAATTTGGACATACTCAATTGTTGGGAGCTGCCAGGTCTAAACTAGAAAGCCGTGGGCCTGTTCATAGCTACTGTGCGTGGTTAGCTGTCAGGGCTTCAGCTTTGAGCAAATCCCCTAGACGGCAAAAGGCTGAGGTTCTGGACCGACTCTGTGTACTCAGGCTAGATGTTGACTCTTCTCAAGAGGACGGACTATAAAAGACTTCTTCTTTATGGTGGAATTTTGGCTGATCAGCCACCATCTCTCTAGCAGGTTCCAACTTGACAGTTGTCTATGGATCAGTTTAAACAACAGCCCCCTTCCCCTAATACACATTCTCCTAAACTTTGTGTTTGGGGTATTTCCGGTGCCAAAATGCGTGGTAGGGAAAACCATGCATGCTTCCCACTTCCCTCCTGTTATAGGAAAGGCTTCCTACATGATAAAAGTTCTGGAATTTGTGGAATTGAAACAAAAGCTAAACTAATTATAAATAGGAAGAAGTGTCACCACCATGTTTCAGTGGGGAGCTCCTTGAAGCTGCAGATGAGGCAGGTTGACTCATGTTGCATACCTGGCAGTTCTCTATGTTGGGATGTAGACCTGCACGTACCTGTTCCTGCCATGTGGTCTTCAGGCATACTTATGATTTCTCCCCACCGCCACTCCCCAGTAGTGCAGTTCCTTCACAGACCCCCACGCCTGATGGCAGCTACAGAAAATGAATGGTTCACCAAGGCTTCCATTCCAGAGATCTCTCCGTAAGTGGAGAAATGTTCACGCCACACGTTGTCGGGGCTTAAGAAAGACATGTTGAGACTACCAGGTGATGCACTGCCAGAAGATGGTTTAATGAAACAGTGACATTTGGAGCCCTTGCTTTATAGAAGACAGGGTATACTTATGTAGTTTCCCTTGTTAAAATGATGCATGAAGCGTTACATCGAATAGATTTTTTGTTTTTTTTAATGACATGTTTTATGGTGGTCGCATGACCAGCGGCAACAAATGAAAGGAATCATCGAGAGTTGAAACAGAGGTTAGTTTAAAGTTTTTGGAACTATTCTGGCAGGAGGCGACGGGTTCTTAAGCTGCTTTCTGTGATTTGTCTGGGTGAAATGAACTCTTGGGATGAGAGGCATCTCTTCACAAGACAAGCTGTACAATAGGGCCCCAGTGGAGACAACCCATAATAATAGAATGCTGGATTCTTATTTTTAAAAAATAAGTTCACCAGTGAAAGCTCTAAGCAGGATTGGTCATATTTGGTCATTCTGTGCCTAGTATAAAATTGGGAGTATTTCACACTTGACATTTTTCTTAGGCTCAGGGTCAAGCTATACTTTACAAATACGTGTAATGTGCAACATCATTTCTCGTGCGTGTTTAATTACAGCTGAGTTAAGAGCCCAATTTGTCATCAGGATTGCAGGACACAGAGAGCAGAGATTTATCCCTTCCTTCCCCAGCTATGAACACCACCCACAAGCATGGCTACAAAGCTTTTTAAAACAAAAACAAAAAAACAACCCTTTTCTTTGCTTCAGTTTATGGGCATTTGTCAATAATAGCCATAAAGCCAGACAAAACAGCAGAGTGATAATATGCATTAAAGAGGTCGGGTAAAAATTATTAATTATTAGCCAAACAAACATGGATCGTAAAAATGCATATTCTGGGACATCATTTGTGAATGATAGATATCCATTTTTAATGGCTGATGGTGTTAATTAAAAATTTAAATTGAAATATCTCTTTAAACAAAACCTGACTTTTAATTGTGTGGAACTATTTTGTGCTGCAGCAACATCCAACTTTTTTACAGTTAAAAAGTACCCTGCAGTTTTGTGTAAACAATGCTTTGCTGAAATGTATCTATTGTTTAAGAATACATCTGTGTTTCTCCAGATGAAGTCAGCCAAGTGTTTTCAAATCTGTTTGCAACATGTTGTTATTTGGAGCAATACACAGTTGACATAGTTGTCCCGGAGATATTTGCAACCGCCGTGGCAAGTCAGTTGGTCAGGGTGCTTAAGAAAATGTGTCTTCTGAAACAATCACATCCCTCTGTCTTCCTTTGTCACTTCTGTGCTCTGCTCGTTCAAAACAGGTCCTACTTTCCCACTGAAATAAGTTTCCTATGATGCAATCCTTCACTCTGTGAGATTTGACAACATGAAAGACAACTTATCTATTTTCCTATATTTTCTTCCTCCAAGATAGGATGGAGCTGGATTGAATAGCTCATAAACTGCTGAAAACGCAGGAAATGAGCTCCCAGTATAGCTTTTAAAATAGATAACCCATGTGCCCTGTGCATAACCTCCTTTGAATCCCATATCATAGAATCATAGAGTTGGAATAGGCCACAAGGGCCATTGAGTCCATCTGTGTTTAGCTTTTGAAATAAGTGATCCGCAAAGTGATAGTCAAGTTTTAGAGGGCTGCTCTGATGCCCACTACCTCCCAGTACTTTTTCAACCCTTTCTATTCTGATCCAGCTGTTTGCTTAATCCACTATGAGCTAAAAGTTTATACCATTCGAGGATCACTTGGCTGACAGAGATGCGAAGGAAGTGACACGTTAGGTAGGAAGCAGTGAAGCCCTCTTGTGTTGTCAGCAAAGCAACATATAGCCTAATAGGGCCTTTCTGGCATATCTATGCCATCAAAAAAATTCTCTGTGAGTGGACATCAAAATGTGATTCAATATAATCCATTTTGAGTGGTGCACACAGAGGCAAAAAATACCTCCTAGCTTCACATATATGCTAATGAAGTCTGAGCTGACGCTGACCGACCAGGAAATGGATTTTGGATTCATGGTGAATAGGTCAATGAAAATGTCAACCCAGCTGTGAAAAAGGTGAATTTCATGTTAGGAACCTTTAGGAAAGGGGCTGAACATTGCTGATATCATAATGCTGTTATACAAAACTATGGTGTACTTAGAATACTATTGTCATGTTCTGGTCTGGTGCCGTATCCCATGGAGAAGGCCGGTGAGGTTAGAAATTGCAGGACCACAAATAGTAAACAACTTGCTCCAACAAAGGTTGAGGGCAGCCCAAGCCATTTTAAGCTCTTGCTCTCAGACTACTTCTCTTTAGGCATTGCTGTTAACCTTAGATTCCTAAAGGGCCAACCCTCTGTCCTGAAGACTGGTGCTCCTCCATTGTATACCTCCCCAGCTGGTGTGCTGCCAGAAATTGAGGTCCTATGCAAGGTTCCTTAGTCCAAAGGGAAGAGTCCAGACTCTGGCCCTTAAGATATGGGAGGCTTAGTGGTCTCTTGATCTCCAGCAGCAAGCTCTGGAGTCCTCTACCTGGTCTAGTTCTTTAGCAGGAGACTCTTCAGCCTCAGAGCCTTGATTGTTTCTGATGGGGAGCTAGATTTGTAGCTGATACTTTTCAAGTCTCATCCTCTTCTTTTGCATGTAGTTTTCATTACATAAGATACTGCTCAGTTTCACAGTACCTTAAAGGCCTTCTGAAGTGGGATCTCCTGTGTCCCTTGAAGTAATGAGTGAAAATATATTCTCTGGACCTTCTTTGTTGAGTAGTATATGTGTGTTTTTGTTTTGTTCGTTGGCTTAAGCATATGGTGGAGGAAGGCCTATGAATAATCTCTAAAAATTTGGCTTACATGTTTCAAACCCTTACACCACTTTGTTTTGGTCAAAGTAGCAGTGATAGTTTTTCCTATTTTCAACAGAGCCTCATCCATACAACTACACTTTTGTTCTTCATCACTATCAACAAGACAAGGAGAATTCAATCTCATGTTCTTTGTTGTTACGTTCCGTTTAATGTGAAAGCGCATTGTACAAATGGTTCACGGTATTGCCTGTTTAGCAGATGTTACGGAAAGAACCCCCGTGAGAAACGGGTTTTGGTGTGACAGGTTTAAATGACTTTTTGTGGGGGGTGAGAGTTCTGCATCATGTGGATGTCGCATTAAAAAGGTGTTTCTATTCTCCGCAGGTATCAGCAGGTTCCATTGTGCAGTTTGAGAAAGAAAATTTCTCCTTGTCAGCAAAAATAGAGGAAAAACCTCTCCCTCAAGGAAATAAGCATCTGCTACAGTGGGCCCAAAAGGAATATGGGGCAGTAACATCTTTCACTGAACTCAAAATATCCAGGAATGTTTACATCAAAGTGGGTGAAGGTAAGTGTCTCCAAACTAGTAAGATTGTACATGGGGAATTGAATTGCAATCATGTCCGTTTTTGAGAAAGCATTCCCCCATACACAATCCTTCATGTCATAGTGGCTGCAGACTCATTATTTGGATATTAGGACTGATCCTAGCTTCTTCCTTCCAATTTGCAATTTGTGACCACCAAGGCAGATTTCACCTTGAGCAATTCATACTAAGGGTATTATTAGTGTGATGTCAGTCTTCAGTTAGCTACCATATTGCATTGTTGCCTGCACTTTTCTGCCCGTTCAGATCAGCTGGTCTTTCCCTTTTATTTGTCTACTCTCACATTTATTCTGTAGCTTTTTCTGATTCACCATTGCTCCTTGTCTTCCTACCAAAGCTCTGTTGCACAGAAGGATTTCACAAAGCATTAATTAGTTAACAATAGTCTGAAATCCACTACAATTAACTTCTTGTTCCAGTTTCAGAGCTGAAACTTTATCTCCTTTCAACATTTGGTAGCTCCTGGACAGTAATCCCTTTGGTTCTCCATTATCCTAGACTTAAACCTTTTCAAAAAAAGAGTTCCAGCTGGGAAGAAATCTTACTGCTGATGTATAGCCCTTGGCAATAATAATTTATTGAGGAAAGCTGATACATGATGAATGGTTCTGATATATTCATAAAGAGTGTCCTCACATTGTCAAGCCAAAAGCACTCAAGATTGCTCCAACTTTGGATCGTGTTGGCTGGGAATCTGATAGTAACACCTAATTTGTATAGAATGAAGCAAAACACTCTCATCCCTATTAAGACAGAGGTGTGACCCAAATAAACTAGTAGGGTTCAGTGTACAGGTCTTGGTTGCAGACAAGCAAGTTGGCAGCATACATAGAATACAGAAGTATCTATTACTGTATTTACATTACAAAATTCTAGTGCATTCTCTGGCAATTGTTCCTCCTACTGTCTTGCTATCCAAATCAGATACCATGCTATTTACCATTCCTTACATACTATGATAGGAACTTCAATTCAGTGCAATAAAGAAAGCCATTTAGCTCAGTCTTGTCTACGCTGATTGTCAGTAGCTCTCCAGTGTTTCCCAGCCCTACCTGGAGGTACCAGGGATTGGACTTGGGCCATTTTAGATATAAAACATGTGCTTTACCTAGGGTTGCCATATTTCAAAAAGTGGAAATCCAGTCACAAACGTTGTTGAGATTTTCCCGGACATGATTTATGCCCGGACACTGTTTCTGATGGCCGAATCCCAGCTATGTCCGGGAAATTATGGACGTTTGGCAACCCTAGATTTACCACTGAGCTATGAGTCTGTCCTACAGGTTGGCTAAACGGTATGGAAGTTAGAAAATATCGGCAATATTTGATCTCAAAGAGTTTAAATGAACAATTGAAAGAAACTGAAATGCTGTCGAAACCCTTGCTTGCTGTTGACGGTATCAGAAGAGATTGCTGAAACACGTAACACAAATGCAGGAACTATTTCTTTTTTTTAACGATTCACCTTAGAACCTGTGTTCCTCTTCCTGGAGAACTCGTTGGCAAGCCATTTCTCAGTTTTACAATAATGACGTTACTAGTACTGGCAAATTACATTTGCATGGCATCTTTATGTACATTAGTTTGAGTTCAGCATGGTCAACCTCGGGATCACTTTCCCTCATTTGTGTGGGAGGAGTTGGCAGAATCGTGACTGCTTTTAGATCCCATCTGGCAGGGTACTTAACAGATGTTTGAGGAGTGCTCCGTCAAGCTGCGCAAATAGATTTCATTTCTCATAGTTCACATAGAAGGATCCTCTAGAGAAGAAGGCAAAGTGAGCATTCAGATACCGCTTAGTATGGAAAGGGATGGGGGGAGAACACCCCCTGCCATTAATGCCTTTATTATACATATCTATGATGCAACTGCTTTTGGGAATACTGTGTACAGATCTGTTCGCTGAGCCTAATAAATGAATGAATTGTGAAGCTGGAAAAGGTGCAGAGAAAGGCAACCAATCTGATCCAGCAGCTGGAACAATTTCCCTAGAGAAAGGATTGTAATGTTTGAGGCTTTTTGTTTATTTTAAAGAAAAGGTGGTGACATGATAGAATTGTATAGAATTGCGCATGTTGTAGAGAAAGTGGATAGAGGGAAGTTTACAGCCAGTCCTTCATCATGATAATATTTTACTATAGGTTGTGGTTTTTTTAAATAGTTAGGTGTAAAAAGACAACAACCCACAACTGCACCATGTTTAACTCAGATTCTGCACCAGGAAACACAGAATTTTGTAACTGACATATATCATGCAAAAAATCTTGTCACAATTTTTGTTTGTGAAAGTATCACTTCTAAAGTAAAAAAAAAAGTGAATGAAATGCTGAAACTGAAAAAATAAGTAAACTCCTCTCACACTGTAATTATCACTGTTTTAGAAACTTGCCTTAGGACATGAACAATAAAACAAAATTTGAGATGCAAGTAGAATAGCATGACTTGTCAAAACACTACTTTTACGAGCATTTTACAGACAGCTTTCGAACACTGCAATTTATTATAATTTATTAACATCGTAGAGAGTTATCAGCTGTGCACAAAAGTACAGAAAGGGCTTAGAATGTGGTTCTGACTACAGAACAGCTACTTGAGAGTCTCACAGAACACTTATAATGAAGAATGGGGAGGTGTGGAGCAAAAGGTATGGGGGGCAGGTTTGGGTTTTGTTTTTTGTGGGGTTTTTTTGTTTTGTTTGTTTTTTTTGCCTGATCAAGCCCCTGTCTAGGAAATGATGTAGCCTAGGATCCAGGGCAAGCCTGGCTTCGTCTCCACAATCGGGAGACAAGGTAATGATGTGGCTGTGAAACCATGGTTTGACATTGGCTTGCAAACTATAGTTTGTTAACCATGGTTAACTACTGCCTCCTGTATGTGCCCTTTGTGTGCTTAGCTTAATATAGAGAGACAAATTATTATTAGAGATATGTCCAAAAATCCATTAGAGTAAGGGTGCATTGCCCTCTGAGCTGGGCACGATTCGAAGTAGGATTTTGCACCCTTTCTCTATCACTTCCCTATCAATCCCCTCCCTGCAACCTCTTTTCCCAAACAAGGAAAAAGGCCTTATCTTGGGCAGGCAGTAACAAGTGATGGAAGATCCACTTCCACACAGGAACAGCCCCATAAGGTCTCTGCTTTGCTGCAAATGATGTCCTGCTAGGTATCTTAGTGCTTGTGGTTAGAAAACCAAAGACTAATAAACTCCCAGTTGGAAATTATGCTTAAACCCATCTCAAAGGAGGATGGATCTGCCTTAGAATGAGCTCATGCTTTTTTGATTGTGAGGAGTTGACATTTCTTTCTCCCACCTCCCATTTGAAGTCTTGCACCATTCCCAATCAACATGGTTATGCATTATTCCTGCCTTTACTGCTTTATTGCTCCTATGGCAACTCTAAGCCATTTCAGGCCACATAGAAAGGAACAATGGAATCAAGGTAGTGCAATGATAGCCTTGGTGAATGGGGAGCCCTTAAGCTGGGATCCAGCGGGGAAGGGCACATGGTAGCTTTAACTTTTACAACCGTATTTGATCATCTAAGGATGATTTGTTTTATCTCTTCTTCTTTTTTTAGACCAGTTTTTCCCTGCAACATGCAATATAGAGAAGAACTTTATTTCCTTGAACTACCTTGCGGGATACCTGCAACCCAAGGCTGCAGAAGGATGCATTGTCTCCAGCATGGATCAAGAAAGAGAAGTTCACATAATTGAACTAATCACACCAGACTCTAACCCATACAGGTAAAGTGCCCGTTCCTATTTCTCCAAGCCAAGAATATTGTTTATTTCAGCCCATCCTGCAGCTTTAAAGGAACAGATCCTCTGTCTATGAGAAAGGTAAAACTCCGAAAAGTTTATTTGACATAAATACTTTTAGATTGCGGCACTTTGAAACAAAAGTTTCAGTATGTCTGTTATTTAGCACATGGGGGTGTCAAAACAGGTCGCAGAATTTGTCTTCAGATTAGAAATCAAGGTGGCAAATTTTATCAAGGTCAAAGAGGCTGCTACAGGGAGGACAATAGCTCAGCCAGTTAGAGCGTGGTGCTGATAGTGCCAAGATTGCAGGTTTGATCCCCATACGGGACAGCTGCATTGCAGGTGGTTGGACAATGAAGTATACTCGGAGTCGGGAGTGGATCTCATGCTCTTTATTCAGCTCATAGTGGTGAGGAGGAATGGAAGTTCCCCCAGAATGTCTGCTTTATATACATTATTTACACAATGGGCCCCACATGATTGGCTAATTCCAGGATTCTCCTGTAGGCCAATCAGGTTGCGGATTCACTTCCACCTGGAGCTGGATTGGGTGGCTCCTGTGGACCAATCAAATTGCTGCATTCTGCATCCTATTGTTCTAGGACCAATCAGAATTCTGAATCCTATTGTTCTAGGACCAATCAGACTGCTGGATTTTGGATCCTATTCAACTCAGTACATAACAGACAACATGATTCTCAGGGCCCTTCCAATTCTATGATTCTATGATAAAGTTGGGCTCTGGCCTAAATATTTGAGAAGATACCTCAGTTGATCATGGGCTTACAGGTCTTGTTCAAGTGCTGCTCCCCCCCCCCCCATTATCAGGATCACACCCTGAAATACTCATTAACTTCTACCTCAGCAAGTATCAGAGGTTGGGGAACACAGGAGACCTCATCTCACTCTTTGGGAATAAAGGAAGGGAGGGCACTCCAGATTTAACCCAAAGTGTAATGTGAAGAGAACAGATGCATTTACATTAAGCTTTCATTATCCTAAAGATGAGCAGCGGGCCAAGCTAATAACTGCGTTTTGAAAATGTCCCATTCTTCGTCACTGCCCAAACATACTTTGCTTTTTTGCACATTCCCCATTGTTTTCAAAGCTCAGCAGACCAGATGCATTTCTCTCACTTATTATTTCATTTTTCCTTCCATAACAATGCTGCCAAGCTATAATTTTAGGGTACAATAGGGTGACATGTGCTCCAAATTAATGGAATAAATTGGAGAGAAACCTACATTTAAAATTTCCTGAAGAAATGGGGAAATAGCGGGGGTGGGAGAACAAACGCCGAGCGGTTCTCTTTAACCAGCACCAAAGCAGTGGCAATGAGCAACCAGCAACCTCTAATTGAGAAAGCAAAGCTGCTGCTGGACAGTAATTATTAGCCTAAAAAGCATTTTTGTTTCCATTGTTATGTAAAATTGTTTTAGCATGTGTGGCGTAACAGTCTGTTTTGCACATGTTGTACCGTCTGGGATAACCTCCAGCGTTTTAATCAGCTGGCCAGACACTGGAAACATGATGGATTGAAAGAAGGTTGATAGCTGAAAATTTCTGGTGTGCTGGGGCCTCACTCTTTTTTATTTTCCACGACCAGTGCTTTCCAGGTGGATATCATCATTGACATTCGACCATCTCGGCCAGACACCACACTTGTCAGGGATCTTGTACTTATCCTCAAGTGCAGAAAGTCTGTCAACTGGGTCATCAAGTCCCATGACGTGAAGGGGAAACTGGAAGCAATTGTAAGTAGATATGACTTGTTGTAAGGGAGGCACGGGTGCTGTTAACAGCTCAGGCTTTTATGTGAAGAAGTGAGCACATGATAACAGACATATTCTCTGAGTATCTCCTCAACTTTTGTAATTAATCATGGTTGTTGGTTCTCCCCACCCAACCTGGGTACTGAGTAATGTGCTGCTCGATTAAGAGGTGGTGCATTGCATCTGTCACCAGTGCTATTTTTCTAGAAAAAGAGATGCTGGAACTCACCATGAACACCTCCCTTCTTTCTCTTATAATGGCAATGGCGCCCACCTGAGAGGTGCCGGGACTGAGTTCCAGCTGAAAAAGAGTCCTGTCTGTCATTCCCAAATGTTTCATGAGAGTAGCATTGCATGCTGTTCTTCACAGGCAGATGAAGACAGTGTTTAAAACTCCCATTGTTCTAGGAATTTCATTCGCACAAGCCGTTTCTCAGCTTTGGGTCCAGTACTGCGCCTAAGATTTCAGATTAAAATTGCAGAGTGGAAGGAAAGGAGGACCTTTTTCTGCCTCCTCCCTTCCAGCCACTCTCCGAAGACTGGAGAAGAGACCCTCTTAAGAATATTAGGGGGTGGGCAGGGGAAGGACTCGACCATGTGAAAAACGAACATAATATTTTAGCTGCAGTTCATTCATTTTCAGCTTTGTTTTCTTGTTATAAAAAAGCGCACCTAGACATTCCATTGTTGCACCCATAATCTTGGTTTAAGGTGCCGTTTAGCTCCTAGCTTTCATATCTCACTGGGTGAAGAATTTCACTTTTGGTTTTCTTTAACACCTCATTCTAGCTGAGGGTTTCTTTTATTAAAAAAACAAAAACATGCCCAGAGAGATCCGATGGGTTAAGGCAGAGCCATGGAACCTTTCCATTCTGGTGGGCCAAGATTCTTATCTTCACAAACCCCACAGGCAAAGTTTGACGGTTGAGCAGGGACCCTGCCTGTCATAATGGCATTGGTTGACATCTACGCCTTTGAAGTTTCATTTCAAAGCAGCTTCACACTTCACAGTTTAATTCCCTCTGCATCTTGTGAGCCGATGAGCACTGAGAGACAGCACTTTGAATTGTGTTTCCAAGCAGGTGTTTTTTGGAAACACATGTCAAAGTGAAGGCCGCGCCTCTACCTGTCTCCTACCTGCCCTCACCTATGATATCAGGGGTGGGGCAGGTAGGCATGGTTTGAGGGAAAAGGCCCCACGAGCCAAATTAGGACCCCTTCTGGGCCTAATCAGGCCTGCAGGGTAGAGGCTCCTCGCTCCTGGGTTAGAGCTACGCAAAATTTCTTGACGTGTTCCCTCTACAGAATCATAGAAGTCCAAGGGACCTAATGACATCAACGATCCTTCCACACTGCCTCTCCTCTCCGACCCTCAGTTTCTGGCAGCTACCTCTGTGTTGGGAAGCTGGGTCAGCAATACCCCCCTCACGCCCCCCGTCCACTTCACATTACTGGGCCCTGCTGGCATGCTGCCAAGTTATGGTGTCTACTCCTTAAAATGCATTACTAAAGTGCACTATTGCTTTGATGCCCCATTCAATGCTTCATACCTTGGAAGTATTTTACTGGCCACCGTTGGAAACTGGATGCTAGACCTGATGTTTGATCAGTTCCAGCAGAGCTTCTTTTAACGTTCTTAATTAAGTTGTGCTTCCAATTATTTGTTTATTAGCTGGACCGGTTTCACTCCTCTGCAATTTTGCTCATGTTTTTTCACTCAGTGGAAATGGCAGGGGTCCTGAGAGGCAAAATTAAGTTGCCTGTAAAGAAAGTTAAAGGAGTTAATTTGGGTTGGTTGTGCTCTGATGCATAGAATCATAGGAAAGAATATAGACAGGAAAGTCCCATTTCTTGTAAGTTTTGAGGGAGCCTGTGATCTCCAGTTTCGGCTTGACTGAGGCTACAGCTCTTAAACATGCTTTTGTGTGAGTTGCACCTTCAAGTACACACAAGATCTCACTGAAAGTTGTGATCCACTGCACACTTACCTTCAAGTGAGCCCAATTGGATGCAGTTCAACTTCATTTCACATGTAGGTTTCCTCTATTGATCACATATAATTCTTAAGTACAGAATGTACCCTGGAAGGAGCCCTGAGCCAACAGCTCAAGCAAAGGCTGACATTGATGCCCGTTTGGCTGAATAAGAAAGTGTCTTATTCATCCCAGCCACAACTGATCGTTGCTTGAAGGTGGTGCTCTCAGCTCACCATGTAGAACAGAGAGAACTAGGGCAAAGGCATCAAGAAGCTGGGTAGAGATGAATCCAAATTTTGAATTGCCTTTTTTACTTTCCAAATTTGTTTTGATTAGCCCTAAGCAGTCCCATCTGCAAAAATACCAGTGGAAGATGAGAGATTTAAAAAGTAACATTCCACATTCAAATTAACTGCATCTGACCCATAGGAAAATCCGTGTCGAGTTTGAGAATATGTATTTTTATTTTATATTCAAGCGTCCCAACATTATGTGCCAGAATAGTGCCAGAACATAAACATAGACCCTGTATGCTCCTATTTGGATACATTAAATCTTAATGGGTCTATATGAATAGAGAGGGACGCAGTTGTTTAAAACAGGCAGGTTCCAGTTATGACAATTATATTCTGAAAAATATTTGTTCAGCTGTTTTATCTAACATTTAAAAGAGAGAGAGAGGGCAGGAAATCCGGAAAATTTAGGGATCGTCATAATCGCAGGTCAATCCAAACTTGCCTGTTTATTTGAAACATGTGTAAAAAAAAATTGTATCCAGATTTGAGTATTTTGGGCAGAAACAGGGCAGGCAGGCAGAGCTCAAGAGCAGAAACTCCTCCTCCGCCCACTCCCCAAAACAGGATTTGCTATCCTTTTTGTTTATGGCTCTCCTTTCAGTACCACCTGCAGCAAACCATTCAAACACATAGAGTTTTCAAGATTGCTTTGCATCTTCTGTAGGAGCATCAGAGGAAGCTTTCAAGCATGGGTTTTGAATGGTTCCGTTTCTTCTTTTTCAGATGACAATTCATATTGCTAACATTAATCCTCACAAAAATGCAAATTATTCAGTGCACAAAGAATCAGGCATGGCCTTTTTAGTGTTTTGCGGGTTGACCCACGTCCTGATTCTTAAAAAAGCATTTTGACATGGAAAGGGTATCTTTTCCCTGCAGCTTTTACTCGATAAAACTGGCTTCCATATTCATCCCCCATAGGCTACGATTGCTGTTTACTATGTGCTAAAAAATACTGGCATCTTATGCAATAGTATATACAGTGGTACCTCGGGTTACAGACACTTCAGGTTACATACGTTTCAGGTTACAGACTCCGCTAACCCAGAAATATTACCTTGGGTTAAGAACTTTGCTTCAGGATGAGAAATTGTGCTACGGTGGCGCAGCGGCAGTAGGAGGCCCCATTAGCTAAAGTGGTGCTTCCTGTTAAGAACAGTTTCAGGTTAAGAACAGACCTCCGGAAGGAATTAAGTACTTAACCTGAGGTACCACTGTACTGTATTTTCGCTCTATAAGACGCACCCACACAAGACGCACCTAGTTTTTAGAGGAGGAAAACAAGAAAGCAACGCCAAGACTCTTGAGCCCAGCTGGAGTGCTCCTCCCTCTTCGCTCAGGAGGCTTTGCATTGCTTTCGCTGAAGCCAGGAGAACAAGAGGGATCGGTGCGCACCAATCCATCTTGCTCTCCTGGCTTCTGGGATAGCTGTGCAGCCTGCATTCGCTCCATAAGACGCACACATATTTCCCCATACTTTTTTTTGGGGGGGTGCATCTTATAGAGTGAAAAATATGGTAGTTTATTGACTACTTAACATCGCTGTAGTTAAAATAAATTCAGTAATGGGCCTCCATATAGCCCATGTGTGTATGTAAGATTGTGGAGTGTCCACACTCCTTCTTAGCCACATCCACAATTGCATGCACCCCTGAAAGCCTGTCCAAGGGTGAATGTTGCCCTTGGAACCAAAAAAAGGTTGGCCACCCTAGTGTAAAATCAAGGGCCAGTCTAAACATTTCAGTTGCCTATGGAGGGCTGGTGTGAAGTTGAAACGTTTTCAGTGTAACATTTCTAAACTCGATTATCTTCTGGATGATCTTAGTTTACCCCTGAGATTACTGAGGGGTGCTAACTTGAATAAAATATTGGAGGGAGGAGGTAAGCCCCACCCTGCATAGTAGATTACATGACACACTTGAATGGCAATGACCATTAACTTTGGGTGGGCCTGGCTGTAGGGATCTTGGCCCCAGGAGTTGGCTCCTATGGGAGTACTGGTCCAACAACATCTGGAGAACCCTTGACTGTTCTAGCGCATATTTTAGATTTGTTACATCCAGTAGCAGAGTAGAGGCCATCCATGCAATGAGCCCCTTAACATGTCATGATGGCCAGTGGGACAATCCCAACATGGAAGTTGTTTCAATTAGCTTTCATGTAATTTCTGTTACACGTCAGCCTCTACAAGCCCTGGATATGCTTTAGCTCTTACAGCTACTTACAGTCCTTGTTATCTTTCCACATTATCAAGAACTTTTTTCCCTTATCTAAAAATCATTGTATTGAGAAGCAAGGGGGGGGGGGAGAAAAACAGGTTGTTGTATTTTGACATGACGCAGTGGCTCTAAGTAATTATACTGTCCCAGCAATTAGCCTCATCCATGGCAAACCTTTCACAATTCTGTGGTGGGATGCCAAATCAGTCTGCCTGGAAGAAAAGTTCGCTGCAGAAATGATGAAAAGAAGTTGTTGAAAGGAGTTCCTTTTCATGTTATTTTTTACCCCAGAAAGGGGTAAAAATATTAGTTTCCTGACATGGTTTTACAAGACTTGGAAAAGCCTCATCCAGAATCCTAATGTTATCTCCTTTTCTGCGCAGGCAGCAAACAGTGTTGGCTTTGGAAAGGAAACGGAACGCTCGATGGTGATGACTAAAAACATATTTTCCAATATTCCCTCCTCTCATGAGAGTTTGATTACGTGGGCTTATGACCATGGCTACCATGCAGTTACTTCCTATACAAAAGCACCTGTTGCTAATAGGTTCCATCTACGCCTTGAGGACACTGGTAAGTCAGGAGGCTGGCTTGTATCAAGTATGCAGCACTTTTCTTGAACTCTTCTTGGTCCTTTTCCTCCCCTCAAGAGCCTTGGATTCACTAAAGCTTTGAGAGTTGTAATAGGAGATATGCTTTGATACTAGGTTGAATCAAGACTTCCAGGGAGCAGAAACCCCACCTACTGGATGCTCCAAATTGGTGCTGGGGGCTACAGGGGGAACGGGAAATTGGTGAAAATGGCCTCCAACCCTTGTTTCTCCAATGGGAGCCTGTCAGATTGAAGGCCCTTCTGCAAACAGAAGCAGCCCTTTCATTTGCAGGGGGGCAAGTTTGGATCTAATCCCCTGGGATGAATGTTACATTGGTGAAATACAGTTGCTAGCCTTGCAATTTGATTTTTTGGGAAGGTCACTAGCTTCAGCTAGGGAAACCAAGGATATCTGCTACCTTCTGAAGACTTTTTTCTTGCCCCACACCCCGTCTGCTATTTGCCCCTGAAAGTGCTGCGTGTATTACCTTCTGGGGGCAAACAGCAGCTGCATGGGAGGTTCTGCAAGAAATGGCAACTCTCCCTGTTCACTGCAGTCCTAAAATGTATTGGAAGCCTCCCATGCTTCTTTGTTAAGAAGGAGAAGTGGCAGGTCCTATCAGAGTGATCTAATAGCATTTTTGACATACTGCAGGGCTTGACAGTGTGGTGCCTGTGGGTGCGATGGTACCCCTGAGGTCTTCCCCTGTCACCCACGAAAGTCTCTGAACCCCCCTGCCACTGCCCCTTATTGTGATAGAATCACAGGTTTGGAAGGGACCTTCCAGGTTGATCTAATCCAACCCCCTGCAGTGCTGGAATCTCAACTAAGGCATCCATGAGATGCCTATCCAGCCCTGCTAAAAACCTCCAAAGAAGGAGAGTCCGTCACCTTCCAAGGGAGTCCGTTCCACTGTCGAGCAGCTCATACCGTCAGAAAGGTCTTCCTGATGTTTAGTTAGAATCTCCTTAAAAGTAGATACAACTGAAGGAGCAAGTTGGAAGAGCGATACTGTTTCTTACTTCCTCTGACATCTCAATGTGTTTTCCAAGGCTCAATTATTTCCACTGGATCCAACTTTTAACCATATCCCTTGGGAAAGTAGTGTGTAATCCTGCAGGGGAGACGTGAGTGGAGGAGCAGTGCACAAAACACTTACTCAGAAATCCCAAAGCACCCACAGGCTTAAAAAGGCTGGCACCCCCTGATGTCATGCGTAGCTTAGCTCAGAGTCACAAGAAACTAAAGGAACGTCGTAATGTCTCCAAATTTCTGTCTTTCTCTAGAAGAGATGAATGATGAGGAAGACCATTTCCCACCAGAGCTGAAGGAGCTGCTGCGTGGCGTTAACCCACTGCCAGCTCCACTTGCGCCCTCAAGCGAAGGCGTTAGTTTTGACTTCCACTTCCATCGAGATCATGATGGAAACTTGCCGTCAACTGATATGGTGGACACAATTAGGACCAATCGTGGCTTTGAGCACCTCCTTCCAAAAGTCTCAGAACCAGAAGAAGTTCAGGGTAGCGTTCATGTTGCCCTGACGGTGAAGTGTGATGACACATCCATGATTGTAGCTGTAGCAAAAGACTCACTGGAGGTTGGTATGATTTCTTAATTTCACATTGGAACAAACTAGGATAGAGTGATTTGACTATTGAATAAACTATGGAGTGTGTTGCGTATTAACCCCACAGCTACAAGGGAACATATGGTTGACATTATCTGCCCAACCAGTGATCAGTCCTCTGCTTTTGTCCCAAGGCTGTCAAAGGACTGCATTCACTGCAGCTGGAATTGTGAAGCAATTGTTCCCGTTTAAGTCAGAGCCAAAACTTAAAGATGATTAAAATATGCTCCAAAATGCATTATCTTCTTTTCTCCCTTTGGAAAATAAATCATTTAAAGTTACAGACAGTCATCTCGGCGGACCTCTCAATAAAATAAAACACTGCAGTGGTGCTCTGGTGTGTTATTTTGTGCATACAATACTTACCTTTCCACCAGACTGAATAGCCTATAAACTGACTAGTCTGCACTTTTGGAGGGCAATATTTTAATACAGAATTTTGCAAGATGATAAATAAAAATGCTTAATAGTCAGATTTTTAAAAAACCCAATGCTTCATTTAAAGCCCTGATTTGTAGTTTGGGGTGTAATTTTGCATCGTGATCTCTCCCTTTTTTAGGCTAGCGGTTACATCGGTACACAACTCTCTCTGCTGGATCCTACATGTAGAGCTAAGACAAACAAGACCCATTTTATTTTGGAGTCATCGCTGCATGATTGTGGGACTCAACGAATAGCCTATGCCTTGGATAACGTGTATCTGAACTCTGTGAGTCTATTACAGCAGAAATAATTGTCTGTATCTTGCAATCATAGGGTTGTTGTTGTTCTGGTGATACTTTATTTCTTGTAAAAAAAAAATGTAATGATAGAAAGGCAGGCTTAACAGCAAGAAGTCCCTGTCGTTTCATGTATATGAATGCAATTTCAGGCATATTTTCTTGAGTGATGGCTTCTTGCTTTTCCCCCTACTTTAGGAGGTAAATAGCTTTCCACAGTAGATAGAAAGCAATGAACTTACATTGATGGAGCATGAGCATCCATTTTTTTCTCTAATGGAATGGGAAAGCAAAAGTAGCTAGTCATCTCTGCTTGCATCCTCTTTCTGCCCCACTTATTCTAGCAGAAATGCAGAATCCAACTTCACTGTGTTTGCCCAGCCAGGTAAACTCAACTGGGCTAATAGGCTCTGCTTCCTATTGTTGGGAAAGAAAGCAAGGCAAGACCTGCTAGCTGTTATTCTGTGTTTAGAACAGAACCCACTACATTTCAGAGACAAATCTGGAGGGTCCAAAGTAACTACTAATCTTCATTTATGTAATGGGTAGAGAGACAGCCCAGTTTGGGGCCTTCAGAACAGAGAGATTCTGTGCCGCGCTGGCCATGCTTAACTGATTTTTCATGCTCCCAGAAGGGAGGTGAAGAGAAACAGTGCCACTTCCACAGCAGAACTAAGCAGGTAGCTAAGCAGGTATGCAAGAAACCATACGCCACTTTGAAGATTTCTATCTTCAGCACTAGCTCAACATTTTCACTATAATCGTGAATAGATGTTGGCCAGCTCAGGTTAACAGAAAAGGACATCTCTTGGCTTATGAGATTTCAGCACATAGTGGCAATTTTGGCATATACTGAAGGGCTTATTGTCCAACTCAAATACAGTGAAGGCAACCTGATCAGACATAACCTAGTCCAATTTTAAAAAGAGAAAAACTCAAGAAATCCTTTATTTGGCCAGACCTTCTGGCTGTTGATCTAGAGATGTACCCAACCAAAAACCATGGATCAACAGGCTGTGGAAAAATGCACATCTGGATCTCAATTCAGCAGTTGCCCCGCCATTTTTGATGGTGGGTTAACCCAAAACATGCCAAGACTTAAGTTTTACTCAAGATCCAAAGCTCAGATTTTTTTTTCCTGAGTACTGAATCTCAGGCCAGTTTCAACACCATCAAAGCAGATATAGAATTACGCAGTAAATGCCTGAAAACAGTAGAACTGCTCCTTTGGATAGCAACAACCTCGACATCTGAGCAAACAGATGAAATTGAGTTAAGGAAAAGCTGAATAGTCAGGAAATGCAGAGGAACGGAATATGTGGGGAATGTTTGTGTGTGAAAAGTGGGCAGGAGATGCCTAACACAGCCCAGTGTGGGAGTTGTAGCAGGATACAGAAATGAGAAGGAAAACTAGAAAGCAAAAGAACTATTTTAAAGGAAGGGTTAGAAATGTCTGTATGTTTAAAAAGAAGAAGAACTACCATGTCAAAACTCTTGGCTCAATTGCTGATTTACTGAAAAGTAGGGTGTATACCAGTCCAGTCCAGTGAGCCATTGCTTGTTAACAATGCTGAGTACATAGCTTTACCAGAAGCAGAGCCGGGGCTGCTGGTATCTTCATCTACATACCAGTGCCCAGACTGCAATACTTTTATTGCTCAAGCAGGCTCCAGATTTGGAAACAAGCTGAAGGCATTTCCTTTTACTTGCTCCAAGCTTGCCTTTAGAGATTCAGTGGTGGGCTTACTGGAAAGATGGGGGTTCAAATCCCTACAAAGTCAGTGGGGATCTCGCGCCAGTTACTACATCACAGCCTCACTTATGCACAGGGTGTGAGAATAACAGGAGAGAAACCACCTTGGAAGAGCAGGGTGCAGATGGGTTAAACAGTAATCCCTGTAAGGGTGCTCTGATAACATGATTAGCTTTTCCCACCAGCAACGTTTCTTGATCCATGTTTTTGACTCAAGGGAGCAAGTGAGGTGGAACTCCTCCCCGAACAGTTTTGATAAAATGACAAATTTTCTACTCTTTTCTTTCTTTGTCAAAGATTGTTATCCATGTGCCGTCACCAATTGAGGCCAGTGGTTGGGCGGTTGACTATGAAGACATGGAATCAGGGGATAATGGGTTCCCTGGGGACACTGATGAAACAGACGTCGTCATTTCCAGCAGGACTGAAATTGTTCGGGTATGTAACAATTATCCACAGTCTGGCTGCATAAAGAAAATTTGGAACAGGGACGAAACTCACTATGATCTTGACTTCCAGAGTGTGGAGTAAATTGTCCCAGTGGTGCACAGGCAGTTGTGAGCTGAGACACAAACTTCTCCTGATGCTTATGCAGTATATGCCTTCATGTACCCCCACCCCCCCAAAAAAAAAATACCAGAGAAGCGCAGGAGCCAGAGGAAGCAAACCTTTTTGCTTCCTTTTCAGAGGAGTTCTAGAGGCTTTCTGTCCATGCCCTTCTTGCATGGTGAGCAGTAACAACTACCCCATGATTTTATCATTTTTAATCCTTTATAAGCCTTTTGTCCTCTTCATTGTGTGCCCTAAGAACCTCAAAGCATGCCATGAGCCCATATTGATTTAGTCCTCCTTTCTGTCCCCCTTCCCTGCAAAAAAACAAAAGTTGTCCATTGTTGGGCTCTGGAGGAAAGTGAGGACCCTTAAAGTTTCTGCTTTGTTCTGTGTACGTATAGAATAGATGGAGTGATTTTCTTTTATCATGAAAGTCAGAAATAGCCATGTTAGATTGCTGTAGAGGAGTGGGGGGGGGTTGAGGGGGGTCATTGTAGTACCAGGCACGGGCAAATTAGAGAGCCAAACAAAACAGGAGGAAGGAATCACTTCTGAATCAAGCACTGGAGGAATAGTTGGGCCTTGGCAAAAACTTTGATTTTTCTATTTTTGTGAACCACTATTTATTTCCAGATATTGAAATACACACTTCTATAGACCTGTCTATATCCTTTTATGTGAGTGTGCTGCAGCCGATGATTGTATGCATTGGCAAAACACTATGGGTGTAATTCAGTGTGGTGCTCCTCCAGTTGTTCCGTCTGTGCGAGCATTGCAGCTTGCCTGGTAGAACAATCCCACTTCTCCTCCCCCAACCCCCATAGAGCCCATTCCATGGGGTGCACAGGGGAAGGAGAGGAGGAAAGCCCCATTGCACAAGCAGAAGTCATAGAATCGTAGATCAGAGTTGGAAGGGACCTTGAGGATCTTCTAGTTCAGCCCCCTTCAGTGTAGGAAAATGCAGCTGTCCCTTATGGGGATCAAACCTGTGACCTTGGTGTTATCAGCACCATGCTCTAGCTAACTGAGCTATTTGAAGTCCCTACGCAAGACTTCACTGATGATGAATCCCTCTGTCCCTATGACTGCCCCACAGCCACGATGTTATTTCTCCTCTCTGCATCCTTAATTTGTTTTGTTTTGCTTGCTTTAGTTCAACTGCACATTCCATCAGCTGAAAGCTCCTAAATCTCCTAAGTACTATTCACCTGAATCGCGCATCGGCAATGTCACCTTCGGCATGGAACTTTACGAAACAGGCCTCTTCCATACCCCAACCCAAGGGTTCTTCTCCGTTGCAGAGAACGGCCAGATTTTTGTTGAGGTAATGAACTGTGACAGAAATGGAAATCCATGAAATGTTCTCCGAGAACATGGGAGCTCGGCTAAGTCTGTTCTTGCCTGCCCTGAGCTGCAACTGCGCTGTCGCCTCAGGCAGACAGATGTATTCTCTTGCGGTTTCTGAAAAGGGAAATTGTAGAGATCACGAGAGAGAGAGAGAGAGAGAGAGAGAGAGAGAGAGAGAGAGAGAGAGAGAGAGAGAGAGGACTTCCGGGTTGACGCGATCGGTTTAATGGCGGATTCCCTCCGAGCTCCGGAGGGAATCGGCTCCATCGAGGACGGGTCTTGCCGCGCCGGCGACGCGGGGACCCTTAGAAACCACAGGTGCTGATACCTGTGGACCTGGTGACTCGGTGGGCACCTTAAGCGCCCTCCTCGACAGTCGAAGAGCCTTTTTAAAGGCTGCGGAGAAGGTCTGAGGAGCGGCGTGGCGCTGAGAGTCGACCGCTACCTCGGTGGAGCGAAGCCGCAAGCCATTGCCGGAGAGCGTCAACTTTCTTCCTGACATTTGGACTGAAACAAATACCCTCGTGAGTAAAACGAAATTTGGATTTTAAAAGAAATTAATCCTTATAATTTGGCGAACGGGGGGGCTGTGTCAAAAGGAAGTCCGCACCCCCCCCCCTGCATGTACGATCTGAAGCAAGGAGCGAAAGCCTAAGATCGGATTTAAAAGATCTTCTTTTTGTCTTTTGGGACTGATAAAAGATTCCATCAATTTGGGAAAACAAGCTTTTTTCTGTCTTTTTAAGTTGTGCTGGAGGAAGAGGTGTATCTGGAAAATTTTTGGGAACCCCCACTCGGGATCCGGGAGTGTCCCGCATTAGCCTAGCCTGAAAGAAAGGGAGTTTGACAGCTGTCATCTGAGCTGTCAAACAGCAGAATCAAGACAAGAACTGTATCTTTATATCTCTCTGATCTAAAGGTGTTACATTTAACCAGAAGTGGCTGGAAATTAAGTAACAACAAGTAACAACAAAGTAATAGACTGTTGGTAAAGGGGAAAAAATGGTAATCCCCCTAGGGGAAACCAGAGACATTACAATGGCTGCAGAAGGAAAATTACAAGCAGAAATAGAAAGAGCCCTTTTACTCGTGGGAATTCTACAAGAGCAAGAGATAGCTATGGACAAACAGCTCACGACTTTGATTTCAAAAACAAGCAACTCTATTGATGGAACTGAGGATTTGACCTTGAAAGATTCTGCAGCTGAACTGGAAAAAGTTTCTTTGAAGTTGGAGGACAAGGAGTCTGGAGGGCAAAAAGTACAGGAACAGGACTTCATGCAGCAAGGGGACAGAGAAGTTTTTTGGACTATGGATTTTGAAAAGAGAAAAGTAAAGGAGGAAGTTTTTGGACACTATAGATGGGAAGCTGAAATAATGAAGAAATATAACTGGGACTTCCTCCTCTTTTCTGGCACTGGTGAATGTGATTTAAGGGAACATCTGGCAGAACCCCTGCAGCAAGTCTTTTCAACTAGGATTGATTGGAGAGAAGGTGAAGAGACCGCACTAGACATCCCTCGAGAGCTGAAGATTAATAAGAAGGATTATCAACAAAACAGGCAGAGAGAGACTCAAATGGTGTTAGAAGCCTCAGATGTGAGGAATCCGGGCTAGGAGTTATAGAGGGCAGATATCTAGGAAGGGACAGATATCCGGACAAGGAGGGAGGGGGAAAAATAGAAAGTTCTAAAACTATTTTATGACTTTTGGGTTTTATAATTTTGACTTATATTTTAATATGAAAATGGGGAAATTTATGGTATAAGAACCTTGATCGATCTTAGAAAAAGAATTTATATAAGAAAATGGGATAAATAAGTTGGGCCTAACAAAGGGAATTAAGTTCAAATATAATAAGAAGAGGTTTAAGGAATGAAACAAGAACTTGCTGAATTAAGTTTGATAATTGGGATGCATGGGTGGGGGTGGGGGGAAGTCAATGAAAGAGGGTTATGAAAGAATCTATTTGTGTTTATTTTTTTCCTTCTCCTTTTCCTTTTTTTCCTTTCTTCTTTTTTTCCTCTTTGTTTTGTATTAAAATTTGAAAATTCAATAAAAATTATATTAAAAAA
Source organism: Podarcis melisellensis (assembly GCF_964234715.1). NCBI lineage: Eukaryota > Metazoa > Chordata > Lepidosauria > Squamata > Lacertidae > Podarcis > Podarcis melisellensis. Next base: position 71,750,227 of record NC_138538.1, on the reverse strand, counting down.
AAAAGAGAGAGAGAGAGAGAGAGAGAGAGAGAGAATGCTTTTTGTAGCAGAGACCAAAAACTCCTCTCAGCATGGGCAAGCTCAGTGCAAATACATGTGTCACCCTCGTTGAAACTTCTGTGAAAGAACAGCCATTGAAGACCGTTGGCTCTTTGGCAAAGCACAATCAAAACATTTTTCTAACATTAGTACAAAGAGACATCGGCAAAGCATAAGAATCCATTTTGTTTAGCAGTGTGGCTTAATTCTATCTGCAAGAGAGCGGTATTATCTGTCCCAGACCTTAGGCAAAGCTGGATTGAGATCCAGATATTTATAATGCTGCCCTTCCCCCATTGAGTTCCCTGTTGCCACTCACACCTTTGTATCCTCATATCAACCCTGGGAGATGGATTAGGCCGAGAGGGAGAGGGACTGGGCTTTGCGGATGTAACCATCCCTAGTTTGGCTCTAACCATTATACCACACTGACTCTCGTGCTGTTGGAAAGTTCACACAGCTGCACTGAGCTGGAGAGGCAACAGATACAAGGCGATATACCAGATTTGGCTCCGCCCACTATGGATTTGGGCGTGGAAGTCCTTAACCAAGTATATGTCCTGCTCTTACCACTGTAAAGGTAAAGGGACCCCTGACCATTAGGTCCAGTCGTGGCCGACTCTGGGGTTGCGACACTCATCTCGCTTTATTGGCCGAGGGAGCTGACGTACAGCTTCTGGGTCATGTGGCCAGCATGACTAAGCTGCTTCTGGTGCACGGAAATGCCGTTTACCTTCCTGCTGGAGTGGTACCTATTTATCTACTTGCACTTTGACGTGCTTTCAAACTGCTAGGTTGGCAGGAGCTGGGACCAAACAACGGGAGCTCACCCCGCCGCGGGGATTCGAACCGCCGACCTTCTGATCGGCAAGTCCTAGGCTCTGGTTTAACCCACAGTGCCACCCACGTCCCACTTACTACTGTACTTCCCTACAACCTGGAAGGGGCAGCATGAGACAAGTGTGTGCGTGAAACAAGTGTTTGCACTTCTGTGGTCTTGACTCGCACTAGCTCAGTGATGTGCCCCCGGAATGTCTGATGTCTCCTTCATTTCCCAGTCACACTACTTTTTTTAGTGCTCTCTCTCCTCTCTCCTCTCTTTCTCATTAGAAAATGGACAGAAGTCGCTGAATGATGGGATTTTTATGAATACGACTGCAAGGGGGGGAAAGACACTGCGAGGATACAGTTTTGGATTTTTGAGCTCAGAAAGAAATGGTGGAAGGGCTCTGCCTACCTTGCAGTTGTGACCATCCTCCCATGATGGCCCCAGGGATACCCTCCCAGGCAGGCCCATGAAGTGGGGCTGGGCAGCTGGGGACACTTGCCCCGGGCCTCAGAGGGATAAGTTGGCGGCCCTGCTGGGGGCCTGCCAGGCTTACACTGTCATGTTTGAGTTTACAGCTTTATTCTAACAAGACTCCCGCCCCGGGGCTCAGACCAGCTCCACACACAATTGTGACCCTTATTGGAAATCCTTTTAAATGCCATTAAATGCATTAGAAGGAAAATATTCACAGGAAGGACCGCTTCCACTTTTATGTTTGGGTGCTCTTTTAACTTACTATTACTATGATGATGATGGTGATGTGTATACTGCCCTATACCCACAGGTCTCATGGAGGTTCACAGGATAAAATCACAGCCTAAAAGCATGAAATACACAATCAAAATTAAAATGTAAACAACCCAATAAACAACCCATTTACCTACTTGAATTGTTTCCTCAGCTTCCAGCTATACAAATGAGTTCCTTTGCCATTTGTGTATTGCACCCCTCTCCCCCCACCCCCGCTGTGGCATTTGCAGCGTTGTGTAATGCTGCTCTGGTACATCTCAGCCACCACTGTCTCCAGGCCTGAGATTAGGAGCGTGTACCACTGTGTCACGCAACTAGCAATACTTTTGTGGGAGCAGTTGGAATGGCCCCTGGGGAGGAGCTGCATATTGGATGCTCTCTTCCCTGTCACAAGAGCTGAAGTCCATCTTGCCATCAGCACCAACAATTTGTTGCATGGCAAATAGGCTCTGTTGGGACTCAGCTTCCGGCTCTGGCACAAAGAGTAGTGCCAGCGCAATGGAGAATGTGTGTGGATTGTGCCGTAGGTCACAAAACTGAAGCAGCACTGAAATACACTTCGGATAGGCCGGGTGTTTTTTAAACAGTTTGTTTTTACACTACTGAAAACGGTAATTTCTTTTGTCATTATTGGATGAATCCCACTGACTCCAGATCTCCAGTTGGCCCAACTGTTAGTTCGTTGGACAGATGTTCTAATTTTTTCATCACCTGTCCTGGCACAAGCTCTGTTTTCGTCTTTCTACACAGTGGAAAATTTATATCTGTGCCTGACATCTGTTCCCCATCCCACAGTGACAGAAATTATTTTTTTGTTTTGTTTTCAAAATGCTAGTCTCTACAGTCAATAAATTGTCCGTGATATAATCTGCAAGAACTCGGTTTTTTTCCTCTGCACAGGCACTTTGAACAGATTGGTTTTCTTTATTTACACGCAGGGCACCTCTAATTCACTATCTCTGGAATAATGGCCTTTAATATGTGCTTTCCTCGATTTCTTTTATTTTGAGAAAATTTGATTATTTAAATTTATAACCTGAATTGTCACAAGGGCAAAGGATTCGTAATAGCAATTTTATGTACAGTTCCTCTCTGATGGGCCTACTCTCTGTATGAGACAGAGCAGAGAGTTTTGGGCCAAAGTAAAAATTTAAAAGTTAAGTCAAATAATATGGAAGTAGGCAATTGGCAGTTGCCATTTTTTTTAAGGACAGTAGTTTTGCCCCTTTAATAACTGTATGAAGGCAAAAATCCACAGAATGCACACCCCATATTTGCCTTTCAATGAGAGACTGTTCCAAGTAGAGGTATAATAAATACAGAGGTAGCCAATGTGTTCCCTTCCAGAAGATGTTGGACTACAACTCCCATCAGCCTCAGCCAGCATGGCCAAGGGTCAGGGATGATGGGAGCTGTGGTCCAACAACATCCAGAAGGCCCCTTATTAGCCATACCTGCTATTTCAAATGGGTCGATAGCATGCAGTCTTCAGGCTCTTGTTTGCTTGTGTGTTTTTTTTATAATAATAATAAAAATAAACAACTCACCATAAGTTCCTAACTCTTATTGTTGCAGAGAAGTGCTTAAAGAAAACAAGGAAGCAAGTAAATATAGGCTAAAACCTGTTAAGTGTTATGCACTGCCATCCTAAGCAACTTTACTCAAATAAGTGCCGCTGTGCTCAATAAGGCACACTTACTCCCTAGTTAGTGTGTTTAGGATTGCAGCCAAAAGCTGTCATAATTTCTAAATCCTATGTCTCAGGTTTCCTTGAGGATGGAGTGGGTTTTCTCTTCAGTTTTCTAAGATTAATTTATTTTTGAAAAACTGCCATTTTTTGAAACAATAGTTGGGCATCTCATGTGGCATGTCAAATACTCATGCCAACTAGTTATTCTTAGCAGCAACCATCTGTCTTGTATTCTGATTCTGACATAGAGCTTAAGGCTGACTTTTCTCTAGGTGCTCTTCTCTGTATGTCTACCATATGAAGGTAATTTCATATCCAGAGCACATCTGGCACCATTATTACAATGGTATGGTTTCACTGTTGAGTGTAGCTCCAATACAACTGCCATTCCTCAGGCAGTGTTGGGGTATTTGGGGCGGTATGGAATCAGTTGTCAAGGCACAGTCGCTACATTAGCACATCACACGAAGCCATGCTTGTTTTAACCATGGTTTGTTAGACAACCTAGGATAAGTCTAACTGACAAACAAAGTAACCGTGGCTTGTTTTGTTTTGTTATGTTTCTTGCCTTGCACCTCCCTAGTCATGTGAGCCTCTGGAAAGGGCCTCCAAAACAAATCAGGATTAAGCAAAGTTCTGACATTACATGAAGCCATGGTTAACATAAGCCAAAATCCATAACCAATCTTCAGACTCTGGTGTGCCCTCCACAAACGAGCCATAGTTGGCTGCAGTGGGTTTAGATGTACAGATAAACCAAAATGAAGCTAAACAAGCCATGGCTTAGGGTTATGTGTTAACCAGGCCAGTGCAAGGTTTGTGTGTGTCAAACACACCTAGCCTAATCTCTGCTTTTTATATATTGCTACAATCCCTTTTATGGGACTCCTAGCATGAATAAGTTTGATTGCATTGTGCTATTCAAATGTGTTTACAGGCACCTTGATTTTGAAAGATTCTTAGTGCTATGAAACCATTTCAAATGCAACAAATTTTTAACTGTGCTTCTGCATTCTGCTATTTCTAAAGTGGAGATTAGGCAAAGGTGGAAATATTTTCTCTGGAATTTCCAGGTGGGTCCAAGGAACAAATGCCTATAAGCCAAGGCTAGCAATCTCTGACTTTTCTACTGTTATCACACCTGCACTGCAAAGCATTAAAAATGTTGATATTTCTAAGAAAAAGCCAAATGTAACATATTAATTGCAAATTCTGTTTTCTTCCTGCTACAGATTTCTGTGACCAAGGCTGAAAAATCCCTGAGCTTTGCAATCCAAACCTGCTTTATATCTCCACATTCATACCCTGATAAGATGTCGGAGTACACTATTATTGAAAACATTTGTCCTAAAGATGAATCCGTAACATTCTACAACACCCCAGCTAATTTTCCAATGCAAAATGCACAAATGGACAGAAAGCGGTTTAGCTTTATGTTTAGGTCCGTATTCAACACTTCGCTTCTCTTTCTTCATTGTGAGGTGACTTTGTGCACAAAGAAAGAAAAATATACTCAAGAGCTGGCCAAGGTCAGTATTTGATAAATTTTCTTAAGATTTAGACCACTCAGCTTGCATTTAACATGGAAGACTGTGGCCATCTTGGGCCTAAACTGAAAGACACAAATGTAGGTTAAAGACTGAATGGGTTGATCCAACAGCTATAGGTTGAGGTATAGCATGGAGAGATCGCTAACAAAACCAATTAAGTAGGGTTGCTATATTCCCCAAAATGGGAAAATCAGGACAAAGTTGTTGAGGTTTGTTGTTTGTTTGTTTGTTTGTTTGGTCAAAGTTGTTGAGCCCTGGTTGCCATACGTCTGGATTTTGCCAATTCTGCAGAAATACGCCTGGGTGCCATTTTTGCAGCCCTATTCCCAGATGTGTTGGGCAGAAACCCGGATGTATGGCAGCCCTAAATTAAGACGAGTACAGTAGTAAAACAAGGCTCAGGTTTACTTCTTCAGAGAGGTGAGGAAGTGGTAACTGCCCAGTCTTATAATCTGACAGAATCAGCTGCTGTAAAAATGGTGACAGCATCGGTCGCCATGTAGATATGACACATCTGCTTTGCATCAGGGTGTGGCATTGTCATGCCAGGACACAGAAGCTAAGCATTGGTTTATTTAAGGGAAATCAGTTAACAGTTACACAAGGAAAAGCAAATGTAATGATATAGCTTGCTTGTTTGCTTGCTTGCAAAATTATTTTGCTTGCTTGCAAAAATTATTGGCCCATTTCACATATAACACTAAGCCAACCTGTGGCTTGGTGTGAACAAACAAATGTGAGGGTTTCCAGAGTGAAGATCGTGGCAGAGCCATGGTTTGGCTGAACGTTACATGCTCACCTGGTCACTGAAAGAGAAATTGGCAAAAGGATTCCCTTTTGGGTCGTTTTTACAGCAGCTTTTCATTTTAGTCATGTTGGCAAATAAAGCTTTTTGTTTAAGAAGCTAAGCTTTCCAGAATAATCACGTGAAGCTATATTTCTGGGATCTCAGGCTATTAAAACAGAGGTGTGATTTCATATGATGGGAATTTAGTTTCCTGAAGGCATTTTGGCTGACACAGACGACTGCTTAAGGGGAAATGTCACTTCTGCAGCAAATCTTTACATTGGAATTGTGGCTGCCAGGAATCCTTTGGCCCCCTCGCGTAACAATAGGTTGCTGTTGTTGCTATAGAATATTTTCCTTTTTCTAAATGCTGCATATACATGTGGAATAGGACCATATTATATTATCCCTATACTAAGGATAAAGAGCTAAACTGTGAGTTAGTTCCATGCCTATGTTTGACCAGTAAATTCGAACTGAGCACTTGCAAGCTCACAACTCATTCTCCTAACCAATGTTCTAGCTCTCCATAAAATATGGTCACTGAAGCTTTTGTGCCTAAAGTGTCACAGGTACACATAAGTATGTATTCTAGATATAAATGTAAGCATGTCCCTTCACCGCAGCAACCCCAAAACAATGTAGCAGTCAACCATATATAAATATTAATTCATTTTGCAATTAGCAGCATTGGGAGAATATTTATTGAGTTTTTCCCTGTGAGAACTGCTGTGGCTCTTGACAGCACAATGAGCATTTTCTACTAAATGGTTACAGGTGATAAACAGAATTTGCTTTCCACTACAGGAGTGGTCCAGATTTATTAAACGCTCATGGCATTAGCTGTAAACAATGCATTAGCATTAATTTTCCAGATCCTGCTGAGATATAATAACACTATTGTTTTTGAAATTCCATGTGTGAATTATTAGTTTGACCTGCCTTATGAGGATTTTGAAGGGAAATAGATGAGTGTTTTGACTTGTTTTTTGCATTCCTTTTATTGCTTATCCTGCATTTGCATAGAAAATTTATTGCTGTGGAAGCATTCAGCATATCTGTGTGGAGAAGGGATTTTTTTCCTGAGGAGGAAAGCTTTTCATTTGTTTTAAGTGGATAAGATCACCCTTTCTCAAATAAGTATAGTTGGATATCAGTCTTCTCTGGTTGTGTCATTTGGTAGAATTCGTCATGGGAGTGGGACCCTGGCATTGTGAGTTTCTCTGCCCTTAAGTCACATCAGTAGCTTTAGCTGGCAAAGATTGGGGGGGGCGCGTAAAATATCCCTGCCCTGACTTGCATAGTAAACTGTGCAAAAGCAAGATGCTGATAGGAATCAGGGGACAGAACGCTTTCTAAGATAAGGTCAAGGTCAAGGACCCCTGGACAGTTAAGTCCAGTCAAAGGCAACTATGGGGTGCGGCACTCATCTTGCTTTCAGGCCGAGGGAGCCGGCGTTTGTCCGCAGGCAGCTTTCTGGGTCATGTGGCCAGCACGACTAAACTGCTTCTGGTGCAATGGGACACCTTGACAAGTGCCAGAGTGCAAGGAAACACTTTCCGCTACAGCAGTACCTATTTATCTGCTTGCATTGGTGTTCTTTTGAACTGCTGGGTTGTCAGAAGCTGGGAAAGAGCAACGGGAGCTCACCCCGTTGCAGGGATTCAAACCACCGACTTTCCAATCGGCAAGCCCAAGAGATTCAGTGGTTTAGACAACAGCGCCACCACATCCCAGAATGCTTTCTACAGCATTGCTAAAGCAACATCTGGACCAGTTTCTTAATACATAGGATTGGGCACAGAAAAAGCTACACCAGTAGCCCTATCACAAGATTGCATTACATGGAGGAGAACCTTGGCAACCTCGATGACGGATGGGTCTTCTAAATAATCTAAATATTGAGGCAGTGTTTACCTCTTGAAATGCAGCTGCGGGGGCTTCCTTGGAGCACGATTGCCGTGACTTGGGGTTGTGATAATACTTTGTTGACTATTCCTTAAACATCTCTGACTGCTGCTGATAGCGAAGCAGCTGTGCGCCTATTCTGATAATGTAGCAGTTTTAAGTGAGTCCCTGATCTCACAAGCCACTTGTTCTCTTCATCCCTCTAGTGCATCCCTCCTGATGAAGCCTGCAGCTTTCTTAGTGTTGATATGATCCTAGCAATGATGCAGAATAAGAAAACCTTCACCAAACCCCTTGCTGTGATATCTCATAAAGAGAAGCCAGAAGGTACTGAATACATTTTGAATCTATTAACAGAAGTGCATTTCATTAGACAATATGTTAATACTTGATTTAATGTTTTCCCCCTTTTTTTAAAAAAAAAGACTTCAGGCACATAGAGTTTTGTTACATGGCGTTATTGTTCCCAGTCTACAGGGCGCCATCATCTTTGAGCGCTAACATTTGCTTGCTCTTTTATCTCCCATACATATTTATGAAAATACAGTTTGGCTGGGAAAGAAACGCATTTCTGATGCTTTAGAACAATATGGGATTTGTAAACATTAAATAATTCTGTGCAATTGCTTCCAGCAGTTCATTATTGCTGAGGCCCCTAAAACTTGTATGTAAATATTTATTTAGGCATCATAATTACATTGAAACTTCGAATGTATTAAAAATATTAAAGGATGGTACAGTATATTGTTGGTAATATACCGGTACAGTATATTGTTGGTAATATACCGGTACAGTATATTGTTGGTAATATACCGGTACAGTATATTGTTGGTAATATACCGGTACAGTATATTGTTGATAATATACCGGTACAGTATATTGTTGGTAATATACCGGTACAGTATATTGTTGGTAATATACCGGTACAGTATATTGTTGGTAATATACCGGTACAGCATATTGTTGGTAATATACCGGTACAGTATATTGTTGGTAATATACCGGTACAGTATATTGTTGGTAATATACCGGTACAGTATATTGTTGTAAAGCGGGCAGCCACAGGGAGCATGGCTTCATCAGCCAGAGCCTGGACGGCTTCCACATTTTTTCTCCCTATAGGAGCTGCTTTTGAAATGAGCTGGGGATTTTCAACAGCAGTTTTGTGTGATGTAGGATGTGATTCAAATAAAATAATTAAAAAGATATTCAGCCCTTGAGCCCTTCTAAATAGTTACTTGGATCCTGTCCACTGTGTGCAAGTGGGGACTGTTACAGTGGGCAAGTAGTTTATCGTCTTGGATGTGTGTTTCTCCTGCACACACTTTCCCCACAAGCCAAGTGCCATTTATGTGTAAGACCTCAGCCTGTTTGGAGTTGCGGAAGGTAAGTATTGGGATAATGCATTTTAAATGTTCTGATTGTTCTTTGTGGTTGATGTGGCCTCAAAGGGAAATATAACAAATATATCAAATTGTTCACCAGTGGACTCATGCTTCAGGGCCTTTCTTCAATTTTTATTTTTTATTATTTTTTTGCCATAATCGACCATCTGTGGGTTGTTCAGGGAATAATTTGTCCTGCTTTGTATGTTAGAATGTCTATAGCCTCCACCTGCTTGACCTAAAATGGTCCCATTGCAGGGCAGGAGTGTGGGACTTGCTGTCATGACCTTCAGGACTGAGGCCAATTTTCTATACCACCAATTTTGATAATTTAAGTTAATCCTTTTGTTCCATTCACTTGAAAGGCACTTTGGTGATGTCACTCAGAACTTAGATTCCAGCTGGGTCTGTTGCCTGATTAAAGGAAACTTACCAACTTTGCTGATTTAGTTGAGCAGTCAATTAAATCTGCACACATTTGCATATGAATAATGCCATATTTTCCTGGAAGTCCCAATTGTTTAATTCTAAAGTATGAGGGGAACATAGTACTGTGAAATATAGCACCGAAACTCTGTCCACCGATACATCTTACTTATGCTAAGCATAGTTGAATTGTTACTTCAAGATCCCATTCTTTTACCACTGCTTTGTCCCAAACATAAAATGGTCTGGAAAGAAGGCAGTGCATTCCTGCAATTGGAGGAAGATTGTGACTTGTCATCACCTTGGCCCAAAAGCTATGGAAAAACTACTTTGCCACCTGTCAGTTTCATTAACTCTTAGTGGGATCGATACCAATATGTCTGTTATGAAACAGAATATCATTTTTACTCAAATGCAATGGACCTTTTTTGGCCAAATTGCACCACCAAAATTAGGGTGCGCATTAGATTTGATGGTGCATTTACATAATGCCAGCAAATACTTTTTGGGTTTCAAGGTTTTGAAAACGGAGTTGTGCATTTGATTTGATGGCACATTAGATTTGCGTAAATACGCTACATGATTTTGACACATGATCTCTCTCATAATATGCATTCTTTTCTGATTCTAGAATCCTTGCAGCTATTTAGCTTCCAGCATTTCAGATGGGCAATAATAATAATAATATTTTTTATTTATTTATACCCAGCCCTCCCCAGCCAACTTAAAAACAAGATTAAAATACAACATTAAAATATTGAAACATTAAAACATTAAAATGTAGCCTCATCACAGGAGGAGAAAGGAAAAAGAAAGGGGGAGGGAATCAAATTGGCTCCAAGCCAAAGGCCAGGCGGAACAACTCTGTCTTACAGGCCCCGTGGAAAGAAATCAGAACCTGCAGGGCCCTGGTCTCATGAGGCAGAGCGTTCCACCAGTGTTGAAAAGGCCCTGGCTCTGGTTGAAGCTAATCTAACTGCAAAATGCAAAAATGCAGCGTTTGTGTGGGTAGAACTTATGAGAATTGTAAAGGGACTCTTGTCTTCCTCACTTTGCTCTTGCTCTGTCTTTCAAAACGACAGCATCAAATCATCTTGACATATGGAACTGCTAATTTACTATTTATCCAAACTTGCCAGAGATCTGGAAAACTGGAGGAGCCATCGATTCGTATTAGTCTTAAAAATATCCCAAGTGTGATTGTTTACTGGCATGTATGGGGTATTAGGGGAGGGGTAGTACATCTGATGGGGGACACGTCATGCTTCTTCAGGGATAGTTTATCCACCTTTTGTCCCCATTCTGCACTCAGCTTTTACCTGTGGCTCCTAAAAGCTGTCAGCGTGCAACAGCAGCCACACCCCATTGTATCCCATGTTTACACTATGGCAGCACTTGAATGTGGAACATGATTGACAGGGGAAGGCGGCTATAAATAGATTTTATTTTTTTAGACATTGAAAAGAGGAAGACAGGTCAGAAATGTAGGGGTACAATTTGCATGTGTTTGCAAAAATCAATATCAATTCTTTGTACGGTAAACGGTGGAGAAATAACCATTAACAGTACAGTGGGACCTCGGGTTACATCCGCTTCAGGTTACAGACTCCGCTAACCCGGAAATAGTACCTCGGGTTAAGAACTTTGCTTCAGGATGAGAACAGAAATCATGCTCCGGCGGCGTGGTGGCAGCAGGAGATCCCATTAGCTAAAGTGGTGCTTCAGGTTAAGAACAGTTTCAGGTTAAGAACGGACCTCTGGAACGAATTAAGTACTTAACCCGAGGTACCACTGTATAATCCTTTGTGCAAAATATCCTTTCCTTGGTCCCCTTTGACAACAGCAGCAACAGGGATGCATATTTAAACTTATTTTTAAGACCTCTCAGTAAGCATCAGCCTTGCCTGCTCTTGTTTAGTGTTCACATGGCAGTTTAATTAGAGGGTTTCAGTGGTTTCGCTTGGAGAGCAAAATCTTTCACTTGCATGCTAGGGCTGTTTGAAATTCTGGAATGCTTTCCAGGGAAATTTAAAAGCCGAGGATCAGCACTCCTTTAACCTCAGTCCTGCCGAGCGTGCTTTTTGGACGTTTCGGCAGTTCATGGGACACTATAGAGCATTGCTTGGGGGACTTTGAGGAGCAACTGTTTCTGTTTAGCAGCATGAGGCTGCACTGAGTCTTGCAGCTTTTTCTTTTCTTTTGGTCTTAACGCAAATGAATCCAACTGAGGATAATGCCAAAATATTTGATCTCCAAACAGTAGAATTAAAAATGCATGGCTGTTTAAGTCTTTCTAGGCCTGCTCTGCGGTCTTCCATTGATTTCAATAACTGGAACAATCCACTTGGGGATGGATAGTAACTTGGGTGGCAATTCTGACTCGCTAAGGAATCTAGTGCTGGGCTTTTTCAGTTCCTTGCTATTTTTAAATGTATTTTGCAACTAGATAAGAAGACAATAGTGTGATACGGAACATGGTGCACAGAGGTCAGGCTGGATTAATTGTGAAATGTTTGGTGGAATGAGTCCTGGAATTTTTCAGCTGTCCAGTGTGGTGGCCAGTAGCGTATGGATAATGTTTTCTTTGTTGCCGTGCATTTTCTCTATCCTGAATCAAAGCATCCTTTCTTGGGGTTAACTGCCCTTGTAAGCAAACAGCAAGCCTTGGGAAACGAATGATAGTAGGTCTGCAAAACTCCTAAACAAGAGCATTTACATCTCCAAGACGTTGATTATCATCTACTTTGATGCAAAGCAGGCCAGCTATTGTGTGTAGTGTTGTACTGAATTATTGGATCCATTCCTGTTAGATCGGCACCAGAAGCCAGGCTTGAAGGCTCTGTAGCCAGGGAGTCGGAACAGAACGTCCAGTTCAGGATGTCTGCAAGTCACGCACGTGACACCCATTAGTACTGATGGGGTGGTATGTCGCATGTCTGGGAGAAAACAAACCCTGCCAGGTTTTGTTCTACAATGCTGTTTGCTGCAGGCTCAGCTCACTGCCTTGTGGAACCAGATCCCAATGGAATTCGTCAAGCAGTTTGGTCCCTCTGACATAGAGCTGGCCCATGGCTTTCTTTTAACCATCCACTTTTGCAGGGTTCCTGCATCCTAGTATTTCTCATTCCACACTGCAGCGGTGAACACATGTGAGATGATATGGGATGTTAGCAAATAATTTTGTGATGCAAGTGTAATTAAATAATCACATTGCAGCAGAGCAAAAACAATGCAGGATTTTTGACAAATTGGCACCTCTCGTAGGTGGAAAATGAAAGACAGCTGTCGCTGTGATGATCACCTATTGAACAGTTTCCATAATACAAGGAACAACAATAATTCCCTTAATACAAGGGAAGCTTCTTTCCTTTAAGCATGAGAATTTTCAATCATTTCAATCATTTTCAATCATTTCCTTGCTTATCCACATAAATGCTGAATTAACTCCTTAAAAAACAAAATTAAAAGTCGGCCAAGTCTAATGTATGCAAGGCTACCTTGTCTCCTACTGCATTCTTTCCACTTTAAGGATTCCTTCGCACTTCCCAGGATTGACAAAACAGCTCATGTTGAGGGTTTTGTGTTTTTTTTTAAATAGGACAAATAAATTTAGGCTACGGCAAGGTTTATTTGAAAAGTTGTAGGATCACAGTGAGCAGGGAGGTGGCACTGCAAGGAATGATGTGTCCCATTGTTCTTCACAAATCATCTCGCCATTATTCTCCGCAGATACACAGTATTGTGTGGGTCGGCCATTATGTAATAGGTATGGATTGCCGCTTGAAGCCTGTTATGCTTAGAAAGAGCAAGGTGCACGAGGCTCCTGCTCCTGCACACAGGAAATGAATAAGATGGTGGTCCCAAATCCAACATCATCTGGAAGGAGATGCCAGCAAAAGGGGATGAAGAGCTGTTGCAGGAGAAAACCAATAGCAGCTGGGTGGAGATGCTTTCACACCACCTGCTAAACCTATGTAACACTGCTGTGTGCACGTTTTGAAGGGAACTTGGTTTTCTCCCTGCACACCCTAATCCAGGCTGAATCAGTTCTGACTGGGTTTCATAATATGTTGCAGATTCTGCATTGGAATTGCTGATGTAGTGTATAAAATTTGCTGAAGCGAGGATCATTCATCTCTCTCTCTCTCTCTCTTTTAACAGATAAACCTCCTTCTTACTCGAAACCTCCTGAAGGATTAGCACGTAAGTTAAACATGCCTCTCTCTTCTCCAGCAATACACCAGAGCGTTCTGGTGGCAAAGTGTCGAACTGCTAATCAACTGAAATCTTTGACTTCATAAGGCATTCATTTGCATTTTAAAGGACCTGGAATCAGATGTAATTACTTGCGTGTCTGTATTATCTATCACCGGAGAGGGATCCCACGGGTGTTTAGTCCTGAAACTATTCACAGCAGAGGCAGAGCAAATAGTTTTTATGGAATATAGCACTTCTGCAGAAAGCCATTCTGGAGAGGTTAGCAAGAGTGTTAGGTTTGGAACGGAGGACTGGGGTTCAAATCTCCATTCAACCATGAGCTTCATTTATGCCATTGGATCACACACAGTTGTTCTGAAACTAAGGGCCTAACTACTTACTACAAGGATACAGAACTTCTTCCCTCCCAGGAAGTCAATCAGAGAGAAACAGTCAGGGATGATGGGAGTTGTAGTCCAACAACATCTGGAAGGCCACAGGTTCCCCATTCCTGCTCTGAGAGGTGCTGCTTTATGCTCAGGTGCGCATGCACACACACATCAGTATAGATGTGGACATTTATGGCATTTGAGGGCACAGAATGGTCTGTCTGGCATCTTTGGTGGCACAGGAACTCGTACGTTAGAGTGGCCATTCAGGGAAGCTAGTTGCAAACTTAAAAGCTATAAGGCCTCTGGTTTCTTGATTAGCTCCAGATGTAGTAGTTAACGTATTTTGTCACTGAGCCCTTAGTCCCTAGAAATAATACATAATAAAACAGAGTCTTAAAAGAAATTAATTAGGATTGCGTCATGTACATGTGTCTGTATGAAAGAAGTAAAAGATCAGGATGAGTGGAAGTTGCTGTTGTTTTCCAGCATGTGTTCAGAGCGATGCATTCAGGGACCAGATGCACTTTCGTACAAACTGCCCTGCCTCTCCTGTTGGGAAAGCTCAATATTATGGGGTGGAACTGATTTCCATGATGAAAACATCTGCCAAAAGTGGAAAAAACACAATTGTTTCTATTTATGCATTTGCTGACTTTCAAGCTGGCACCGCCTCCCAGCTTAGCAGCCTTTCCGCTCCCCACCTAATAGGCTGAAGATGCTGGGGAGCAAAATTGGCAGGGCACTGGTTTAATTATTTTTATTTTTAAATCCCTCCCTATCCCAAAGGCACATACTTGAAGGATATGAGAATTTAAAAATAAGTCTGCTAACATTAGAAAATAAGTTATTTTAGTCCTACAAACTGAAAACAAGCGGCAGCTAGCAGGAAATGTAGTGGGCCTAAAACTTGAGCTGGCTTTAGGTGGCTCAGGGCCACATTTTCGGCCGCATCTAACTTCCACGCTTTGTTCCCATGGCTCATGCACCGTTGTCACGCTGCCAGATGTGCTGAGTTCTGGAAGTTAGTCTTTCCTTCAAGTTGGCATTGGGTCCAGAAATATTGGTGCACTCTTGAAGTGCAATACAGTGGCTCGTTTCAGCAGGCAGTTGGGGTTGGCAGACCAATCCTATCTGCTCTCAGAGTGGCCTACTAGCAGTTTCCCCTGCATTACAGTGATACCTTGGGTTACATACGCTTCAGGTTACAGACTCCGCTAACCAAGAAATATTACCGCGGGTTAAGAACTTTGCTTCAGGATGAGAACAGAAATCGCGCGGCGGCAGCGAGAGGCCCCATTAGCTAAAGTGGTGCTTCAGGTTAAGTACAGTTTCAGGTTAAGAACGGACCTCCAGAGCGAATTAAGTTCTTAACCTGATGTACCACTGTACTGTATTCGGTGCTATTTTTCTGGAAAAAAAGATGCCAGAACTCACCGCAAACACCTCCCTTGTTCTCTTAGAACGGCCACGGAACCCACCTGAGAAGTGCCGGAAATGAGTTCCAGAGAGGAGTGGCCGAAAATAAGCCTTGACTCTGTTTATTTATAAAAAATATTTGTATGCCACTATTCAGTTAAGAAAAAGAATAGTTGCTGTTTACCATACATAGGGAGAGGCCCAAAGGCAGGTGGGCATGAAAGGAGGCACAGGGTCTGTTTTTGGCAAAGGAAGGAGGAGGAGAATAAATTTGAGTTCCCACCTGTTGGGCCCATGGGCTACTAACTGCTGAACACTGATAATCAAAATGCATAGGGAAGCACACTTTTTGTTTAGAATGTGCTCTCTCTCTCTTGCTCTCTAATTCCTTTTTTAAAAAAGGACTATAAATAGAAGTACTTCTTGATTTAATTAATTTGTTTTCTCCATTTTCACAGCTGTCTTCCACGGCCTGGACACTTTGACAGTCGTGGGCATTGCCTTTGCAGCCTTCGTTATTGGTGCGCTGCTGACAGGAGCACTGTGGTTTATCTATTCTCACACAGGTGAGCATGAAAATTCTCGATCTCACACACACACATGCACACACACACACACACGCAGATCGCATAATAACATAATACGTTGACTGTGGGTCACCTGCTGGTAGCAGCCAAATGGAAGCATGTTGAGTCAGATTGGATCCAGTCTGGTACCTACCAAGCATAAATAAACTGCCACAACAAATACCAGCCCAGCAGAGGATAAAAAAAGCTGAGGAGCAGTGGCATAGCCTGGGTTGCCAGTACCCAGGCGCACACGGAGGAGGGAAATGTATGGAGTACACATGCGCATTCAGCTGCCTAAGGCATCCACGTCACCCAGGAGATCACAGGCACAGAGATAAGAAAACAAGAGTCATTCTGTTGTCTGGAGAGGTCACTGGTTTACACGGAGAAGCCATTTTCAATGGAGCCCAGTGACGGAAGTGTCTAGCTGTCTTGAGGCAGCACCAAGTGCAGCAATTTTGTACCCCTAACAAATTTTGCACTCAGGACAACCCACCCACCCCCATGCTATGTTACTGGTGGCCCATAACTATGTTTTTGGTTTGGACAAGGCTAAATAAGAATGAAACTATTTATGTTTGAACTGACTCTGTAAGAGGAATGGGTTTCCATTTGACTTTTCTGTATTGTTTTTATTTTAAGTGTGAGCAGCAGGGAGGAAAGACTTGCAATTGGGTTTTATTTTAGTTGTGTGCCTTGCGTGATTTGTATATTTTGGATGTTTAACTGTTTTATAAAACTGTAATAAAAATCTAAGTTTAGCAGCGGGAAAGGGTATTAAATCAAAGCAGGTCATGTTGAGCCAAGCATGGCAAGGGAGGGCTTGCTTTGTACTCTGAAAACTGAGGATCTGTTTGAATGAACAGAGGTGACAGAGGGAGACTAAAACGTGTAGCGAACATTCATTGAGAAGCTGTAATTTAAGAGAAAGGGGAGAAAAATAATTATAACCATGCCCCAGGTGTCTACCAGTCTATCCAGTTCCTCCTCTTGAATAGCTTTGGTGGAGTGGCAAAAGAAGTATTGTCAGAAAGCTGAAAAGAACTGGAAGCTAATAAAGAGGGGCACCTGCAACTTTCCCCTAGGAGATTCTCTCAAATGCCATCCACCTTCAGAATTGGTTTAGGGCTGTTGTTACAGCAACCGCCAGCAGACCTATTAGTTCTCGAGCCCTGTTTGTATGTTTAAAAATCCCAGGCTCCCAATGGCAACCAGGGAATGAGGCATGTGCCAAAGGAAAGAGAGGAAGGCAAAGCTGACAGAGAATAGGGGAAAAGGGACTGGCAAACCCACTCATTCAAATTCGACCCATTTTTCCAGCCACATTTCCCATTTCCCACCAGTTGGTGGGCATCTCACTAGCCGGTGTAGATTTATGGCTGCTAGGCTCATTCCGTGTACTGGTCTGAATGGATGGAGGCCGAGGTGCTGCAGTTGGAGGCCGTGGCAAATAATGTTCATTCCACAAGCAGCGAAAAACTGAGTTCTCTCCCCACCCCCTTTTGGAAGAGGAGGAGGAGGATGGAGAAACGATTTAATCTCCAGCAGAGATTGGTGCCACCGAGACAAGAGGGCATAACCCCATACATGAAAGGGGAAAATGCATCTGTGAAAAGCTGTCCGGAGAAAGGAGGAAAGGAAGAGGCGAAAGGGAGGGAAGGGGGAGGAAAAAACGAGACGATATATTTTTGGCATTCAAACTTTGACAGCTGTGCATGCCTTTTCCCCTGAAGACGAAAAGGTATTCATTCTGCACAAAGTTAAAACAAAATGTATACAGATCATATCTGGTGCGCTGTGGTTGCTGCACAGCTCTGTGTAATAGTGGAATGGGTGACAGCAAAACTGTAATAGGACCCAGCAGCTGGGAATATAGGCCAGTTTTGCAGTTTGCAGAGCACTTTCCTGGCAGAGGCTTGCAGGGGCCCTATTAAGGGAATGGAAGCAACTGTATTTTCTGTGTTTAATATGGAAATAGGGTGGCTTCCCCGCCCCCCCAGCCGGCACTCAATGTTCCTAATTTTTAGTGCCGGGAAGCTCCCCACCCCCAGCTTCCAGAAAAAATGGCTTTTCGCTTACAGAGATGGCTTTTGCAATGTAAGGGGAAGGACCTACAGTTAGATAAAGTACATACAGGATAAAGTGACCCATTCAAGTGAGGAACTTGAGAAAAATCCCAAAATGTGGCATGAACCCAGTAATTTCATAGAGGGCTTTCTGCTAAAAGGCACAGCAGTACATTATGCTACAAAAAAGCATCAGACTAAATTCTAATCTGCATTGCAGGAAATGTAGGTGTTTTTATGGATTCACGCCAATAAAACTTAACACATTTAAATAAGTGTTTTGGCATATCCACCTCCCACAAGATCATTCCTAATCTAGTCCCTCAAATAAGTGTTTCACGAGAAAGATGAGGCCCTTCTCATGTCTCCAGTCAGACCCCTGAGATTTTTCCCTATTTCTACTCCTTCCTATCCCATCCCTTCTGGAGGCCTCTTGTGGAAATAAGTCACAGTTTTTCATTTTACTCAATATGGGGGAAAGGGTCACTGTGATACAGTGCAGCAGACAGAACCTAGAAAAGTCTGTACCAGGGAGACTTGTGTTTGCATTGTTGAGCTTTGGGGCAGTCCTATATTCTTAACACAGGGCTGTTGCGAGGACAAAATGGATGCTGTCTTTGAGCTCCTTAAAACAATAGCAGGATATGAATGATATGCACATATGTAAATTAGAATCACAAATTAGTAGATTTGGAAAGAACCTCAAGGGTCATCCAGCCCAACTGTGATGGCCAGAAGATTGTGGAGATGTTCCTTGTAATACCTAACTCTTTCTCCCTCCCCTCCTGTTTGTCTCCTCCAGGAGAACCGGCAGCAAGACAGCCGGTCCCCACATCCCCGCCGGCCTCTGAAAACAGCAGTGCAGCCCATAGTATCGGCAGCACACAAAGCACCCCCTGTTCCAGCAGCAGCGCAGCCTAACCCAGGGGACATGACGCAAGGCCCCGGAACCACGTAGGGGAGCAGAGGTTCAAAAGGAGCTGTTTGTTGCCGTTCGCTTCGAAAGGATTGGTTTGGATTCTTTGGCAGAACGAGGAAGGATTTCCTTTGTGGTCCTCGAACTTCTTGCAGCATGCTCTAGGCTCACACACGACAAAGCTACTATTTGCAGGCAGCTGTGGATTGCGCAGAAAACATCTGCAGGCTCTCGACGTGAGACGCTAGCCGGTTCCCCCGCCATAAATGCTGCATTGTCTTTACAGAATCATAAGCACTAGGTTCCGCAAATGTCAAGGAGACACGAGGTGTGTCTGTAAAGGGATTTCAGTCTCATAAGCTGGGGGGAAAGGTTTTGTTTTCTGTCTCGTTTGATCTGGGGATTCCACCTCACCAGAACGAGAAAGCTTCCAGCGCAGAGGATTACCCGTTGCCATTATCGCAATATATACATCTTGATCGTTTCTGTGGTTTTTGAGCTTAACTCAGTGCTGTGTTTGGCCCACCATTATCTTGTCCGCCACATCAGGGATTTGCCTGTGCCATCCTTTAGCAAACAGAAACTAATGTTTCCATACATAACATGGCATGTGGGACGCCTGATGACTTCCGTATACATCTGTTTATCCATCCCAAAGCCTGCTTGGAAGCATAATGCAACACTTAGTGCCATTTCAGTTTCTTAATTTATTTTTTATTAATTGGAGCTACCAACCTTTGCACAGGACTTAGCCCAAAAGTCTTTTACAGTACAGTGTCTGCCACCTGCTACAAGTAGGCCAGCAATTTGCATACAGTTTGCATGCAAAGCCACATGGTGCCAATGTGCACGTGCAGCTCCTGCACATACAACAGCTTCTCTTTTCACTACTTCCTACGAGCATTTCCATTGTGTGTGCAGAACCTTCCCTGAAATTATGGTGAATGAGGGGTACCTGTATATGCCCCAAGTGCTGCGTCCATACTGCGTCCGTACAGCCCATGGGGCTGTAACTTGGGGTTATTGCACGTAATAGTAAAGCCACATGTGAATGGTGAGCACTTGTGTGCTCCAAGGTGGGCTTGGTTATGGACCAGTTTTGAACCTTTGGCCCCTGAATATACTTCTGCAAATGTGGTCATTGCCAAAATTCAGGAAAATATAAATAAACATGGTCCTATTTGCTGTAGGACTAACCCTTTTGGGGGTTTTTGATTCACAGTGATCTAGAAGCACATTTTTAGACCTGCCAATGAGTGCAAGTGTTTCTAGTTGTGATGTGGAGACAACTACAGCTCTGTGTTTTGGGACTGGTCCACAAAATATACATAGATATCATTGTCTTTTTTGCTGTATATAATCTACAATTAGCTTACTGTTATCGAAAATTCTTAGGTCAGAACTTCATTCTTTGCTTCTTCTAAGTTTTCCAAAATTTTGTGGTGATTTCTTTTTTTTTAAGCGTCGAGAGGAGAAAACTATCGAGCTAATTGTTCTGTATGACTCACCATGAATAGGAATGGAAGGGTTCCTTAAAAGCCCCTTTATGGTTTGTATCCAGTTGCTTGTTAGTCATCGCAACGTTGCAATTGGATATCTCCCAAAGTAGCATTTGGAATGCAAAAAAGAGCAAGCCGGTACTAATTTTCATAATATTTTTTATAACTCTCGCCTCCCGCTAGCCTTAAAGTACCTCCCAAATGAAAACCAAAGGTTGCAATTTGAAACTGTAGGAATATTGAGTTGTCATTTTGTGAGCTGAAACAGAGTCTCCTGAATCTTCCTCCTTGAAAACAAAGTAAGAGATATTCTCCCTTTGCAAACAGTTCATATAACCTTCAATGGATATGGCTTTTTTGTTTTGTTTGGCCTTGCTGTAGCAGGAAGCACAGCGGGGCTTTGCTGAAGCAGGTCAGATCTCTCCCCTCGCTTCCAGGGCCCATCTGAGAGGTGGCGGAACGCCATTGTGGCACGTTCCAGCTGGGGAGAAAGCCCTGCCTAGATATAACACAGGGCCATTTCCTCTGTTGCCCTTAACCTGAACCACCCTTTTAGCCTATTGGGTTTTACACTGGCAAAGGTGACAAAACTTCACAGGGGCTGGTGAACCGAGAGATAAAAAGGCTCTTGGCCTTTTCGGAATATATCAAAAATAAATAAATTTGAACTTACATAATTCACATTCTCAAAAGTGTTTGCGGGGTTGGATTAGTGGGAGGTATCTGGATAAACAATATGCTACCTGTGTATTTAAAAAGAATGCGCTTTGCCTAACCTTCAGCTGAATGTATTAGATAATCATATTCTATGTATGAAAACCTTTAAATGTCTTCAAAGAAGACTAGAGTCTTTTAAGTCCATCATAGCTATATTTTACTACATTAAATGTGGGCATAAATATAAATATATATATATTTAAATATAAGTGGCTTTATATAAGATGTTTAATTTCAGTTACTGTGAATTCTACGGTTTTATACACTCTTTCTCTGCCCTCTTCTAACCCTTCTCTCTCTCCCCCCCCCCCAAAGATTTTATTAAAACCAGAGATATTATCGGAAGTATTATAAACTTGGTTGTTGGAATGAAAGGTTACATTTTTGTGTAAAATAATTAAATGTATATTTTTGAGAGAAAGAGATGCTGCATTATCAATATTTCTATCAAAATTGACTCTGAAAACCTGGATCTATATTTACAGACATACAAAACCAAAACAGGCAATATTTACAAGCAGAGAAACGACATTTTTCTAGGCTTATGTTCGAGATTATAATTAATTCATTGACCGCAATGCACTTAATTGTTAATGCTTCAGAATGCTCACTTTATTATATACTGATTTTTTTATTATACTTACTTAAATGGAAAGTTATGGAGCTAATGGAAAATTCCTGTTGGTTAATTGACAGTAGAGCAAATGCCAGATGCAAATGATATCCCTAAAAAATTTATGCTGTCTACGCATCCAGAGAAATGCATGCACTAGGATGCATAAAGCACAGCTCTGGTTCCCATGGGCTGCTCCATTAGACTGGAGGAGCAAAAGGCATGTGTGCATTTCATGCGTGGTTTGGATCCATTCTTGGAAATTAAAAGGAAGTTCTTGTGAATGAGAGAATTCCATACCTGCATTGCACCTCTGTGCTCATCACTGGTAAAGGGTGTAAACCACAAAGCCATTTGGTCCAAAGTATTGCTGTTGTTTTCCAGGGTGAGCTGTCAAGTCCTTATATTAGCAACAGTGGAGGGCTGAGTAAAGCTTTTGTAATAAACCAGGCATGTACTGAGAAAGGGAATTTATGAACAGATACCTTTGCCATAAGAGAGAACAATGGTTTCTTCCAGTGCCATTGAAATCTATTTTTATGCTACAGATGTAAGCTCTATGTTTTGAAGTCCTTTATTATTTCCTGCAAGCTTCTTTTCATGTTTGATGTTGTCTGCTATTTTATTTCATGTTGTATAGTAGTGTTTTTGAGAACTTTGCATTGTCTCACTGACAAAGTGTTAAACCAGGCACCCCCAAACTTGGCCCTCCAGCTGTTTTGGGACTACAACTCCCATCATCCCTGACCACTGGTCCTGTTAGCTAGGGATGAGGGGAGTTGCAGTCCCAAAACAGCTGGCGGGCCAAGTTTGGGGGTGCCTGTGTTAAACTGTGCAAGTGGCCAGCCTGCACCTCGGTGTGTTCAGTGTGTCTGAAAGGAAATTTCTTCCATTTTGAGTTTCACATTTCAGAATGATTTTGGAAGTTCAAGCATATCATAGCTTCTGGGTCACCTCTAACTACAGGGTTTAGAATTCGAAGTAATTATGAGGTTAGTGAGGCAGGACTTTCCTTTGCAGAAGCCATACTGATTCTTCTTTGACAAAGCTTGTTCTTCAGTATATCCAACAAACTTAATGTTAATATCATCTTTTAACAGTTTACTTGGCTAGGGAGACAGGTCTCTGATTTCCTGGTTTCTCCCTCCCTGTTTCCTTTTTAAAATTGCTCTTGCGTCGGCTACCTTCCAGTTTTGAAGGCTGGTTTTAATAGGCTGCATATTTTTGTTGAAAGTGCAGACATTTCACATTTGAATTCTTCACAGACTATCAGGTGAATGCCCGGCCAACTTGTTAATTTGGAATTTGTCAGATAGCTTTAAGACATCAGCTTTTGTTACCACCATTTGCCATTGATTGCTCTTCAGGCACCCTCGATAAAAAGCAAGGCATGTCCCTCACAACACTTTCCCGACCGACACAGATAGAAAGAATTCATCCTGTTTTTCGTCTCCTCCTCCTTTCATACCCTATGACATACATAGCTCATTTCCTGTTTCAGATACATTAACAGATCAAGATATTGGATTTTTTATACTATAGCAATTAGCTCCTCATATTCCTTGTTTGCTTGCCTTATCATCAACTTGCCTTTGCACAATGCTTGCCAGTCCCACTTAAGCTACTAAAATTGGGAAGGCAGGATTAGGGTTTCAGGAGAAATGATTTCTCACTTGTCAAGCTGTTTCTCCTCCCAGAACCGGCATACACACCAGAGTACTTTCCTTGTTTTGCCCTTACAGTATCTAATCACTCACGTTTGACTTTCCAGACATCTTTGCATTGAACAGCTGTTACTTTAAGGTCGCGTAAAGTCAACATGTCACGCATTGTGTATGGTTGACCCAGAGGGTGGATCTAGAAGCAGGTTTAAAATGCTATAGATAAGTAGAAAATTAAATATGTTACAAGAGAAGAAGAAAAGTCCATGTAAAAATCCATATAAACTCATTTTTTGCTCTCTGGCACCATCTGGTGTTGGATGTTTATAACGCATTCAAAACGTATTATTGTGACGAATGTAGCCGAGTCCAGAATTCTGTGTATTACTTCGAAAGAGGATTGTATGGTGATTCCCCCTCCAAAAAGAAATGTTTATGATGATGTGTTCTTGTCTTTTCTATGTGCATCTACCTCATGCTTCAAAAGAAGACCCTACTGCTGATTGTAAGTGCAATCCAACAGGTATGGCGGCTTGGCATCCACCATGCATTCCAATGGGATGGGATTCCAATGGTATTCCTTTGGAATGAATGGAGGAGCCACAGAAGCCGCCTGTCTCGGTTTGCACAGTGTGTGAGAATAAGTGTAGATTTGTTTTAATGAGGCAACTCTTGTCCTGTTTTGTTCATTTGTCCTGGGGTGTTCATGAAGCAACTGAATCGCTATCCGGACTCTGCCATTTCCAAAACACAATACGCTTTACCTTTTTATATATATACAAGGATATACCTTTTTTTAACTGAGCGGGAGAAATATACCTGCTAAATCCCCGTGGCCAGTATGAGCACCCCATTGTCTTTGTTTCTGTAATTTGTGTGTATCTCCAAATAAAAAAAAATCTATAACTGATAAGTTGTACAGTTTTGATAATGCCCATGCCATGTTACCTTGGATTTTCTCTGCTTAATAAAGGTATAACAGTTATTAATAAAATGTGGTTTTTGTGTGTGTGTGTTTTTCCCTAAACAACAAACTGTTTTGAGCTCTATCTTACTGAAAGAGGGCTATCAAATCATACGTTTTGCTTGAATGTTAATAGCGGATTTGAATACTCCATAATGTGTTGAAATAGCAGGGGATAGAGAGTGGCGCCATCTTCCCCTTAGTGAGTTGTGTTGAACTCCTTCTAGACCCAGAAGGGAGTTTTAATTAAGCATATCTTAGCACCGTATGGTTAAAGACCACACAGCAGCAACCCTTTACATTCCCAACAGTTTTTTCTATTACTTTTTTTAAAAAAAATCATTACAGTGGTACCTCGGGTTACAGACGCTTCAGGTTACAGACTCCACTAACCCAGAAATAGTGCCTCGAGTTAAGAACTTTGCTTCAGGATGAGAACAGAAATCGTGCTCTGGCGGCGCAGCAGCAGCAGCAGGAGGCCCCATTAGCTAAAGTGGTGCTTCAGGTTAAGAACAGTTTCAGGTTAAGAACGGACCTCCAGAACGAATTAAGTACTTAACCCGAGGTACCACTGTACAGTGCTTTCGTCTAATACTTCTGAAGCCCACAAGGGTGTCTTCATTCATGTCAAGCCAACGAGAAACCATTTGTGCAGAAACTCCTTAGGCACATCAAAACACGCTCCTAACTAGTCATTGGGAGCCTCGTGTGAAAGGTGGAGTCACTTCTGTGATTGGCTGCCATTACAGAATAATAATAATAAATAATAATAATAAAATGATAATGATGATGATTTGTTTATTTATTTCCAGCCCACCTGGTTGGATTTCCCCAGCCACTCTGGGCGGCTTCCAACAAAATATTAAAATACAATAGTTCTTAGATATTAAAAGCTTTCCTATACAGAATCTTCCTGTTTGAAGGAGAGAGTTGAATTAGGGTTGCCATATTTCAAAAAGAAAAAAAAAAACCAGGACACACCCCGAAAAGATAATTGTTAGAGCTTTTGGGGGGCTGGGCATTCAAGTACAGCCCAGGCAACATCAGTTTAGATGGCACTGGGACAATCTTGTGAGATCACTTTCCATTAGCCACATGTTGCATTTAGAGTCACTCTTAAGTCGCGCTGATTTCGACACAGCTTGCTTCCACATTTCGGCCCTGCGTTTAAAATGTTTAATCTAGGGCTCTTAGCAATGATTCTTTCATGCCACCACCCCGATGAATCATGGAAGTTATTTCATAATAAGTCACAGACCATTGTTTGTGTAGAGTTATAGCTCACAGAGGCAAGGAAGATATATACGAAATAAGCATTGGAGGCAAAGGAGCTATTTTTTTTCCTTATTAGAACATAGTTTTCTTCTCCAAGTTGGAGATAAAACACAAAGCCTGTCCTTCAATTATCTTGAAGACTTACTCATTTACGCTTTTAAGAAAGGTTGTGTCGTGCATTTAAGGAGAAAAAATATTTTAACAACCAGCTAGTTTTGTTGTTTGCGTGACTCAAAATGTTATAAATTGAAACCTCAGTATATTGCGAAAAGAACATAATTTTTAAAAGTGTCGTTTCCTGCCAGACACTTGTGAATGAAACCAACATTTTGGATAACAAAGACTATTAACTTAGTGTCAGTTGTGAGAGGAATATAGACCAGACTCTTTTCACTCTAAACAAATATATATATATAGCAGCACAGCCAAGACCAAGGCAACATACGAGGCCAATGCTTTTTTCTGATAAAACTCTAGAACAAGTCATTCCGTAATCGTACAGCTGAAATTTATGGGGACTGCTTGCTGCCTTTGTTTTTGTTCTTTATTCCCAGTGCCTTAACCTCAGAGCAGACCTTCTGAACTTATGTGCCTTTACGTGGATTGCATAGTGAGCCCAGAAGCAGAAACCAATTACGTCACCCACCTGCCTAAAAATGTCAGAGCTTACATTTCTCTTTCATGGATTTTCTCATTTACTGGAAAGCATAATGGAAATCTTTGAAGCCAGTGTGGAAAAGGAGTTTAAGCCGAAGCAACATTTTTTCTCCTGCAATGGCACAAACAAATGATTTTTGCATCTTGCCCGCCTCTCATTTTGTCCACTGAGTCATTTTCTTATCACTTCGAACTACGTTGGAAAACAAACGCTTAACAGCCTGTGAACTGAGTTGCCATGTGATCGTTCGTGTAACTATCAAGTTCTCTGAGTATTTATATCTAAATTTTAGAGGGGAAAACTTGGTTGTAGTTCTGTTTTCTTTTATAAACCTTTTGCTGGTTGCTTGTTTTCCATTATAGATTGACAACACGGTTCCAGTGACTAAGCCACACACTCCACTTTAAAAATATTGTTGAAACAAATACAGGATTCTATTTCATTAAAAAAAATAATGGATATTTTTCAGTGGGGCAGGGGGGACCACTCCTAATTGCTAGGCCCTCAGGATTCCTGAATGGCTAGGAGCTGCCAGTCACACACTACGGAACTGCAATATAGTCCATCCCCTTCAACTTTTCTCCAATGAAAATAGGGACGTCCTAAGGAAATTCTGGGATCAAATCAGAAACCGGGATGGCTTCTGTAAATCCGGGACTGTCCCTGTAAAATAGGGACACTCATACCCTCCAACATTTCTTCGATGAAAATAGGGATG
This sequence comes from Podarcis melisellensis, assembly GCF_964234715.1. Taxonomy (NCBI): domain Eukaryota; kingdom Metazoa; phylum Chordata; class Lepidosauria; order Squamata; family Lacertidae; genus Podarcis; species Podarcis melisellensis. Next base: position 71,723,202 of record NC_138538.1, on the reverse strand, counting down.
TCCCGTTCCATAATGATAATTTTACTATTTATGCCCAGCACATCCGACTGGATTGCCCCAACCACTCTGGGCAGCTTCCAACATATATAAATACATAATAAAACATCAAAAATGAAAATATCTTCCCTATACAGGATTGCCTTCAGACGGCTCAGGGGTCAGATAACTCCATCCCCTCCAATATTTCTCCAATGAAAATAGGGGTGTCCTAAGGAAAAGTGAGGGACGCAGGTGGTGCTGTGGGTTAAATCACAGAGCCTAGGGCTTGCCGATCAGAAGCTCGGTGTTTCAGATCCCCACGATGTGGTGAGCTCCCGTTTCTCGGTCCCTGCTCCTGCCAACCTAGCAATTCAAAAGCATGTCAAAGTGCAAGTAGATCAATAGGTACTGCTCCGGCGGGAAGGTAAACGGTGTTTCTGTGCGCTGCTCTGGTTCGCCAGAAGCGGCTTGGTCATGCTGGCCACATGACCCAGAAGCTGTACGCTGGCTCCCTCAGCCAGTAAAGCGAGATGAGCGCTGCAACCCCAGAGTCGATCACGACTGGACCTAATAGTCAGGGGTTCCTTTAGCTTTACCTTTTAAGGAAAAGTGGGACATTCCGGGTTCAAATCAGAAACCGGGGTTGCTTCTCTAAATCAGGGACATCCCTGGAAAATAGGGACACTTGGAGGGTCTGGAAAAATCTAGGCCTTCATAAAACCATATTTTCTATAATGTGCAATTTTCAGCATTCCAGGTGGAATCTTGTTGAAGCTTACTCGGGAGTAAATCTACACGTCAAAACTTCTCGAAAGGGTTTGCACAGAACCAAGAAGAATGTTGGGTGGCAAAAAGCCTCAAAGGGGGTTGGGGAACCAGAGGGTCTTGGTTGGTCTTATGGAAATGCAGTCTTTTAATGATCCTGTGATGAAATAAATCAAATTCAAAACCTGACCTGAGATAGACAATTGCTGCACATGACACATGACATGACACATGACAAAGAATTTGCTTTTACTGGAAGCGATGCTGATTCTTCCTTTGGTCACAAAGTCACAATACTTCTTCAGATTCCTTTGTATTCAAATAATATATTCGCCTACCTTTTATGCCCTTTACAAATAAATGTGTTGAGGTGTTTGTGTTCGTATGCAATGCCAGAAATTCAAGAACTTGGAGAGGGCTGTCTATTCCAGCGGGCAACTCACAGGGTTGCCACATTTCAAAAAGTAAAAACCAGGAGCTTTATTTGAGCTTTCTTTTTAGGAAGCCACCAAAATTGCTTTTTTTAGACAACCCCCAAAGTATTTGAGCTTTTCCCCCCTTACCGGGTAATGTCTGGACATATGGCAACCCTATTAAAGGCAATCTAAGTGAGAGTAAGTACTTAGTGAAGGAAAGAGTGACATGGGCTTTCTACTGGCAGGGGGCGGAATGGGTTGGCACCCTGTCAGTTCATGCCTACCAGAACAGATGTTAGGAAGCAGCGATTTCCATCCCTTCCTGTGTTCATCTCAAACTACTTCTATTGTGCTGGAAGGGACAAGAATGACGCAGTAGTCTAAACCACTGAGCCTCTTGGACTTGCTGATCAGAAGGTTGGCGGTTCAAATCCATGCAATGGGGTGAGCTCCCGGTGTTCTGTCCCAGCTCCTGCCAACCCAGCAGTTTGAAAGCACACCAGCGCAAGTAGAGAAATAGGTACAGCTGCAGCGGGAAGGTAAATGGCATTTCTGTGCACTCTGGCACTCGTCAAGGTGTCCCATTGCACCAGAAGCGGTTTAGTCATGCTGGCCACATGACCCGGAAAACTGTCTGTGGACAAACGCCGGCTCCCTCAACCTGAAAGCGAGATTAGTGCCGCAACCCCATAGTCACCTTTGACTGGACTTAACCATCCAGGGGTCCTTTACCTTTATTTTATTTATTTATTTACCTTATTCTGCTGAAGTTTGGCTTCTGCTGAAACCCACATTCTTGGTCTTGCTATTGTCTGTGGCTAAAAGCAATCTAACTCCAACGGGAGGAAAATGTTTTTAAAAAAGAAGAAAAAGTTGAAAAGAATTCCATCCTTTACATAGCATTTCTGGATAAAAACAAAAACCACCAAGAAAGAATATTGTTTGTATTCACATGTGTGGCTTTCGGTTTTTTGACATTGGACGTGAATGCAAATTGCAGCAATTTGTGCTCCCTCTTCCATTCTTTGACATCGTCCCTGTCACATCTGATACTCTGCAGGACGTTCCTGAGCAGAGAATTCTTGGTAGACAGAGTTCTCCAAATGTAGGAAGCTTGAAAACTACTGCTCCATCTGTCTTTAGCTGGTGGGTCAGGACTCAGTATTGGGCCACAGCCTGACCCTTAAGTAGATTGCATCAGCAGCACAGAAATACATTTAAAACATAAAACAGTTGGCAACTTCTTGAGGACAACCCCATGGTCCAATGGAATTGCTGTCTAAATGTATATTTTTATTCTTAAATACGTCATGCTTAAAATCAATGCACAGCTGCTGTGGTTAGTAGTCTGTTCCTGATTCCACCACTGAGTTAAGTGGAAAGGCAAGAGAACAAACTGTTCACTGCTCATCCGGATTTTGGGGTCTGCCTTAAAAAGCTCAAGAACTTTCTGAACCAGTAGAATAAAACCGGATTTTCTAATGGCGTTAGTATATAGAGGAAACATTTAACCAATAGTCATCTTTATACAAACATTCAAGTGCAGCTGTTTAATGAGGTCTTTAAAGTTATGGCAAGGAAATCTTTAAAACGCATATTGAGGAAGTTGTGGAAATGCAGGGAAATAGGAGAATTAAGGTCCTTGAAGTGCTGCATTAAGAGAATACATCATAACACTGCAGGTAGATTCTAGGATAGCAGCCCAAGCCTACGGCGTCATTAATTACAAAACCCAAAATCTGGGATCCCCTCAAAACTGGTGCCAATTTTTTACAACCGTTTTGCAGTGTTTCGCAGCAAAATAAATGTGTTTTGCAGTGCCCCCCACCATGGATAAATGGATGCTCAAACCCAGGGGATCATAGGATAACCCAAAACCCAACGTCGTCTGATTCACTCCAAAATGGTGCCAAAAGTCAGCAAAGGTCTTGCAGCAGCTTTTTGCGGCTAAAAACCAGCTTTCTGCAGCAGCCCCAAAACGAAGTCCTTGACACCCTAACCAGAGTAACAGGGTCATGCTAAACCCGACATTGTTTTCGCCGCGAAAGGCTGCTGCAAGACTTTTGCCAACATTCTGTGGGTTAGAGCGCCAAGGGCTCATTTTGTGGGGAGCCATAAAACGTGCGCTTTTCACCGCCAAACGTTGCGGGGGGGGGAGCTTTTGATGGTGCAGTGAAACATAGGGTTTTCTCAGCAAAACATTTTGCTGATGTTTTAGACCACTTTGGAGTGAGTCAGAAGACGTCAGGATTTTGCTGAAACCGTGAACCCGCAGGTTAGGGTGTCGGAGGCTCTTTTTTCGGGCCACAGCGATATGTGGGGTTTTCACTGACAAACATTGCAGGCAGCCTGTTGTTGGCATTTGGAGCCTCTTTGGAGTGAATCAGATGACATTTGGTTTTCAGCATGCAGCAACGACAGTGTGCCCTAGAAGTGGACTCTGGGCCTGAACGATTAAGTCCCAACATCCACAGCATCCACCCCCCCACCCCACCCCCCGCACTCACACACACTCCCTGGGTTTTGTTGACAGACTGCTTCATTCAGGAAACACAATGGCCTTCTTCATTTGAGCTCCAGATGCACTTTAGGGAACCAGACGTTCCTACTGGGTTTGGAATTCTGTTTTGCTGGCAGCACCTGTGCACAACGCATCATTCCTAACTCATTTGCCATCTATTTTGAATCAACGTCTCGTATTGGGGAAGCCAGCTCCCAAATGTTAAAAGCATTTACTTTCTGTCCTCCCGGTGCACAGACCATCCTCTCCTATTCCTCCATCTGCTGGGCTTCTTCTTTTTCTCTCTGCATTTTGTATTTCAAGAAAACCTAGGAAGGATTACAGATCATCACAGCTGGAGATTATTTCGGACATACCCTGGTAGTCTGCTGGCTCTCTCCTTCTCCTTCTCCTTCTCCTTCTCCTTCTCCTTCTCCTTCTCCTTCTCCTTCTCCCATCCAGTTCCTCCCTAGATAGCATGGTGCCATAGTTTAGTACCATACAGAAGCTACATCTAGAGGGTGGGTTGGTGGTGAGTCCTTCTCAGGGGTGCCGACAGAGCTGTAGTTTGAGGAGCGAATCCTAAGTTTGGAGAAGGGGAGAGTGAGGAAAGAGGCACAATGCTCTATACAGCTTGGAACCAGAATGCTTACAGGATAATTTCACCTCTTCTGCACCTCACCAGTCACAACACTCTGCAGAAGAGGACCTCTTCTAAATAGCATCTCATCAGGAGGTCTATTCCATACAATGTAGGAATCAGGCCTTTAGGGTAGTGGCTTCTGCCTTTTGGAATGGTCCATTACGTATCAGGCAGGGGATAGTTCTATTATCTTTTTGACCCTTATTGAAGACTTTCTCCCCTTTTCAGCAAGCCTTTACCCTTATCCCAGTCTGTGTCTAAATTGTATGTGATATAGAAAATTTGGGGTGGTTGGTTTTTGCTGCCCAACTCCCCAAGGGGATGAGTCCCCTATATCCACGATTGGTCAGAAATGAATGGGTGGAGGCAGGATCCAGCGAAAGCAAGGCAGATCTCTACTTTTCTGTTGCAAAAGAAGTTCCCTCCCCTCCTAGCCAGGAGGCAAGAGAGATCCAGAACCAAGAAGAAACATCTCATTTAAGGGTTTGCATTTTGGCGTGGAGAAGAAGGACACCCCCTATACAAACTGTCAGAAATTACATCACACATAAGGTGGGGTTACTGTGGCTCAGGCAGGTCCTGAGGATTTAGCAAGTTTCACATAGTTCCAGACACAGTTTACACACAAAAAAAGCATTTGATAAGACAACCAGGATTCCCGGTCAGACATCCCTCAATGCAGAACATCTGGGCAAACAATGACAATTAGTACAAAGGAGGTTCATAGATATAGGGTTAGGGGGATTAAGGAGGCAGAGGAAATTTTGAGAGTCTCTAGGAGAGCCAAGATGGCTTTTGGATGGCTTTCCTGTACTATTTTAGACCTGTGGTTTCTATACTTATGTATGTGTGTTTACCTTGTGCAATTACCAACATTTATACTATATTTGAGACCTTGGGATTCCTATAACATATGCCCAATTGTTTTTCATTGTCAGTGTGTTTATTGATAAATTGCTTCAGGGTGTCTCAGCACAGGAGAAGCCGTTCATAAATAAAATAAAATGAAATCAATAAAGGGCTGGAAGGTTTCTTTTCTGTCAGGTCTTGAAGAGGGAAAGCTCCAGCTATGGCCAGATCTCTTGGACATGCAGGAAATGTAAGAAATGTAAGAAATATGATCCAGGGCATTTTTTATGAAATGCAGTCCAACATGCTCCATCAGCTCCACCAAATACGGCAGCACCCAGTCCCAGGGCTGTTCACATAACAGCACTAGGTCAACACTAAGACTCTCCCAAGGATAAGAAACTATCATGAAAATTTAGGGATGAAACAGGTTAAACTGTAGAGATTGTTTATCTACTATTTGGGGCAGTGGCGTAGCGTGGGTTGTCAGCACCCGGGGCAAGGCAAGTAATTTGCACCCCCTAACCTGTGGATTTGCGCCCCCTAACCCATGGATTTGCGCCCCCTAACCCTAACCCCCAGATGTTGCACCCGGTGAGGCCGGCCCCCCCTGCACCCCCCACGCTACGCCACTGATTTGGGGTGTGTGTGAAATTGTCACTTTGTTCTCTCTGGATTCAGCTAGCTTGGTAAAGAAAAAGCATTTTATACGCGTTGTATATGCGATATAACACTGTGACACCAGATGGCGCTGTTAGGGTCCTGTCTTTCCCTACCGGATTTCCCTGTATGAGTTTACAATGCGTTTAACTGAATCGCTTCTTGTGTGTCTAGATCAAGCCTCTGTATTTGGACATCTCTGAAGATACAGTAACCATGATTATTTTGGAGATGAAGTAGCAAGTTTGGGTCTATGTTTTAGGTACAATTGGAATCAAAATGGCACACTGAACCTTTCAAAACCCCATGGATTGCTAACCACTGATTTCACAATAGCATTGATTTTTATTTTATTTTATTAGCCTCTTAGCATTCCTGAGCAACACTATAAACCTGCATCTTTGTTTAGATTTCTTCCTAAGGAACATAAGCAATACAAACCACTGTAAGCAAAACAGGACGAAAGCGGGTTGAATGCTCATTGTCATATAAGTTCCCTGTAAACAAATAAGAAGAAATGCCCCATAAAGATTGGATACAGGCTAAGCACCATGCAAGTTTTGTGTAAGCAAATCAGGTTGAATACTAAATAAGCAGCTTGTCTGCAGGAAACAATGGAAGCCGACCAGTGATATATAAGATAGGCACCAAATGGCTCCTTAAGCCAGGGTTAAAAGGTAAAGGGACCCCTGACCATTAGGTCCAGTCATGGCCGACTCTGGGGTTGCGGCGCTCATATCGCTCTATGGGCCGAGGGAGCACAGCTTCTGGGTCATGATTAAGCCGCTTCTGGGCAGAGCAATGCACGGAAATGCCGTTTACCTTCCCACTGGAGTGGTACCTATTTATCTACTTGCACTTTGAAGTGCTTTCGAACTGCTAGGTGGGCAGGGGCAGGAGCTCACGCCGTCGCAGGGATTCAAACTACTGACCTTCTGATCGGCAAGTCCTAGGCTCTGTGGTTTAACCCACAGCGCCACCCGCGTCCCTAAGCCAGGGTTACAGTCACAAAAACTGAGTGCCTAGTTATCATTTTTGGGCCAGGCGACTCCAAAGTCGTCTTTTCCAATACAATTTGATGGTTCCTGAAATGCATTCTGACTGTGCAGATAAAATACCGCAGATAAGATACCGCAGATCTATAGGCAAGATCCAAGGATCCCCAGGCACGCACCTCCAGATGGTGGAGACGACAGGTGCCATCCTCCTGCCTGGACATTTTCGCTTGGTTGCAAGTGGCTGATAGCCAGGTACAAAATGCAGCTGGCAAATTTCAAACACTGAAGCTGACTTATTCTGAGTCCGATCATCCACCCGCCTAGTTTAGTGTTGCCAACAATGACTAGCAGTTGTTCTCCAGAGTTTCAGACAGGAGTCTTTTCCTGGCTCTGCCAGGAGATGTCAAGGATGGAACTGGGCATCTTTTGCTCGACAGGCATGTGTTCTACCACTGAGTTGCAACCTTCTGTTTGCCTACTGTCTCGCCAGAGTGGTACATGCTCTGGTTATCTTCCGCTTGGACTACTGCAACGCACTCTACCTGGGGATACCTTTGAAGGTGACCCGGAAACTACAACTAATCCAGAATGTGGCAGCTAGAATGGTGACTGGGAGCGGCCTCCAGGACCATATAACACCGGTCTTGAAAGACCTACATTGGCTCCCAGTATGTTTCTGAGCACAATTCAAAGTGTTGGTGCTGACCTTTAAAGCCCTAAATGACCTCGGCCCGGTATACCTGAAGGAGTGTCCTCAACCCCCAACGTTCTGCCTGGAAACTGAGGTCCAGCTCCGAGGGTCTTCTGGCAGTTCCCTCACGGCAGGAAGTGAACCAGGGAACCAGGCAGAGGGCCTTCTCGGTACTGGCGCCCACGCTATGGAACGCCCTCCCATCAGATGTCAAGGAAATAAACAAGTATCTGACTTTAGAAGACATCTGAAGACAACCCTGCTTAGGGAAGTTTTTAACGTTTGATGTTTTATTGTGTTTTTAATATTCTGTTGGGAGCTGCCCGGAGTGACTGGGGAAATTATTATTATTATTATTATTATTATTATTATTACATTTACATGCCACCTTTCTACGAACATGTAACCCACAAGGCCATGCATGTGGTTCCCAGGTAGTCTCCCATTCAGATGCTGACCAGAGCCAGACCTGCTTAGCAAGATGGTGGCCTCATGTGTCTCCATAGCATAACCTGGGTTGTGGGAGAGATGTTCTTGTGCTTGCTTGTCTTTCTTTTAGTATCTCCCTTGAAGGTTGATTGAAGATTCTTCTGGGACTTTTTGGGGCCCACATCTTCCTTTCGAAAAACTGTGGCACACCCAGGTTTGAGCAATCAGGTTTGGCCCCCACTGTGTGCAATCTGAGCCTGAGAAACCATTAGTAACTCATCAAGTTGTCCAGACATGCTGAATAAAATCCCCGAATTACTCATCGATGTTGTACTCGTCTAGCATTGTGTATCCCCAAACATGTTCTCGTTCCCGTCCAAAACATCTGCTTTTATTTAAATCGTTTTGCAGCTTTGTTTCTTTTCTTTAGACGCAAACCAAACAGGCTGCCCCCCTCCCACCCAAGCGAGCCCCTCCACCTAAGGCTGCTGCTCTTTAACAACGTCCGTATTCGGCTGCAAAACGTTCTAAACAGAAATGTTTTCTTCGAGTTTGGTTGCCTGGAACCTACGCAGCTACAAAAGGAAGTTTACCCCAGTGTAACAGGGTAACAATTCCTGAATCACTTGTGCTGTTCTGAGGGCTGTGTGTGGTTTCAGGTTAAGGGCAGCAGCGGCATGCCAGTCAATTAGTGAGTAAAGTCTTATTCAGAAACAATTTTGAATGGGCTTGGCCTCATATTCAAAATGGGCCCTGGCAAATCAGAAGCACATGAGCTGTTCCATCGCTTGCAGACTGTTTTCCAGCAGCAGCAGCAACGAAATACTGAGCTGAGCACACAAGGTTCTCGTTTACTCCACAATAGTTCAGACCGAGACCCTAATCCTAATAGCATGTGAGCAAATCTTGACACAGGGCGAAAAGTAGAGCTCTCAGAAATGCTCCCCAATTTACTCTGCTTCCCTGTAAGTTTCCAAGAGAATATAAGATCTGCCTTTCTGGAATACAACAAGGTCCATCTTGTTTAGCGTTTGGTAGGGCGCTGTGGGTTAAACCACAGAGCCTAGGACTTGCCGATCAGAAGGTCGGCGGTTTAAATCACCGCGACGGGGTGAGCTCCCATTGCTCGGTCCCTGCTCCTGACAACCTAGCAGTTCAAAAGCACGTCAAAGTGCAAGTAGATAAATAAGTACCACTCCAGCAGGAAGGTAAACGGCGTTTCCGTGCTCTGCTCTGGTTCGCCAGAAGCGGCTTAGTCATGCTGGCCACATGACCTGCAAGCTGTACGCCGGCTCCCTCGGCCAATAAAGTGAGATGAGCGCCGCAACCCCAGAGTCGGCCATGACTGGACCTAATGGTCAGGGGTCCCTTTATCCAACACTTGCAACCAAGCGAAGATGTCCAGGGATCAGGATGGCACCTGTCATCTCCACCACCTGGAGGTGCGTGCCTGCGGATCCTTGGATCTCGCCTGTTTTCACGCACTATCAACACATTCCTGTAGAATTCTATCCATGATTGTTTATCTGCACGGTCAGAATGCATTTGAGGAACCATCAAGCTGTATCGAAAGAGACGACTTGGAAGCCGTTTGGTCCCAAAAGACCTGAGGCCATTCAGCAATGAGAAGAAAGGGCTGAAGAGATCTCAGACAAAGCGTTTGGCTTTCAGAGGTATTGCTATGCAGCTAGCGCCTAGGATGACAGCAATGGATGAAGAGTGTCCTCATCAGTGCTTTTTCCCTAAAAATATATATATATGTTTAGGGGTGCTCTCATTTTGACTCAATAAAATCACCATTTTATAGTTCAAATCAGGAAAAATAAATACAATAAAATGGACAAAAGTACAAAGATTCATAAAATGTTTAGGAGTACGCATACCCCTGCGTCCCCCCTGAAAAAACCCCACTGGTCCTCATATAGTCATTTATTGCAGTTAGACAATGACAAGCTTTTCAAGAAGCTGAGCTACCCCCTCGGCTGCTGTTTTCTCTTCAGCTGTTTGGGTGCCAAATCTGAGTCCTAAAAAGCACATACAGTGTTACCTCTGGTTACGAACTTAATTCGTTCTGGAGGTCTGTTCTTAACCTGCAACTGTTCTTAATCTGAGGTACCAGTTTAGTTAATAGGGCCTCCTGCTGCCACTGTGCTGCCACTGCACGATTTCTGTTCTCATCCTGAGGTAAAGTTCTTAACTCGAGGTACTACTTCTGGGCTAGTGGAATCTGTAACCCGAAGTGTTTGTGACCCAAGGTGTTTGTAACCTGAGGTAACACCGTTCAGCTTTGTTCCTCCTCTTTCCATCTTCCCTCTTCAGTTCAATGTACTTTGCAAGGGAGAAAAATTGTACCGATCCTCACTGCCTCGTGACAAGGGTGGGTGGGGTGTCTTAAAGGCTTTGTAGACACCAGGGAAAGTCCTCAAAGGCACCACTGTGCCCATAGGGGCCACGTTGGCAATCCCAATTGTGTGCAAGGTGGAAAGAGAATGCACGTACAATGTGTAAAGGTAAACGGACCCCTGACCATCAGGTCCAGTCGTGACCGACTCTGGGGTTGCGGCACTCATCTTGCTTTATTGGCCGAGGGAGCCGGCGTACAGCTTCCGGGTCATGTGGCCAGCATGACTAAACCGTTTCTGGCAAACCAGAGCAGTGCACGGAAACACCGTTTACCTTCCTGCCGGAGCGGTACCTATTTATCTACTTGCACTTTGAGGTGCTTTCGAACTGCTAGGTTGGCAGGAGCAGGGACCGAGACGGGAGCTCACCCCATCACGAGGATTCGAACTGCCGACCTTCTGATCAGCAAGACCTAGGCTCTGTGGTTTAACCCACAGCGCCACCTGTGTCCCACAGTACAATGTGTAGCTAGAGAATAATTTTGTGCTAATTCACAAAATTAAATATTTTAGCAGAAATACAATGCTGCTGTGAACCTCGTGGACCAAACTGTGCATTGCTTTTATTATCACCGAATTGCAACACGCTTTATAAGCTCACGGACATTGCACACAGAGAGCAAATGACCTTCTAAGTACTGGTATTTTTATTTTTTTATGGAGATGTCTTGTCCAAGGCCATCTAGCAAATGGTCCTTGGTTTTGGCACAGGAAATGCATTAGCGAAACACATGCTCATTTACTTCAAGCGCTTTGAAGATTTTGTTCTATTTATATATATATATATATTCTAAAAAATATTCCAGATTGTAAATCTGGTTCTCTTCCAATATTTCAGCTCGGAATGCTCACAGAAGTCATATTCAAGGCACAGTTGGTGTGGCCTAATATATATCCATTTCATGACTTTGATAGTTTGTTTTCTTAGTGGCAGGTTTTTAACCAAACAAGGGGAAGAGGGTCTTCTGTGTAGACCACCAGGAACCTAACCTATGGAAGGTCTTTTGTCAAGTTCAAGGTTCTGTCTTGGTATTGCCTCAAGGCAACCCAAAATGATCGCCTCCCTCACAGAAATCTGACACAAAGGCCCATAACAATATGATCAATGATCCTAGGGGGGAAACGATGTTATTCACAAGATAAATAACAACGGGAAAGGAATGACCTAGCCTCAAAACATTAAGAGAAGGTTGCTGACTTTGTATTCTTAAACAAAGTAGAAACATTGCCATAATGACAAATGAGAAGTTGGCTTTCTTTTAGAGGTGCATGTAAAGAATTTCCCCCAGCTGGGTTACTGTTTTTCTTTAAAAAAAATTAAACAAGTATTTTAGGCTCAGAAACAGAGATTGGCACAAACATCTTGTTTGAACAGGCAAGCCATGTTTTGCAACGAACACCTGCGTGTGCCGAGGGACTGAGGGGATAGAACAGGAAAGGGACGAGGGGAGAAATCTCGCCTGCCAGCCTTGCTGATTTTGGAAACCATGACAATTCGACATACCAAAAGGCCGGAGAGTCTTTTCCTCTTTTGGTCTATTTTTGGGAGGAGATGTTACACTTTCGCACTATAAACCGTGATATCGCTTTTTGTATGACACAAACCGTGTGCCTTCCAAAATGTCTTGCCCTTTAGCGGATCTTCTCAGCTTTTCATTAGGTCTACCCAAGCTCTACAATGCAGAACCAGGTGCGAAAGATACCGAATCAAAGCAAAGTGTGTCTCTGAGCACATTCTGAGTCTAGGTTTATGATTACAGGGCTGGAACAGGGCTGAGGACACCATCCTTTTGCACATCCTCTTTGCTACTGTTAAACAATTCGGGCTCAGAAATGCCTGCTAATGGATCTACCAATAGATCCTGATATCCTTTGGTTCATCCTTCCTCTGGGAGTTTACAAATCAATACATCAAATCAGACAACAAACCCTATAATTAGGATTCCAAGCTCCTTGTCACGTCACCAAACCAGTGTATAGTTCCAGTTCAAGGGAGCCGACCTTTTTCTACAGACAGCTTTCTGGGTCATGTGGCCAGCAGGACTAAACCGCTTCTGGTGCAACAGGACACCGTGGTGGAAGCCAGAGTGCACAGAAACGACATTTAACCTGTCGCAGTGGTACCTATTTATCTACTCGCACTGGTATGCTCTCGAACTGTAAGGTTGGCAGAAGCTGGGACTGAGCAACGGGAGCTCACCCTAGCACATGGATTCAAAGCGCCGACCTTCTGACTGGAAATCCCATGAGGCTCAGTGGTTTAGACCACAGCACCACCCACTGTCTGTGGACAAATGGTGGCTCCCTTGGCCTGAAAAGTGAGATGAGTGCCGCAATCCCATAGTCGCCTTTGACTGGACTTAACTGTCCAGGTGCCATAAGAGCAGGACTTGGGGGCAGATGTCGAGGAACCCACTCAGAGCTGGTTTGCCCCACCTGATGTACAAGCTAGAACCCGTTCAGAGGATGGAGACCAAGATGACAAAGGGTCTGGAAACCTAGTTTTATGAGGAACAGTTGAGGGAATTGAGTATGTTTAGCCTGGAGACTGAATGGAGGTATGATATCCATCTTCAAATATCTAAAGGGCTGAGACTTGGAAGATGGAACAAGCTTGTTTTCTTCTGCTCCAGAAGGTAGGACCTGAACCAATGGCTTCAAGTTACAAGAAAGGAGATTCTGAGTAAACATCAGGAAGAACTTTCTCACGTTAAGAGCTGTTTGACAGTGGAATGGTCTCCCTCAGGAGGTGGTGGTCTCTCCTTCCTTGGAGGTCTTAAAGCAGAGGTTGGATGGCCATCTGCTATGAAGACTTTAGTTGAGATACCTGCATTGCAGAGAATTGGACTAGATGACCCCAACAGTCTTTTCCAGCTCTAAAGGTACCCCTGACCATTAGGTCCTGTCTTGGACGACTCTGGGGTTGTGGCACTCATCTCGCTTTATTGGCCGAGGGAGCTGGCGTACAGCTTCCGGGTCATGTGGCCAGCAGGACTAAGCCACTTCTGATGAACCAGAGCAGCTCACGGAAACGCCGTTTACCTTCCAGCCGGAGTGGTACCTATTTATCTACTTGTGCTTTGACCTGCTGTCGAACTGCTAGGTTGGCAGGAGCAGGGACCGAGCAACGGGAGCTCACCCCGTCGCGGGGATTTGAACCGCCGACCTTCTGATCGGCAAGCCCTGGGCTCTGTGGTTTAACCCATAGTGCCACCCACATCCCCTCCTGATAATGACTAAAGGCCCTAGTGCAACAAAACATTGTTTACCCAAACAAGATTTTCAGGAGGGAAAAAGTGATTAAGATCCTCTGATTTCTATTGGGACAAAGCATTTGTAGCAAAACCACATCATTTTAAAATGTTTTCTATGAACCACCCTGAGACCTCTGGGTATAGGGCGGAATATAAACTCAACAAATAATAATAATAACACTTCCACTTTCCTCCTAGGGCTGCTGAGGAAAGGGGCTCGTGAAACGTTGGGAAGGCTACAGTCCACAGGTGGTGGGCTGCATCCAGCTGGCCAAATCATGACTGCAGTGCATTGGTTTGTAGAAAAACTGAATATCCTTTCTTCCCCATCTGTTTGCAACACCTAGCATAGAATAGCACTATACCACACAATGCTTTTAATACCTTCCTTTTCAGTTTGCAAGGTAGGCCCCCTGGATCGAAAGGAGGGCCATTCTTTGGGGTGGTGCACAGATCGGTTTGCGTAACCTGATAGGCCCAGTAGCTTACATTTGCAAATATTTCTTGCTAATGATGCACACGAGCAGAAGGGAACCTCAGCTCATTTCCTTCTTCGGCAGAACGGCCCTCTAAAACGAAAGAGGGGCTTGAAAAGTTCTTTCTGACGTGAAGATCAACACTGAACAGATGGCGGCATGCAAAACGGATATGCAAGCCAGTGCCATTTAGCGTCCGAGACAAGTGCTGGCTCGATTCTCCCGACTTAACTCCCTCGATGCAAAGTCAGTTTGTGCAGGCATTATGGCGGGCACTGGTTCAGTTTGGAACACTGCCAAGGTTGTCAGTACCCGGCCCTTTAAAAAACAAAACTTCATATATATTATAAAACATAGATGAGCTCTGCATGCGTCAAATGGGAAAGTGCGCAGAAGGATTAAGTTTGCAAACCGAAATAAAAAACGTGGAATTGGATACATTTTTCGAGGCCGGCGATGGTACATAGACAAGACTTGGGTCACACAGCAGCTGGGAGATGAGATGAAGTATTTTATCTGTCCCTCAACACCAATAAACTAGCGTCTCCCTCGGACGCCCTGGTTTTTCGTTAAGCCCTCCAGTTTGGTTTCCTCCCTGCTCTCTCTTCACGCGGACTCTCCCTCGTGGTTTCTGCAGCAAAACACATGCCTAGCTGTTGTGGGGGACTGCGGGGAGACGAGTCCCTGAAGATGATGTCATACCTTAGTTTGAGGACATGTTTGGAGTGAATTAACTGGGATCCCCAACAGGGAATGGTAATCATAAACTCCATATAGCGCTGTAGTCAATGCCTTCTGACTCCCCACCCCTCCACCCAGCTTGGCTCTCTCTCCTGGCAACAATGAATGAGTCACCTCCGTGATGCATCTGGCAACTGCTCATCAGCCCTAATCCTTTATCCCATGAGAGTTTTCGGCAAAGGAAAGCACAGGTTTGTGTCAACGCTAGCATTGTGACAGGGAGGAGCCGAAATGACCCATTTCCCAAGGAAGAGCCACCATGCCCAACTTTTCAACACAATCCTTAGCACGTCCCTATTTCCATTGGAGAAATGTTGGGGGGTATGGAGTTATCCGACCCCTGAGCCGTCTGAAGGCAATCCTGTACAGGGAAGGTTTTTTAAAAAAATGTTTCATGTTTCAGTACGTTTTTATATAATAATAATAATAATAATAATAATAATAATAATAATAATAATAATACAGTGGTACCTCAGGTTAAGTACTTGATTCGTTCCGGAGGTCCGTACTTAACCTGAAACTCTTCTGAACCTAAAGCACCACTTTAGCTAATGGGGCCTCCTGCTGCTGCCGCACCGTCGGAGCACGATTTCTGTTCTCATCCTGAAGCAAAGTTCTTAACCCGAGGTACTATTTCTGGGTTAGCGGAGTCTGTAACCTGAAGCGTATGTAACCTGAAGCGTATGTAACCCGAGGTACCACTGTAATAATAATAATAATAATAATAATAATAATAATAATAATAATGATAATTTTTATTTATACCCTGGCCAGAGCCAGGCTCAGGGCGGCTAACAACAGTAAAATTACAGTAAAAACATAATAGGGTGGCGGGGGGGGGGACCAATTTAAAATACAGTTATACCTTGAGTTGAATGTCCTTCAGGTTGAGCGCTTTCGGGTTGCGGCAAACCAGAAGTAACGGAGAACGCATGTGCGGAAGCGACAAAACGTGACCTGTGCATGCGCAGATGCACCATCGCATCTTACATTCCATTCAGGATGCGAACAGGGCTCGGGAACGGATCCCGTTCGCATCCCGAGGTACCACTGTACAGGTTAAAATGCAATTTAAAATGCAGCCTCATCAAAACCATAAGGGGAAGGAAACATAAGGGACTGAGCCCGAAACAAAGGCCAGGCGGAACAGCTCTGTCTTACAGGCCCTGCGGAAGGATGTCAAGTCCTGCAGAGCGTTCCACCAAGTTGGGGCTAGTACTGAAAAGGCCCTGGCCCTATTTGAGCTCCATCTAACCACCCTGTGACCTGGAACCTCCAAAATGTTGTCATTTCTGGACCCTAAGATCCTCCGCGGGGCATACCAGGAGAGGTGGTCCCATATATATATGTGTGTGTGTGTGTACCCACATTCCAGGAGAATGCAATGTTAGGAATGGCCTTCTATTACTGCCTTGGACCTGGGATCATGGACAGATGAAGTGTAATGTTATTTTTTTGGAACAGAATGTCAAAATTGGCAGCCTACCGTGCTTTGTTTCCCTCCATATGGAAAACATGACCCCAGCGTGCCCCAAATGCTTCATTTTTCAAACGGTATATGAGGAGGAGGGGGGTGCCACCTTTCCAACGGCTATTTCTAGGCTGTCTGCAAGGTAGGTGGACAAACAGCTTGCAATCCCCAGCTTTTAATGTTACAAGCACGTAATGTACAAAAGCTGTTTTGACTAGGCTGTCATTTCCCTGTGCTTAATGAAATGTATGGCGTTGTAACCAGCTTGGCATCCCGTGGAATTGAGAATAAGCCATCTTGCCGTTCTTCCCAACAAAGCTTGCCGTTTGCCATTCTACCTGACAGAAGCAACTTGTCTCTCAAGTGGGCCTTATTCATTTAGTCAAGAAAAGCAGGGTTGCCATATTTAAAAAAGTAAAAGCCATGACACATACCCCACTGAAAATTGTTGAGCTTTTGAACTTTTTTTTTTTTTTTTTAGAAAGACCACAAATTTGTTAAGCGTTTTTTTAAAAGAACCAATTTGTCTCTGGGCCTTAAATTGAGGCTCATACAACAAAAAAAATAATATTTAGAATATAGATTTAGAAAATAAAAATGCGGCTCCCTTCTACGATTGGATTGAAGACATATACAAACCCGCAACATATATATGAACAACTTGTGTATAAACGCAGACTTGCCATGGAGAAATTCAGTGATTTTTTGAATCCATTCTTACAAATACTCTAATAGGTTAAGATCTGGTGAAGTACAATAACAACTTTGTGAAGTAAAAACAAAACACACCAAAAAAACACCATGATTTTTCGCCACCCCGGACATCAATTTCAGACGTATTGCAACCCTACCCTAGATAAAGATATTTCCTCACCATGAAAACCCTTTGCTTGTTCCTCCTGCTCCTTGGAGTGTTTAAGTTTCAGCATGACATTTAATACGTGCGCAGACTTATTCTCCTGTACCAATAATGTCTGTTTTGACAAACACATGGTACTATATCTACACCAGATGCTAACTAGAAGCAGACAAGATAATAATGCAAAAGCCCTTCGAATGCAGTATTTTTATGTCCCTCTGTAGCTGGTGTACATTATTTTTTTTAAAAAAGGGAATCATTTACGTCAATAGATCATTTCATCCCTTCTATCTCTTTTCTTTTAATTGCTGGTATGAAAACCAAAAAACCAACCCTCTGATCCTTATTAAACTACCTCGTTTAGTTATAATTCACAGAGGAAATGCCACTAAATATCTCAATGAACATTACTTCTGCAGATATGGAGGATGGGGGAAAGAGAAAAATTATGGTGTGGGGAGTGAAAGTGCTCAACAATCACATCTAAAATCCAGCAAATG
Source organism: Podarcis melisellensis (assembly GCF_964234715.1). NCBI lineage: Eukaryota > Metazoa > Chordata > Lepidosauria > Squamata > Lacertidae > Podarcis > Podarcis melisellensis. The sequence goes on along the minus strand of NC_138538.1, from coordinate 71,705,569 downwards.
TTCTTTAAATCGGTGCTCTGAAGAACATGTGCTTGGTTCTTCCTATGGTCTGCTGCAAGGCATTCTGGGAACGTTAGAAACAGCAGGAAATCATGCAACCTTTCCAGCTGTGAACTGGCAGAACCAGATTTTTCATTCTGGCCCCTTCTACCCACAAAGCCACTTCCGACATAAGGAGGAGGTGCGGTTGCGGGCTTCATGCCCCCAATCTTGCACGCAGAGGCTGTTTCCAGCCCCCGCACGATCAGGGGAATCCTCGGGCTGCGTCATCCCCTCATTTAAGGCAAGCGCGGCCCCAGGATCTCCCTCTTTGGTCTGTGCAGCTGATGTGGTTTCCCACCCACCCGCCCTTTAAGGTTCCCCTTCTACCCTTGCTATGGACCTCGGTTGGTCGTCGTTAAGGGGCCTGGTAGGAAATTTTTTCCACTTGGCAAATTGGCACCGGCCATTTGGTTTTTCGCCTACCTCGTAGCAAATCGTCACAACTCCTTTGGTTTTGGCGGTTAGGCATTGGTAGGGGTATTGTTATGTAGATGTGTTGGGGGAGAGGAGCGCCATCACCTCCCCAATTTACTGAAGAGTGCCGAAAACCCCCCGCTTTTGAGCTATTTTAAGGGGAAATCGGCAAAATTGGCGTTGCCAACATGGGCTGCCATACGTCTGGATTTTCAGGAACATTTGGGTGATTTCTGCCCAGGCCCTGTTGACAAATGCCAGGGAAATGTCCGGGAAATTCCAGATGTGTGGCAACTCAAGGCTACCATCTGGCCTTCCTGCCTCCTCCCGCCCTGCATGGGTTTGTTATAAGAACAAAATACTTCTTTGAGTCCCTTGGAGGAAAAGTGAGATCCCAAGTAGAATGAGCCCAAACGATGTTGCATTAACCGCCACAAAAGTGGAGTTGATCGGTTTTCTCCTGGTGGGTTCCCTACAGTGGAACATGTGGCAATCACATGTTGTAGATAAGCAACAAAACAAGGAAGAATCCATGTGGATACATTTACTAGGACGGCATCTGGTTATTGTCTTCTGGGAGAATCGTGGTCACGAATATGAGTTTGTAAACATGAATATGGATTCATTTACATAGAAGAAAATTTGGTATTAATTTTGCTTCTCTCACTGGTGGGGTTCTTGTCTTTGAGAAATTATTTTCTTTCGTTCTTTCTTTCGTTCTTTCGTTCTTTCGTTCTTTCGTTCTTTCGTTCTTTCGTTCTTTCGTTCTTTCGTTCTTTCGTTCTTTCGTTCTTTCGTTCTTTCGTTCTTTCGTTCTTTCGTTCTTTCGTTCTTTCTTAGGAGCCACCATGTAGCGAAATCAAGAAAGGCGCTTGTGGCATCGCAAAAGCTAACTTTTAATCTAAAACTTAGTAAAGAGGAAGTGAAAGCAACAGACCCAAGCATTCACATCTGAATACTCTGCCTCCTATTTGGCCTTGGGGGGTTCCCTGTTGCATTTCCTGTTAGGGTTGCCATGTGTCCTCTTTTTCCAGGACACGTCCTCTTTTTCAGGGGTAAAATTTCTATCCTGGTGGATTTTTAAAATTTGCCAAAATGTCTCTGGCTATACTTTTTGGATGAGGTGCAGACATAACTGGTGGTTGAAAACTTGCTTTCCTCTTCTCTTCTCCTGCCCCCTTGAGCAATATATCACAGCTTCTATAGCTTACATATAGTAGGGGTATTTAAAAGGAGAGTTGTCATTTTAGCATCCTATTATTTTGCTCTTCAAAATATAGCAACCCTACCTGAATGCAAGAGGGGAATGAAATGAAAAAATAATGCTAGGGTGCTTTGGCAACTGAGCAGAAATACCCAGCCTGCTTTGATCTTATAGGTTTCACAGCAGCTGAAATGTTCAGAAATCACCAGCTAATACCTGAAAATGAAACTGCTGCTCAAAGTGCAGCTACAGTCAGTATTTGAAAGGTTTGCATCCTTAGCCCACTTCACAGATGTGTCGTGTAAAAGGGAATTATACACATTGTCCCTGACCCCAAGATTGTGTGGCACAATTGGCCCCATCCTGTAAGGGGTGGAGGTCCCCACAGGTGAGCTTCAGAACCAAGGAAAGCATAGAGGCCTATGTCCATTGGCTTTCCCTTAAAGCAGAGCTTTCCAAACTGTGTGTCAGGACACATTAGTGTGTCATCTGCAGTGTGTAGGTGTGTCGTGCGAATGTTCCCTGTGCTCCTCCGGAGCTGGAAAGGGGCTAGTTTAACCTCCAGTTCGCTACTAAAACTGAATTACTGTGTCGCAAAATGATGCGTGTCTTAAAAAGTGTCACCAGCATGAAAAGTTTGGAAAGCTCTGCCTTACAGCCTTCAAGACCACATTCATGGTTGTTGGGGTTGGAGCAAGCAGTACCAGCCAACCTTAGGGCCAGAGGCCTAGCCGTATTCTAACCACAATTCCCCTTCATGCACTGGGCTTTTGAGGCAGATAAATCTGTCCTAATACATGTTTCAAAGTCACGCTTTCCTCACTGGGGTGGAATCTACACACATATAAAAAACGCTGTGAAAGTGGTTTTTTTAAAAAACGTTTTGGAAAAAATACATTGAATTTGGCGTAGCTCATTGTCGCCATCTAGTGTCTCATTTGTATATTGCTCTTTACAACACATTTGTTGTTGTTTAGTCATGTCCGACTCTTCATGACCCCATGGACCAGAGCACGCCAGGCACTTCTGTCTTCCACTGCCTCCCGCAGATTGGTCAAACTCATGCTGGTAGCTTCGAGAACACTGTCCAACCATCTTGTCCTCTGTCGTCCCCTTCTCCTTGTGCCCTCCATCTTTCCCAGCACCAGGATCTTTTCCAGGGAGTCTTCTCTTCTCATGAGGTGGCCAAAGTATTGGAGCCTCAGCTTCACAATCTGTCCTTCCAGTGAGCACTCAGGGCTGATTTCCTTCAGAATGGATAGGTTTGATCTTCTTGCAGTCCATGGGACTCTCAAGAGTCTCCTCCAGCACCATAATTCAAAAGCATCAATTCTTCGGCGATCAGCCTTCTTTATGGTCCAGCTTTCACTTCCATACATCACTACTGGGCATTTCATTTGCAGCTGTATAGATGAGTCCTGGGTGTCCTCTCACAGCCTGGGAGTCCTTTCTCCCAGAGGCCAATGTACCGGTTTTGCAGCACCTGGGGCACACGGAGGAAACAGGAAAGAACAAAAATAGGCCGCTGAAGAGTTATTGGTAGCTGTCGGAAAGGAAAGGATAGAAGCATGCAAGCAAAGCTTTTATTGAAAATCAGATCTCAGACAAAAGGTCAGCAGCAGTGAGGGGTCTATTGTGGTCTCCTCAGCTAGAGGGAGTGAGGAATTCCCACTAGAGTTCAGAAGATTTATGCACATAAAAGCACTATGAAATGATGGGAAAATACATGGAGGATGTTAAATTCCACTGGTGTATTAGAAGGCAATGCAGAGCGTGGAACCCTGGGGTTAGGCCGCTCCTATGAACAGAAAGAATGTCAAAGACTGTCCTGTTGCTATGAAAAGAGTCTACCAGAGGAATGCTTTCTTTTATTATCACTAATAATACATGTTTGGGGAGTTTTCCAGAGTGAGCACATATTTTTGCTGGTGTAGTAATTTTTAATTTAAGTCCTCCCTCCCCCATCGTCCAGAGAATGCATGCTTCTGAGACATATTGAAGAATGGGGTTGATTTTTTTTAGGAAGACCCAAAAGTTGTTGTGCATTTGTTTGTTTGTTTAAAACAAACTGCCAAAAAAAGCAAAATTTTTTGATTAACTAACATATGGCAACTTTAGTAGAATCCTTACCTTATGGCCCAGGACTCCTATCCCTTGCAGAGCTGACTGGAACAGAAATAATTTATTGTTTTCTTAATATGCTTATTTATTACAGTTATATTCCACCTTTCCTCCAATGTGTTCTGAGCACCGTTGATGCTTCTCCCTAGCTCTCTTGGCTGCCACTCAGACCATGATGACAGAAGTAAGGAAGAGATAAGTCACAGCACCCACAAAGCTTGGAGTAGGCAATGGGAATGACACACCTAGCCAGACTAAATGCCACACTCCAAGTTTAAAGAGTCCAAGATCAGGCCAAGGCACAGAAGTGCACAGAAGCAATGGAGTTGTCCCAACAGGTTGCTCTGCTCACCCACCAAGCTTTAAAAGGCAAAGTGAGCTTATTTGAAAGACTTGTGTCCCTTGCAGGAATATTAAGCATTCAGAAGCAAATGGGGGAGAATGGGCCTGTTCCCAGCAGTGGAAGCACCACCTGGTTCTGAGTGACCTGGCTGTATTCTCCCCTTCTGAGTCTCGTTCTTCCACCCTTGATTAATACCCTCCCCAGACCCCATCAATGCCTCTCCCTGGGAGGGGAGAGCTGGTGTTTCTGCCTCCCCACCCAGAGCTGCTGGATTCTTGGAGAGGGGAGTCCCCACCTCCATTCCCTGGTCTCAGCCCCCCGTCCCATTTCATCCTCCTCTTCTCCCTCCTTGTTCTTCATAGCCTGCCAATCCAAGGCCGAGCCTGATGCCACCTTGGGATTCATTATACCTTCTTCATTTTATCCTCACAACAACCCTGTGAGGTAGGTTAGGCTGAGGGAAAGAGCGACTGGCCCAAGGTCACACCCTGAGCTTTACTGCTAGGTGGAAAACTGAACCCTGGTCTTACGAGTCCTAACCACTACACCACGCTTCCTCAACCTCGACCCTCCAGATGTTTTTGGCCTACAACTCCCATGATCCCTAGCTAGCAGGACCAGTGGTCAGGGATGATGGGAATTGTAGTCTCAAAACATCTGGAGGGCCAAGGTTGAGGAAGCTTGCACTACAATGTATTCATACCATCCAACGTTTCTCCAATGAAAATAGGGACGTCCTATTCAATCACCACACCACAGCCTCTGTAGCCTACATATCGTGGGTGTATTTAAAAGGAGAGTCATCATAGCATCCTCTTTTTTGCTCTGCAAAATATGGCATCCTTATCACTGTTGCTAAATACATCTAACATGCTGTGCTGGTCCCGAGGGTTAACTGTGCGGCAAGGTCTGAGTCCAGTCTGAGGTCAAGGGTGCGGTATGGAGGCTGTCCGTCAAAGCTGAAGCTGGGTCCAAGGCAGGGAGTCGGGTGAGGTCACGAACTCTGGCAGAAGAGCAGGACAAGATGTAGGCAGGAACAAGCTACCAACAATGTTGCTCCCACAAGTTGGGACTGGGGCTGGACAGCTTTTATCTGCCCTGAGGCATAGGGCGGCCCTGATCCACAGGTGACTCGCCTCTCCTGGCCTGGAGGCAAGCACTCCTCCTGCGAGAACTTAGTTCCCGACGCCTTTCTACCCTGAGCCTCTGCAGCTCAGGAGATGCTGGAGGGTTACCGGACCCAGAGGCAACCTCAGCTTCCCCTGACGGGGCTGAGAGTGGAGCACCTGCAGGCAATGGGTCCTCCATCACCTCAGGAGCCAGAGCAGACTCAGCTGGTGCCTGCACCTGAGGATCCAGCACAGGTGAGGACCCTTCAGGCTCAGGCCCCCAGCCCCGGCTCAGCTGGTTCTGGAGGCAGGGACTCCTGTGCAGGCTGGGATTCCTCAGGTTCAGCCTCCGAGTCCGAATCCCAGGCCATCAAACATGCTGTGAACTGGACACAGCCAGGTGTATACAGAGAAGCAGATTACCAAGAAATAAATGTGCAACTTTTTTTTAACAGGTTGGGTCTGGTGCATGGGAGGGTGGCGTGGAGAGGGCTGCTCTTTCACCCTCTCATGTCTCTGTGTTTATTTTCCCTGAAACCTCCCATGCGGTGTGTTTGTTTCTTGCCGCAGCATGCTTCCTGCGTGTAAAAAGATGTTTTGTCAGCAGTTTATTGCCCTTAGCTTGCTTAAGCTGGGAATGCCTTTTTATGAGCCAGCATGGGGGCCTCGGCATCTCCAGGGTGCCCTAGGAAATAGAGAACCTGTGTCTAATGGATGCAGGGATGTGGAATTTACAATCAAACATGAATTTTGTGTAAATAAATGGGTGGATTCGATGCACATGTTCCGTATTAGGTTTCATAAGTAATGAATTCAACTCTAAGCAAGGGGGAGTAAAAGAAATGTTGTTTATTAGGCATTTTTTAGGTTTGGTAATATAAAACATAGCGGTATAGTGCAAGGGTGACCAGATGGTCCGATGTTATGAACCACGTACTGAAACCATTAAAAACCCAGTGGTCATTTAAAATCCCTCTAGATGTTCTAGTCTCCACCTTGGCTTTATGGTTGTTCCAGGGTGTAGGCCCCGTAATGTCTGTCACATACTTTCCTATATAAGATTCCTTTCCAGCCGCAGCCAGTTGATATATAAAGTGAGAGGAACTTCTACCAAGGTGGAATCTACACACACATAAAAAAAACCTCTGTGAAAATGGTTTTTTTAAAAAAAGTTTTGAAAAATACATCAGATTTCCGTAGCTCGCTGTCCCCATCTAGTGTCACATTTGCATATTGTACTTTACAACACACTTAAACCGTTTCATTTGCAGCTGTGTAGCTGAGCCCCAAGTCAGGCTGTGTACTCACCACTGCTTACTCTACATCCAGGGCGCTCCCATACCCTCCAACATTTCTCCAATGAAAATAGAGACAGCCTGTGGAAAAGCAGACATTCAGGGATCAAATCAGAAACCAGGATGGCTTCTCTAAATCAGGGATGTCCCTGGAAAATAGGGACACTTGGAGGGCCTGTCATTCCAGGCTTTTGGAGTCGGCCTTTGCTTATGAGGAAGTGCCACAAACTGTCTCCAAAGGTTCCAGGATGCGGGAGGTTATGAGAGCAGCGCTGTTACTGCTATCACAACTGGCCTCGTATTTTGGGTTTTTAATAGGAGAAGGATGCATCAGCAAAAACCCTCTGCCCTTCGGCGTTCTCTCCAATGCATTCCTTCTCCAAGCGAGCCTCGGATAGTTTGTTGTTGTTGTTCAGAAGAATCTGAAGCATCATCAGTTTTGCGGTGCAGATAACGATCCCCTCCGAGCACTTTGACCATAAGTCGTAGGGGAGTGTGTTTATTCATTGGGTGACAGAAAAATGAGTTGGAGAAAGGGAGGTGGGATAAAGTTGACTGACTGGGGCTCTTCCTCCTGGATAGTTCATTTAAACTATTCTGCTTGTTTTGTTACTGCACATTTTTGAGATTATCACTGAGGCACGTATTTCATTTTTTTAGGCGGCCTCCTCAAAATCCCCATTAGGACTGTATCCTTAGTTCTGTTTAGGAATAGTTATCTTATAAAGAGTTGTGATTTACTGTATCAGTGAATGTTTGCAGGCTTGCGGAGAGATGGGATGGCCGCTCAAAGTTTACAAAGTGACAGCTGTTATCTTTCCAGAGGGAACGGATGAAACCCTCATAAGCCCTGAAATCCTTTCCTTGCAGCTTCCATACCAGGCACTTTCCGAGTTCCTTGATATTGGTTTTTCTCTAGACTTACTGATCTAATGCTAATGACTTCTGTTATGTACTGAAGTTCTCACCCTGGGCCAGCAGGGGGATACTGTAGATAGTTATGCAAATGAAGGATCGAAAGTGATGTTCAGTGATTGGATAGTTTGTATGCAAATGAAGGATAGAAAAGTGACATTCAGTGATTGGATAGTTTTAGAAAATGGCAACAGTTACATGGTTCTGGAGCTCTATATAAGCAGGCTGACTGAGCCCCTCAGCTTAGTTCTGTTCTGACATCTGAATAAAGAAGAGCTGTTTGAAGAATCGCTGTGTCGTCTGCTATGTTCGCCCACAACTTAACAACTTCCAATTTACCTCTTCTGCCATTTTAGTCCCCAAGTGACAGGGCTGCTCCACTTTTGTAATGAGAAACACAAGAGAGGTCTTTTTTTTTTTACTCCTTCAGCCTATGTGCTGGGTTCCGTTTTAATAGTCTGATTTTATACAGCTGTTTGTTTCTTTGTTGCTACTTCTACACTCTTCTTTTATTGAACTGATCTCCTCGGTTCAGTGGAAGTTTTAAATAGTCTAGCCAAGATGAGAAAGGCTCTTTGTATTAACTGGCCGCAATATGCTACACAATTGCTAGCAATTAAGTCCTAGAGAAACAAATAACCCTTGTACATGACTAGGTAAAGGTAAAGGACCTCTAGACGGTTACCTCCAGTCAAAGGCGACTATAGGGTTGTGGCGCTCATCTCGCTTTCAGGCTGAGGGAGCCAGCATTTGTCCACAGACAGCTTTCTGGGTCATATTTCCAATATGAATAAACTGCTTCTGGCACAACGGGAACACCGTTTTACCTTCCCACTGCAGCGGTACCTATTTATCTACTTGCACTGGTGTGCTTTTAAACTGCTAGGTTGGCAGGAGATGGAACAGAGCAATGGGAGCTCACTCCGTCACAGGGATTTGAACTGCCGACCTTCTGATCGGCAAGCCCAAGAGGCTCAGTGGTTTAGACCACAGCGCCACCCACGCCAAGCACAACTAAACCTGTGCTGTGTTGTACGTGACTACTCTAAGGAATCTTTCTAGAGGGTTACTGACATATGTCAGTAAGGGAAAGCATCCGGGGGAGCGAGAAGCTGGCTTCAGTCTCACAGCTCACCCCAGATGCTCCCAGGGGCTCTGGTGTGGCCCTAGCCCCTTGACAGGGTTTGGACAAAAGCAAGGCGAGCCCCTGGATTCCTTTAACGGAATTCCCTAGCAACAGTGATGGAGGGGCAGGCACAGGCAACCACTTCCCCTCCACAAAACCAATGCCTAACCTCCAACCTTACAAAGTTGTGATGATTTGCTACACGGTAGGCAAAAACCAGATGGCAACAGCCAATCAGTCAAATGGCAAAATTCCTACCGGGCCCCTGCTCCAAAACAGACAACCCCTAGACAGGCATAGCAAGGCCAAGGAACAGCCCTAAATATAGGATGGAAGGGCAGGTGATCCTATGCATGTCGTAGGAAAAAGAAAGTTCCCAGCAACATGCAGCAGCTTAAATAGACCCTCGGTAGCCAATAGACGACCCAACAGGCCAAATTTCTGCCCCAGCAACCGAGGGCCAACCAACGGGGTGTTGTGGCTATCCAAACGGTCCCACCCCACAACAGGGAGACAATTTAGGTGATCTCACCGCAACACGTGCCCTCCACGATGGAGGACACGATTTCTGTGCAAGCCTGGTATATTAGGAAACTTGTGCTTCTAAAATTACAATTGGTCATGCGCAATAGGTCTGAACACTGTGCTTTTTTGTTATTTGTGAGTTCAACTTCTCTGTCATTTATCATTTTATTAGTATTAATATTCCTTAAAGTATTTCTTGAGAGAAAGACGTTTTACAGTCAGAAAGGTATATTTTAGCTGTTAGCTTGGAGGGGCCAATTTTGATAATGTAGAAAAGCATAGGTTGAGCTTTTTCCTTTTCCAATACAAAAACACCCCCAAAACACGATTTTTCGACAGACTCACCTAAGATCCAGGACAAAGCGCTACCTTTCGGAAATTCCCCCCAGATGTCAATTCTCCCTTTGAAATCCCAGTAATGTCTGGGAAAATCCGGACCTATGGCAGTCCTACTTTCTAGGAATCTAGTAGATGTGAAAACAGGCATGAGCAATACCACCCTTTGGACTTAATATTTGAACATGGGGGGGGGGACACTGCCCACACCCCTTCTTGCAAAGATGCAAATGCATCTCAGTTTGAGTCCCAGGTATTGAAATGAATGATGGGAAATGGTTTCAAATTTCCTTTGGCAGAAGTGCAAGCCCCCAGGAGGCCAAAGTATCCCAGGGTAAGGGATATTATCTGTGTCTCATATCATCATACAAAGGGGGAGAGAAGATGCTTACATTGCCAAGGCATGTTCCAATTTCTTTTTGACAGTTTGGCAAGATGCCACCAAACCAAGAGAGACTGAGCAGCAGAGCAGATAGAGCTTTGTGAGGCTTACGAAGGCTGTCAAGATTTCTGACGAAGCCCGGATCTCGTCAGATCATCTGCTCATTTCCACCGATCTTCTTACAACAGCACTGTATCAGCAACATGTTTCCAATTTGTAGGCTTCATGGGGCTTTAACTGCACTAACTAAAGATTTGTCCGGCTCTTCTGTTTCTAAGGAAGGCTGCTGGCCTCGTTGCAACTGCAGTATGTATAGGTATTTAGGTGCAGGGAATGAGAGCCCACAGATTCCAGGTGTGAGGTGCCGTGAGTCTCAGACCACAGCAGGATCTGAAAGGACCGTTCATCCAGTATTTCATGGCCCCAAGGGGAAGGAGGAGAATTATTTTGCAACAAAGGGTAAGTACTGGTGCACAGGGCAAAGTGTGTCAAGGGAAATGGTGGGGGAGAACTTTAAAAGCCTAAATAAACACAGCATTCTTCATGGCTGGCTCCCAGGTGCCTTGGGCCACTTGCAACTGTCACTATTTTCAAGTGGGATGTCATGACACAGACGGGCAAATTCGGATTGAACAATTATAACTGACTGGGAGATCTTGCACAACAGCACAGAGACTTGCTCAAAAGATTGGAATTCAATTTTTTGCTATAAGCAAAGTGACAGAAAATGCAGATCCTCCAAGCGCTCCTATTTTCCAGGGACAGTCTTGGATTCACAGAAGCCGTCCTGGTTTCTGATTTGATCCCTGAATGTCCCGCTTTTCCGTAGGATGTCCCTATTTTCATCGGAGCAATGTTGGAGGGTATGATGTTACCCCCAAGCCAAGGGGATAAGTAACCGTATAAGCTTTACAAGACATCTGAAGGCAGCCCTGTACAGAGAAGCTTTAGATGTTTAATGTTTTATTATGTTTTGATATGTGTCGGAAGCCACGGAGAGTGGCTAGGCAGCCCAGTCAGGTGGGTGTCATCTTCTCAAGATGATTGAGGTGGCCTTCCCACTTGCAGACAGGACTTTAGCCATGATCAACCAAATGATCTTACAATCCCGCTTCAGACCTCCCTGCTCAACATGGGAGGGTCAAGGTTGGAGGAGATGGGATGGCACACACACCCCTCTCATTGTTTGTTCGCAGTAGGGATGCTTTGTCAATCGAAAGACCGTGTTTTTGTTTTTCAAAAATAGCTCAACAACTTTCCAGTTTTCCTTAAAAAGGCTCAACAGTTTGGGGGTCTTCCTAAAAAAAGCTAATGCAACCGTAGGAAAATGCCTTACAACAGCCCGTGTTTAGCTTACTGTCTGTGTATAATAAGAGAAGAGGAAACTGGTTGTCGTATAATTGCTCACAAAGTTGCGGCCATTATTAATCTGAATTGTTGTCCGCTGAGTTATTAATCATATATAGACACTGACAAGGGTTGGGTGACTAGGTCCACAGTGGACGCTTATCCTTTGGAAATATACTTGGAGTCGAGTGAGGATTTCATGCTCTTTATTCAGCTCATAGTAGTGAGGAATGAAAGTTTCCCCAAAATATTTGCTTTATAAACATTATTTACAGAATGGGTCGCACATGATTGGCTAATTCTGGGATTCTCCTGTAGGCCAATCAGGTTGTGGATTCACTTTCACCTGCAGCTGGATTGGGTGGCTCCTGCAGACCAATCATACTGCTGCATTGTTCTAGGACCAATCAGACTGCTGCATTCTGAATCCTATTGTTCTAGGACCAATCAGACTGCTACTTTTTGGATCCTATTCAACTCAGTGTTTAACACCCATCCTGGGTGGGTGCCTGTTGTGGCCTCTCACGCTCAGCCGCCAACCCAGGTCAGTGAGAGCACAGCGCACACTGCCTCCCCTCCCCCCCTTTTTATCGTTAATCTTCTTTATTTTCCAGGTCAGTTTCATTTTGTTCCAAAATGTTTTCTGCCTTTCAGGTTGCTGCTTTAACAACGCTCCACTCCTTCATTCCTAAATTGCTTTCGTAGCCGGGGGTGTGGGGGGGGGGTCCTTAAAAGCACCAAGTGTTTTGTTTCTTTCCCAGTCGGAAATAGTCCAAACAGGTGGTGTCCAAACAGATATCATAGATATGAAACAAATGATGATGATACCACCGTATTGGCCCAAATATAAGCCACCCGTAAATAAGCCACACCTTTAAAATTCAAGGGGGAGAAGAAAAGACAATACCCAAATATAAGCCACTCCCTTAAAATTCCACAGGCACTCACACCCATTCCGTTTTACCGTATGTCTGTTTCAGCAGCCATATCGTAAAAGCCCATTTTTGCAAGGTCGCAAATTTAAGCTGCACTTTAACTTTTCACAGTCGGAATTGGGTGTGTGTGTGTGGGATGTGGCTTATATTCGGGCCAATACGGTAATAACATTATTTAAATCTTATATATCTTAACTTTTACTTCCCTTTCACTCTTTCCATGGTTTCCTTTTAACTGTGTTTTCTTACTTTACCAAATTATTTTCATTACCTTGCATAATCTCATAACATCTACTGCTGAGTATTTCTCCCTGACCTGGTTAGGATTATATTCTAGTTATGGTATTTCCCCATATAATCCATATATCATATCCAGTCCTCTTTCGGTCTCTTACCATCTTTATTTCTTAATCTATTCATCATAACGGCTCTTAGTCTTTCTCTTTTGAATAGCGGAGAGTTGTATGGCTGTTTTTAAACTTCACCTTTCATCGAACTAATGAAAGATGTAGTTACGGCAAGTTTAAAGAAGGGCAAGTTGCTCTTTTTATCAAGCCACTTCACCAAATATTTACTAAAATAGGGCAGATGCTTGTAAAAGTAAAAATAGCTGGTTACTTATTTAAATAAAAACGATCCTTACATACCTTATTTGGTATGATCTTCTGATAGTGTTTATCGTTTGGGTGTGTGTGTTTTTTTTACAATTAGGAGGATTTTTTTTCCATTGTAGATTCTAACAGTATAAAAAGAAAGGAACGCTGCCAGAAAGGAATAAGTTATCTCTCCTATAAAAACTTGATGCAAAGCATACAGCTTCGTTCGGTTCTGAGAGGCTATAAACATGTCAGCCATGAAATTTGTGAATAAAATATTTGTTTAGTGGTATGAACGCTGGAGTTTGTTGTGTGCAACAAATGCATCATGGCTTGGAATTTTTCAAATAGCATGGCAGTGAAAAACTCGATTTTTAATGTATAAGAAGTTGCCTAGGGCATGTTTTCTTTTTCTTTCCTTTTTTAAAAAAAGTTTTCGTGTCAGACTAGTTATTTTACATGGGCCAGCAAAACTGTATCTCAGAGATTTGGATGACATCTGTTAAGCTGTGTGTGTAAATTAAGATACAGTTGCTTATTGTATTGTTAATGTTACCTGATTGTATTGTTTTGTTAAATAAAAAAACCACTCTCCTCCCAGGGATATCTAGTCCTCTGCAGTGCAGGAATTCCAAGACATAGTCCCCCGTCCAGTCTGAAATCATACCAGACCTTGCTTAGCTTTGCAAATGTGCCAGCAGTTTTATTGCTGCAAAACAACTTATAACGTCATAAAATACAAAAACAGTTAAAATGAGTTAAACACTCGAGAACAAGTGACGTAGATACAAGTACAGTGGTACCTCGGGTTACAGACGCTGCAGGTTACAGACGCTTCAGGTTACAGACTTGGCTAACCCAGAAATAGTACCTTGGGTTAAGAACTTTGCTTCAGGATGAGAACAGAAATCGTGCGGTGGCAGCGGGAGGCCCCATTAGCTAAAGTGGTACCTCAAGTTAAGAACAGTTTCAGGTTAAGAACAGACCTCCAGAACGAATTAAGTTCTTAACCTGAGGTACCACTGTACCTGTTGTTTCTGTGTTTTAATAGAATCACTCACCACCTACAAAAGGAAAAGTATTTACACAGTTGCCATATTTCAAAAGTAAAAAACAGGTCACTCCAAAATCAGTCAAAGTACTCATAAAATCATAGCTAGGAGCATTCTGCTTGCTCATTATTAAATTGCCTCGTATTAGTCCATAGAAGTGTTTGTTATCTTGGAGTTAATTGGCATCTTCCAGGCCTGCAATGAGAGGTTCCTGGGTTAAATTTGACTGCAATGTGCCTCAATTTATTTATAAAGCTGGTGAACCCTATGATGGGGCAGCTCCAAAGCCTGGAAGGTAACTGTGTCTGAAGGCTTGAGCTTGGAAAGGATTGTGAACGTCTTTGGGGATGAGGAGATAAATATCCAGCTGTGTTTACAGAGATTTGATGTGGGAAAAGCAGTTTGGCTTAGTAGAGACACTTGAACTCTGAGCTGTCTGTCTGGAGGCTTGGATGTCATGTCTGGACAAGGCTGGCTGCTATTTTCGAGTCCTGGTTGTGTAACGCTTAGTCCCCAAGATGCTGGACCTGCTCTTCAGTATTCCCACTGGCTTCCTTCCATCTCAATAGCCTCAAGGGAACCAAATTCTTGCTGGACCAAGAACCGGCTGCTTTCTTAAGAAGAGTATTGTTTTGTTTCCAGATGGAATCCTGAGGTGAATTTTGGGCAGTGGGTATCATCAAGGCAGGACTTCAGGGCAGATATCAAGGGCCTCACTCCACAGAACATGTTCAGTATAGTGATTTAATTCACTGAAATTGGGAATGCTTAAACACATTGCGTGGACAGGCGGAGTCCCCAGATCCTGAGCGGTCCCCCCCGTCATGTGGAATAACAACCCAAGACAACGTGCTATGGGATTAAATTGGCCACAACTTTATTAAATTTCAAATGTGGGTAGACCTTGGCTCAGGCATTGGGCGTTCTCCCTCCCCAGTCCCCAGCTGGGGACATAGGGAGCATCAGGGTTATCCAGTGTGTGTGTGGGGGGGGGTGGGCTGGCTCTGGAGAACATATGTTCAAGCAGAGATAGCCGCCCCCGTTACGCCGCCGCCGCAGGGGAGAGCAATGACGACCTTTCGGCGTACGGTCAAAGCCTCCCTACAGAAACCCCTTTAACGGGGAACCCTGGTATCGCCACCGCAAAGAGGAAGATGGACAAAAGGATTCCGCCCAAGGCCTGATACCGCCAAAGTTGTGACGTTTTGCTACGGGAAAAGCGAAACCTGCCAATGCAGGGGAATTCCTTTCCGGCCCTTTAACAGCGACCTTAACGTAGCAGCGCCCGCATACCTGTGAAGAAAAGTTAACCTGCAAAACCTGTGAAGAAAAGTTAACCTGCCAAATAAGACATTAACTGAGAGTGGGTAGGGTGGGAGAAGCTCTGAAGCCAAGTGAGCATTCCCAGGTAAGATCCTCCCTCTATTGTGTGGGCAGGTAATCCCTCCCCTACCTGGCCTGGTCTCCTTGGCAACGCTTCCCCCAGGTGGGATTGGACAACTGACTGAGGTAGGCGGAGACCTCCAGGTATCCCACCTGAGGGAAGGCAAAGCCAAGTCTATGCTGATGGAGCCGCTCCAGATCCAGGGGCTGCGCACGTCCACGCAAAGGGCGCCCCCCCCCCCGTTTTAAGCGGGGAGCGGTCATTACTGTGTGTTTAATTCTGGAATGTTCCCCAATAACTCTCGTGTGATTAGTTAACTACGGTCACATGGGAGGCATCTTATTACAGCCTCCATTTTGTTGTGTGTGTGAGTGGCTTGACTCTAATGGCTACATCTCCATGGACACCAAAGAAGAGATAGTGGTGGAATCTACACACATATACCGTATTGGCCTGAATATAAACCTCACCCCACCCCCCAATTCTGACAATGAAAAGTTAAAGTGCAGCTTAAATTCACAACCTCGCAAAAATTGGCTTTTATGATATTGCTGCTGAAACAGACATATGGTAAAATGGAATGGGTGTGAGTGCCTGCGGAATGTTAAGAAAGCAGCTTATATTTGGATATTGTATTTTTTTCTTTTTCCCTCTTGAATTTTAAAGGTGCAGCTTATATTCAGGCCAATATGGTGGTATCATCACCACCATCATCATAATTTGTTCTTGTTTCATATCTATGATATCTGTTTGGACACCACCTGTTTGGACTGTTTCCGACTGGAAAGAAACAAAACACGTGGTGCTTTTAAGGAAGCCCCCCAGCTACGAAAGCAACTTATGCAGGATGCGGAGAGAGATTACATCACAGAAAACCTCTGGGATTCATTATGAGAAGTTGTGGTGACGATGGCCACTAGCCTAGATGTTTCCAAATACAGACTGAAACAGATTCATGAACAAGGAAAAGTCTGTTACCGCTTGTTCTTCTTCTCCAGCGTTTGGAGAGGGATCCATGGGCAGTCAGCATCAGGGAGAAGCAAGGAGGAAAGTAAAGGGAATCCCTTTCGCTCTTTGCTCCCTCCAAAACACAGAGTGACAGCTGGCTGATTACCTCCAGTTTCTTTCCACACGTCCATTTTTGTTGCTCAGTCTCAAGCTCCATCTTGTCTATGGATGCTCAGTTGGCAAGGACCAGCAATGAAGGACAAGGCTTGTATACTGGTGAGACTAGCTTCCAAACGCCACTGAAAGGGGAAATGGAGTGTCCTACCCCTCCCCCCCCAGTTGCCCTGGGCATCCTAGATGTGCCAATTTGTCCAACGTTCAAATGCTATCAGAGCTAAGCCTGAGCGATATAACGATATATCGCCCAGGACTGGTGTGAGGAGCAGATAGTGATGTTGGCTTCACTCTGTGGTACATCGCTGGTGAAACCACCCCCGCTCCTGAGTCCCTCTGCCAGCAACGCTCGCTGAAGGAAGGAAAGACTCTTTCCCCCCCCCAATTTTTTTTATTGGTTTTCCACAAATTTGAAAGCACACAAACAAACATAAATCTTAACCTTATTAAAACTAATCTTATTAACATAGTTAAGCGACTTCCTCGTATCCCCTTGGTTGAATTTCAGTGTATATCATTTTAACCGTTTTCCAAAGCCATTATTTTCTCTTAAATTTATTTATCACTTAATATCTTTATTTCTTTCCTAATCTAAATTTCTGCATATTAATTTATCACACTACGTATTTAAATCCTAAGCCTATCTGGTATTTGCAAGCTTTTCCAATTAATTTAACTTAACATATTTAACTAAATAATCTTTAAATTTCGTCCATTCTTCCTGGCAAGACTCCTGACTCCCTCCGGCGGCACGGTTTCACCAGGAATACATCAGCTGAGTGAAACCACCATCCCACTCTGCCCTCACACTGCGCAGAGGGAGAAACAAGTACATCAGTGAGGCACCGATATACAGCTTGTCCCTCCCTCTGCATCTTTCAACCTCAGCCAAGCAGTTAAAGGATCCCCCAGCCCTGCGCTGGCTCCCGTGCAAGCGGGGAGAGCTCCGGGGATGGTTCTGCCAGGGATGGGGAGGCTTGCAAACCAGCTTCATTGTCCCAGCTCACTAGGCGCTGGAGTGAGAGCTGTGGCAGTTTCACCCAGTGCCTCATGGGCTGAGGCCAATGCAGCTTGTTTTTTAAACATACAGTGGTACCTCGGGTTAAGTACTTAATTCGTTCCGGAGGTCTGTACTTAACCTGAAACTGTTCTTAACCTGAAGCACCACTTTAGCTAATGGGGCCTCCTGCTGCCGCTGTGCCACCGGAGCACGATTTCTGTTCTCATCCTGAAGCAAAGTTCTTAACCTGAGGTACTATTTCTGGAGTCTGTAACCTGAAGCGTATGTAACCCGAGGTACCACTGTAGCGGTATTTTGCCAGACCACAATGTTTGGCTGGCGATACACCACAGTGTCGAAAAGCTGACATTGTTCAGCCCTAATCAGGGCAACACCCAGCCATTCATTAAGGGGCAATACTAAAGAGTCCCGAGTTCCTTTGGGACCTTCTTGTTAGGATATAGTTCCGTTCCATCTTAAAAGGGAACAGGCATGACTGCTGTGTGTCACATGCCTGTTTACTTCCAGCGCAGGCTTGCTGGGAACTTTTGCTTTATTTGCTGTTTGCTGGAGACGAAGGGAAGCAGACATGTTTTTCCTTTGTTCCTGAACTATGCTGAATAAACGCCTGTAAATAACGCTTACACGTGTCTCTGTCCGCCACTTCCGTTGTGAGGATTTATTCACTCTGCTGATAAGAGCATGCCGAGTCGCTAAACGTATCTGAGGCTCGTGTCGCTGATTGATGTTGTACCGGACATTGCCCGGCCCCCAGCCGGTGGCTAGAGCTTGCTGAGGGCCTGCCAGATGCCCCCGTCTCCCCGGCAGTATCCCAACACTTCTATCTAGTCCCAAATCTTTCTGTCCCACATCTTTTCCAAAAACAGACTTGGGTTGCTTCTAGATACAGGCATTGCATTGCATATGGGTCATTCGGGTAATATTTTTACATGCGCGTGACGGGCACATCAGCACATTCTGCCTAACCAGTCATGGCAGGTTGTCCTCAGAAGGTTGGCCAACAGAAAAGATGGGCCTTTAGCCAAAAAGCTCAGACACCTTGGACTAATTGGGTAATTTCAGTACACATAGCCCCAACTGTTTTGTTCTGCTTTCAAATAAATTGTTGCTGTTGTTGTGGTGCTTGTGCGGACTTTAATGCACAAGAGCATACTTGGCTTATTCTTATCAGACCAGGTAGGTCTGATCCCAATCATTCGCAGTTTCTCACACTCACATGGTTTGTGAATGAGAGCATCTGTGTTGGGTAATTTCCCACAAATTAAAAAGAAATGTCAACTTAAATGCAATGTTGCCCATCTTTGCTAGCAAAGATGAACAGCTTCTATGTTTTCAGCTGCTGAGTGGATAACAAGATGTGATGGTAGATCACATTAAGCATACAGGTGTATTTTAAAGATGCTTGCTTTTATAATATGTGACATGATCATGTCCTAAGAAAAAAACATGAAATGACTATGCCCATAGAATTATTATAGACAGTGAAGTGTTTCATATACAATGCAGATTTTCACAATAAGAAAGTAGTATCCAATCTGAATTATGTAATGATTTATGAACTGTGCAAAAAACAGCCCCAGCAAAGTCTAGGAAAGATGCTGACAGGCACTGTGCAATAAAGACATGATTGGATTTAATTAAAGAAGATGAAATAAAATTTCCTTTTAATTGAAGACATCAGGCCACACTCAGGGGAATGTAGTAACAAATTTATTTTAAGCCACTGAAAATGAGACCATCTAATGGTTCTTGGGAAGGGCTTTCCCAAACAATAATGGTTCCCAACATGCACATATGGTGGGTGGGTGGAATCTGTACACGTACTGCACGTTAAAATCTAAATGCAGTCCCTGTACCCAAATGCCTTTTATGAAGAAATGTTACTGTAAGGCTGAAAAGTGGATAGTGCAGCCTGAAGGATAGCAAAATGTTGTATTAGATATTCAGTTTGTCATTAATGTTCCTTGTTTGTTGGGGGGAAACCAGGATATCCGAAAGCCGACTATAATTTAAAGAAAAATTCATTTTGGGGTCTTCCTAAAAAAAGCTCCACAACTTTTGGGGTGTCCTGGTTTTTACGTTTTGAAATATGGCAATCTCAGTTTTTTATTCCCTTTCGATGAATGAATTTGGCGAAATCACACTGAGAACCAGATCCAAATCAGAAACCAGGACAGCTTCTCTAAATGAGGAATGTCTCTGGAAAGTAGGGATACTTGGAAGGTCTGCTGTGGGAATCAACACCATTGGTCATTCATGCTATGTCATCACTTACTTTTATAGGTGAACTAAGTCATTGTCAATGTCCTGTGGAGGTTATGTTAACTGTCTCTTAAGACAGAAATATTATGATTAATTCTCACTGTCAGATAAGCTATTTAAGTAGGCTTGCCATATTTTGAAGAGCAAAAAAGAGGACACATTTGCCGACTTTTAACTATGAAAAGGAGGGCATGTCCTGGAAAAAGAGGACATATGGCAACCCTGTGTGAGCTGTTGTAGACGTAGACCTATGTGTACACGCAGATGGGAGGGGACATGTGTGTGCTCTGTGTCATTGTGCAAGGCCTGAGTGTGAAAGAGAAAAGGGTGATGTCACCTCTCCCCTCTGTCTCCTGGATCGCAATCAATTTTCTTTAACATTGCCTGCAGTAGAATGAGGAATCATGTGGTTCTGATGGCTACACAAGGAATATGAGCTAAGTCTTGGACCCAGCAAACAGATCAGTCCTCTTAAAACCTATCCTGGGATTACAAACAATTTCAAGGTTGTTAAATCCCAGAAGAGATTCTCTATTTGAACAATTGAGGTTTTCTAAATGAAAGCTAAAGCTAGTAAAAGCTGTATGTTAATTAGATTAGAGGTTAGTTCTTTAATCTGTAAAGCCTACCTAGATGACTTCCTTCAAAACAAATGTAACTCAAAGCAGATGAATGGAAAAATCATTAATTAGGGTTCTGTCCGTGTTATTTCAATATCTGCAGAACAAAATGTTCCAAGTTGAAAAGTATCCATTCGATGCAATTTTACTGGAGTGAAAATATTCTGACATGGTGCTACCGCTGGATCAGTTTCTTCAAGGAATATGAACTGTCTGGAGACCAAGCCAAAAAATGAAATATGCCTTTCAATAAATAAATACAGCACAAAGGCCATTGCGGCACTGAGAATTCTTTCAATTTCTCATTTCTAAGTAGATTGTCAGCCAGTTAATACACTGACAAAAGTGGTTGGCAGCAGATCCTTAGCATTTGTATCCAAACATATTAATCTGAATAATTTAAGGTGCAATCCTGTACTTGTGAAATGCAACCCCATTTAACTCAACAAGTAAATTTTTTTAGGAGTGCAATTCTTGCTTTATTGGGACTTAGGTAAAGGTAAAGGGGTAAAGGGACCCCTGACCATTAGGTCCAGTTGTGACCGACTCTGGGGTTGCGCGCTCATCTCGCTCTATAGGCGGAGGGAGCCAGCGTTTGTCCGCAGACAGTTTCTGGGTCATGTGGCCAGCATAACTAAGCCGCTTCTGGTGAACCAGAGCAGCGCACGGAAACGCCGTTTACCTTCCCGCTAGAATGGTACCTATTTATCTACTTGCACTTTGACGTGCTTTCGAACTGCTAGGTTGGCAGGAGCAGGGACCGAGCAACGGGAGCTCACCCCGTCGCAGGGATTCAAACCGCCAACCTTCTGATTGGCAAGTCCTAGGCTCTGTGGTTTAACTCACAGCACCACCCACGTCCCGTTGGGACTTACTTGGTAGTAAAAAGGTAAAGGTAAAGGACCCCTGGATGGTTAAGTCCAGTCAAAGGTGACTATGGGGTTGCGGCGCTCATCTCGCCTTCAGGTCGAGGGAGCCGGCGTTTGTCCACAGACAGCTTTCCAGGTCATGTGGCCAGCATGACTGAACCACTTCTGGTGCAACAGGACACTGTGACGAATGCCAGAGAGCACAGAATTGCTGTTTACCTTCCTACCGCTGCGCCACCTATTTATCTACTTGCACTTTGACGTGCTTTCAAACTGTTAGGTTGGCAGGAGCTGGGACAGAGCAATAGGAGCTCACCCCGTTGCAGGGATTCGAACCACCAACCTTCCGATCAGCAAGCCCAAGAGGCTCAGTGGTTTAGACCACAGCACCACCCACGAGACACCACAAGTAGGGACAGAGGCACATAAGACCAACCTTCTAATTATCTCTTATCAATGTTTATCTTTGTTCATTCAGCCTTTATACAATAAAAATCATAAAATTACCAATCTTGATCTCTAGTTAGCTAGCTAGCGAGCTACAGTCATACATTTGATCCTGAATGCCTTGGTACTCGGATGCTTTGGCTCCCAAACGATCGAAACCTGGCAGTGAGTGTTCCAGTTTGAAAACGTTCTTTGGAACCCGAATGTCCAACTGGGCTTCCGCGGCTTCTGATTGGCTGCCGGAGCTTCCTGCAGCCAATCAGAAGCCACGCTTTGGTTTCCGAATATTTGGAAGTCGAAAGGACTTCTGGAACGGATTCCCTTTGACTTCCAAGGTATGACTATATCTATCTATGCTATGGAGATATGTAACCACTCAATAATGGAGAGGGGAATTTGTATTGCAAGATTTGAAAATGTTTATGGGGATTAAGGCCTTAGAAACAATCATGTCCACAGCTTCAAAGAGAACAAAACTTCCACATTGGCAATCTGCACTTTAGTAACTGAAGATAAGTGGCCATCATGGGACGTGCATTCAGAAAACTTCACCACAATATCCCTGCAAGGGAGGCTATATGGGGAGACAGTGGCAGGCCCAAGGTCAGCCAGCGAGCTTTGTGGCTGATTGGGGATTTGAACTCTGGTCTCCCAAGTCCTGGTGCAACACTTTAACCCTGCACCGCCCTGGCTCTTGTTTCCTTTCATGTGGCATTTCCTTTCACATGACCAATATCAACCTTGGCTGCGTACCCCAAGACAGGTATGCATTTAAATGCAGTGAAATGGTGCTTTAGCTTGTGGACAGTGTATGATACTAGATATCATTGACTGGCTGAAGTGGTGGTTGGCGCCAGCTGGGGAACCCCCAAGGGAAGAAGGCTCAAAGCCCGGAGACTGATGGTAGGATAATGGTGAGGTGGTCAGAGGGAAAAGAGGAAGCAGCCTGGGAGGATGAGCTGAAGAAGTAACAGGATTTAGTGAGCAGGAAGAGTCTGTGGCAGAGAGCAGTCCAGAATCAGAGGCAGAAGTGGAGGCTGGAGAGGAGGGAGGCCCAGAGGCAGAGATGAGTCCGGCTGGTGAAGAAGCCAGGGTGTCTCCTGCTCCTGCTTCAACCAGCTCCCCTTTCCCCTGGTCTTCCAGGACCAGAAAAGGTATGAAGATGGAGGAGCCACTGCAGAGAAGGCCCTGTTCTTGTGTTGCAACCCTCCAGACTTCTTGAGGAGGCACACGAAATACAAGTTCTTAATTAGAAAATTGTGCCTGAAAAATATAGTCACAGATCAAGCAAGAACATTTTGAATTAAGTTTCTATGAAGGGGTAAAGGCAGCAGAAGCAAATGCTGGGACAATAAATTGGCCTCGAGCCTCTTATTCACAATATATTAAGTGCCTGGGAACCGCTGGAGGACGGTTCATTTCCTCACTGTGAAGCTGTCATCACAAGCTGGGGGCGATATTCCTTGTTAATGTGTCCTGTTTCTGAAAGAGGTGATGCTGTTGTGAGCTGTATTTTACAGAAGGGATTCAAGTGCATACTGGAAATATAGGTTTGTGCAATTAACGGAGATCAAAGCACGCTGTCTCCCGAGCACAACGACTCAATTTAAAGCAACAGGCCTTTTGACGTTTGGAATGCAAAAGAGGAGGAATGCAGCAGAAACGCTCCTTGGAGCTGCTTTTTTGGTAATCTGCTCCAAAAAGTTGTTAAGCTTGGCAAAGTTGTTGGGGGGCGGGCAAAGATGTTCAGCTTTCGGGGAAAGCTTTTGACGTTTTTGAGCTGTTTTTAAGAAAAATCACCCAGAACGACACTGCTGACATGCATTGCTGTTTTCCCAGACATTTTGCTGATTTCTGCCCGGACAATGGTTCCGACTGCAGTATTCCCAACGTATGGCAACCACGCTGAAAATAAGTCAGAATGAATGCTCAATAAAGACCACAGAGAGGCTAACCTCTTCATAGGTAAAGGTAAAGGGACCCCTGACCATTAGGTCCAGTCATGGCCGACTCTGGGGTTGCAGCACTCATCTTGCTTTATTGGCCGAGGGAGCCGACGTACAGCTTCTGGGTCATGTGGCCAGCAGGACTAAGCCGCTTCTGGCGAACCAGAGCAGCACATGGAAACGCTGTTTACCTTTCCACAGGAGTGGTACCTATTTATCTACTTGCACTTTTGGGGGTGTTTTCGAACTGCTAGGTTGGCAGGAGCAGGGATCGAGCAACGGGAGCTCACCCCGTCGTGGGGATTTGAACCGCCGACCTTCTGATTGTGAAGTCCTGGGCTCTGTGGTTTAACCCACAGCACCACCCGCGTCCCTTATAGGCTCTGTGCAAATAAATCAGGATGCATGCTGAGTAAATAGGCCATCTGGATTAGCCCTTAAAAGGTGAGTTGAGCCCCATGTATGAAAATACTTTTAGTGTTCGAATGAAACATTAGATGCTAATGGTCACTCACACAAAATTATTCCACCTTCTGTTGAGTTCAGTTGAAAGCAGAGCAGATTCTGCTTCTCTATAAATACACTTGAAAGCCTGCTTTCCTCCTTCAGAGAGACATTTCCCCCAACTGTTTTCATTTTTGAGGTGGAAGTATTGCACATTTTTGAAAAATCAAATTTTCTTGGAGATTCACATGTTAAAATTATATGTGTAAAAACACTTATGTTGTGAACTCACCAGTTGGGGCCACCAGTTTTTGGAAAGCCCATTCTCACTGAATTTCAGAATGTGTTGAGGAACAGTGAAGTACTAAAATGACATGTACTGCTGGAAGGTGGGCTTTTATTTCCTGAAATTTTCACTCTAGAACATGCAGAGAATCACAGAAAAAAAAGTCTGTGAAAGTACGTACATGGTAAAAGCTTGATGCCTCAAAATTGTTGAGCTTTCTTAAATGAAAACCCAAAAGTTGTTGCATTTATAAAACATGATTTTTCAATTGACTTGCCTAAGATCCAGGACAAAGCGCCACATTTCGGAAATTCCCCCCCAGATGTCATTTCTGCCTTTGAAATCCTGGTAATGTCAGGGAAAATCTGGACATATGGCTACCCTATTTTTGCATCTGTTGTGATCATAGAAATGCATGCCTTTCTACACAATGGAGAGATTGCATGGAGATAAAGCAAACCCTTCACATATGTGAATTATCCCTACAGTGATAAAATTATTAAGAAATGTGAGTAAGACCTCTGGTCAACACTTTTGCAGCAGGTTGTTTGAAGATGAAAAAAGTTAGATCTGTAAAGTGCTTAGTATACTTTAATAAACGGCAGTGCCATCTGATGAACATCTGCTCAGGAGAAAGACTCACTGGGTTGAGTGGGGTTTACTCCCAAGTAAGTAAGCAGACATAGGATTCTAGCTTACACACAACCTCTGAGTGGTTGATTTTGCCAGTCTTGTGAGCCATTGCAAAATTAGTGTGTGAGGTGTTTCGAAAGAAAGAAGAAACTCCCACTGATTATTCTACCGGGATGCTGAAGTTTCTTATTTCACTTGCCGCAGCTAAATGAAAATCCAGATTGGTTACACATGCGCATAGAGAGATATAAACAGCTCTTGCATACTTCACGGAAGAATTATTTATTTATTTATTTAAAGTTTATTTAGGGTTTTCAGGTTACAAACAACCAGAAGGAAAACAATTAAGAGACAGTCAATAAATCCCCTTTGACTCCCCTTCTCCCCTTGTGTAGATTCTTACGTCAACATTTTCTCCTGCATCTCATCTGTTATTCCAATTCTATCTTGTCTTTAATTAATCCACCATTCAACTTTTAGCTACAAGTCTCATATCAATCCTACTAATACTTTTAGCTGTTTACAATAGGTTTTTAAAAAAATATTAATTATGTATCTCCCCCATTCCTTATTAAAAATTAGATATTCGTGATTGCTAAATCTTCTGGTCAGCTTTGCCAATTTAGAGTAGTCCATCAGTTTTATCTGCCATTCTTCTCTGGTAGGGACTGTGTTTTCTTTCCATCTCTGAGCTAACAAAGTCCAGGCAGCATAGATGAATAGTCTCTTCTGGTCTCTTGGAATCGGAAGAAAAATGTATTTAGGTGATTTGGGAAATTCATGAATTCATCGCCCGCTTTCCCTAGCCATCTAAACAATACTTTTGTGAAACATTAACAATGTTATCACATGACTAGCATGCCTGGAAACTCCTCAGCTATCACCTTAAAGGCAAGGTTTTTCTTTTAACGAAAAGTTTTTTATTGGCATTATAGGTTTATAATAACAGGAACAGCTGACTCAAAAAAACATTCTACTTCTTGGCATAGTCTAGTCATAGTCTAGAATTCAGCTTATGGACTGTTTGTTCTAAAACAATTTGTGGAATGGTGTTTTCATTTTCCTGGTCTCCTTAAACAATTTTTGGAAAAACTACAGGCAAGTACAGACCCTCCAAGTTTCCCTATTTTCCAGGGACATCCTTGATTTAGAGAAGTCATCCCAGTTTCTGATTTGATCCCAGAATGTCCCGCTTTTCCTTAGGACATCCCTATTTTCACTGGACAAATGTTGGAGGGTATGGAGTTATCTGACTCCCGAGCTATCTGAAGGCAATCCTGTTTAGGGAAGCTTTTTCAATATTTAATGTTTTCTTATGTTGGAAGCTGCCCAGAGTGGCTGGGGCAACCCAATAAGATGAGTGGGGTATAAATAGTAAAAAAAATATTATGGAATAGGACGTCCGTATTATCATTGGAGAAATGTTGGAGGGTATGCAAGTATTCCCCTTCCCACAACAGTTGTCAGACTACATAAGGATTATTAGTCAGACGCAACTGATTGTATGTTGTGAGAGATGAGTTAATCAAAGAAGGTTGTTGTTTAGTCATTTAGTCATGTCCGACTCTCCGTTCTGCCAATGCCTCAGTTGCTGTTTGCACTGGAGAAGAGAGTCTTCTGCCCATGTGTCTTGTTTTCTGCATTAAGAAAAGACTTTGGTTGTTGGCCCTTGCTCAATTCAATATCTGGCCTTTGTTAAAAAAAATAGTTTTTAGGGCTTTAAATAATATGGAATCTATCTGGTCTGGTTTCAACTTTGCACACTACACCTTGTGCTGGTTTCTTGCATTCATGAATGCATATCTAAATTATGTCCCATGTAATACCCTGGGTAATCTAACTTAAGTATTATGAGTAGTGCTTTGTTTAGAGCATGCTTTTGTGCGCAGATTCTGGAGCAGGAAATCGATAGATTTATTTCAGATTTCTCCTGCTCTCATTATCCTGTTTCCTTTGCATGCTCACCAGATGCAAGAGGGAAAAAGCAAGTAACATAGTATTGCCATTAAAACATCCGGACAGAAAAGTTGGTGAGCCTTTTCTCTTTTTTAAAATGCATTTTTTATTAAAGATTTCTTGGTTTACAGAAGTATGTGCAATGCCTCTTTTTTTCAAGTTACATTTTCTACAGCTCAGTTTCATTTGTTGAGACATTAGTGTTACATTAGGAAGAAAAGGGGGAAGAGGTGGAGGGGACCATGGTGGGTGGGGGTGGGGTGGGTATTTCTATTTTACTTAATGTATGTGTGGGGTTTTGTGTCAGCGTTGCTTGTGCGGGTTCTTTGCTATTCGCTTGTGTTCTTTTGGTGGTGAGAGAGGTTGAGGTTGGCTTAGGGCAGGGGTCAGCAAACTTTTTCAGCAGGGGGCCGGCCCACGGTCCCTCAGACCTTGTGGGGGGCCAGACTATATTTTGAAAGAAAAAAAATGAACAAATCCCTATGCCCCACAAATAACCCAGAGATGCATTTTAAATAAAAGGACACATTCTACTCATGTAAAAACACGCTGATTCCTGGAATGTCCACGGGCCGGATTTAGAAGGCGATTGGGCCAGATCCGGGCCCCAGGCATTAGTTTGCCTACCCATGGCCTAGGGTGTGGTTGTTTGTTTGTGATTGTGAAATATACTTGGAGTCGAGAGTGGATTTCATGCTCTTTATTCAGCTCATGGTGGTGAGGAGGAATGGAAGTTCCCCCAGAATGTCTGCTTTATATACATTATTTACACAATGGGCCCCACATGATTGGCTAATTCCTGGATTCTCCTGTAGGCCAATCAGGTTGCGGATTCACTTCCACCTGGAGCTGGATTGGGTGGCTCCTGTGGACCAATCAGACTGCTGCATTCTGGATCCTATTGTTCTAGGACCAATCAGACTGCTGCATTTTGGATCCTATTCAACTCAGTACATAACAGATGGGCTGTGGTGAACTTTGTTTTCATGTGCGAGTGGGGTGGGTGGGTGTTTTTGGATCAGATTAGCCATATTGATTTGTATGCTGTTGGTGGATTCTTGTCGTTGGGCTGTGTATGTGATAAGCTTTTTTGAGTTTTGCCCAAAATTGCTGAGCAAAGGAATTGCTGGCTGGGGCTGCCATTTTCCTGAGCATTTAGGCGATTTCTGGCCGGACACTGCTTGCAGCTGCAGTATTCCAGATACTGAAATTCTGGACTTATGGCAACCGTAATTAACATCTCTCTAGATGAGTTAAGAGGCAGACAGTTATTGGACTGGGTGGGATGGGAAGGGGCACTGAAATCAGTTCCTTATATTCATTTGGGGGTGGGGGAATCAAAAATACATTTCCCAGAATAGCTTTGTGTAGGGTTAGGGTTCAGCACCGTAATTACTATGAAGATTCTGGGTGGGCAGCAACAGAGGAATTTGAACTATACGGACCTCGCTTTGGATCCCTTACATTTTATAGGAGTTTAAGATGGTGTTTCTGTGCTATCTCATGAAATGAGAGAATTTAAGAAGAGTCCTGCTGGACCAAAGATCTAACTAGTCCAGTATCCTCTTGTCCATGGTGGTTTATAGGAAACCAAAAAGCAGGACATGAGGGCACTAACTCTCTCGTACTGTTGCTGCGTGCTGTCTCTGATACAGGTGATAGGATGATTGGTAGTCATTGCAGGTCCCTTTGCAAGATACCAGTAAGCTGAGCCGTAGCCTCCCAGCACCTGAAAATGACCAATAGCTGATATCGTTTTGTTGTTGTTTAGTCGTTTAGTTGTGTCCGACTCTTTGTGACCCCATGGACCAGAGCACGCCAGGCACTCCTGTCTTCCACTGCCTCCCGCAGTTTGGTCAAACTCATGCTGGTAGCTTCGAGAACACTGTCCAACCATCTCGTCCTCTGTCGTCCCCTTCTCCTTATGCCCTCAATCTTTCCCAACATCAGGGTCTTTTCCAGGGGATATTGTTTTATTGGGTCCTGCCTTAAAGAGGGCATGTATTGCGGTGAGACCTGGGCAACCGACACCCTGTGTGGTGGGTGGGTACTACTGGTCAACCACAACAACCGATTGGTCCCTCGAAGGTGGATGCAATCTGGCCAATGGGACGCAGTCCAAACGGTTTGAGGGACCTATTTATGCCCATGCACGTGACCCAGAGCTTCCTCTTTCGACATGTGCATTCAGAACACCCACCCACCTCTCCCTATATTTAGGGCTTGCGCTTCACCTTGCTATGCCATCGTGTATCATCTGTCATTGGGATAGGGGCACGGCAGGAATTTTCCCCACTTGGCTGATTGGCTGTTGCCATTTGGGTTTTGCCTGCTGTGTAGCAACTTGTAAGCTTGCGGATAGGCTCTGGTTCAGGTGAGAGGGATGAGAGAAGGCTCTCGCCATCCCTATGTGAAGGGTATTCTGTTAAAGGAATCCAGGGACTCGATGGTTTGGTCAACCCCTGTGAGGGGGTTGTGCCCGTGCCTGAGTCCAGGGGGACATTTGGGTGGTGGAGATAGCCTGTTCCCAGCTTTCCGCTTATCCAAGTGTTCACCCTTGGTTGACCTACGCTGGAACCCTGGGTCAGCGCTACCTGCATGGCAGGGAGCTAGTCGAACCAGAGCCTATGCAACCAGTCGCTTTCTGTAATCAATAAAGTGGCCTAAATTCTGCCAAAAACCAAAACCAAAATTTGAGTCATGTATGAATTTATTTAGGGGGGAGGTTTCGCAAAAATGGGATTTTGTTGTAGTCATTGCTGCTTTATACAGACTTTTATCAATTTATCGTGACCTACTCTGAGCGCCCACGGAATCAGAGGCTGGGGAACACATTTCAGTGATGTAGATTTTAGTATTTTCAACTGGATTGTGTCCATACAACCTGGCCAAAAAAGTAGAAGTCCTTTGACTTCAGTAGGAGTGAAATCATCACATGCTTTAACCCTCTCTCGGCAAACTTTATAGCATTTATAGCAACATCCCTACCGAGAGAACATTTATGACCAACATGATCTACTGTTTTCATCCTGTTCCTCAGAGCATCTTCAATTTTTTCATCGCTGGAAGCCTCCTGCTCTGAAGTGAAGGGCTCCTGCCAAAGAGTGCAGAAGTCTTTAATTTTCAAGCCTTTCCGCCTCCAGCCATCTGAAAGATAAATACTCTCCCTTCAGCTTCTGTGTCACGTTCAGCTTGTTCTAATTGTTCTACCTGGCATTTTCTTCCCATTGGCCCCTTATTAAAAGGTTCCCATACTTATTAAAAGTAGATTCCAGGAGACCCCTTAAGCTTTCCAGTAAAATAATAAGCATGGACTTTGCTTTTTCCAAACCCTACATTGTAACTTTGGATGACACCACTTAGCCAATAATTCAAAGAATATGTGCTTGGCTGGAGCAAGCCACAGATATTTTCCTCTTTTTGATTTCCCCAAATCTCTCCTGATCTTGCTACTGTTTAAGTGGGCTTCCACTAGGAATAGGAAGGGAATTACTAGTTAAGGTCAGGTGAAGTTTATGCCAAGTTGGGTGAGAATGGTCCAACTATTCTTAGGGTTGCCATATCCTCAAAGGTGAAAATATGCACAAAGTTGTTGAGCTATTTTTTTGGACAGGGGTCAAAATTGTTGAGGGGAACATCTGCCCCCAAAAAAATTAAGTTTGGGGGCTTTTCATAATTTTTATGGATTTTTTTAAAAAATACCTCTTGCCGTATGTCCAGGTTTTCCTGGACGTTTTGCCGATTCGGCAAAAATCTACACAGACGCCATTCGGCTGCCCAAATCCCAGCCGTGTCCAGAAAAATCCAGACGTGTGGCAACCCTAACTATTCTTGACTACAAACTCAAGCTAGATGGGTTGAGAGTTTGCCTCACCTAAGAATCTCTAAAATCCTGACACACACACACACACCCATGACATAGAATTCTTATTATTCAAAAAGTGAACTATTCATGTGGAGGAAGCTTAAAAGGCCATTCACGGTTAATAACTCATTCTCAAATTGCTTGCCCCCCCAAAATCAAATTGCCCCCCTGTGTGGCATGTGGGAACCATGGCTCTAGATGCTATTGGACTCCAGTTTCCATCAGCTGCAGCCAACATAGTTTATGACAGGCATAGGCAAACTCAGCCCTCCAGATGTTTTGGGACTACAACTCCCATCATCCCTAGCTAACAGGACCAGTGGTCAGGGATGATGGGAGTTGTAGTACCAAATCACCTGGAGGACGCCACGTTGGCTGCCCCTGTTGTGTAAGAAGTATAGTAGTCAGAAGCCCAGTCTAAACAGTCTGACCATCACAGGCTATGTATAGTGTAACACAGATACAAAATTAATTGTCCCATCCAAAAATGTAAGAGAAGAAGAAAAGCTCCATGTGCATAGAAATGTAGCACATCAGGAAGATTAACTTAGCATTCTTCTCCTTGACACGCTAGCTTTCCAGAGGCACTTCCATAATGTAAAAAGAAAAGAAAAGAAGTAAGCCTTTTTAATCACATTGATTGTAACGGGTTGAAGAGTTCATCATTCTGGGTTAGATTGTTTTTGACTTGGGACTGCACTGAAGCATGCAATTGTCCACTTGTGACTTGAAGCGACATCCAGGAAGTCTTCTACCACTTGATATTTCCAAACACATACCGTATTTTTTGCTCTATAAGACTCACTTTCCCCCTCCTAAAAAGTAAGGGGAAATGTGTGTGCGTCTTATGGTGCGAATGCAGGCTGCGCAGCTATCCCAGAAGCCAGAACAGCAAGAGGGATTGCTGCTTTCACTGCGCAGCGATCCCTCTTGCTGTTCTGGCTTCTGAGATTCAGAATATTTTTTTTTCTTGTTTTCCTCCTCCCAAAACTAGGGGCGTCTTGTGGTCTGGTGCGTCTTATAGAGCGAAAAATACGGTAACTGATCCTTCAGAGTGAGCCTCTGTTTCCTTTCATTTATCAAAGTGCTTATTAGCTGCCTTCCCCCGCCCCAAGAAGACTCAATGAAGTAATATGTATGCTGCAGAACGTATTCAAAGCTTCCTAAAACAAAACCATTATGGCCAAATGAGATTCAGAAGCATCAGGGTTAGGTAAATTTGGCAGCTCTCCCTGCGTTCGTGTTCTATTAAAACAGCATTTCTCTCACTTTTGACTGGCAAACGAGATTTACCCGGAAGACAGAAGCTCATCTTTCTTCAGGGTTGCTATTTAAACATAGGGGAAGTTCTACTATTCTACCTGGGTTGTCTTTTCTTATTTTCTTAAATGCAACGAGAACTGGTGTTTTGTGGACGTTCCAAGGAACAGCATGTGGTGGGTGGAGGAAGAAAATCAACAGAGACATGTTTATTCTATATATTCTAGAGGACCACAGGGAGTGGCATCTCCACATGCTTGGTGAAATCCCTGGACCTAATTTATTCGCCAGTTTTATTGTACGTCATACACATTTCATAGTAAATGAAATGCAAGTGGAGCAATTTAAATGGTTTATTCCATCCTTACAGCCATGCATCCCCCCCAATCACACTTATTTTCCCTTTTCCTCTTTGTACATTTTTTGACACTAAGCCAGAGAAAGCAGTTTTGGTCCAGTAGTATCCGAAAGAACTTGAAGAATGTTTCGCCCAACTGGGAAAAGTTACAATATTTAAACGATTGTACATTCCACTGTACAATATACCATATTTTTCGCTCCATAAGACGCACTTTTTCCCTCCTAAAAAGTAAGGGGAAATGTGTGTGCGTCTTATGGAGTGAATGCAGGGGGGAGGCAGGCAGGAAAAGCCCCCAAGAGCCGCACACAAGCTCCATGCAGCTCTTGCGGGCTTTTCCCCAGGAGGGAGAAGGGTCTGACCCAGCCAGTCCCTTCTGCCTCCTCGTAGAAAAACCCGCAGGAGCCGCACACTCCTTAAAGGGAGCGCAGCTCCTGTGGGCTTTTGCGGGAAGTGGGGGAATTGCCATAGCCGCGTGCAGCCTCTCCCGGCCGGGATGGATCACGCTTGCTGTCTTGGCTTCTTTAGCCTTGCGCAGCCTCTCCCAGCTGGAAAGGTTGTGCGCGGCTATGGCAGAAGCCAAGACAGCGAGTGGGATGGAACGCCCTCACTGTCTTGGTTTCTTTAGCCTTGCACAGCCTGCCCGCTGCCCTTTGGGGCTGGGGGGGGGGGATAATATTTTTTTTCTTGATTTCCCCCTCTCAAAACTAGGTGCGCCTTATGAAGTGAAAAATATGGTACATCCTTTACAAATGGGCAGATTTCTGATGCAGTGCTGTCATGCAGTGCTACCATATAATATTTATGGTATGCAAGAAGAACTGTTTACGAATGAAGGGGCAGGAAGAGAAAGCAGAACCTTTGGGGCAACCTTTTGCATTGATGTCTTCATCTAATTTCAATATGATTCAGCTGCACTCTGTGGTGAAATTGTCTAAATTTGATTGCAAAGCAGCTTTTGCCCCAGTCACTTGAGTCCTAAGGGAAGCAAGCATGCAAGCTTCAAAACGTACGCAGATGTGCTAAGGAGAACAAGAATACACACTATTTCAATATATTATTACCGTATTTTTCGCTCTATAAGACGCACCAGACCACAAGATGCACCTAGTTTTTGGAGGAGGAAAACAAGAAAAAAAAAATTCTGAATCTCAGAAGCCAGAACAATAAGAAGGATCACTGCGCAGCAAAAGCAGTGATCCCTCTTGCTGTTCTGGCTTCTGGGATAGCTGCGCAGCCTGCATTCACTCCATAAGACTCACACACATTTCCCCTTACTGTTTAGGAAAGGAAAAGTGAGTCTTATAGAGCAAAAAATACGGTAGATAGCAACTCCATGGCATATACAGTATCATGACCTCTGGTTCATTGCCTCTTTATTTTTATTTTTTTCATTGCCTCTTTAGTGTTGCCAAACGTCCTGAATTTCCCGGCCATACACGGAACATTGCTGTCAGAAACAGTGTCTGGGCAGAAATCAGCAAAATGTCCAGGGAAAATCTGGACATATGCCAGCAAGGCAACTTTTGTGTCCAGATTTTTACTTACTGAAATATGGCAACCCTAATATCTACTCAGCAATAGCATTTGTTGTGATTTACCTCGATTTGCTGTACTTTCAACACAGTCTTTTGTTTAATTAATTTCAGAAGCAAAAAACCAAGGAGGACAAAATTGATCCCAGAGGCGTTTCCACTGTTGACAAATGTGTGTGCCAAACGTCAGATTCCACTCGCTGCGGAAGTGCTCCAGCACCAGTGGAAAAGTCTTATTTGTGGGTAGAAATGAGCACAGCAGGCCTTTTGATTTTTGCCAGAGTATTCATAAATGCCCTGAGGCAGAAAAAAAAGCATCTGGCCCAAATTCCATTTGAAAAAAATGTATAAGCTTCTGCTGTTGGTTTCTTGATTTGGTTGGCTGTCCAAACTTAGCTGCTAAATCCAAAAGTGGTAGTAGTCATTCTTGGGGTGTCACTCCATATGTCATCCGTAAAAGGTAAAGGTAAAGGGACCCCTGACCATTAGGTTCAGTCATGACCGACTCTGGGGTTGCGGCGCTCATCTTGCTTTATTGGCGAGGGAGCCGGCGTACAGCTTCCGGGTCATGTGGCCAGCATCACTAAGCCAGAGCAGTGTACGGAAATGCTGTTTACCTTCCCGCCAGAGCGGTATCTATTTATCTACTTGCACTTTGAGGTACTTTCGAACTGCTAGGTTGGCAGGAGCAGGGACCAAACAACAGGAGCTCACCCCGTCACGGGGATTCGAACCGCCAACCTTCTGATTGGTAAGTCCTAGGCTCTGTGGTTTAACCCACAGCGCCACCCACATCCCCTATGTCATCCATACTGGTATAATAATAATGCCACCCCCATTTTAAGGCTTTCATGGGCTTATAGGTTAGAAGGGACCAAAAGGGTGATGTAACCCAAAGGTAGAGGTAAAGGTACCCCTGCCCGTACGGGCCAGTCGTGACCGACTCTAGGGTTGTGCGCTCATCTCACTTAAGAGGCCGGGAGCCAGCGCTGTCTGAAGACACTTCCGGATCACGTAGCCAGCGTGACGAAGCTGCTCTGGCGAGCCAGCACCAGCGCAGCGCACGGAAATGCCATTTACCTTCCCGCTATAAAGTGGTACCTATTTATCTACTTGCACTTAAGGGTGCTTTCGAACTGCTAGGTGGGCAGGAGCTGGGACCGCAGACGGGAGCTCACCCCGCCGCGGGGATTCGAACCACCGACCATACGATCGGCAAGTCCTAGGCACTGAGGTTTTACCCACAGCGCCACCCGCATCCCAACCGCTCTGCAATTCAGGAATCTTTTGCCCAACGTGCTTCGTACCCATGACCCTGATCTCAGGAGCCTCTTGCTCTGCTGACTGAGCTATCCCTAGAGCTATTTTAATCTCAGCTACAAGAAAACATATCCCATTGAACTGAGTGGCATTCGAGTTGCGAATGACCAAGCAATGAGCTCAGCAGAAATGCAGGTATGAAAAGGATGCTGGGTTTCCTAAACTGCCTCTCTTTATAACTTCACATTTCCATCGACCTCTATGTTGTTGTTGTTGTTTAGTCATTTAGTCGTGTCTGACTCTTCGTGACCCCATGGACCAGAGAACACCAGGCACTCCTGTCTTCCACTGCCTCCCAAAGTTTGGTCAAACTCATGCTGGTAGCTTCAAGAACACTGTCCAACCATCTCATCCTCTGTCGTCCCCTTCTCCTTGTGCCCTCAATCTTTCCCAACATCAGGGTCTTTTCCAGGAAGTCTTCTCTTCTCATGAGGTGGCCAAAGTATTGGAGCCTCAGCTTCAGGATCTGTCCTTCTAGTGAGCAACTCAGGGCTGATTTCCTTAAGAATAGAGAGGTTTGATCTTCTTGCAGTCCACGGGACTCTCAAGAGTCTCCTCCAGCACCATAATTCAAAAGCATCAATTCTTTGGCGATCAGCCTTCTTTATGGCCCAGCTCTCACTTCCATACATCACTACTGGGAAAACCATAGCTTTAACTATACGGACCTTTGTTGGCAAGGTGATGTCTCTGCTTTTTAAGGTGCTGTCTAGGTTTGTCATTGCTTTTCTCCCAAGAAGCAGGCGTCTCTTAATTTCGTGGCTGCTGTCACCATCTGCAGTGATCATGGAGCCCAAGAAAGTAAAATCTCTCACTGCCTCCATTTATTCCCCTTCTATTTGCCAGGAGGTGATGGGACCAGTAGCCATGATCTTCGTTTTTTTGATGTTGAGCTTCAGACCATATTTTGCGCTCTCCTTTCCCCCTCATTAAAAGGTTCTTTAAAAGGTTCTCCTCATTAAACGGTTTGACCTCTATAGATTACGTATATATTCTCACTTGAGGAGCAAGCACTAACTGTTTCTTTTGGCATCCTGGTTGAGCAGGAAGCCTCTGTGCTCATCAGGGAATGAAGCCGACTGGGTGGTCCCCGAGAAGCCATTCTGAAGCTAATCTTTTGCAGAAGCTTTGGAGAAGGAAAACAAGGCTATGGTGTAAGAATGCACATCAAAATAACGTTTTTTGCCTCAAGTGAATACATCGTCTTCCTCACTACTTTTTTTTTAACTTGCATTTTATTTATTTGTTAACATTCTTATATTATATCGGTAAACATTGTCATATTGCATTACAGGACTTAACGATAATAGAATTCCCAACATGTATGAAAAACTTATATACAAATTTTATATACCTAGAAAGAAAATGAAACAAAGAAAAAAGAAAGAACAAAGAGAAAAAACAAAAACAATTTCCTCTCCAAAATCATATACATACCAACACACTAGACTTCCTGTCTTTCCCGTTGTATATTCCTTTTTTACAAATGACTGTACTCTTATTATTGTATATTTCTTTACATATTATCTAATACATTCCTATATCAATATGTGCTCTTAGTCTTATTTCTCAACTCAAGTCTCACCCACTACTACTGTACCTTGCCCTTGGTCTTTCTTTTCTTGTATTAGGCAATTCCTCGCAGGTTATTTTTATGGCCATCTGTAGTGTTGGCACATGTCGGACATGACCGGGATTTCAAAGGCAGAAATAATGTCGAGGGGCAAATTTCTGAAATGTGGCACTCTGTCCTGGATCTTAGGCAAGTCAATTGAAAATTTGCATCTTTTCGGTAAAAAAATTTTTTTTGGGGGGGGGGTCTTCCTCCAAAAAATAAATAAATCCTGGCACAGGGTCGTTCATTTCTCTAGGGTTTTCCTTAAAAAGCTCAACAATTATGGTGGTACACACACACACACTTTTTGAAATATGGCAACCCCACCATGTGTGTTTTGAGCTTTGCTCCAGGGGGAAGCATTTTGTCAGTCTTCTGGTGGGTGTTATATTTATATAACTGAGGCTGCAATCTTATACCCATTTCCTCAGGAGTAAGGCCCACTGAACTCAATACATTTTGAGCAGACATGTATAGGATCCCACTATTAAATTAGGAATCAGAATGTGCAGGGGGTGGGAGGGCAATGAGGCCTGGCCCAATTAAGACACATTGTACCAGAGCTTTCCAAACTTTTCATGCTGGTGACACACTTTTTAGACATGCATCATTTCGCAATGCAGTAATTTAGTTTTACTAGCAAAGTGGAGGTTATATTAACCGTTTCCAGACCTGGGAGGATTCATGTGACACATCTACACACTGAAGCCGACA
Organism: Podarcis melisellensis; assembly: GCF_964234715.1. NCBI lineage: Eukaryota > Metazoa > Chordata > Lepidosauria > Squamata > Lacertidae > Podarcis > Podarcis melisellensis. Next base: position 71,668,170 of record NC_138538.1, on the reverse strand, counting down.
CACTAGTGTGTCACGACACACAGTTTGGAAAGCTCTGCATTATATCATCATGCCAGTACAGAAAAGGATTTACCTTTTTGCTCTGCTTTATAGTCATGCTTGTTTCTTGGCTTTTCTCGAAAGACACTGTAAAGACACTTCCCAACCTCCAAATTCATTTGCCTTATTTCCAAGGCTTTTTTTTTTCGGCCGGAACTTAGTTCCCGCACCTCTCAGGTGGGCACCATTACCATTCTAAGAGAGCAAGGGAGGCATTCATGGCGAGTTCCATGAAAATAGCATTGCTATATACATGTACAGCCACATAACGTCCCCTAAAGAATCTTAGGAACTGTAGTTTAAGGGTGCTGGGAATTATAGCTCTATGAAGGGTAAACCAGAGTTCCCAAATTTCTTTGGAGGAAGATGGGCTTTAAACATATATGATGTGTGACAAATCCATCTAATTATAGAAGTTACACATTAACTTCTGTAGTAAAAGATTGCACGTCTTCAAGCAGGACCTTTCGATTGACAGGGTACAAAAGGAAGAGAAGTGGGAGAGAACTGGAAAGCGAGTGCAGGAATAGCTCTTCCTTCACTGGCCAGTTGATGGAGCTACGTTGGTCTCCTTGCCACGATGTTCTTCCTGGCTGGTGGAAGAAGCCAGAGAGCGGCTTCCTTTAGTTGTGCAGTCCTGGCAACAGCATTCTAGTACAAATCTAGAGTGAGAACTGGTCAAATGTATGAAATATCAGGGACACTTTCCGTGCTTTCCTCTTTGGGCCCTTATGACAGTTTAGGTCCTTTCGTTGCCACAGGAGACCAATTTCCTCCCTGTGCAGTGCAAGGCTACTTACTATACTGTATTGACATTTCCTGGCTAGTCCCAATTTGTGGTTTGGAAGCGATCCAAGGCTTGCTCCCAAGGCAGCTTTAATAAATAAAATATCGAAAGTGAGGACTCCAGTCACGTGGTCTCGAATAAGGATAGTAAGCATTTCACAGGAACCCCACAGATTGCAGCCTGCTTGGATATAAGATGAGGCCTTCAGCAACTCAGCAGGAAGTGGGTTTTCTTTTTGCCAACGTGACACCCTTGTGCTGGCTAGGGCCAATGGGAATTGTAGTCCAAAATTAGGGTTGCCATACATCCAGATTTTCCTGGACATGTTGGAATTAGCGTCTCCAGGGGGAATTTCCAGAAATCAGCAAAATGTCCAGGTTTCCCAAAAAAAAAAACACCTCACAACTTTTGGGTAGTGATTTCCCAACTTTCCCAGATTTTTACTTCTCAAAAGATGGCAACTCTACCAAAACAGTCTCTCCCAAGTTCTATGTTAATCTTCTACATGAAGGGCACCAGTTTGGTGAAGGCTGATGAACTGCTAGGTTTTTTTGTTTTTGTTTCTCATCCTGCTCTTTATGTCTATCCATTTTTGCCCTTCCATTTGGCTGTCTGTTTTCTTTAAACACGATAAATAAGAAGTCATGTAGGACCAAGCTACATATAATGAAGGAGATCTATCGTCATCTCTTGACATTTTAATTTTGTATTAACAAGCTGCTGTAGGAACTCAATATGCGAGTAAAGCAGCATTGAAGGAGAGCCAGAGAATGGATTGGGGGTTGGGGGAGGAGAGAGAAGTAAGGCGCTATTTTCCTGACCTACATCAGCCCCCGAAGCTGTTTTTACTTGCTTTCGTGGTGGTGGTGAACAAACAAGGAGAAAAATTACAGTATTTCACACTATTTTTCATACAAAATGTATTTCATATTACATACTGTTTGGAAAGAACAGCCTGGGGAAGGGAGAACAATTGAGAAGGGACATTTCCCAGAGCTTCCATTCATGTCAACAGATCTTCCACGTAACATGTAGTTTCACCATAAAGACACACTTTGTATGTTATTATAACGGATTTCCCCTACCAGTTAAAAATGCTGTCTGGTCCTGGCATTCCCAAATGTACCGTTTCAAATCTGGTTCATTTCTTGCCATCGCTTTTCCTTAAGCTAGTCTTCTTTAGATTGCAAGATGATTCACATTTGCCAGTATTGCACCTGCAAGAACTTGATAATTTAGTGTTGCAGCACCAAGACTTTTGGAAGTCTTGGGGCTGCAAACCATCAATATTCGACAGGTGCCTTCAGCGTATTCCTTTTGTTGCCTGCTGAAGACATTCTTATTTAGACAACCCAACCCATACATGTGAGTTCTGTTTTAAGTCTATTCTATTGCAGTTTTAATTTAATGTTTTAAAATCAGGCTGTCATTTTTTTTAGTGGTCGGTTATTGTCTTACCTTTTTTGTAAGCCGCTTTGAGGTCTTCCCCCGCCCCCTACAATCAAGCCGCGTATAAATTTTATGGAACAAATAAAACAAATAAACCTCCTTATGAAGAAAGGAATGTGTCTAGGTGCCCTTCTGCCTTGTTTGAAGTTACAAAGAACAAAGCTGTCTCCCTTGTACCCAGCAGCCAGTACAGGAATTAAGACGAGAAGCAACTTGTTAAAAATATCCTTAAAGGACCCCTGACCATTAGGTCCAGTCGTGGCCAACTCTGGGGTTGCGGCGCTCATCTCGCTTTATTGGCCGAGGGAGCCGGCATACAGCTTCCGGGTCATGTGGCCAGCATGACCAAGCTGCTTCTGGCGAACCAGAGCAGCGCACAGAAACGCCGTTTACCTTCCCGCCGGAGCGGTACCTATTTATCTCCTTGCACTTTGACGTGCTTTCGAACTGCTAGGTTGGCAGGAGCCAGGACTGAGCAACGGGAGCTCACCCCGTCGTGGGGATTCGAACTGCCGACCTTCTGATCGGCAAGTCCTAGGCTCTGTGGTTTAACCCACAGCAGCCACCCACGTCCCTAAAAATATCCTTACTTTGCTCCATTCTCAGAGAAGGAAGCTGTCTGTAGCACAAGCACCCACCCTGTTTTTAAGGCATCAGTTCCTTGCTTATTCAGACAACAGCTACTCTGTCCGGACTAGGGGGGAAAGGAGGGGAAAAGGTGTTGCAGCTCCCCATGACATGTTATGGGGGAAAGGGGGACTGTTTCCTGCCCTCTGTTATCTCTGTGATCTAAGAGCAAGGCAAGGTTAAGTCAGTTCTGCAAGACTCTCCTGCTTCAGTCATCCAAGAAATCTGTTTTTATTGCTCAAAAGCAGGCAGAAAGGGATTTAACTCCACACTCCCCCCAACGAGGGAGTGATGGTACTTGAATCTGTCCAGATGCAGTTGTATAAAAACATCACATGCCCAATTTTGGGATATTCAGCCAGCTGAAACTGGCAACATTTCCATATGTAGTGAAAAGACCAAAGGCAAAAACACAAACTAAAAAACAAAACAACTCACCACCCCCCATTATTCAGTTTTGAGAGCTTAGCATAGAAAGTGGTCCTTTTCGCTTGGTGTTAGCTAATCTTCTAGTAAGGCCACAGACACAATGCAAGAACATAGGAGGAAATAATACATCTACAAACACTGGCAGAAGGCTCAGCTTGCCAAATTTGGCCACAGTTCCTTTAGATAAATAACTTCTCAGTGACGTGCTGCGCTGAAATTACATAAACAGCAGAAATTGCTAAGACGTAGGCCCCAGGGTTTTGTGGGTTTCAGGACTTTCTGCAATCAATATTCTGACATCTGCAAACATTTATCTCTAACAGCTGGTGCCAAAAGCAGTAAAACACACACACACCAACAACTTACCATCACTCTTGCAAAGATCTTGATTCGAGTATCGTTCCATTTAAAAGCTGCTTTTCATCTGCAGCTTGGTGCAATTATTTTTTTCTGTAATAGAGACCTTATATGGAAAAGGTTTTGTTGCAAATGTTAAAAAGTGTGGAAACATGTGATTATGTAAAAAAATTAAGCCTGCAGACCGATGCACACTTACTCGAGAGCAAGTCCCAAAGAACTCAATGAAACTTACTCCCCAGCAGACGTTTATAGGACTCTGCCATTAGTAGTCCATATTAAAACAATTTTAGGGGGAAATCGTGAAATAACACAGAAGTTAAACGAATATATCTTTAGTACAAGGTGACAAAAGCTAAAGATTCAGAGGCTAACCTCTTGGGGAAGCAGAAAATCCACTACTATGGTATTCAGTTCTACCAATTAGTGCTTATGATGTAATTATTAGCTTATCTTACATTGCCTTTAATGTGGTGAATGATGTAGCTTTAAAAGAGGATTTGGCAAATTCATGAAACATTAAAGCTATCAATGGCTCATCATGATGGTTGTATACTATCTCCAATATCAGAGGCAAGATGCCTCTGTCAGTTTTGAGACACGTGCTGGCTGAGCCTGTCATTTTTTTTCTTTTCTTATTTTGCAACCAAAGAACAAAAATAAGAGACACACACGATCCCATAACATATTGTTGTGCGATAATAATATCCATTTTTATAGTGTATGAAATATGTTTACTTTTGGTAATTCTAGGAAAACTGTTTTGACAATCGTACACATTATACAAAGTAATGTAAGCTAGTACTCGACAAACTAGGTCTTGCATATGTAGATATTATGGCACACAGTGCAGAGCAACTGGTACCCATCTCAAATGCTAGCAGAGCAGAGAGGAAAGGTAGAAGTTTTCAAAGAGGGAAGAAAAGAACACAATCCATATTTTCCTTAAACTCCAAAAATTTGGAGGGGGGGGGGGCAAAATCTTTATGGCAAGCACTAAGCCTTATTAAGCTGAATGGTCATTTAATTATATGAAAATTGTTCAGTCTTGATAGTGACATGGATAGGGAACAGGAACGGCTGGCAGGGAGGGACAACACTGCAGATCTGGCCAGCTGGCATCAGTAATGCTGATGTGGGTGAGGCAAGGGAGCAGCAAGCTCAGAGTGGCATGGCTGCACCAGCAGGAGTGGCAAGTTGGCTTCACTGGGCTGCTGGCACTGCCCTGTCCTAACCACCATTCTGCCCGAAATGTTCCAGTAAGCAACAGAAAACATCTGCATGGCCATCACTCCCCACCTGCCAGCTCCTGGAAAGAAGGGAAACGTGGGTCTTTTAAGTAGGCTAGGATTGGGCACACTAGAATAACTATGTTCACAGCTGCTTCTTGTTCCACCTAAAATGCATGCATTCAAAAGCTGTAGTCCTAAGCCTTTAGAAACTACTGTTGTGGGCTCTCAAAACTTCAGAATTCTCCATTTCTTCCTCCGAAGAGAGAATGTGTTTTGATGACTAGGACAAGTTTTCAAGTATACTTATTGGTTTGCGAGGCTAGAAGTACAGCAGGAATCTTTTCTGTCTCACATCAGCACCCTTCACATATTAAAGGCACATTTGTACAGGTATTAGGAGCTGATTAAGAAGCAGCGGCGCTCCTAGAAGTCAAGAACGAGGCAGCCCAAAGGAAGCCCATGCAGGTATCGTGCCAAGACCAGACTGGGACCACTGTGGGTTGCAAGCTGGTTCATGGAGGTCCAGTACATCTGCAGATTGCATCATCAGCGACACAACAAAATTAAAATAATTTAGAAATGTATGGTGTAAGAGCATGGGGAAAAATCTGTCCCAGTCTGCCTTTGATTTGGACTTCAGTATGTTTAATAGCTGACAAGGTTTTTGTTTTGTTTCCGCAAGTTGGGTGTAGCTATGAAGCAATTTGGAGGAAACAATGTCCCTCTAGGGATTCTGATTTCATTTAAAGATAAGGAAACTATGATTTCCAATGCTTCTGGTGGTACAGAGCTGAGCATCTTTTCACTGCTTAATATTTTTGAAGAAAGGATGAAGCAAGGCATCCTTTGCAGTTATTCTTGTAGCAGGATTTAGGTCTAGCAGTTTATCTAGAAGATCATAGGCCTCATCAGGGACTTTGTCCCATCCCAGATCAGCTGGCTTTTCAGAAGTTCTAATAACCAGGCCATCACGTTCATGACAACTTGGCTTCTGATACTGCAGGTGCTTTTTAGATGTCTGAAGTGCAGGCTCTGAAATGTTGAAGATTTCAGCTTGTAATGCAGGTTCCTGAGAAAGGTTGATCTGCCCATCACCTGTCGAGATGTCAAAGCTGGTTTTGCTTCCCCTCAGCCTTTCACAGAGCATTCGTAAATCCTGTGCTGGGATATCTTTACTACACAGTATTGATTTACCTGTGTGAAAAGCAATGTGGTTAGAAAGGATGCTTGACAGCTTTCAGAAGACACATTATAGCACTGTAACACAGACAGTGGATGCACACATACAATACGTTAAAGCAGTACTGTCGACCTTTCAAAAAATATAAGCTAGTTTGTCACTTAGCACACTGGTTTGCACTTAACATTAAAGCCATAATTTTAAATAAACTATGGCTTAATGTAAATGTGCAGTGTGCTGGCAAATACTGCTCAAATGTCCCCACTTCGTCCCTACCTATCCCATGCTTGGAGGAAAAAACCTGCATCACTGGCTTGGCACTGCATGTGTACCAGAGCTCATTGTTTTCCCCAAAACCATGAACAGGAAGCCCATGGGTTCTGCTTGTGGTTTAAAATAAGAGAAAGTAACCAACAAGAGTGGGCTTGCGCACAACATTAAGCCAGCATTGTGAACTGTTTCCTACAAGCACAGCACAGGACGTAGGAGCCAACTCCTAGGGGCTGTGTGGTCTTTGGCCCCCAAAATAAAATATTTGAGGGGGCTGGGCCCCCACAAAGTTGATGGGCATTCCCATTTAAATGGTGTTTGTGCACACTGTGTCATGTGATCGATTATGTAGGGCCCCACAAAATTTTCTTCAAGTTGGCACCCCTGACGCAGGAGTAAAGAGGGAGTTTTGAACTAAACTGGTTTAATGTTATGCACAAATTGGGTCAACTGGACCTTTCATAGAACCAAAGCTTGCAAAACAGATTTCTCTCTCTCTCTCTCTCTCTCTCTCTCTCTCTCTCACACACACACACACACAAACACGCCAAGAGATGAATCTGCCATATTGCTATTTTGTAATGGAATAGTGATGTATGGAAGTGAGAGCTGGACCATAAAGAAGGCTGATTGCCGAAGAATTGATGCTTTTGAATTATGGTGCTGGAGGAGACTCTTGAGAGTCCCATGGACTGCAAGAAGATCAAACCTATCCATTCTTAAGGAAACCAGCCCTGAGTGCTCACTGGAAGGACAGATCCTGAAGCTGAGACTCCAATACTTTGGCCACCTCATGAGAAGAGAAGACTCCCTGGAAAAGACCCTGATGTTGGGAAAGATGGAGGGCACGAGGAGAAGGGGATGACAGAGGACAAGATGGTTGGAGAGTGTTCTCGAAGCTACTAGCATGAGTTTGACTAAACTGCGGGAGGCAGTGGAAGTCAGGAGTGCCTGGCGTGCTCTGATCCATGGGGTCACAAAGAGTCGGACACGACTAAACAACAACAATGGAATACAAAACAGCCAACAGAACTGAGTTAAGTCCCAAAGAACTTTTGATAGGTGTGTTTTGGGGATGTGCGGGCATGCAAAGACCTCATGTTGCACCCCTGGATGAATACGGATAGGAGGAACACGGGAAGCTGCCTTGAACAGAGTCAGACCATTGTTCCATCCTGCTCAGTACTGTGTACATTGACCGGCAGCAGCTCTCCAGTTTTTCCAACAGGGGACATTTGCAGGGCTACCCGGGATGCAACGCAGACGCTCTGCCTCTTAGTCATATACACCCGTGTGAATCTGTGAAAGAGCAGTTCTGGTGACACTGGCAGTAATTCCCACTGTGGATACATGAAGCACAGGTACATACTAAGACAAGCAGGGCATATGGCTGGAAGACTAGGTTATGAGGCCAGTCGTCTGCACACTCCCAACTATGCTAAGAGGGAGGCGCCTTTAGAAAATATGCAGCCAACCACTATGTGCTTCGGTTTAGGGGGGGACGGACAGCAATTTATTTCGAGGGACACTGCAGCCAATGCTGTGGGACATTCCTCATCAGGTGATGAGAGGCAGGAGAAAAGACTTGTGGGAAACAGGCTCAATTCCCTCAGTTTTCCAGATTCGCCAAGCAGCAAGGTACCGATGGAGTCACTGAAAAAAACAATATACCTGCCTACTTCCCCCTCCCCACCTCGGAATAAACTCAAAGAGTAGGACTAAGATATATGTATGCACTCAGGAACAAATAACAATTGAGAGCCCCACATTAACATCAGTGCATCACAGAGCACCCGAGGATGGGGTCCATTGGCTCTTGTATCCCTCTCTTAAATCTACACTTTGGGTAAGGCCAATTGTTCTTTTCCATATGTTTCATTTAAAAAATAATAATCAAATGTTAAGTAACTGACAGCAGCGGTTTTAAGGTGTAATTAGCCTATGTATTACCAGTTGCTACTTTTATTTGCATGAATGGACCTTTAAACACAATCTGTTAAGTACATACCAACTTATTTGGTTGTTTGAACAGTTTCTGAAATATCAGGAGTAACAGATACCAGATAAATATTTATAAGATGATGCATGGAGGAATAACGTCTGTGAGGAAGTAGTGGTGGTGAGAATGAAGGCGCTGGCAGCTATTTGCTGGACTGCCTTCAAGTCACCAAGGGATGAGAGGTCAGCCGGTTTTGTCCTAACAAGTGCCAGGACAAGCACACAGGGCTTAGAAAAGGAAGTGGCAGGGGTCCAAGAAGGCAATCAGGCCCATGGGAAATTTCCAGGGGGCAGTCTAGGGCAGGAGGAATGAAAGAGGAAATGGTACAGAGGACTGAAGCAAGAAGGTAACTATATGGGAGATTTTAGGAGAGGAAAATGGGAAGAATTCAGAACAGTGGGCTGGACCAGAAGCTGCTAGAAAGCAGAAATTCATATATTGATGAAAAACAACCAGACACATCTTTGGTTGCAATCCTCTATGTCTATAAAGCTTAATTTCTACTGGGATTATTTAAAACTAACTTGAGGTCAGCCTGATTCTGGTGTTTAGACCAATAAATTCCAATGCCATTCGAAAGTCTCTGGGAATATAAACACAAATTATCTACAGAAAGCGGATGGCTACAAAACAGTCTGAACGTACACTGAATTACAAAAAAATATAAATACAAAACCTGCACACCAAATGTTTTAGCAGCTTGAATTGTCTCCCTGGATCCACGAATAGTCATAATCTGTGCCAAAGCTGTTAAATCATCACTTGCTTTGTAAAATGGATACCGGCCACTCAGCAGAGAAAGGAATATGATTCCTGCAGACCACATGTCAATTGCTGCAATTAAAAACAAACTTCAGTTACAATTACTTATACTCCCAGTGTGTTTGAAAGACTGAGTCAAAATCGAAAGCCGATTTTAATTTACATTTGCTCGTGACAATGATAACTGGTATTATAGAAAGTTACTTTCAGAGCTAGACTTTCTGCTCAGCATAAAACTGCTGCATTTACAAAATGGGACTGCTGTTATAAAAGGACAAAGTTAATAGGATTGCCATATTTCAAAAAGTGAAAATCCAGAAACAAGAGTTGTTGAGCTTTTTATCACCAACCCCCCCCCCCGACGTTTCTGAGCCAATTTAATGGAAAATCAGTAAAAATGGCACTGCCAACATGGACTGCCGTACATCCAGATTTTCCCGGATATTTTGCCGATTTATGCCTGGACACTGCTTCCAACTACTGTATTCTGGGTATGTCTGGGACATTCCAGACATATGGCAACCCTACAGTTATAGCTGTTTTTTTGCTTTGGTTAATCTCAGTAACTACTGCAGGCGCACTGAACAAAGCAGACTCAAATACATCCCTGAAGTGAATCAGAAAAGCTTTGAATTGGTCTGAGCCAAATCAGGCTGTTTCATGAGGGACCACATTGGGGTCTCAACCAAATCGTGTGGTTGGTGCGTACCCCTAAACCAAAGTTTTGCATGATTGGGCTGCTTCATTCACTTCAATGGAAAGGACAGTTCTGAACTCTTAAGGGATGCTCCCACATAAATGGGAAAGCACTTGAAAGCAAGAGCACATGGGATCCATTGCAATGGACAAAGTATATCCTCTAATTTGCAAACTCTATGGGTACTATCCCAAGCTAAGTATGTATGTCTCACTGACTTCAGTGGAAGAGAGCTAAAAGTACGTGCTTACAATTACCAATGAAATCACGTCAATGGAACTCAAATGTGCTTAATTTTTGCTAGTGCTGTATTGCCATATGGTTACATCTGAAAAGCGAGATGAGCGCTGTATCCCATAGTCGCCTTTGACTGGACTTAAGCATCCAGGGGTCCTTTACCTTCACATCAAGCCAGTGACATGCGAGGAGTGTTGGTGAAACATATATATTTATAAGGATAATCAACATCAAAGAGAAGAGGTGGAATAAACCAGTGTGGGAAAGTGGTGAGGGTTGGAATGGCTTAGTTAGGGTTGCCATATTTCGAAAAGTGGAAATCCGGACACAAAAGTTGTTGAGCTTTTCTTGGCAAAGTTGTTGCTATTTTTTGTGTGAAATGAGTTTTTGAGCTATTTTTAATGGAATCTGTCAAAATCTACACCACTGCTAGACTGGGATTTGTTGAATTGCTGCTGGCAGGACTGAACTGGTAAGGGAAAGTCCTGGCTTCCCAAGCAAAGGAAGGTTCTGTTCTGGCTTCCCATGTCTACCCCCAAACCTTCCTAAATGCCTCTTTCTTGGGGTCCATCAGGCTGTAGTTGAAGTAGTAAGGGTGCAGAGAAAAACCATTAAAAGCAAAACAAAAACAAACTCCTAGACTTCACAGACCTTGGCTCTTGCCAATTAAAGAGGACTTATCTGGAAGGGCAGGATGTTTCTCGCCCTAGCAAGTCACTTGACCATGCCTTCCAGTCGTCATGAGCAGATTTCCATCTGCTTAAAAAGATTAAATATCTAATGTCAGCTTTTTCATGTAATCTTTTAAAAAATCTGGTGCAAGCGTATTATGTTAGTTATGCTTGCTCTAAAAGAATACAAAGATGGATATGATCTCTCACAATCCCTGAAGAATAAGCCGGGGGGCGGGGGGCGGGATTAAAAAATTCTTCAGCTGACGCAAAACCCTCAGTGTTGGAACTTTCTGCCCACTTTCCACCATTTAAAAGAGGAATGCTGCTAACTCCCAATATCATAGTAAATATCTATGTTCTTCTTCTTTGGCAATCACTTGTCTTCCATGAATATAGTCTTAACAGTGTGTGTGTGTGTAAGTGACTGTGGAGGCCAATTCTGGATCCACACGTCCTTCCACAGTGGGGACACAAGTTTCCGGGTGAGAGTTGATAACAGCGAGGATTCCTCCTTTTAGCCCATTTCTCCCTTTCGTCCTGAGTTTGTCTTCTTCGAAGTCCATGACACCTTTAGTAAAAGCTGTTCTCCAACTGGAGCACTTGCAGGCTAGTGTTTCCCGGTTGTCGGTGTTTATATTATATTTTGGAGGGGTTTGCCTTGAGAGCGTCTTTAAATCTCTTTTGTTGTCCACCGGTATTTCGCTTCCCATTCGTAAGTTGGGAACAGAGTAGTTGCTTTGGGAGGCAATAATCAGACATCTGAACATGACCAGTCCAACAAAGTTGATGTTGAAGAATCATTGATCCGACAATAGTGATCTTTCCAGTATGCTGACATTAATTCACCTGTCTTCCCAAGTGATATGTATAATTTTTCAGAGACACCGTTGATGGAATCTTTCAAGGAGTTGGAGATGGCGTTTATAATTGGTCCATGTTTCACAAGCATACAGTAAAGTTGGTAGTACAATAGCTATCTATGTTAGGTATACACCTAACTTGTTTTTATTTCAGGTAAGAAGCTTGGAATAAAGAAATGTGTTTTATAATAGCTTTTCTTTAGATAACACTCCAACTACATACAGTCTGGAAGACCTACAGTGGTATCTAGTGCATGGAAATATACATTTTCAATTTGTTATACTGCACCTGTAGTTTGATTCGGAAACTTGGTTAACACTTCTGGTGCTCTGAATCCTGGTGTACCAGCCCTTGGAGCAACCTGCTGGCGTCTTGGGGATTAAAACATGAAAAACACATTTAGCAAATAACAGCACAGTTTGAGCTTTTAGGGGTCCGACAGTAAATAAACCAACTGCTATGACTTTATGTGGTAACATGAGTAAGTATTTTGTAAAATAATAGAATGCCACTCTCATTAATTCCTCCCAATGAGATGGCTGCAACACCTTTCAAATTTAGAACTGGGATCATATTCCTCCATATACCAGAGACTGAGAACTACGTGTGTGCAGGGGATTTGCAGCTAGCTACCACACCATGATCACAAGGAATACGCTTATGCATGCAGATACCATTCAATTTCAGAAGGCTAGCAGGGCACAAAACATTAGAAGTACATCTTTAACTGTTGTATTTTGCCAGCAGAGATCTTTGACAGAGTTATATGACCTAGACCACTTGTCTCCAATTAGCTGAGTACAGAGGACCCCCTGTTTTTCAAACAGCCAAGTCATGAACCCCCTACTTTTGAAAATTTTGATATCACTGTGGTAGTTTTTGTTATGTGAATGGTACCATGGACCCCTTGAGTGGGATATGCAGACCCCCTGGGGTCCGCAGACCACCAACTGGGAACCACTGACCTAGACCCATTTACAAGCCAAGGCATAACAACCGGCCCTCTGAAGCTGTGACACTACATTGTGCTTCCAACTCCAGTGAGTGTTCTATAACACTGGACCAGCTTTGTGGTGCGAGACACCGTGGAGATTGTGTCACAGAAGAGAGTTGAAACTTAAGAGGGATCAAGTTGTTTTCTGCAGCCTTGCACAGAGAGTGTTGACACTATTATAAAGAAAACCTTCTGCAGAAAACATTTAAACAAATGCACTAAGTCAGAATTTGTGGGTGCTGAAAATCTAGTTGTGAAAACGAACACCTGCATGAAATAGGCTGCCCAAAATGAGCTTTTGGAATATTTATCTGCTGTTGCATTGCAAAGATTTAATATTATCTTGTGCTTTACTCAACATGGATTAATTGGACAAATGTTTTTTCTTTAATCATTTCTTGCCAGTAATGCGATTGCATCAAAGCTAATTACCTTGAAAGACAAACACTGCAGACTCTATCTTTTGCATAACAGTCACAGGTCATGTTAGTTGGATAACTGCTGGCAGCTTTCTTCACTAAGCCATTAGTCACAGCTGAAGTTGTCTTCTTCTTCGCCAATAATTTTCTAGCTGCAATATCTGTCACCCTAGGCTGCTTTATGAGCTGCAATATAAATTATATTTTTTAAATCCAAGACACATTTAAACACAATTTTGACTCTAGCTGCCCTCAAAGACATAAAAGTTCTATTAGGTAGCATTTTTAAAGGCAGGTTGCCAAATTCAGACTAGTGAGCGATAAATCCCAATGGCTATTAAACCTAACAAGGTATTATAAGAATTCTAATTTAGTGGGTTTCAAGGAAAAGGTCTATTGTGTTAATATCTAGAATACGTTAATATTATAAAATTATGGAGATGTAAACTCCAGGCCAGAATTTGAACAAAAGGTTAGTCAATTTTACACTAAAGGGCTTTATACAGGAACCAGGTGATGCTCAACAGAGGCTGCTGCCAAAACCAGAAATCCAATCGCAAGGACCATTGTCCCTCCGTAATGTTCTATATTACCCCGTGCCAGTGGGGTGAGTAAACACATGACTTAGGAATTTACATGTTATAGGGAAAAGTAGGGGGAATTCAACACAAAGCTGCCATTTTGTGGCCATCTACTGTCAAATCTATTTCAGCACCATATCTGTGGCAAAGTTTCTCATTGCTTTCAAAGGGATTTAAGTGTGACCAGCTTTTTCTGTGCTGGGGCATCATGCACCAATAGACAAAAACGAAAGGGGGAGCTAATTCTCTCACAATTTACAAGAACTGTCATACCTCTTTGCTTAGAGGCAATTCTTATTCATTAGGTTAGCGGTTATTGAATATTATTCAACAGGAATATTGGTGCTCCTGTATCATCTCCAGTTGTCTACAAAATCTCTCTCTCTCCTCACTTTTCAGGTCATCAAAGTGTGTCTAATGGCTAATGTTGATTAAATAATAATAATAATATTTATACCCTGCCCCTCTGGCTTGGTTTTCCCAGCCACTCTGGGCGGCTCCCAAGAGAATATTAAAAACATGATAAAACATCAAACATTAAAAACTTCCCTAAACCGGGCTGCCTTCAGATGTCTTCTAAAAGTCAGATAGTTGTTTATTTCTTTGACATCTGATGGGTGTTCCACATGGCAGGCGCCACTACCAAGAAGGCCCTGTTGAGCCATGTGGACAACACGCATGATAATCAAACTGTATCTGGGTTAGTAACTTTTGTATACTCAATTGCAAGACTGTTCTACTGCTGAGTAAAAACATTCCTGACAAAGTTGTCCAATTCAGTTCAGTGGATCTGCGCTACTTTGTATCTGCGTCATGTCTAGTAAAGCAGAGCAGAATTATTATTAGACCTTTCGCCTCTGTGTTAAAGGGCGCTCACAAAATACCATTTCACATGCCTGATCGTTCTTAGCTAGACGAGTACATTGCTTGAACAATGACGACAAAGCTACAAAGAAGAAAAGGTTCAGATGAGAAGACACGCATGCTGCAAGCATATCCACCAGCTTTCAAGCGGTTTGGGTAAAAACCACCGCCACAGTAATACAAAATAGGCATTGTGCCAACAAGCGCAGTTCACATTCCACATCTGCCTAGCAAACATGACCTATGTAGTCTTAAAAAATGATAAACACTGAACGTGCTGCTGAATATGCAGTTGATTTATCTGTGGTTAACCAGCAATGCTTACTTTAACTGTGGAATTGTCTTGAGATGCAGAACTGCGGACATTGAAATTCCTCTCCCCAAAGACAGAGCGTTGAACATGAAGGCTCTCAGGCCCCTCCTGCAGTGTCAAAAAGAAGACAATAAGGATTCCATCTTTAACACAAAGTCAACTGTGGCATGGCTTTTAAAAAGCGAGATAGTGCAAAAACAGAAAGGTGCATATAAGCTGTCTCACGGGACTAATTTACTGCAAAGGGAACACAGTCTAGGGTGAATGCTTACTCATCCCGATTCACGGTAGTCCTCCAGCAAGATTCAGCTGGGTAAGGATAGGCTTTCAAAATTCTGATAAATGACTTCAGAATGTCCTGACCATTTGGAGAAAGGAGGCCGAATTTTATGCCGAGAAATATTATTGTTGAGATAATGGAGCTAAACTATAAATCTAAAAATTTAATCTAACATGGTGACAGAATTAGCCCTCTGCAGGGGAGAAGAAAATTCATTTGGGGAATGAATCAACTTTCTAACTGGCATGTAAATTCTCCTTATATGGAGATGCTCAGTCAGTTAAAAGGGCTTAGCAATACTAAACACACAACAGCCCTGACTTTCTGATTTCCTAACACTGCATTTGTGGTTTTATACATGGGTACATTTCGACTCCCCCCACCCCACCTGCTCAATCTACTGAACAGATAAAGGTTGATTCTCCCACCACTGTCGTCAGTTCAAGAAGAAAGTTAGCTAAATCGAAACATTCAGTGTCATTCATAAATATCAGCTTGCACATTAGGGGCTTACAGTGGAATCCTAAACACGTCTACTCAGAAGTGAGTCCTAATGAATTCAATGGCACTCCCAGGTTAGGTGGGGGCTAGGATTTCAGCATTAGGAATTTTTTATTATCCTACGTATACTTGCTTGGGAGTAAACCACTTTAAACTCAAGAGGACTTACTGATGAGTAAACTTGCTTAGGACTGTATTGTAGCAAATCATGGCAATTAAGAGCATTAAAAAGCAGATCTACCCACAAAGCTCTCTTAAAAATAATCTTAGTAAGATTATTTCTAACCTTAGACCCTGATTTTGAAAACCATTTAGGATAACTGATCTGAAATAATACATATAAGGCTACAAGGAAATTCTAATAAAATGTAACCTGGAAAATTCATCCTGCTGCTCTAATTTACACTGACTAAACAAGCGGCAAGATAGTTAAACATATCAAAATGCCAGCTTATTCAGAGTTAGTTTATTGACTGAAGATGGGATCTGGGGTTGGCATCTCAGCACAGGTGTACTCTTGTCATATCTAATGCAGCTTGTCATGTCTAATACATGCCTATATACAGCCTTCCCATCATTTTTAAACGGCAAGAAGCTGCAAGTGATTACAGCTCTCCAATGTGCACATGCAGTTAGAGAGCGAGAGTGTGTCACCTGTTCATAGCGTACACTCAGTCAAATGTTGTGCACCTGACTGCGGAAAGGTGTTTGTGACAGCAAGAACCAGCCCCAGGATTTTAGTCATTCCTGCAATAGCTAGTCTGGAATACAATCTCTTGGGCAAAGCTCTCATACAAAAGTTGTGCAAAAACCATTGCTGCACAGAAACAAATTCCTATTTTGCAAGTTCTATGTGTTGTTGTTTTTTTTTTAAAAAAAAATCTTTACATAACCACAAAGATTTCGAAAAAGGAGACTGAAGTTTCATTTTGGTACTACATCTCCCCCTGGTGGATGAAGCGGCTCATTAAACGAATTCACGCAACAAAATCAAGGAAGAAGCACAGAACCTTTCTTTTCTGTCCTTGTTTAATCTGTGTTTGGGAAAGGGAACAAGGCCTTTTATTAGCCGTTCTTGCAGCTGGCTGACGAACTAGCTGCCTAGGTGCTCTAGCAGTAACTGAAACCTGGGGTCCCAAAGTTATCTGAGGCTTATTCCATGCACAACTTTCCTGCTGGGCTTCCGACTGGATAACTTTGAGAAGTTCTATTTTTGTGTCAGGAGTTCCTTGCGCCAAACCAAAGTCGACCAGGGCATACCTAAAAGACAATATGAGAACACACAATTTGTAAATGATTTAATACATACCTCAGCTGCAATAGGGTTGTGTTAGAACCCCGTGAGCTTTAGCTGCTATCCTGAAGGAAGTTTGGTTGTGCTATAGCAGCATGTAAAAGGGGTGTGGCCTGCATTCCCGTGTTCCGAGGATTTTAACACTTTTTTTAAAGTGCACATAATTTGGCTCCTTGATTTGAACAAGGGAACCCTCTCCGTTTTGACAAGGTGCATTATCTAGACTAGAGAAAACTACTAAAGAAAAGCAGGAAGCAGCAAACCCTCAACTAGTAGTGTGTGTGTGTGTGTGTGTGTGTGTGTGTACATACGAAAGAGACATCACACACTTTTGTAAATCAAGAAAATCTTTAATAAAAAAACAAACCATAAAAACCCAAAAAACCCAAAGGCTGTAGTAGCCTCTCTCTCACTGACTAGGGTGGGAATCATCCCTGAATGGTCTTATATCCTAGAGAAAATGTGACAAATACCCATTGTGAGAGCCCCCTTTGACAAATACCGTATTTTTCGCTCTAGACGCACCAGATCATAAGACGCACCTAGTTTTTGGAGGAGGAAAACAAGAAAAAAAATATTCTGAATCCCAGAAGCCAGAACAGCAAGAGGGATCACTGCACAGCAAAAGCAGCGATCCCTCTTGCTGTTCTGGCTTCTGGGATAGCTGTGCAGCCTGCATTTGCTCCATAAGACGCACACACATTTCCCCTTACTTTTTAGGAGGGAAAAAGTGAGTCTTATAGAGCAAAAAATACGGTACTTATAAAACTTTGGGTTAGCGGAGGGGGGGGGTTTCAGCAGAGAAACAGCAGGACGTATTTAACTCTTTCACTACCTTCCCTGAAAAAGCACTAGATGCGGCAAATACTGGTCTGGAACCTGGCCTGACAGGCAGCAACACATTGTCTCTCCCATTGTAAAATATGCTATACTTTTGCCTGCTGCTTAGCAGCAGATCACAGCCCTGTGCTTGTCACTGAACATCTCGTACAGCCTTTACATGGCATACTGCTGGACACTGGGAAATGGCAGTTTGTTACGCTTAAGAAATGTATTCCTACAGAAGATCATAACAGTGTCAAACTTGGGCAGACGTACCGTTTCATTTGCCTGTTGTACAAGAAGTTACTGGGTTTGACATCACGGTGAACAATGCCAAAGTAATGAATACGCTTCAAAGCTTTGAAGAGATTAAACATATAATCTCTTACTTCTTCAAAGGAGAGAGAGTTCAAGATGTCCTGTAAGAATGCCAGAATAAATAATTGTGCAGCAACTTGCAATTAAGCGTGTTTAGTTCCTCTAACAGAAGGGATTTGTAACTCACCAAAAAGGATTCGTGTTCCAGGTATGGCATAACAATAACCACATGATCGTTTTTTCTAAAACAGTACCTAACTCCCATGACATTATCTTGTCCCCTACAAGGAAAAAAAACACACGAATGCTCTCATTAAGCCCATGTATTCAACATTTGCTAGCATTATTCTCTCTCTATACTCCAATTCTTAAAACCTTTCATTTAGAAAGTTATATCTAACACTTAGTTACTAATCAGTACTGTCAGGGAACTGACATCTAAAGCGCCGCAGGTGCAAAGGCTCCCTGAGGTTGAGAGAGCAGTAGCAGCGGAAGAGGGAACCAGTAGAGGGCGAGCAAGAACTCCAAGGGAAAGTGAGTCGGAGGGATGGCTCAGAGACGCTTCAAGCGAAACCAGTGGGGAGGTCTCAGGACCTCCTATAGGGACACCCACACCTCGACGGAAACTGTCACGCCGAGAGGCCAGACGACGTGTTTCCGTTAAGGAGCTTTTATGTTGGAAACGTTTCCGAAAGCAGCCACTTTCGGATTCTACTAGTGATTGACGCAGCCATGCTGGAGGGGCTCCGTCACAGGCAGAGGTTTGAAAACCTGATCAAACTCTGAGGGACTTGCATTTTACGCACAAGCAGCTCATCGTCCCATCACAGCAATCCGAAAGTCACCGAAAGCCAGCTTGTGCAGAGAGAAGCATCATGAGCAACCCAGCCGGAACCGGGGGTGCAGGAGCAGCTGGAGGGGGTCCAAGCCTGGAAGAAAGGTACAGAGCGTTGGAGATCCAGTTGGCGCTGCAAACGGCGAGGCTTGAGGAGAGGAGGGCTCAGGATGCAGAAAAGGGAAAGGAGAAAACCACCCCGCTCGCCAGAAAGGTACCAGGATTGGTGCAGAAATTCGGGGGGGATCCCAGGAACTATCATGCCTTTAGAACAGAGATGCAATACGCTCTAAACTTGCAGTTTGATGACTTCCCCGACGAGGAATCGCGAGTGGCGTATGTGATTGGCCATCTCGAATCCGGGGCGAAAGATTGGGTTAGACCCCTGATGGCAGCGAATAATGAGATCTTAAAGGACACGAGGAAGTTTTTTCGTGCCATGGACCTGATGTTTTCCAGCGATATTGAGCAGGGGGTGGTGCGAAGGCAGTTAATGGCTTGCCAGCAAGGAAGCAGATCTGTCCGTGAGTACTGGACTGAATTTACTATGCTGATTCATAAATTGGGGTGGGACCTATCGGCGGAGCCCATCCAAATGCTTTTCGAAGAGGGGCTTTCTTCAACCGTCAAAGATGAGCTTTCCCGGGGGCCCAGGGCGGAGTCTATGGACCAATTAACCAAATCTGCGCTGGCCATAGGAGCGCGCCAGGAGGCGAGGGCTTTGGAAAGGCGGGAAGGGAAAGGAGACCGTTGGAGGGAGTTCCGCATTCCAGACATTCCAGAGCCATCTTTCCCGCCGGCAGAGCCGATGGAAGTTGGAACAGCGCGGGCACGCGCAGTTTCAAATCCCAGTGAAGGGCGGAAGAAGGAGGGAAAGAGCGCCAAGAGATGTTATCTCTGCCAACAGCCAGGGCACTTTGCCAGAGTCTGCCCACAAAGAAAGGAATGGCAAGGGATGGCAGGAGCTGTTGGGGGAAAGGAAGAGGAAAGCAAGGAGCAAGTAAAAGCCAACGCCTGGCTGCCACCGTCGGGGCACAGCAGCCAGGCCAAAGAGCAATGAAAGTGCCCATGCCAGAACCTCCCAGACCTGCTTTAGTGATAGAGGTGTTACTAGAACTGCCAAACGGACACCCACTAAAGGTCAAGGCGCTTTTGGATTCAGGCAGCTCCTGTAATTTCATGAGTAAGGAGTTTGCAGCTGAGCACCAGATACAGACCATCCCTTTAATTAACCCCTTGCAGGTGACTACGATTGACGGCAGAGAGCTGTTGGGGGGAGAAGTTAGCCAACAGACTGTCCCGATGATAATGAGAGTGGCAAGGCACACCGAACAGATAGCGTTTAATGTGGCCATCCTGGGAGGAGCGCCCATCATTTTGGGGATGAGCTGGCTGGCGCTACACGATCCGCTAGTGGGCTGGCATCAGAGGGTGGTCTCCTTTGGGTCAGCGCATTGCCTAGAACACTGCAAGGAGGGGAAGGTCTCGGGAGGAGACAGAGTCACCCTAGCGGGGATGGAAGTGATGGGCAAAGGGAAGGTGCCCCCGCAATACGCAGATCTGAGCAACGTATTCAGCGAAAGGGAAGCAGACAAACTGCCACCGCATAGACCCTTTGACTGTCAAATCAACCTACTCCCAGGGGCCCAACTCCCAGTAGGCAAGCTGTACGCCATGTCAGACAGGGAGATGCAGGAGCTGAGGGAGTTCATTGACAAAAACTTGAAGCGAGGTTTCATCAGAGAGTCCCGAGCGGTGGGGGGCAGCCCAGTGTTCTTTGTGGACAAAAAGAACACAGACAAACCGAGACTGGTGTGTGACTTCAGGGCCCTCAATGCAGTGTCGGAGCCCCTGGCTTTCCCTATGCCCCGAATTGACGACATTTTGACCAGAGTAAGGAAGGGAAAGATTTTTACAAAACTGGACCTGCGGGGGGCGTACAATCTGATACGCATAAGGAAGGGAGATGAATGGAAGACCACCATGTTTACCCCTTTGGGAGCCTTTGAATACCTCGTTATGCCCTTCGGTCTACAAGGGGGCTCCGCCTGTTTTCAAGCTTTTATAAACCACGTTCTGGGACCTTTGCTCTACAAGAACTGTGTGGCCTTTTTAGACGACGTGTTGGTGTATTCGGAAGATGAGGAACAGCATGTGAGGGACGTTCGAGAAGGGTTGGGCAGGCTGCAAGCCAACCAGCTGTGGGTGAAACTGGAGAAGTGCCAGTTTCATACCAAGGAGGTGGAATTCCTGGGGTACCGCTTGTCAGACAAGGGATTGGCCATGGATCCAGGCAAGGTTCAAGCGGTACTGGAATGGAAGACACCGAAGACCAAGAAGGACGTGCAAAGATTCTTGGGGTTTGGGAACTTTTATCGGAAGTTCATCAAGAACTTTGCCCACTTGACGGCGCCCATCACCGACTGCCTCAGCAGCAAGAAGAAATTTGTTTGGACGGTGGAGGCAGATCGAGCCTTTGAAGAACTGAAAAGGGCTTTCGCCTCGGAAGAACAACTTCTGCATGTGGATTTACAAAAACCCATGAGAGTGGAAACAGATGCATCCGACCGGGCTATAGGGGCGGTCCTTCTTCAACCGGGGAGGAGTGCGTCGGAGTGGAGACCGTGTGCATTCTTCTCGCGGAAACTGAATAAGTCCGAGAGGAATTACACGGTGTATGACAGGGAACTACTTGCCATTCACGAAGCATTCCGGAGGTGGAGACATTTATTAATTGGGGCACAACACAAGGTGCAAGTGTGCACCGACCACAAAAATTTAGAGTATTGGAGAACAGCTCGAGTGCTCAACCAACGACAAGTGAGATGGGCACAGGAATTCTCCAAATTTAACTTTGAGATTTGTTATGTGCCAGGCCCAGAAAACGTCAGGGCGGATGCGCTCTCACGCAAACCAGAATATTGGGAAGGGGAGGAGGTGATCGAAGAGAGACATGTCATCCCGGAGGACCGCTGGGTGTGTGGGGCGGCGCTGGTGGGGCAACGGGAACTGGTGGAGGAAACGGAAAATGATGAATATGCCCAGGATAAGCTCAGAGGTCTCAGGGGGGAGGGCGAGAGCCCCGGAGGTTTTGAGGAAAGAAATGGGGCATTGTATTACAAAGGGGCACTGTATATACCCGAAGGTGAATTGAGGGGGAGAGTACTCAAGCAGTTGCATGATAGCCCCACGGCGGGACATTTTGGGCAACACAAAACCATGTGGTTGGTTACCAGGGAATTTTGGTGGCCTAAGGTGAGGGAAGATGTAAGGGAGTATGTAAGAGGGTGTGACCAATGTCAGCGAGCCAAAGGGGAAAGAAGGGCGCCGGCAGGGTTATTAGAACCTTTACCCACACCAGAACGGCCTTGGGAAGCGATATCAATAGATTTTATGACGGATCTGCCAAGGTCCAAGGGGAAAACAGCCATCATGGTAGTAGTAGACCTGTTAACTAAGATGTGCCATTTTGTAGCATGCTCACATGCAGTCACAGCGGAAGAAACGGCGAAGTTGTTTGTGGAACATATCTTTAGGTTGCACGGGGCTCCCTCGAGGGTGATCTCAGATCGAGGCAAACAATTTACTTCCAGGTTCTGGAGGAAGCTCATGAGCTTGCTACACGTGGAAGTTAATTTTTCAACTGCCCGGCACCCTGAAACCAACGGGCAGGCGGAAAGGGCAAATGGCATTCTTCAACAATATCTTAGGTGTTATGTCAATGACAGAGAGAACGATTGGGTCGAAAAGTTGGCGTTGGCAGAATTTGCCTACAATAATGCGGAGAATGTGTCCACAGGGATGAGTCCCTTTTTGGCTAATTACGGGTGTCACCCCAGGGCATTTCCAGGGGAAGGAGGGGAGAGATGGAGCGTTCCAGCGGCTGAACATTTTGTAGAAGAGATGGAAGCCATCCATCAGCAGCTCCAGCTCAACTTAGAAAGGGCCAAGGCACAATATAAGAAGCAGGCAGACAAGAACAGAAGGGAAGGTGAAACCATAAGGGTGGGGGATCAAGTGTGGTTGTCAACCCAAGGGTTGCCGTTCAAAGGGGGTTGTAAGAAACTGAGGCCCAGAAGATTGGGACCCTTTGAGGTGATTCAGCAGGTCAACCCGGTAGCTTTCAAACTCCGATTACCCAACCACATGAAATTGCACCCAGTGTTCCACAGGTCGTTACTGTCACCATACAGGGGGGGACGTGAAGGGGAGCACGTCAGGGGACCAGCCTTGGAAGAGAGGGAACGCCGCAACCATGTAGCGGAAATCCTCGATTCCAGGTGGAAGGGTAATCAGGTGGAGTATTTGGTGGCGTGGGAAGGGGAACCGGAGTCAGAAAACACCTGGGTAAGTGCAGAGGAAGTCAATGACGAGGTTTTAACAGAAACGTTCCACCAAAGGTTCCCGAGGAAACCTCAGCCTATAGCAAGGTTTAGGAGGGAGTATTTCGGCACCACCGATGAGGAAGAGGAAATGGAAGGGTTCGCGGAGTCGGAGTTGGAAGATGGAGTGGACTCTGATGACGAAGAGTACCTAGAGAGTAGGAACAGCAACAAGTGGAAGGAAGTGTTCGCGACGTCGGAAGATGAGGGAGGTTCTTTCAGGGGTTTTACCTCCTCACCGCCAGTAGGAGAGGAGACGGGAGGGGGTGAAGGGGGCCCTGGAGGGGAGGTGGATGTCAGGGAACTGACATCTAAAGCGCCGCAGGTGCAAAGGCTCCCTGAGGTTGAGAGAGCAGTAGCAGCGGAAGAGGGAACCAGTAGAGGGCGAGCAAGAACTCCAAGGGAAAGTGAGTCGGAGGGATGGCTCAGAGACGCTTCAAGCGAAACCAGTGGGGAGGTCTCAGGACCTCCTATAGGGACACCCACACCTCGACGGAAACTGTCACGCCGAGAGGCCAGACGACGTGTTTCCGTTAAGGAGCTTTTATGTTGGAAACGTTTCCGAAAGCAGCCACTTTCGGATTCTACTAGTGATTGACGCAGCCATGCTGGAGGGGCTCCGTCACAGGCAGAGGTTTGAAAACCTGATCAAACTCTGAGGGACTTGCATTTTACGCACAAGCAGCTCATCGTCCCATCACAAGTACATAGGGCTATATGTATGCTATGATACAGAACGAGTGCAGAATGCCATATTAGATGGATGTCAGCATTCACTCCTCTTGAGGTAGGGTATAAATTTAAAATAATGTAATTGTAGCTCTGAAGATGTGCTTGGACAGCTATGTGGGCAATGCCAGCTGATACTTTTTTTCCCTGTGTTAGGAGTAGCGTTGGCATACAGTGCCCAATATATCTCCTCGTCATGGCAAGCAGAAATAAAAATGGTGATGCAAATTGAAGTGAATTTCAGCACGAACTGTGTAAACAAAGTGAGTCATGCAATACAAGCATTTTCAAAATTACAGAACCTTGATTTTTGAAGGAGTAGGATTTACGATAGGTTGCATTAACAGTTTCCCTCCCCTTAATTGGCACACAAAAAAAATGCAACAGCCCTACATCGTAACATACTTCTCTGGAAAACTGATTACTTTATGAGCCACATTAGATGTGTTGTGAGCATGGGCCCACCACATTATTAAAATTTCAGGAATGTTCCTCTACAGGTAGGCTTCCTCAGATCAAATAAGGCCATGTGACCAGGCTTCAAAAACCAATTCTCCTGTAAATTTAAGAACTTGGTACATTTCTGAACCTACCCTGCTATTATAAGACACTGAAGTTCAGCAGCAATTCGTACAGGATGACTGGTAGGAATCAAATGCTTCAAAGCCACTTTTTCTTCATGGCCTCCTCGTAGCTGGGCTATGGCCAGGTAAACAGAACTAAACGTACCTGCAAAAAGGCAAAAATTCTTTAGTATATATTGAACTTTCATGAGCTACAAGAAAAAGCAAATTTCTTATAAAGCAGATCTGCTTCCATGCTGACAGTCCACAGTTTCATAAAGCTACAATTGGGGTACATAATCATGACAGCAGCAGTATTTAGAGACAAGACTTTGTGAATGTTGAGCTGTTAGGGGAACAAGGAGAAAATAATATAGAGTACTGTTTTAAGTGAACAGTTACATTTTGAATAAAGGTATTTCAGAAATTCAGAGCGATCATTAAAAAGGAATACCATCTGAAAAGGCTGAATAATTTATCTGTTGGGTTAAATGTGACAAGAGATTCTCAAGCGGGGCAAAAGCTTTACAAGAATCTTCAAAGGTAGTAGTATCTTGGGGAGAGGTAAAAAAAAGATCTTTTCTTATAAAATAAATAAAAAAAGTATACTATATGCTCAGTCCATTTGACACATTTGCGTAGTCCAAAGCATTTATTATAGCTTACAGGAAAGTAGGCTTAGAAACCTCTGCATGACTGGAGATTCTGATAACACAAAGTTCCCAATTGTGGGGAGGTTTCTAAGCACCAGGAAGGTCAGGAGTGGAGCACACCAGGTCTATTGTGGGTGGGGACAGCACACACACAATCTGTACACACTTTACACCTTCAAACATTCTTTGAATATCTGGACAGGGCTAAAGGTACCACTCCAGCAAAAGATGTATGTTGACATTAAACATTTATTTAAAAAAAATCAGTAGTGGATTGAATTGGTAGCACAAAGCAGTTAGGCTGCCAGACAACTGTCCCTCTCCTATATCTAGCAAGTAAGTAACACACTTATCTTTTTTTTAAATTAATTTTTATTAAAGTTTCCACAACATTTTCAACACAAACAAATACAAAACAATTAAACGTAAAACAGATATACTTCTGAATCTTAGTTTCATGTGCCTTACTTTCTCGACTTCCTCATACCTCCCCTTGCTGCATTCTCCTGTCAATAAATTTTAAGCAAATCCCCAGCTTATTTCAACTTAATCTTAATAACTCTCATTTTCATTCTCTTATCTATTACCGCAGTTAACCCCTATCTTCCCATTCAGCACCAACCTATCTTTCACCAATCTTTGCATATTTCTTTAAATAGTCCTTAAATTTTTCCCAGTCCTCTTCCGCGGTTTCTCTTCCCTGGTCTCGAATTCTACTCGTCATCTCCGCCAGGCTCATATAGTCAATCACCTTCATCTGCCATTCTTCCACGGTGGGTAACTCCTGTGTCTTCCAGTATTTTGCGATGAGTATTCTTGCTGCTGCTGTGGCGTACATAAAAAAAGTTCTATCTTTCTTTAACACCAATTGGCCAACCATGCCCAGGAGAAAGGCCTCTGGTTTTTTAGTAAAGGTGTACTTAAGTACCTTCTTCAGTTCATTATAGATCTTTTCCCAGAAGACCTTAATCCTAGGGCACGTCCACCAAAGGTGGTAAAACGATCCTTCCATTTCCTTACATTTCCAACATTTGTTATCGGGCAAATGGTATATTTTAGCCAGTTTGACTGGGGTCATGTACCACCTATAGATCATTTTCATAATATTTTCTCTCAAGGCATTACATGCCGTGAACTTCATCCCGGTGGTCCATAACTTTTCCCAGTCAGCAAACATAATGTTATGACCAATGTCCTGTGCCCATTTAATCATTGCCGATTTGACCATTTCATCTTGTGTATTCCATTTCAACAGCAGGTTGTACATTCTTGACAAATTCTTAGTACTGGGTTCTAACAGTTCAGTTTCTAATTTTGATTTTTCCACCTGGAAGCCAATTTTCCTGTCCATTTTAAAGACTTCCATTATCTGGTGATAGTGAAGCCAATCTCTTACTTTCCCTTTTAACATCTCAAAGCTTTTCAATTTCAATCTGTCCCCCTCTTGCTCCAAAATTTCCCAATATCTCGGCCAATTAGCCTCCATATTCAGTTTTTTAACGGCTTTTGCTTCCATTGGCGACAACCACCTCGGAGTTTTACTTTCCAACAGATCTTTGTATCTAATCCAGACATTATATAATGCTTTCCTGACAATATGATTTTTAAATCCTTTATGAACTTTAACCTTGTCATACCACAAATATGCATGCCACCCAAAGAAATTATTAAAGCCTTCCAAGTCCAATATATCAGTATTCTCAAGGAGTAGCCAATCTTTCAACCAGCAGAAAGCCGCTGATTCATAATACAGTTTAAGGTCTGGCAGGGCAAATCCACCCCTTTCTTTCACATCAGTTAGTATCTTAAATTTTATTCTTGGCTTTTTGCCCTGCCAGACAAATTTGGAAATATCTTTCTGCCACTTCTTGAAACAATCCATTTTGTCCAATATTTGTAATGTTTGGAACAAAAACAACATTCTAGGCAATACATTCATTTTTATAACAACAATACGACCTAACAAGGAAAGCTTCATATTTGACCAAATTTCTAGATCTTTTTTTACTTCCGTCCAAGTTTTCTCATAATTATCTTTAAATAAGTTCAGATTTTTAGATGTCATATTTATACCCAGATATTTCACTTTCTTAACCACCATTAACCCTGTCTCGTTCTGAAACTTTTCTTTTTCCGTTATTGTTAAATTTTTCTCCAAAACCTTCGTTTTACACTTATTCAGTTTAAATCCTGCCACTTGACCGAATTCTTGAATTAATTCTAAAACTCTTTTAGTACTGGATTCAGGCTCTTGTAATGTAAGTACCAAATCATCTGCAAATGCTCTCAGTTTATAATGTTTCGCTCCGACCTGTATTCCTTTAACCAACTGGTCCTTTCTGATCATATTCAGCAAGACCTCCAGGACCGATATAAAGAGTAATGGAGAGATTGGGCATCCCTGTCGTGTTCCTTTTTCAATGGTAAACTCTTCTGTGACCACATTATTTACAATTAATTTTGCCTTTTGTTCAGAATATATCGCACTTATACCGTTTTCAAACCCTTGACCTACCCCCATCCCCTGTAGATTTTTTATCATAAAACTCCAAGAAATATTATCCCTCCAGAGTTGTTGGCACTTCCTATTCCCCATGCTCATCTAAAGCACACCTTTCTCAACCAGTGGGTCTCCAGATGTTGTTGAACTACAACTCCCATCACCCCTAGTTAGCAAGGCCAGAGCTCAGGGATGATGTGAGTTGTAGTCCAACAACATCTGGGGACCCAAAGGGATCTTTTTTAGCTGATAAGGGAGGACATCTAAACAGAATACTGGGGAAGGTTCCAAACAAGCAACCATCCACACATCCTGTTGCTGCTGCTGAATAATGTGAAAAATGATAGCAGCCATGGAGCTGGATACTTTGCAACCATATGCATTTTTCCAGACATTCTTCTCATGGAACAAGCATTAGGAAGACCATGTGGTCTGGCCCTCAAAAATGACAGATGAAATGGTTAAGCCTGTTTCTGGACCATGGCACCTCCAACTGCAAGTGGGGGCTCACACGTGGCTGAATACTCCACGAAAAAGATTCCCTTAATGCCCCTGCACACACAAACTATTCCCTGCATACAGGGAACTTTTCTGTATGAATAAGGATTCAGTCACACAGGGTCCCACCTGCAACCTAAAATGGACAGACCGGGTGGCATTCAACTAAGCTGTATTTGGAGTACATCTACTGAAATTAATGAACATGACCAAGTTGGGTCCCTTAATTTCAAGTCTGTATAAAATGTAGTTGAATACCACCCACAAGGACAGGTTAAGCAACATTTTCTAGGATAAAAAGCAAGAATTATCATGATTATTACCTTCACCAATTTTCCCCTTAATTCTGAACACATTTGCAAGCTGTGGCACTGCTTGATAAAGCTGCTCAATATCTGTACTTGTTCCTGTTGAGAAATTAAAACAAACAAACAACTTTCTCATTAATACGTTACATATCATTATTGCAAAGTGAACACTTCAATAGTGAAATTAAATATTAGCATAAACTATCTTAGTCCTAAACAACCCAATACTGAATATAACACCAATGTTTCACAACAAATGTTAACTGATCTGTAGAAAACGCAACCTGAAGAAAGAGGCAATGCATGTGCATTGTAAACGAGGAAAATCTTTAATAATAAATTAAAGTAAATAAATAAATGAAAAGTCTCCCATGGATTATATGGATACGTGACTTTCTCTTTAAAATAAATAAAACCGTTACAACACTTCCACTACATGCACATTCCATTGGAATACTCATCACACAGAACAAGAATGTCAGTGGCTAACATCTGAAAATAAGTCGCCAGTTCTATTCTATCAGCACAGCTCAAGGCACATGCTATATACCTCCCGTGATGACGAGAGAGGCAGGAACACAAAACCTTCCTCTGGTATGCAGAACAAACAGTAACAATATTAATGCACAGTGCAATCCTAAACAGATTTACACACAAGCAAGACCAGAGTTCAACAGGGCTAAGTGCCAACAGGTAGGAACCCTGACTGGGCAGCGGCAGCAGCACACTGGCTGGCTGGAAGGTTCAGGGCATGCACATCACTGTTCCAGTCTGTAGTTGTCTGATGCCATAAAATGATAACAATGGGGCCAGCTTGGGCCCTCCCTGTTTGGGGTTTACTGCTGGCAATACCTGCTTCCCAATTCAGCAGGTGGGAGTAGGGGGACTCCAATGCCAGCAGAGAAGGGTGTGCTGGGAAGAGAGACACCTCTACCTAATTCCACCCCAGCCCAGTGCGAAGTGGACTTTGATCACAGCCTATGAGCACACAGGACCGTATTCTTAGTGATCTCCACTTGACCGTAGATAGAAACACCATAGCATACTTTACTCAATGAGTACTCATGGCACCCACTTGCTATATAGTTCACACAAAAATACCATTAGTTAGGAGTTTGCTATTGTTCAATAAAGCGGTAGAGAAAATAGCAAACCCCTTGCAAGCTGCAAATAGCATCAATTAAGTTTTAGGAAAGACAGGACAGGAACGCAATGGAGTGTTAATTACATCCATTCAGTGCACACATTTGAGCTTCATTTTTCCTCCAAAGTGTGAATCAATGTTTAAGATTATTATTTTTCTATACTTTGATTAGAACTAATCGCTTAAGAACCTACAGCTGGGTCCCCAATGTGGCACCTGTTGGCACCATAGCACCCCAAGAGTTCTCCCTTGGTGTCTTGCCAAGGCCCACTGCACCTACATTTTTTTTACATTTTTAAACTGAGATTCTTTGGGGACAGGGTTCAGGCCTTTTCTGTCTACATTTCATTTGCTCTGTATGTGAGGATGAGGGCTTTACCAGTTTTTCTTTTTTTGCCTTCTCACTTTGCATTGCAATAGTCTATATTCCAAGGATATTCTATTGTGCTTCGGTCCAAAATAGCAGGGTGCAATGGCAACAACTGTTTTCTCTGCACTTCTATGAGCTATCAGGTTAGTAGATCAGATTACACTAAACAACATCTCTATTGTCTATGTTACCAGCACACAACAAACTAACCATCAAAGGATGTCAAGGACCAGGCTATGTCAATCACTAAAAATATTTCCTAGAGACAAAACGTGGGCTTGGAAACAAAGCAGGCAGTAGATTTGCACTATTACCTAGAGCTGTTGAATTCAAAAGCTAATTCAAAAGTCACTGCTTTTCATACTCTTTATCACTAGATGGCATGGCAAGGATGTTATATTGCATTTTCTGCAAAAACCAAGGCAACACAAACAAGGTACCCTAATTCTGTTAGACAACTGTTCTGCATTACATGACTGTTCTCTGTAACACAATTAGAGTAGGCTAACCTGTGACCCTTCCTACGCTGTTGGACTACGAAATTCATCATCCCTGTCCATTGGCTGGCTGAGACTGATGGGAACTGAAGTCCAACAACGTTAGAACAGCCTTGCTTGACCAGGCCAGTAGCCCATCAAGTCCAGCATCCTGTACTCACAGTGGCCAACCAAGTGCTGTGGGAAGCCTGCAAACAGGACCCCGAGCACAAGAGCACTCTCGCCTCCTGCTGTTTCCAGTAACTGGTATTCAGAAGCATACTGGCTCCGAACAGGAAGGCAGAGTGGGGCCATCAACAGCCTTAAAAGCCATCCATAACAGCCTCCTTGAAAATCCTTCTTAAAAGCCATCCAAGTTGGTGGCCACCATTGCCTCTTGTGGGACCAACTTCCATACTTTTTAACTATACGCTGTACTTGCTTTCCTCGTTCTGAACCTTTCAATATACCAAGTCATTGGATGTCCATGAACTCAAGTGTTACAAGGGAGAAAAACTTTTCTCTGTCCTTTCTCCAGCCATGCATAATGTTATATATTTCTATCATGTCACCTCTTACTTGACTTTTCGCACAAGTAAGAAGCCCCAAATGTGGTCATCTTTCCTCATAGGGCAGTTGCTCCAGCCTCTTGATCATTTTGATTAGCCACCCCTGGACTTGACATTACTCTTTCTAAAGCTTAGAAAAATGCTGTAACCCTGTTATCTTACTTTCATACTGTTATTTTACAAAGGGCTGTTGGTGTCATACCAATAGAGGTAAATGAAAAAATATCTGAAATAAAAATATACATATGAGCCTCTTGGGCTTGCCGATGAGAAGGTCAGCAGTTTGAATCCATACAACGGGGTGAGCTCCCACTGCTCTGTACCAACCCCTGCCAACCTAGTAGTTTGAAAGCACGCCAGTTCAAGTAGATATGCAGGTACCGCTGCAGTGGGAAGATAAACAGTGTTTCTGTGCACTCTGGCACTTGTCACAGCATTCTGTTGTGCCAGAAGCGGTTTAGTCATGCTGACCACATGACCCAGAAAGCTGTCTGCGAACAAATGCCTGCTCCTTCGGCCTGAAAAGTAAGATGAGTGCCGCACCCAATAGTCACATTTGACTGGACTTAACCATTCAGGGGTCCTTTACCATACCTTTTTACCTTTACCTATAATTTTGGTAAAATATGCTTTCATCTGTGAACCACTTGAGTGTCACTGAATTATACTTAACCAGCTGAAAGCTACTGAAAGTTGTTTATAAATGCAGTGTTCCTGTTCTGAGGCTTAGCATGATGTAATGCACTGCTCTTTTCCACAACAAATCTATTTTTGATAAGCCAGGCTAATCCCAACCCGCTTCAAAAGATACCACACACATTACATCTTCATCTGCAGGACAATGTACACACTTTTCGCATCTGCTCCCCCTTAAAGGACAGCTTACTCAGTTGCCTGGCACTAGAGCCACCGGGCAGTCTCTCATGCTGTTATGAAGTACACTTTTTATCCTCTGTTGGGCTGCTGCAAGCCATGTCCACAATTACTCCTCACGCCCCACAAAATTGTGAGTTAAAGCTAGGGGCCAGGATCCAAAGAACCATAAACCTACATCTGTTATGTGAGCCCAAAGGGGTTTTAGACTTGCATTCCTCTACCAACGTCCCTCTATTCTCTTGCTTTAAAGCAAATTGCTTTTGAAACTGAGGGGCAATTCAGAAAGAGGTTTGTGATATAGCGATCAGTTGTTCACCATCAAAAAACCAGGCAGGTGAGTGTAAGCCCCTTGCATGATCCCAAGCAGTTTCTTGGATCCTAGCCATAAAAACCTAACAAAACACTCTCTCTTTAACCTCCGCACAGCTCTCGTCTAGCTTGAATGAGATCAATTATTTAAGAAAAACAAGTTTGGCTGGAATTCAAAACAAGAATAAACCTGTACATATGAACCAACCAAGTACATCAAACGTCCAACTTCTTTCTGCTACATGTTCCTCTGCCATAGCATTCACTAGATCGCTTCTTGGCTCTGATAAAGTTAACATCCATTTATCATCTTAAGAGAACCTAGCAATCACTGCACAAACTAGGATGCAAATGTGCAACAATATGAAGACAGGAACAGGGAACGGACGGGGGAATTAGTGATAATATCGCAGAGGACGTTAAGATGTGTGACAATGTATACCTGACAGTTTCTTGCTGTGGTCGTATTTCATACGAGAGTCTTCACAATGCAAGGGAGGTTGTTCATCTGCATCCATCACAAAATTACCTGCAAGCAAACAGGGAAACAATGATAACAAAGTTCAGAACAAGCAAGCTAGGCTTCTCAGGACTAAGCAGGTTCAAACAAGTCTGGTCCCTTCCAGCTATATAAAGAACAGTAATGTTGTATGAGAATGAACATTGGATAGTCTGTACTGTACAGTCTGATCCTATGCATCAGAAGTCCCCATGAAGTCAATAAGATTTACTATAAAGTGTGCATAAGACTTTAATAAAAACTGAAAGTTCTTAATGAATATGGAAATATATTTGCTTTTCTATTCAACAGGAACTAAAGAGATATTAGGAATCAAACTTTTATCCAATTATCAGAAAGTATTGGTCAAACGTTGATTTTTCATAAGGATAACAAACAATGCACACCAAATTTTAAAGAGCCTATTGAAGAGCTTCCCCACTCTACTAGCTAAATATAGTTTTAAAATCACATTAGGAGACATTAATGGAAAATATGCAAGTAATAAAAATCCACAAAATGGTCAGATTCTAAGCTATGACGCACATTAACAGCTGTATGTACACAAGAATTCTTCCAAGGGTAGAATTTATTTCCCACATTTTAACTTCCTTCAAAATGTCAAGTAGATGTCAGCCTCCATGTCTGAGTAGTGTTTGCAATTATCCATTTCATTTAACACCTCCAATTAGGGCAGAATTGAGAAGCTGATCCTGAAAATACGTGCTATTTTTATTTAAGTATGCACATGCACAAAAAGCTAAAAATTGCACATTAGGAAATATTGTTAACAGAAAGCTGCCAATTACTCAAAATCCCCACAGATAACCACAAATCTCTTTTAACTACGTACCCTCACATCGGGGTGTTCAGACCATGTACCTTTCACAGGATGTTCTCGTGTCTTGATAACCTAGAACACATTAAATGGTATTAAAGACAGTGATGTGCAGGTATTGAGAAGATTAAAAGGCCACGTGGCAACCATTTCCAAAATATCTGGAGGGTTGTCATGCAGGCCAGCAAGGCAGTAGCTTCAGGCAATTCACTGGAACCTATCTATTGGGAATGGCATAGTTGCATCCTGCTCCTCAGATTCTGCATTGCATTGGACTAAATGATGCCAAACATCCCTTCCATCTCTTAAGATCCTATGTTTGAAAACAGCAGGCTATCTTGTTCATTATCTAATCACTTACAGTGGTACCTCTGGTTACAGACGCTTCAGGTTACAGAAATAGTACCGCCGGTTAAAAACTTTGCTTCAGGATGAGAACAGAAATTGCGCGGCAGCAGCAGGAGGCCCCATTAGCTAAAGTGGTGCTTCAGGTTAAGAACAGTTTCAGGTTAAGAAAAGACCTCCAGAACGAATTAAGTGCTTAACCTGAGGTACCACTGTAATTCCATATGCTTCAAAGGAAGAATTTTACTAGCATAGGAAACTGATATAGCACTCCATACCTATAATGATGAATAACTGGATTTGTTTTTAACAATAGTATTAAAACATTATTGTTTGTGGATAATGAATATCTCAGGAAGCGTATGATGAAACAAATTCCTTTACCTTTCATTCTATATACAGCTCAGACCCCATCACCTGGAAAGCATCACTGCCCAACAGCCATTGGGAAGATTTTATGCAATCACTTGATGGGCTCAGTTGATATACTAGTAGTCAAGTGATTACATCACAAAGGACATTATCTTAACTGTTAATAAAAGACACACTGAGTTGAATCCAGCTGTCAAGAGTAGGACTCAGTTTGACATATCATTTAATCAGTGGACTTCTCGTTAGTCCCATTGATTTCAATTAGTGTACTCAAGAGTATGACTTCAACCCTTGATATCTGAAGATTGCATTTTTATATACAATGGGTCTATCTTTTTTAAAAAATGGCTTTTAGAAACTGATGGACTTTACTCTAAAGATTTAAAATTCTAGTGAGTGATTAAGTTCTCAGCTTGGTAAAGTTCTTCTAATTTTATTTTGAAGAAATTTTTCAGGAGAGAGATTAACATAAAATTTTACTTGTTACTAAGGTATGTTTGTTTGTTTTTTAGTTTGCTGTTATATTATTATTATTTCTGGGGGAACTGAACCAGAGTAATTCAAAAACAAATTCTGTTCAGTTACTGGAATTTGGGGAACAGGCTTCTATAAAGTAGTTGGTAAGATTTCTCTTATACTCGGACTTACCTATGTATTCATCTTTGGATTATGTACTATAACTACATCTACTTTTTATTCATTTTTTGGGGAGGAAACCTATAGCATTTCCATTAGTTAAAAACCATAATAAAAGTGATAGAATGAGCTTAGCTGCATAGCTTTGCTGATCCTGCAGCTTTTAGAATTCTATTACAGAAATCAATATAGTTATCAAACATAAAAGAATTCTCCCACTACTCAATGGGTCTTGAATCCTCGTCTCTGGAGGGCTGTGTGTGCATTTTGCAGGCCTTCTGTCTGGGGAACCATAAGGGTGCTGCAGTTTGAACTCTTCATCTCTCATTTTTTGTACTGCACTCCACAACAGTGCCTGTGCACAGTCTGTAGCTTAAGGGGGCTTAAAGCCCTTTGCATGAAGTATAACTGGTAGCACCACTGGGACAGTTGCTGCCTGTGTCAGAGAAGCAGATGGAAGTATAAGCAGGAATGTGTGGTGCCATCGTATGCATTGTGACGCAGGGAGATGTCCTGGGGGAATCGTCCCATCAATTGATGGGTTTCTTCTGTGTGCTTGTGTCAACAGCACAGACTTTGACTAATAGGCACTGGAGATGCTTCCACAGATGTTAAGGGCATGGTTGCTCTTTTGGGATATGGTGGTCACTGACTCGTGTTGTAGAGGACTTTCCCTCCCTTTCACAACTGGCCCATAGAATCTCTCAGTAACACTTACCTGCAGGCATAGGGATATGGGTTCCTATGGCCAAGGAGGAAATTGGTCAAAAGAACCTCACCACTTCTATCACCCCTTTTGGCAGGAAGGTAATTTTAACTTAACTAAAAGGATTCAAAGCATCAAAGTAATGCAGAACAAAACAGAGTTTAGGAACCAAAAGCAAAGCTTACAACGATAATTAAGTATTTCAGATAATGACCTGAATAAATGTCATTTATATCCTGAAATTCTGATAAGCCATCATTCCATTAAATTTTTTTCAAGAAATCAATAAACAAAAAGACTGCATATAAGGAGTCTTTTATTAAGCTCTCTTTATTTCAGCCCACTACAAGCTTGAACAATTATTGACCGTTTTTAACAGATTTAGGAATCCAGCATTCAGCTAATTGATTGCAAGAATACTGAACAAAATATGTAGTAAGAGCAATCTAGACTGCTTTTGAAAAGAATGTGAAATAGCTGTCAAAGTATAAAACAATATCAAATTCAAATTATACAATTTTTTCCTTTTATCAATATTAGATTAGAGATCAAGGGCAAATTTTAATACCCTTTGAACAATACAGTAACTGCAGTTAAGTTTTTGTATTTTCTCATTTCTTCTTGCTGGACAAATATACCCATCTATTATAGCTCAAAATGTGGAAATCATAGTTCCATGATCATTGTTTGAGCTCTATCAAATCATTGGTCTGGAGAGAAGAACAACATCTGGGGCTTGTCAGAGCAGGTTAACTTTACAAGGTAGCTCCTTGTAGCAAGACTCCTGGTCAAATACAAACCTTCCACTGCATTTAAACTGAAGGTTGCAAGCATAAATATTAAAATAACCAAGCACAAGCTACCTTAAACTTTGTCGTTTAGTTTGTACATGATGTGAAACTATTTCTAAAAGCACTGAATGGAATGCCACCCATCATATGGAATGCCCAATACTTTGTGTACAATTTTTAAAGTCATTTCAAATTTACATATTGATCTTAAACATAGCTTTAGGTTATTTGTTAGCCTTTTGCCGTGAAACCCATACAGTATGGCATAGTAATTTCTTAATTGTACCACATGCTGATCTGGGACACAAAGCAGAGATGAGCTTTGGTCAAAGCAAGATATTTGCTATGACAATTTTTGTAAAAAGAGTATTTCTAGTTGAAGATTTGACAGTGTCTACAATTATTCTAAGAACACCCCCAATACACTGATACAAAAAGCAAACAATTGTATTGCTTCCACACTCAAAAAAAAGAAAGTTTTATGACAAAAGTAATCACTAACTGAAATCTGTGCACAGTAAAGGCTCTCAGAATTCATCCATTATATCATAGTTTTATTTATTCATATTTACTTATATCTAATATTTCAGCCTCAGGCTTACTCAGAGATCCCACTGAGTTCAAAGGGATTTCCTGGTAAATATGAGAAGTAAAAGGTAGAATTTTTGGCCCTTAAGAAAAATGGGCAGTGTTTTTATTAGAACAACCAAAAAGGCAAAAATTGTGTGCAAGTTTCAAATAGTAAATACTGTATGCTTTGGTTTGCAGTCTAAATCCTACTTTAACCAACAAAGCTATCCCAAAGGTGGGGGGAAGGGAGTCAATGGCATATGGTACTTTTCAAAAAGTATAATGCACATCTTGAAAATAAATTACCCTCTGGTTATAAGCTTTTACTAACTGTGCCAAACTATGTTCTTAATTCACTTACTTTCTCCGCTCTCCCGGGAAGGCAGGCAGGGGGGACAAAGGACCTCTTCCGAAGGCGGGCGGGGGGCAAAAGTCTTTGTCCCCCCTGCCTGCCTTCCCGGGGGCTTTTAAATCGCCCCGGGACAGCGGAGCGCCCGCCAGCATTTTAAGATCGCCTCGGACAGCGGAGAAGTCTCCGCTGTCCCGGGAAGGCAGGCGGGGGGGGGGGGAGCAAAGACTTTCGCCCCCCGCCGGCCTTCAGAAGAGGTCGGGGGACAGACTGTCCCCGGACCTGGTCTGAAAGCGGTTTCCATAGGAACGCATTAATTGATTTTTAATGCATTCCTATGGGAAACTGTGCTTCGCAAGACGAAAAACTCGCAAGACGAAAAGACTTGCGGAACGAATTAATTTCGTCTTGCGAGGCACCACTGTACTTTTGCAAATGTATTAACAATGGACATGGCATTTTATAAAGAAAAAAATGATAAATTTTCTGCTGTGAGCTACTTGCATTCTGACACCCCCCCCTGGGGGAGGGGGATTTTCTGTGAAGATAGGTGGCAGGGATAAAAATGGGAATAAAACGCATTTAACACTTACATGTACTTAGGCTTAAGTTTAGTAGAGTATAGGATTGTGAGTTATGCAAAAGGCTTCATGGAAAAGAGCTTTGAAGAAAGTACCGTAAGGGTGGTAGTATCACAGAGATGTTCTAGCCTGCAATTTCACACATAAGCAGCAGCCAGGAATAAAAGACAGAATTGTTTGAGGAAGCAAGACACCTTTAGGGTACTGGTGGAGCGGAGACCTTCAGAATCCAGTTGTTAGAACCAGAATCCTGGAGCTGCTGAAGCCAATGGCACAATTAAAAACTAAGAGGCTTTTTTTAATAACTAAGAACTAGTGTTCCACCTTTTTGCCTGCTCCCTCATCATTACAAAGAATGCCTATACCCAGAATTACTGGATACTTAAATTAATTCAGTATTTATTTAGCTGTACTTTATAGTCTTGCTTCTTTTTTCCTTAACACAAGTCTCTTAGCAATTAGGTAAAGGTAAAGGTACCCCTGCCCGTTTGGGCCAGTCTTGCCAGACTCTAGGGTTGTGCGCTCATCTCACTCTATAGGCCGGGAGCCAGCGCTGTCCGCAGACACTTCCAGGTCACGTGGCCAGCGTGACGAAGCTGCAGCTGGCGAGCCAGCACCAGCACAGCACATGGAAACACCATTTACCTTCCCGCTATAAAGCGGTACCTGTTTATCTACTTGCACTTAAGGGTGCTTTCGAACTGCTAGGTGGGCAGGAGCTGGGACCGAAAGACGGGAGCTCACCCCGCCGCGGGGATTCGAACCGCCGACCATGCGATCGGCAAGTCCTAGGCGCTGAGGTCTTACCCACAGCGGCACGTGCGTCCCTTAGCAATTAGAGTACTTTAAACAAAAATAAAGTAAGAAAAGATGCAGGAATTGTGAGAGTAATGAATGGAGCTTTTAGGCAGGCTAGCGCTCCAGTCTTTCATTTCAGAAACTAAAGCTACAATCTTATGCCCACTTAACTGGAAGTAACCACCATTAAACTCGGTGGGACTTATTTCTGAATGGGCACATAAATAACTGCACTGTAAGCTATGCATACTCCCTCCCCCCCCCGGGGGGGGCACAGAGTGGGGAAGAAACAAAGATCCACTGAAAGGTAGGATCTTAAAGCAGTATGAGCCTTCTTTTTTTGAACTCAATCAAGACCTGGGTGGGTTGAATAATACCCTGACAGGGTACCTCCACTGATCCACACTGTATTTAAGGGAGTAATAATATTCACACTACCTCATCATTCCATGAGGTGGGTTTTATTTTTTGAAGATGGGAGGATGTGAGCTGTCTTGTTCTACTGTACTTTTAATGTCAATTCATTCTTACTTTTACAAAATGTTGATTTAAATGCTTGATTGCAATAAAAATATTTTAAATGGTTTACAAAAGGAATGAAAGATTTAAATTATCAATGAAACAATTAAAAACAGGTATTGGAAACTTTCAGAATACAATTAAAATCAACAGCAAGGTAAAAATAGGTTAAAACATATGTGAATGTGTATTAGAGTAGAACTTCACAAGCAACAACAGGGCACATGGAGATATTAGACTGCCAGAACTCATTATCAGCATTTATAAGGGGTGGAGAGCAAGAAGAGGACAACCTGTGGAGAGTTGTTAGGAAAGGGCTCAACTTTAGCAAAACACTGAATTGAGAACCTGGAGTAACCACACAATGAGTCAGAGCAGAAAGAACCTCAAAATCAACACCTCTTCCATTTTAAGAAGCAGATTTCAGAATGGTAGCTGAAATTTACAGCACAGTTCTAGTTATGTTTACTGGGAAGTAGGTTTCAGTATGTTGAAGCTTACTCAATAACCATAGTCGTACCCTGGAAGTTGAATGGAATCCGTTCTAGAAGTCCATTCGACTTCCAAAACGTTCAAAAACCAAGCTCCTGCAGCCAATCGGAAGCCCCGTCAGACGTTCGGCTTCCAAAAATAATTCGCAAACCGGAGCAGTCACTTCCAGGTTTGTGATGTTCAGGAACCAAGACATTTGGGAACAAAGCTGTTAGACTTCCAAGGTACGACTGTACTTAGGGGTGGAAAAGCATTCCCAGCCAGAAATCAGGTCCAGCAATGGATACAGCATGGGGAAGAATCCAGGATTTCCATGGTTGGCCATCAAGCCTTTACTCAGAAGTAAGTCCATATGCCTTCAGTGGGATTTCCTCCCAGGTATGGGCACAGAGGATTGCAGCCATGCAGTGCAACACCGTGAATGTTTACTCAGAAGCAGGGCCTGCTGTGTTCAGTAGAACTTATTCTCAGACATGTGTTATAGGATTGCATCGCTATTTGATTATATGTCACCTTAAAAGCTAAAATCATGTATACTTGTGTCAAAACCTCCCAGGAGGATTTTTTTGGGGGGAAGGGTGTCGTATTTAGGAACACAAATGCCTAAGGTTGGGCTACAGCACTTTTGGGTGTCCCACAGCATTCAAATATTGCATGCTAATTCTTCTAACTTAGATTAGCAGTAGGAAGCAGAACACCCCAGGAGGGGCCAAGCAAATCGAAGGAAGGGAGATGGGTTGAGTGCAGGTCCAGTGATATCACTGGGCCAACTAGGCAGCCAACCACAGAATGGACATTTGAATAGCATTTTAATTTTAAAAATTAGTTCTTGTTATATCTTGCAAATTTCCAACAATATTTTACTTTTGTTCTACAACTTCAACGCAGCTTCTCAAAGCCCAAACTTGCCAAAACTTACATACACTCAACCACACTGCAAGACAGACCAGCTGGCTTGGCAGCAAATGCTAACTGAACCTGCACCAGTCCTGAAGAAACTGGTGGCCAAACCTGCAACGCGAGATTTTGACGTGCTTTTAAAGAGACTTGAAAGCACCGCCATTGGCAGGAATATTCAAAACGACTTGTGCGCAGAAACATTTTCATTTTATTTATTATTATTAATTTATGTTATTTCTATACTGCCCTATACCCAAGGTATTTAAGGAAGCTAATCGGAAATGGCTGTATTACTTATTCTCGCAATCTGGAATAAATTTTGCAGTTTCAAGTTTTTGCGTTTCTTTACAAGTTTTTGAAAACTGAAGTTACGGAAAAAAACAACTGGGGGGAGCAAGCTGTTAGCCTTGCCTAGGGCGCAAAAGAGCCATTGCACCGTGAAATCCAAAGTGAAAACCTGGACAGAAAAGTTGCAGAGCTTTCGGAGCGAGGGGGTCATAGTTTTTGAGCTACGTATTTTTGAGGAGAATGGGCAAAAACGACATGGGCTGCCACACGTCCGGTGTTTTCCGGGCACATAGGCGATTCCCGCCGGGACATTGCGGGCGGCCGCTGGGTTCCTTATGTGTCCGGGAAATTCCGGTCGTATGGCAAACCCACTCCCCCCAAAAGTCCCTCGCTACGATGCTGATTAGGGGCTCAAGGAACGACCCGTGTGGGGAACTCTCCCTTCTCCCTTCCCAACGATTTCAGGCAAGAGCCACCCAAAGCGCTGAGCGGGAAACCCACCCTCTCAGCCTTCCCGCCTGAAGATGCGGAAAGACGGGGTCCGTTCGGAGACTTATACGGGGCTACCTCAGAGACGGGCCGGCCTCTCGCTCTCCCTACCGGGAAACTTCTCCTCCCTCACGCACGCGCGTCGAAGTCCGATCTCTCCCTCCGCGAAGCGCTTGACGGTGCCGCCTTCCGAAGCCTGCTCTTGGGCGGCCAATCCCCAGCGCCCGTGCGAAGCGGTCGGATCAGCCAATCCAGCCGCCGCCTTGAAAAACGCGGAGGGGGATTGGCTACGCGAAGTTGCTGACGCGCCCAACGAACGCACCGCCCTATTCGGTGCTGGGGAGGAAGGCGAAGAACGGCGCCGAGCTGCCGAGCATGCTCGCTGGCAGAGGCTGAAGCTGCGCTGCCCTTAAGTTGCCCTCGCTTGCCCTATACAATACCTGCTTCATGGCTTAAGGCCTAAGCAGTCAAAAGTGGGGTTTTTGGGCGCATCTTATTTGGGGGAATGGCCTGGGTTTTGTGATCCTACCAAGGGAGGGAGGTCGAGAAGGCCCAGGACATCATAATCAGACTGACACACGCAGAGAAAAGGAAAATAATTAGGGCACCTCATTGGGAATCCTATGGAAAGTTAGAGGAGGTTATTATTATCTACACGGATGGGAATCGCTGAAAATGCAGCTGCTGCGATTGATAGACCAACCCAAATGTAATTGGATGTCGATTTTAAAAAAAATACAAAAACCACAGCAATATAAGAACTGGACAAAAAACATTGATCAAGGAGCTCAGGAAACCACTTTGGTTAAATTATGCAAAATTGGAATCATTTTGATATTCATTGGAATCCATATAATTGGCAAAACTGTAAATATTGGAAAATTAATTTTAAAAATATATTTTTTAAAGAAATAAATCTATCACATCTCCAAATAGCTATTTCCCAGAAACTCCCATTTTGTTATTCTGAACCTTTCCCCATTTCAGAACAGTTGATCTTCAACGGATTTGCACTGTCTTTCAAAGTGGGGAGGGCGGAGGGGAGCTGTTTCTAGTTTAAATGGCTACAGATCTGGAGGAAGATTTTGTATTAGAACATGGGGCAATTGTCTTAGATTTTTGAAAACAATTTGTCCCCCCTCCAACATTTCCATAGTGGGGAGGGAAAACTTGACTTCAGCACCACAGGATCTGTCAGAAAGAGGCTATCTAATTTATAGAAATGGATAAAACTTCAACCTGAAAAATGCCAAACATTAAAGGAAGCAATATACTATTCTTGATGTTAATTGCTGCTCCTCTGCCTCATCACTTCTAGCAACTGCTTTTTTTTGCCAGTTATTTATTTTGTTAATTTATGAATCTCCTTCCATGTGAGTCTTAAGCCAATTTAAACACATGCCATTAAAAAAAACAACTAAAATAGTTTGTAAAACAGTGGCACTGAGCGGGTTCATTCTGTCCAGTTTATATTAATTGATACCATTCATGTGTAAGAATTTGTGTTTTCTGGATTCACAGAGGCTGCTTTCTACAGAATTGGAGCAGTAGTCTATCTGGCTCAGTAAATAGGTAAAGGTAAATGACCCCTGGTTAAGTCCAGTCAAAGGTGACTATGGGGTGCGGTGTGTTAGAATTCCTGATCTTTCATTGCAGTCATGGGATTTTTGTCTATCACATGACGGTATATGTTTTGACTCCACAGAGTGGGAAGTGATGGAGACAGGATGTTTGTGTTACTGTGTTCCATGAAGTGGAACTATTGTCCTTTGTTCTTTTTCTTTTTGCTGTCTGACGCCAGAGAGAGCCATGTTGCAGTGCTCCATGTGTGTTTATATGTAAATAAAGTAGATTAGCCAAAATGCTGAGTCGCTGAGGTCTGTTATGCGAAATGTGCTAACTCTGCATATCCCTAAGTGTGCTGGTGTCGGTTGGCATTGGTCGCTGTGATGTTCGGGCTGAAGAAAGCTGATGAAGCTTCCAAACGATAGACCCAGAAGGGAGGGAACATGCCAGTTGGGCATGTGTCTCTGCCAAGGTCCTACTCTAGTGTAGGCTGAACTCCTGACAGGCTGCTCATCCCACTTCAGGCTGAGGGAGCCGGCATTTGTCCACAGACAGCTTTCCGGGTCATGTGGCCAGCATGACTGAACCACTTCTGGCGCAACAACACCGTGATGAGTGCCAGAGTGCCCGGAAACAATGTTTACCTTCCTGCCACAGTGGTACCTGTTTATCTACTTGCAATGTTGTGCTTTTGTACTGCTAGGCTGGCAGAAGCTGCGACAGAACAACAGGAGCTCATCACCATCGCATGGATTCGAACTGCCAACATTCCAATCAGCAAGCCCGAGAGGCTCAGTGGTTTAGACCACAGCACCATCC
Source organism: Podarcis melisellensis (assembly GCF_964234715.1). Classification (NCBI taxonomy): domain Eukaryota; kingdom Metazoa; phylum Chordata; class Lepidosauria; order Squamata; family Lacertidae; genus Podarcis; species Podarcis melisellensis. The sequence continues at coordinate 71,624,414 of NC_138538.1, read as the reverse complement.
ATGTCCCTATCTGGCTCAGTATTGTCTATTCTGGTGGATGGTGACTCTGCCCACTTTCGGAGAGGAGTTTTTCCTCATATTCTAGCAGCTCTTTTTCGGGAGTGGGGTGGAAAGTGATTCACTGATGGTCTGAAACATTACCTACCTGGCAGCCCTTAGATTTTGTGCTAATTCAGCAGGATGTTAAGTTTTTGTCAATATGGGACTGTTTTAATTTTTAATTCAGAATGCTGTAGGAATGCATCACATATTTAAAAACCCCGCTTGGCCTTAGAGTTCATCCGCTTGGCCTTTTTAAAAAAATACTTTCCTCTCACACCTGCAGAATTCCAAGAGTACTTGCTTGTTTTTCTCTTCTTCCTATTCGTTCTAATACTGTTTCCAATGCATAACTTCGGTTTCTGTTTATTTTCATGGATTAGCATCTGGTCCTTTGTCTTCTACTATCAAATAAGGTTTTGAATCTGTTCATATTATCCATGTTAATTCATGCATTGGACTCTGTGACTATTCACACAAATATGGCAAAGCAGGATTTGGCCTCTCAGTCACACTTTTGCAACAGAAGATAAGATGAGATGTTAGAAAATCTCAACTTATGACCTTAATATTTATGATAGTGTCAGGACTGCACAGTAAAACTTTATATTATTTAATTTTCAACTCTGACACTAAAGCATCATTTCATTTATATGCAAATAAGAAGAGACTCTGCTTTTTCTTCACGGTAGAAGCTGTTTGAATTATTCACATCTTATTAATAAAGCTTCATAAATGCATATTTTTTCACTCAATTGGTAACGGCCAAGGGAGAGAATCTATATATCAAGCCTTTGTTATTATGAGAGCTGTAACAAAATACAAAGATTTAAGGAGTACATAATTGTAGGTTATAGAGTTATAATGGAAACAATGCATTATATAGATGAATTTTTTACCCCTTTCATTATCTTGTTGCCATTCTCCTTAGTCCTTGGCAGAGATATCTTTTGGAAGGTAGATTAGAAAGAATTAAAGTTCCATATATTTAGTGACTGAAACCATGCCATTTAAGGAGAATATTTAACTCTGTTATATCATTTTATTTCTTTCTCTATGAACCTCATAATGTATATTGGCATTTCCAAATCTAGTATCGACAGTCATTGGGCACATGTATGCAGCATTATCATTTTTCTCCGCTGACAAATGAGTATGACCCTTTATTGATGTGGAGCGGGTGGGACAAAAGTGGAGCTGGGGAAATTTTTGTTTTGTTTTGTTTCCCTGAAGGGATACTTTATTGTAAAGTGCATAGGTTGAAAATGAGGAGTTTGAAGCTTCCTCTCAATGAAATAGGAATGACCACTAGGACATTGTGGTGTTTCACAAAATGATAAGCCAGACTTTCTGAGACCCTATCTGCCTGCGGACTGTCTCGCCAGAGTGGTGCATGCTCTGGTTATCTCCCGCTTGGACTATTGCAATGCACTCTACGTGGGGCTACCTTTGAAGGTGACTCGGAAACTACAACTAATCCAGAATGCGGCAGCTAGACTGGTGATTGGGAGCGGCCGCCGAGACCATATAACACCGGTCTTGAAAGACCTACATTGGCTCCCAGTATGTTTCCAAGCACAATTCAAAGTGTTGGTGCTGACCTTTAAAGCCCTAAACAGCCTCGGTCCAGTATATCTGAAGGAGCGCCTCCACCCCCATCATTCTGCCCGGACACTGAGGTCCAGCTCCGAGGGCCTTCTGGCGGTTCCCTCATTGCGAGAAGCAAAGCTACAGAGAACCAGGCAGAGGGCCTTCTCGGTAGTGGCGCCCATCCTGTGGAACGCCCTTCCAGCAGATGTCAAAGCAATAAACAACTACCTGACATTCAGAAGACATCTTAAGGCAGCCCTGTTCAGGGAAGTTTTTAACGTGTGATTTTACTGTATTTTTGGTTTTTATGGAAGCCGCCCAGAGTGGCTGGGGAGGCCCAACCAGATGGGCGGGGTATAAATAATAAATTATTATTATTATTATTATTATTATTATTATTATTATTATTATTATTATTATTATTATTATTTCTGGTTTATTATGGTTCTTCCAATAAGCTGAGGGGTAGGTTATACAGCAAGACAGTTATAGGCCCAAGGTCACACAGTGAGCTTCACAGCGGAGTGGAAATTTGTACCTTGGCCTCCCAGATCCTAATCCAACACCCTAGCCCCTATAGCGGCAGTTTCCCATCTCCCTTCACCCCCACTGCAGACTACTTCAAAATCACTGATGGTCTTGACAGCTCACTCAGTGAATATCTTTTTCTGCCCATTGTCACAATCGTGATGCTCTGAGCTAGATGCCGCCTGTTTTTCTAACAGCATTTTTAGTGCATCTTTTCGTACGTTGCATTTTGTCGTGTTACGATTTGCACGGCAAAGAATTCAAACGGTGAGGCGAAGGCATGCGGCGTAAGACGTGAAGTAAGTGATTAAAAAAAATAGCAATTCAGGATCTATGTGGATATTGAATGTGGACCACCTGAATGATCTTGCGGACCACTGGTGGTCCGTGGACCACACTTATCAGAACCTCTGTGCTTGAGCGCTCTGCTTCGCTGCACCACAATGCCTTTCTTTTAGATGTTGTGTAAATCTGCCAAGTGTGGCTCCCTCCTTGCCTTCACAGCGCTGTCGCCTCCGTTGACGCCAGCTCTTTTTCTTCTTTAACACCAAAGGAACTGGCAGCAGAGTCAGGCCCTTTGTGCACTGAATAGACAGCCGTGGCAGGAGGCAACAAAGACACTGCGCCGGTATAGTTGCTCACTTTATCTGCCATTCTTTCAGCTCTAAAGAGCTACCAGCAAAGAACAAACCCCGACGATTCGTAAGAAAAACTACTTCATACTCCCGACACGAAAGAACAAAGAAACGTATGCTGAGAAAACAGCGCTTCTCCCCCGCCTCTCTTCAGTTTCTACGGCCCAAGAAAGGTGTGTGTGTGTGTAAATCCCGGCAGGCAGAGCAACCCGTTCTGGTGCCCACAGCAGACAGCAGCATTAGGGCCTTGAAACGAAAGCAGCCCATCAAAGGCAGGAATTCTGTACTGAATGGAAAAGGAATACATACAGCACTCAAGGCATCTGGCTTAAAATATTAAAAAGGAGGACAGCCGAATGGAAAGGGTTCTTTACTTTGAGAAAATTGCCTGTGGACTGTCTCTTAGTGTTCTGAAGCCGCTCCCTGAAGCTGTTTTATATAATACCTAGTTTTCTCCTGTTTCAAAAGTGCTAATGATTCCGTGGTTGCAGAATCGGAGAAAGCTCCTGGTCCCTCCTTCTGCCCCCTTTTATTCTCTTGAAGTCCTATACGCCAGCAATTGTTTTAAAGTTGGATGGTACTGGGGGCAAAATGCTCTCTAAAGTATTAACTGATACTTGTTCTGAAGGGGTCTCATTTAGAAAGGGGGGGAAGTGGGTAAGTTAGGTATATACTTAAAGTCTATGTTGTCCCTTAAGAGCGTTGGTAGAGAACTGAAGGAAAGTAATATTCTTTCATACAACTGCTGAGTTAAATTGCTGTTTACTCATTTAATATCTGTATCCTCTTCATTCCCTGTCTTTAGTTGCTGTGCATATTCTTTAAGGTAACTATAGCTGTGGTTATGATGAAGGTCTGTTGTGGAGAAGATCTGGTATGTTGAGAAATGAAAAGTTTTAGATTTGTTCCCCTGACCCCTCCCTCCTAAAATATGAAGAATATTGCCTGATCCAATTAAAGCAAGTATTCTAGGGCAAATTTCAAATATACAAATATTTCCCTACAATTATGCAGCACATATCATCTCTATACATAAATCATACTGTTTTCATACTGGAAAACATATGCTTATATTTATCCCTGCAATAAATAATACTGCAAGAGAAATATATTAAAATGACATTTTAATAAAATATGCAAAATGTAACTGAAATTTCAAAGCAACTGCAGCTTGTGAAATCTTGTCTTTCTAGCCTCTTGAGGAATATTCACCCTGAGAGCCTGTTCAGCTGGAAGTAAATCAAGCTTTCTTCTCTCAAACAAACAGTTTTGAGTTTTATAGTTAGTCTTTATTTAGACTAGAATTGGTGGCGGGCCTGGAATATCACCAGCTGCAGCTTCTTGTGCAGTACACAATTAAAGCTTTTATATTATTTGGATATTTACATACTGTTCTTCCCTGTACATTCACTGGGCAACGTTAAAGCACACTGATAGATGTTTCTGGAACCAATGAAAACATCAGTACAAACTACAAATGGCATTACATAAAATAGCAATGAGTAAAATACAAAACTGACTTCGAATAAATTTTAGCTTCTTAACTCCAGAAATCTATCATAAGTGTGTTTCTTCAGCATCTTCCCATAAGAGTATAATGTCCAGGTGAGATTCACCTTAAGTGTAGAGATCATTCCAGAGTTTTGGAGCTTCCACTGAAAAACCTTGGGCTGCTGCACTGCTGACCTTGCCCATTGCTGATCTTAAAAAATGTGCAGGATGGTATGGGAAAAGGTATTCTCTATTTGGGTCTCCCACCACTCCAGGTTTTAAATGTCAGCTTGGAAGGTATTGACAGCCAGTAGTCTATCCTAAAGTCCTTGAGATAAGAGGGGTTATAATTCAATGTAACACAGCTCAAAGAGACTGTTTAAGTCATAACATAGGAATGGAGCCTAGGTTTATTATATCATCTCATCGTATTTACAACAGCAGTTGCAGAAGTGACCAGACTATAGTGTGGATCGCATGACTCAACTGTACTGTGGTGTTTATGTAACGGACAACCAACGAGTGGTACAAACAGAATAGGCTGGATGTGCATCAGTGTATAGGTAATGCAAAACTGCCCAATTTGCGCCAGTGCACATGTACCTAAGGAATCTGTAAAATTGTTCAGAGTACAACAAGGAGTTCAGGAATGACGTACAGCCTGGGATCAGCTGAAATATCAATTGCTTTGTGTTAACAGACCCAAACTTTTGGATCAAACTCTTAGCACTCACTCTACTGATTCCCCCCTCCCTTTCTATTCCCCAGGAAAATCAGAGGCATCAGTAGAAGCTAGAAATTCAAATTCCAGTGTTGAGTGCCTGCTGAAGCTCATCTACCAATGAATAAATATTCTCTCTATGCGAGCGGTAGCTGGAAGGAACGGTTTGGCATCCTGATTTCTCTGAAGGGAATTATTCTAACGGCGTGTTTTCCTTGATTCTCCTGCTGTCTCTACTTATGTTGCCCAAGGAGACATGCCTGTCTTAAATCCTTCCACCACAGAATCCTCTGCACCTTAGAATATAGGTTGAAGGTTACCCTATAGATAAAAGAAGAGAGGGTGGAATTTAGACTGTAGGAATTCGGAGAATAATAGAAAAAAGCAAATAAGGGCGAAAGATGTCGGGGGTGGGGACGAGGAAGGACAAAGAAGCTTATATTCTCAAAAGGTATCAGTAAGTACCAGATTATGAAGGGAGAAAAATGTTTTTGAGATCACAGTGGCATATAACAAACATGAAGTGTATGGATGGTAAATAATAAGCCCAACATTATGATTGAGGCATCATTTTCCTGGGTGTGAATTTTGGACAGTGCTTGAAATTTTGATGGGCAGTAGTCATATGAGCATTATTTTCTTTCCTTTGACTCGGTGTTTAGCTGCAGTGGTGCAAACAGTGGTTTGGGGCCTTGCATCTAAAGCAATACCCTAAGCTTGAAAAGTACAATTCAGCAATACCTAAGTCAAGAATCTCTCACTACCCAAATTTGGGGCACAGGTCTATAGAGTTTGTTCAGATCTTAGGATGTCATGTGTAGGAGAATTAGTTGTCTTCCCATCTTTTCTATTCCATGTAAATGATACAAACTTTATTAAGCTAGGGTGATGAGGTCCATTTCCTCCATTTCTGATGTTCAGGCTATGTTTGTCATGGAGCAGCATGGTCTCGGCAAGCTGGGGGCGAACCCAAGGTTTGCAGAAATACAAAAAAACCTGGGAGGAGTAAGAGCCCCATGGGAACCCCAAGCCGCCCAAATAGAACTGAATGTGCATGGTCATGATGGAACACTAACTGGAACAGAATGGCTGGAATCTTGGACTGCACAGTCCACGCTGCAACATTTTGTTGCATATCACACTTGCATATACTTTATCTTTTGTTTTGCTGGTGACCTTATGCTTCAAGTGGAGCCGTAATCAAAAGTGACATGAATCATGTATGTGTTCACAAAGTTCTCACAACTAGTATTTGAATAATATATATACCCAGACACGTAAACATCTGGAACATGCAGTTTTCATAGGCAGCATTTATTTTCCGTATAAGCAGCACACTTAAAGCATTTGCATTTTAAAATCATTGTGCATCCTAAGTAGTTCTACAGTTTTCCTGCAAGGTGAGCAGGGAGTACTACTGTGGCAACCGTTACATCTGTTTAAGTATGGCAAAGGAGAAAGAAAGGGAAAGGATTAAGTGATATACTTCACTGAAATGATGATAGTGACAAGTTACTCTTGGGTAATTTTGATCTTCAGCATTTGCTCTTGCATATCTTCCGGCATTGCTCAGGTAACATAATAGATTTTGATAGGGTACAGGCAAACAGTATAACCTTTGCCGAATACTTATGACAAGATATTTATGTGATGTTAATTTCCTTCTTATGAATTCTATTTAAAAAGCAAAATCGTGCTGCACAAATCCCTCTGTCTCTGCCTTCATGCATCCACTATCCACAGCAACGCAGGATGTCAGGACAGTTGTGAGAACGTTGATGCGAGGTGTAGTGCTCACAGCAATCCTTTGACCTCTATAGCTATTCTATTTGGAAGGAGCATCCTGACCCTGTGTAGGTTTGCCCTGGCCTGAATCAAATCCCATCCAGTTCAGAGAGTCTCAGTTCCAGAATAAATGCTTATAGGATTGCAGGAAAAAGATATGCATGTTTTCTCAAAAGTACCATTATATATGCAGTGAACGTGAATAGAATCACATATGGAATGGAACCTTTAGCCTATTTCCTTTGAAAGCTCAGGCTGAGATCCAAAGAACTGTAAGGAACGCCCCAGAGCTTGAAAAGACCCCAGACTCCTTCTGTTCATCCCTTTGACTTGTGGCTTTGGGGCTACTTTGCAGGAATTAGAAGCTCAAAGTCCCCTTAGATACATAGCACTACCCATGGAGTTCTTTGGACTGGAGCCTCACTCAGCCCAGTACTATTTGAGTAAAGGTAAAAAGGTAAAGAACAACTGGGGTTGTGGCACTCATCTAGCTATACTGGCCAAAGGAGCTGACGTTTGTCCGCAGACAGTTTTTCCGGGTCATGTAGCCAGCATGACTAAGCCACTTCTGGGTTAAACCACAGAGCCTAGGACTTGCTGATCAGAAGGTTGGTGGTTTGAATCCCCGTGACGGGGTGAGCTCCCGTTGCTTGGTCCCTTCTCCTGCCAACCTAGCAGTTCGAAAGCACATCAAAGGGCAAGTAGATAAATAGGTACCGCTCCGGCGGAAAGGTAAACAGCGTTTCCATGCGCTGCTTGGGTTCGCCAGAAGCAACTTAGTCATGCTGGCCACATGACCCAGAAGCTGTACACCAGCTCCCTTGGCCAATAAAGCGAGATGAGCGCCGCAACCCCAGAGTCATCCACAACTGGACCTAATGGTCAGGGGTCCCTTTACCTTTACCTTTAGCATCCATTAGTGACAATGAGCTCCGATTCCAAGACTGTCTATTCTTTCTGATTTGTTAGAGAAATGGGAGGTGGTATTTTGTTTCAGTTTAAGTACTATTTTCCAGCCTTGCCATCACAGAGCACACAATTAGTTTGGAAATAGAGTCAACACAACACAACAAATTTGGGTGGGAATTTCTGAAAGGTGTTGCTTGGTCCTGGATCTTAGACAAGTCAATTGAAAAATCGCTTTTGACGGTTTTGTAAACAACTTTGGGAAAAGCTCAACAGTTTTGGGGTTTCCTTAAAAACGGTTTTGGGTTGTTCTGATTTTTACTTTTTGAAATATGGCAACCCTAGACAAGGAAATAGACAAGAGAACAGAAATGGAAAATTTCAAGTGTGGGAGAGAGTACATAATATTTCCCCCCTAAGATGCTGGTTATCCACTCTTGTTCTGCAAATAGACAATATCATCAACTGTTCTTTAATTTAGGCCTTGTTCAGCTGGTGGAGGAGGCTTTCGTCCATACACCTCTTAAAGAGAACCTGCCAACAGAAAACTACTGCACTCACATCCTTGTTAATATTTGAGAATAATAAAAAAGAGAGTAAAGAACTCCATACATAATGCTATAAGAATTATAACAGAAAGGTAAAAGACCATAAGCCACTGCTCTAGATTGAGTATGCAAATTATAAAGTTTAGCTTGATGGGTTTTATCCAAGGAAATGTTTTAATAACTTTATCAACGTCAAAGGTGTCATCTGATATTTCTCGTGAAATCTCGAGACTATCCTTTCATCTGTGTTGTAAACACATCAGCAAGTATGTAGCATGTCTTGACTTTGAAATGCTGTCACCTACTTTCTGTAGTGTTGTCAGCAGTCATCTTGTTATAAAAGTGTTTCGTTTCCAGCTCCATTTCCTTTTGGTAGCGTCGACGTACCTCATTCTTCTGCTGTGTTCATAACCTCTTCTGTTTTTATCAGAAATTTAATATGACAGAGTTTCTCTTTCCTTTTGCATCATGTTGTTTTTCTTTGGTCCTTTGCTGTCACCAAGGCAGTTGTGCTACTTTGAGGCTACATTGAGAGTGTTTAGCCAAGTATCTTTGCTGTATTTTGCCAAAATCGCTGCAGGGATTTGAACACAAGTAGATCCTTGATGGTGTGATCTCCCGAAGTTTCAGTCAGCTATTTTCTTTTAATTTAGAATATCCCCAAGCATGAATGCTAAAATGGAGCACTTACTTTCTTTTGGGTAAATTGCCCACTTGAAATGTGCACATATAGTTACAGGCATTTAAAAAATACATATACATTCTCACAAAACTATGGGGCTCACAAGACTGTATGCTCTTCCAAAGATATCCATGCAGATAGAAAACTGGATGCCAGGGCAAAATATATAGAATCCTAGAATTTTAGACTTGGAAGGGACCCCAAGGGTCATCTAGTCCAATCCTCTTGCAGTGCAGGTATCTTAAGTTGATCACACATCACTTCACCCCCAGAGGTTCACTCCATTGTCTCTTGAGACCAAGCCTTTTTTCCCAGCTGGAACTCAGTTCTGGCACCTCTCAAGTGAGTGCCATTGCCATTCTAAGAGATATAGAACATTTTCTTTTATTATATTTAAAATTCCAAGTGACCTGACTCAGAATAAACTGGTTTTCTTTTCTAAATTGCACTAAAAACCACTTCTGGGTTTGAACCATCTTCACCCACACCTGCACTCTAAGGAGTACAATTGTGGATCTCCTTTTTTCACCATAGATATATATATATATTCTGTACCAAATCCAATACCAATAGGAGGTAAGTCCCGGAAAAATCAACATGCCATGTTGGAACCAGGAGTTACAATGAAAAAATGGTAGCTACCAATTAATCAACTGGGGTATGGCTTAGATTTCAGGGCATTAGGAAAGCATCAAATGACAAATCTGTCTTGGGGTTAATCAAGTTGAGAACTAGAATTCTTTCCAGCGCTGCAAGAATACAAAGAACATCCACACAGGTTGGTGATACTCCAGTAGTTGTTTTTTTTTTTTTTTAGATACACACAGCAGTTTAAAACAGATCCTAGGCATCCCATGTATGCGTGCTTTTTGCATCTACACAATGTTGTCATCCAAGTGACAGCCTGAATGTCCTCCCCGTTAAATTTGGATTTTCTCACAAGCTTTCTTTGTTAGGCATTGCAAATATAAAGGTAAAGGGACCCCTGACAGTTAAGTCCAGTCGCGAACGACTCTGTGGTTGTGGCACTCATCTCGCTTTACAGGCCGAGGGAGCCGGCATTTGTCCGCAGACAGTTTTTCCGGGTCATGTGGCCAGCATGACTAAGCCGCTTCTGGAGAACCAGAGCAGCGCACGGAAACGCCGTTTACCTTCCTGCCAGGGTGCTTTTGAACTGCTAGGTTGGCAGGAGCTGGGACTGAGCAACGGGAGCTCACCCTGTCGGGGGATTCAAACCACCGACCTTGTGATCGGCAAGCCCAAGAGGCTCAGTGGTTTAGACCACAGCGCCACCCGCATCCCCAAATATAGGCCATCATAAAACATCCATATATAATTTTTAAATATATATATATATATATAAATAAATAACAATTTGGATTTTCCTGATCTGTGGATAATATGATAAGGTGGTGGTGGCAGGGACACAAATTTAGCATAAAACAGCATATTACCCAACTGTGGATGCAGTGTAGTGCAAGATGGTGAGTGTTCTTTAAAATGAATGAAGTGATGTTTTGCTGGGCACCATCGATCACCACAGCCCCTCCTTCTGTTGGCGAGGTGGTCCTCCATGGCCTGCTGGTGGATCTGGGCATGGCATACACATTTTTGATTTTTGTATAAAAAAAAAACCAATTGTTTTGCGCAGGCCTGGTGTATTGGGAAACTTGTGCCTCGAAAATAACAATTGGCCATGCACAATGGGTCTGAACATTGTGCTTTCCTGTTATTTGTGAGTTCAACTTCTCTGTTGTTTATCATTTTATTAGTATTATCATATCTTAATGTATTACTTGAGAGAAAGATGTTTTATAGTCAGAAAGGTATGTTTTAGCTGTTAGCCTGGAGGGGCCAATTTTGACAGAGAATGTAGAAAAGCGTAGGTTGCCATATTTTTTTTGGAAACCCCTCAATTGTCAAGCATTTTTTTTAACACAAAAATGCCAAAAAAGTGCAATATTTTGATGGGCTCGTCTTAGATCTAGGACAGAGCGCCACCTTTCAGAAATCCCCCCTAGACATCAATTCCACCTTTGAAATCCCAGTAATGTCCAGGAAAATCCAGTCGTATGGCAGCCCTAGTGGGGGGGGGGTCCCCAAAAAAGAGAAATAAAGTGAACTCAAAACCATTTAGAATACTGGCTTCCAAACTTGGATTTCCTAAGTGGGCATGAGTTAGTGCAGTGCTGCATAAAATGTATGCTCAGCCTCTGGAGAGGAGAATGTTGCATCACTCCTGGGAGATTCCCTCTGGCTGACATACAAACAGTATTGGTGGGGTCCAGAGGGACCTGTATTTAGTTCTCTTAGGGCCCAATTTGGCAAACGCTTATGCACTTGACTAACTTCAGGAGAACTATTTGCATGCGTAAGCTTATTCAAGTGCATAAGTGTTTGCAGGACACAGCGATCAAAGGCCGGGTAATAAGGTCAGTAAACATCTTTTTTTTAAATGGAAACAGGGAGAAGATCACTCCTGTTTCATCCAAGCAAATGAACTGTATTGCTTGCATTTTATTTCTTGTAGGAGCTGGAAAAAAATGCAGGGAACTAAATTTTTGATTTTTTTCTCCTTGACTTGAGTTGCTGTTTTTCATTTTAAAAGAAACTTGGAAGAATGGTGTTATGTACTGAAGTTCTCGCCAACAAATGGGTCATTAAAAAACACCAAAACAAAACAGGGCCTGAGCGTTCAGAAGAAGACAAACTGGAGAAAAGCTATTCAGGTAGCAACACTGCACTGGAGAAGGGAAAAAGCAGGCAAGGGATTCTCCTAGTTTGCAGGTGTTCTCCCATAGCCACAGAGTGCAAATACCGGTAATTACTCCCTTGCCAGCAATTTTTGATAGGGTGGGGGGAGTTTGCTTGTACCTGAGGTCATGTTGAAATTTGGACATATTGGCTACACAAAATAACTCTTTAAACTTTTAAGTTGGGCTGCCATACGTTCCCTAAGAAAAATCTCAGCATGGCAACAATCGCACATTATAAACATGCAGGGAGGAAAAACACTCAACTATTTTGAAACAGTTATGTGTAACACTTAGTTTAGGGCTGATTTCCCCCAGAAATTGCCCGGATTTCAAAGGCAGAATTGATGTCTGGGGGAAACTTCTGAAAGGTGGCGCTTTGTCCTGGATCTTAGACAAGTAAATCGAAAAATCATGCTTTTTGGCGTTTTTGTTTTAAAAAAGGTCAACAACATTTTGGGGTCTTTCTTAAAAAAGCTGAACAACTTTTGGGGTGTCCTGGTTTTTACTTTTTGAAATATGGCAACCCAAGACAAGGGTCTCCCACAGATGAGGGGAATAGAGGCAGAGAATTTCAAGGGTGGGAGCGAGTACATGTTTTTTCCAAGATGCTGGTTATCAACTCTTGTTCTGAAAATAGACAATGTCATCATTTGTTCATATGACACCATAACAATAACTGTTACCTAGTAATTATCTGCACGAGAAGGAAATGATCCTGTTAAAGGTCCTCTTTCTCATTTCTCATTTCTTTTGTTGTCATTATAACTCAATCAGTGTTTTTTGGTGTTGAAAAGAGCCTGTGTTTCTTTACTCAGTGGGAAACTTCTTCAGAACTTCTCAGGCTTTTAACAAATTTGTACTCGAATGGGACATGTCTCCTCCTATTGTTGCATGGACCATTGACCCATGACTGTCTGGTGTTCGTGATTTTTCTGGTAACATTGCTCCTGAACATACAGGTTTATGGCTTGTTATGTGATCTCTGTGAGTCAAAAAGACTCAAAACATATGGCTGATCAGATGTTAGGCTTGGGGGAAATCAAAAATTAAACTGTCTCAGAGCTGTTGAGAGGCTGCTTTGCTATATATTTTATGTGATTTCCGTGTGTTGAGGGAGATGACATCTTGGGAAGAGACTCTGAGGGAGAGAAAAAAAGAGCTCTAAAAAAACCTGAACAGTTTGTATGGTCGTTTTAATCTTTAAAGTCTGGTCAGCTAAAAGCAGATGTTGCAGACGAAGATGGAAACTTGCCTGAGGCCAAAAGAATTGGAGAGACCCTTTCTGAAGGTAGAAAAAGAAAAAGAAAAAAAGGCAACTGCTGTCTGAAACTACAGTGGACACGATCCAGTCAAAGTTAAGCACTTTTACATCCCATGGATTTCAGCCGAGACTTTTTAAACTCATGCTTAACTCTCACCTTGAGATCAATAGCTTAAAGGTGCTTAACTCTGGCAGGATTGTGTCCAGAGAATTTATATACATAATAACTTTATTTTGTTTTTGTGTTTTGATTTATAAAAGAGTAAGTTTATAAAGTTTTATTAGCTGTAGAGTTCATAAAATATAAAAATGTAACAGATTTCAAAATAGTTCAGGTTTTTTTGTACTCCAGCATCCTGAACAACTCCTTGTCATCAGGAACACTTTATAGGGTTGCCATAAGTCCGGAATTTCCTAGACATGGATATGGAATACTGCAGTCAATATGGAATACTTGGGTCCGGGCAGAAATCAGTAAAATGCTTTTTGCTGACTCCCCCCCCCCAAAAAAAAAAACATATCAAAAATGGCTATTTTGCTATTTTGCTAAAAAAAAAAAAAAGCTCAGCAACTTTGGGCAAAGCTAAAAAATAGCTCACCAGGTGGGAGTGGTAACTGTAGATATTTGGCTTAATAAATCTGAGTGCACACACACACAGTTGGGTTGACAGCTATGCATCTTCATGAAGAATCCAACATGCCATGCAAAACTAGGTAGATATAATGTAACAACAGATTCAAAATGGCCTGCTGCTATGGAAACATAACTGCAGACTGATTTGAAGGTACTTTGCTTCTAGCTCGATGGAACACCCATATATATCAAGAAGAATAGAGTACCGGTACATTTATGACTTAAATTCTGCATGGGATGCAGGTTTCCATATTTTTCAGGGGGGGTTGGGACAAAGTTGTTGTTGCTGCTGAGAGGCTTTGATATCATACATGCTTAAAAAGACTGAAACGGGGACTAACAGTTAAAAGTAACTATAAGGGAGGGAGCGTGAAGGAGCACAGGTGTTGCATTTGGGGCCAAGTCTGTTTCAATCACCAAGTGTATAATTCTGTATTCCACTATCCTGGGCGCGTTAGAAGTGCCTTTTCATATGACCAGCGTTTGCTCTTCGAATCCTGCCACACCAGACAAATGGTATTTTTCCAGCTAGTAAAATACTCCTAGCTCTCCTGCTAAACGGTTAATTGACAAAGGGCTCAAAATAGTGTAGCAAGTCCCCTTTGTGCCCCCTTTGGGCTTATCTCATCAGCACTCGGCTCAGTTAATACCTTTGAAGCTATTTGTCTCTCTCACAGACGGGCTCCAAATAAATTTTAGCTATGTTCTGGGCATAAGAAACAGAGGTGAAGGAGACGTGTTCTTAGAGCTGCCATACATCCTGACTTTCCAGGACATGTTCTGCAATTGCCTCCAGAAATGGTACCCTGCATTATTTTTCAGGGGGAAACGGGGGTTAAATTGAAAATGCCCCCCCAAAGCTCAACAACTTTGATTCCCTTAAACAAACAAACAAACCACTCAACAACTTAAGAGCAATTTTTTTTTATTCCACGTTTGGAGATACGGCAGCCCTACATATTTTGCCTTCTTTCCTTTTGTTTATCTAATAAGGGAAAGAACAGCCTCGGCTAAGGAACTTAATTTCCCTCTCTGCTTTTATGAGGGCATTCCCTCTTTTCTTTGCCTTTGATTCCTGATAAAAGCTCCTTGAAAAGCGGCAATCTTTCTTCCCTCTAGTAATAAGCCAGCCGGTGGCGTCCATGTTGTTGGAGGACAAACAGTGATTTGGAGTGGCTGGCCTGTTCTCCTCAGCTTTCACTATTTTAGGCTGCTAGTAGAGACTTAAGGAAACAACCTGAGGGAACATTTGATTTTAACGTTCCCCACTTGGGGTGAGAAGGGAAGGTTGTAGCCTAGGGGCTCCGCTTGGCCAAAAAACGGAGCCGGACACAGCCTACAGACGTAGGCCATGGTACAAAACAGCGCTTTTAATTCATGGGGTGCTGCTTTAAGCAGTCCTTCCTTTAGAGCTCGCAAATCCACTTTGGGTGGATGGGAGTTGCATGTCCCACAAGGACAAACATTGTCTTCTTCACCCAAGGAAAGGGCTGTTTTGCCAAGCAAGAGATGTGTGTGTGTGTGTGTGTGTGTGTGTGTGTGTGTGTGTAATGTATGCATGTGTACACACACACACACACGTCCAAAGGTGTCTACCAAGTCAGTTGGCAAAATATATGGAATTTCAAAATGGCTGCCTGCCACTCTGTTCTGATTTTGCTCTGAGGTGAAAAATGACACGGGGATCTTTGAATTTAAGGCTTCCTCCAGTGGGAGTTCTAAAGAAAATAATATAATAATAAAAAATGCAATGTTATAAAAATAATAATATCCTTATTGGGTTGAAAAAGCTGGTATACTTACGTGGCAGGGGAGACACCTTGGTCATGAAAAAGCTGGTATTCCTTTGTCAGTATATTGAAATAATTATAGTTGTCATTGTCTTTTGCAGCTTTTCTGAGAATTCACCTCTCGTCATAATACAATGACAGACCCTGCTTTTTCTTTGGATAATTTGTTTTTTGAAGGACCAGGTACAAAACAAAAGTAAGTTTGTTGCAGCTGTCTCCCATAAGTTGTCCCTGTGATTTGGCAGTGGTAGATGTGAGGGAATGTATTCTGGCTCTAATATGTTTTCTGTAAAATGAGATAAAGGTTTTTTTTAAAAAAAATAATGATAATATTTTTAAAATTTTCAAATATTTACCCAATATTTGCCATTATTATTATTATTATTATTATTATTATTATTATTATTATTACTACTACTCATATACCACCCTATACCCAGAGGTCTTAGGGCGGTTCACAGAACAAAATCAAAATATAAAACCACAAAATATATAATCAAAATAAAAACAACCCCCCCAAAAACACCACATTTTAAAATTATACAAATTCCAATTAATATAAAAATAATTCCAGTTATTTCCAAATTTATAAATTTGATCAAAGTGGTTTCCTACACTCCTTGATATTTGTCCAGTTCTTATATTGCTGCAGTTCATATTTTTTCTATTAACTCTGGTCTCTCTTCAGATTGTATCAATCTTTCACCTTTACTAAAGGTTTTTCTTTTCAATGAGCCATAATAAATAAGCTTCTCCTTTCCTAATTCTCTCAGTCCTCTATATTTCAAAGAATAACAAAACAAAACAAAACAAAACAAATGAAAGATAACTAAATAAATTCATATTGTTAAATATTCAAGGGGCTACCTATCTCTATATTCCAAAGAATGTACATAGTGGCAGGTAGGCCCCTAGAATGTTTTACAATAACAATTTATTTAATTATCTTGCATTTGTTTTGTTTTGTTTTGTTTGTTGTTATGTTTTTTCCCCAAAAAAGTTTCTGTAGCAAATGATTATGATAACGTAAGTTAGTTCTGCAAGATAACATAGCAGCAGGACATCTCAGCTTATTAGGAGCCCTACGGTGATATCAGATGTTTTCCCTTTGCTGACTGTAGGCATCCAGGAGCAAAATGGGGGAAAGAGATGCAGTTTTGCTTATTTCTTCTGTTCCCTACAACCCCACCCAAATCCGCTCTAGCCTCCAAAGCTAGGGTTGCCATATTTCAAAAAGTAAAAAGCAGGACACCCCAAAATTCTCACTGGATGTCAATTCTGCCTTTGAAATGGCAGCCCTATCCAGAGCAGATTTTGGGGTTCAGTGGGGAACGAGAATCTAAAAATAATTGTCTCTCTCTCCCCCTGTTTTACCGACTTCTGTCGGAGGAGAGGAAACATTGGCTATCTGCTTTGGTTGTGTCCCAAAGCATAGCAAATTCTCATTAAACTGAGGTGGGTTAACAGAAGTCTTACATTTAAAATATAACACGTTCCCCCCCCCCCACAAGTGTAATGTTAAAAGGGATAATTTAGAAGTGACACAACAGTCAATATGTTCTCCTGCAGTTTGTCATTAATTTGGTTGGAAACACTTAATGTTTTTTCGCTTCATGTTAATATGTTGGAAACAGATATCTAGAAAATGAAGAGCCAACAGACTGGTATCTTGCACCTGTTCCATCTGCGTTTGAAATTCCACCTACTCAGCAGCTACAAATGGAATTGGGAGGGAACAGCCAAAAAGGTAGAATGTTGTGTGATTAGTTTTAATAAGAGGAAGTATGGAATTTAAAAACTGCTGTATTTTTCCATGTATAAGACGACCCCTATTTTTTTGAACCCAAAATCAATATTTTAAAATAGTTAGGGTTTCCAAAATTAGGATGCCATATTTCAAGAGCCAGAGCCTGGACCTCTGTGCATTCACCATCCGTGTATAAGATCACCCCCCAATTTTTGAACTTTTTTTTAAAGCAAAAAACCATTGTCTTATACACAGAACAATACGGTAATATTCAATTACTCACTTTAATTTGAGGGGGGCAATGCCTACTTTTACTGAAGTATGTTGAATCATGGGCTATAGACTATATGTGAAAATGCATGACTGTATTTTACACATCTTTTCTTTTAAAAAAATAACAGCCATAGTGCTGGGTGCATCATAATGGCTTACCAACCCCACGTTGCTATTCAACATAGGATGAAAATACCTCCCTCTCAGGTTGTTATTTGTTCCAGGAAGGAAGCTATCCAAAATGTTATCTACAGAACACTGAAGCACTATGGGGTTGCTTTTGGTTAGGTGCAGCAATGGAGGATTAAAAAGAAGAAGAAAAGAAATTAAAATTTCATTTAAGTTGTTTTTTTAAAAAAATCTGTTTTTTTCCTACAACGAAAAAGTTCAGAGCTCTTTGCAACCCTACAAGCAGTATTGTAGGCAATAGGCTCATGGCTTATTGGAGAAAACAAGGCTTACCACAGAGCGCTTAGGTCAACGTGAAGGTACCATTTTAAAAACAATATAGAAACAAGAATGCATTTCGCTCAGTCATCTCTTAAATTACTTTAAGGTAAGGAGCAGATAGCCTCCACCCAAAGGGATTATGGATTAAAGTGAATCATTTTTACTTCCCCTCACAAAAATCTCCTGGACATATTTGGATGCAATTTGGCAAGTTTAATCCACTTTGAAGGCGATTCTGTATCTCTATATGCCATACACTTTGGCCAAAAGGAGGAAAAGCTTCTCCATTATAGTGAATGAGGGAACACAATTCAATTTTATACAGAGTAGTTTTGGAGCTGATGACAGAGTGAAGCAGAGAGAAAATACAGGGTGACTCTGGAACAGATCAGGATTTTTTATTTAAAAAAACACCAATATAAGTACTGTATAGGCCAGATATCGGGGCCTGTGCATGACCATAATAAATGAGGAATTTTAAGGATTGTCAAGCTGAGAAAGCGCAAGAAAACATTGAGAATAATGGCATGAAATTTATTTTCTTTTATGCATGTTTTGTTGAATCAACTTCTTGGTAGGCATTATATTCTACATTTCTTTTCCTTTTGCAAGTAGCTTGCACAGAGCAAATGACTTGCCCTCTTTTAAGAGCATTACTAAGCGATAAAATCCTAAATAGTCTACATGATTACTTTGCTGTGAATTTTAACAGGCAAAACCTATAGGAGTTCAGTTAGTGGAGGCAGGTAAGTTATTTTCAGGCCAATAGTCTGGAATTGGTTCCATTGTTCCTCTATGTGACCTTGATAAATATGAAAACAGAGCTTGTTAACTGTCTTGTAGAAAACCTTAAAAAAAATAAACTATTAATTAATTTTCCAGAAGAAGATGGTGATGAAAGTGCCTGCTCAACATTCAGGAAAAGGTAGGCTTTTTAAAGCCAATTATAATAATTCATCAAATATCAGAACCATATTATTTTAGATACATTTGTCAAAGACTCAGTTTTTGATCTTTGAAATGAAAGTGCTTAATAGGGCTCCAGGCAATTGTGTTAATATTCTTTTGAATGTGAGAAAACTGGGATAGTTCCTTTCGGCGGTGTTTTAATACAGTAATTAGATTTGCTCTAGGCACAACCCTTTTTTACAAGTATTTAAACACAGGATTTAGTTTATTACTTTAGTTAAGAGGCAGCTGATGTACTACCAAACACACTCTTAAAATTCCATACAAAGACATGGTCCTTGGCAGCTCACAGATATACTAGTTTATTTTTATACTTTAAGCTGTCACAGGGCATGCATGTAATCCAACTCCTTTAAGAATCAATCACAGGATAATCATTGCTTTAATAGGACTGGACTTCACTCTTTGCCAGTTTGTTGCAGCAGACTAGAACTGTACTTTTCAGAAATGCGTCCTGAAAGTTCAGTTAACTCTAATATATCTTGACTCTACTTGAAACTATCTAGGTGACAATGAATGCTGATTCTCAGCCCATTTAAGAGATGGTGCTCCTCTTTTTGGATGTGTAGAATCCAGTGGGTTTTCTTTAATTAATAACAATTACCACAAATATTGAAAGTAAGAACTAACAAGCAATGAACTACAAGTAAGCAGCTCTTTGAAAGGGAAAGATTGTTGCACTCTGGCTACTTTTCCATTCTTGAATTCTTCCTGTCCAGATGTTTATTTTTATATTTATTTATTTATACATACAACTAAAATGCCGCTTAACATAAAACAACTCTATGCAGTTTGCAAGAAGAAGTAAAGTCATAAAATCACAGCAAAAATCTAAGAGATACATCAGGGGAGCTTTTTTTTTTTAGCCTGAGGGTTGCTTTCCTTTCTAGGTGATCTTCTAAGGGCCACATGCCAGCAGTGGGTGTGGCCAGAGGCAAAGGTAGGCAGAGGTACAAATGCACATCTTACTTTTGTACAGTTGGCTAGTATCTGCACACACTCGCACGCTTCTCTTGACCCTCCATCCAGACGAGCAAGAGCATCATCAGAGCTCAAGTACATATTCCAGCAAGGCAAAGACACAGGGTTCAAAATAGGGCCATGGATGGATGGGACCTGGGGATAGCTGTGAAGGCTGAAGGTCTTTGTCACCTGGGCCTGGTGTTCCCTATTTCTCAGAGACATAGTAAAATGCTAAATCACAGTACCGATCAGCACAATCTGGAAAAAAATGTTTTCAACAACCAGAGAAAGCCTGAATAAAGAAATGGGTTTTAAAAACATACCACATTTGATGCTTCCTGAATGGGGACTGGGTTCCAGAAGGAAGGTGCCACTGTGGTCAAGGCCTGTTTCCATGATGTCATGGTCCTCAGGGGCCTCATCCAGTGAACATATGGGTCGTCTAGGTCAGTATGAGTGAAGGTGCTTTGCTAGGTATCCTGGCATACAGTATCCCACTCACAGTATACTCTGTGACATACATTGAAATATGCAAGCAAAGCCACTGCATGTTTTTGGCGTCAAATGTAAGTGGTTTTGATGTTATGCTCAAGCAGGAAAAACAGATGTACAACATTTTCAGAGCAACGTATAAAATGGAAAGACACATACCTTTCCTGTATGGCTGATACATCTCACTGTGTCAGAGATGCAAAATGTCCCACTTTGGATGTTATGATAGAAGTGTAAAGTCCAAAGCCACCGCAAGTCTTTCCTCTTTCAGTGTCATTGTTTCTTTTATCTGTACTCAGCTATTTCACTTCCAAATCAACAGTGAATTTATCTTGGAGATCTTGGTCTATGCTGCACAGCTTGATAGCCACTAAAGGAAACATGGCCCACCAGCCCTGTATAATGACCAGCCCAAGGCTGAATTAACCCCTTGTTTCGGTTGCCTGCCAGAGACTGCCAGAATGGGTGTGGGGGAAGCTTGGTGGGTCAAAAATTGTGCAAGCCTGTTTCAAGTAACTAATAACAGGTTTGGTTTTCAGCAAGTATTGGAAACAAAGCAATGTAAGCTGTAGTATGTAATTGCTATGTAAGTAAGGTTGTAAATGTGTATATTATATGAAAATATCCCTTTGAATTTATTACAGCTTATTTAAACCAACCAATTATACATATGTAAATCCAGGCAACACTGAGAGTACCAATGCCAAGGGAGGAATGGACATGTATTGTAATATTACCAACAACAAAGAAATGAGGAAGGGAGACCTATGGAAAAATAATACGCAGTTAACTCAAGATTCAGATTTTAATCTGCTTAGTGTAAATGATATTTTTTCTGCTTATGGAAATGGAATTGAAAAAGCACAGTCATTTCCTTCTGTTTCAAAGACTTTTAGGATGGAAGGTAAATTACACATTTTCTCTGTAATTTTTCGCTACAAAGGTATTTACAACACTGGCTTCATGAATATACATTATTCATAGTTATTGCATGAACAAAACTGTAGATGGAGTCAAGAAATACACAACAATCTGCTTGAGTAATATAAAGTAAGGAACATAGTCATATTCATATAGAAGGTCAGAAGCAAATTAGAAAAAAAAGATGTGAATCACAGAAAGGAACACCTAAGCCAGATAAGACAGAAGTAATTATAATGTGGTGGATTAAATGCATGTCTCAAAGAGCTTAGTACTCTGCTATTTTTGAGGTCAGCCATGGGAACTGATGAAAAGAAAGCTATGCATTGTTCTTTCACATCTTCCTCTTCTGCTCCTCCGCATCAAATTTCGTCTGCATATACTACAGTGAAAAATTTCTTCAGCATGTCACAAGCCATCCTTCTTCTTTCTTCCCACACTGGAAAGAAGGGCCTATAGGTAATTTGAAGGTAAATGAGGGCAAGATATAAGTCTGCACTTCCAAAGAGCAGTGGTAGTCAACATGGTGTCCTCCAGATGAAGTTGGACTACAGTTCCCATCATCTCTGATCATTGACCATGGCCATCTGTCATGGATACTTTAGCTGAGATTCCTGCATTGCAGGGGGCTGGACTAGATGACTCTTGGGGTTCCTTCCAACTGTAAGCTTCTATGATTGACCATGTTGGCTAGGGCTGATGGGATCTGGAATCCAAAAATGTCTAGAGGGCCATAGAGTCCCCATCTCTGATGTACCAAACCTTATTGCCCCGGCCCTCATTGCTAGACAAGGGACTTAAACTCTCAGTGCAGTTTGTGCCAAAGTCTTTAAAGACAAGGCACAGGTTACAAGATTTAGCAGATGTAAAGGAGGTACACATACATGGCTCTTGCAAGCTAGGACATGGGTCCAGCAAGCAACATGCCCCTGCACCTTCCTTTTGAAGAGACAGATGGGCACAGAACTTAGCATGGCAAGTGATCAGAGTCCCAGGACTAGGCACACAAATGGGCACTCCCCATGTGTTTTTGGGCACCGCAACATGTGTTTTTGAGCACCGCAATCTCACACAAGACAATGTCCGGCTGTGATCTCACGCATTTTTGGGCGCCATGCTCTTGCATGAGAGCATGGCCCCCCCAAAATGGGAAGTCTCGGGACAGTTGATGGGTATGTGCGGACCATCAATTGGGAACCACTGCTCTAAGTCATTGTTTTGTGGATACATTTGCTGTATTGAAAGATGTACAGAAACACTGTTGTAAAGAAGGGCAGTCGAGAATTTTTGTCTGCAGTCCTCAAAAAGATACTGGCTATTTGCTTTCCTAGATAAAGCTTTGGAAGATTGCAGCCTTCTACCCTGGCTTCAGACAACTCAACTGGTGTATCTACGTGCAGGATCAGTGTTATGCAACCTTTGCCAACCTGGCTGGGGATGATGCTGGGCTTGCTTTTGGGGGTGGGGGGGGGGAATTGTAGTCAAAAATATCTGGAGGAAACCAGACTGATGAAATTACATTCTATCCTTAGCATTTTTATTTGTGTTTTTTATTAATATTGTTAATGGATGATGATAAAAATAAAGTTTCATTCACCAGGAACTACAGAAGAAGACTTGGTTTTGAGACCTGTGACTGAAATCCGTATCCTTTTATGCACTACAATTATGTAAAAGTAACTTCTTGTCTGTATATTAGGTAAACTATAATGTTTTTAAATATGCTTTAAGAATCCTTTAAAGCCCTAAACGGCCTCGGTCCAGTATATCTGAAGGAGCGTCTCCTCCCCCATCGTTCTGCCCAGACACTGAGGTCCAGCTCCGAGGGCCTTCTGGCGGTTCCCTCACTGCGAGAGGCCAGGTTACAGGGAACCAGGCAGAAGGCCTTCTCGGTAGTGGCGTCCGCCCTGTGGAACGCCCTCCCATCAGATGTCAAAGCGATAAACGTCTATCTGACATTCAGAAGACATCTGAAGGCAGCCCTGTTCAGGGAAGTTTTTAATATGTGACATTTCAGTGTATCTTTTATCTTTGTTGGAAGCCGCCCAGAGTGGCTGGGGAAACCCAACCAGATGGGTGGGGTACAAATAATAAATTATTATTATTATTATTATTATTATAAGAATCTTGAAAGTAATCATGTGGCTGGGGGACTCCATAAAGGTAAAGGTAAAAAAAGAAATATAATTGAGGAAACTTATGACTGTAGTAATGGCCATGGTCCATTGAATGAAAAATTAACATATTCACATTTTCTTAATCAACTAGAGTATGAGTATGCAGTTTAGTGGACCAGCTGCATAATGCTACCATAGCAGGCTCCAGTAGCACAACCATCATAGCACAATCATTATTTGGGTTTTCCCAACAATGAATAATGCTTAGGGTTGATTAGTAAATCAATATTTTGCATATGTTTTAATTTTTATTTCATTCCACCCCATATCTTTTTTTTCTTTGACATATATTTTTTTACATTTCTCCCCAGCTCCAACCTTGTTAAAAATTTTCTGTGTAGTTGAAAAACTGCTATTCCTCCATTTAATCATTTTCCAAACATATGTTTAAAAGTGGTAAATTTTATTTAAATTTGTATAAAGTACTTCATTGTGAAAGTTGTATCCATTCCTAACTAAATTGTTTGACTCCTTTATATGATTTTAAGCTGCCCAGTTTAGAAATATTTTCAAAGAATTCCCTTATTTTAATTACATTCAATCCAAGGCTCTGGATGATGTAAGTATGGATTAGTTTTAACTATGCAGGTTTCATAATTATTTTTACACTTACGGCCATGCATAAGGAAATGCCCGCTGCTGATTTCATACAAGTAGTTCCTGTGACCCGCCAGGATTCATGGTGCTTGCCATCAAGTTTGGCAGTCTATTAGGGCAGGGCAGGGCTCTGGTTCCAACCAGAGGACTGAATCCAAAAGTAGCTTGGGGAAAGTTATCCACCTATAAAATCACCTGACACGCCATATGACTCCAACTTCAGTTTGTGACTGCAAAAGAACATTATAGCCATGGCTTCAACTACAGTGGAGAAATCTTCCTTTGTTTGCAGGCAAAGAAAGAGTTTGGTGTTCATCTAGAGTGTGCCTTCCCCATTTGTCCTTTGCAGCAGCCATACCTTGAACTTTCCTGCACCTGGTGTGGCTTATGAAAAATGACTTGGCAGACTGACCTCTGAGGTCTGGTACGCCTAAGTAGCTCAGCAGTCCAGAGTTTCCCCACAACCAGTGGTGACTGATGCCCACTGGGACACACATATGGCAGAAGGCAGGAAGGCCAATAATAGGCAGAGCTAATGACAAATGGAGCCAAGGAATTCTAGTTTTGACTCATTCTCCTCCATGCTGAGGAGGGCAACCCTGAGACTGAGGCAGAAGCTGCCACAGGCAGTGCTACCCGCAGACCAATTTTAAGTTGGAAAATAGACAGGTAGGGACCTACTAAAGGCAGACTGAGATTTGTGGGGCCCTAATGGACCAGCCTCCACAGCTCACCACTTCCTAAGGGCTCAATGAACGTCTTGTTCTTGCTGCTTGCCTTGGATCCTAGGGAAAAAAGAGAATATTTGCTCAGTTGCCGGATTCTTTGGCTTGATATAATAACAAATATAACATAAACCCTTATGGCTGCAATCCTGTGCAGTTTTATCTGGGAGTAAGCCACATTGAACCCAGTGGGACGTGGTCTGGATAGATATGCATAGGGTTAGGCAAAGGTAAAGGGACCCCTGACCATTAAGTCCAGTCATGACCGACTTTGGGGTTGCGGCGCTCATCTCGCTTTATTGGCCGAGGGAGCCGGCGTACAGCTTCTGGATCATGCGGCCAGCATGACTAAGCCGCTTCTAGCAAACCAGAGCAGTGCACGGAAACACCGTTTACCTTCCCGCCGGAGCAGTACCTATTTATCTACCAGTACTTGCACTTTGACATGCTTTCGAACTGGCAGGGTTGGCAGGGTTAGATGCATAGGGTTAGATTGCACAATTGCAATCCTGTGCACACTTAAATTGGGAGAAAGCTTCACCAAACACAGTGGGAGTTAATTTCTGAATAAATATGTGTATGATTGCACTGCAAGATATGATGGCATTTGTTGAGCATGTTACTTAACTAAAATATGTAGAACTGGAGTTTCCAAATCTCTGCGGTGTTCTTAATTTAGGCGATAACTAAAGCATTAACTAGAATGGGGTTACTATAAAGCAGGTATGGGGAATCCATTGCCGTCCATATGTTGTTGGACTACAACCCACATCACCGCTGGTCCCTGGGGCTGATGGGAATTGTAGTTTTCTGGAGGGCCACAGTTTCCCATCCCTAACATACAGTAGAGCAAACCTTTTTAAAGCTTTTGGCCTTATTCTGGTAACAAAGTAGTAAATAGATAATAGGTTTATTCTTTATAACATTAGAACTTTGCACAAGTGGCTGCTTAAGCTACATATAATTTATGGAAAAAACAGATCATTAAGGGATGATTTGTTCTGAAATTGATGCTGAAGGACAAATCTTACTGTGTATTTTTAATGATAGACCACTGTCAAGGCCTATCATCTTCTATGTGCATGGCTCCCTCCTGAGACTTGAAAATGGGTTTTGTGTTAGCAACTCTACAGCAGGCTTTGCTACATAATGGCCCAAGCTGTGCCATATATTCTTCATAATTGCTCAGCGGCAGATCGCAAGGAAAAACTATTGCTTCTACTTTATCTTTTTTGTCCTTGTGTAAAGTAAAAAGTATTTGATGCATAAAAAAGTAGTCTTTAAAAAAATTGAACTTAGCTGTTACAGCATGTTGAATTCTTCAACTTTCAAATTCCAAAGTTGTAACATGATCTGGGAATTCAAAAGACAACTTGGTTAAATTAATATAATATAGTTTTGCTAGGCAAGTAAAATATGTGTAAGCCTGTATAGAAATAATTAAAAATGATTGCCAAGTACCTGCAATACTATTTATTTATCTAGCATTACCTGATATTTTCAGAAGGTAAATTTGAAATTTGTTTCGTTTTCTGAAAGCAGTTTATATGCTTTGACGTTGACATACCACACTAAATTTTGTCCAATAGCAAAAAATAATGGCAGATTAGAATTCCTTATACCCCCAAACCTATTTTAAACACCCCTCATTGAATAAATTTTCAAAAATTAAGTTTTACCCCATAAAATGACATGCCCTAATGACTATATCATTCATGATTTGAATGTGTGTGCATCAATACATTAATAAATAGTTGATTGTGTGCAAATTATTCCAAACCTACTTGTCAAAATATATGCACCTGATTTTGTGCTCCACTTACTATTAGTTGTTCTTTTCTAGCTCCTTTACACAGATAGAAATTTTGTGATCTGTGCGCCCACTGGTTCTGGAAAAACTGTGATATTTGAGCTTGCAATTATCAGGTTATTAATCAAAGTGCAAATGCCTTGGTTAAATATTAAAGTTGTATATGGTAAGTATGCCATATGCTCAAGTTAATAATTATTAATTATCAAGAAAAAATGATAACATTATTTTGATATTTACACATGATCGTTTTGTTGATGAATATGGACACATATCCAAACAAAGTCTGTCACATTGCTAAAAATGGTTTATTTTTTAATTTACACGACAGTTGTTGAAGTTATTTTAGCCATCCTTCCAAACTGGAATTCCTAAATGTTCATCTGATGTCAAGACAAGGATATGGTCCTAACAGGCAAAGGCGTTGCAGGCATAGTTGGAGGCAGGTCACAGCCCAAGTTTCTGAGAAGGCAGGAATCTATGATGGCAGAGGTGTAATTAGGACTGGGCCAGCAGTTCTGTCCTAGGGAAGACAGAGGGCAAAGCAGGGCAAAAGCAAGGCAATGCAGTAGGAATCCGCTGCTACTACTCATAGTGACAAGTTGCTGTGCCAAACTCTGAGATCAGAGCTGCCTTATAGCTGACAATTTCCACAGTCTAGGTGGCAGCCTTGTATTGTATTCAGCCAGGTTTGCAGCAGAGTGAGGTCAGTAATGCAGGAGGTAAAGTACCAGGCTTTGTTGGATGCCCAGGTTCAAAACACGACCCCGGTACCCTTAAGCCCTGCATCTGTTTAAGAAACACAGGTTTCCCAGTATAACATGTAGTTCTGCCTTCAGAAGGTAAAGACAAGCCCATTTCATTGATTGATTGATTGCATTTAAATCCCACCCTTCTCTCTATCCAAAGGAATGAAACATACTGATTCTAACAGTTTGTAATAATATTGTTATGTTGTTGTTGTTTAGTCGTTAAGTCGTGTCTGACTCTTCGTGACCCCATGGACCAGAGCACGCCAGGCACTCCTGTCTTCCACTGCCTCCCGCAGTTTGGTCAGACTCATGTTTGTAGCTTCGAGAACACTGTCCCACCATCTCATCCTCTGTCGTCCCCTTCTCCTTGTGCCCTCCATCTTTCCCAACATCAGGGTCTTTTCCAGGGAGTCTTCTCTTCTCATGAGGTGGCCAAAGCATTGGAGCCTCAGCTTCACGATCTGTCCTTCCAGTGAGCATTCAGGCCTGATTTCCTTAAGAATGGAGAGGTTTGATCTTCTTGCAGTCCATGGGACTCTCAAGAGTCTCCTCCAGCACCATAATTCAAAAGCATCAATTCTTCGGCGATCAGCCTTCTTTATGGTCCAGCTCTCACTTCCATACATCACTACTGGGAAAATCATGGCTTTAACTATACGGACCTTTGTTGGCAAAGTGATGTCTCTGCTTTTTAAGATGCTGTCTAGGTTTGCCATCGCCTTTCCCCCAAGGAGCAGTCATCTTTTAATTTCGTGACTACTGTCACCATCTGCAGTGATCATGGAGCCCAAGAAAGTGAAATCTCTAACTGCCTCCATTTCTTCCCCTTCTATTTGCCAGGAGGTGATGGGCCCAGTGGCCATGATCTTCGTTTTTTTGATGTTGAGCTTCAGACCATAATATTGTTATACCCCACCCCAATCTCCACGAGCGGTGAGAGATTCTAGAAAAGTTCCAGGTGTTTATCCAGGGTCTTTGTTTCCTTTTGGGCAATGAGGTGGCAGCAGGAGGCCCCATTAGCAAAAGTGGTGATTCAGGTTAAGAACAGTTTCAGGTTAAGAACAGACCTCCGGAATGAATTAAGTACTTAACCTGAGGTACCACTGTATATACAACCTGAGTCAGATGGTGGAAAATCCCAGCATTAAACAGATACAGAGGATCCCTTACCTCTCCCATAGGCACCACAGACTGGGATCTAAAGACAGAGGAATCCTCCATGCTCCCTCTTTTTGTTACAGTCGGCCACTTTCAGCCCACATCACATTCTATCCCACTCCTTCCTCCTTGTCACTGCTAACCCAGTTAAACTATTTCCCTCCAGCCTATGTCATCCAAACCTGAAATCCTAAACCCTTCTTGTCTCTTGGAGGGCCCCCCCTCATTTTCTAGTACCTCAGTGCCTTCTTAATGGCTTCCTTGATGGGTCAATCACAGGCCATCACCAGTCTTTGTTCCTCCAATGTCCCACATTCAACTAGCTCTGCCAAGCTGGCCTGCCTCGGTAGCATAAGCTTAACCCAGAGAGCTTTCCATGTTTGGCATAGTTTAGTCAAATTTTGAATTATGGGAGACTTACACCCACAAACTCTGGCACCCAGAAGCTATAACATTATAAATGCTTTTGTTGCCCCCTGGAGCTTTATCCACCTATACTGGACACAGTTAAGGTTGAAAGCTATTTAGAAGTGTTGGATTTATAATAAAATTAATATGACTCGCCCATATGCTGTTGCTTACATAAGTAAAATTGCAATTTTCAAAAGCTATGGAGGGGGAGATTCATCTAGTTCTAGGACCAGCTCAAATAGGTACAGGAATGAATAAAGATCTTGACTTGTCGGAAAAGAGGGGGAAAGATGGGGAGAGTTAGTTTCACTCAAAAATCTTATCAGTGTAGGCAATGTGTTTGGCGACCTGTTTATTCATGTCTTCTATTCTCCAACTACTCACTTTTTTATAAATTTTTTATTGGTTTTTCAACACTTATTAAACACAAACAGTACACAATACAAAACAAACAAACACATAAACACACAAGTATAATTTCGAATCCTTTTTTTTCCTTAAACCCTAGTTCGCCGACTTCCCCATACCTCCCCTTTCTGCATCCCTATTTCCAAATTTGTTTCAGCAAATCCTCCCTTCTAAAATTATCTAATTTACCCCTTGTTTTTCTCTTTTACTTGATCATTTACAGCTGTAATCCTCTTTTTTTCAATAACCTCGACATTTTAGCACTCATTAATCTTATAATATTTCTTAAGATAAATTTTAAATTTCTTCCAATCTTCTTCCGCCATCTCTTTTCCTTGGTCTCGGATTCTGCCAGTCATTTCAGCCAGTCCCATATAGTCTATCACCTTCGTCTGCCATTCTTCCAAGGTGGGTAGTTCTTGCGTCTTCCAATACTTTGCGATGAGAACTCTTGCTGCTGTAGTAGCATACATAATATTCTCCAACTACTCTCTATTGTTTTTAGTGGCTCCAATAAAAGCTCTCTGCAGTCAGCGTTTTGATGACTGGAAAGAAAAATTTGGACCCATTGGACTCATCTGTAAGGAACTAACAGGAGATACGGCAATGGACGACTTGTTTGAAATACAACATGCTCACATTATTTTGACTACACCAGTAGGTTCCACAGTCCAATTAATTGCATTTGAATTTTTTTTAATGAAGATACTTAACTAGACATAAAAAATTATTTCGCACGCATGCTGTTTGCGTGTAAACATTTTCCATCAGTTTCTGATGCTAGGAAATGACTGGAAAACTTCAGAATCACTTGAAAAAAATATTTTAGCTTTATCAAGCAGTTTGATTAATTTATAGTTTATCAAAGTGTATTATGTTTGCTTTGTGTGGCATTGTATGAGAAACCTTTATTCCTATGCCAAATTTCATGTGCTCTGATAGTATCATTTATACAATAATTCATTTTAAAAACTTAGGAAGGAGAATTAAATTGCATACTTCATTGGATTACGGTGAAAGATTTACTGCTTGGGGGTTTGATCTACACCATTTCTAACATAAAAATGTCCTTAGCTTGGAACAAGGACCTACCAGAGTAGTCTTTTACTTCAGCATTGAATAGATTGATAATAGCATTCTTTTCATAAGAATAGCAATATACATCACCAAATATTACTCTCAGAAAATCTCATTAAAAGTTAACGGAGGAATGATAGTGGAGGACTGCACCATTAATATGAATAATAATAATTATTATTTTGTTTGTTTTTCTACTAGGAAAAATGGGATAGCATGACTAGAAAGTGGCGAGATAACTCTTTAGTTCAACTAGTGAGATTGATCCTCATTGATGAGGTAAAGTAATAACAAGTTTTTTTTAAATGCAAGTGATTGAAAGCAGGGCATTGTACTTCATATACAATTGTGTTTAACTCAATAGGTACATATTGTGAAAGATGAGAGCCGTGGTGCTACTCTTGAAGTTGTTGTCAGTCGGATGAAAACTATTCAGTCTTCTCTTTCACGTGGCCTCGAGAATCCTGACGCAGTACTTCTCATGAGGTTTGTGGCAGTTTCTGCCACAATCCCAAATGCAGATGATGTAAGCAAAGTTAATAGCATTTTATTTCTAGAATGCAAAATGCTGAGGTGTTTTCCCCCTATTCAGCTACACACACAGTACAAAATGAGATAAGCACCGTCATTTGTCCACCGACCCACAACAAACATGAATAAGCTAGGATTGCCATATTTCAAAAAGTAAAAACCAGGACACTCTGAAAGTTGTTGAGCTTCCCCCCCCCCCCCCAGTATCTATTGATTGCTCACACCTCAATGCTAGAGTACATATCTTGCATTCTGCTGGTCTTAGTTTCAATCCCTGGCATTTCCAGTTAAAGTAGGGATGGGGAAGCTGTGACACTTTGCTTATTTTGGACTACAATTCCCATCAGTCTGGGATATGTTCATGAAATATACCCCCCTCCCCAAATGCAGTACTAGACAATGCTGAGTAAATAACATCCCTCCTTTGATCATAACGTATACGGTAACAAGCCCTCTCTCACAGAGGGAAATGTCTGCCCTATCCACAGGAACCTTTTGTCAGTATTATGTGGTCTAAAGTACAGTAAAATTCTACGGCAATTATATTCATAACAGAGAAGAGCACATTGAATAACCAACACAGTATTTGTGTCAGTAGAACTTCCATGACTTAAACAGCTCTGCTTGAGCAAGTACGTTCAGGATTTCAGCCCAAGGCATTATTTTCCAGCTTCAAGCCTAACATGCTCTCTTTTCTCTTTAAAGATTGCAGAATGGCTTTCAGATGGCAAGGGGCCTGCTGTATGTCTGAAAATAGATGAAAGACACCGACCAGTGAAGCTTCGCAAAATCGTGCTTGGATTCCCCTCCAGTAGCAACCAAACGGAATTCAAATTTGACTTAACACTTAACTACAAAGTAGCTAGTGTTATTCAAACGTATTCTGAACAAAAGCCAACCCTTGTGGTATATATTGTGCCTTTCCCTTGTGATTGTAATGTTCTCGTGTATATTCTACATTATTAGTACAAACAATGGGTTTTCATGGGTTTTGTTATTTACAGTTCTGTGCCACAAGGAAAGGAGTACAGCAGGCGGCTTCTGTCCTAGCAAAAGATGCTAAATTTATTATGAGTCTTGAACAGAAACAAAGGTACCTTTTTATAAGACAAGCTTGCTTTTAATATCTATCTCTTTGTATTCAATCACATACCGTATGTAGCAAAGTTGTGGAAATCTATCCAATTTATAATGATATGTTTATAAAATCAGTAACCTCAGGGCTTGTAGCTTATAGGCTCTTATGGTGACAAGATAATGAAACCTACCCCAATACGCCATTTGTCACTAAAAGTGACTTTGCTAAGGATATTTTTCATTTATCATGTGTTTCAAGTGGCTGTTTGGAGAATATGAGTACATTGACGTTTGCTCTAGGCAGTTTTCCCTTGAAAATCTGGAGTATATTGTTCATCTATGATCTGCATAGGGCAGTGTCCATATGTATCTATTGACATACCCATGACAGGGATGTAGATACCAAGAAGTTTTTGCCCAGTTGCCACAAAATTGTCCTATAGATGCCCTGTAAAAGTCCACATCAATAAACAGAAGGCTGTTATTCTGATCAGAAAACTGTGTTCTGTAAAACCACCATTTTTGCTCCCTTACCCCATTTCACCTAACCTTTGTGCATCGAATGTTTATGCAACCTGACACTGGAAATCTGTCTGGATTTCAGTGTGAAAGCAAATACAGCCCACAGTTAGGGCTGTACAGATTTCTAGAAATCCCAGTTTATGACACACGTGTACATCTAGATGTGTCTCCGCTTCTAGCTCAGTTCCAAATCCAGGAACGAAATCTGGGCACAGAAGACATGTGAATATTTGTTTTATAAAATATTTTAGGCAGCACCTAAAAAAACAAACCTGGGTGATAGACCTGGCATTGCAATGATACAAGATCTGACATTTATTATTAAATTGGTTAGTTGCTTTATCTTGCCCAAAGCAACTTACAACCAACCGACCAACCAGCTGTAGGGATCTGTGTGTTCAACATCCTTCTCAGCCATAATGTGGGGCCCTGGGTATGCCACCATCTTTTAGACTCCACTGCTTATAGGGTTGTCATCAGGATAAATTAAGCCACCCTGCCCTGCCAACTGGAGCTCCTTGAGAGAACAGTGGTAGTAAAGATAGCTGAAAACTAAGCTGAAATATATTTGGCAGGGGAAATGTTATAACTCTCAGATTAGCCTTTGATATAGAGCAGCCCCAATGCTGGCTGAAACTTAGTAGGAAGTTGAAGATTCTCACATGAAGAATTATGATGCATCTTTATTGAAGCAGGTGTACTGACAACACATCAGGTATTAGACTGCTGTAATCTATTTTGACTTGAAGCCTAATTTCCAACAAAGGTTTTCCTAGATGTATATCCCCAGTGGCATAGCGTGGGGGGTGCAGGGGGGGCCGGCCGCACCGGGCGCAACATCTGGGGGGTAGGGTTAGGGGGCGCAAATCCACAGGTTAGGGGGCGCAAGTCCACGGGTTAGGGGGCACAAATTACTTGCCTTGCCCCGGGTGCTGACAACCCACGCTACGCCACTGTATATCCCTTCTGGAAAGCAAAAACATGTATTCGTGGGCCTTGCAATAAGGACGGGCAGGCAAAAGAAGAAGATGTTGCTGCATGGGAAGAGATATGAGGCAGTAAAAACAAGAGGAAAAATCATGCTCCTTCACTGTCCTGAATATCTGAATGGGATTGTTTGTTCTTCATGTATGATGAAGTCCAGTAGCATAAGACAGTTTTATAAACAGAGCCATTCTGGATATTGTTACTTGGGCCATAGAAAATTCTGAGTCCACAATCCAGTGTTTCCCTGCCCCCCATTTGATACTTGAACTTTTCTAGGGATAATTTTTATGTTTTGATATTTCACAAAATTCAGTTCAAAGGGTTTAAATAATGGTATAGATCTTTACTCAAGCAAGAAATATGTGCAATTGCTATCAATGGTTTTTGTATGGTGTTTTATTTATTTTTAATTGTGATACACATTCTCTCTCTCTGTTTCAGATTACAAAAGTCTGCAAATTCAGTAAAAGAAGCCAGACTGAGGGGTATGCAGTGTATACTAATTGCAGAAAAGTGGATGTATTTGTCCCAAGATGTTCTGGTAATGTTCTGGGTCTGATTTTCATTTATAGATCTCTTGACCTATGGAGTAGCTTATCATCATGCTGGAATAGAGGCATCTGATAGAAAAATCATTGAAGCAACTTTCAATATGGGAGTCTTGCCAGTTCTTTGTGAGTACAAAGCATATGAGAACAAACAGTGTAGATACCATATTGCAGTAAGAGGGATGGGGTTGCAAAAACCCAATTTGCAACCATTTCAACAATAATGTTTACAGAGATAATACTAGTTTGAGAAATAGTTGATAAAAGTGAACAGTTCCATGGAGTCTGGTGAATCTGCATTTTTAAATTTGTGTTGGTGGCCATCTCCACATCTTGCAGAAACAAATTTTAAAAACTCCTTCATTTTGCCTATCCTAAGCTGCCACTACTCTGTGCTTGGGTGACCCTGAATTGTAATATTTAGGGAAGTTTTAAATGACTGATGTTTTAATGTATTTTAAATCTTTTGTTGGAAGCCGCCCAGAGTGGCTGGGGAAACCCAGCCAGATGGGCGGGGTAGAAATAAATTATTATTATTATTATTATTATTATTATTATTATTATTAGGGAGAAAAATCTGTACTACTTTTACTACACCATGCATAATTTTATACACCTCTCTGATGTGCTCTTTACTTGCCCCTTTTCTAAACCAAGAACCTTTAACTTCTGTAACCTTTCCTGTTAATGAAGCTATTTCAACCCTCTGATAATTTTAGTTGCCCCTTTTCTGTAACTTTTTGAGGTCTACAATATCCTTTTTGAGATGCAGTGACCAGAAACATACACAGTATTTCTAGTGTGGTTGCACCACAGACATCACAGAACTTTCAGAACGATATGGGTGGGGACTCAAAGGAAGCATGTGACAACAACCAGGTTTTGGATGTTCATGTGTAATGAGAGAGAAAGATATGAATGGATCGTATACTGGGAATAGTCAGAACACTACAGAATTGTACTTCATGTCTGTTGCTTTATGAAACATCCAAATTCTTTGAAAAACATTTAAATGTTTGCAGTTACTACAAGTACACTTGCTATGGGTGTAAATTTACCAGCTCACCTGGTAGTTATAAAATCAACAATGCATTATGTTGGAGGAATGTTTCAGGAATACAGTGAAACGGACATTTTGCAAATGATTGGGCGAGCAGGAAGACCTCAAGTGAGTTGAATCTGTTATTTAAAGCCATTTTTATTATAATCGTAGCAAAAGTAGCCATGCATTTACAGAGGCAATGTTACAAAAATGTTAAGTGAAAGTTTTGTAGTTATAGTTGCTTGTGAAATTTTTGTTTGCACAGTAGAGTTTATTGCTGAATAATTAATATAGCCTTGTTTACTAGGAAATGTAAAGTTGACGCTACTAGCTTCAGTTTCCAAGCTGAATTAGCTTCCAAGTTATTTATTTAAGAAATATCGACCAAATATCTTTTTAAAAAATAAAACAAAACACAACCATCCCAACTCTACAAACAAAATCAAACCTAAACACTCTCCTACAAAAACCAACAATTCACAGGATATTCCACATTTGAAAACATCTATACACAGTATAAGTTTTATGAACCATTCTTGCTGTCTTTTGATATACTGGATCCACATCTATGGGAAACAAATTTAATAAATACAGAGGCATACCTAGGAGTTGGTGAAACCAGTCCCCACTAGTGGCACAGGCCAGCACAAAAATCACCTATTAGACTATGGAGTATACGACATATATTTGTGTGGTGCTGCACAGACACTTTCGTGGCGTGATCAAACGTGGGAAAAGCTTCCTGTCCTCCTTGCACTGCAGCTCAAAGGCGTGTGTGGTAAAGTGATTTCTTGTGGGGGGGGGGGAGCACCAATACAGTTCCCCTTGTGCAAGGGACCCTAGGTAGTCCTCTGCGTAAACAGGGTTCTGCAGTCCTACTCCCACCCTCCCAAAAACTTGAAATGCAATGAGCAAGACAGACAAAATTAGTTGGAAAGAGGCCAGAATCTCTTTCATTTTCAAGGCTTTTGTTGATAATTTGTTGACCACCCCTACCTGTCTGGAGTAGGACTTGCCCTCTGCCTTGCATACTGGGCTCTGGGAAGGTCATGCGAGAGCCCTGCGACAGGCCCTTGTGCTTACTTCCCAGAGGCTAGTAAGCAAGGTGGAGGGCTTTGAAAGCTATTTCTGCAATGGATTTCCTCATCTATCTATCTATCTATCTATCTATCTATCTATCTATCTATCATCTACAGTTGAACCTTGGTTTGTGAATGTCTGAGGTCCAGTGCCGAGGGCCTTCTGGCGGTTCCCTCACTGCGAGAAGCCAATTTACAGGGAACCAGGCAGAGGGCCTTCTCGGTAGTAGCACCCGCCTGTGGAACGCCCTCCCACCAGATGTCAAAGAGAAAAACAAATACCAGACTTTTAGACGACACTTGAAGGCAGTCCTGTTTAGGGAAGCTTTTAATGTTTAACAGACCACTGTATTTTAATATTTTGTTGGAAGCCACTCAGAGTGGCTGGGGAAAGCAAGCCAGATGGGCAGGGTATAAATAATACATTATTATTATTATTATTATTATTATTACTACTACTACTACTACTACTTGAACATTTTGGCTCCAGAATGCCACAAACCTGGAAATAAGTGCTCCGGTTTACGAATGTTCTTTGGAACCTGAACATCTGATATGACTTCCGAATGAGTGCAGGAAGCTCTTGCAGCCAATCGGAAGCTGCGCCTTGGTTTTCGAACGTTTTCAGAAGTCGAACAGACTTCCAGAACGGATTTCGTTTGAGAACCAAGGTACGACTCTATCTATCTATCTATCTATCTATCTATCTATCTATCTATCTATCTATCATATACCTAAGGTTATGATTGCATAAGTAAATTACGCATAAGTGGTGGTCCCACTGTACAAAAGAACCAGGCAGATAGAGATACCCTCCTGCCCAGAATTTTGATCTGTTTCAATGATTGAACTTCACGTTAGTTGATAGTCCTATATTTTTCACTGCCATAAAAATGTTTCATTACTGCCTACTCAGTTTAAAGCATTCTTCTATATATATATTTCCTCCCCAGTTTGATACAACAGCCACAGCAGTTATCATGACAAGGATAAGTACTAGAGACAAGTATGTTCAGATGTTAAATGGTGCAGATACAATAGAAAGCAGGTAACTTGAGCCATTTTTCTGTATATTGTTGGAATTACAGTCTAAAACACATTTGTTTATCTTGAAGAAATTTATCTGATGGATCATGAGGATAGGCCTATGGGGAAGCTAGAAAATCTTTATATTCCCAGCATGTGGGGAAATAGTAATCAACAAGACAAACAAAAATCCACACCAGCGTTTTCCTTGATTCTTCTATAATAATCTGCATAGAACGGAAGCAATTTTGTGTTGCAATCCTTCATATGGTTATATGCTTCTAGGTCCCATTTATATAATTGTGTGCAGTACTGCAGTGTTTAATTTGAAATTAGCGAACTAGAAGAAGAAAATAAACACAAGCACCCCTTTCTCTCTAGAAGGGTAAAGAGCAGCTTTAGAGATGATAGGATATGGAGATACAGATTTGGAGAAAGAGTCTAGATTCTGAGCCCCTTGTGCCTGCTTTTAATTAAAAATTAAAATGCTGGGAGAAAAGCTGAACAGCATGTGTAATTTGCTTAGGTTTGCACTCCTATAATAATTTCAGGGTTTTTTTGTGTAATTTCCTTTGCACTTAAATTTTGGCAAATCAGAAGCTTCCAAAATTAGAATTCACAGTAAAAATGACATTGTATTATTCACTTTGACTCAACATAGGCAATATGTGTGTGGAAACAGGTTTTCACACACAGAGCTCTTTGCTGGAGCTGTACTTTGCAAGTCCATTTGGATGGGAAATCCCAGCTGTTGGAGGCACTTATAGTATCAGACAGGTGATCAGACCATCCCTTAAGGGTGCATGTGTGTTGATATTCTTGTAAACAGCAATGAACATTTAACCTAATAAGAGAACGAAAATACATTTAATTGAGGCTTTCCTAAAACTTTCTTATTGTATTGTTTTACTACTGAGAGTTCCTAGGATGAATTTTCAGTGAAATGAGTGCTATCTGATTGGTGCCCCTCAGCTAATGGATGGCTCATTGATGTGGAAACTTGCATTGGTGAATTAATGATCATTGGTGTTTCACACACCCCTACCCTAAATCTGCTGTGGAAGGTTGGGAAACCTTCAAAACAACATGCGACATGAAGTGGTGGATAGTAGAGGATGAGTGGGGAATCACTGAAGGTTGCCGTGGTTCTCTGTTCTGGAGCTGGTAGACTCCGCTAAAATGAAAGAACACTGGCCTGATCCTGCATCTAGTCATTTAGTCCAGCATCCTGTTCTCAGAGCAGCCAACTAGATGCCTATGAAGAACCTTCCATCAGTGAAGAGGCACCAATTGGACGCAACCTCTTAGAAAAGAGCTTTCGAAACTGTATGTTGCGACATATTCGTGTGTTGGCTGCAGTGTGTAGATGTGTTGGGCGAATACTCCCCACACTTCTCCCGGGGCTGGAAAGGAGTTAAGTTTAACCTCTGGTTTTTCTAGTAAAACTGAATTACTGTATTGTGAAATGATGCCCATCTAAAAAGTATGTCACCAAGCTGAAAAGTTTGGAAAGCTCTACCTTAGAAGCAATAAAAGATCTATTGGGCTGGTTGGCAACTAATTCTTAATAAGGATTGCAATTTGTACTGAGCAGGAGCTGATGGGCCAGAAACATTTGCTGTGCCCACTGACTTGCTCCCATGTTAAATAAGCCCCAAGCAGATACCTTCCTTAATTGTTTTTACCCAGCGTGTAAAGCAGCAGTGTGTGTGTGTGTTTTGTGGACTTCTTCACTTATACATCTTCAGCTGTCGTCTCCCATATGCCCCCTGGGAGTGAGAAGCAGAGGTGTATAAGGGTAAAAGAATTTATAGAGCCTCAGCATAATAGAGGAGTGTGGTGATTCTTGGAATTGAGGGCTATTCTAGTAGCCAGATGGGAAGCTGGAGGTGATGGATTTTGCCTCCAAACCTCTAGTTGCCTAATCTATTTTAAGAATGCAATGTACTGCTTGCCACTGGAAGACTTTTGGTATGTTTCATTTGTATGCATTTGCTTTCTGGTTTTCAGTCTGCACACACAACTCATTGAACACTTAAATGCTGAAATTGTGCTCCACACCATCACGGATGTGAACATAGCTTTGGAATGGATACGATCAACTTTCCTTTACATCAGAGCTTTGAAGAATCCAGCTCACTATGGTTGGTTACTCTTAACGTTTTCTGGACTTCAGTGTTCAATTAAAATATGCTACGATTTGGCATAATAAGGTCTGTTGCAATAAAATAGTCACATCTTGGGAAATAAATTAGGTATATTGAGAAATTACAGGAAAGATTAGTGGCATCTTCTTTTGTCTTATATGAGTTCTCATTTTCAGTAGAGATTTTGGCAATGAAAACTTTTGAAGCCTTTTCATGAGTTGTGCTCAAATCCTTGCTACCTCATTTTGTCATAATCACATATACCAGCATCATTGCATTTGTCTTCCTAATATGCCCCCTTTTCAAGTTCTGTGCATATCTTATAATAACAGAG
Organism: Podarcis melisellensis; assembly: GCF_964234715.1. NCBI lineage: Eukaryota > Metazoa > Chordata > Lepidosauria > Squamata > Lacertidae > Podarcis > Podarcis melisellensis. The sequence goes on along the minus strand of NC_138538.1, from coordinate 71,584,825 downwards.
CCTGTTCTCTTAGTGCTTTCTGATGAATGTCAAGACTTTAAATTTTCTGTGTTAATATTTGTCTCTTCAGCTAGCTTTATTTTATTTTTTACTTTATCCCTTCCCTTCCCTACCCTACCCTACCCTACCCTAGTAGGCTACTGTGCCATGGAAGCAAAATGGTTAGCTGCAAGAGGTCATCTACGTAACCTGTAGCTACTGGATGCTACATCCATGAGTACAGTATTGGCTTCTGTTTGAAATAAACTGCAGAAGCCAGTAGAATCTTTCTGAGAAAGCCAAAAATGACAGATACAGGCATAGTGGATGAACACCAGGGAGATCTAGCAACAAGGCTGAAGTAGTGGAGTAGAGTATAGAGATACAGTGGGATAAATCAGCTTCATACAACCAACATGCTTAACTCTAATTAATGCATGAAGGCATTAAGACCATAGAGTAAGCTATTCTGCCAGGCTTAGCTACGTCACTCCCCCTCACCTTGGGAGGAAGGGTTACTAAACTCTTTGTTCTCCATTCTGCCATGTGAACCCTACCAGTGAGGAGGTCTAAGCTGGATGTTGTGTGACTTAAGCAAGCCATATTTGTGTTTCTGTACAAATGATTTAGAAACATTTACCATTTTGGAACATAAGTTATACTACCTGTCTTTTTTGCTGCTGTATGGAATAGCACATGAATCTGACCTTTGAAGAGTTTGTAAGTAAACCATTTTTGACATCCTAAAAACGTGATCTCTTTCTATTCTAGGGGAAGTGGGGAACTTTAAAAACAACTTAGAAGGGAATTCTAACAGCCTATATTTCCATGCTTTACTTTGCTTCATGTTTTGTGATTTCAAATTTCTGCTGGGGCTCTCTCACCAAAGAGTACTTGTCCTGAGCCTTGATCTAGGCATTCAGTGAATTCTCCTTTTATTATACCATATACCGTATTTTATTCTTTTCCTTTTTACCGAAAACCAACATATACAACATTAAAAACAAATAAAAACAGAAATTCACTAATAACTGGGTGCGGTATTAGAAGTCAGGGAAATCCTGAGCAAAAATATGTATTTACAATATTTCTGAAGCAATGGATGGATAGCGTTTCAGTGTAGCAGAGGGAAAGACATTCCACAGTGTAGAGTCAATGGTGGAAAATGCCTTGCAATATTCTGTAGGCTGCGGTTCCATGAGTAAAATTTCCCCAAATGATCAAAGTGATCTTATAATCAATACAGGGGCAACTGGTCTCAGGCAACCTAGTCTCAAGTTGTTCAGGGCTTTGTAAAAAGACTTTGAACACAGCCCAGTAGCTGATAGAAACATAATGAGCACACAAAAAGGTGGTGCTGGCATTTCACCTCCACTTGTCAGTATGAAGTCGCAAGTCTGCTTTTAAAAGAAATACAATTCACATTTATTAACCACTGTGTGACAAATCACTTTTGTGAGGTAGTGTGTGGCATTTCTAGTTTTCTGTTAAATAGACTTGTTTTTATAGAGGATCAAAAAAGAACATTAAAATTCAGAAAAACATTTCCTATCAAGTGAAAAGAGATCTATTTCCCCCCTGAAGGCAGAGTTTCTGCTTCTGCACTGATCCTACTTGCTGTCAACACCACAGCATAAGGCATTCTAGGGTGTTCAGCACAGTAGGATCTCTCTGTACATGGAACATCTGCTTTTCAGAGCTGTGAAAGAAAGGAAAGAAGTGGTAAACGGAATAGTTGCTTTGTTGAAATGCCCTTAAATGATAGCAGTTAGGACATTTAGCACCTTTCTCTACATCTGTTTTCACACTGACTTTGATTCTTTCAAGATACAGGTGAAGCCATTTTATTAGTAAATGGGAAAATAATCACAATAATAAGCTACTCCTTAAAACAAAGGTGCATACAGTATTTGTTATAGCCAACAGAATTGCAGGATGAAGATTTATCCAATTGTTTTCTTCTGATTTATTTATGTAGTAAGACACTGAAGAAATATCATTGGGAGGCAATAATATATTCTGCATTTGCAGATATTTTAAGCTAGGAAAACAAAAAATAAGGTTTTTTCTAAGCCTTTGCTTTCATTCTTATTCCAGCTTCTTATGCTGTGTGCTCATAAATAATCAGTGTATGGTATAGTTCATCAACACAAAAAGGACCGTTTCAGAGCTGTGACAGGAGAACAACACCCCCAAAGAATTCTGGGAACTGTAGTTTACCCCTCCCAGAGATACTATTCCCAGCACCCTTACAAACTACAGAATTCTTTTGTGGGGGAGAGGGATGTGTTTTAAATGTATAATACAATGAATATACAACCCCATTCAGCCCACTTAACTCCAATTCTGGGTGCTAATTGAATATTGTTATCCCAATTAGTATGTATGTTAGATTTGAGGTTGATTATATATCTGTGTAATATTTTATGCCAAAAAAAAATTGGGTTTATGTATACAGTTTGTTCTAGCTCTTTTATATATGTGATTCTTTTATATGTGTGTTTTTTGCATTGTAAATCACTTAGAGATGCCTCATAGGAAGTGATTCATAAATGAAATAAGCAATAGCAGCAACAAATTTAAGAAAGCATTAAACCAGATTTGGGGATTGAATATATAATTCACTAAATACTGAATCTGTATAAGCACCAATACCTTTGCATGGAGCTTATAGAAGTCCTGGTTGAGTAGCACCCCACTTTTGGTCAAGCAAGAATCAGCCTACTACTAAAGGAGACAGAAGAAGACAGAAGAACTTATACAACAAACAGCACAATAGTTCTGCACCTTAGAAACATGAATAACCCACTAGGCACATCAGGGCCCACCAGACACCCCATTAGAATTGAAGAGCAGTCAGCCAGGCTATGGCCTTGGATGCGTCTTAAATCTCAAAAACCCCTTTATTTCTCATGGCTGGTAGGTCCCCATATATGTTCATTATATAAATATATTGTTTTTAGATTTCTAGTGCATATAACAGCTGAGAGTTCTTACAAATTAAAGCCATAATCAAATGCAAATGTTTCCATTGATAAAGGTTTTCCAACTGGATTGGACAGAAGTGGAATTGAAGCAAAACTGCAAGGTTAGACACTTTCCACCATGCTTGAAAAGACCATGCATTTTACATAAGTTCCTATGTGATCTATTAAGCCTGTACATCCTTTCTTCTTTATACCATTTATCAGTAGCAGCTTTGTGCAAAGTTCAGGTAATACTCGCGTAAGTTGTTAAATAATCTTTTCACCTGACTGACATATCCATCTAGATTCCATTTCAGATCTACGGCTTTCCTCACAACAAAGTAAGATGTAAAATGAAAGTACAGCCATTTTAAAAATGGCTGAGATAGGCAGCAGATTACCATGCAAGGTCTTTACCATTTTTAAAAAAGTTTAAGCTGGGCTTATTTGATTTGTTATTGTTGGCATCCTTCTGTCTTGAGAAACAATGGAGTGCACATCTGAAGGTGAAGTTAAACCACTGGAGAATCTCAGTACCTGCTGTGGCTGCAGAAACCAGTAACTTGTATTTGTTGCCTCCCACTTCTTTTGTGTGCTGCAGCACCAAAGTGACCTCTCTGGGACTCAACCTTGGGCAGTGTGTATGGAGGTCCTGGACTGCCCAGAAGACAAGAACCCCCTCTTGGCCTCACTGATGTGGTCCAAAGGAATACATCTGGCACCAGCTTGTCTACAGGAGATGGCAGAAGGAGGCATACAAGATGCCATCCAATCATCTTAGGGAGTCTACTCTGGATTTATGTAGAGTTTACTCCTTAGCCCTTTCTTCTCCTCTCCTCTCAAGGCAGAGGAGGTTTAGGACCAGAGTTTTCCTTCTCCTAGATGGGCTACCTTCTCAGGTTGACGAGCCCCATCTGCCCCTCACTTCTTTCTGCAACATGTGCAGTAATCGCCTTCTTGACTGTTGGACCCACTATTATTCTTGCCTGCTCAATCTGCAGGAGCTTGTCTTCACATGCAGGGGAAGTCCCTAACTCACCAAGGGTTTCATTAAAATATGTTAGTTATTGAGAGCACAATCCAGCAAGTACTACTTGCCAATTTTAAACTTCTATTGATATCAATAGAAGATTTAAGCTTGTTTAAATTTCATATCAAATTCTGTGAGACCTAAAAGTGCTTAATTTTAGCTGGAACGTGGCCTTAGGTACGTACCAAACTTTTTTCCCTACATGTACTAACAATTATTTCTCCTACTTGAACAGAATTATGTTTGAAGAACTTGAATGATTTATCTGCATTTGATTTGATCAAGATGGATGATAAACTCTATTTCAAGCCAACAGGTAATACTTAAAACTTACAAAAGTGAGAAGCTTATTTTTTTTTAGTATTTAGAATGTTTTCTGGATAGGGCACTGCCTCTGTTATGGCTAGGGCCCTAGATATTTTAGGGGTTCCTTTCCTGTCATTCCTTACGATTTCCATGATAAGAGCAGCCTCTTGCTGACACATCTATGTTGCAAGCGTGTACTAGAGAAAATAGAAAATGGATTCAAATCAGGTGCATTAAAAGGTTAGGAACTGGTGCCAGTAAATACATGCCCAAAGGCTGTGGTTCAAAACACATTCAGGATTAAATTGTCCAACTAGTGCTCAAAGTTCTTCTGAGGATTGTGGAGTTCAGCCACAGAATTAGTCATTAGGCAGCAAAGAATGTGAAAGCTGCAATAATGCCCATATTGGTTCCCAAGATAGACATGGTCATTAGGCCAGACCAGACAGAACTGTTGATACTGCTGAAGTACATTGTTGGGAGAAGTGTCCCTCTGCCACTTTATGCTAATTTGAGAGCATGGAAAGCTCTTATGTCAGTTCAGTGATTTCATAGTTGTAAATGGGAACAATTTTTCCCTTTAATATTAATACTTGAAATTCTGTTATCGGAGCAAGCCACAGTACTGTTGTTAAATCTGCTTAATGATGTGTTGTCTCTGCTTTCTAAAGGTGAGTAATTAAAAACTGGTAAGTCTGCTCAGGGTTATGATATGCAGGGAGAAAAATGGATGGAACACTACACCTGACTCACCAGAGTGCTAAGTGCTTTATATTTCTTTTCCTACAGAAACTGGACGACTAATGGCTTGGTATTATATTGCATTTGACACCATGAAAAAGTGTTTTACGATTCATGGAAACGAGACTTTACAAGAACTGGTAATTTTGTTACACAAATGAAATATGAATATCGTGAGCAGAAGGAGGAAAGGGTTTGTTGCTGTTTCGTTAGCTCTTGCGCAAGCTGGTGGAAGGCATCTTGTAGTGTAGCATCACATTGTACCAGGCATACTAGATGAGGAGGGCAGGGATGGCTGGGACTTATCGTTGCCGAGTGGACCTGAGTGAAGCCTGACTCCCACAGGTCCATTTGTTGAGCCATGCCCCCTAAGGCTGCCGCGGATTGGCTCTTTTGAATCAGTGGATTTGGCGGGAACCCGTGAGCCTTCACGGTGGCCGAGGGGGATGTACTGCGCTCAAAGTAGCACATTGCATCCAAGCAGCAAGGGAAGCGCTGTGTCGGGCCGCAACCACCGCTCACCGAGGAGGTATGCTAAGTGACCGTTCTGAAATCAGGCGAGACTTTCTACTAGCAGAAGGGTACTTTTGGATCCCAGTTGTTCCATATAATCCCATTTTAAATTTATACTTTACATAGTCATAAAGACTTAAATCCTATGACTAAGCCTGAATCCAACCCTGTTGTGTTCCATTAGGAATAGCGTTACAGTGGTACCTCGGGTTAAGAACTTAATTTGTTCCGGAGGTCCATTCTTAACCTGAAACTGTTCTTAACCTGAGGTACCACTTTAGCTAATGGGGCCTCCCACTGCCGCCGCTGCGCAATTTCTGTTCTCATCCTGAAGCAAAGTTCTTAACCCAAGGTACTATTTCTGGGTTAGCAGCGTCTGTAACCCTAAGCATCCATAACCTGAAGCATCTGTAACCTGAGGTACCACTGTACCTGTTTTAGAATTTCTTTTATCTGTTTTTGTAATGGTAGATTAAATAGCTATAACCCAGCCTGGGACCTTATGGTGAAATGTGGTGAAGGGTGGTTAAGAAATCTTACTAATTAATTAATTAATTAGTCCATTAATATTACCACGGTATATTTTATAAAAAGTTCCTCCCGCCATTTGCCAAACTTCGTAAATCAGATATTGCAACACTTCCCAATTAAACTTCTTAAAATAATCATTTTACATTAGTTTTGGAGTGGGTACAATCCCCCCCCCATCTATCTCATTCTGACTTAATTTATTTTTCTTTGCTTGTTTACACTGATGTGGTTCTGGCCTAGCCACTGATCACTCCTTGTAGTCTGTACTGTATATGCTAGAAATATATTGTAAAGGGCTGATTTCCTAACCAGCGACTCAGCTACATTAGCAAAGAAACAGCGATTTGAATGTGTTATAAACATGCAACACCAGCTGGTGCAAGAGAGCAGGAAATTATTGTATGTGATTTTCCATAAGGTTTTTCCCCCTTTGCTATAATGATTTAATTTCTGACTTATTTATAGTGTTTTTTCCCCCTGTGTGTAGATCCATCCCAGGTTTCATACACATGAACAATATATGGTTTACACACTGTGGTTTGCATTTAGCTGTACAATTAAACATTGAACACAATAATTTAATCCTGGTTTGCAATCCTAGTTTTCAGGGCAACCCCAATCATACTTTTCTGGTTTGATTGTGCTAGCAGTCCTGAAAGGCCTTATGAGGTATCAAAAGTAATACTGCTGTGCTTAAAATATAATTTAAATATTTAGAAAAGGCCAAGATGGGAGAATTTTGAATAAATGAAAGAAACTATTGCAGGTCACATTGATCTCCAGCTGCAATGAATTTTCAGACATCAAGTTAAGAACAAATGAGAAAAAAATACTGAATACTTTGAATAAGGACAAGAACAGGATAAGCATAAGGTACAAGGTGATATGTTCAAAAAATAAAGTTTAATTTTGAGTATAGACCACTGTTGCTGTCCTGCACACAGTTACATAGGTTTAAAATCACAATTTCAAATACTACTACTGTAATTCCAGTTGCCACAGGAGATGTAAGAAGAAACTACATGTGGTCAACATTTGGCTGGGTGTAGCAACTACTTGTTCTGACAGGTATTACAATCTGCTTGAGAGCACCATGCCAACACCCTTCCTTTGCTGCTACCCCTCACTCATTCTTCAAAGAAATGGCAAAACAAGCAAATTACTGAAATTTCGCAATTCTTTCTTTCCCCCTCATAGTGCAAGAAGAACCTTAGTGCATGCTGGAGCGTCAACTGGTGTGTGTGTGTAGGGGGGGGAGACACACTGAAAGAACTGGACTCAGGCTGTGTGACTGCTTTTCGTTAGCACTTGTCCAAACCGACAGTTGCTACATCTAATCAACTTTTCTGCCCATGTGTAGGTTCTTCTTAGGTCTAGTGTATGAACTGTGTCTTAAGTTATTCTGATTTCAGCAGAACTTCGTTTACGTGTACTTAAAACTGGCTTCTACAATTAGTGACACAATAAGTCAAATGCAGTCCCGGCAAAGTGACCTGTCAGGTGCTTGATCATCCCATTGTTTGCTCCAGGCAAGCAGCAATACCAGGAGCATTATAGAACCATTTATGGCTGGTGGGCTGCATTTGCTTTGTGGATCTCTTAATTCTTCAGGCCTTGTGTAGGTCACTAACTAAAACAAACATGTATATATCATTGCATGTGATCATTCTAGATGTACATTGCTGATAGTTCCCACAGACTAGACAGTGTGTCACATTTGAAGCCATTGTTTGTCATTGGACCATTAAGATGGGAGTAAGGTCCCAGTCTTATGGAATGAAAAGTGATATGTTGTGTTTCATATACAGATATCCAATGGAAGGAAAGATAAAAACGAGAGAAATGAAAGTGAATTGGTAAGCATTTAGGCTCTCCTATTTTAAAAGAGAAATAGAGCAGCCACTCGCTGCTACTTAAGACAATGATAAAATTCTAGGTCAATTATTCCTGAAGAATCACTTCTTTTTTATATATAATAATTTTCATTAAATTTTCAATTTTACAATTTCAAATAAACATTTTGCAAACTTTAAAATATCTAATCGCTTCCCCTTTTCACTATCCATGGTTCATTTTACATATTGTACATACCTGCATATTTTACTATAACCATTTCAGTCAGTTTTCCCCTTTTACATCCATCAAAAATTATTTACTCCTTTGAATTTACCTTAATGCTGCCAGCGTTTTCAGCTGTATACAGTTATTTTCCATATACTCAATAAATGTTTTCCAGTTTTCTTTAAGCGTATGTTCTTCTTGCTCTCTTATTCTGTATGTTAAATCTTCAAGTTGTGCATATCCTGTAAAATCACTTCTTAGCTTTCTATATACTCTAGATTTTATCCTGACCTTGATTCCCCCCCCCCCTTCAGTAGCTGACATGACTGAAATGTTTAAAATCTGTTTTGATAATTTGAATGATTCACTATTTCTTTTGCAGTCTTATTCAGGCGCAGCTAGGATGCATTCCCATACAAGATTTCACATTGACACAAGATATAGGGAAGATTTTCAGAAATGGCATAAGGCTTACAAAATGTATGATAAAAGATCATTTTTACTTTTGGATTATTTAAAAACAGTCTGTCTTGCAAGATTCCCCTCCCCTCACCTGTATGTTTGTTGTCTTGTGCAGGGTTGTCTGAATTTCTGGCCTCCCGTCAAAACAACTTTATTGCATTATTAAGCTCTCTGATTTTAGCCAAGTGCTTCAGGTGTAGACTTTGGGAAAACTCACTGTATGTATCTAAACAACTTGAAAAAATTGGTAGGTACTACAGTCAACAAGAAAGTACAATGTATAGTGAACTCAGTTACGATATATAACACCCCACGCCCAATATTTGCTGCGGAGTTCAAAGGGTCATATGGGGAATTTCTGCATCTTAGGTCCCAACCACACTGTATAACTAAAGCAGTATCATTATCACTTTAAACAGCCATGGATTCCTCAAAAGAATAATGAAATTGTATAGAGTTGGAAGGGACCCTGAGGGTCATCTACAGTAGCCTGAGGTCCATGGGAAGAGAGATTCACTGTTAAACCACTCTAAGAACTGGAGCTCTGTGAAGGGAATAGAAGTCTGCTAACAACTTCTTAGACCCCTTAACAAATGACAGTTCCCAGAATTCCATAGCTGGGAGAAGCCATAACTGTTTAAAGTGATACTGCTTTAAATGATGGTGCCTTACTGAGGCTTCTGACACACCTAAGAAATGAGACCTCTTTTTAAAACAGCTGACTCCCAGACATGGGGAGATGCTGCAGCAGTCTCTATTTGTACACAAAAAGCAGCAATTGGAAAAGAAAACCAGAGATGCTTCAATGTACATATGCACTTGAGCGTGCTCACAGCATCTCTTTGGATCCCAGCCTTTGCTTTTGGCCTGAGCGCAATTTGATACTGGCAAGAATTAAGACACGCAGAAAGTGGAAAAGGCACATGTAGTAGATTAGGCATCCAATCCTTGGGCGTAAGCTCCATTGAGCTCAGTTGGATTTATAATATGCACAGGATTTCAGTGTAAATCAGTCAAGCCAGCCCTTGTTCTAAATAGGCAGACGTTTGATCTTTACCTCCTATAGCCAGAACTTTTAACTATGATAGGTGCATGCCAGCAACATGGCAAATTGTGACAGAAATTCAGTAATCCATCTCTGTTTCTCATAATCCACCTATAATTGATGGCCATTGCTATAAGGTTTTTGTCTTTAATTTTTACTTCTTGCATAAGTCTGTTCAGAAAATGAAACTTGAAGGAGAATTGTGCCAATGTTTTGAGATCTATTTGGTGTAACCCTCTTCAAATGTATTTTAAATGCCATTTTATATTTGCTTGCCTTTGGTGAAGATAATGATAATTTATTATTTACTACAGTATTTGTAAGAAAATGCTATTAGTAAAACAAAACAAAAGAAACAAAAAACAAACAAACTAATTAAGACTGTGATTTTCAACAGGTATGACACTGTCAAGTGCAATGATGAGCGCTGGTCTGGTATCCTTTGAAAAAATAGAAGATATAAATGCAAGGGAACTTGAATTGGTATTTATTTTATTATCTGCCTATTTTACAATTTTGTTTAAGTATGTTTAATTGGCAGAAGGGGAAAGCAATAATGACACCACAGACGGTCAGTGATTGCTTGGATGTAGATTGGAAAATGAGCTTGGAGCAGAATGAGCGAGACAAGTCGTTGTCATATATTTTCTTGCTTCCACTGTACTGTCATTGATTGTGGTACCAAATACAATCACTTGAATAAAAGACTGGCTGATTATTATTATTATTTTTTGTAAGCACGTATAAGGGCCCTGTAGATTGCAGTTACTGGAGGCTAGTGAAAAAGCAGGCTGTTAGGGTATTTTATCCTTCTATCTTTTCCATCAAAATCCAAGGAACCTGCCTCTTCTAAATCAGCGCCTGATGTCAGTAAAAGACTGAATGAAGGTGAACAATCTGAGACTGAATCAGACACGACAGAGGCACTCTTGATCAGTCAGAAGGCAGATAAAGAAATAACGATTCAACCTGTGTTGGGTGGGGTTACGCTTCTCTTGGAGACTCGTAGTTTAAGTATACTCCTGGATTTTGCCCAGGTTTCAATGGTGTCCAAGTATATGTTTGCACAATTATAGCTCATGTGTCAGCTGCATTAATTCCTAGCCATGATGACTGATCCCTGGGTTGCATCCTGATTGGACTACTGTAATGTACTGTACATTGGGCTGCATTTGAAAAATGTTTGAAAGTTTCAGCTGGTCTGGATGGCTGCAGCCGGACTGTTGACTACGGCTGCTAACGGAGAGCATGTCGCTCTTTTGTTAGAACAACTTCACTGGCTCCTGGTCCCTTTCCAGGCACAATTCATGACCTATAAAAGCCCCAGATAACTTGGGCCCAGCTTAACTGAAAGTTCATATTTTTCTTTACAAACCAGCCCAGGTGCTAAGCTCTTCAGGTGAGCACCTTCTCTTGGTCCCATCAACTTCAGAGGCACAATTAGTGGTTACACAACAAACAGCCTTTTCTGTGGCTACTGTCTTGTTGTGGAATTCCCTCTCTAGAGAAGTTAGATTGGCTCTCTCCGGCATGCTAAGAGCTTCCTATTTAAACAGGCCATTGAAAATTATATGCAGCAGATATTATTACTAGGCTGCTGTCTGAGCTATCAGTATTTTAATGACTGTTATAAATGTGTTTTATTGCATTTTAACTACTTTTCCCTGGTTTGTTTGTATTACTTTTTATAGTGTCTGATACTATAAAATATACTATATATAGTGTTATTTAGTATATGTAAGCTGCCTTCTATCCCAACTTGGGAGAAAGGCAGACAATCAATCAATCAATGAATCAATCAATAATCTAACATTTGTCAGCGAACAGTTTAATTAAAATATCCCCAAATAATGTTTTCACTATTTTGATGCATTATGGGGAAATGGTTAGCAATGATAATATCAGGGGGACAATCTTTCTCAAATCGATGCTATTTTGTATTAGGATGTTTCAAAATCAATGCATACTGAATTAATACGAACTCTTTCTGAAATTAAATTTCCAGATTTTGAATAGGCACCCTCCTTTTGGAAATCAAATTAAAGAATCGGTAGCACACCTTCCAAAATATGAACTTACTGTAGAGCAGGTAAATAGAATGGCCTAATTGCATTTTTGTTCTGCCCTTCACCTCCAAAACAGTTGTATAGAGAAGGTTAAATAAAACTCTGTTCCTAAATTTCACAAAGATCGGTTCGGTTATTTAACTCTCATGACATGTGTAGTGCCCTCAATAATTACAAAGAAGGTCCTCAAGCTAAGAATTCCTAGGTTTACAATGATTTTGTAGGAATGAAACGTGCTAACTTGGAGAGGAGGAGGAATAAGGAGCCTATAGAGAAGATTTTATAATTATAAATTGGAAAAGTAAACCTAAGACATGTTGATTTTTCTGTAAGATTTTGTCTGCACCGTGGTCCCTGTTTCTTGTAATCTCTCATTTGTTCCATTTTCTGCTTGTGCAGATTTCCTCATGTTTGCAGTATACACATAGAAAGGAAACTACAGGGAGAATTAAGAAGTAAAAAATTAGGTGGTAGATCAATATTGGATTAGGCACAATACCTAGTTCAATACAATGGTAGCTTAGGATAGATAAGTTTCTGGGTAGGACTCTCAGTTTCTCCCGCAGCCTATAAACTGTCAAATAATGCCCTCTTGCAGGATTTGGCTGAACATATGAGGGTTATGTGAAGGGGCAGGGATGCAGAAAGAAGCCCAGGACCCAATATCCTCATGCCAAGGCTCCTCTCTGAACTTTTCATGCTAATTGTGAAGGTCTGAAGGGGGCCACTTCTGGGTTCAACAGAATGCATGTAGAAGCAACTGGGGACCTTGTCTTATCAGGATTCCTGATCAAGTAGAGACTTCTAAGCACATTGTCACATATATAGAGAGAAGCACTTCTCAAACCTTCATGCTCTGTGTGTAAAAGGCACTGTTTTGAACTAACCATGGTTTGGTGTAGTCTGAACTATGGTTTAGGAAAGAAACTCAGGATCAGAAACAACCGTTTGGAGTTGACTTGTTTTCTTAACCCTAATTAAGACTAGCCACAGTACTGGATTTGCACTTGACAAAACAAATATTGGTTATCTGAAAGCAGAAGTAAACATTTCCCATCGCCTTCTGGACAACCTGGAGGAGAGGGGAATGGGGCGTGTCAGAGCCAAGCAACAACGTTTACAACATTAAATCATACTTTAGCAGTATGTTTGAACCCAGCCAATATATACAAAGTAAAAGTGTATTTCTACATTTTGAAACAGGTGAAAAACTAGTATTATTTTTAAAATATGTATCTTTTTCAAGCTAACAAAATACAGTGAAGCCGTAGCTGAAATTCTAGTGACGGTCATATTAAAAAACTTTGAACAGCTACAGACAAAGAGAACTGCCCCAGATTTTCACTACGTGACCTTAATAATAGGAGATAATGATAATCAGGTGGTTTTTAAGCAAAAGATTACGTGAGTATACTCAAATCATTTTAAAACTTTAAAAAATTGCCCATTTGTGCATATTTAATATAGTATATTGATACTTTGCAGGGATTCCGCTTTGCTGAAAATTGGAAATTGGACTAAAAAGGTTGAAGTGAGAAGAGCTGTTAAGTCTGAAGAGCTTAGCATAAATCTAATCAGTTCTGAATATGGTAAGTTAATTTATGTGATGTAAGTCTTAAAACCAATTCTGTTCAAGTAAAACTGCATTCTATTTCTATAATATATTGCAAACTTAATGGATTGGATCCAGACTTAGCTCCCTTGACTTAAAATTGCATAACTATGATCTCCTTTTCTATCTGCTGCCTCGCTGACTGATGTAACAAGTAGGAAGCACACCACATTCATTTGACCTGTAGCTCCATTCAGGGGGTGGAACCATGGCTCAGTGGTAAAACACATAAAGGTGTGGGAAGGTAAATTGCAAACGTCATGTTTGCATATTCAAAATCAGCTTCTGATCCAATGTTGTGCTGATTTTAACCTCTATATGATAAAACTCCAAAGCTGTAATGAGAATACTGGATTCAGTTTGTTTCCACCGCCTTAAATACCGCTTTGTGCAAGCTGTTTCAGTGACGTCTGCAGCATTTTCTGCTTGAAAAAGACTGTTCAGCTCACATCATAAATCAGAATTGTTGCAATTTTAGCATCTAAGATGCCATATTTTAAAAAGTGAAAATGGACACGACAACTGAAATGGCCACAACTTTATTGATTTCAGATGTAGGGAGCTTTGGCATAGGCATTGGGCATGTATCCCTCTCAGCCCCCTGCTGGGGGAGTGAGGCATGACATGGCATATTTGGGAAGGTGGGTCCATCGCAAAACACAGGTTTATGTAGCTGGCCCCCCAAATGCTAAGGGAAGCCCTATGGCCCGCTAGCCCTACGCAACTGGCTCTTTGGACAGAGACTTCCCTTCAGGCCCCTCTAACAGGGTATCCTGGAATCGCCACCTCAGGATATGGGTGGGATGAATCACCACGTCCCTCCCTAACCTAATTGGATGAAAGACTATAGGATTCTGCCCAAGCCTATATCACCAAAAATGGCACAATGCCACGGAGTGAGTTGAAGGAGGCACCACGTCTGGCCACAACCGCTGCTCACACGGGAAGGAGGTAAGTGGCCATTATATTTAGATAAAAAATAAGCTGGTGAAGGAAAGACTCTGGAGAGTAGCTGTTGGTCTGACATCGGTCTCCTTTGCACTTGGCTCATAGCATTCTTTTGGTATTTTAATCTTTCAATTTATTAAGGGAGACGAATTATATAAATAGAGACATATTTGAAAACTCAATAAATCATACATATATACATGTATATTTTCTGCAACAGTTGGACTAGATATCCAGAAAAAATTTAAGGCATTTTATCTTGGACCAAAGAGGTTTGGAAATGAAATGATGAGCGTACACGGAACATTAAAAAGTGAATGTTCATCCAATCAGACTTCCTCAGAAGGATCAGCAACAGCAGAAATAAGTAAAGGTAAGTGATAGTTCCATACTAAATAACAGATCTGAGAGGCAGGGTTGGATACAGTTGCATATATACTAGCAAATCCCAGTGTCATCTTGCATAATGTGTGAATTGGCTTTAAAATTTTGATTGCAAACAAATGAAAGTGCAGCATAATCTCAGAGGATGCCTTTTCTTGCACAATGGCGCTCCTGCCACAGGAACAAATTCGTCCCACACACCCCATCCCTTACCTGAAGCAGACTCCACTAGATTCCCTATGGGGCTGGGCAAGGAGATCACCAATGATAAGTGACCAATCACTTATCTTGGCAATTGTACCTTGGCAATTTAAGCCTGCTCTGACCCAGGACCAGCCCACCCATGAGGCAAGGTGAAGCAACCACCTCAGGAGGCAGGATCCACAGGAACAACAGATCCTGATGTAGATCTTTATCCCCACCCTCCTTGTTTCTGACACAGGTCTTCACTTACTCCTTCTTCCCTGGTATGAAGGGGGGTGGTGCCATTTTGTGGTTTGCCTCCGGTGCCAAAATGTCTTGAGCCAGCCCTAGCAAATGAAGATGGGGGGTACACAGGAAGCAACTGTGTGTAGCAGTTGACATACCTTGGGTTTGCAAGAGGGTGCTTCCCCCTTTATACGATGAATAAACTCACCTGCTTTCACTGTTTAGTTGGCTGTTGATTTGAAGATCTTAGGTTATATTTCAATAAATAAAACCACTCCACCAACATGCTGGCTCCCAAGTCTTCTTCAGGGATGTTGGGGCAAAGCCCTTATCCGCAGGGACTGATGGCCTGCTCCAAGTTTGCAGGAAACTAGAAACAATTGGGCACGCAGTGCCTTTTTGATTGCTGCTCGGAGGCTCTGTGATGAGTTGACAAGAAGAAAAGCATCAAAAAAGAAATGCCAAGACCACCCTTTAAGCAGGCATTGGGGGGTATATCTGGGGAAGGTTTCTTTTTGTGTATAATTGCCGGATTTTTGTTGTTCTGTTTGTCGCTCCTTAAACATTTTAAATGGTATTTTACAATCTTTTGCTTTTAATTATTATAAGCCGAGCCCCTCTTTGTTTTAAGAGGTGGGGTTAAATTGATAAATAAATGAAATAGACTTAAAGTAACTTACTTAATGGCACCCCATTTCTGAATGTACTTGTTTGAAAGTACATCCTGTTAATTTTAAATGGCATTTATTTACAGGCAGTTGGGATTAGGAACAGCTTTTCCAGTGAAAGGCTCAATCACTGCAGTGGGACATTTATTGCCACTGAGTTGCGATAAATAGAATATTCATGCTCTATGGCTTTTATAGCTTTTCTTCAATGACATTAAAATTTAAAATAGTATAGGAGCAAATATTAAGGGTAGACTCACAATTCACTTTAAGTGATAGCAAACATGCAATATAGGTTAACTACCTCTGGAATTGCCTACCCTCTTAGGCAATTGACTGACAGGACAACCGACAATTGTCCATGATAAGTACATAACAACTGTTCTACATACAGATAGGTAGCCGTGTTGGTCTGCCATAGTCAAAACAAAAAAAATTCCTTCCAGTAGCACCTTAAAGACCAACTAAGTTAGTTCTTGGTATGAGCTTTCGTGTGCTGATCTACATGTTCTACATGTTCACGTTTTACATGTTCACATGTTCTACATGTTCTACATGTTCACGTTTTCAAAATATGTCTAATATCAATTGGATAATGTATGCTCTCAAAATCAACCAAGTTCCACCCCACTGCCATATGTCACCTAATGAACAACATAATCAATATTTTAAAATAGGTATTTATTACTTTAGGAGGCCCTCGTAGCCAAGGGAACCTCAGCATGAAGGACGGGAATAGGAAATGCAACCATCACTGCAAAAATAAGGAAATATGTGGACATGACTGCTGTAAGTTTCATCCATTTTTTGGCAACCTTTACCTGCGAAAGGGAGGAGGATCCAGCCTTTGATGTGAGCATTGAAATGTGCACTGCTCTGCACACATCTGAACACTTTTATGAGCCTAGAACGTGGGTTTGCTGGAGGTAATATCACATGTGGGGCTGCACACACAGGAAAGAATGTGGAGATTGTCTCACAAGTTCTTCTAGAACGAACGTCACTGCAAAACAAGGGATGAGGGTACAATGGATATGACATCATATGCAATTTATACTGCTTTTATAAAATGAATAACATTTTTTTTACAAATTATATGCCTTGGTTTTTTAAAAACATAAATATATATTAGAGTGATATTTATAGGGACTTCTGGAGAGTCGTTTCTCTTCTTCTTATCCCAGCATGAGCTATTCTGTGGTGGGGGTGAGGCTGTGTTGCTGACCCCCAATGCCACGCATCACTGCGATTTATCAAGAGTGGGAAGGACAAGACTGGGAACCTGGCGTGGTGCAGGTGCAGTGGCAGAGCCAATCTGATGCTCCCACTGCTGCAACCCGCCACTGAGGCAACACTGTGCTGAGCTTCCACTGCCTTGCCTTCCCCCTCTTGGTAAACTGCCGCAGTGCATGACATTGAGAAGGCAGGTCTGAAACACAGTCAGACGCTACAGCCTAGCACTCAAAAGATCACTTGGTGAATTACTTCACCTTCGCTGCTGGGATTAAATTCACCGCAGAGCAGTCACAAAATCAAGAGCTGTCAACTGCCTACTGGGATAAAGAGCAGGAGGGCTCCTTTGTATCTTCAAGAAGCACTTCGGGACACATTCCTTTCCCATGGCTTCCGTAATTTGCTGTGACTTCAATGCTGGCACCGTATATAGAGGAGAGCGGGATCCCAGCAGTGAGCCCCACCCGCAATCAACATTTAGCCACAAGACTGTCTATACATCCTGTCCCCAAACTAGCCCTCTGTAGATGTTTTGGACTACAGAATAAATACATTAATGTGCGACCATAGCAGAACGGCGATAATTCCTTAGATTGGATAATGCAGTTTTACTTAAATGGAAAGAAATAGGTTTCTTGACGAACATATAGGTCCAAGTGGCACGTTTCCGTAATTAATGGTTTATTGTAGCCATGCTGAGTTGGGCTGTTTTGCACCCGGCTCCCCACTTGCACATGGGAGAAATAAACAAAGATCCCTGGCTTAGCATTAAACAGTAGTGGGTGGAGCAATGCTGCACACTAGGATGCTATGGGGGGGGGGCTCTGAAGACTCTAGTGGAACCAATATGGTACTCGTATCAGTGCCCCTTTAGTCTACCTGTGCAGCCCTGACCTCACTGCCATTCAGTGTTTCCATCTGTATAGGTAACATAGATCTTGGTAATCAAAGACTATTAGCCAAATAAAAAATATGGGATGTACATTTATAGGAAACTTGGGTGTGAAATTACACAAGGGCACAACATGATTTACGAATGGCTTCCTGATACAGAAAATGCAGCAGAAGAATGCAACTTTGCTCTTTAGAAACAGAAAGGTTCAGTCTTGGTTGTTCAGATACAGAATTACCAAAGAATATTTTTACATTTTTGTAACTTACCATGTTGTCTTCCTAAAGTTGTATGGGATAAAAAATTTAATTGAATGCAAATAAAAAGTAGACACAAAACATGTAGACTTATCTTTTTTCAAGGTAAAATTGGAGTTTCACAGAAATATGAGATGAGGAAAGATTCAAAGTTTTCTTCATATCTCGCTGATTTGAGGAACAGAAACACAGAATCTGCCATTCCCCCAGCCAAACGATTAAAGGTGCACAGATGCGGAAATACTTTTGCTTTCACTTTGTTAACAGAATGTCTGTCTATTTCCAGTTAACATTTTTATTAGTAATATGGTTACTGCTCTCAAACATTTGCTATGAAATTGGCAGAGAGGAAAAGCTATATTGATTGATTAAGAAGATGCCCAGAAATGATGAAAGACAACCTTGTTAATGGGAACTATCCCAGCAAACTTCTTTGAAAGTAACTTTTATTGTAAAATGCAGTAAGACCTATTTTCAAGTAAGTTTTCTCAGATAATTTATAATCATTGGGATATATTTCCATGCAAAATTGATTTAGGATCAGGCTGTAAGACTGGAAAAATTATTCATCTTGGAACAGCTTAAAGATTGGAATGCAAGTGTCACACATTGTTTGGCTGCCTGATTTGGGCATGCAAGATTTGCAAATAAAGACGGTACACAATATATCTGTGTTAACATACTTTTATTGGAACTCGGTAGAATTAAAACTTGGACAGAGTGAAGATTTTTCGACCATATGTTAGCAACTTCAGGATGATTCCCACCACCTTTCCTCAGGTTTCAAAGCTGAATAGTTCTACCACTGTAGGACTGCCATTCATTCATCCTCCTTTGCAGAGTTACACATAGGAATGAGGAATTGCTCTTCCCTTCCTTGCAGGAGAATGACTTGGACAATTGATAACAGGGAATGAAATATGGTTAACAAACTATAGATTACAGCCAGCCCGGGCTTGTTGACATGCTTGCATAGTTCCAAGCTTCTGCTGACTAAATTTGTTCATTTAATTCGTTTTCTCCCCTAAAAAAAATTATACACCTTCTCAACCATATAAAAAACACCTCTCATAAAGTGGGGAAAAATAATGTTGTTCATATATGACTTTCCTATTCCTGACAAGGTGTCAGAAGTATTCATTTTCTAGGTTTATTTGTACATACATAAACCAAACCCATGCTATCATATATGTCCATTGTAATGATCTCTCCCTGTATTTTAGATGCAGATGCCAAATAAATCTCAAAATGTGGATCTTAAACAATTTGCTTATACTCCTAAATCTTTGCTTCCAAGATGGCCAAGGTACTGTATTGCCATAAAAATAGTCTGTCACCCAGTTTACTTGTTCATTTTAATATCAACAAACACAATGTATATTTTCTATATAAATAAGATTTAATTTACACCTTTCCTGTGATTTTGCCTGCTTTTATAAAGGTATGTACAACATTCAGGGTCCCCGTTGCTGGAAGAAAGGAATGATCCTGTTCTCCAGGAAAGTTTACCACTAGAATCCGATGGTTCCAAAGAGGCTGGTAAGTTGTAAATGGATTCTAGGATTCAATCCAATGAAAGTTAAGCGTTTTAAAATACCAGAGGTTTCAAGTGAAGAAATTATTTCAGTTGCAATCAATGTGACTTAAATGTCTTACCTTTGGCTGAAACTTCTCTGTTTTGTTTCGCTTTTCATTTTCTGACAGCTTGAGATTTCCTTGTAGCTTTTTCTTTTTGATGGGTGACATTCAGGTAATATTGGGATATCTTTGTCCTGGTTGTCAATTGGTTCCTAGCTCATTCTTGCTTTTGTAGAATTCTGAGACTAAATGATATATTTGATTATGCTAGAACTCTCTTGATTTCAAAAGTCAGTCTCTTGATCATTCTTATGGTTTTGAATTTTTAGGATCAGTAGTTGGCAATGATTTTTGCAGCCTGTGTAATCCAAATGCAGTTAGAATATATTTTATAATGAGTATGGGATTAAGCAGCTCAGACCTAAAAAACATTCCTATTGCTGTGTACCTATTCCCTAAAATAGTGTTGACACATGCCTTCTTGTATAAATTTAACAAATTCTCTAGCTTTTTTTAACCCTTTGTGAGAAATCATTTTACTCTTTCACCTGTATTTTTATTATGCTCAATTATAGGTTTCATTGTAAGCAAGCAACCTGCAAGTTGGAATGAAAAGAGCTGTTGGACAATGCCTTCACATGAAAATTTCAAAGAATCTTCAATAAATAATAACTTGACTGATGCAGATAAAAGCAGCTCTTTGTTTTCTGAACCTTTCAGTGTAAACTTTGAGTTAGATGAGATTTGGGGTGATTACGATGACAGTAGCCTTGTGGACGCCAGCACATTTTGTACTAATATGGAGAAAACTAAGACTTCAGGTAAAGCAGCTGCATGTAACATACAGTTATGTATAAAATAACCGTTATCACTGCATGTGTAGAATTCATATCATTGGCATCTGGGGGGGGGGAGAGTATCCAAGCCCACCCATACTATACAAAAGATACAAAGGGGTGCCAACTGCCTTTTGTTGGGGGAGAGAGAAAGAAAAGTGCAGAACATAGCTTTTGAAAGGTACAATAATTTGCTTGTGATATTCAAGATGAATATCAGAACTTAAGCTGTAGTTCTTAGTCTGTATGACACTATAATAAATGGATGGGGGAGTGGTAAATTGATGCTACTTCCAAAGCTCTGTTGGCTTATGCCAGCCAGGGTAGGAGATGATGGGGAGCAGACTTACATTTCTTCCCTGCACAGTTTTTGACACTCGTCTATTCGTTCCAATAGGAAGGAAATTTAGTTTTGCTAGTTCCAGATTGATGTCAAGGGTAGGGCTGGCCCAAGGGTTTCTCTGAACCCAGTGGATCCAAGCTCCCCTCTTGAATTAGGTCCGTTTCAGGACTTGATGCTGGCCTCTGCAATAAGCATCAGTGGTTGATCGCTCACTGAGATATCCACGAGTGTTATTTCAGTGGAGTGGCAGTTGGACTCCAGTATATGGGGTTTGGGGTTGCTTTGCCAGTTGCTAGTAATGCTTTCTCTTTTCATCTCTTGAATTTTTAGATAAAAATCCATGGGAAATTGGCCCCATTTTGTTTGCAAAACATAACTGGAGAAGCAGCTTTGTATATATGATTAATTTGCTTTTGTTTGGAGTAGTTATGTTTGCTTTCTACTTGAAAGTTGTTTGGGTTTGTTTTTATGTTTTAGAATCTTCTCATCTGGGATCTATAAATACATGCTTCCAGAACAACCAGAACCAAACTGCACAAAGCAAATCTCCTGGTGCACTTTTAAAAAGGTACGTGGAAGCCGGTACCAATAGTGCATACATACAATCCAGTAGCAGATGGCAGGGCAAAGTGGCATTGCTTACCTGGCTAAGAGAGGCAGGTTGGCGCCATGCAGATGCAGTGGTGGAGCCAACCCTAATATATTTATCATTGCCTGCAAACTGTTACAAGAATTTTAGATTGAGGGCACTAAAATGGAAAACCCTGAATAATGAGGAAACACATTTTTATTGATTTGGAAAACTTTGCAAAGGGATGCTGTGCAATAGTTTCTTACGTAATGTAGCTGTGTCTGTATAGTATGTTTCTTCTGTTTTCTCAAATACATAGGACTGCTCTATACATTTTTTTACTCCTTCTTGCTCCTAGTAAAAAGTCATAACAGGGTAAAGCCTTTTAAGACTTGGGAAAGCCCAGATCCTAACAGGCGGGTCTGCCTTGTTTAAATCCACCTGATTCTGGAGAGAAGGAAATGGACTCTGCAATGTGCGGAGTTCAATGATGGGAATGCTTTTAAATAGCAGTATTTTATGCTGTTAAACCTAAGTGTCTTCAATGAAGAGAACACTAGCAGTCTTCACTCCAAACACAGCCCAAAGGGGAACAATTTGCTGACCTCCCTGAGGACAAAGACATGTTTCTGGGCTCTTGATCCTTAGACTGCAATTAAAATCAGCGATTCAGAGAGGAATCTGAATCCTGTTCTGCATTGGTGTGCCAGCTGCTCAAGGCTTCTCATTCGCCTGCACGCCTTCATTTGAAATGGACTCTACTGGAGGACACTTAACAGTGTGAGGCTTGCCCTTAGTGGAGCAATGATGTGCTGGGTAGGACTGGTCCTGGTTTTGGATGCTCTGCTTCTGTCTCTATTTGCACCCTTCTGTTCAGCTGCCTAACCAAAGATACTCCTCAGGCCAATCTTTTGCCAACTCCACCTGATGTTCTGGACTGATCTTACAAGGCCTAGCTCAGGAAACTTGATTGCTCCCATCTGGGAGGGCTTTCTGTTCAAGCCCTTCACCAGCAGCCTGGCATATGAGTGAGAGTATTTAAAACACCAAGTAGGCCCAGTGAGTGCCAGTTCCCACAGTCACTTAAGGGGACTGGCAGTCAACTGAGATTTGTTATCTAAGCCCAGAATTTAAATTCACATCTCTGTATGAATATGTGAGGAAAGCGCCTTTCAGAACCAAACATTCCTAGAGCACGGACACCATTCTATATCTGGGGTGGCTAACCTGTGGCCTTCCAGATGTTGCTGGGCTACAGCTCCCACCATCCTTGACCAATGGCCATGGTGGATGGGCTTCTAGCAACACCTGAAGGGGTTGGCCACAGGTTAGCTACCCCTGTTGTAGAGGATAATTGCTATGAAAAGGGTGTGTGGGTGTGGAACATTTCTGTACAGCTAGTTCTGTGCTTTAGAGAAAGATTCAGCATGCAAGTGTCCAGAGAGACATGAGAGGTACGGTACTTTTACAGGGCAACACATGGAACCTACCATGTAGGTTGCCCATTCAACTGTGGTCTTACATTTATCTATTTTGGCTGAGCAGAGGACTAGCACATGCTGTTGTAGTCCGTGAAAACTGTATCTTCTCAGTGAACTGGGGCTCTTTTGTAAATAAGCTCTTTGAAGAAATGTCCTAAATATGGGTAAATATAAAAAGAATGTCTATGTTTTCTACATCTGCCCAGAATATGCATATTTTCTATGCTCAAAATAAAAGTGCCCTAAAAGGATGGCATGACTCATTTTACCAGTGTCTTGCCACACTTTAAAACTATATAAACTCTCATTTTCTGGTTTCATTTCCAAACATTTAATTTTGCTTTGGGTTCTTTTTTAGTTTTTCCATATTTAAAGAGAAACCTGATATCTGCCTGCCAAAATCCACCTCTCCGTCATTAACTCCACCATCAAGTGTGAAACCACTTGCTGAATATGGCAATAAGAATATTGTAAGTGAAAGTAGATATCTGATCATCTTGCTTTCTAATTATCTGCTCATTGTATGCATGTTGACATGCATATTTTGTGTGTGTGTGATCAAAATGTTTTTTCTAGAGTAGCAAAACATCTCAGACCACCCTGGCTTTGACCCATGTTTGTACAGAGCAATATTCCGTATCAGCTTATCATGCTTCCAACAGATTAATGATTGTTGCTTGGAATCACTTGTTTGCTAGCACAAACACATTGTGTCTTAAACCTAATCTTATATAGTCTTAAAAACTGTGCTTGTAAATTCTTTAACCTGGCATTCTGAATAATACCCACACAGGGGCGCCGACTTATAAAAAATATTGGGGGGGCGGGGGCCAATACCGACTTATAAAAAATATTGGGGGGGGCCAAGACCTCCAAACCGCTGCTGCTGGGGGAACGAAAGGGGCGAGCCCCGGGCTACCCCGACCTTAAGTGAACCTGTGAGGGCCCGCCCTTTGCGGCAGCCGATTGGCTGCCGCCGTGGGCGGTGAATATTAATGAGCTAGGGGGAATCCCCGCTTCTCGCGGGGCTGACGCCAGCCCCACGAGATTGTTGATGGGTCGAGAGCCCGCAACCCCACCCCCTCTCTAGATCGGGAGTGGCTTTGTTTTAACTCATTACTGAATGTATTTTAAAAGGTAACTATCGTCAAACAAGGAAAATAAAAAATACCAACATAATTTTGTGATTTTACAAAGCATAATATAACTAATAATCTTCTTAAATTATTGGGGGGGGCAGAGCCCCCCAAACGAATTTTTGAGGGGGCTCGGGCCCCCTCAGGCCCCATGGAGTCAGCGCCTATGTACCCACAATAGGACAATAAAATGTAGGTGATATTCCTTGTGTAAATTACACTTTTGGAATGATAGGGCCACTTGCTTTGAAATCCACATTTCCTCTTGTGATTTTTGCATTACAGTTTGGCTTTCGAGAAGAATATAATCTCCCACAAAAACCGAAACCTGTATGGTTGACTACAACCTCAGGTTCTTGCCAAGTTACCGGAAAGGAGGACTTTCTTATCAGTAAGAAGAAAATGACAGAAGAGGCTGACCGCAGGTAATGAAAATTATTTGTGAAGGTACTGTCCGAGCTTGGTCTGCAGTCTGCATAATTGTATCTAGATAGATATTTTAGAAAGGTCATAAGATTACAAGTAACTTTCTTGAGCTTTCTATGCAAATAATTGTATTCTAACACAAGAGTTTGGTTTAATAGCACTATATATTGTGCTGCAGATAAAATAATCTGATCTTACAAGGTTTGGTATAGTAAACCGAAATGTTTCTTGGGTGCTTTCTTTTTACTAGGCAACAGCTTTCTGATGATGACGAAATTAAGCTTTACCTTGGGATATTTGATGGCATTTTCTAACACCAGGAAACAAACGTACATTGCTGGTGATGAAGCATAAGCGCTCATTTTGAGGATGAGATCTTCAAATACCCAGTCTGGATTTTCTACTTTTGATGTATAGCAGTTCATTAATAGTCAGTTTTGCTACATACAGTAATGACCAGAATACTATACGGTTTGCTTGCAGTATTTAATGTACAATGCATCTTTAATAGTTATTTAAATAACTTAGTTTACATGAGGTTTCTGTTCATAATATTGTAGAAGATAAAGCCCTTTGCAAGCCTTTTATTAAAGGGGATTGTTTTTGAGCCAAGCTATTTGTTTTGTTTCAAATTATACCCAGTCTTATTCTTGGAAATAAGATTATCCGTATAATATGCATTTCCTAGGTAAATACATTTGTGAACAATGCCTGTGTTATCCCTGGATAAAATATCTTCTTGGTAGAATTTTTTTTATTGGGCAGTTATTCGCATTAAACTGATTTTATAATGACTATACATGATGTGAAACAATGCGTTTTTAAAATAAAATGGAATAAAGTTAGTTTGCAACCTCAGTTTTCTTTTAAGTACTATAATCAGAATCTGTCCGTTCAGTGGATAGAAGGCATTTCAGTTCACAGAAAAAGTCTTCTAAGAGCAAAAGGGATCTTTCAGTGAACAAAGCTCTCCTTCTATGTGTAGAACAGAGCCTTTGGATTCAACCAAATGTTTTTGCCTTCCGAGAGCTCTGCAGAAATTGGGTCCAGGTTTCCAAAAGAAATTTCACCACGTAGAACTGGGTTCAGTAAACTGACAAGGCTAAATATAGAATCACAGGATTGTTGAGTTGTAAGAGTTCCTGATGCTCATCTATCTAGTACAACCCCATGCAATGCAGGAATATCAACTCAAGTATCCATGGCAGATAGCCATCCAACATTTGCTTTAAAACCTCCAATGAATGAGACCCCACCACCTTTCAAGGGAATCCATTCCACTATCAAACAGCTCTTACTGTCAGAAAATTCATCCTGATGTTGAGTTGAAATCCCCTTTCTTGTAACTTCAGCCCATTGGTTTGGGTCCTACCCTTTGGAGCAGGAGAAAACAAACTTAGATGTAGACAGATCTTATGGGTGCACCTGGAGGTTTTTTCCGCTCCTCCTTTTGGTAGCATTTCCATGCATTCCCAAGTTTGAGGGCTGCCTTGAGCAGCATTCTGTGACAGCAAAAAGTTGGTATTGAGGGGCGAATCTGCTATAAACATAACACTTTTGGGTGCACATATGAGGCTCTCTAGACCCCAGCCATTAGATAGAAACATCTCCTTATGTCACCATTGTTTATTTATAAAATTGGTACAATGCAGCATTACAGGAAACTACAGAAATTATTCTGTGGTAGTTTTATAAGTGGACCAAAGAAAAGTGGCTGAAGTCTTACATTATGTCACTGCTAAGAGTGTGTTAATAAATATGTGATGGCCATTCCCTGACACTTACAAATGTATTCCTGTTACATGTTCAGACATGTTTATATGGCCATAAGGTCTATAAACAACCCTTTTGGGGGGAAAACACCAGAATTTTCAAGATCGTAAAAAGTTCACTGTACATACCAAAGTGCCAAGGCAAATGATATAGCCAAGGAAACAAGATAGACATTTTCCCTTGGATCTGTCAATATATATAAATTTACCTTAAATTGCAAGTTAGACCTAAATGCATGTTTTTTCTCCCCAATTGTCCTAGGTAGGAATTGTAGCATGTGGATTGTTTTCCTTTCCTTCTTTTGTGGGAACCATTGGCCCTGGTCCCAGGAGTGGCTTATAAAATGGCTTGCAACATATCAGGTTTTGTCCCACCATTGCGGAAACTATTGACCAATTCAAAATACATTTGAGCAGCCTAGTGACCCACTGTTCTGATTATCTGTATACTCCGAATTTTGTAACAACCATCAATGTCTGTCTGGGCCCAAGATAAAATGAAAGGACTACAGTCTCCATATTCTACAAGAGTTTGAATTAGTTTCTTTTTATTATTATTTCTGATAACATCTTGGAGGGGGAAAAAGTTATTATCCGAGTTACTTTCTCTTTCCTCTTAAATTAAATCTTGCCCAAGGAGAGGATTAGTAGTTATTAATGTTTTTATTTCACTCTTAAAAGTGATTAATTTTCAAAAGATAAATTCAAAGTTTCTTCTTATAACATTGTCTCCTTGTCTAATATTCCCTTCATTTTTCATATGCCTCTCATCAATAATCTGTCCTGCATACTTTGGGGAATAGCTTCAGTTCTTTTTACAATATATTTCCACTGTTCTTTTGATTTTAAGAGACTTTAATTTCCATTTTTAGCCACAGACTAAGGGCACAATCCACCAGGAAGTTTATTCTCCCAGCTGGGGTCTGAATAGAAAAATTTCTGGTGAATTGTGTCCAAAGATGCCCAACACTTCAAAGAATCATTTTGAATTATTTTTGCCTTGCTCATAAGTTGCTCACAGTAAATCAGCATCATATACCGTACTTATTTATTGTTGATATTTTCACACTTTCAGAAGAAGAGTTTCATCAGGCAGAAGTTCTTTTAGTAGCACAGAATCTCTAAGGCACACCCCCCCCACAGTAAAAAGATAGGTTTTCCCTCCATTAGCTTACCTGATTTGTCATTTTTGTTTTGCATAATTTATTCATGGCAGTTTTATGTTTCTTTTAAAGTCTAATTTCCCTTTCATAAAATTGGTTTGAAAATTTTAATAGAAGCAAAAATATTCTGAAGTCTTTTTTCAAAGGAAGTTTTTATATTTACATCCACTGTTTTCCCCCCAATTGCTTGCCTTTCTGGTTTTGAAGTAATTGTGATACCTGATCAAGATCAAAGGTGATAAAATACCCCATTAGCATGGCTCCCTCAAAGTATTTAGTTTATACTGACATGCAGTGCATTCCACAGAAACTGCTCCCATAAAATACCCTTTGAAATTCATAAGGCCATTTCTGCACACTCAGTTTCCACAAGTCTGGCACCGAAGACAACACTGCGGAAGAGATGTTATTTTTCAATAAAGCCATGTGGCCCAGGTAGACCACCTCCTGGGACCAGGCAGACACTGAGACTGCTGTTGGTTTGTGTGTGCATGCAGAGTACATAGATTGGTTCACACTGTAATGCATGTCATGGCTGCCAATACTTGCTCTCTCATTGTGACCATGTGGGGAGCTGATGTGTGCAGACAATCTTCTGTTGTACTGGCACAAGGAGTGCATCTTTTTCTGTTCCAGTGGTCTGTTCTGTTATTCTCCAGCCTAGTATATTAGGGTAAAGTGTGCATAAAAATATGCTTCTATTACTGAAAGTAATATTCCAAATTGCCTTATACCATATTGGCCCGAATATAAGCCACACCCAAATATAAGCCGCACCTTTAAAATTGAAGGGGAGGGGGAAGAAAAAATACCTGAATATAACCTGCTCCCTTCCTCACTGCTCCTGGCTACAGAAGGGGGGGGGGAGGAGCTGCACTGCATTGCTGGTGGCCTTTCCCCTTCCTTGCTCTCTCCCTTTTTGCTCTCTCCAGTCCTACGTAGAGCACATTATGGCAGTCAACCCTTGAGATGATAAAGGCATAAATTATGGCTTGTAAGTATGAAATCAGGCCCTCACTGGGTCTTAAAAAGACCTAGGACTCAGCTATACGACTGCAAATAAAACATTTTGTTTTATTTGTTGTAAAGTACAATATACAAATCTGACACTAGATGGCGAAAGTGAGCTATGCCAAATTCAGTGTGTTTTTCAAAACTCTTCTTAAAAAGCATTTTCACCGTGTTGTTATATGTGTGTATATTGCACCCTAATTATATTCAGCAAACAGTTTTACTCTAATTCAATGATTCACACACAAAAGACAAGGATCTGGCTCCAATGAAAATTACTACAAGTGAAGGTGCTTAAATCATTGATATCATTTACTTCTTGAATTGAAATGTAACACTATGGGAGTGTTTTGTTTAGAAAGAAAGGGAATAGGGCAACCAATTCTCAGGTGATATAGTAGAATGCTACAGTCATTATTCAGCAGAAGATTCTATATAATTTGCATTATATCTGTGCTTTCTCTCATAATGGAGTAGAGAAAGCAAAATTCAATATAGCAGGAGTCATATTTACCATCTTACTGGTCTGAGTCTCTGTAATAAACTGCATGCTGATACCTGCTTTTAATTTTATTTCAGCTGCCTTACATGTTTCTTTGTCCTATCAGATATATTGATTTCAAACAAGAAAGTGAGGTTGATGAGATCTGCACCTGAACATGGAATTGCGGAGGCTGGGGAGGGGATATTTATTCTGCTCTTGAATATCAAGATCCGAAAAGGCCTGCCGTAAAAAATATATGTTTGCTTTCGATGCTTAGACATGCTTCCAGTAACACACTGAAGCATACAATATCACACATTGGATAAGCTCATGAATGCAGTAGAACACACAATTTTAACCACACGACACAATTTTATTTTATTATTATCTTCTGTAATGGTATTTCAAAAGCTTACAGTATGAAGTTCAAAGTGGTGATCAAAGGAAATTAAGGAGCTAACTTAGTATTTCCAGTTACAGGCATGTATTATTCTAAAGTAAATTCTTAAAAAAGCAAAGGTAACTATATTTACTGCAGGATATTCCTTTGCACTTTTTCAGTTCCACCTTGTGGATGTCTACACAGAATTTCTTAGAATGAAAAGCTGGGAAAACGCGGACCAAGTTACTCGGTCATCCTCACACTAATGCAGGCTGCTCTCTGCCTTGGGTTGATCTGTACTAGTCAAATATGGTCTTAGGGTGGGCCTGAATCTGGTGCTGCAGGCTTTTGTCGCAATAAAAACATCCTGGCCCTCAGTGTGGCAATATGTTATCCTAGCATACCTACAGACAGTGGCAGTTCATTAGGGCAAGTGGGGCACTGCCCCACCAAGCTCAGTCTGGCCTCAGCCACCCCACATGTACCTACCTCCAAGTCATAGCACAATGGACCTTTCCATTCTTTACTGTGGTTCAACACATAGACTCTGCATGGTATCAGAGCCACTTGTCTGCTGTTTCAGGGTTGTCTCTGACCCCTCAGATGCCACTTTCAACTTTGCTAGTAGAGCATCCTTCAAAAAGAAACACTTTAGAAGGTGCGCCTATTAAAAAACAAAACTCCCCAAAACTGTATGATTTTGAATGACTTGCCCAAGATCCAGGACAAAGCGCCGCCTTTCAGAAATTCTCCCTCGGACGTCAATTCCGCCTTTGAAATCCCAGTAATGTCTGGGAAAATCCAGATATATGGCAGGCTATAAGAGAAGGAAAAGGGCACAAAGGCAGTGAGGACCAGAAGACAAGAACAGGAAATTGCCAGTGGAGAGATAATGGTAATTTTGTTCAACTTATTCGCATTTCATGCATCTGAGAGTGTTTGAGGGGTAGTGGAAAGGCAGAAAGAAAGAAACAGGAATCCAGCTAGAGACGAGAAAGCGAACAAAGAAGCTGATACGAGGAAATGGTGCCTTGTTTTTGAAAACGGAAGTAAAGAGCCACAAACTGGGATTCCTCCAATTCTAATTTGGCTGCTCCAGGCTTGCTAGTGTTCCTGCAAAGTGAAGTACCTGGAAGTGGTGCTGTAGGTACAAGGTAGACAACAGCCAGAATCTTACAAAAGAGGATTTTACTCTGTGTGTAAAACACAAACCAAAACTAAAACAATGGAGGCAAAACTGTTTCTGGTCACAGTGGTTGAATGAAATGTATATAAAGAGGCAAAGAGAATGTTACTTAAGAACCTGCAGCTTATGTGCATGCTGTTTTCTTCTGCCTTTGAATGTACATTGTATTGTACCATGTGT
Source organism: Podarcis melisellensis (assembly GCF_964234715.1). Lineage (NCBI taxonomy): Eukaryota > Metazoa > Chordata > Lepidosauria > Squamata > Lacertidae > Podarcis > Podarcis melisellensis. Next base: position 71,554,153 of record NC_138538.1, on the reverse strand, counting down.
TCAGAAGTGATTTTTTATCTTACTGTTTATTCCCCCCCCCCCCCCGATTTGTGATTTTTTCCATCAGGGCTGGCGGACCTCAGGCCTGGAAGGCAAATGCATACCCTTCAACATTTCTCCGATGAAAATAGGGACGTCCTATTCCACAATGATGATGATGGTGGTGTTATTATTTATACCCCGCCCATATGACTAGGTTGCCCCAGCCTCTCTGGGTGGCTTCCAACACATATAAAAACATAATAAAGCATTATATATTGGGCTGCCTTCAGATGTCTTCTAAAGGTTGTATAGTTACTTATCTCCTTGGCTAGGGGGTTGCATAATGCCATATCCTCCAACATTTCTCCAATAAAAATAGGGATGTCCTAAGGAAAATAGGCCGGGACGCGGGTGGCACTGTGGGTAAAACCTCAGTGCCTAGGACTTGCTGATCGCACGGTCGGCGGTTCGAATCCCCACGGCGGGGTGAGCTCCCGTCGTTCGGTCCCAGCTCCTGCCCACCTAGCAGTTCGAAAGCACCCTTAAGTGCAAGTAGATAAATAGGTACCGCTTTATAGCGGGAAGCTAAACGGCGTTTCCATGTGCTGCGCTGGTGCTGGCTCGCCAGCTGCAGCTTCGTCACGCTGGCCACGTGACCCGGAAGTGTCTGCGGACAGCGCTGGCTCACGGCCTCTTGAGCGAGATGAGCACGCAACCCTAGAGTCGGACACGACTGGCCCGTACGGGCAGGGGTACCTTTACCTTTAAGGAAAATAGGGACATTCTGGGATCAAATCAGAAACCAGGACAGCTTCTATAAATCCGGAACTGTCCCTGAAAAATAGGGCAGACCACATGACACTCACAGCTCTGTCCCCTTCCCACCTAGGGGTCAAGTCAAACCATTGTGTTAGCAGCACAACCTTGATGGCAGAAAGTGAGGAGGAATTAAAGAACCTTTTAATGAGGGCGAAAGAAGAGAGGGCAAAATATGGTCTGAAGCTCAACATCAAAAATACTAAGAGCATGGCCACTGGGCCCATCACCTCCTGGTAAATAGAAGGGGAAGAAATGGAGGCAGTGAGAGATTTTACTTTCTTGGGCTCCATGATCACTGCAGATGATGACAGCAGTCACGAAATTAAAAGACGCCTGCTTCTTGGGAGAAAAGCAATGACAATCCTAGACAGCATCTTAAAAAGCAGAGACATCACCTTGCCAACAAAGGTCCGTATAGTAAAAGCTATGGTTTTCCCAGTAGTGATGTATGGAAGTGAGAGCTGGACCATAAAGAATTGATGCCTATGAATTATGGTGCTGGAGGAGACTCTTGAGAGTCCCATGGACTGCAAGAAGATCAAACCTCTCCATTCTTAAGGAAATCAGGCCTGAATGCTCACTGGAAGGACACACTGGGGCTCACTGGGGCACAAGCCTGGGCAGTGTGAGTGGAGGTCCAGGGCTGCCCAGACAACAAGACCCGCCTCTCAGCCTCGCAGATGTGGTCCAAAGGAAAGCAGAGCAATACGTTTGGCACCAGCTTGGTTGCAAGAGTTGCTGGAAGGAGGCATATAAAGCGTCATCCAACCTTCTTAGGAACTCCACTCTGGATTTGTGTAGGTTTTACTCCTTAGCCTATTCTACTCCCAAAGATATCCCACAAGACAGCAGAAGGTTAGGTTCTGAGTTTTCCTTCTCCCAGATGGGCTACCTTCCCAGGTTGTTGAGCCCCATCTGCCCCTATTGGAAAGCTATTATGTGGTTGAATTGGGGAATAACCACAGAACAACTAAGAAAGCAGAATAGATCCACCACTAACTCGCTATTGGTGGCACTGTGGGTAAAACCCCAGTGCCTAGGACTTGCCGATCGTATGGCTGGTGGTTCGAATCCCCGCGGCGGGGTGAGCTCCCCTCTTTTAGTCCCAGCTCCTGCCCACCTAGCAGTTCGAAAGTAGATAAATAGGTAGCGCTTTATAGCGGGAAGGTAAACGGCGTTTCCGTGTGCTGCGCTGGTGCTGGCTCACCAGAGCAGCTTTGTCACGCTGGCCACGTGACCCGGAAGTGTCTCCGGTCAGCGCTGGCCCCCGGCCTCTTAAGTGAGATGGGCGCACAACCCTAGAGTCGGACACGACTGGCCCAAAAGGGCAGGGGTACCTTTACCTTTTACCTTTAACTCGCTATTATGGAGCGAAGAACATGCAGCAGAAGACATCTGCAAGAAAACTCCCATTCTGAAGCCCTGCAACAAACAGTAAGTACAGGAAAAATCCACTCAGGTGGCTCATGTCTTGCCCTGCAAAAAGAAGTTAAAAAGCCCTGAAGGTTACTATCTAGGTGGATTAGGAGAAATCCTTTTTGTGACCCACAACAGGCCGGTTCTTCTTTGTAAAATGTGCAAAACATTACAACATTTATTCTTGTGTTTTTAGAAGATGTCTCGCCACAGACGATGGCAAAAGGAACGGACGGAAGTACGCTTTTGTTTGGATAAATGAAATTGTGTTTCTCTTGTAACTGTGAAACTTTCTATTAAAAGATGCATATAAGTTTCAAAATACGAAAGAAGCTTGGAATGGCAAATAGATATGATAGATTTGCTACTCCCCCACCTGTTTAAAGGCAAAACCTATTTATGAGGCTTTATTAAGTGCAAATAATTCCCAGAGCTTCAGCAGAGAAGAAACAGCTGCAGAATGTGGACTCATTTGCATATAAATGACATGATTTCAGCTCAGAGAGGAATATTGAAAAATATACATTTCTACAGTGAAAGCCTGGAGAGTCAAACATATTAAGGTCAGATTGTGTGATTTCTGTCTCTCCCCCACCCAACTCCTGCATGTCAGTGGTAGCGAATGATCACACTTCCAAATATGTGTAGGCAGTGTCAATTTTACCCTCTCAAATAATATGTATTTTTAAATGTGCATTAATTAAACTACCACTTTTAAGTGTGTGTGCGCACACATCCCCCACCCCAAAAATAAATTAGGTCAACTATCTATGCCTTTTTTTAAAACAAATAAAAAATGGTAGGAACAGGCATGAGGGGTGTGCCTGACTGTGAATATTCCTTATCTCTTGTTCTGAGAGGTTGTGATGTGAGAGAAACATTGTGATTTAGATGAGGCAAAAAGAAAGAAAGAGAAAGAAATTAACTGGCCTCTTCAATCTCCGGAATATACCTCTCAACACTAATATGTAAAACACAAAGGGATATTTATTTTAACAGCTCAAGAAAGGCGGTCATTATGTATCTGCACAGAACTGGATTTAGGATGGTAAAGGTGGTTCCCCCCCCCCCCACACACACCGGGGGCACAAAATAAAATATAATAATAATATTACCTATATTTATGCAGGTACCTACTGAGAAGATCCATAAAAAAGCAACTGTACCAAAAGGAATTATTGTGGCAATAAGAAATATTTAATGTGTTGTTTAGTCGTTTTGTCGTGTCCGACTCTTCATGACCCCATGGACCAGAGCATGCCAGGCACTCCTGTCTTCCACTGCCTCCCGCAGTTTGGTCAAACTCATATTCGTAGCTTCGAGAACACTGTCCAACCATCTCGTCCTCTGTCGTCCCCTTCTCCTTGTGCCCTCCATCTTTCCCAACATCAGGGTCTTTTCCAGGGAGTCTTCTCTTCTCATGAGGTGGCCAAAGCATTGGAGCCTCAGCTTCAGGATCTGTCCTTCCAGTGAGCACTCAGGGCTGATTTCCTTAAGAATGGACCGGTTTGATCTTCTTGCAGTCCATGGGACTCTCAAGAGTCTCCTCCAGCACCATAATTCAAAAGCATCAATTCTTCGGCGATCAGCCTTCTTGATGGCCCAGCTCTCACTTCCATACATCACTACTGGGAAAACCATAGCTTTAACTATACGGACCTTTGTTGGCAAGGTGATTTTGTCTGGGAAAGGTGCAGGTAGAGGGAAGGAAGCCTGGTGTCATGATGACCCCAGACTCTGACTCCCCTTCTTCTGGAGATGGGGTTGGGGGTTCAGAAGCCCCTTCACCCACTGGAAGCAATTCTGCAAGAAGAGCTGATGGAGACCATGCTTGGAGGTGTCATGGTGACTTCCTTAGATTCAGAGGACTTTGTGAGTTATCTCCCCTGTTCTGTTGGAGTAGACTGTAGAACACTGGGGCCCCCAGGAAAGGCAAAGCGAGCCACGGAGCCCCTCTTTTGGCGAGAATTCCTGAAGCAACATCTAAGGACTGCTCTCATGCAGTCTTCAGCTCTGCATGGAACTGCCACCTCTCCACTGAGACATCAGAACATCTGTTTCCTTCTGCGCTTCTCTCACCCTTTGGGAGCTCAGTGACGGAGACAAGATCCCATGTTCCGGATCTTATATGCTCGAAAATAGAAACAAGATGAGGTTCCAGCAAAGGAAGAAGACTTATTAAAATGATGGCTCATGCTAACAGCAAAGATTAGCAATCGAAATTGTGAAACATTCTTTGAGGATTGGAAAGCTTTTGCAGAATATCTAAAGAACTATTTAACTGCAATAAAACACGAGCAGGATTTGAAATACGAGCAACCGTGGAAAGGCATTGAGGCTAATAATTTAGGATGTACATATTGAGTGTTAAGCGACGCGGGTGGCGCGGTGGGTTAAACCACAGAGCCTAGGGCTTGCCGATCAGAAGGTCGGCGGTTTGAATCCTCGTGACAGGGTGAGCTCCCGTTGCTCGGTCCCTGCTCCTGCCAACCTAGCAGTTCGAAAGCACATCAAAGTGCAAGTAGATAAATAGGTACCGCTCCGGCAGAAAGGTAAACAGAGTTTCCATGCGCTGCTCTGGTTCGCAGGAAGCGGCTTAGTCATGCTGGCCACATGACCTGGAAGCTGTACGCTGGCTCCCTCGGCCAATAAAGCAAGATGAGCGCTGCAACCCCAGAGTCGGCCACGACTGGACCTAATGGTCAGGGGTCCCTTTACCGTTACCTTATTGAGTGTTAAAAGGTAAAATATGCAGCGTTAAAGAATAAACAGAACATCGTGGAGGGGGGATGGGGAAGTCAGTGGATAAATTAAACGTGTTGTTGAGGGTAAAGAATACAAACTTTTGAAAACTAAATAAACACACACACGCGCGCGCACACACACACACACACACATATATACACATCCCATGTTCAATGCCTGGCATCAGCAGCGAAAACAATCAAGTAACAGGGGGTGGTGCAGATTTCTGCTTGAGATTCTGGGCAGCCACAATAGCTGACTGGATGGACAAATATGTAATTAGAGGTGATCTAAGGCAAATTCTTATGTTCCCTCTGCAGCAGCATCTCTGTTCCTTTTGCAAACAACGGTGCTGTAGGAAGACTAGGTGGCAACAGATGGGATGGGAAAGAGTGAGCCATGAAACCGACATCCTTCAAACTTTGCCAGCCCGAAATGATGCATTCTTGAGTCAGGAGAGTTGCCGAGAGACTGAAGCCATATAAAAGAAAGACAAGGCACCGGCGTGCGAATGCTGCCTGCTCTCTCTGGGGCACAATTGTCTCCGACAACCCTGTCAAGAGAGGCTTGGACACATTCTCACTTCCTGGAACAGCTTTCCCGAAATGCCAGCATACATCGGGGAGGATGGTAATAAAATGGACATTGTGTCCTGCAAGAAGATAAAGTTGGCAGTTTAGATGGTTGAGAAACAGTTTGCGATAAGCTTGTGGTTCCATAGAAATTAATCCCAGCCCCTATATTTTATATCAGCCAATCAGAGTGTTCTTAAAGTTCAGGCAGTTAATAATATCTCACATCTTTGTAGCTTAAGGGATACAGTTTTCAAAATTATTGTAGTGGGGGAACAATAAATTCCTGCACCAGGAAGGCTGCATGCCATATAATTTATTTTAGATTTCCATCTTGGGTACATTATGACACTCCGCATGAAAGTCAAATTGTCCATGTAAAATGCTTTCCAGGTGATAAGTTTACCCCGAGGGTTCCTGTAAAATAATAGATTCAGAGTTATATCTGACTCTCACAATCTATAAAGACTAGTTATCAGCTTTTTGAAGGATCTGATAAGCAGGAGCAAAAAAAAATGTAGCACTTGGAGGCTGACATTTTTCTCATTAATGGGAGTGATGTTAGAGCCACTCGTTCCTTCTGGATTCGGCTGCAAATACTCCACTGATGTACATTTTGGGATGCGGCAGCTCAGAGTGAGTCAAAGTCCATTTGTCTAACCTGGTTCAGAAAAGTACTAGGCTTCTGGCACTTGTAATATTTCTGCCTTGTACCCAAGCAGCTTTTAAAGCACGGTCGCTGTCTGTATCTTGACCCGTTGCTGAATTCCAAACCATCACAATATTAATGATTAGATTTGATCTATAGCATGTAGCATATGGATTTTATAAGAAGAGGATTGTTTGCCTATTATGCTTGGAAGGGGCGAGGGAGGCCTCTAATAGGCAGCGCCACACCCTTCGTGTTCTTTTCTTAACATTCAGAGTCAAAACTAGTTCAACACAGTGGCGTAGCGTGGTTTGCTGGTGCCTGGGGCAGGCGTGCACGAATGCACTTGCCACAAGTGCGTGCCTCCCCCACTGCAGCCAAACGTGGCTATGTCGCGCTGCTTGCTCACTCATAAAAGGGGGAGCTGGCTGGCCAGCACAGCCCTTGGGCAAATCCTTGCCAGCCTGTATGCCTACCTGCAAACTGCCCACTGTGCAGGACGCAACAGCCACGCAAAGCGAGACTGAGGCTAAGATGGAAGGGCGCATGGCTTTTGTGTCCCTTTACTGCCGCCCTTCCAGCCCTGTGTTGCTTTGCGAGGTTGGGATCCGACCTGAATGATTTGCCAGGCAAATCATCCTGCTGAACTCTCACCCTGATTGCTACTAAATGTAAGAAAGAACAAACTCTGCTATAACTTTCAGGGGTTAGAAGCTGGGTAGCCCCAAAGGTGTGATGGAAACCCATCTCCTTCCTGTGTTGAATTTCATTGCACCAACCTCTCAGGCTATGCAGCTGGGTGTCCACCAGCCAAACACCACACTTTGTATCTGTGGCTTTGGGGGAGCAACCTGATCTGTTTCAGAGCCGCTCTGTGTCCTTCTGAAACGACTTGTTTTTCTGAACTGGATCTGTTAAAAATGAATCTGTTTTACCCAGTTAACAATACACACATGGTTATAACCCTCCTGTTTCACAGATGTGGGTGACATTAGCAGGCCTTCGACTTTCAATGTGGATTAAGCCAGACAAATTCTTGTATTCTTTTAGAGAGTGGGTTCCTGGTGTGCTTCAGCTGCTATTTTGGAGAGGCAGGTAGGGGGGATAAGAAGAGAATTGTTCGCCTATTATGCGAGGGAGGGAGACCTCAAATAGACAATGCCACACCCTTCATGTTCTTTTCTTAACACGCAGAGTCAAAACTAGTTCAACACAGTAGCGTAGCGTGGTTTGCTGGTGCCTGGGGCAGGTGTGCATGAGTGAACTCCCCCCACCCCCGCAGCCAAGCGGGGCAGTTGTTCCTGTCTGAAACTTGCCTTGCCTGCCTGTATGTCTACCTGCAAACGGCCTGTTCAGCCTGGAAAATAAACTGATATCGTGAAAGCTCCACAAACCCCAACAGTTGCTGTCTTCTAAAGAAAAGTAACTCTGTAAAGCTGGCCTGACACTTCCCATGTCTGGGAGAGGTAGGGAGAGTAAAACCATAAATTTCTCCTTACACCTGGCATTATTTCTCACTTATGAAAAATTGCAGGCTTTGTAAACCTTTTGATCAGCATTCTGCAAACACAAACAAATGCACATTTGGGTCTAGTTATCCTGCAAGGTGCTGTGTTGCTAGCGTATTCAGAACGTTTATTAGGCAAATGCAGCAAAGGGGGGGGCAGTCTTCTTAGGCCTCCTCTCCTCTTCCCTTCCTCTTCCCTCCTTTTTTTCCTAGCAGCATCTTTATTTTTCCCTCCTCCGCCGAAAGGTTTTGAAAACAGATCATCGCTGCATTCATATTCCCAGTTGCGACACAAGTGGAATGAGAGATGAATCTTTGCCAGGAAACGGCATTGGTAATATTGTTTCATGTCCTGGCTAACATCTGTAAACATCTGTGCTTGCATACAGATTTCGGCAGGAGATTTCAGAACATATTTATTTAAAAGGTCAAGGAGGAATACAAACCCCATGATGCACTGCACACTAAGTGCTTTAATATGGCTTTCATACAGGTCTCATATTGGACATTTTCCCCTTCTAATTATGCTAACAACCTCCAGCCTGAGGCACGCTGAAAAATCCTCCATCTGCTTTAGGAAAAACACACACGCAGAAAAGCCCTCCCTGCTTTTAAAGAGATCATTCCTTGTTTCTATTCCTAATACGAGCACTTAAAGAGGCACAGCCTGTTTTTAAAAAATGGGTTGTGTTCAGCAGTCCTCAAGCTCTTTTGAAAGCAGAACATAGGAAGCTTCCTTCTGAGACTGGCCCATCTAGTTTAGTATTTTTCACACTGGCTGGCAGCAATTCTGGAGGAGATATTTTCCTTGCAAAGCAGATCAGATACTCTACCTCTCAGCTGTGGCCTGTCCCCCAGAACACTCTATGTGAATTTATAGCTGTGTGGTCCAGATGGCTGCAATCCTAACCATGCTTGTGGGCGTGTAAATAACTTTGAACCCTGAGGGACTTAACCCATACACTCCAACATTCCTCAGATGAAAATAGGGACATTTCCCCCCTCAACTGGCCCTTCTGGCACACCACACCCCCCATTTTTGTCCTCCGCTCTCGCAGAGTATTTCCTATCAGAAGAAGGGGCAAATGTCAGCATCACTACACTGACAGGACACGGCACACACGCCCTCCCTTGTCCTGAGAAAAACCCTTAATCCCCATTTTATTTAATCCTTTGGTAGATTTACAAACACAGACACACACACCAATAAATAAATTTTAGAAAAGGGGCAAGGTTAGATGCGGATGCACAAAGCACTGGGTTGCCATACAGTGGTACCTTGGTTCCCAAACTTCTTAGTCGTTGAACAAATCGGCTCCCAAATGCTGCAAACCTGGAATTGAGTGTTCCAGTTTGTGAACGTTTTTTGGAAGATGAACGTCCAACACAGCTTCCGGGGCTTCCGATTGAGTGCAGGAAGCTCCTGCAGCCAATCAGAAGCCGCGCCTTGGTTCTTGAAAGGTTTCGGAGTCAAACGGACTCCCGGAATGGATTAAGTTCGAGGACCAAGGTACCACTGTGTTTCAAAAAGTAAACACCAGGACTCCCCAAAAGGCGTTTTTAAGGATTCCACCAGGAAAGTCCAGACGTATGGCAAGACTCCTTCCGCTTCGCTCCCCCTTTCTTCCCACCCTTTCCTCTGCCTGCCCGTCAGAGCCAGCACATCATGAGGGGCTGGGACTCAGCAATGGCAGCCTCTTCTCCTCCTTGTCCGTTCTCCAGCAGCCTCTACAAACTGCCCAAAGAGGGAGACTGGCTGAGGCAGCCATGGAGAGGCAAGGAGATGATCCTTCACTATCACCACTGTTAAGTTGTTGGTGAACATATCAGACGACACAGCGATTCTTCAAACAGCTCTTGTTTATTCACAGGCCAGAACAGAACTGAACTGAAGGGTTCAGCCAGCCTGCTTATACAGAGCTCCAGAACAACGTAATTGTAACAACTTTCTGTAACTATCCAATCACTGATCGTCACTTTCGATCCCTTATTTGCATATGTGGACCTGAACTATCTACAGTATCCCCCTACTGGCCCAGGGTGAGAATTTCAGTACATAACAACCACCACCCGGCCATCATCACTGCAGCTTCCCCATCTATGTAGGAGTTGTGGACACAATTTGATGATTTTTCCGAACTGTATACCACTTGGCTCCTTGCCTCTCCTTGGGTTGCTTGCTCCTGTGTTTTGAAAACTTTGGAATGCTGGCTCCGAAGCCTCAATTCTCACATTCCTTTTGAAAACGCTCGAGTCCCTGTGTATTAAAGCATGAGAGCCAAGTTTATTATCACTGCACTCGCGCCATGAAGGATAGCCAACTCTTTCAACAAACAAACAATTAAAATGCTAGTACGTAGGAGAGCCAAGGAGCAGATCTCTCTGGCATTAGGAACAGAAACCATAGCAGGACATAGCCAGAATTATGTTCCAGGTGAAACACATCTGAAATATTGGTTCAGTGAAAAAAAATACAGTAGGTACAGTGGTAACTCAGGTTACAGACGCTTCAGGTTATAGATTCCGCTAACCCAGAAATTGTACCTTGGGTTAAGAACTTTGCTTCAGGATGAGAACAGAAATCATGCAGCAGCAGCGCAGTGGCAGCGGGAGGCCCCATTAGCTAAAGTGGTACCTCAGGTTAAGAACAGTTTCAGGTTAAGAATGGACCTCCGGAACAAATTAAGTTCTTAACCCAAGGTATATGAAAAGGAGAATTCCTGGATGCCCAGATCCAGGTTTGGGGCGAGTACTCCTTGGTGTGAAGACCTCAGCAGATTTAAAACCACAAAACATGAAGGAAAGTAAAGCATGAAAATAATACTGGCTGTTAGGCCTTTAAAATATGGTCTTCCAAGTTCCTTCTGAAGTTTCCCTCTTGCCCTAGTATAGAAAAAGACCACACATTTGGTAAGTTTAAAATGGTTTACTTACAAACTCTTCAAACATCAGGTTCATGTTCAGAAAGTTGCACAGGCAGTAAAACTTGGCTTACTTGCAAAGTGGTGAAAGTTCTCAAATTATTGCTGTAGGAACTCAAGAATGCCTTGTGAGAGCTACCGGTATGTGGTTGAGCTGGACAAGCTCAGCCTCTTCACATGATGAGCTTCTCAGGTAGACTGGGAGGGGAACAATAGGCTTGATTATCGACATAGCTAAGCCTGGGAGGACAGCTTAACTCTATGGTATTAACCCCTTCATGTATTAATTAGACTTAAGTATGTTGGTTATAAGGGACGCGGGTGGCGCTGTGGGTAAAACCTCAGTGCCTAGGACTTGCCGATCGCATGGTCGGCGGTTCAAATCCCCGCAGCGGGGTGCGCTCCTGTCGTTCGGTCCCAGCGCCTGCCAACCTAGCAGTTTGAAAGCACCCCTGGGGGCAAGTAGATAAATAGGGACCTCTTACCAGCGGGAAGGTAAACGGTGTTCCGTGTGCTGTGCTGGCTCGCCAGATGCAGCTTGTCACGTTGGCCACGTGACCTGGAAGTGTCTACAGACAGCGCTGGCTCCCGGCCTATAGAGTGAGATGAGCGCGCAACCCTAGAGTCTGGCAAGACTGGTCAGTACGAGCAGGGGTACCTTTACCTTTTATGTTGGTTATATGGGACGCAGGTGGCGCTGTGGGTAAAACCTCAGTGCCTAGGACTTGCTGATCGTAAGGTCAGCGGTTCGAATACCCGCGGCGGGGTGAGCTCCCGTCGTTCGGTCCCAGCTCCTGCCCACCTAGCAGTTCGAAAGCACCCCTAAGTGCAAGTAGATAAATAGGTACCACTTTATAGCGGGAAGCTAAACAGCGTTTCCGTGTGCTGCGCTAGTGCTGGCTCGCCAGCTGCAGCTTTGTCACGCTGGCCACGTGACCCGGAAGTGTCTTCGGACGGCGCCAGCTCCCGGCCTCTTGAGCGAGATGAGCGCGCAACCCTAGAGTCGGACACGACTGGCCCGTATGGGCAGGGGTGCCTTTACCTTTATGTTGGTTATATGAGAGAAGCTATCCCACATGAAGGGCCTTCCTTCCTGCTTTATTCAACTTTTGAATATCTTAGGGTTTTTTAGTTGTATTAGCTACACATTCCATGTCTTGAGGTGCATGATTTACTCCTGTCCTGCAAGAAGATAGATTTGCAGTCGTAGATTGCAACAAGACACACCGTTTGTTGAATGAGCACTGACTTGTACATTTTCCTGCGAATAAAAGCAAACAGTGGTCACACATAGGCCAGTGTTGTCAGGCTCAGATCAACAATTTGTACTGTTTTTGGTTTTGGCTGTGGGGTGGATAGTTTAGAAAGCCTCTGACAGGTACCCTCTGATCCTGGTACCTCCCAGGTCTGGTACCATAAGCAGGCACTGGGTACCCTGCCTCTCAGTCTGGTCTTGGGTTTGGAGCTGAAACTGGCACCTGTGAGAAACTGGTCCTTCTCTTTTGGTTCCTGCCCAATCTAGGATGGATTTGTCTACTTTAATTGTGTGTCTCAATATCTGAGCTAGGCCTACCTACATGTCTGAAATCATGTTCCAAATGGCCCAAAATGAATCCTCACAAATATCTAAGGAGCCTAGGGACATAATTTTTGGACTCTTGCAAGCAATGGCCGTAAATAAAAGCATTACCTTCTATTTCTTAATCAGCTCTTATTTCCTCAAATAATCCAGTGTTTAATTTTATACTAAACCATCGTCGAAAGCCATGTTTAAATTCAAAATTTATAAGAATGCAGATTCTCTTCTCTCTCTACTTTTTTTTTAATTAAATCCCCCATTGACTTTTAAGGTTCCTATTGTTGTTTTCATCTCAATAGGAATTTTTAAAAGCTCCTTAACAAGATCTCAAAGGGGTGATAAATCTAAGCAATTGTCCTTATTAGTAGTAGATTATCCACTTGGGTCTTTAACAGCCATAGAAATATTTAAAACCATTGGGATTAAAGTAGAAAGACACCCCCCTCCATCCGCCTCAAATACTAAACAACTTGTGAATCGGTCGCCCACGTTCCCAAATTAAATTAAATGGTATTTTGTTGATTCTACACATTTTTCAGCAATTAGGTGTTTGCTGATAAATCTTAAGGGTTTGGCTCTTCAGGCAATTGCCTTTATCAAGGGAAATAAAATGCAGGATTTCCCTGGATTCTTTTGTTAATGGCTTTAACGAGACTTGTTTCTCATCGCTTTCTCCTACGCAATACATCGTGAGAAAAGTCATCACATCTTTTTAAAATGAAAGCTGGGAATTTGGGTATTATGGTTCATTGGAGTAGGGTGGGTAGGGGACTGTGTCCCCCCCACCTCCACCCCAATGGATACCCATGAGTGCGATATATACAGACATGCATATGCAGAGAGCCAGTGTGGTGTAGTGGTTAAGAGCGGTAGTCTCGTAATCTGGGGAACCAGGTTCGCGTCTCCGCTCCTCCACATGCAGCTGCTGGGTGACCTTGGGCCAGTCACACTTCTCTGAAGTCTCTCAGCCTCACGCACCTCACAGAGTGTTTGTTGTGGGGGAGGAAGGGAGAATGTTAGCCGCTTTGAGACTCCTTAAAGGGAGTGAAAGGCGGGATATCAAATCCAAATTCTTCTTCTTCTTCTTCAGTACTTTTTTTCTTTAAAAATGTTCAGGGGTACTCTCATTAAACGCTCACTTCTATCTGAGACTCAGGAAACACCATGACAGGAAACGAGGCTGCCATTGGGGGTAGCAATGGAACTGATGGTTCACCGTGCTAGAGAAGAAACTAAATTTTTAAAAAAATTTGTTTCTTCTCCCATTAGATTCACAAAATGTTTAGGAGTATGCATCCCCCCAGAAAAAAAGCACTGTGCATATAAATTATGTATTTCCGTCCCCAAAATTCAAGTACAGGCTGTGTTAAGCCGAACAGAGATAAAGTTAAACAATAAAAGTTTCCACAGGGATGTTTTCATATCTTTCATTTTCTTTTCCCAAGTAAAACATTGCTTTCCACCCTCCTCTAGTACAGCTGTATTGCGAGCCAAGTTTGCATCCCAGTATACACAGAGGTGGTTAGCTTGGGAAAGCAACGAGAATACTAAATGATTACTAATAACACTTAATCAAATGCCAGTAAGCCTTTTCTATATTAATGCTCTCCTTTTGAGGATAGATTGAGTCGCATTTTATTAAAGAATGGAGAAAGTAACTCAGGAGTAACTCTTTAATCTTCAGCTGGAAAATGCAATTTTGAAAACCATTATCTTAGGAATGCAGTAATCAAACCAAGTAATCACAGATGTTAAGCCTACTTTGAATATTATTTAAAATACTTCCTGGATGAAAACAAAAATTGACAGGGCCATGTCAGCATCTGCTGGGCTGCTGCTTTGTTTAAGCAGTTGCACATATTAACAAGAAAGGTTTATTCAAATGTGTTTTTGTGCCGGTGTGATTCTTCCTGAAAGTATCAAAGACTCTAAAGTCATTACGTGATTCATAAATATTTTCATTTTCCATTTGTTCCCACACAGGCTGTTAGGATTACACCGCAATTATTATTATTCTTTTGTTTTAATAAGCACATTCTTCTAAGAAGAACAAAATCATTTTCACCAGCTGCATTCTGGGGCTCAGATGATGCAAAGGGAAAGAACTGAAGGGGAATCTGGCCCATATCTCTTCTAACATTATGCTATCATCTCATTTTCACCCTACATTAGGGCTGCCATACATCTGGATTCCCCCGGACATTACTGGGATTTGAAAAAAACTTAAAAACAACTGGTTTCCGAACGGAAATGTTGTTAAGCTTTTTTTAGTTTTGCCCACAAAGCTGTTAAGGAGCTGCTTTTATGGAAAACGGCACTGTCGACATGGGCTTCCGTACGTCTGGAATTTCCCAGACCTTTATTTTATCCATTTCCACGCAACCATTGCTACTGTATCCTTTCTTTTAGCAAGATAACCAGGTGACAGCAAAAACTGCAAAAAAAATTAGCAGGGGCAAATAGAATAATATCTAATACAGTGGTACCTCGGGTTAAGTACTTAATTTGTTCCGGAGGTCTGTTCTTAACCTGAAGCACCACTTTAGCTAATGGGGCCTCCCGCTGCCACCGCGCCGCCAGAGCACAATTTCTGTTCTCGTCCTGAAGTAAAGTTCTTAAGCTGAGGTACTATTTCTGGGTTAGTGGAGTCTGTAACCTGAAGCATATGTAACCCGAGGTACCACTGTATTTGATTACTGATGTAAAGCTCCAGAATGTATTTTGTCTAGTTAAGTTTTTACCTCTAGCTTCAATACATTTTTTTATTTTATTTTCTTGCTATGGCTCGTGGCTGATGCAAATCAAGGTTCTTCTGGCTCTTGTAGGCTTCACAGCTGAGTGAGGTTTTGATCCCAGGTCTCTACACTGGCCAGCAGTGGCTCTCCAGGGTTTTTCACACAGGGGCATTCCCAGCCGATCACTTTGTGCTGTGGACATCCCTAAGCTTGGGAGCTATGTGCTTTCTACATTGGGATGGTCCCCCTTTAGAAATGTTGCTGAATAAGGAATAATCTGATCTGTGAGAGGACAGGAGAGGTGACCACGAAGAGAGATGGTTCGGCAAAGCTACAGACCAGACAGCAGGCGCCTCAAAGTTCTGGACAAACATCCTGGTTCAGGAGGGGCACAATAGGCTCAGGGTCAAGGTGGGTGGGTTGCCAAGGAAACCATGACCCACCCTCCTTTATGACATCTCTTGTTGATGGCCTATAAAACAACCACCACGGTTGTCCATTGTGGGTTAGGAAGCAGGAGAAAGGGAAGTGTGGAGTATTATTCGTGAGAGAAGCAGCCTCTGTTTTGGTTCGTTTTTGTTTTCTGATTTGCGTTTTCTAATTTTGATTTGGTTATTTTAATATCTTGATTTTTATTTTAGTATTCTTAATTTTTTTAGTGTCTTTCTGCATATTTTGTACATAGAGAAACAACCAGGGTTATGCACAAGGTTCGGTGGGCATTTTAGGTGGATAGTTTAGGTGGGGAACTTCATGAAAGAATTGTCCAGCATGTGTAAAGTGTAAGTAGTTTTTTCTGCTTCTCTTTATTTCCTGGGGTGAGGGTCTGGGGTCCCCTGCATGGTCAAAGCCTTGGCACACCTTGGCTTCCGGTTCTGGCCTGTCTTAATGGAAGCAGCTCCCACGACAGCGGGAGACCATTGGCAGAGGAAAAACAAGGATGATTGAGGCTAATTACCCATGCAAATTTCCCCCAGGGACAGGGGGAACAGGCTTCAGTCACAATTGGTCTCGGTACCTGGCTCTCGCTCCAGCATGAGAGGCAGGGAGATGCTGAATGCAAAAGCACTTCACCTGCCGAAAACCCTCTTCAACAGGCGCAATGGCGCTTTTCCCTCTCACGCTGTTGGATCTGCTCTCACTTAGATAAATTCCCCCCACCTCACTGTACAGCCCCTTTACCTGAAGGTTTCTTTTCCTTTCTAACCCAGATTATCCTGCGGGGGACCTTTGTGAGGGTATGTTTAGTAAGTTGGAGTCTCAGACAGGTTTTCTTTAAATAAACAATAAAGATTTATTTAAGGCTAGATAGGATATAACACAAATGGATTAAACTTAGGTTACTTCAGGAATACAGTGCGATTTCACTTTGATTTGTCCTCAGTTGTTTTTGCGTTATAGGTTTGGTTCTTTTATATGGTGATACTTTCTTTCTGTTATCCACCCCTTTAACAATCCTGCTCCTGAGGTACTTTAAGTAATAGACCAAAGGGCTCTCCACACCCCTCCCTTCCCTGGGTTTGGGAGTATCTTCTTTTCCTTAGAAGAATCTCTCCCCTCTAGACTAGATTTGAGTTCCAAGTAGGCGGTTCCTTTCCAGCTCCTACTTCTCCTGGCTCAACATCTGCCTTCCAGTAAACTTCCAGTCAATTCTTCCTACAGGACACCACACACTGTCCTTCACAATACAGTGTACGCTCAGAGTGGGAATTATTTTTCCAAAACCAACTCTTTTCCCCATTCACTCTTAATACCTCAACCTGTCTTCTAACCTATCTCCCAACCTCTCCAACCTCAATTCCAACCCATCTTAACCAACTCTCACTCTCCAATAACCATCCTGGAACCACGGTCAATCAGAGGCTGCCATTCGTTAACCATTTGCTGGCAGGGAAAGAAAAGAGAAAGACTTGTTGATCCAACCTGTCCAGCAAAACCAACATTTTCGTCACACCCTCCAACACTGCCATTAAGAAGCAGAGGCTCTCCTGTTAATTAGAGTTACATTGGACTAAAGTACAGGCACGTTCTAGAAAAGATGAGATCACAAACTGCGGAACATAAACAACCGCAAGGATTTTAAGGTTTCAATTTGAGATAAAACTTCATTCGGTGCAAAAGATGGTGTGGGGGGAGGAGAGCCTATGGTTTCTTTATTTAAAGTTTTATTCTTTACATTTATGATTTGGCAACCCTTCTCCTAATGTTTAGTTCAAATTATATTTGTACAAGCGAGGACGGAAGAAATTGGATTATAGATATGGAATATAACATTAGACGGAACTGTCTGTGTAAAAAAAAAAGGAAAAAGGGAGAGAAGCTATATTTTGCAAAAGGTTTACAATGGAAACTTAGAGCTGACACTTCCCTATCCTTTATTATTTTACAGTTCTGAACTGAATAACAATAAGAGGCTTGGAATTTAATTTAATTGGAAGTATAATTGCTAATTTTTCTTCACTTGGACAGAAGGTTGAAAGGAGTCTGTGAACTTGCCAAGGAACTGATAAGGTTCATTATTGAGTCATCTGCAGTTCGACAGACTACTTTTCTTCCCAAGCTGAGAGGGAAAATTGTGAAAACAGGTTATTTATTGGGACAGAGTGATTTTTGCAGCTGTTGTTAATACAGTGGTACCTTGGGTTAAGTACTTAATTCATTCCGGAGGTCCGTACTTAACCTGAAACTGTTCTTAACCTGAAGCACCACTTTAGCTAATGGGGCCTCCTGCTGCTGCCGCACCGCCGGAGCACGATTTCTGTTCTCATCCTGAAGCAAAATTCTTAACCCGAGGTAATATTTCTGGGTTAGCGGAGTCTGCAACCTGAAGCGTATGTAACCCAAGGTACCATTGTAATGCTAAGGCAGGGTTTCTCAAACCTGGGTATCCATCTGTTTTTGGACTACAATTCCCATCATCCATGACCGCAGGTCCTGTTAGCTAGGGGAAATGGGAGTTGAAGTCCAACAACAACTGGAGACCCAAGTTTGAGAAACCCTGATCTAAGTGGAACCCAGCTCTCCGTAAGGCCAATTGAAGCAAACGAACACTGCAATCTTTAAAAAGTGGGGAGGAGGATTAGAACATTAAGTCTAGAGGTGCTCCTGCCATAAGAACAGTGAATTCAGAGTCCAAAATTACCAAACCCCACCGCAATCAGGGAGGGGGGTGATGGAAGATCAGGTGGTGTTGCAGGTCAGAGTAGGTAATGCTCTCAAAAGTCTCATCTGGTTTAAGGGAGGTATGCATGGCGAGATCCAGGATTTGTCTTTCTTTATTTTTCTCCTTGTGTGTGAAGCAAGCATGCTTTTTAAAAAATTAATTGCTGTGGATTTGGTCTTTCAGCAGTGTAACAAAGAACCCGGCTTAAAATAATAGTGAGCTGCCATCTGCTGGTGTGAAAGTGTTATGTGGGTGATAAGCCTGGATTTTGTTTATTATCCTGGATGTTTATTTGAGAGGCGTATTACAGTGGTACCTCGGAAATCGAACGGAATCCATTCCGGAAGTCTGTTTGACTTCCAAAACGTTCAGAAACCAAGGCACGGCTTGTGATGGGCAGCTGGAAGCTACTGCAGCCAATGGGAAGCTGTGGAAGCTGCGTCGAATGTTTGGGTTTCAAAGAATGTTCACAAACCAGAACACTCACTTCTGGGTTTGCGGCGTTCAGGAGCCAAAACATTCAACTCACAAGGCGTTTGGGATCCAAGGTACGACTTTATTATGCTTTTGCAACTGGCAGGTTACACTGTGAATTAGAGGCAGCTTGCCAATGTAACTCATAGAATGAGGCAGTTGGAGCAGCAGTTTCCGTGTCGTGAGGGACAGTATGTGTTATGTGAGGAAATCAAAAGCATTATTTTGACTTCATTCTTGTCCAGTTTGGCAGTAGTTCTCATGAGAAATCTCACAAAGCATTGCAGTACAGTGGTACCTCAGTTTACATACGCTTCAGGTTACAGTCTCCGCAAACCCAGAAATAGTGCTTCAGGTTAAGAACTTTGCTTCAGAATGAGAACAGAAATCATGCTCCGGCGGCGCGGCAGCAGCGGGAGGCCCCATTAGCTAAAGTGGTGCTTCAGGTTAAGAACAGTTTCAGGTTAAGTACGGACCTCTGGAACGAATTAAGTACTTAACCCGAGGTACCACTGTACTGACCAAATACTCCTCCCTTATTTGCAATGGTGGCCACCTGAGAAGCGCCAGAACTGATTTCCAGTGGCTTCCAGCTGGAAAAAAAAAAGCCCTGGCGATATGTGCGTTTTAAACCCATTTTTTAATTTAATAATATTTAAACCTGAAACGCAGCATTCACTGCGTGGTTTATACGAGTGGCTACAGAGAGCACTGTTGTGCCTTTATTACCTTCAGTTGCAGTATAGAACCGAGGTGCTGTTGAGGGAAACTGCTTCGTTTCCCACATTTCTTTGCCTTTTGATGCTTAAATTTCTTCCCAGCAAGTGGTATTCAGAGGCATACTGCCTCTGATAGTGGAAGCAGAACATAGCCATCATGGTTAGAAGCCACTGGTAGCCTTATCCTCCGTGAATTTGTCTAAATTCCATTTACAGCCATAAGAGTTGGTGGTTATCACTACATTTGATAGGAGCAAATGCCACAGTTTAACTGTAGGACTCAACTGTCAGGAGAACGTGCAGGAGCCAGGCCCTGTGACCAGTAGGGCTTCGCAGGACTGGGGCCTTCCTAAGTTTGTTCTGAAGAGGCAAGGCGCGGCCGCACAGGTGAGGCCGATTGGCAACTCACAGCACCTGGTGGCAAGAGCCGGGAAGGGATATAAGGTCAGCATTTCACTTCGGCTCTTTGCCACAGCAACACGCTTCCTGCCTTGCTGAGTTTGGGTTCTTGATTCCTGAGGTTTCTTGATGTTCCCTTGTTTTTGTGACTCCCTGCTTCCTGACCCTTGGCTTCTTGACTCCCAGCTCTCTAACCCTCAGGATCTTGGCTTCCTGACTCCTGGCTTCTGACTCTCATTCCTGCTCCCACCCCACCATCTTGCCCCCGGTCCCAACATCCTCAGCCGGGACTTCGATCGCCCGTAGACGGGACCGTGACATCAGCAAAGAAAAGGTGTTTTAGATGCGTTACAACCCCATGGCACCAGGTGGCGCTGTGGAGTCCCGTCTTTCACCAGCGTGATTTCCCATTACAGTGGTACCTTGGTTTTCGAACAGCTTAGTTCTCGAACAACTTGGAACCCGAACGCTGCAGGCCTGGAAGTAAGTGTTCTGGTTTGCGAACTTTTTTTGGAAGCCAAACATGCTACGCTTCCAATTTGAGTGTCACGCTTCCCTTCTGAGTGCTTGCTGAGGTCTGTCGGCTGGCGAGTCCTGAGCACAAATGCAAGACGGAGGTGATATTTGGAACTTCTATTTGACACCTTTGTTTTTGCTTTTTATTTTGTGTTTTTGTTTTGGGGGCTTTTTCAGTTAATTTGTTTTTGTGACTGTGTGGAACCCAGTTCAGTACATTGTTTATTGCTTTCATTTTATGGATCAATGGCCTCGTTAGATAGTAAAATTCATGTCAAATTGCTGTTTTAGGGGTTTTTTAAAATCTGGAATGGATTAATCCATTTTGCATCACTTTCTATGGGAAAGCGCGCCTTGGTTTTAGAACGCTGTTGAGCATCACCCGAAACACCCCAAACGCTGAACAAAGCTAATGGCTTTTCTTTTTAAATGCCTTCTTTAAAATGGCACAGCTACCCTCTCTTATTTGTAGCTTATTGTTATTATTATTATTATTTGTTCCTATTGTAGCGACATCAAAGCAGTTTCAAAGGAAAGGGGCAAGGGGGAAAAAATAGGTCAGCCCTTCATCTGAAATTGGGGATGAGCAGGTATTTGTAATGTTTCTCAGGTTTGTTTCCTCAGAGCGAGGTTGGCAGGTATGAGAGGAAGTTAAAGATTTATTTTTGGTACTACTTACCAGATGTCACACTTGCTCTTCGGAGACAGTTGCTTTCATCTTTCGCAGTACCTGTTCCGGGAGCGACGAAAATGTGATTTTCATCCCATTTTAAGCAGTGTAGCACATACTCTTTGCATGCAATTGAAGGCAGTGGTGGTGGGGGCCGGATTGCTTGAGAAGGCTTCAGGCAGAGACTTTAGGTGTGATTTAAAAACTAAACACATCTATACCAGCTTTGTTGGTTCTGGAATAATCATAAAGGAATCCTATATAGCAGGGGCTCCCAAACGATCCCTCCGATGGACCACTTGAAACTATCTGAGGGTTTTGGCAGACTACTTAATTTTTTTCCCTTTTCCTTTTTTTGCCTGTAGTAGTAGTCGTAATATTTTTTTATTTATAACCACCCATCTGGTTGGGCTTCCCCAGCCACTTTGGGCGGCTTCCAACAGAATATTAAAAACACGATAAAACATCAAACAATAAACACTTCCCTAAACAGGCTGCCTTCAGATGTCTTCTAAAAGTCAGATAGTTGTTTATTTCCTTGATATCTGAAGGGAGGGTGCCACTACCAAGAAGGCCCTCTGCCAGGTTCCCTGTAACCTCAGTTATCGCAGTGAGGGAACTGCCAGAAGGGCCTCAGAGCTGGACCTCAGTGTCTGGCCTGAGCGATGGGGGTGGAGATGCTCCTTCAGGTATACTGGGCCAAGGTAGTTTAGCAGTTATATTATAGCTTCGTCTTTGCCTCCCTGGAGAGAGCGCGGGGCCACCATTGAAAAGACCTGTTCTTGTGTCATCACCCTCTGAATCTCTCATGGGGCGGGAAACACAAAGATGGACCTCGGAGGATGATTGCATGTTCTGGATTGGGTCATGTGGGGAAAGGTGGTCCTTGAGCTCCGAGAGTCCTAAGGTTTTACAGATCAAGATGTACACTTTGAATTGAGCCTGGAAACTAACTGGTAGCCAGAACTGACGTTATATGTGCAATATAATTCTCATGGCAAGGAGAGACAAAGGGAGCCGCTTTTGAGACTGACAGCAGTTTCGGAAACAAAGACATTCCCTTTGATACCCATACTTTGTCAGTATTCACGACAACATTAACTTATGGAGACCTTGGGTAGCGTGGGGAACGTTTAACAGCAAAAGGCCCAAACTCCAGGCATTTGTCAAAGTGAAACTTTGTGAATGACTAATATCCTAATCCATCAGGCAGTGCATGCAAAAGAGACGCTGAGCGCCACTCTGCCTGCTGATAGGAATTTGGCCCATGAAGGTGCAAGATGATTAATCGGTGAGGGATTCTCTCCCCCCCCCCCCAACTATTAATGTTATGTTTGGGAGCGGCTGCCCGCAGCTCATTAAAGCGTAGAAAATTTGAATTCAGGTGTGAAGGACAGTACAAAACATATTCTCTGCGCATCCCCTGCTTGAGCCTTGGAGATTAGAAAAATGAAGTAGTGAAGGAAGCTCGTCTTGTGATAACACTGACCCAGTGTGGTTTCGTGTGGTTTTTTTTTCTTAAGTGTCAGGCGTGTCAGGAGTTGTTTAGATGGATACAGGCAAAAAGGGATTGAATATAACGCTGTCAGGAACAGGGTGAAGGTAAGCAGCTGCTAATATAAAAGTGGGTGATTTAGATTACATTCATGCTAGAGGAAGAAGAGGAGTGTGGATTTGATATCCCGCTTTATCACTACCCCGAGGAGTCTCAAAGCAGCGAACATTCTCCTTTCCCTTCTTCCCCCACAACAAACACTCTGTGAGGTGAGTGGGGCTGAGAGACTTCAGAGAAGTGTGACTGGCCCAAGGTCACCCAGCAGCAGCATGTGGAGGATCGGGGATAAGTATGTGCCTCTTTGAAGGGTACAGCTAAGTGCAATTTTAAATGGGCTTTGTTCCATCTTAACTACAATAGCCTCTCCCAGAGGACCCCATTCTAGCTAGGGTGCCAGCAATGATATTAGAGATTCATGGATCCTGGAAGAAGTCTCAGACTATGGTCTCCCTCATACACATACCCAGGAGTATAGAATGGAGTATATTAGGAATGCTGTCAGACTGCAGCATACCCTCCAACATTTCTCCAATGAAAATAGGGACGTCTCATTCCATAATGATAATTTTACTATTTATACCTCATACATCTTACCAGCTTGCCCCAGTCTCTCTGGACAGCTTCCAACATATATAAAAACATAACAAAACATTTTTTAAAAAAACCCTTCCCTATACAGGATTGCCTTCAGACGGCTCGGGGGTGGGATTACTCCTTAACTTCCCGTCTAACATTTCTCCAATGAAAATAGGATATCAAATTGGAAACCGTGATGGCTTCTCTAAATCGGGGACATCCCTGGAAAATAGGGACACTTGGAGGGTCTTCTGCATCTCTCATAATCCCTGACCATTGGCCATGCTGGTTCAGGATGATGGAAGTTGGAGTCCAACAACATCTGGAGGGCAACAGGTTGCCGAACCCCTGATATATGTGAACAGGGGTGCCATGCGGGGGGGGGAAGTCCCCTCAAATTTTCAGGCAGGGGGCCAGGTCCGCTCATTATTCTGTGACCCGTCAGGGCCACCCTATGGCTGCGACGGGCCCCACCCAGTGTTAGAAACTGAGATATGAAAGCTAGGAGCTAAATGGCACCTTCAACCGAAGTTATGGGCGCAACAACGGAACGTCTAGTCGTGCTTTTTTATAACAAGAATACAAAGCTGAAAATGAATGAACAGCTAAACTTTCATGTTGGTTTTTCAACATGTTCTAGTCCTTCCCCTGCCCACCCCTCTAATATTAAGAGGGTCTTTTCTCCAGTCTTTGGAGAGTGGCCGGAAGTGAGGAGGCAGAAAAAGGTCCTCCTTTCCTTCCACTCTGCAGTTTTAATCTGAAATCTTAGACACAGTGCGGCTCGCGCTAATGAAATTCCCTGTTGCAAAATGTGCCTAGAACGAAGGGAGTTTCGAACATGGACCCCGTCAGGTTTACCTGCAGTCATGATAAGCCTTGTGGGGCCTACCCACAGATGGCCCCATTGGTCCTCCTCCCACCACGTGATGTCATGCTGCCCCCCCCAATTGGGCAGAACCTAGTGTGTGCAAATTAGTTAGTTATATTTACCGTATTTTTCGCCCTATAGGACGCACCGTCCCATAAGGCGCACCTAATTTTTTTGGGGGGGAAATAAAGGAAAAAATTTTATTTCCCCCCCAGGTGCGGGGCTGGGGCGGGGGAAGCCCGAGCTTCCTCCGACCCCAGCCCCCAGAACAGGCAACTCTCTGCAAGCTGTGCTCCAGCGCCTTGAGGAGAGCCGCGCAAAGTCTGGGCGCACTGAGCGCAACGTGCCCAGGCTTCGGCATGCAGGCAACTCTCCGCAAGGCACAGGAGCCTAGTGCAGGTCTCCCGCGCCTTACGGAGAGCCGCGCGAAGCCTGGAGAGCGAGAGGGGTCTCTGCACACCGACCCCTCTCGCTCTCCAGGCTTCAGCGAATGCCTGCATTCGCCCCATAGGACGCACACACATTTCCCCTTCATTTTTGGAGGGGGAAAAGTGTGTCCTATGGGGCGAAAAATACGGTATATTTACACCCTATCTTTCTTTGACGGAAATCAGTGAAGACACTGACCATCCTCAGACCCGCTTAGCTTCAGCAAGGTATTTAGGTATGCCTCAGGTGCGCCAACTCTAGGGGGGCGGAGGTGTTTGTCAGCCCCCTCCATATTCCTTAGTAGTCTCCTCCCAATGATGTGTGTTAAATGTTTGGGAAAAGTCAGAAGCCCAAGGCAGTATAAGTTCCTCCACTTCGTTTATTCAACATTTGTCAGTGACAACAGCTCACTGATATGAAAACAAGAACCGAACTCACAGGACTACACATTGAAAAACTGCAGCATGAACTGGCCGTTGACAGTGGAGAGTTGAAAGTCCGTGCGCTTACTTGCAATTAGAACGTTCATCTACCAACGCTTATACAATTGGTTAGAATGCGCCTTGTAACATAAAAAGTGTTAAACCCAATACATAACAAAATGCCTCCTCTGGACAATGCACGCCTGTCACAAGTGTGACATCACAGGTCTAGGTTGGATGTGTGACGCGCCACTGCCCTCCCCATCTTCCGCCCAAGGCGGCCCCTCCAATATGCCTCGTGACCTATATGGTATAAACTAAGCCACTCAGGACTCAGCTACAATAGTCAAATGACAACGTTATAAATGTGTTATAACACGGTGACACCAGATGGTGGTGTAGAGCTGAAATCGCAACTCAATTCTATTTTCCACTGTGAGCTGTAAAAGGGGTTTGTTTTTTCCTCAGAGTTTTTCAGAGCATTTTTTTTAACTGTAGACCTAGCCCCAGACTATATATGCATTAAGTAAATGCTAGGAATAAGGGGAGACACGTCCAGGTGTCTCCAGCGTGCTGTGTGCATGTGTTAAAGGATGTCTGAATTTACAGAATTCAGAGCATTTGTTCACAGAGGCAAATTCTTTGTCTTAGTGCAGGGGACTCTTTTTTAAAAAATGTATCACATAATTGTTATCAATTGATTATATTAATCGATGTTATTGCTACGGTGTTTAAATTAATTCCCCTGGGTCATTAAATTAACAAATTCCCACCCTCCTTGCAATTCCTAATCCAGACTTTCACACTCTCTAATCTGCATTGAACGTTAACCTAATGCACTTGATATATTCCTATTACCGTTTGTTCAAACCACCCTTAAAAGCCACACACACTCTTCCAACTTTTTATATTTGATTTACTGTTTCAAATTCTACCATGCCAATTAAAGAGAATTTAGGTGCAATATATACTTTTCATCCCAGACTAATAAAACAATAAGACAGAAGCGATTATTTTAAAATCCCTTTGTTTTTTCTTTTATATATGTTTTTATCTTTGATCAGTTGTAGATAAAATAGCTATCTAAATAATGTGGCACAGAGCCTTGTCATTTGGATTGATAAAATTATAAAGACATTCAAATAAGATATTAATTTCTTATCCTGATGCAGTCACAGGTTGCTTTGAGAAACTCAAAATGCACCTCTGAAACAGCAAAGAAAGCCTCCATTTTTGACACTTCTGATTTGAAATTTTCCAGTCACCTAGCAAGATGAAATCCTCAAACTATTTACTTAGATGAATGGATATATCCCTTTCTGAAATAGTGGATATGCAAGATTTAGCCATTAAAGTGTTGGGGTAAAATTAAAATCCTCTCCAGTAGTAACTAAAGACAGAGAAAATCTTTCAAGAAAATTAAACACTTCATCAAAAAGAAGGAAGGGTTATTGTTGAGATTATAAAGATTATATAGGAGGGTTTTCTCTGATGATAGCCACCAGCTATAAATAGAAGACCCTTAGTAAATCTGCTCAGGGAATCTTCTTTTTCTTACAAAGCTATGTCCTTTAACACAAATATACAACTACATTTCATTCAGTCAAAGTATAACATAGCTCTTTCTCTCCATCTATGGGAGGAAGGAATAAACCTTCTGGGAAATGTAAATTATTATATTCTAACAGGAAAGGTAGGTTTGATAGAGGAGCTGAAAAACAAACAATTAGTACAGGTTACCAGTAACTTTATGTATGTGTGTATCTGTGTCCTCTGTTTTGTATGTCCATCTATTCTGAAATCTGAAAGCTCATTTCTATAGGTGGGCTTACATTTTTTTATTTTTGATTACCTATTGACACCATATTTTGTGCTTTTAACTCTGAGTGGCTTTAAAAAGAAAAACAGGAATAAAAATTAAAGTGTATAAACCACATCACAGACCCTCCAAGTGTCCCTGTTTTCCAGGGACACCCCTGATTTAGAGAAGCCATCCCGGGTTTTTTATTTTATTTTAATTTTATTTTATTTGAATGTCCCACTTTTCCTTAGGATGTCCCTATTTTCATTGGAGAAATGTTAGAGGGTATGGAATTATCCACCCCCCCCAGCTGTCTGAAGGCAACCCTGTATAGAGAAGTTTAATTTAAAAAAATGTTTTTAATATATGTTGAAGCTGCCCAGAGTGGCTCGGGCAACCCAGTCAGATGTGTGGGGTGCAAATAGTAAAATTATCATTATGGAATGGGACCGCCCCTATTTTATTCAGAGAAATGTCGGAGGGTATGACATTAACCTGAGCAGGCTTGTAAATGGATTTAAAAGGGCTTGGCAAGTGAGTGGCTTAGTGGTGAAATGAATGATTTCTGATAATAGAATGCAACATTGTAAGTGACCCAAATAAGTGCTGTCTTCACTCCTCCTGGTGACTTCACTAGTAATTCTTCACTAGCAATTCACTACAGTGGTACCTTGGTTCTCAAACTTAATCCGTTCCGGAAGTCCGTTCCAAAACCAAGGCACGCTTTCCCATAGAAAGTAATGGAAAATGAATCAACCTGTTCCAGACTTTTAAAAACAACCCCTAAAACAGCAATTAAACATGAATTTTACTATCTAACGAGACCATTGCTCCATAAAATGAAAGCAATAAACGATGTACTTCAGTCACACACACAATCAATCAATCAATCAATCAATCAGTAGCTGAACTGGGTTCCACACAGTCACAAGAACGAAAAAAGAGCCACAAAAACAACAATGCAAAATAAATAGCAAAAACAGACAGACTTCAGTGTAACAATCAAAACAGAAGTGTAACACTCAAAATGGGGCATGTTCGGCTTCCGAAAATAGTTTGCAAACCGGAGCACTTACTTCCCGGTTTGCTGTGTTTGGGTTCCAAGTTGTTTGAGTACCAAGGCGTTTGAGAACCAAGGTACCACTGTAGTAACATCCTTCACTAACAATTGTGATGGATGCTTTCTACTTCTTTGTCTATACAGTGGTACCTCTGGTTATGTACTTAATTCGTTCTGGAGGTCCGTTCTTAACCTGAAACTGTTCTTAACCTGAAGCACCGCTTTAGCTAATGGGGCCTCCCGCTGCTGCCGCGCCACCGGAGCATGATTTCTGTTCTCATCCTGAAGCAAAGTTGTTAACCCGAGGTACTATTTCTGAGTTAGCGGAGTCTGTAACCTGAAGCGTATGTAACCTGAAGCGCATGTAACCTGAGGTACCACTGTGTGCTTTTTTAAAAAGGTCTATTCAGGGTGCCATTTTCCAGAGCAGATAGAATGATTAATATCTGGCTCTGTGTGGGTATTGTTATAAAACGGGGATGGGCAACCTTTGACTCCAGAGCCACTTGTGGTCATCGGCTTAATTTCATGTTAATGAGGAGAATCTGAAGGTAGAGAAGGGGAGGGGAGGAGGAAAATGAGAGGAGGGGAGAGCCAAAATGGATGGAGAAATTGAAGGAGGTGGTGGGACCAGGGGGAGAAGGAACCTCCCTGTGATCAGTTTAGACCTCTGCAAAAAATAAAAATCTATGCACTGGGCAACGAGGAATGTTGGGTGGTGAGAGAGAAGGTGATAGTCTTGCTCAATCCTGTGCAAACTCACTTGAAAATAATCCCTAGGAGGAAATTGTTTCAAGAAAACATTTTAAAATTTGGAGTATATATAAATCTTTGAAAAATAAATAAGGCAGGAACTTGGTTTGGACAGTGTTATGCTGGTTGGCTCACAGATTTTTTTAAATAAAAGGTCAGCCTAGAGCAAATGTGGAAGTGGTAAAGCGGTTAAACTTTTTAAGAAGTTTGATGCACAAAACTGGAGTTTGGTCTCCATTATGGAGTGTTTAGCTGACCACTTCTGCATTCAGTGCGGGCTGGGAAAAGTCACAATCGAAGAAACGTCACTCTAAAAAGTTATAGGTGCAAAAGCAAGTTTATTGGAGCTGCATGTTTTGTTGGTCGTTATATTCCAAAATTGTTGACGCCTGGCTTGTGCTTAAAGGAGAGGACAGGTTGAAATAATAATAATAATAATAATAATAATAATAATAATAATAATAATAATAATAATAATAAATTTTTATTATTAATTTATTTATACCCCGCCCATCCGGCTTGGTTTTCTCAGCCACTCTGGGCTGCCTCCAACAAAATATTAAAAATACAATGAAGCATCAGACATTAAAGACTTCCCTAAACAGGGCTGCCTTCAGATGTCTTCTAAAAGTCAGATTGCTGTTTATTTCCTTTACCTTTGATAGTTCAGTTGGTTGGAGCCTGGGGCTGAAAACACCAAGGTCACAGGTTTGATCCAGCTGCATATTCCTACATTGCATGGGGTTGGACTAGATCAGGCACCCCCAAACTTGGCCCGCCAGATGTTTTGGGACTCCAACTCCCATCATCCCTAGCTAGCAGGACCAGTGGTCAGGGATGATGGGAGTTGTAGTCCCAAAACATCTGGAGGGCCGAGTTTGGGGATGCCTGGACTAGATCATCCTCAGGGTCACTTCCAGCTCTAAAATTCTAAGATATACATAAAAGGTATTTTAACATTCCTATTTACAATAAACACACGTACATTATATTGTCGGTTTTCCAAGGTTCATCTTGGAACAGGGACGTTATTTCTTCCCAGTTGTTTTACTACAATTGCAAAGATTTTTAAACAAAGACATAAAAAAGAATCTGCTCCTTTTGATATCTTTGTCCTTTGACAGCGAGAGTACTGTCTGATAGACTGACAGTGGTACTATTGCACTATCAGAAAGAGCTGCGACGCCTGGGCATATTAAGATGCAGCAGGAGCATCTGGAGAGAAACCCATGCTGTGTCCGGTGTATTAGGGATGAGAGTATACTCTGATTATATTATATAACCAGATCATCTTTGAAATTTAGTGAATTTCAAAGCTACTTTCAGTACTGTTTGCTAAGCTAAGCTGATTATGGATCCCTAGCGCTTACTTGGGTTTCTGCTACTACACTCTCAAGAAGTGGAGGTTCAGAATGTAGTCTGCTGCTTTCGCTAGGGGCTTCCGTTCTTTCAAATCACAAGTTTATTGCAACCCTCAATGGCACAGATTAATGGTCAAATTAAAGTTGGCACGAAAGCAGCACGAGACCCAGTGTGAGGCCTTTGGTTGTGATAGTTGTACCCCCATCCTGGCTTGTTTGTACAGGTTGTGGAGAGGTGTGTACATCGAGTGGTGGTTAACGCATCCGTGCAGGAAGGAGCCGTCCTTTCCCTTCTGAAAGAGGTGGCAGTATGTCCACTCCTGGAAAAGTCCTTGCCAGTGTGGTGTAGTGGTTAAGAGCGGTGGACTCATAATCTAGTGAACCTGGTTCGCTTCCCCGCTCCTCCACATGCAGCTGCTGGGTGACCTTGGGCTAGTCACACTTCTCTGAAGTCTCTCAGAGGGGAGGAAGGGAAAGGAGAATGTTAGCCGCTTTGAGACTCCTTAGGGTAGTGATAAAGCAGGATATTAAATCCAAACTCCTCCTCCTCCTTGCTGGACTCTGCGGTATTTGACAACTACTGCCTGGTCACCAACATGCCCCAAATTATTTTATTTATTTATTTACTTCTTAACATTTATATACTGCTTGATTGTAAAACAAAACAAAAAATCTCAAAGCAGTTTACAAGAAAAGGAGAACAATAGAATTATCAGTAGAAAGAGTTCAAAACTTCTGTTTAAAACATTCAAATAACCAGTGATTTTTTCGGGGGGGGGGGGAATGTAGGGATATGCATACCCCTAAACATTTTATGAACCTGAGTTTGGCCTCATTGAGGGGCAGTATTTCAATATGAGTAGGAAAATGAGAGTACCCCTAAACATTTTTTAAAGAAAAAAAGCACTGCAAATAATAATTAAAATCTGTTATAAGCTGAACAAAGATTAAAACACATGCAGGCATTCCACATATAAAGGCAGGCTTGTCTAAAAAAAATGTTTTTAGGAGGCTCAGAAAATAGCACAGTGAAGAAGTATGGGTGCTGTTCCACTGAAAGATTGATTCCTTACAAATGATGTGGGACTTGTAACAGTGCTAGGTGTGCCAAGTGGAAATGCTGTCTATAACAATAACGCTAATATTGATGTGTGAAAGGCTGATCATTTGCCATCTGAACTCCTTTACTATATAATTGTATGACGGAAGAGGCAATGATAATGTTCATATGTATAATGGATTATAAGTGCGTTATCTGCGATTTGCTCAGGTTAGCAGAATAACTTGAGTAATGCAAGTAGTGATTTGTACACATTGTGTAATGCAGCGCCATTGATGCCAGAACTATATGAGGTGTGGACAACTTTTACCATGTCTAAAGTCATTTCAATATGTGCCGGGCTATGTAGATCCGCCCATATGCGTTGTACACTGCCCTGGAGTTCAAAGACATGTGGTGACATTCCCTGAGAACCCAGAATAAGAGTGTATGCAATGAAGTTTTCTTTCTGGGATAGTTTGGCATTTCGCTGCCAGGAAATATTTCCAGACATACTGGAGCCAGAACATCTTCACTGATCATATGACAGCCAGTGTGGATGGTCCAAAATTTATACATAGTGGTACCTCGGGATGCGAACGAGTTCCGTTCTGGAGCCCCGTTCGCATCCTGAATGCAACATAAACCGCGATGGCATGTCTGAGTGTGCGCAGGTCGTGTTTTGCCACATCCGCGCATGCACACGACGTAATTTGAGCGTCTGCGCATGCACGAGCGGCGAAACCCGGAAGTAACACGCTCCGTTACTTCCGGGTTGCCGCGGAGTGCAACTCAAACGCGCTCAACCCAAAACCCATTCAACCCAAGATATGACTTTATGGGCCCAATTCCACGAGCTGGTTAATATTACCTTTAAATCCCTGAATGTCTTAAGACGAGGTTACCTAGAAGTCTCCCTCCTTCCATATGAACTGTATTATGATCTGCTCTGGGGATGCCTTGCCTTGTGTCTTAACAACAGAGAGTAGTTGATGGGAGAAACTCATGGGTAGGCAAACTAAGGCCCGAGGCCCGGATTCGGCACAATCACCTTCTAAATCCAGCCCGCGGATGGTCCGGGAATCAGCATGTTTTTACATGACTAGAATGTGTCCTTTTATTTAAAATACATCTCTGGGTTATTTGTGGGGTCTGCCTGGTGTTTTTACATGAGTAGAATGTGTGCTTTTAAAGTGGTACCTCGGGTTAAGAACTTAATTCATTCTAGAGGTTTGTTCTTAACCTGAGACTCTCTTAACCTGAGGTACCACTTTAGCTAATGGGGCCTCCCGCTGCTGCCATGCCGCCGCGGCACGATTTTTGTTCTCATTCTGAAGTAAAGTTCTTAACCCGAGTCTGTAACCTGAAGCATCTGTAACCCGAGGTACCACTGTATTTAAAATGCATCTCTGGGTTATTTGTGGGGCATAGGAATTCGTTCATTCCCCACCCCAAAATATAGCCCAGCCCCCCACAAGGTCTGAGGGACAGTGGACCAGCCCCTTGCTGAAAAAGTTTGCCGACCCCTGCTCTAGAGATTATGGAATATCCTTCCTAGGAAGGCCCAGTTGGCTTCCTCCCTGATGGTTTTTACTCTCGAAAAGCCATGTTTCTCAGCAGGTACCCAGCCTTTGCAACTGGGGATGTTTTTGTGGTGTTCTTACATTTCCATAAGTGGTGTGACGCTTCATCTGCTGCTTGTTTGTGGGTTTTTTTATGTAAACAATTTTAATTGTTTTATTGCCTTGATAGGTGGTGAAGAGTTTTCATCCGCTGTTGCGCCAGCAACGTTTTCTGGTGACACCCCAGGTGCCTCTTGACCCCATTGCCGCTGCTGCTGGAAATGTGAGAAGCACTGGCAGCACGGAGATCTTGTGAGAGCATCACAACATACCACTGGAACCCAGAAGCCGCCACTGTCCCTGTTTCTCCAGTGCCATTGGACCCCTCCTGTCCTTCCCTTCAAAGTCTTGGTGCTGACCTTTAAAGCCCTAAATGGCTTTGTCCCAGTATACTGAAGGAGCATCTTCACCCCCATCGCTCAGCCCGGACACTGAGGTTCACTTCCAAAGGTCTTCTTCTGGTTTCCTCATTGCAAGATGCGATGTTACAGGGAACCAGGCAGAGGGCCTTCTCCGTAGTGGCACCCTCCCTTCAGATGTCAAGGAGATAAACTACTATCTGACTTTGGAAAGACATCTGAAGGCAGCCCTGTATCGGGAATTTTTTAATCATCTGTTTTATCGCGTTTTTACTATTCAGGTGGGAGGCACTGCGGCAACAGCGAGATCTGTGGAACTCCCTGCCTCTGTGTGCTTCATAGGCATGCTCACACTGCAGCTCAGGAAATTGCTTCCGGCTCCTTTCGGACCATGATATCCAGCTGAGATTGAACTTCAGGGGAATTTGGTCCTGAGCGCCAAACCAGGCAATAGATCCTGAGAAGTTATGGCGTGGGGAAGACTGTGGGTCTGCCTGACATCTGCTTGAATGGGATGGGTTGCCATATTTTGAAAAGTGAAAACCAAAAAGTCCTGAAAGTTGTTTTTAAGTCTTTTTTAAGGAAACCACCATTTTTTAAAGAAAAATTATTTTTACAAAAACGCCAAATAACCCTTGATTTTTCGATGGACTCGCCTAAAATTCAGGGCAATTTCCCCTGAATGTCAATCCTGACTTTGATGTACGATGTCCGGGAACATCCGGAAGCATGGCAGCCCCAATGCAGGGCGAAAACTAGATGATGGCATAGTGTCAGAAGAAAGCGACGGGCCAGATTCCTTCCTTCAGCTCTTTCCGTTTGCATCAACTGAGACCAAGGATATCGGCTGAACAACAGACCTTGTCCTCTCCCCGACGTCGACTCGGGATCACGGCGGCGTCCGGCCAAACCCGGACGGGTGGCAGCCCGAAGCATACCGGAACCCGGCAGCCAGACGAAGCAAGTTCGGGAAAGGAGGGCAAAGGCGGGCGAGGGGCGGGAAGAAGCAGCAGCAGCCTCCGCACATGCGCCTTTAGGTGGGTCGGCGTGATGCCGTCACGACGCCGCACGCAAGAGCCCCCACCTCCCCCCGCTCCCTCCCTCGGCGTGACGCACGCCCTGGCGAGCCCGTGAGTTTTCCGTTATGATGATTATTCATTACGGGAGGGGTGGGAGGGAAGAGGGGAGGGGGGGCGGTCTGGGAACGGGCGGGGAGGGCGCGCGCGGGAAGGAGGGAGGGGGGCCGGAGGGGAGGGGGAGGGGTCTCGTCTCCCTCCTGTCGCATCGGGGAACATGGCGGCTGCCTCCGGTGCGGCAAAGGGACTGCGGCCAGGCCGGGGTGAGTGGCTGGGGGAGAGGCGGCCTCGCAGGCGGGAAGATGGGCTCGTTCTTCTCCCCTCAGAGCGAAGCCTCGGACGGCGGGGGGAGAGGGGGCGGGGTAAGCCGCCGCCGCCGCCGGCCTCCTCCTCCTCCTCCTCCGGCCTCCTCCTCCTCCCGCGGCTCCGACTGGGCCGGACACCGGAGCGCCGGGGCCTCCTCTGAGGAGGGTTTTCTCTCTGAGGAGGCCGCAGGCGTGGGGAGAGGAAGCCGAGGCGACCTCCCAGCTCGGGAAGGCCGTGGAAATAGCGAGGTCACCCTGGCAGCGGGTGGGGGTGGGGGAAACGGCCAGGTGAAACCAGGGGCTCCTCCTCGTCCCTGGGGCGCCTTGGCTACTTTTGTTTTGTTTCCCCCTCCCAGGCCAGGTGAAAGTACCTGGGCCTCCCGGGTGCCACTTTCAAGCCCCCCCCCCCCAGCTTGGTCCCCGTTGCAAACGGCACCAGCACAAGGCCGCCGAGGCTCTAGCCCCGCTGCGCCCTTGAGTTTCGCGATCCGACCGAGTTCCGCGGCTTCTCGCCGGTGGAAGCGGAGTGCTTTCTCTCCCCTGAAGCTCCCCTTTCAGCTCGCTGGGTCGGTAAGGCTCGCCTCCTCCCGCGAGCTCGGCAACTTCTATCAACGCGCCAGGGAAGTTCTGGAACTGGAACGTGTAAAAACGCACCAGGGACAATAGTAACCGTTGGTACTAATCGGCAGCGGAGTCCCTGCACTATGCAGTTGCCTAGGGATGGATGGTGTCCCGAAATGTTTCCAAGCTCTTGTACACACACTTGTTGCTCTTCTCTTGGTCTGGCGCTCACATTGCAGGGCGAGAAAATGCCTCCACCGGCAAATCTTAGCCAGGCACTTGCGATGTAACTGTTAGGCTACCAGAATGTGTGAGGGTGTAAATCACCTGCGTTGTGTTTTGACGGGAGAACTAACGTTTAGAATTCCTTGTCCCCAGGTTGATGAATTTCAAGATGTGAAAGAACTTGGGCGGAAGAATTTTGCTGCTTTAGCGTAGGTAAGGCTTCAGGAGACTACGATTCTACGCAGAATTAGAAACGGAGATATGAAAGCCAGGAGCTAAAAACCACCTTAAACCGAGGTTGCAGGTGCAGCAACGGAATGTCTGGGGCACACTTTTTACAATACGAAGCTGAAAATGAATGAACGACGGCTAAAATCTTGCGTTCATTTTTCACATGGTCTAGTCCTTCCCCTGCCCACACCCCTAATATTCTTAAGAGGGTCTCTTCTCCACTCTTTGGAGAGTAGCTGGTCATTAGGAGGCAGAAAAGGGTCCTCCTTTCCTTCCACACTGCGGTTTTAATCGGAAATCTTAGGTGCAGTACTGCTTCTGTAGCTCAGAAGCTGCTTGCACTAAAGAAATTCCCTGTCGCAAAATGTGCCCAGAACAATGAGACTTTTGATCACTGATTCTACGTATTTCCTGGTGTGAAAGTCGTACGGCAAGGAGGACTTGAAAATACTTGACAAAACAAGATCAGCTAAAATGTACATTTAAAAAGCTGTCAATTCACCAAAACAATGCAGAGTACAAAGAAAAGGTCAATATGATAATCCTTTTACAACAGTAGAGATGGTACTAGTGGATCAGTAGTTTTTTTAACATAGGAGATCTGGTTCATATTCAGGTCACTTCATGGGCTTGGACACACTGTTGGGCAAGTTACTGTTTTCTTTGCATGTTACTTTACCCTAAGTAATACAAGGTATGAGATAAGAAGTGGAAAAGTTAAAAAAAGGGGCTGAAATCATGAACCTGTATCACATCCATATTATCAGGAGTGACACATGAAATTTGCCAGTCTTTCAAAAGTTAATTCAAGAAAGGAAAAACAGTCTTAATACGTAGCTTTTCAGTTATTTGTAAAATGAGAGTAGTGGTGAATCTTTTATTTACATATTGGGGGTTAATTTAATAATACTATTTAAAAGCAGTATGCAAAATTAAGGGTCAAAAGTGATGTGATATTGGGCCTCTTTGTGGAATCTTATTCAGAAATACAGGGCATAGTTTCAAATTAATGTATAAGTAGCACACCTTAAACCAATGACTTAGGAATATTGTCAAGGTTCCCTTAAGATGGCTGCTAAAGTGTGTGCTTCATTGTAGTTTATCACATCAAATTGTTCGCAAGATACTGAAGTTCTTAAGATCCTGGATGTACCAATACTCTTGACATATGAGTATATTTCAAAATACTGGTGCTGCAAGGAAAACTACTTTTTGATACTTGATGATGCTTTTATTTTTTAATTGGTCTGGGCAGGTAAAAGAGATAGCATTGTGCACCATTAATGTGTCAGAAAGGCTTTATTAAAAGTAAGAAGAGTTGTTCAGAAGTAGGGTAGATAGACTAGGAAGGTCTGGATTTGAGTTCCCGCTTAGATACATAGAGATGTGATTGGGAAAACATACATCTCAATTACACTTTTATTTACTAATTCATTATTCCTTTTGAATGTGAACAGAGCCTGCTTTGCTCTCAAGAACATACGAATGTAAGAACAGCCTGCTGGATCAGGCCAGTGTGTGGCTCATCTAGTCCAGCATCTTGTTCTCAGAATGGCAGGCCGGATGCCTGTGGGACGCTTATAAGCGCAACATGAGCACACAAGCACTCTACCTTCCCATTTCCACCAACTGACATTGCTGCCTCCAACAGTGTAGGTAGAGCATAGCTATCATAACAAGCAGCCATTGACAGCCCTCTCCTCCATGAATTTAATTCTATCTTAAAGCCATCCAAGTTGGTGGCTATTCCTGCCTCCCGGGGCATAGTTTGACTATGCACTGCATGGAGAAGTACTTTCTTTTATCTGTCCTGAACCCACATTTGGAGTGGGAACCCACATTTGCTTCTTCTCGCTATACCATGATTTTGCTTAGTGTTAAATGTGAATGGGGCCAATAACTTTAGCATGTGTTGGGATTAGCAAAAACCAAACCACAGAACCTAGTGATCGCAATGGCCA
Source organism: Podarcis melisellensis (assembly GCF_964234715.1). Lineage (NCBI taxonomy): Eukaryota > Metazoa > Chordata > Lepidosauria > Squamata > Lacertidae > Podarcis > Podarcis melisellensis. The sequence continues at coordinate 71,517,083 of NC_138538.1, read as the reverse complement.
GATGGGCTTATTACTAACAGTATTCATATTGCCTCTAGAAGGTAAACTAAAAAAGCAGTTTAGGAGTTTTTGTTAGTGTTATATGCCTCATTTCCTCATAAATTTATTATTATTTATCCCTAGTGTTCAGAAGCATTGGAACATTCATTACATTTATGGGACTGTGAACCAATTTTTCCATATCGTTAAGTCAGGATTTGGTTAAAGTCATGTGATTTTTGTTTAAAAAAAAGAGGAGCATTAGAAGATCATGTTTTCCAATTTGCATGGCTTTAAAAAAAAGTCAATTAGCATTTCTAAGATAAAAATAAGCACTCTTTGATGTAACAGTGACTTTAGTGCTGATAGGTGCTTACTTGAACATTTAGAATTCAAGTTAAAGGTATTAATTACTTCAAATGACAAATATAACACTGATTCTTTTATTTCAGTGAAGGATCTGAAAAAAATATTAAGACATGGCATATACTTTCGGACAACTTTGTATTGCGCTGGTGGACTTAAGTCTTGCTTAGTGAAATTCCACCAATACTTTACAAGCTGACATATCTAGGAAACTAGGAAGTTACTGATAATTCACATTTAAAATTCTATCTAGAAATTGGTATCCCACATACTTAGGACATACTGTTGGCTGACTAGTTTTGTTCAATATTTATCCTTGGCTATGTTGGGGCAAATTATGGGACCAGAGGACAAAAGTATGTGGCGTGTAGCAAGAACTTACTCAGTTAAGTGTTGCAGCACCTTGGCCCAGTTCCATCCTGGCTAGCAGCCATCTGAACACCTTTGCCATGCACTCTGCAGCTATGCTTTTCTTCTGTATGTAGAGAGGGGAAATTTGCTGAGGATCCAGTGCAGAAGAACTTGGGCAGCTGCTACGCCCAAGCACCAGTGGTGGCCTTCTTGGCAGTCTCCTTGCTCTCCAGATTAAGACGTGAAGGCATAGAGAAGTGGAAATGGTTGTAGAATTCATTGCTGGACTTCTGTCTCCTTACGTCAGGAAGAGGGAGGCGACAAGAGATGCCAGCCAGAAACTCCATGCTGAGGCAGCTCCTAGTCTCCATGTTGCCACTTTCTTTTCTACCTGAAACAGTTCCTCTGTGTATGAAACTTAGCCTTTCACTTTCAGGCTTAGGCTTCTAGTTTTAGGACTGGTAGGAAGAAAGAATCACTATACACCTGTAATAAAGGGGTGTGTTTTGTAGGTAGGGCTCAGGACTTTTTTCCCCCCATCGTAGAAAGGGAGAGAGCCTGGGATGTAGTCTTCTGGCATGCAAGCAAGGAGTTCTTCAAGGTTCAGAGGAAGAATTGGGACACAGTAGTTGATTGCCTGGGGACAATTCTTTTTCGCCATTGACAAATGACTGTCATAGCTGTAGTAAGCCAGTGGCAGCTAGAATAACGAAAGCATCTATGTCATCAAAGCAGGGCAACCATGGAGAGAGGCTTGGATCAAAAGTGCCATTCACAGTCTCCTCTAATCTTTGGGGGTTCATTGGTTCCCCCCCTTCAACAGTAGCCTCTTGCACCTCCTGAAAAGAGCTTTTGAGACCCTCTGAAGGAGGGCCCTGTGAGGGGCCTCTATCACAGGAAAAGAGGCAAGCTGCCTCATGTGTATGGAAGTGTTTTTTCTGTGTGCAGAGACTTTGGTTCTCTGCCAGAGACTTGAATGCATGCATGTGCCATGTTGGTTTTGCTGCACGCTCATCAGAGCTTAATGTTTATAAGATTGTTTTAAAAGCTTTGGCTGTTATAAAAAGTACTAAATACATTGTCCAGGAACATCCCACTGATAATAACAAACTGCTTTAAGTTGCAATGAAATATAAAGCTTTATACTCTTAGGCCAAAATATAAAGGCTGAATAGCTAATCTCCAAACTTTCCATCATTTTATCTGCTGTTGTGTTGTCAAAGTGTCAAGTTACCTCCTGCCTGGAGGCTGGAATGGAGCTTTTTATGTTTTTTTTTCTCCTGTCTCCCAGCTGCTGCTAATAGATGGCAAATGTATTTTCAAAAATCACACAATTTACAGATGACTGGGTTGTGGAAAGGAGGAGAATGATTTTCTGTTGTACCACTTTCTGTCCTGTCCTGTGTAAATATCCATTCACTGAATAGCTCTAGAGTTAGGCAATGTTTCTGATAGTATTTGTAGTGATTGTCTTGATTCTTGAAAATTTCAAGCCATGGCTGTGTATTCAGAAGCAGCTACAGTGTTAGTCGTTGCATATACTGTAGGTACTATGACCAGTTGTAGTGGTTACTTGTGGTACTTTCAACCTTTTTGGGTCCACGATTCCCTTGATAAACTGCATTCTTTCTGCGGCACCCCTGTGGGGCTCAGGAGCCCAGTTATGTCCCCCTTTGTCTGCAGAGCTGGCAGCCTCTCACCCTTTTTCAAACACCCTCCCTTGTGTGTTTCCTCAGCCTCCTCTTCCCTTTCCCTTGGATTCCTCTGGGCAGTCCCTGGTGTCTGAGCTGCTCCATCCCACCCCAAAGAGAGGTGCATCCTCACAGGGCATCAGAGAAAGGGGGGGGGAGGAAGAGGGACAGAGGATAGTATTGCCTGTGGCACCCCTGACCATCATTCATGGCACCCCAGGGCGCCATGGCACACTGGTTGAAAACCACTGCTTTATGTTTATAAATCTACGCTTTAAATTTGTTGTTGTTGTTTAGTCGTGTCCGACTCTTCGTGACCCCATGGACCAGAGCACGCCAGGCACTCCTGTCTTCCACTGCCTCCCGCAGTTTGGTCAAACTCATGCTGGTAGCTTCGAGAACACTGTCTGACCATCTCATCCTCTGTCGTCCCCACACTATAAATTACAGGATGACTAATGACTATCTCCTGTAGATCTGTGATGGGGGTGCCAAAAAGAGACTAGAGTTGATGTGGGTTTGCCTCCTAGAATTGTAGAATTGGAAAGGACCCCAAGGGTCATCTAGTCCAACCCCCTGAAATGCAGGAATCTCATTTAATGTTCCCATGTCAGCTGTGGAAAATTATATTGGCATCCTTATTCACTTTAGAAATGAAGAATCCTTGTTGAATCCTTTAATGAAGATACAGCTTCAGGATCGCCCATCCTTGTACTTGTATATATTTCTGGGAAGAGGTCTCCCTTTAAGTGGTAGTAAATATAGATGACAGTGGTTGGAGATGGCACTTGCCTACCAGTCATCTCACCCTGCAAACACTGAGCTTTCGTCATTGCACACTTAGTTTTCACCTCCTAGGCTTTTGCAGCAGCTATTTGTTGGGTGTGTGGCAGAGCTGTGGTAGCCGTCTTACGCAGGACAGAAAGATGGGTGAGTGCTGAAAGCGAATTCCAACTGCTAGCATTTGTATAGGTGTTGATGGAAGGCAGTTTGCTTACTTCTTCTAGAGGTCAGACCTTGGTTATGTAGTGAGTTAATTCTGCATAAGCTGTAATTGCAGGTTAGTCTAAGGCTCCCAGATTTTTTTCAATGAATCCGGGGACACTTTTCAACTTCCTACTAAATAGATGGATTTTGTCAGGGGGCTGATTTGTAAATCCGGGGACTGTCCCCGGGAAACGGGGACATCTGGTAACCTTAGGTTAGTCTTCTACCATAGACAAATCTTGGAATTTTTTCCAATTTAAGGGTGGTATAAAAATCTGATAAATGTCAGCAACTAATTGCCCAGTAAACTAGCAGTGTGGATAAATAAGAATTCTTCAGCATCAACATTTTCTGTTGATCATTGACAGCCAGACGTGAATTGACATTTACAAATACTATTGATTTCAAGATTCAGATTTTGACTGCAGAATTTCATCTTTGAAAGGGATAAAATTTAAATGTGCCTGACTTAGGAAAAGGTGAAATTAGGCCTTTGCTGGGAAGCCTCAGGAGACATTTATGGTACTGTATTTGGATTCATGGTGCATTCATTATGATACATGGACTACTATATGGAGGCCTGGTTTGGTTGCCAGAGCAGAGAAACCTGCTTGTGTGGCCTGCCCACTTTTGGCAGCCTGGTACACAATTCATCATGATATTCTTGCTTCATACTATATTGGTGTGTTTTTATAGCTAAGTAGGAATGAACTCTGAAATCTATGTTTAAGTTAATCATATAGTTGTTGAAATCTTCTGGGCTTCCCATCTCACTTAAGAGGCTGGGGGCCAGCGCTGTCCGGAGACACTTCCGGGTCACGTGGCCAGCGTGATGAAGCTGCTCTGGTGAGCCGGCACCAAACTAAAAAAAGCTTAATACAGAATAAGCACTGGTGATAGAATCTGTTCACAGCTCAGCAGTATCTAAGGTGGAGTGCCTTTTGGAAATGAAAAAGAACATTTTTGTAGTAGTTTTTTCAGCACTCCAAGTTGGTACAGTGGTGCCCCGCAAGACGAAATTAATTCGTTCTGCAATTTTTGTCGTCTAGCGAATTTTTCGTCTTGCGAAGCACGAAATCCCATAGGAATGCATTGAAAATCAATTAATGCGTTCCTATGGTCAAAAAAGGTCTAAACAAAGCCAAATTTGGTACAACAACAGTTTATTAACTGCTCTTTAAAGTCACACATACTGTAAAGAGCAGTTCAAAAACTGAAGGGAAAATAAATTAACTTTATAAACAAAACATGTCTTTGTTTTTAGACGTCGCGAGACGTTTTCGTCTTGCGAAGCAAGCCCATAGGGGAAATTCGTCTTGCGAGGCAAATCGAAAACGGAAAAACCTTTCGTCTAGCGAGTTTTTTGTCTTGCGAGGCATTCGTCTTGCGAGGTACCACTGTAATTCAATTGAGAGAAGCTGAATTTTAATATTTAGAACAAAGTCATGAAATGTTTTATTCTACTACAGATAGAACAGTTCAATCTTGCTTTGTCTTCTGTTGATTTTGTAATGAATTACTTTCAAGCTTTACAAACTCTTGTCTCAAGCTTCCTACAGTTCCTAGATCTGCTGCCTGTTGTATTTAGTGTCTTCTGGTTGTCTCATAATTTTCCACTTTGTTCTCTTGCTTGGTTTTCATTTTTATTTTACCTTCTAATCAAACTTATATAGCATTTTTCTCATCTCTTCACCACCTTGTCCATCACATTCCCTTCACTCTGCTGACACCCTTCTACTTATCAAGCCCAATATTTCTTCTTTCTTGCCATCCTTTTCGCTGTTTCCTTCCACCCAAATGCCCTGCTTCCTGACGTAACAGACATCTCCCTTGGTCTCTATATTTTAAAGAGCTGCTTTTATCCATCTTTGCTCAGAGTTGTCCTTCTCCCTTCTCCATCATTCTCCGTTTATCTGATTTCTGTTACTTTTGGGTAGTTTGTAGGCAAAATATACCAGTTTTGTTTGTATTCAAATGCATAGTCTCCCCCCCAAATGCTTTACAGTTAATGCATATGATTAATAATCTTACTGTTGTTACAGCACATTGGAGTGTTCATAGCACTCAAGATACATTACCTTGTAATTTGGATAGATCTGTATCTTGTGTTAGTTAGCTGGTAATACTAAAGTTGGGTTTTTGTGTTGTTCCTGGGTGTTGATTGGAGGAGTTACTTTGAGTGTAGGAGAGTGAATGTGGTAACAAATATGGCATAGACTTGCATAAAATGCTGCTTGCCAGACCCCTCTCCCCAATTGTGCTGGGCTTGGGCATGCTACAAGCATTTGCAAAGGGATGAGGCATTCTCTTCAACTCGGAGGGAAGGGGTGGGCCTCAACCTTGCAAATATGCTGGGACTTGTAGGCATCCTGAAGACATTGGCTGAGCTGTTGGAACATGTCAGAACAATCTGCGGAAATCTCATACCAGTTAGAGATTGATGGGTCTATTTGTGGCTAGTGGGAAGATGACTGGAGAAGCAGGAAGGCCTGAAAGCATAGGAAACTTCTATGGATTTTTGCAAGCTTCCAGTTGCAAGTCAGATTTTTGAGGGGTAATTGTAGCCTACAATAGGGTAAATGAATAGCTATCTTCAAATTTCCTAGTTTAACAGAAGGAAGGAAAGTGGGTTCATTTTAAAATTGGAGTAGCTCTGTTCTGCAGTAGTGTGTAGTTGAAATGCAGATGAAAGTTGCATTAGATGGCAATATTCTTTGGTGTAAGGTTATAGAAAAATAGAAATGAGCACAAGTTAATTATTGCCACCTTCAGGTTTAAAGGGAGAGTGCAGTAAGAAATGCAGAATCGTCTGTGTTTGATACAAAAAGAAAATGGCTACCAGAAATGAGTGCTGGTGCAGCAACATGGCTTGCTGTAGTTTTTTATGTGCTGCTTTACATCTTTCTGATGGTTTTGTTGTAAATTCTGATATAAGTTGAAAAGAATTACATATATGTTATTTTGGTATTTTGATTTTTGTAATAAATGACTGATTCTACTGTAGAAATAACTGATTCAGATTCATTAATTTACATAAAGTACAAGGAATTAAGTCTCAACCCTGAAAGATGCTGGATATCCATTTTTAATCCATTGCTCTGAAACAAAGCTAGATGCTGATCTTTTGGACACATTTAAGCATCTTAGGAACATCATAAAGTTTCTGTGGCACTGTACCTAGTTTATTTCAAATATATAGTTAAGCTCAGAAAATGTTGATGGTGAAAATGAAGTTTCTTTACATTACTATAATCAATGAAATATCCTCTTCCTTACTTGCAAATGGTGTAACCTACCCTTCAGTGTCTTCCCTCCACCTCATTGTTGAGGATTTTTTTTCTGGAATATTTTCCATTGATTCATTTCCCCCCGAAATATGCCCGTTTCTAAAAATAAATGAAATCCATCTATAACCATGAATATGGATTCCAATACAATATTAGCAAGCTTGACAGCTTCCAAATTAATAATTCCCAAGCAGTTATTCCTAGGAATTGTGTGAGAAAGTGTGTGTGTGTGTGTGTGTGTGTATGTGTATGTACGTTTTGTAGATATCTAAGCAGGGATGAGATACACAGAATAATCCAAACCAAGTAATGAACTCTCAGGACTAGCTGTGCAGTTAAATAAGAACCAAGCTGAAATTATTATTTCATTTCCTAACTACAATTGAAAGCAAAACTGAAACTAAAATTGTGATTGCTATTGCTTTCACTTTCAGCAAACACCATGAAAAGAAATTGACATTCCCAGTGTCTCTCTTTAGGGCCTGTCCCCAGACTTCCCTTTAATGTATTTGCTGTCACCACCTAAAGACTTTGGGAGCTCCAGGACTTTCACTCTGTAATATTACCCATATAACTTTTGAACTATTGACATAAGTTGAGACATATTTTGGTTTAGAATCTACCCGGACTAGAGCACAGATCAGGAAACAAACATTTATTCAGTTAGTGAATGCAATAAGTAGTCATTAAATGCAGCATTCTTATAGCTCTAGTTTTCTGATTTAACCGACTAAACATTTTATATCTATCCCAGTTACCCCAACTCTCCCTTAATTAGCCCTTGTGCTAGCCAGCACTAATTAACTGCCAGTTCCTGCCTGCCACTCCCTGCCAGTCATTCCCTTTAGCTCTGCTTAATATTTCATTCCTCCACTGTTAAATCAGCCTTCCACTTAGATGTCCGGTACAGAAACTGCTATGTGGCCATGCACGTACTTCTGCAGGTAGCGACTGTGAAACTGGAGGTGTCCAAGTTGGATTATAACTCTGAAGTAGAATTGTAGACAACCATGATACACCATGCACAATTATTTTGGTGTGCTAAAATTGTTGTGTTAGTAGTTTTCCCTGCCTTCATCCCTCCCCCTCTTATACAATGTAAGGGAAGTGCAAACTATCATCTTTCTAAATTTTTTCAAGTTATTATTTCCTTGTAAGGTTTTGAGTTTCTTTAACATTTAAACCACCTGTAAGTATAATAATGTGCCTGATAAAATATGTTGATTCAAAAACTTAAGAATTACCTCATGCTAATTTTATAAGTCACATGATGAACATGTTAGAATTATGAATTTTCCAATTCAAACTCCCTACCACTTTAAAAATCCATTCTATTTTAAATTCAACTATGGAAGAAACTGGATATCTCTGTTTGCAAATTAAGTTTTTCATTATTGATGCAAAAGAAGCATGTTTTAAGAAGGGAGATGCCAAGAAAATATGCCACTTAAGAGTTTTAAGCGCAAACATATAGATGCATCTGCTTAGGTAAGCTGACTTTGTGCAGATTGACAGTGGCCACATTTGGCATAACACTAATCCATAGTTTCATATTTTGTGAAGAAATTAGCTGTTTCCTAGGCTCTGGCATTCTCATCCCACTTAGCCAAGAGTTTGTAAGCTTTTGCCTTGCAGTATAAGAATCTTCCCATGTTGTCCAAATTGGGGGTAGTGATTTAACACTACATATGTTTGTGTGGGACGCGGGTGGCGCTGTGGGTAAAAGCCTCAGCGCCTAGGGCTTGCCGATCGAAAGGTCGGCGGTTCGAATCCCCGCGGCGGGGTGCGCTCCCGTCTTTCGGTCCCAGCGCCTGCCAACCTAGCAGTTCGAAAGCACCCTCGGGTGCAAGTAGATAAATAGGGACCGCTTTCTAGCGGGAAGGTAAACGGCGTTTCCGTGTGCAGCTCTGGCTCGCCAGAGCAGCGATGTCACGCTGGCCACGTGACCCGGAAGTGTCTTCGGACAGCGCTGGCCCCTGGCCTCTTAAGTGAGATGGGCGCACAACCCCAGAGTCTGGCAAGACTGGCCCGTACGGGCAGGGGTACCTTTACCTTTACTTTATGGTTTGTTTTGTAAGAGTCAATTACAGCATGGTTTAGGTAACTATTACGATAGACAATAGCCATCTTTGGATATAATGCTAAGCCTTGGTTTAGTGCTACATGAATAAACCTTCCAGACTTGTGTGATCTCCACTCCGTGGTTTGAAGTTAGCTTTTTCTAGAACCAGTTAGCGTTAAACCATGGCCCTTGGTTTTGCCAATGAAGAAGCCACACTTAAGGAGAAGTGGTGAAAGTTTTGAATTCTGCTTCTAGACCACGGAGGAGAGGAGAGGAGAGGAGAGGAGGGAGATGGTAAATTGACATTGATGGTAGGTTAATTTATGTAGAACAAAACTGGAGGCAGGTAAAGATAACTTTCAGATGGAGGACTGGATTCAAACCTGGCCAGCCTTCTGTGGGTAGCATTCTGATGGTGGACGGAAACTGTGGGGCCAAAAGAATTACATACATTTTATGTTTAGTCTTGAGGAAGATGTATGTAAAATATATAACATTTTAAGTCTAAGCAGCTGCTACATAAAACCATGATTTAGCATTGCCGCCAAACATGGCCAATGTCTATGGCTAAGTTACCTAAATCATACTCTGATAGATTCCCTTTAAGTCATAGCCAACGGGAAATAGTGTTGCCTTAATAGGCACAGTAAGATGAGAGAATACTATACAGTGGTGCCCCGCAAGACGAATGCCTCGTAAGACGAAAAACCCGCAAGACGAAAGGGTTTTTCGGTTTTTGCGATGCTTCGCTAGACGATTTTCCCTATGGGCTTGCATCGCAAGACGAAAGCCCATAGGGAAATCTCGGGGACCTCTTTTAAATGCTGGCGGTGGGGAGCAAAGCCTTTTCCCCCCCTCCGGACTTCAGAAGAGGTCCAGGAAGGCCGGCGGGGGCGAAAGGCTTTGCTCCCCACTGCCAGCATTTTAAAAGCAGTCCGGGATAGCAGGGAAGCGCTTCCCACTATCCCGGACGGCTTTTGAAGGCAGGCGGGGGGGAGCAAAGACTTTTGCCCCCCGCCAGCCTTCAGAAGAGGTCCAGGACCTCTTCTGAAGGCTGGCGGGGGGCAAAAGTCTTTGCTCCCCCCTGCCTGCCTTCCCGGGAGAGCGGAAAAGGCAGCGCTGCCTTCCCGCTCTCCCGGCAAGGCAGGCAGGGGGGACAAAGACTTTTGCCCCCCGCCAGCCTTCAGAAGAGGTCCAGGACCTCTTCCAAAGGCGGGCGGGGGGCAAAAGTCTTTGTTCCCCCTCCCTGCCTAACCGGGGGCTTTTAAATCGCCCCGGGACTGTCCGGGGCGATTTAAAAGCCCCCGGACGGCTTTTGAAGGCAGGCGGGGGGGGGGGGAGCAAAGACTTTTGCCCCCCGCCAGCCTTCAGAAGAGGTCCAGGGACAGCGGTAAAGTCTCTGCTGTCCCGGGGGCTTTTAAAATGCTGGCGGGCGGCAGCGAAGCCTTCGCTGTCGCCCGCCAGCATTTTAAGATCGCCCCGGGACAGCGGAAAAGTCTCCGCTGTCCTGGGAAGGCAGGCGGGGGGGGGGAAGCAAAGACTTTCGCCCCCCGCCAGCCTTCAGAAGAGGTCGGGGGACAGACTGTCCCCGGACCTGGTCTGAAGGCGGTTTCCATAGGAACGCATTAATTGATTTTTAATGCATTCCTATGGGAAACCGTGCTTCGCAAGACGAAAAACTCGCAAGACGAAAAGACTTGCGGAACGAATTAATTTCGTCTTGCGAGGCACCACTGTACAGTGGAACCTTGGTTCTCGAACTTAATCCGTTCTGGGAGTCTGTTCGACTCCAGGAACAATTCAAAAACCAAGCTGCATACTCTTTATTCTCCATGTATATTGGGAGTAGCCAGTTTGGTGTACAATTCCTGTCATCTCTGATCATGGGACTTGCTGGAGGGGCTGATGGGAGTTGTAGTTCAAAACATATGCAGTATACCACAGGAGCTTTCCCTGGTCTGTAGCTTCAGTCTCGATCCTCCATGTTCTGTGTCAAAGCAGGATTATTGCTGATTCACTGAATAAAGCTTTGAAAGGGTTTTAATTCTGTTGTTGCCTCTGGTATCATGATTCCTTTGTTGCATTCTGGAACATTTTATTTTTTTCATCCTAGCGTTTGATTAAGTACTGCCTAAAATAACAGGTTTCTATTTCAGAAAAACTCTGAAAAAAAGTACTTCTGTTTGTAAAGAAACGTGTATGTACTTCAGCAGGGCTGAAGACTGATGGGTACTCAGGATACTTGAGCGTTAATCACCATATTCTTCTATAAAATGTAGTCATTGGAGAGTTGGAGGAAAAACGTGTATATAGAGGTTTCAGTAATGGGATAAATGTTTAGGTATAAATATTAAGAAAATAACTTATGTGGTGTTTCATTGTTGGTGAGATTGAATGATTGCATATCCATTTGTACAGCCTGGGTGCCTATCAGGGGTATAATAAATTTGCTTTCAGACAACTTTATCATAGTCTTTTATTTACTGCTTGTAGGTTTGTCTTGGTATTGGATCCAAACTTGCAGCTTGAAGAGGGAGAAGGCAAACACAGGTAAGCAGTAAAAACTTCTACAGGTTTGTATCTCAGTTGGAATAATAACTAATGAATATTCAGAATCATAACTAATTTCTTTTCTCTCGTATGATGTTATATTTCAGGTTTACAGATTTCCCCTTTTTCATAAATAAACCATAGTGAAGAAATCAAAATGCGTGAAGTTTTCATTAAAGCAAATGTTCTTGCATATAATCATCTCTGCAAGAAAGCCATTAGTTTTCATTATGTGATTATTTATTTGTATACTGCCCTTTATGAAGATACAGGGCAACCCAAGCAGTTTCTGTGCCAAAACGGTGCCTAAACCCTGATTGAAATGGATCTAAAAAATCAGTTTCCTCCCAAGAGTGCCTGGGTATGGTCTGCGACCACCTGTGAGAACCTTGCCCAAGAAAGGGAAATTGGCCACTGGCCACTAGTTTCTTAGATTTTCCAAATCCAGTGAGGGGTTCTTGAGCAGTAGTTTTACCACTGCCTCCTTCAAGCAGGCAGGTACCACCTCCTCTTGCAAGGAGGCATTAATCACCTCTCTGGCCCAGCCAGCTGTTAGATCTTATCAGTCATGGGGGGCAGGGATTCAGAGTGCAAGCGGTCACTCTGACTGATTCAAGCACGTTGTCCACATCCTTGAGCCTTGCTAACTGAAACTTGAAACAACACAACAGGACTAGACAGTGTTCAGATACCCCTTGAGATTAATTTGCTGTCACAGCAGATTTACAATCCCAGTGGATGCAAGCAATTTAATTCTCACAGTGCTTTGCAAACAAGTCACAATGCTACCTTCAATTCTGCCACCTCCTTCAGACCAGACTGTAAGCGGCCCGCACTACCTGGAAAAGCTGTGCCAGAAGGCACAAAGAGGATGCTATGGAGGCAGCACAGTATGCCTTCTAATGTGGACTCTATAATGAGCCCTCTCCAGTGTGCAGTTGCATTTGACTGGAGTTTACCTGCACTCGTGTTTAAGCTGTCTCCCAGCTTGTTTCCTTGCCCTAAGCTCTGGACTATTACCAGGAAGCCAAGTGGGCTCTGTGAAGTGGGAAAGGGCGCTCAAAGGCCATTGTGTCAGCATCCTGAGCAATTTGGATGTTCCAGAGGTTGGCCAGGGCTTTGACAGGAGTGCCAGGCATATCAGCAGGTAAACCCTACAAAGATGTCTGGAAACCCATTGGCTCCATCAGCCTCTGAGAGTGGAATATCCTAATTGGCCTGTTGCAGAGGAGAAAAGGTGCTGAAAGCCAAAATCTTGCAAGAAGTGATCTGACCATCCCGAGGGACTGATGTCAATATCCCCCACTTTCAGATGGTTGAACCCCTTCCTGCCTGGTTGAGAAAACGTCCCAAGTGTGGCCTGCTACATGCTTTGGGCCGGTGACATGTTGAGATAGCCCCATGGTCGTCATGGCAGCCATGGAGCCACCCCAGAGCCAGTTGCCCCAGCATGAATGTTGAGGTCTAGGAGTCCTCAGCACTACCTCTGAGACTGGCTCTGTCATCTCAGGCAGGGAGATTGTTAACAGCAGGGTGGGTTGTAAACCAGCAGAATCCCTAATCTGTTAGAGTTGCCCAATGCCAGGAACACACACTCAAGATTGCCTCCCCTCCTCTACCCAACTGGACAGTGAGCCTGGAAAGAGAAAGAGAGAGAATTTCTATAGACCACAAGAACTCCCTCTCCCCAACCTTTCAAGCCTACCCTGATGCTGCATTGAGTACCCAGGTGGGCACAGCTGAGTGAGACTTGTTCCACCCACCCAGGTCTCTGTGATACAGACCAAATCTGAGCTGACGTTCAGCAACAACAGCCTAGTCGCTGATCCAATAGCTGGCTGATAGGACAACGACAATTCCCCATGTTGGAGAAGGGACTGTCGCACAACACAGTCACTAACTGCCTGTGCTATGTGCCCCCTACCCAACCTTCCCCACCCTCCACACCATACCTTCCCCCCAGAACCACTGTGATTGGGGTTGCTCCTGCTCTTTCTAGCTCCTCTCCTTCCATGCAGCTCTTATGTTCCCTTACTTTAAAAAACAGCAAACCCTCAAATGTAACAACTTATTAGTTAAAAGCAGTTAAAAACAATTTAAAACATTTTAAAGAGGGAATAAAAATATCAATAAAACCCTGCAACAAAAACCCCTGTTCAGCCACTTCAACTTGTTGTAGCTGCCCCCACCCCCGGGCAAGGAGCAGGTCATCCAGGACTCACAGCAAGGTGGCAATTTGCATTTGGATGGCAAGTGCAAATCCTTCTGCAGCTCATTAACCATGACACCTGCTTCCATAAAACTTACGTCAAGCTATAAGTTCTGAGGTGTTCCAACAATAGTTTATGTGTTAAAACAAAACAATAACATTAAAAGCCAGCAGTACTTAAAATGTGTAGAAAAGAATAAATAACTGGGGTGTGTGCCCCAAAATAATATTTGGCCTGATACCCATGCATTCAGCAGAATGTCCTCTACTAGATAGCATTTAGTTATATATTCTTTGTGCTTTGTTTGTCCATCAGTCCATCAGTTTGTTATGGGTCCATCAGTGGACCCATAAATCCTTTTAACCTGGAATTGCTGAAGTAGTCTACTTTTGAACATACCCCCCACCTTAGTTATAAAAGCCAATAGTTGTTGATGCCATCCAGGAATTTCTCTAATCCTTTGTTTTACCAACTGTTGATAGAAAATTGATCGTACCAATTTGGTATTGTAGTGAAAGGTACCCAGGAGGGCCATCCAGATAAAATAATTGATGGAAGTTATTAAGCCATTTGCATTTTATTTTTTAAAATCCCTTTATTGAGACCTTCCCTTGTCCAATAAAACAGTCTAGTTACTAATAAGTACTGTGGTCAACAAGGCTCAGAATAAAGTACAAAAACCTACACAAACTATGGAGGTGTCTTAGTAATCTCAGTTTTTAAAATGTAACATATTGTGCCATAAACCATGCATATAAGATAGTTATAGCAGCTGCAAAAGTATAACAGTGCAGTAATCTTGAGTGTGAACTTCTAGTGACAACAGCAAATCTAGCATACTTTGCAAACTTATTGGCCATGACCTGAGCATTTTCTAATCAACATGACTGTTTGAGCTGGGTAGACAGAATTGTTAAATGAAATGCATTATTGCTGTGATCTTCTCATTGCATCGTCTGAAGAGACATCATCTGCCCCTGTCCTTTATATCGGCGGCAGCAGACTTTACCAGTTCTGAGGCTATCTCTCTTGACATCCTAAGAAAGCTATGTGTGTTGACTCAATCTGGTTTTGATCTACCGTAGATCTACTGGAAAGAGACTTCTTTGGAGATCTTCACATTGTGTGTTGTCTGGCTTCTATAGGCATGAAAGCAGGCCTTGTCTACCATTGTTCAAGTGTTGTTGCTGCTGTATTTATAGTGTGTAATGATTTTTATCTTTCGAAAGCTTTTGGTGCTGTTTTACAGTTTGTTTTCATAATTTCCTAATTTGTGTTTTCTTCAGATTAGAATGTTTTTATATATGGTACTGGGTCACTATTTGAGGAAGGGTTGTTTAAAAGTTGAGTAAATAAAATAAGTAAATATTAAAACAATATTAGCTGCTGCTTGATCATGAGTTTAGGATTGTTTGTGGAGATCATTTGGATGCATGAGTCCATATCACCATTAGTTTTATTGTAATAAAGGAGTAGGCAATTCTGATTTATTTATTTCATAAAATTTATACACCACTTGATAAAAAGAACACTATCAAAGTGGTTTACAGAAAAGTTAATCTGAGATTGCTTGTAAACACTACCCTTCATTTATTTGCTATATTGCTTAAAAGGGTCAAATCTTTTTGAACTTCAAAAATGTTGTAGTTGGCACTAGGATTTGAGGGCAAGGAACTTTGGGGATATTTCTGTTTTTTTGATGTGCTAAGCTGAGTTAGGTTTTTCTTTGCTAACCCTCTGGCATACTGGTGATGTTATCAGTTGCTATATTCTATTCAGAAAATAATAAATCTGCTCTTAGTTTCTTAGCCTGTGTATGGCCTTGTTTTTGAGCTTATGGGGCACTTGTCTTCACGACATTTATGTCTACCAGTTATGTTCAAGATACAATCACAACACATGTATGACGTACTTTGTGGGTTTGGATGGTATGTACACCATCATTTTCATTCAAATGAAAGAAATCTGTTCATAAACGGTAACTCGCAAAGCATTGTGGGAGAGTGCACAGCTTGTGCACACAGGCATACTTGTCTCCTGCATTGGCAGTTCGGCATTGACAATTCTAATAAAATTTGAGGACTTTATCTAAGGGATGTGTTGGAGAAGAATACATTCCTTTCTTTTCCTTCCATTGTATGTAACACACTCCTTGTTCCTTTTCCCCCATGCAAAACAAAGCATTGTTTTTCCATATAGAATGTGCTCCAGTTATGTTTATTTCCCCCTTTTCTAACATGCATCTAACACCATGCATTGCTTAAACTGCATGTTCAGATGTGGCTAGGGCAGTAAACTTTCCTGTTGAGAAGAACTATTGGTGAAGATTTGTTCGTCCAGTGTTGGAGCATGAGTCTCCATAATCATGAGGTCTTGCAAGATCCATTTTGGTTGATTATCTCAATGCTTGGGAAATAACAGTTCCGATATTTGTGAACATCGGAGAACTTCAATTAAATCTTGATAACAGAATTAATATGCAAGCAGACCTCCATCCGAAAGGAATGTGTGTACACAAATTGTAAGTGATTACATGAAGAGTTATGTTACATCAGAGCTTTCACAACTGTGCCACGACACATTAGTGTGTTGACTGCACTGTGTAGGTGTGTCACACAAATGCTCCCCACGCTCTTCCCGGGGCTGGAAAGGGTTAGTTTAACCTCCAGCTTGCTAGTCTAACTGAATTACACAGTATGTAACCAACTTGAAAAGTTTGAAAAGCTCTGTATTGCATGAATGTAGTTGGTTTTTTAATGGAACAACTGGTGACTTTTAAGTTAATGGGATGTGGTTGAGAGAGAGAAAGATGATTAGTAGATGTCACAATACATCTTGATATCGCCTGCTACTGCATGATCGCCTTCAGCATTACTGCTACTTTTCTATATATTATGGGGCTGGAAAATAGTCACAAATACTTGTTGCTTTCCATTCTACATGGCAACATTTATGTGTTTATATAGTTACCACCCTTTCTTCCTTCGAACCTTTGCATAAGGTCTAAGAACAAGTTGCAAGTTGAGAAGGCCTGCCTTAGGTTACACATTTCTGTTTTTTTTTTTAGTTTAGAATGCTTTGTTATATCAAATTCACACTGCTGCTCTTTTTCAGAAACAATTTTAGGTGGGTGTTAAAACCATTAACTCACTTTCTGGGGTGTTTATTTCTGAAATGTTGCTAGTTTAATTTGTAAGAAATTTGTCTCAAGAAGCATCATAAAACCTTAGCAGTCAGAACAAAGATCCATCCAGTTCATTATCCTGTTAACAGCAAACATATCTGGAATTCTTTGAGGGCATTTATAACAGTGAATTACTACTGCTGTAACTGCTACTATTTTGTTGCTGACATTAAGTAAAGTGCAACGTCCCTTGGGTCCTCATTGAGCTCATTGGGGAAGCCAGAGTATCTAGTTGTATAGTTAGTTGCCCAGCCTCACCATAAACATATCCATGGTAAACTGCTGCAGTAACTTGCAGAACTACACAGCAACAGGACTCTCCATAAATATGTTTGCCTTTCTAGAAATGTAGGGAAAAACCCTTTCACCAATACCCTATATACTCAAGTATAAGTCGACCCGAATATAAGCCGAGGCACCTAGTTTTACCACCAAAACGTGGGAAAACTTACTTACTCGAGTATAAGCCTAGGACGGGAAATGCTGACAGCGGCAAAGGTGGAGGAGGAGGAAGGAGCAGCCCAGAAGGGTTGCTTTCAGGCTGCTCGTTCCTCCTCCTCCACTGACAACAGCCTCTGTCGCTCGCAAGGGCAGGCACAGGAGCCGCGCTTGGTAGAGCAGTGGCGGCAGCAAACAGTAAGTGGGACCCTCACTCGAGTGTAAGCCGAGGGGGGCTTTTTCAGCATAAAAAATGTGCTGGAAAAGTCGACTTAAACACGAGTATATATGGTAATTTTCAGATCACTTTTTAAAGATTTTGCAGCAAAACTGTTTTACACACCAAATCCAAATTTGAAAGCTAAATGAATTCAAATCATAACAAGAGCCTCTCAGATATGCATTTTGATGTGAATGAAATGCAGAGATGATGAAATGTTTAAAATGAAATGAAATAGAAATCTATTCAAGAAAAGCTATGAACATATGTATTTTCCAAAAGAGTGTAGTTTTCAGGTTTATTTAAATTTAAGAGAGTTGTTATAACATGATCTACCAACGGTATCTTACATGTTGGAAAAATAAAAATATACATAGACAGAAGGTAAATGTTGATCTTGCTCCAAAAGCAAAGGGAACTTTATTCAGTTGTGGATATGTGGAAAAAAGAGATGATTTTGGAAAATCTTTATAGATATTGTTTAATATTTGAAACCGTTTAATATTTAAAACTAAACTAATCAGTCAACTGATTGTCATCTAGAGCAACTTCCTTTGGTGCTGAAAGCATGTCTTCAATCGGGATTGGTGCTGGAAGTGTATCTTTGAAGAGGCTAAACCTCTTTAACTGATGTGCAGTTGATTATTTGTTGGAGGGGAGCTCCTTTGAAGCATCTGCAGTGGGGAAAATATTCCTTTAAAAAAATGGAAACAAATCTTTCCAAAGGAAGCTTGGAAGTCTGGTAAATTTTATGAGCCACTTTGCTAAATATACTAAATAGATAAAAAATACTTTTAAGAAGACTAAGGTAATATCAAAACACAGACTATACTGTAAACAATTGTTTTATTTATTTCCCCCAACAATTATGACATTTAAGTTTAAAAAGCAGATTCACTTTACAGATAGGAAAATATGTAAAATGCAGCGGCCACAAGCAAAAGCAGCGTTGAGTTGGATGAGAGCCCTACATATAAATATTATTTAATTGAAATCAGAATTAATTTAAAATTGCCCAAACTTCCACTGCAAAAGGAACTTAATTCACCTGGAAATTATAGGAACTACTTTCAGGTGTAAATATTAGATTTTTGAATTCAGTGAATTAGTTAATCTAAATTAGTTCATCGCAAGCCCTGCTCATATCTGAGAATTGAAAAGTCAGTTAATGTATGTGGTGCTTAACAAACAGTATACTTTATTGGCAAGTGCTGAAGTTATGCAGTAACCATTTCAGTATAGTTAATGCAGGAACTACACATGAATGAAATATAGGGTAATTTCAAGAGAATATCTTGTTCTGTCAGCTGACTTCCAGCTTCTGAACACAATGACTTGGATCCGAAGATCCACGCAATTAGTTCTGCATGTCTCAGCAAACTTGGGGGTTATTTTTCCTCAAAGATCAGTCACCCTTTTCACAGCACTGGGTAAATTACATGAAGCTGAAGGGACTCTCGAAAGCTGTTTGATATGGCTGAGGAGTCTGCTCCTAAAAAAGAGAGAGGTCAAATATAATTCTGGATGTGCCCAAGCTGTTTGACCTGCTTAAAGTAGTTATTTGGATAGAATAGTAGAATTGTAGAGTTGGAAGGGATCCCAAGGGTCAGCTAATCCAACCCCCTGCAATGCAGGAATCTCTACCAAAGCATCCATGCTAGATGGCCATCCAACCTCTGCTTAAAAAACTCCAAGGAAGGGGAGTCCACCACCTCCCGAGGGAGACTGTTCCACTGTCAAACAGCTCTTAATGTCAGAAAGTTTCCTTATGTTTACCTGGAATCTCCTTTCCTGCAACTTGAAGCCTTTGGTTTGAGTCCTACCTTCCAGAAAGGGGGAAAGCAAGCTTGCTCCATTGTCCATGTGATAGCCCTTCCGATATTTGAAGATGGCTTTGAAGATATTTGAAGATGGACTCAACTTATGTTCTCACATTTTGGTTTACTATACACTTAGTACCAAATCAGCCTATTAGATAGTGCTAAAGTTGAATGGTGATAGTACGGAGCATGTCATAATGCAGTGTGTCTCAAAATTTGGTCCCCAGCAGTTGTTGGACTACAACTCTTATCATCCCTAGGGATGATGGAAGTTGTAGTCCAACAACAGCTGGAGTTTGAGAAATAGTGACATAATGTTCCCTTTGTGTTTTTTTCTGAACCAAATTGTCAACGATTCTAAGTAGTTAGCAGTGTAGTAAAAGAACAGGATTAATATGTATGTAAACAGAAAATTTAGCTTACGCTAGGGATGAGGTATGTCATCTTTTTCACTTTGGATGTTTAAGCAAACTGATCTAATTTGCATTTCTCAAACATGGATTGGAATGCAGTTTTCCTTCAGAATTTTGAGGTACAACTACACTCAGCTCAAAAAAGTTCAAAAATGCATAAAGCAACTATTTTGGAGTGAGATATGTCTAGAAATTGATATATTGAGATGATAGATATTTAAATAGTTCATGTGGACTTCAAAGAAATCATTGCAGCTAAATGCAGAAAAGGTACTGAACAGATTTACGATTGAGCATATGCAAAATTGACAGAGACTGGAAATAGACTGATCCAGTCATCCATACTTGCCCCTTGAGCTAGAGGAGGTGAACAGAGTTGGCAGTTATAGAATATGTTGGATGAGGGAAACAGATACTAGAAGTAAGATTGTCTGTTAGGTTAAGAGTAGAAAATACAGTCGTACCTTGGTTTTCAAACAGCTTAGTTCTCGATTGTTTTGGCTCCCACCAAATGCTGCAAACCTGGAAGTGACTGTTCCAGTTTGTGAACTATTTTTGAAAGCTGAACATCTGATGGGGCTTCCACAGCTTCTGATTGGCTGCAGGATCTTCCTGCTGCCAATCAGAAGCCGCACTTTGGTTTCCGAATGTTTTGGACTGTACATTCATCTGATTATTGCATCATTTAGCTACTGAATGTGATATGGAACAGGAATCATTTCAGCAATGAGATACTATCAAAAGTAACTGACTGAAATATAAACCTACCCAAATTTTGGTATACCTTTTTGTATGCTAAAAGACTGATACCCTGCTTCTTGTTTTAGGTACAGTTAACATCTATTCCAATGAATTACTGACACATTTACAGATCAGTCATGTTATGAACATTTTAGTTGGGCCTTCTAGCATTTATTGATACTTTCTTATGAAAAATCCCTAAAAGCTATTTAGCCACAATAATATGTAAATTAATGTTGGCATTTAAAAAAATAATTTTGGAGTGAATGAGCCTGATAAGATTTTTTTTGTAACAACTACTGAAATGTCATCTATTTGCATCTATTTAACTCTTGGCTTTCCCCTTAGAGGCCTTCTAAATGAATGTTTTAACTTAGTGTGTCTATCTGACATGTACGGCTGTTTGATGTCAGATTGTTAAGGCTGCTGATGAAACATTTTCAGACTTAATTTGCAGAAGGTGAATTCCACTTTGTGAGGTGGTTTGAACTGAATGTTGGATACAAAATGTGACTACCACTTGGTGGCAGTGCCTTGCTTCAAGACACAAGTCTTCATTAACATTTTAATTCTGGAACTGAGTAGTGATTTGTGCAAGGGGGAGTTAGATGTAGGTTAAAATAAAACCAATATATATGTTAAAAGTGCAGAATTCTGTGAATTCAGAGATGGCCTTGACCATGTAGCATCATGGCCACACGCATACACAAACCCCAGTTCTAGCTATAATGGAATTTGTGGCTTATCTGACTTGGTAGTCCACCTCGTATGCTTTCCAGGTGTGGTATCTGACTAAATAGAACTATCTGAAGAAACAGCACCCTGCCCCCCTGCTGCCCAGAACTGCCATGATAAGGAACTGGTTCATGTTCCACAAATACTTGATAATCAGCATGGTCATTTCTGTTAGTGATTTACTATCATTAGATGGACAAGTTTTTGTAAATTGCTTAGAGGTGTGTTTTTTAAAGAAATATAACAATCAAGTAGTATATAACTTTTTAAAAATAAATGAATTAAATAAAATTGGGAAGCATGTAGTCTCTTGTCTGGGTATGTCTGGCAAATGAGGCTTAAAAGTAACCTACCAGAACATTCATACCTCTTTTTTCTGATTTTCCATTTCTGATTAAACGTTTAGAGAGAAATCGTTATTTGCATATGCAGGAAGTTTGGGTTGTTTGCATCTGCAGGAAGGGCTGCTTTCCTAGTGGTAACAGGCAAAATCACATATGCAATAAGTTTTCAGTACCTCTCCCTCCTTTGGAAGCCAGTTTGTGATCAGTATTGTAGTACAGCGCTAACTAAAAGCAGTTCTCATGTTCTTTTTCCCTATTCTTTGCAGTGGCTGTTTCACAAGAAACATTTAATTTGGACATGGCGGTAGTAGAACTGATAAGTCCATAAAAGTTATAAGCATTCCCTACCACCACCAAAATAACCCCCACCTACTTGTCTGTTGAGGGATCACAAAGATACTTCACATTTTCCCCTTGCCTGTTGCTGATTAGCACCAACATTTAGCATCTTCGGGCAGCTGTCAGGGTTGCAGCATGCCTGCAGGGTTTTATAATTCTGCATGCTCTGCCCTCTGACTGAGAAGAACTTGGTGGTTGGGTCAAGCTACTAGTAAAATTTCTCACAGCACCTTATATAGCATCAGTCTGGGACTATGTGGAAATCTAAAATGGCAGCCTAGCCAATCAACTCTGCTACTGCCTGTCACTCCTGCTGGTTAGGGTTTGCCATATGTCCTCTTTTTCAAGGGTAGAAGCGTCATAGTGGTCCACAGTTAAAAGTAGAAGTCGGCAAATGTGTCATCTTTTTTGCACTTCAAAATATGCCAACTCTAAATTTGGATCCACTGACAGGAGAAAGAGGTTGAGAAACTGGGCGTCTTCTAGAATAAGTGGCACTTCATCAATAATTACAGTTTGTCACTATCCAGACATTTTAGTATGGAGAGAACAAATGTTTTTAGATTTTTGGATATGCCCAATAAAAACAGAATGTATACGTACATTTGCTATGTATACGCACCCAAGAATGAGTCTGAAGCTCAGTTGAGTTTACTTCCAAAAACAAGGTTGAATTTTAAGTCTATCAATAGATAAAAATGGGATTTCATTTTAGTAGTCTGTTTTTTGTGTGCCATTTTCAAAACTAGAGCTCTGCACTGAATCAGGATTTTTGTGTGTGGAGCAGTGTTTTCTATGTAGACCCAGAGGTTGGCTTTGTTTACAGAAATTCACTATCGTGAATTTCAGTTTTCATGTGAAACAAGTATCTGGCAAAGATAAGGTTAAAATGTAATGATATTTTTTGATAGAAAAAATAATTAATTTGAATCTCAGCAGTGCCATTCATACATTTCTTCATAAATTTTTATCCGTAAATATTTGAGTATACAATTTCAAGGGGGTATCAGTGCTAGTAGTCTGTTGCAGCAAAAGCAACAAAGAGATGTGTGCTACCTCTAAAGGCTAACACATTTTATTATGACAAGCTTTTGTGTACTAGAATATCAGTCACAATATGATTAAGTGGACTCCAGTCCACAGAAACTTTTTCAGAATTAATTTTGTCTTGAATATAGAGGGCTTTTTTCTCTTGACCCACTAGTAAACAGTAATATATACATTCCTGGACTGAAATAATTTAAGCAAAGACTTCTGGAAGATAGATGTCAGGATGCAGATTTGAACAGCAGAGGCCATCAACATGCGCAGTTGCTTGGTTTGTCTGTGTATTCTTTCTCTCCCCCTTTACTAATCTACTTACTGTATTTATAGGCTTCTCTCACAAAGTTCTCAGGGGATCTTACAATAAAAATCAAATTAAATTACAATCGAACAGCAATAAAAAAATGGCAAAAGGATAAACACAGCACAAAATTATTCAGAGAGCATAAACGGCTTAAAACTAGCAGATTAATAAAGCCAGAGAAAATAAAAAAGATCTTTTCCTGCTGCTGAAATGATAACCTGGAAGTAGCATCTGACAGAGGTATCAGTGGGAGAACATTCTATCATGAGCCACCACTGAAAAGGCCTCTGTCTTATACAGTGTTGGAAACTGGGATAGAAAAGCTAGGAGCCAATTGGCTCTTGTTACCTGGGTTTGGCAAGACTTTTTATATATTATTTTGATAAGCATGAACTAATACGCAATTCACATGTGACACATTGTTAATATCACATTTTTAACAGAAATTGTTTACACATTTTTAAATTGGTGTTTACAATAAAAATATTGGTACCATACTTCAGTTTTCAAAACACTCTACTCTTTATTGTTAAACTCCTTAACATATTGTCTACCCTTAGCATATACTTTGAGGCTTCAAAGCACATACATTTAATTGTTGAGTGTCAACCAGGTGTAAAAAATGGCATCCATACTTTTGGAGGTTCTCGCAAATGGAGAATCATTAGGCTCAGAATGTGCCAGGCGCCGTGATAATTTCGAACCCTGGTCTTACAACCTTTTGCCACATCTTAGTTGGTGGAGGCATTCAGGGAAGAGCCTCCAGATAAGATCTCATGGCCTGGATAGGGACCATGATGAAAAGCCTGAAGATCCTTGCTCAATTGCACTTTTACTGAACTGAAAAATAGCTTGCTTCTGGGGATGCCTCGCTACACAAATAGTTTCAGGTTGCTTTTGGTAGCTCACCAGTAGTAAACATTTTATATTGTTATATCAAAACTGTTGTTTTTATACCTCTTAGAAGTCAGAATAAAGCTTACAATGTATAAAGTGTTGGTTGTTTTTTTTAAAAAAAACATTTTACAAGAATGAAACCTCATTCAACTTCTTATTTATTCTATAACCATTGTGAAATGTGGAGGGAGGGAAGTTACCTTGCAGAAGCATAAATCTCTGCACTGACAGGAATCTTTCTTAGCATTGCATTGGATACAAACCTAAAACTTCTATTTTCAATCAGCTTTCTTTTTTAGCAGATCAGATTACTTACACATTTGGCTGGTCTAATAAAGGTATTGGCCTACTGGAGTTTTTGGAACATTACTACATTTGGGTTTTTTTTTATCGCTGATCATGTTTGTTTTTTTCTTTCATTTTTTGTGAACTAGTACTATATAGGCACTATATAAGTATCTCTTGTTTTGATCTTAACAGCGGCTGATACTGAAAATGCCGCTTCCGTTTTGGATGTTTTAAAATTAACATAAAGAATGGATGTTACAGAAACATCTAGGGATGTGGCCTTAAATTATTGAAATTTATACTAAACGGATCTCTCAGCAATAGTAAGTGCAACAAAAATTGAGTATGTAATAAGCAAAAACTTGTTAGCAGCTTTAATGAGTGTTGAATCGCAGCTAGAGGAAACTGCTGGTTATTTGCCACTGAAAAGATATTCATTTTAAATATAGTCATGTGACAAAGGTGCATACTAAGTAAGTTCTTAGTTCAGAAAACAATTTTTTTAGTTCTTGACATTTCACTACTCTAAATGGAAAACTCTATAGTGTTAATTTAGCTTGAGGCACTTTTACCTTTTACAAATAGGTTGGTTTTGTTAATGGAACATACATAATGCATGCTACTTAAGTTCAAAGAGAAGAACCCATCTTTTTATAGTTAAACTTTAAAGGCTCTGGTAATGTTGAGTTTTAAAGTACTTGTACCTGTTGTTAAGAAGTGCTTAACTTTGTTTTATTCTTAATGCTACAACATCAAATGAAGTTTTCTGGGTAACATCTCTGGCAATTAGAAGTATGTAGTCTCATTTTTGGAGGTCATGGAAATACTTCATGTATGCTCAAAGGAGAAAAATTAATTTGACAAATGCTCTAGGGATTCTTAAGTGAACTATATATATTTCTCATGCCAAACTACTTCCAAAGACGAATACTACTTTATGTTCAAAATCTTTCTTGCATATTAATCACTGACTTGGAACTCTGCCCTCCTTATGTTAGCTGCTCCTGATTCAAGTTTGCAGTAGAAACTGGCATGTTTTCATAGATTTGAGACCTTTTTGACTTGTAGTTGCATGAACACCATGACACCACGGGAAATATTCTCATATAAACAAGACGTTACAACTTTTAATCCTTTGTGCCCTGACAACATGAAATTGAACTTTTAATCCAATTGTTAAAGGTAAAGGTACCCCTGCCTGTACGGGCCAGTCGTGTCCGACTCTAGGGTTGTGCGCCCATCTCACTTAAGAGGCCAGGGGCCAGCGCTGTCCAGAGACACTTCCGGTTCACGTGGCTAGTGTGACAAAGCTGCTCTGGCGAGCCAGCACCAGCGCAGCACATGGAAACGCCGTTTACCTTCCCGCTATAAAGCGGTACCTATTTATCTACTTGCACTTAAGGGTGCTTTCGAACTGCTAGGTGGGCAGGAGCTGGGACCGAAAGACGGGAGCTCACCCCGCCGCGGGGATTCGAACCGCCGACCATACAATCGGCAGGTCCTAGGCACTGAGGTTTTACCCGCGTCCCATAATCCAATTGTTACTGAGCACCAAATCACTAACAGTTTTAAGCCTAGTGGCCTTAATCCATTATCAATAATGTGATTGAGTGCTGTGGGCCATCACGTATTTAGTGGGGTAGGAGAGCTGAAAATATTGTCAATGTATTTCACATCTTGCAACCAATGCACCCTTTGATTTCAGATAAGTACATGGGTAGATGGGTCTGAAAAGCTTGGGACACAATTTTTGGGGGCCCTCTAGCTTCTGTGGTTGGTTCATTTACCAGAAGTAATGTATTTAGTGTTAACTCTGGAAGTGTATACTCGATTTTGACCAAACGAAGCCTCGTCTGCCCATGAACTTTCTGAAACTAAAGGGGTACATTGGTTACTAGATGTGATTTTTTTTCTAGCTTTCCTACCCCACTAATTGAACCTTTCCTAGAATCAGCCTTTGAGGATTGACACTCTCTTTCATCTGACTACACTCTGCATAGACAGTCAGTCACCAAAGCTGCTATCAACCTCAAATCCCCCCACCCACACAAGCATAATTTAGAGCTCAAATTTCTTACAGATAATTGTGGTTTTGTTAGTGAATTACCTGCTTGAGTAGTGAATTACCTGTAACAACAACAGCTGCAACATTTTTTGCATACCAACTGCATTAAGCAGCATATGCGTAATCACCTTATGCATGAGTTGGTCAGACAAAACAGTTACATGAAATGCATTGTTACTGTGATTCTCCTGTCGTTGACAGAGATGACACCTGCCCCTTTTCTTGATGGCAGGCCCTATCATTTCTGAGGTGTCTTCTCTCAACTTGACCAAGACCAGTTGTCTGTGTTCTAGAGTCCAGTTAGGATTTGATGAACTCAAGTCCCAGGTCTGCGAGGAAAGAGAGAGGTATTTGGGGATGTTCACTCCATTGTGGTTTCAGTTTCCAAGCAATTTCAAACAATGTAGGCATTTGAGCAGGCACTGTCTAATAGGTTGGAGAAATGAACTTTGGTTGCTGTTTGATTATATATTTGGAAGCGTATCATTACAGGTATTCACACCACCTTTAGTTTCAGTATAATAAAGGATGATCTCAGGCTTAGGTTTGTGGTCTGAGATTGCTGCTTTTTCATTTATTTTGTATAAATATATACCCCAACCTTCTGATACCTGTGCACCACTTAAAGTGGTGAACAACAATTAAAATCAGCCATAAAATACAGTTTTGAAGAAAGTGTCCGATTTTACAGAGCTGCTTAACCAAGTCATGCTGTTGATCTCTTTAGGTTGGTATTGTCTACACAGATTCATAGTAGCTGTCCAGGGTTTCAGACAGGTATCTTCCCCAGTCCTACTTGAAAATGCCGTGGTCTCAACCTGGGACCTTCTACATACAAAGCACTTAACCCACCGTTGAGTAATGGTGTGCTGTTGAGACTTCAGGATTTTCAAGGAATGCCTTAGGCATGCCTGCCTGCCTGCCTTCCTTCCTTTTTGATGTGCCAACCATAGTCTGGTTTCCTCTTAGCTAATCCCATGGACAATTAAAATGTTAGCAATTGTTACTTTCCATCCAGAACCCTGTAAATTTGGTGTTGGTATCTCAACCATTGTCCTGAGTTTTTCAACCACTGTCCATTCTTAAGTTTTCTTATTTACTTATTAAAAACATTTAGGCCAATCTGAGGGTGGGGCACCTAATAATTAAACAATTTGAGAAGGGATAACCCCTCTCCTACAAATATACATCAGTAATTTTAAAACAGCAGAGTGGTTGTACTACATTGTTCAACATCACAATCAACAAGTCACAATGACCTAAGAGACCAACCAGGTGTTGATCTGGTGCTGAAAAGAAAAGAAAATTAGCGACAGACATGCCTCGGGTTTAGAGCTGTTGGGCTGCTTGATTATAAAGATGACAGATGCAACTCTCAACTGCATATTTTGGAAAACTCTTACTGTAAACAGAGGGAAGGGGTCATCTAAAGGTTCTTAATTGAGAACTGCCATTAAGCCTGGCCACCTGCTGAGGTGAGGACACAAGCATTTGCAGATGCAGTTAGGGTGAAAATGACCCCCAAAGCAAATCAGTAAGTATTGTTCAACAGACACTCAGCAAATCACAAAGATGAATTGGGGAGGAGGTGGGTGCACATAAAAGTTAGCTTTTGTGTGATGGGAAAAACAATGAAATGTATGTAAAGGGGTGCTGTAAACCTGCTGGTTCAACTGATTCCTGATGCCATATGTAGTGAGTGATCTAAAGCAGGGATGTCCAACAGGTTGATCGCTGGATCCCTTTCCCTAGTGTTGGTAAACTAGAACCCAGGCCCGCCCCCTTGCCCCGCCCTCCATTGTTGCACAATCTGCCAAATGGAAGGTGGAGTTTACTCAGAGAGGCTGTTTGTCTCCTCAGTGATCTGTTGGTGAGTGGCTGTTCCCCTTTCTCCCTAAAAATGGCGAACAGCTTAGCCTTGAACTTTCCAAAAATGGGGCTTTTCTTCTCCCTAAAAAAGCTCAACAACTCTGCCCCTGAACCACCTAAAAACGGGAGTAGTTCACCACCAGTTTTTAATTCTGTGAGTAGATCGCAGTCTCTTGGGAGTTGGCCACCCCTGATCTAAAGGAAAGTGAGTAATTTGTCTATTATATTATGAAAATACAGGGGTTTTTCCACTCTCTGTGCACTTTAATCACAAATCAACTTCATGAGCCATGCTCTGAAATTGGTTTTCTTAAACCAATCATATTTAATAAGATCACGGGCATTTTGGCCATGTTTGGGCAACCTACAGTTAATTCAAGATGGAAGTGAAAGCTTTCAAGTTCTTCCTTGTGGCTGTTTGTGAGCCCAAGTTTGGTTCTCATAACAGATTACTGTTGTGTCTAAATAGGACTGATAGTATCATGCCTTCTACCCATTCAAGAGCTACTTCATCCTTTATATTAGAGCATTGTATGAGAAAACTAAAACTAAACCACCGAAGCTCGTTCGTGTGATAGCAAATCATGGGTTAGTGTTGAATTTGAATTGGACCCATGGTAGCATTAGCATAACATTCAGGTTTGGGTACTGCTGGGTGATTCCCTGTGGTCTGTTTATATTTTGACCTTTTTAAATGTAGGCATGGATTCAAAGGGGTCCTTACAGAGGCAGCAGGTATGTTATGTTCATGGAGGGGCTTTTGTACTGCTCATGTTAGAGCATTGTATGAGGACAACAACGGAAGCATGAGGACAATAACAGAACCTGCCTGTTATAGCACTGTATCAACTTTTTTGCTAGCACTTGCACAAGCATTTACATAGCTGCGCTAGTGGCTATTTTCATTCTGCTCATGGTTCTTTGGATCCAACCCATGGTGCTTTCTAATTGAATATGACAAACCTTTAACTGTAACTGCTAGTGGGCAACTAGCATAACATTTAATTTGGTTATGTGGCTAAATGAGCTAGCATTTGAATGAGGACACTGTTATCGTTTGTGTAACCATATTACACGGAAAAGGTTGCCATTATGAAATAGGTATTCAGTGAATATTAACCTACTTGTAATAAATACAATTAATAATGTACATAAAAGAATAAAATTAAGTGCATTTTGTTACAAAGAATTCTTAATGAACAGAAAGTGGGCAGCATAGATATGACAGGAAGGTTGAATCTAATCTGAATTACGAAGTGACCTAGGAAGTTTGCTCAGAGGGGATTACAGAATAATTATGTTAATATGCAATTATCACCTCATTTCTTCTGTAGTAACCTCAAGATGTAGTGTAGTAAGGGTGTTATAGCAAGTGCTGATAGTTTGCAAAAATACTGATGTTTGAGATTTCCGAGACAATGAGACTAGCCTGAGGCGGTTAAGTGATGATCTGTCATCTTGAAGACAGATCTGACCTTTGTGCTTCATTTCTTAAAGCTTACATTATATGGCTATAGGCAGCTATAGCTGCAGAACTCATTAAGGGTTCTCCCCCCCCCCTAAAATTGAAATGTTTATGCAAAAAACGAGGATATTTTAGAGAAGTTTGCTTTTAGGCTTTGAAAAGGAGAAAATAGAGAAATGGTTATTCAAGCATTGCAACACTGAGTAGTGTTACATTTATAGAAATCTGAAGTAAATCTAGGTTTGTAGTTGGAGCTACCTTCTCTTTAGGATTTTGAATAGAAAGCTAGCACATATTCAGCACGTCTCAGGTGTTACAGTTACTCTTTAATGTGTTGTCCTATCGATGTTCAAAGTGCAAAAGAACCCCAGTTGATGGAAGGCTCTCAGATCCAATAGAAGCTTCCATGAGTGGAACTTGGATTTTAGCTGCTCCCCCCTTTCCTTTGCAGCCCCCCCATATGCTCCAGATCAGGGGTCAGCAAACGTTTTCATCAGGGGTCCGGTCAACTGTCCCTCAGACCTTGTGGGGGGCCAGACTATATTTTGAAGGGGAAAAAAGAAAAAATTCCTATGCCCCACAAATAACCTAGAGATGCATTTTAAATAAAAGCACACATTCTACTCATGTAAAAACACCAGGCAATCCCCACAAATAACCCAGAGATGCATTTTAAATAAAAGGACACTTTCTACTCATGTTAAAACACGTTGATTCCCAGACCATCTGTGGGCCAGATTTAGAAGGCGATTGGGCCGGATCTGGCCCCCAGGCCTTAGTTTGCCTACCCCTGCTCCAGATCATTGAGGGGACCCTTTGAACGGCATGGGCGGTGATGGAAGAGGCCGCAGGAGGGAAGGGGGAATTGGCGAGCCCTCCTGCTGGATTGGAGAACCTTTTGCCAATGAAGGTGGACACAGTTGAGGAGTGTAGGCTGAAAGCATGCTTTACTCAAATAAATCTTTATTAGATGTATTTCCCTCCAGGCTGAAAATAATATTGAAATGTGTTGATGTGACAATTTGAGGCATTTGCTGATGACCTGAATGGGTTGGGTATTATCCCTCATAACTTGACAGAGGCAGTTACAGATAGGTAGCCGTGTTGGTCTGCCATAGTCAAAACAAAAACAATTCCTTCCAGTAGCACCTTAAAGACCAACTAAGTTAGTTCTTGGTATGAGCTTTCGTGTGCATGCACACTTCTTCAGATACACGAAAGCTCATACCAAGAACTAACTTAGTTGGTCTTTAAGGTGCTACTGGAAGGATTTTGTTTTGTTTTGACAGAGGCAGAAGAGCAAAGAACTCTGGGACGCAGGCCCTCCAATTTCTCTCTCTTGCCTGATGGATCAGATCCGTTTCCCCCATTTCTGGCTGACCTTTCTTTAAGCTTAAGTTCTTCTACTTTCAAATATTCTTTTTTACTGATTGCTTCTGGTGCTTTCCGGTTCCCTCTTATTCCCCTTTCACTTTCCTACTGTATTTTATTTCTGACTTTACTTGTGTTTTCCTTTCCTCTGCTGAGATAAACAAAAAACATTTTAACGTGGTGCTTTGTCACATAAGATTTTAGCCAAAGTGTATTGTAAATTTCTAATGGATTCAGTTGTTGTTTTTTAAGATAAAACGTTTGCTAAGGAAAGATAAGCATCTGTCAGTTCTACTATTTTGAAAAACAAGCAAGTTGTACCTATATAAAAGGAGTTTGGTGGATTTTTTTTTAATGCAATCTTACCAACATGAAGCCACATTTCACACAACAGGACTTACTTCGATACATAGGGTTCAATAGCATACTACCTAATTCCTGGCTTTCGTGAAATGTCTGCATAACTTAACTTCTTTATTTCTTCTATGTAGTAACAGAATCTTGTTTCGGCTGGCATCTCATTATTTCTTATTTTCTCAAACAGAGTTTTCCCACACAAATATTCTTTATTAATCTTAATGTAATATTCATATTGAACAACAGCTTGCAATAATACAGAGTGCACATTTAAAAGTGAATCCATCAATCTGTATTTCATTATTCTCTTGCTCCACAAATTGTCAAAAAATAATACTGTTTAGTATTGGGGGGGTTTTAGAGTTAAAATTAAACTAAAGGCATCCTGGGCCAAGAAGCCAAATTCATAATTTGTGTGGATTTAAAAGGGCAGTTTGTGACTTTTATAATCACAATTTTAATTTCGTACCAAAGTCTGTACAGCAAACTATTTGACATCAGAAGTGCCCTGAAAAAGTCATAAACACCATGAAGTCCATCATGTCAATTCCACAATCTATGCTTGCCCTCTCAACCATTTAGGTTGAATGACTATGAACTGAACTATCATGATTTATATGGACCGCAGATTGGATGTGCAGTAAGCCTGCAACTTAATTTGGGGTTACGTTCTGGGGATCCCGTCTAAAGCCAAAATCCCATATTGTTCAAACACATTGGGTTCATAGGTGGCTGGGATTGTCAAAATGTTTTAGCCTGACACCCACATCATTCCGCCGCCTTTTATTTTTATAGAATTTTTTTGGCAAGCACGTAAAGCTGAATGCACACAAGTTAAATGCATGTCAGTTGTGGGCTTACTGTACTGCATCTGATCCAGCACTGACTTGGTTTTGGCACATGGGGAAACATCTATATTAAAAAAAAATTCTGGCTTCTTTTGACAGATAAAATCTGTTTTGATATTAAAATCTTTCTGTTCCTACAAGTTGGTTTAAATTAAAAATCTGAGTCAGTTGAAAAGGCCTCATTGCTTGTGAACAAAATTCTATGTGGTTTAGACAAAAGGGTTATGTTTAGTTATTAACCTCAGACAATATTAAACCTCAGACAATCTATAATAGTCATACTTTTTATATGTATAAGGAGAAACAACATTTCATGCAGACTTGCTTCAGGTTCTCTTGAAACCTTTCTGATAATGATAATTGCAGTCTCCAAGCAAATATGATATTCTTAGTTTACCACCCTGCTGTTCAGGGGGTACCAACAAAGTTGCTTTAAATGGGAAGCGTCTGTTCTTTCTCTGAACCCCTAACACCAGAACAGATGGATAGAACATGAAACGTGAAAGGTTTTACCTCAGAGGTGGCAACAGTGAAGCCACTCATTAACACTGAATTTACCACTTCGTTAGCAACGTTGCTTCCTGTTGAGAAAAGCTAATATAGACTCTCAAATTGACTGAGCATACATTTGTCTACTTCTGTGAGTGTAATAAGTTGGAGAAAATACAAATCTTTCTATTGCATAAACATCACCAAACATCTAAAACTTAATTCCTGTACTTAAGTTTTCAAGATACCTTGGACTTTTGCTTTCATTTCTCTAACATTTTATACTGAGTTTTAATAGTACTTTCATGCCTCTTTTTAACCTTTGTCTATGTGATGTTGTAGTTCCTACTGGGTGCTGCATTATCACCATTTTAGGGTGATAACATTTAGTTCAATTTATTACAGGAGTCTACTTTTATTCATTTGGAAACCTGTTAATATACAAATGCAATGAATTTTAAAAGCAAAGTTATTAAAACTTATGTATAGTTTTATAAAGCTTAATGAAGACTAGAGTGTAGATAAATTTCAAGATATTTCAGTGCAAGATCCTTAAATATTTGACATTGTTTTCAGCCTCTCATCTGTATGAAAACATTGATTATTCAATACTTAAATAAATTGAAAGCATTGGCCTGAATTTAATCAAATGCAAGACTGCTAAGTGCTATAACAATATAGCAACCTTTAAATGTTTTTGTATTTGGAAAATGAGTTAAGATGATTCTGCCAACCATAAATGATTTGTCTGTTAAGTAACTGAGAAACTTTAACCTTAGTAGCGTTAAAGTATTGCCTTATTGTGCGATAATTGTTGTGCCAATTTCATTGGTTAGAAAGCAGGTTAGGAGCAAGACAATTTATTGTTTAGACTCCTTGCTGACTTGTCTCACTTAAAATATATTGAGAGATCTGTACCTATTATCTTGGAAGATTTTATCTAAAAATGTCTAAGAATTAAGTCACAATTGTTGAGAACCAGAGAGCCATGTCAGGCAAGGATGACACTTGCATGTAGCAGGGTGAAGCGATGTTCCTTATGCAGCACCATGAGGAAAGGATAGGTGCAGGAATTGGTATCTAAATGATGTAGCAAGACTTTTAAGAATCTGTAGGCCTCAGTGGGGAATATGGAATAAGGTGGAGTGATATTAATTGGAGTAGGAGCTGAGAAATCAGTGTTAAAATCAGCCATGAAACTCACTGTATGACCATGTGCCAGTCACTGTCACTCACTCTGATCTGCTTCACAGGGTTGTTGTGAGGATAACATGCAGAAAAGGAGACTAATGAATGTCACATTGAGCTCCTTGGAAGAAGGTGGAATGGATACTGATAAATAAGGAACAGCCAAAATTAAAAGTTCAGGCAGCTTGTCTCTCGTTTTCAGTTGGGCGCAGGTTTGGAATCATGAAAAAGCCTAACTTAAAAATAAAATTAGGGACAGAATCAGAATATTCAGCCCCACCCCCAAACACTGGACTTCACATGTAGGTCCTCAGCAAATCCAGTCCGTGCCTGTAGGTGCTGGATGTGTACTGAAACACTAAACCATACACATAAAGATTTCAACTATATTTATACTTAAAACATGATAGAGAAATTGGTTTTTATCAGGCTAAAAACAAAAAAGTTGAAATTCTGTTTTCTTTGATCTGTCTCTGATTTAGTGGCGGGAATAAAAATTTAGGCTTACTTAGAGTAGACCCATTGAAATCAACGGGGCCATGATACAAGTTTGTAATAACCAAGAGTTTTGTGGCATGCTAAAAGATTGTTATGGCATAAGTCACAATGTAGTTTGGCAAGTCCGCTGTATGTCTGGATCTAACCTAATATGTTTTTCTGCTTTCCTTTAGGAGACTTGTAAAAATTGTTGCCTTTTCAGTATTCATTAGAAGTAACATTTATAACTTTTCCATGACTCTTGAGACGTGGGTTTTTTAATGTGGCATAATTTCCCCTGAAATTAGCTTCTTTAATTAATAGTGTGTGTGTTATATATTAGTGGTCTTACAGTGAATGGTCAGTTTAATAATGAAAATGCTTTTTAACTGATCCAGATTTAAACATAAAAATGTTTTAATATATTATAAAAACTGCCTGTCTCAGATACATAGAGAAAAGTTCTAATAAGGATTTCTTTGCTTTTATTCTAGCATAAATGTGCTTAATGGGCAGAGCAGACCAGCAGTATGGATGAAACGGAGATCGATACTCAGATCATTGGTGCTAAAGGACTGCTAGATGACAGCAGCTTCATTTCTGAGAAGCAGAGCAGCATTCTCAAATCACAAGAGAGTGAAACATCATTTCAGAAAAATACGTTAACTCTGCCTGAAGAGCTATCAAGGGACAAGTCTGAAAAAGCCTTAAGCGGAGGCCAAACGTCTCTATTTATACACTCTAGTGCTCCTACTGTTTCAAGTGAAAACTTTCTTCTGCCTACAGGAACTGCTGTTAATGGACCAGTTTCACACTCCACTTCCATTATGAAGAAAGGCAGCATTTCATTAACCACTGCACAAACTGTGGGCCATCAAGCAGATTCTTGCTCAGCTGGGACGGTGGCACATGATCAACTTCCCACAAAGACTTCAACCCAAAATTCAAGTCCACACCAACATTTGTTTTTGTTACCTGAAGCAGCTCATGCTAAGAACCTGACACATTCCATAAAAAATCTACCTCCCTCTGCTTCAGTTGCTTGTGACACACAGCCATCTATACGAAAAAGCATAAAACCAGATAGCACTTTAGTAAGCCAAGTAGACATGTGTGAGGATAGCAAAAGCTCGCTAGAAAAAGATGGCAGTAGCAAATCACTAACAGCCACATCCTCAGGTACAGGTGACTTCAGAACTGAAAGTGATGCGAACTGGGACCCACAGAAAGAGTTTATAGAATTTCTCATGACAAATGAAGAACCTGTAGAGAAGTCACCAGTCCAGCCTAAAGTGGGCGTACCAAAAAGGAGGAAAAGAAAGATGGATGTTAGCAAAATCACACGTTACACTGAGGACTGTTTTAATGAATCAAATTATACTCATGACAATTCAGAATCACTAGATGCTGAGTTTTTGGAGCAGAGTGAGACTCTACAAGTGATAGAATCTCATAAATTTTCTTTAGCAAAAGTGAAGCCTGAATCAACAGATGAGGAATTGGAAGTTGTAGATGCCATCCAACAGTTGATTTATAACCCAAGTAATAAATGTGCAGGTGATACTTCTCCTATTCACACTAGCACTTATCTTTCTAATACTCTGTTAAACAAATGTGAACAAGATGAATTGGAACCACCAACTAATTTCAGTACTGATGAGCCTTCATTTTATCCCTGTACAAAGTGCAATGTGAATTTTAGGGAAAAGAAGCACCTGCACAGGCACATGATGTATCACTTGGATGGCAATAGCCACTTTCGCCATTTAAATGTTCCAAGGCCTTATGCATGTAGGGAATGTGGTCGGACCTTTCGAGACCGCAATTCCCTTCTTAAACATATGATAATTCACCAGGAAAGAAGACAGAAACTGATGGAGGAAATTCGTGAATTGAAAGAGCTTCAGGACGAGGGTAGGAGTGCACGGTTACAGTGTCCACAATGTGTATTTGGTACCAATTGTCCCAAAACCTTTGTGCAGCATGCTAAAACCCATGAGAAGGACAAAAGGTACTACTGCTGTGAAGAATGTAACTTTATGGCAGTGACAGAGAGTGAACTTGAATGTCACCGAGGGATTGCTCATGGGGCAGTGGTGAAATGTTCAATGATCACTGCAGACATAGCTCAGAGAAAATCACAGAAAAAGGCATTAGCGAAAGATTCCTTCATGGAATCGTCCAAAAAATCAGCTGACTATATGTGCAAAATGTGTCCATTCACTACATCAGCCAGAAGCATTTTGAAAAAACACATGGAATACCTGCATCCAACATCATGCATAGACCCTTTCGGTAGCCGACTTAGACTAGAAAAAAGAAAAGGTCATATTATAGAAGACCCTTTAGATTTTGGTAGCAGGACTAAACATTTCATCAAACAATCATCTGCCTTTCCAAAGAACTCTGTTTTAAAACAAGATATAAAAAGACCATTTGGCTCTGCATTCCAGTCCAGTAACTTTGCAAAACTTCACAAGAGACCCCCCAGGATACAGAAGGCTCGGAAAAGCGTTGCACAGTCAGCTGTAAGTGTGTATGGTCATAGCTCTACAGACAAGCCTATTTTGAATAGAAATAGCACTGGCCAAAAACCTAAATATTTGCATCATTCAGGAAAGCAAAAGACTAGCGTCAGAGCTAGCAATAATTATTTATATAGATACAAACATGAAAACAATAGGATTAAAAAATCTAGCAGCCCTTATCTTTTACACTTAAAAAGGGAAGCTGCAAGATCTGTCAGGTCCTTACCTTTATTATCTTCAAATAATTCTCATAGATTTATTATGGATTCTCTTAACTATGATGCAAAAAGACCAGGAGTCTATAAAGATAAGCATGTAACTGTAAAAAGGTTGGTTAAAAGATCCAAAAGTGAAGGCTCTGTAAAAGGAGATGATTTGGACAGTTATCCAGACTTTCTACATAAAATGACTGTTGTTGTTTTGCAGAAACTTGCTGGGAAAAAAGACAGCTATGAAACGGAGGATGAAAGTTCATGGGATAATGTTGAACTGTGTGATTACACTACACGGTCTGTGGAGGATGACTCTTACAGTGATATTAATCAGGAGCATGTAAACCTGTTCCCTTTATTTAAAGGTAAAATGGAAGAAGAAACTGGTGGTAAATCCTCTCTTAGATATGAGCAAAATGATGGATTTTATTTTGAGTATTATGAAGATGGCGAAGGTAGCAATTACCTGCATGATTTTCAAGATCCTCATAATTTAGAAAACATAGGCACAACATTGCCAAAGCATAACTCAGTTTTCCATTGGACTGACTTATCGCTTGAGAAAAAAAACTGTCCATATTGTCCAGCAACTTTTGAAACAGGTGTTGGATTGTCTAATCATGTCCGTGGGCATCTTCACAGAGCTGGGTTAAGTTATGAAGCCCGTCATGTTGTCTCGCCTGAGCAGATAGCAACAAGCGACAAAATGCAGCATTTCAAAAGAACTGTAACAGGAACTCCTGTTAAACGCGTTAGAAAAGGTAAGATTTTTCTTTCCTTATCCTATGCAGGGGGGAGCGGGGTGTATAATAATGTGGTTGCAGGTCTGGCTATGCTACATCCTGCCTCTCATAATAGCTTTTATTTCCATTCATGGTAGAAACTTTTAATGTCTACGGTTTAAGCAAGCTGGGTCCTTAGTGTCTGACAAATTGATAAATGGATGATTTTTCTTTTTAGCTATTGAGAAATCAGAAAGTTCTTCAGAACACACATGCCAACTCTGTGGAGGTTGGTTTGACACTAAAATAGGATTATCTAATCATGTTCGAGGACACCTGAAAAGGCTTGGTAAAACCAAATGGGATGCACACAAATCTCCAATCTGTGTTCTGAATGAGATGATGCAAAATGAAGAAAAATATGAAAAAATCCTGAAGGCATTGAACAGTCGGCGTATTATTCCCAGACCGTTTGTCGCTCAGAAACTTTCATCAAATGAGTTTTTATCTCAAAATGTTATACCTCTTGAAGCATACCGCAATGGCCTAAAGACTGAAGATATATCTGTATCTGCATCAGAGGAAGAAGGGCTGAGTTTCCTCAATGAATGTGATGAAGCAAAATCAGTACTACATGATGAAAAAAAAAACCAGTCAGTCACACTGATAGAACTTTTGAAAAATAAGAGGTTAGGAGAAGAAAGAAACCCTGATACCTCTCCTCAAAAGATCCATAATCAGACTGCAAGAAAGAGGTTTGTTCAAAAATGTGTTCTTCCATTAGATGAAGACAGTCCTTTGATGTATCAGCCACAAAAAATGGACTTGACTATGCAGTCAGGTAAGAGGCTTGTTACAATTTTAATAACTTGGAAATACATTACAAGATAAATCCCCCCCCCCGCCACCCCAATATTCTAAAAGTAATTATTTTCTTTGAGACTGTTTTTCCCCTTTGCAAGGTTCTAGACAGAGAAATATTAATGAAATTAGTTTTAACGTTAAAATTGCCTTAGTTTTCTGCATACAAATTGAGTTCTGAAAAGAGAGTAGCTTTTGCTCTGTAATGGCTCTTGAAGATGCATATAAAGAGGAAACGAGAACGTCTACTTAGCAAAATATGGTATCACTTGAATAGCAGACACATCTGGGAGAGCCCCTTGATCTTTCTTAGACTGTAAGTGTTGCAGATATATAATCGGTTCATAGTGTTAGGATTGTTCTTTTATCTGGTGTAAGTGAATGCACGACTTACTGGTTAACCGGGTGATGTGTTGTCTGATCTATGCCTAGATTTTATACCCTGTCAGAGTAACTGTGATGGACATACCCCCTGAACACAGCTGTTGCCGTCAACACAAAATCCTTAAAAGTTTTAGATACATCTCTTAGAAATCGTGCCAACAATTTTATTCCTTTAGACTACTTCCCCCCCTATTCTAGCATAGCTTTAGAATGCTCTTCTGAAAGGTGTCTTTCAGTCTTGGCTGTCACGGCTCCGGAAAGCTCTGCTCATCTCCTCCAACACCTCTGCACAGACCTTATTGCAGCTATCTTTTCTCAGTCTAGTTTGAGTGAACGATTTATGTAAACTGCTCTGCGATGAAAGTGCTTGATCTTGTCTTATACCCTTTTATCGTTTTGCTGGTACTTAAAATTATTACAGTGTGGTTGATAAAAGTCTTGTTCACTGAGCATTACTTGATTTGCAGACCCATGTGATCGACCTGTTGCTGTGTAGTACCGCTATGGACTGTAGGTAAAGGACTGAATGTTAATATTGCCATATAAAAACCCTGGATAAGTGAGGGTTTTTTTCATGGGGAAGCATTCATATATTTGAATCTGCAGTCTGAAGTTCCTTAATATGGCAACAGGTACAGCACATGAGGCCACTAATTCTGTCTTCTACTTTTTCTGGTTAGGCACTCTGTCTTCACACCAAATTTTGCCTTAGGTGACCATAGTCATAGATCATGGGGATTGAAAATATCAGTTAACTATATATATATATAGATAGATAGAGAGAGAGAGAGAAACTTTAAGATCAGAGCTCCCCCACTAAAGTTTATTTCTTGGACAAGCTTCACATAAACTTGGAAGATGATGTTCAACTACAGCTTGTTAAATTTGGAAGTAATGTGCTACTTAATGTTAGGTAGCCTGCCTTCTAGGTTTCACTAAAAAAAGCTGCTTGCATTAATACTAATAGTTACATGAATAGAGCCCTTAAGCTAATTGTGATTAACATAGCATTTGACAATTAACTCACTCTCCTACTTCACTTATTTAAACTTTCATAATTTTAAGTCTTTTTTTAAATATTTTCTCAAGTATATTATGAAATCCAGTTTTAGTGTATATTGCAGTAAATCTAAACTTTGGTTTTTTCATGTGTTGGAAGCAGCCCAGAGTGGCAGGGGCAACCCAGCCAGATGGATGGCATATAAATGTTCTTCTTCTTATTATTACCTGACAGGATTCTTGTTTTGATAAAAAAAAGCTTTCAAATAAATAAAAAACCTTTTCCCAATTTGTTGAATGTGTTGTCTAAGACAATATATTTCTGAGGACAGTGAAAATTTTGTGCCTCTATGAAAGTAAAGTTGAGAAGAAACCATTTTTATTGGTTTCTTTGTCTGAAACAGTGTAGTATGGTTTGACTGTGTGTTCTTTCCTGCGATGTTTGTTGATCATTTATTTAGCACAAAGATTTTAGCAAAAACTACAAATCATTAACTTTCATTATTGATTGCGCATTCAGAGTAATGAAGATAAAATGCACCAAATAAAATGTTTTGTCTAACAGCTGTGCAGTGGTGTGTTTTACCACCTTTTCCTCCCAGCCTTCATCAGCAACCTAATTTAGTATTGAGCCTTTTACAGTCTTGTGGGTAAAACACTTTAATTACCACTTTGTCAACTAGACTTTATAATTCTCTTTATTGGGAACATTAGAAGCCTCGAAACTTCTTAACAAAACTGTGCTATTCAAATTGCAGAATTGTATTTTGGGTTTAGGAAATAATCTGTGCAATGTGAATATAAGCAGGAAAGTGATAATTCAAAGAAGCTTAGGAATTCAAATCATGCCTTCCATTTTTTTTTGTACAAAATAGCATGTTTCATGCTAAATGTCACATGCAGAAGTAATCGCCATGAGCTTGGCTCTTTCTAGTATATGAAATAATTACGTTGATGATGTAGTGAACCTGCGTAAAAGCAAGTTTTAATACAGAATTTTCCAAAACGCTTTTGAGAGTTTCACTTTTAAAGAGAGAACTGGATTATAGTTTTCTTTTGAATGATAGGTATGCCTGTGAAGCTTAGAACGTGTGTGCATTGCAATACGGCGTTTACAAGTGCTGTTAGCCTGTCCAACCATTTGCGCGCTTATGCACGAAAGAAGAGTGCTGGACTTTTGACTGGGACAGGTATGTTTGTTACAGATGTAAAATCAAGTCTGTCTGTATACGTTTTCCTCATCAGACTTGACAGATTCATATGCTAATTCAGTTGACATTTAAAATTTTCTGAAACAGAAGTTGAATTTGAGAAACAGAACTTTTAGCAACTTGTAAACTTACGTTGCTAATGTCCATTTTTTTCCATGCCTGGTTTTTATTTTCATTGGTTCATTTTAGATCCAGCATTATTTTCATGTGTACAAACAGTTGAGAGCGGAATGCCTTTTTGTTTTCTGGCTAAATGCAAAAGGAGCTGCTTTTATAAATGAGGGAGATTTTCACCAATTATTTGTTAGGTGAATTGAGAACAAGCTCGGATAAACATAGACAATTATATGTGGTACAATTTTCAGCACATCATGTTCAACTAAAGCTACTCTTATTTTCTCCCATATATTTATTATCAGTTACTTTTTTTTTACTTTGGTCTTCCACAAAATGAAATAGTAACAACAAATGCTGCTGTGTTTTGTGTATCCATTTGGTGCTTTATACTGTACTTGGATTTTGACAGTGATGGGACTTTTATATAAATCAGATCCACCCAACTGCAGTAGTCTAAACCAGTGTTCTTCAACTGATGGGCCCTGACCCACTATTGAGTCAGAGTCTGATCTAAGGTGGATTGCAGCCACAATGTAAATACTTAAGAAATGGGT
Organism: Podarcis melisellensis; assembly: GCF_964234715.1. NCBI lineage: Eukaryota > Metazoa > Chordata > Lepidosauria > Squamata > Lacertidae > Podarcis > Podarcis melisellensis. The sequence goes on along the minus strand of NC_138538.1, from coordinate 71,475,116 downwards.
CCCACAAATGCATGAGGGTTCTCAAATTGAAAATGCTGGTCCAAACAAAAGGGAGATGTTATCAGACTACTTGTGGGGTAGTCAAGCTTTCAGTGTATAAACAATCCCCTCCTTTCAAGTGCAGGTGCCCAAGGCCAGCACAATTTAGGAAAAATCAGATTCCTCAGTGGGGCTCAAATGGCTTACATGGAAGCATGATATTGAAGGAAACCACTATTTCTAAGTCAAAGCCTTAAAAGACCAGTTAGTTCTCAAAGTAGCTTGATAGCTCCTATTTCCATTCAACAGCCAACCAAACTAGTTTTCTAATCTGTCTCCTAGCTTTCAAGCCTGCTGAGTTGTGGCTATAAAGTTGTGATAAAGGAAGTGTGCTTTCCTTTCCTAACCCATAACCGAGCTATGTTGGGACTGCCATTATCCGTGGTTAGCGCAAACGGGCTCATTTTATACTAGATTTTGAAATCGGGTTTCAATTCCTGGCCCAAAGCAAACCCTAGATCGTGCTCACCATGACCAGTGTCTGCACCAATATGACTTCCATTAAGGCTGCTATAGTGAAATGGAGTGCTTAAGAGTTGGGGCTGGGCGTTCTCAGTCTATGATCTGTTCCTGCTCCCTTCATGGGGTGGTAACATTACATTGGCTTAGGCTCCGAGGTGGCTTATAAAAACACTGTAAATGATCAAGCACTTAATCATAAACTGTCTGGTCCTTAGAAGTATGATAGGTTCTTAATATCAGGCTTGTGTTATTGTAAATGTCATACTTTGCCATAACACTTGCAAATGGATACACATTCAAAATGAATTGGAATACTTTTAATTTATTGCTTAGTTTCATAGGTTTAATTGTGTAATTACCCTCTGGCAACACTGAAGGGGTGGAATGTTAATACATAAATAGCCTGCAACATTTCCATACAGATGTTTAATTTATCTGCAAACCTGGAGACTGCAGTGGATGTTGTCACAATTTTTTATGCTTTGCAAATCATAAACGGCTGTCTCCTAACTCTATGTGTGTGATCTGGAAATAAATCCTTTTCAGTTGTAGACTGTGCCTGGCTATTTAGTATTGTCAATTCAAGTGAAGAATTCTACTACCAATTTTCCTATGAGAATTTGAGAGCAAAATCCTGGTGTTCGTCTTCAGTTTGACACCACTTCTTTAAATTTCATTGTTTCCTCTTATTTCTGTTAGCAGTTTCCCTAGGTAAGAGAAAGCTGCATTTTAGGGAAAGAAAATATATTAAATGGTTACTCTTCTGTGACAAAAATATAATGCCCCTGTGTTCAAAGGTCATGTTAATTGCTGTACTATGTAATTACTTTTCTTCATTTCAGCTTAATTTTAATACCTAGGACTAGTATTTTTCGTAGTGTTACATATTTTTGAAGGAAATGCCATGGCCATAAATTCCTTTGAGCATTTTTCAGTTTTGTGCCCTAGTTGCATAATTGTATGCATAAATGACCTTTATTTTTATATGTGACAATTGCTATGGGACCTTTTGTATTTTACTTTTGAATAGGAGAAAAACTATCAACTATCAAACTCACTGAAGCTGAAAGGAGTGTTTTTCCCAGGGCTACATGAGCTTCTGGTCAAGACATTGGCATTTTTCACTACTCTGCCTTTGTTTATTTAATGACTTGTGGAGAACACGAGCATGCCCTTTCCTCTAATGGTCAATTGAGCCCAGTGATTAGATACAGATGCTACCATGAAAAGGGTAAGATTTAGGATAGTGATGGTCATTGTCAGCCTGGAACATTGCATTCTCCCTGACCAAACTGCTTAGGGATTAGTTCCAGGACATCCCTGGTATCATTAGATCGCTCTACCCTTAACTGTCAGTTGCAACTTGAGTCTGGTCTGGGACACCCTAGTTTTTATTTAACAAAATTTATATACCGCTTCATGGTAAATAAGCAGTTTATAATGAAGAGTGAATACTCTTTATCTTCTTAATAATCACTATTGTGTTTAGTCTGTGAATTTCAAGGTGTATAAAAGACATGGTTTTAAAAGTAAAAATGTTTTTTTAAAAAAAAATCAGGTATAGTAAGTTTCAATTATAACAAGGTGCACTTTTAAAATGAAGTCTTAATTTCATGCAAATATATGTCTTAAAACTGAATTTATATAATTTGAGAGGCTAGACATCACATAAGTTAGTACTACTATTTACATAATGCTTATATTATGTCTTGATATTTGATGTCAGAGACTAGAAGGTCATCATAGGCTCTAGAATCCAGGTAATGCTATTCTGTTTCGCACCAGGATTATCCACTGAGCACACATAATCTACTTCTATCTAATGCTTTAGCTCCCTAAACTCTGCAATATGTTCAGTTCCAATAGACAGCCTTTAATTCATGAGTCTACCAGATAAATGAAATGCACGTTCTTACTGCTTTCCATCTCGTAGAGAAGCTGTGTTTTCATTCTATTATTATTATTATTATTATTATTATTATTATTATTATTATTATGTTGTTGTTGTTGTTGTTGTTGTTGTTGTTGTTGTTGTTGTTGTTGTTGTTGTTGTTGTTGTTTAAATTTATCCAGGGATTGCAGGGCGGTTTACAATATAAAAATGCAAAAATGCACAACCTAGTAACAAACAAAAACAGTATATAGATTATTTAGATTATAGATTATTTAATTAGCCGAAGACCTAGAAGAAGAGGAATGTGTTTTCCTACTGCCTAAAGATATGTAACGAAGGGGCCAGGCGAGCCTCCCTGGGGAGAGCATTCCTCAAACAGGGAGCCACCACAGAAAAGGCCTATTCTTGTGTTGCCGCTCTCTGGACCTCTTGCGGAGAAGGCATATGAAGAAAGGTCTCCTATGATGATCACAGGGTCCGGGTCGATTCATAAGCGGAGAGCTACTCCTTGAGGTTGAACCGTATTGCGGTCGTAAGCCACAAACAGGGAGCCACTGCAGAAAAGGCCTTTTCTCATGTTGCCACCCTCCATACCTATCATGGAGAAGGCACACAAAGAAGGGCCTCAGATGATGATCACAGAGTCCAGGTAGGCTCATATGGACAGAGACAATCCTTGAGCTCTTGTGCTCCTGAGCCATTTAAGGCTTTGTGGATCAAAACCAGCACTTTGAATAGGGCCCCAAAACTAACTGGCAGGGCAGTTGGCTCAGGGTTGGCGTTATATGCTCAAACTGTCTTGCCCTGATGAGCAACCTGACCACTGAATTCTGCTCCAGCTGAAGTTTCAAAACTGTCTTTAGATTCTATAGCACAAAAGACAGGTGGGTTGTATGGCCTAAGATAAGATAAAATAGTAAGGTCGAAATGGTAAGCTTATTTAAAGTTCTGATCAGGACTATCCTAAGCTGAGGTGGGTGGGTCACCTCAGATGGTAACACCATAGTTAATAACTTTATATTTTTTGAAGGGATTTGGATTCCCTGCCCCTGTCACCAAAATGTATTGGGCTGTTTCTAGTCCTAACTGCATTTGCAAGGCATTATGAATCCCAAATAATTTTAGTTGATTTTACCTTTTTTTTAAACTTTCTTTTATGTGTGTTGAAGTGGGTTGATCAGATCTGTGGTACAGTATTACAGCATCCTTTGTGGCTGGATTTTAAAATATTTTCCCTAAAAAAATTATTTCAGTTTTGTTGGCGATAATGTATTGCACTGATATTTTGAGAATTATTTTCTGAAGTCATTAGAAATAATTTAGGATCAAAATGCATGTAAGTTTATTCTTTTATTTTTTGTAATCTTTCATTTATTTCCAGTTAGTGTAAGATGTGTAATCTGGTTGTGTGGCAGAACTAGAAGAATAAGCAGAAGCTCTTGCAATGGGCTTCTGCTGGTTGAGCTGGTTAGAGGAATCCTGCCCTAAATGGACATGTATTCTCTTCTTTGAGTTTATTAACCTTAAGAAAATGTGATTGGATGTTAGCTGAAATTTTTGTTTCACGTACAACAGTTCTTGTGACCACCATGACATCACAATGCGCAACTTACGTAGCGTAAACTTACGTAGCGTAAATTCCTTCCCTACAACTTCATTGATTATTTATTTGTACTATGCCATCACTGTAGGGTAACTTGCAGAGCTTTACAAAAAGAGAGTTTCCTGACCTCCTGAAGCTTACAGTTTGAATACAAGTCATAGAATTGTAGAGTTGGAAGGGTCCAGGAAGGTCATCTAGTCCAACCCCCTGCAGTGCAGGAATCTTTTGCCCAACATGGGGCTCAAACCCATGACCCTGAGATTAAGAGTCTCATGCTGTACTGATTGAGCCTCAGACAAGGGGAGGCTGAACATACACTGTTGCTTTTAGGGAGTGGGTGGAGCTGTGGTCTAAAGTCCTAAACCACTGAGCTTGGTCTTGCCAATCGGAAGGTCAAATCCGCGTGATGGGGTGAGCTCCCATTGCTCTGTCCCAGTTCCTGCCAACTTAGCAGTTGAAAAGCACACCATTACAAGTAGATAAATAGGTACCGCTGTGGTGGGAAGGTAAGTGGCATTTCTGTGCGTTCTGGCTTCCGTCATGGTGTCCCGCGGTTTAGTCATGCTGGCCACATGACCCAGAAAGCTGTCCATGGACAAACGCCAGCTCCTTCGCCCTGAAAAACGACATGAGTGCCACCCCATAGTCGCCTTTGATTGGACATAACCGTCCAGGGGTCCTTTAGCTTTACCTTTTATTGCTTCTCAAAGAAAGATAATAGAATTACACATTAATATGTTTAGTAGGTAGATAGCTTTTAATGGTTATTTATCAGTAACCTCAACTTGGGCGTGACTTCGAAAAGTGTAGAAACATATTTTTCTACTAGCCCCCCACCCCACTTTATTGAAGCATGTAGAAGCTTCTACCCGCTTCCACTCAGGTATATCAGGCCCTTCCTGGTTGGCTCCTGCTAGCTGGGCTGATGCCACCATGGGAAATATTATTCCAAAAGAAAGCACAGAAGCAGAAAGAGACACCAAAGTACTGGTGTCAGTTGGGAACTTCATTATTTTTGCATTTGAGAGAGGGCAGTTGAAAAGGAAATTTGTCGGCCAAGTGATGGGCAATATGATCTTTGAATATGAAAACCTCTTCTTAAAAAAGGAGACTTCACTGACATTTGTCTTCCCTGCAGATGATGATAAATGTTCCCTTGAAAAGAAACAAATCAGTAGGGTGTTGCTACAACCAAGTGCTGGGACGCAGGTGGCGCTGTGGGTAAAACCTCAGCGCCTAGGACTTGCCGATCGCATGGTCGGTGGTTCGAATCCCCGCGGTAGGGTGAGCTCCCGTCGTTCGGTCCCAGCTCCTGCCCACCTAGCAGTTCGAAAGCACCCTTAAGTGCAAGTAGATAAATAGGGACCGCTTTATAGCGGGAAGGTAAATGGCGTTTCCTTGTGCTGCGCTGGTGCAGGCTCGCCAGAGCAGCTTTGTCACGCTGGCCACGTGACCTGGAAGTGTCCTCGGACAGCGCTGGCCCCCGGCCTCTTAAGCGAGATGGGCGCGCAACCCCAGAGTCGGACACGATTGGCCCGTACGGGCAGGGGTACCTTTACCTTTACCTTACAACCAAGTGTTAATTCCTGCGGGTTTTGCAACATCCCACATGGACGACCTGCAAGTGTCATGTGCAGGATCTTGCTGTGGAGTCATTTGTTTGTATGTGTCTGTCAGTAAATTTCCACATGTTATGTGGGTCACAGATCATTTGTTGGAAAACTGTCTTTCCACAGTTTCCAATAAACATTACCATAAGTTTGATATTTGCCCGTGAAACATTAGCTGTTTACGTATATGACTGCAGATGGAGAATAAATTTACAGATAACTTCTTGAGGTTGCAGAACTGTTGTGTTGGACACACATGTTAAAGTACAGTAAAAATACAGCATTTAAACTTTCTGTGGCATACTTCTTGGTTATTTTTGTAGGGTTGGTTCCTGCTAGCTAGGGAAGATCATTCCTGTTAACAAATAGTTTAATGTTAATCCGAGTTCAAGTATTATTAGCTAACACATGAAATGCTATGTAAGAAGCTTACAGATTTTATGTTGCTCAGTATTGTACTATCCGTTTATTTTTGATAATTGGCTTCCATAAAACTTTGTTGTGAAACAAGCAGCTTTTATCATTCTTGTAAGAATTTATATGGCTCGCTGTCAGTGGTGATCTGGTAACATGCTATATTCTTTTACCATTGGAATTAGCTTTATTTTCTACAAGTTTGGTAGAAAGTGTTTAAATGGTGATTCCTTGGCAAGCTATCATCAGCCTGGCATATTCAGGAATGGCAAGGAGACTTCTCTTGTTTCTCTGAGATCTTTCCCCTGTTGTACTTCGCTGTGTTTCTTGGAGATTCTTCTCCCTTAGTCCAACATTTACCTTCTGTTTCAACTTTGGTGCCTTCCAGGCTCCTTTCTTTTATTTAACTCTGCTTCCTTAGATAATGCTCTAAAAATGAGAGTTGGAAGGTACATCCGGTTCAATTTCCTGCCAATGCAGGAAACACTTTATAGCAGGGGAAGGGAACCTCTTGGCCCATCAGGCCAGAACCTCATCTATCGCCATCCCCATTGAGTAATTTTGGCTGGCGGTGCTTTGTCCAGATCTTAGGCAAGTCAATTGAAAAATGTTTTCTTTTCGGGGGGGGGGGGATGCCTTCTAAAAAAAAGCTCAACAATTTTGGAGTGTTCATAACCAACACGCCTGTCAAAGTCACAGCACAGCACGTCCCAAGCAAGCTGGATATTGGGAACTTGGGAACTTCAGTGCATGGGGCTTTGCATTGGATAATTTTACTGATCAGATAACTCATATTGGTCCTTGGGTAAAGACCAGTGGAAGGGGGCACTATTGACTGGCCAGCAAAATATACAAGGCCAGAGGCAGAGAAGGATAAAGACCAGAAGGCAGAGATGGCGTAAAGATTAGTGGAGTTGAGGTGTGCCAAGTGGTCATGAGATGAAGACTCATAGCTTAAGGTAATCCTAGAAGAGGAAGGACCAGAAGAAAGCAGCTGGAGGTAGACACTTCTGGAAGATATGTGCTTAAGGAAGCAGATCGGATCCAGCAAACAGGCAGCGTGGAATCTTTAAGATTGTGGTTCTGACTCAAGTGAGAACTTTTTCCTCAGAAAAGCATATTTGCAGTGACTGACCGTTTCTCAGGCCAGTGAGAAGCAAAGTGAGGGTTGGAACTGAGAGAAGATGTCATTGTAGATGCTAGTCTTTCTTTGTGACTGTTGACTGGTATAGGGAGGATAGGGAATTAAGTCCTGAATTTAAATAGAAGGTTAAATAGGGAAAGGAGATTCCATATTCCATTCCACATTCAATGGCAATTATGCCAAGTTTAAATAAGGCATAACATTTGAAGTTGTAACGTTTTATCTTTAATAATATATTAACCTGCAGTTGTTAAATTAATCTAATTTCTGCATATATTAATGCCTGTAATATATTATTTTGTTCTTGTTTAAGCTCTTAGTTGATCAGATCTTATGCCCACGCTTTGTTATCCAGACTGTTATAAAAAGGTGAAATCCAGGAAGTGGTTATTGTGGTTGTAATGGGTGTTTATCAGCAGGGCTAAGTTAAAGATGCATATATTTCCCCCCACACTATTCATGGTTGCATTTCTTCTACAGCCTATGTAAGCTTTTCAGTCCTTTGGTACAGTTAGTGTGCGGTGACATCTAGAGTTTTTGCCTCCAGGAGGACATTCTAAATCAAAGTCCCAGGACTATTTTAGCTTTCAGTAATCTGTGCAAGAGAAGAGCTAGCTTTAGAGCAAATAGCTGGTGTAATCTCAGACCCCTAGAGCATTTGCTGATGGCAGGTCTAATAATTTGAGAATTGGGAAGAGAGGTAGATTTTATTTCCCCCCCTGAAAACTGTTTATCTTGGGAAATCAAATCTAAGAAAATGTGAGGAACTAAGCAATAGTGAGCTTTTTGCTATTCTTGGTCCTGCTGCCCATATAAGTGGTCTTTAATAATTCTTTAGCCTGGTTTTACAATTTATATATCCAAGACACACATGCAGAGATAGGTGTTATTTGGAACTGTGCCTTCTTCCTTTTTTGCCAATGCTTGTCCTTTAAATAGTAGCCAGAAAATGCTGTTATGGATGGTATGGCATCTCCAATACCAATACAATTATCATAGTTTCATTCCGAAGAGAGAATTTCCTTGGTGATGCTCAGTGGTTTTTAAGTGCAGCAGGGCAATACATTTTCCATTTCTGTATTTTATTATTATCTAGGTGATAGGAGGAAAACCTCATCCTATAGTTTGTGGATTTTTGTTTGAAAATGTTATGTTATTTGATTTGAGGTATGGACAAAAGCTTGCTGTTAAATTCTTTAAAGTTTACCTTGACTCCCTGGATTCCAGCATATATTCTGATTGTTAGGTTGTAGTAGCTGTCAGATGGAAACTGCAGACTGTCCTGCCTTTTATCTTCTTCATGCCATAAGTAGCTTAGATGAGGAATTTGGAGGTTATATTATTTGGAGAGCATTTTACTTTACACAGTTTCTGACATTATCCTTCTCTGTAGAAGAGGGTTACATTAATCACAAACTTAAGTAGGTATTTGCAAGTAGAATTCTTGCTTTGTTTCCAGCTCTTTTGTACTGCTGGTACATGTGCTTGGATAAAGCGGCATGCATTCATTTCCCAAAATATCCTAAGTGTTTCATGTTCAATTACATTAGGAACTAAACAGTGCATTCTTGTCAGACTAGGCTTTTCCTTTTGAATTCCCTACATTGCTTTATTTCCTTTTGTACCTCAAAATAATTCACATCACCCTGACACAAATCAGTAATAATTCTGTAGCACATCTGATTCCAGTACACCTTATTAAAGGGACAATCAGCAATGGTTGGAGATCCTGATACTCTTCAGCCTTAAAACTTAAAACCAAAATAAAACCATTATCATAAGACTCCTTTAGCATACAGAACAGAAAACGTTTCAGTGTAATATATACAAAAGTTCTAGTTATGAAGTTTGTCAAAACATATTTATATTTAATCATTGGTCCTTTTGAGTTATGGTTGTTGGCTGCATGATGAAAACAAATGATATTGACATTTCAAATGATATTGAAGGCCTCTATGTTGATAAAATTTACAAGCAAAGCATGATGCTTGGGTTACCAGTTAGGTAGAATGACTTAGTAGTCTGAAATGTGGTTTGGTCATCAAATATACATGTTTTAAACTTAAACTTAAACTGTAGGTGTCAAGCATGTAAGCTCATTTGTGCATGAAAATGGTGTGCACACTTCAGCTTTATGATGAATTGGAAAGTGCATATTTACAAGTTACATAATTTAATATGGTATAGAAAATAAGTGAGTATAGAAGTATCCTTTAACATATTTCGGGGGGAGGGAATTATCCAGTAAAGTGCTCAAAACTTATATCTATCTACATGATTTTATTTTCTCTTCATAGCCATAGATTGTAAGCAAAAAAAATCAAGATCAAGATCTGGGAGCAAGAAAAAAATTCTGCCATTACCTCATGGTGCTGATGAAGTTTACATACTCCGGTGCAGGTATATGTGGGACTGCATTGCGTCATTTGGAGTAGCTATAGCTTGTTTCCGATTTGTAGAAATGCATATTGTATTTGAGTGTCATGTATGTACAAAAATTATAGTTACCTAGTGACCTGTGGACCTAATGATGCTCACCATGGATGAGTGTAGCTGGTAGCTGCCCCCCAAATCAAGTAAATAAATGAAAGTACTTAACTAACTGACCAGTTGTGTTGCTGATAATTTGAGAAGTCCTTTGGGGGAAATGGGAAGTCATTTGGGGGAAAACTGAGAACGCCTTATTTTCCTTGATCTGCCCCTCCCCCCAGGCCCTCATTACTTCCCTGCATCCCAGCAAATAAGTCACTGCTAATGAAAGTGAATATTAGCAAGGCTTCCCCACACTCTAGGATTTTAAGGAAGGGTAACCTAATTTGAGGAGAGGTACAGTCGTACCTTGTTTTGCAACTGGGATCTGTTCCGGAGCCCCGGACGCTAGACGAAAAGGACCCACGACAAAGCGTGTGCGTGGAGCGGTTTGTGCTTTTGCGCATGCGCGAAGTGCAATTTAGCGCTTCTGCGCATGTGCGAGCAGCAAACCCGAAAGTAACGCGTTCCAGTACTTCTGGGTTGGCCACGGGCAGTCGTTGAAATGGACACTTGATGAGGCAGGCTCAAAACAAGGTACCACTGTACTACCTAATTAGGACTTTATTTAGGTAATAACCAGCACCTTGAACTGGACCAAGAACCTCACATTAGATTATTTACCTTCCCCCTATTATGAGTTGGGACTCATAAAACACTTTGCAGTAGTAGCATATAGCAGTTGGCTTAAAAGATAAGATCATTCCTGCCCTCATGCTTATCGTCTAAAAAACACAACACAAATTGAAGAAAGATGGGGAGGGAAGAAGAAAACCAGACACCAGTTTTTAATTCACAGTTGTAATTTTAGAATTATAGGTATAATTCGTGATATAAAGTTGTATGCTTCTGTTTGGGGTTTTTTTTTGTTTTTTTTGTATCTAGAGTTACTTATATCTGTGATAAACGATAGCTGAATTAACACCCAGGAATTTTTTTTTATCTATCAGCGATATGCATACTCAGGCTTAGTTTTTCTGTCGTCATTTTGTGAATCTGCTGCACCTAACACAAAGTTCAGTTACAATGCTAATGTGTTTTATTTGGATGATTTTAAAAACTGTGCAGGTTTTGTGGTCTGGTGTTTCGGGGGCCCTTGTCTGTCCAAGAAGACTGGATAAAACACCTTCAGCGCCACATTGTCAACGCAAATCTTCCTCGAACTGGGGCTGGCATGGTGGAAGTAACGTCACTGCTTAAAAAACCTGCCTCAATTTCTGAAACTTCATTTTCTTTCCTGATGGCGGAAGCAGCTTCATAGAACGTTGGAAACACTTCATATTGCATTGAATGAACATTTTAAATATCTTTGTTAGTTTTTTTAAGGTTAAAATAAATTATCTGTTTATAAAATCTGAAGCCGGAAAATGGGGAGAAGAGTGACAGTTAACATCCAAACAATTGAGTACTTAAAACAGTTACCGTAAGTAGTCTTTATATTTTATATAGGGTGGAAGATGTGTTTTTAAAGTTTACTATGTTTTTTGTCAATTACTGTGTTCACTATTGATACAAGCCCATTACACGTAAGCAGCCGTTTTTAAAATGTTGCACATGGGTACTTAAGATAGGTTTTATGAAATGAAAACATTCTTTACAGTGTTACCAGAATCAATGCTCTGTTTATTAAACAAAAACCCTTGCTTAGTAAAATATTATATTTTGTTTGTATGTATGTAGTGTTTTGTACAATACCAAGAAATGCTAATGCAATTAACTCAGTTTAGGGCATTAAATATCATGTACTTCATTGTTCAAGAGACTGTTCCATTCAAATAGGGCAATTAGTACTACTCTTATCTAGCTGTGTAAGTGTTTTTTTTAATCACACGAGACTCTTTTGTACTAAAAGTAGAGGGAAACTTGTTAAACAAATTTCTAAAAATAATGTACATAGTACTGGAAACTATTTGTGGTAAGGAAATAATATTCTTTACTTCACTTGCATTTCTCACTGACAATAAAATGGTGCATCCATGCTACCTCCAACTTTGTCAGCAGTAATGGTATTTCCCCTTTCCATTTGTTGCATCAAGCACTCACTGTTTTCTTTATTTTTAATCACAATTTTGTTAAGTCTTTCTTTTTATGCCTAGCTTAAGTATGAGTTGCTTACAGGACATTTTTGACATTTTTTGCCACCTCTTTTATTTAATACTGTAGAAATGTACTAAGAAGCATTGCTCACTACATGACTTAGCCTAGACTTTTCATTTTACAATTGTTTAAAGAAATCATAACACCCTTGGACAAAAAAAATAAGTTTCTACATATGAAGAGAATGTTTACAATTTGAATTTTAAAACTTGTTTTGGATGTAATTATATGTATGAAAACTGTAACACTATGCTCATGCTAAGGACCTATTTACAGAATTATTGAAATAAATGTGCTGTGAGGATGGAAAAAATATGGTGCAGGTGTCTTGGTCAAAATAAGTATTGGCTGTTCACAAAAATGAAATGTCACGTTTCAACAAATAAGCAAATTCCTCTTTTGAAAACTGGTTCTGTAATGCAAGTAATGTTTCATTTTATTCATGTAGGGTGACTAATACTGTAGTTAAGCCAAGGAAAAGCATTGATATTGTTTTGCGTGTAAATAAAGTTATAAAAGCAGTTGAGATGTGAGGAGTATTTTGGTGGAGAATATACATACCTCACAGCCAGTGAAATTGCTTTCCTCATGGTATATCTCCTTACCAAGAATATATCTCTCTAAATAAAAGCTTAAAAGAAAACATTAAAATGTCTGTAATGTGAACTATTATTTTACATTATGTGTGGCATACAAAGTTGATTTTTCTCTTTTGATCTTTTGAAGGATCTCAAGCAAAGTACCTGTGATGAAAATGTAATATTAGTTTCCAGGTAAAATGCATCTCACTTAAATGTATAGAAACTTCTATAATTTGGCAATGGTTTCAAGAGCAGGCAAGGAAAACCAGTGGAAAATATAGTGCAGGCAAGTCTCTTGTGTGTAAGACGGAAGAGATTCATACCAGGATCTCCTTTACTGTACATGGTTGGTATTACTTAACAAAAAAAAAGTATTATGCTTAAGCAAATGGAAACCACAACTGCACCCAGGGAGGGAAATGGTTTTTGCCTCCTCAAAACTGAGTTTCCTGATGCAGCCAATCCCAGTTGATCATCGAAGTTGTACTACAAAGCCTGGTCAATCAGCTGACGGTTGGTTGTGCAGGGCTCTCTTCAAGCAGTGACAATCGGCTGGTCATCAGCTGATAGCCAGGGCTTCAATACTGCAGAGGGCTTTGCAGATATGTTGATCAACTGATGGGCGGTTCCACCAAAACGCCTTTGGGCTCAGCCATGACTCTAACTATAAGGCAAGTGAGTGTGGCTTGGCCAAAATGGCCTCATAGACCCAATGAGGAGGCCTGGTGGATTTAATTAAATCCATGGGCTGGGAGGTCCGTCACCCCTGTTCCCGATGGCAATGCTTCATCAAAACTGTATAACATTTGGTGTTTCTTTTAGAAATGGCAGCAGTAAAGTGTTCTACCTGCTTATTCGATAGCATAAAAATCCATAATTCATACTCAATCCTGCAGTGGTTCTTGCACTTGAAAGCTTGAGGAATGTCAGACTAAGGTTCATTCTCTACTTTTCAACCATCTGTGGCCCAAAGAAAGAACTGCAGGGAGACTTGCTTTTTGCAGGTCTGAGCAATTAGGAAGCCTGCTCTCGTTGACTGCAGACCACCTGTGCTGTGCTCCCCTCAACCATCTCTGTCACATACAAAAAATATTCCTCCTATTTAGCTGAGAGACTATGACTTGCTGAGTTTTCAAACCAGGATTCTTATCCCAAGACTTCCTAGCCAAAGCCCAACATACTACACAACTGTACACTTTTATCTTGAGCTTTTAATCTAAAAGTGGGTGGTGCAGTATCAACAGTAAAGTTATTGTGCATTGCTGCTAGCCTCTACTTTGTACCAATCATTTTTTTTCTAAGTAGATGGGAAATGTGTGACCCTCCAGATGTTTCTGGACCACTCCCATCATCCCTTGCCATGGACCATGCTGGTTGAGACTGATGGGCGTCCCTCTTCTCAGTCTTTCTGCTTCTTATATACAGCTTTGCCACTCTCAATTTACCCATGGTTATTCCCCAACCTCAGTCCTATTCATATGGACTCACAGCAGACTCAACCTTTGTCTGTTCATTGGAATAAATGTTTTTCTAGAATGGTGACTTAACAGATATTGAGATCTGCCCCCAGCCCAGTCTTTTTATGGGGGAGGGACATTTCATGGGCTACACAACAAGGAGTGTCCATATTTGAATTTTTATATAACTACAGTTGTTCTCTACTTATGAAATGGCTACTTGATATTATTCAAATATTTGAATAAACATACCCAGTGAGTTGAGATGATATGCTGGTAGAGTGATGGATTTATTTCTTTAAGATGCTACACCCTATGGACAGGTCTTCAACAATCATTGCCTTTCTGATCAGTGTCAAACCTAGAGTAATTGTTCCTATTGTAACATCTCTTTTGTGCTGTGGTTTTAAAAAGAAGCAAAGACCCAGAGTTCTACAGAACATCACAACATAAAGCATGCATCATAGAGCAGGTATGCATCACTTTAGATACACTATTTGCAGGACCTGAATTATTGATTCCTCAACACTCCAAAGCTTTAAGATGTACAAAAGGGCCAACTAATGTTCAATTATATCTTTCGCATTTGCAAAATGCTGTGCTGAAGAAAATTGGAATAAAAGTAGAAACATTATATGCTTCTCTTTCTGTACTGGAATCATATTGCCATTGTGATTGTTCTTCAGATATTTAAGGTAGCTGCATTTATTAGTATTCCTACTGTATATCTTAAAACGGGTACAGACACAAATCATGTGTCTATATGTCTGTGAAACGCAACCCAGTGCAACTTGTTTATACCTTAAGTTTGTACCGCAGTACCAAATGCTACAATCTGATTTTCTCTCATTTCATTCTGACTGGAGTGTAAAAAGAATGACTGACAAAGTAGAGTGTGAGTTAACAAGATTAAACTGTATTTTACCTGAGTAAGGATCTGCCTGTCAACATAGTATATATACCACTCACTCGAAATGCCTTTCATCTACCTCTTTCACAAAGAAGCCAATTATATCATGTAAAAATAATGTATAAAATAGCATATCTACTTTCTAGGATGTAGAAAATGCAGGGAACACAGCTCAAAACTGTATAAGAAACGAGAATGGCATCAGAAAATAAGGTTCTGTGTGCATTTCTATTACCTCGGAGCCTCTTCAATTTGTCATCATTCTTTGCTGAATAGAGTTCACATCTTCTTGTTAATGTTCTTGAATGTGAAGGCTGAAAGTTGCTGGAAGATGTTGGCTACCAATAGAGTTGACAAAAGTGTAAAATTGTAGCAACAACTCTTAATAGCAGACAAGCAGAATTTCTTGTTTATGTATTTATTTTTGAGTAAGCCTGTGAGTGGGAATTCTCTCTCTTCTGCATGTAGCTTCAAATATGTTGGTTGACATGATTTAAGAGAAGAAGAACCAGGGCAATAAAGGATTGGAGCATCTGTCTTGCCCTGGACAAAGCATCAGGCCTGAGTGTTTCTCCTTAAGTCCACAGCTGGTTAGGTTCCATAACAAAGGTAAGATGCTTTTCTTCTTTTTTTTTTTACAACTCCTGTACAAACTTGCAGGGAGTTCTGGTTAATAATGAATGCAGTAGATGTCGCAAAACTTTCCATACAAAATTAAAAGGCAGTTTCTGATTTTAACTGGAACTGTGCCAGATAAGCTCAAACTACCACCACTAGAAGCAAACAAATTAAGCAACCTGCAGGCTAACATGATTTCTTCACAGTATGGAGCAGATGGCAAATGATTTAATTAGGGGTGAAAAAAGTGCTGGCTTTACATTTCAGTTTGCTTTAAGGTCTCGTTCTATGGAGCAGACTATGGATGGTGTGATGTCAAACTAATGCGTTTTTAGACCTTGGTGTTGAGTAAAAAGAAAATGGGAAGACATGTCTCTAAAAAATAAAAAATCTGCCCAAAGGAGCAATTATGTAGTTTAGTCTAGACTACTTGCCACCTTAGTAAGTTTTATAGAAGTTAGTTGACACCATGGTTTATAAGCCATCTGGATTCACAAGGATCTGCTGCTTCCACAGTTCTGTAAGAGTTCTTGGAGCAAAATTTTCAAAGCTATTGCACGTAAAATCTTATCTAGCTTTTCTTTTAGCAAAAAGAGCAAACCGGGGGGTTATCTTGCAAAGTTTCACATACCGAAGC
Organism: Podarcis melisellensis; assembly: GCF_964234715.1. Classification (NCBI taxonomy): domain Eukaryota; kingdom Metazoa; phylum Chordata; class Lepidosauria; order Squamata; family Lacertidae; genus Podarcis; species Podarcis melisellensis. The sequence goes on along the minus strand of NC_138538.1, from coordinate 71,459,121 downwards.
ACTTTGATTTGGGTGGATTGCATAAGCTGCTTTCATCATTCTACAAAGCGTATCTGAAAACCCCCTAATGCTAGACCTTCAGCCGTAGTGGCTGGGGATGTTCTTTTTTTTTAAAAAAATAATTTTTATTAAGGTTTTCCAAATTAAAACAAATAAAATCCAATTCATAAACTTTTTCCAATATCCAGGACTTCCCCTCCCCACCCCCTCTTGTGTTCCAAATCTTCCAAAAAAGCAATAATATTCAACAAATTCTTATTCCCAAAATACACTCATCATCAATAACTCAATTTATCCAAATTTCCATCCCCTAAGGTCGACCTATTCCCTTCCACGAGTTCCCCCCTTTCAAATATAGTACAGATGAAAATAGAATAGAAACAAACAATAATTTTACAACCTTTGGATTCCAAATTTCCCTCCCCTCTTTCCCTGTTGCGTTCCTCCTATCCCTCCACTTCTAATGTCTTCCTGATGAACCCACATTTCACTAAACCCACATCCCTCTGGTTCTTTACCGGTCTTTTTTTTTAAATTACAGATGTCCAATCATAGAAGGAGTCTATCAAAGGGGGCCCATTTCTTCTATCCAGATTTTTATATCCAGGAGTATAAACTCCAATTTTATATCCATAAGCTTGTCAAATCTGGATATCCCAAATGTTCCCACTCCAGTTCTGTCCAGTTCTTATTGTTTCCTTGTTCTTGTCAATCACTCTCCTCCTTTTTACTTCCCTGTTCCCTCACAGAAATGTTCTTTTTCCAAAGGCTTCTAGTGTCTCTACAGAGGCTTGTTATTCAGGAGCAAAACATTACATCATGTTCCTTTCATTTTTCAACAGATTAATCCATTGTTTCCAGTAAAGTGTAGGCCTCTGTAGACAAAATAATGTTCCATTTCTGCAGTTTCCCAGGAGATTAAAAGTTCTATCCAACTGTTCAAGTTTCCCGTCGAAAACACATGCAATGTCCCTCAGCTCCTCTAGGTGGATTACAATAACAAAGTTCCCTTCCAGATCACATCCGCCAGTCCAAATAACTTATAAATCCTTATTTGAAACAATTTATCTCCAATTTATAACAAATGTAACCGGCAAAGTCCTCATAACAAAGTCTCAATTTCATTCTTCCGTTTTGACAGCTCTTTGACAGCTGTCAAAACCTCCGTTATTCTTCTCCAGGCATTTTCACGAATCGCTCCAGGGATTCCGGGGGGGTTGCTTTTTAATACGAATTCCACTTTTCTCCTCCAGCTCAATCTTATAAATTTCCCTCGCGAAGTTGCTAGTTCGGCAAGATAAGGTTCCTCTCGATCTTAGTTATCCAGTCCTTTGTTTTGGCTCTTCTACAATTTGGGGGGGGGGCTGACTTCCTTTTTTCCACCTCCCCCGTTCGCTCCAAATTCTAAAAATTTATCCCTCTTTTTAGTCCATATTCCAATTACTCACGGGTTCTTCTTTTGGGTCCAAATTTTCAATAGAAGAAGTCAGCGCTCTCCGCCGGATGGCATGCGGCTGCGCTCGGCAGGGATAGCAGAGGACTCAAAGCACCACGCTCCTCCCCGGCACCCGATCCGTAGCCTTTAAAAAGGCTCCTTCACGAATCGAGAGGGCGCTGACGGTGCCAGCCGAGTCTCCATGTCCACGGCCTCCGTGGCCGTGGTTTTTAAGGGTCCCCGCATCGCCGGTGCGGTAGGACCCAGCCCCTGCCGAGCAGGCTCCCTCCGGAGCTCGGAGGGAGCCCGCCATTCGGCGATGGCGCCGACCCGGATGTGGATGTTCTAAGTTGGCGTCAGACTGCATCCAGAGGGCCAGAGCTCCTCTGCCATGTTCTAAAACTGTTTCTGACTTGTATTGTGGTCCCCTCTAACAGTGCTGACTATCGGTTGCAGGGTGCTGAATGCAGTGTTGCTATGGTACCACTCGGCATAAAAAACACACACCATACCTACAAATCCAGTGTTGCTACTTTATTCAGTGCAATCCAGAGAACCATGAAGATTCTCTTAGGCAGCTGGGTTTTTGTCTTAACAACACTGGAGAGTCACAAATTTAGACAATGTACAATATATACAAGTCAGCAAGGGTCCGTGTGTGCACTGGATGTAGGCTGTTTTACATTGCACAGCTCTATTTGTGCATGAGAGAGTACCATATGTTTCACCCTATAGGGCGCACCGGCCCATAGGATGCACCTAGTTTTTTTTGGGGGGGGGATAAAGAAAAAAAAATTATTTCCCCCCCGAGGCACGGGTCTGGGGTGGGGAAAGCCCGAGCTTCCCCCAACCCTGGCCCCCAGAACAGGCTGCTATCCGTAAGCCTGGGGAGCCCGGCGGGAGCTCTTGCCGGGCTCCCAAGGCTTGCGGAGAGCTGCCCGAAGCCCGGGGTGCGCTCTGCTACGCTCCCCGGATTTCGGGCTGCAGGCTGCTGTCCGCAAGCCTTGGGAGCCCGGCGGGAACTCCCGCGGGCTCCCAAGGCTTGCAAATAGCTTCCTGAAGCCTGGAGAGCGAGAGGGGTCGGTGCGCACCGACCCCTCTCGCTCTCCAGGCTTCAGCGAAAGCCTGCATTCGCCCCATAGGACACACACACATTTCCCCTTTATTTTTGGAGGACAGAAAGTGTGCACTTTCTGAGCAGCACACTTTCTGAGCAGCAAATCAATGAGGCGAAAAATACGGTAGGTTATTAGCAACTTGCTATAATGCTCTATATCTATAGAACCAGTACCAAAATAAAATAGGTTGATATAGGATTATCCATAGGTAAAAACAGATCCTTTAAAAAATAATTCATTACATCTGGTAATATAAAGTATGATAGTTTGATCCAGTTCAGGGGTGATTCCTAGTTATTGAGCAGAAAGCTAAGGTAAGTATAGTCCCAAAGAAGATCAGATAGCTCTGTGTCTTATGCTTTGAGGGGGTTACCAGACTTATGGGTGATGATTAGCCATAGAGTAGCAAAATCTTTAATACAAACTTTGCCCCATTGTACTTTGTAATCGATTTGTAATTTTTTAGAAACTGCCATAATGTTCTCTATACTACATTGCCAGGTGCAATTGTGTTTTGTTTTTGCCTCTTTCTGATTCTGAGTTATGATTAAATTTGCACCCACTATAACAGAATTAACCATCAGTTTTGGATGGAGATCATTGGCATGATCAGGGAATGCAGATAGCAAACATAAAATGGGATCATCGGAAATATGTGTAATACTGTACCCATCTCTTGCAATATTTGCATCCATAGAGAGCAAATCGAACATGATGATCCATGTGTTGTTGATGAAATGCCAAACTAGGTAGTTTCTGATGCAGTTTATCGTGTGTGTGTGTGTGTGTGTGTGTGAGAGAGAGAGAGAGAGAGAGAGAGAGAGAGAGAGAGAGAGAGAAAGGAGATACCTGATGAAAGAGTTGCTGAAAGGCTGCAACCACACAACCTTGCCTGTTATGCTCAAGTTCAAGCCCCTGAGAGTTCGTTGTTGCCGGGGGTGAATGAGAAGTCGTACCTGTAGATTTATCCATCTGTTTCAAACAGAAAAGAGCCACAGTGCAATTATAGAGTACATACATTGAATGCAGGAGGTCACAGGTTCAAACCCTGACGTATCTGGGTTGCTATAGGACTCGTTTATCAAGCTACAAAGAGATGCTGCTCAGTGTAGACCACAAGTGGGGAACCTGTGGCCCTCCGGATGTTGATAGACTCCAGCTCCCATCAGCACCTGCCAGCAAAACCAATGGCCAGGGATGATGGGGTGGTTCAGTGATTGGCTCATCCCGCTCAGTATTGCCTACTGTAAGAGATTTTTCAGTAAATAGATAGTCGGGTTCTTCCAAGAACAAAAAAGAAGGAGGCTGGTAAAAGCACACCATTGCCCTGAAACTAGCAGTGAGCAAGTAGTCAGACAAAAATCACAAGGGGGAGGCTGCATATAAATTTTAAAGGGCTTTAATGTGATTTAAATACCATGATGAAGTTGCATTCAGCAACAGTCTGGTCACCAAGTACAGCGTAAAATTATTCTCCACGGAGACGCAGTCCTACAAACTACTTTACCATCAGCCATCTGGCCCAGATTTAATAAGCGCAGTTCAGTGAGTGATATGTAACCCAGGGGGGTGTACTAAATTTGCCTAAACATAAGCATATAATCAGCTCATAATAAAAACCTGGACGCATCTCCAATTTTATATTGTGTTGGGAGTGTTCTTCAAAACCCAAAAAACCATTGCTTGCTTGTCAGTAAAAACCACTGTTTTCTCATTCTTCTATTGAAGTAAGACACCTTCCGACAGAGAAAGGGAACCTCTGGGTTCTCCTATAGGGTTTCCTTGCTGTTGACTAGAGGAAATTTCTGGCCTTGCAAGCAAAAGGAATATAAAACTCAAGTCTCTGGTCTTGCATGGATTTCAGTTCTGGAAGTTGATAGATGGGGAACATCTTTCAGCCTGTGGGTCAGAGATGCACAAGGTTACCCTTTTGAGGGCCACAGGCAAAGTGGGTGGGTTAAAATTTTAAATCCTCTCCTTTGATGCAAATAATGGACATGCTTGTTTTGTGGTGTTTTATTTTCCCCTGTCCTTCAGTCCTCTTTTTTTTTCTAGTGTGGTGATTGCACCCTCTTTACCTTTGTGAGCCTTGCCAAGTGTGGCTGTGTGGATGTTGACGTCACTCTTGCTGCCTTTCTGTTGTCATCTGTCACAAAGATGGTTCTTGGCCTGCGTCAGCTTCGGAAACGATGCTTCACAGCAGTAGGTTGTCCCAAAGAGAGATGCTATTCTTAGTGCATGTCTCCCTAGCGCAGGAAATTCCTCCTGAGAGATGCACAGTATGCAGAATTCCAGCATAGTCATGCTGTTGCATTTGGCCTGCATTTCCGTGTTGCTTGCAGTCCTAACAGCTTGAATTGAAATCCTTGAAGGGCATCATTTGCTGAATTTTTTCTCAAAACTGATCTAGTTGTTCCCGCACTTTGGAGTCTTTGAAACACCCGTGAAACTTCTCCAGAGAATTCACACACTCAGTAAGAATAGCACTGTCTGCTGTTGATTCTGGTTTCTGCTTAGCCAGAGGATGCAAGTATATTATGCACCCCGCCCCTCAACCTGACTCCAACACACTCAGGAGCAGCTGGCTTTTCCCTTGCACTTTTAGAGTGAGGTCTGAAAGATGGCCAGTGATACTAACTATGTAAGCAAGGTTACAGGGCCAATTGTGATTACTAAGTTGAGGTGCAGACCAGGTCTTTTCCATGGTCTCTAGCTACCTACTTGGGAATTGGCAGGCAGATAGGACCAGCGAGGCAGCAGAAGTTGAAAAATGCCTGCCACTGGTAGTATGATCTAATTGATGGAGGCTCATTGATTTGCTGCCCTTCATCAGTAATGGTTCCAGGGAGACTTACAATAGCCGCACAAAAAGTGGACTACAGCTTCCATCATCCCTGACCACTGACCATGTTAACTCAGGCTTTGGGGAGTTCAGAGTCCCAACAACATCTTGAAGGTCACAGGTTCTCCATTTCTGGTCTAGAACCTTAAGAGAGGCCAGTCTCAGAATTGGAGAGCCATTGTTATGAACCTTCTGAGCAAAAGGAACATATTTGAAACTACTTGGGAGTTTTGTTTCTTTGCCCTGGAAGTAGGTTTAACACTTTCTGTAACATGAAAACTGCATTTTGGGAATTAATTTTCAAGACATGAGGATACCACCTCAAGTGGATCATATTCCAGTAAGCAATGCCAAACACAACAAATATTTCCTATCCTAATTTTATCACAATCGCCAACAGTATATCCTTTGTTTTAACACGGCTTTGGATTTTCCCTCTTAAAATTAATAATTAGAAATCTGATGTGTTGCTACAAAGTTAACACAACGTTCAAAATAAACTGCAGCTCTTGTTAGGCATCTGTTGACATTTTAAAAATAAATTAGGATAAATAAGAAGAGGTGATGGAGGAATTAAAGTTCCCTTTGTTTCAGTTCCATGGAAATGAAATCTGATAGCTTGATAACAGACTTGGGCTGAATAAGCCGCTGTGTATTAAGTTACTCAAGGACTGGGAGCAACAGCTGACCAACTGCAGTTCATTTACTGTTTGCTGTGAGGAGCCTTACTGGAAATTTATGGAGCAGATGGTCAAGCAATATTCATGGCCTTATGTGCCCGAGTTGTTTTAAAACCCAGATAGGAGCCTAAGGGAGGTATTCAACATCATGCTAATTTAAAGTCGCTTAGTGGTGTTCTAGTTGCAGCTAGTAGAATGTCTTGCGCAAGAGGAGGTGCAGAAAACCGCCATGGTTCTTGTCACTGGTTGTGCAACAGGTTGCTGCTGTGGTCCTGAAGCTTCCACCAGTGTTATTGTCATGCAGCATTTTGTATTGCACAACCTTTTATTTTTGTGCTTACACTAGTGCAACAGGCTTTGCCCTGGAGGCTGGATAAGGTTGAATCTCAGCCTGAGTCTCCTTGACATCTTTAGATATTTCTCGGGTAGTGATGAAGTATACATTAAACCTAAGCCACGGTGTTCCTGGATTAATGTATATTTCATTTTGATCACATTAAAACACTTTTCTAGTGTTTCAAGTTATCCATTTGATTAAACTAAATAAAGAATTTGGAGGAACTGTTTGCTCCCGATATGCCAACAATCAAATAAAATTTTGTAATAAATGATAAAAATACAAATAACGAGCTGTTTTCTTTCCTTCTCTGCCTTCTCCGCCTGCTGCTGGGAGCTCTGCTTAAGAAGGCTGAAGCCAGCTGGTTCTCGTCAGCGCCTTCTCCTCAGAGTCTTTGAAGCTGCAGGAGAAGTCACTCCCCCTTCTCCCCCTTAAGGCTGCTGTTCAGCAGGTGAAGTTGATTTCTGTCCCAAGGTGCCCCTTCACCTGCCAGATGGGTGCCAGCTTTCGGGGAACACAAGAGTGGAAGTGTTGGATCAACTGGGGGAAGGGGAGGCATGGATATGTGAGGCACCTTCCCAAGAGAGTTTAATGAAGTCCATGAAATTGGCTGTAGACCCCAAATCTCATGTTCTTTGGCGATCACTCATAGCCAAGTAAGGATTGTCTTCCATGAACACGGTCTTAACAGTGAGTCCATAAGTGACTGTGGAGGCCAATTCTGGATCCACACGTCCTTCCACAGTGGGGACATAGGTTTCCGTGCAGGAGTTGATCATGGTGAGGGTTTGCCAAACATGCCTTCCTCTTAGCTCATTTCTCCCTTTCATCATGAGTTTGAGTGTCTTCAAAGTCCATGACACCTTTGGTAAAGGCTGTTCTCCAACTGAAGCGCTTGCAGGCCAGTGTTTTTCAGTTTGTTGGGACCAGCCTTACGCTTTCCATTTTTAAGTTGCTTTGGAAGATAATCAGGCATAGCCCAGGCCTGTGAAGCTGCTTTTCAGGTGCTTGGAGGGGGTGCTGCGAGGCATCTGGGCATTAGCAATGCTAGCCAAGCCCTGGCTCTGTGGCCCACCTAAACCGAGGGATTTCTGTTTCCCGTGCAGCTGGCAGAGCCCCTCTTCGCTGGACATGGGACTGCCACATGCCCTGGCCTCCACAGGAGAGTCATAGTCCCTCTCTGCGTCTCTATTCCTTTTTGGCCACTATCAAACGAGGGTGATGGCAACTGCCCTAATGATCCTAAGCTGAATAGCTGCCCAGCCCAGCTTCAGGTCCCCCACCAAGTGCCCCCCCCAGAACCCACCGCTCTCAACCGACTCAGCTATATCCTCCCCAACATTCACACTCCCTTTCCAAGCCTCCTCCAGTCTACTCTCTCTCCACCAGAATTCCACTCACTCTCTTCCCCGCTCCCTCCCTGCTTGACATTCCCTTAGTAACTCTAATAGCATTACCTCAGTTACCCTATTACATACAATATTTCTTACAGATTTGTGGGGGGACTGCACCAAACCCTGTGAAGGGAAAGGACTTGGTATTCTCCTGGCAGACGTGGGGAATGGATGCGCAGTGCACTTGCCCTGACATTGCTCCCAAATAAAGCTTGGCCCACCCACTTCAAAGACGAAAGCACCTCATTTGCGCTCTCATGCAGGAAGGTTCTCCCATTCTCCGTTTACGCTCAAGTTGTATTCTCCCCGCCCCATGAAAATCTTTCCTTCCTCTGAAATAGGTAAGAGGAAGGGAAATTTCTTGATTTACAAAAATACGTGCATTGTCTATTTTTTCAAGTTGTGTTTGGTAGCCCATTCACATGTTCAGGGATTCTTCCCTCAAAGCAACCCATAGCATAGAGTTCTGCCATGCTTCAAGGATACCGTCTTCCTTCCTGGATCTCCATTGTGCTCCTGCAGAAGCGCTCTGTAAAAAGAACAGGTAATTGATGATGATGGGCGGGGTACAAATAATAAATGTTCTACAAGTGAGACCAATGCCAACACACCCTTCAGTGATGTCATGTGGAAGAACAACAGCAAGGAGAGTTGAGCAAGACCCAGAACATGCATGTAAATAAATGTAACCCATGTTCATGGCCTTTATACCAACCTAAAAAAAGAAGTAGTAAAGGACCCCTGAAAGTTAAGTCCAGTCACAGACGACTCTGGGGTTGCGGTGCTCATCTCGCTTTACAGGCTGAGCGAGCCGGCGTTTGCAGTTTTTCCGGGTCATGTGGCCAGCATGACTAAGCCGCTTCTGGTGCAATGGAGCACCGAAACCAGAGCAGCACACAGAAATACTGTTTACCTTCCCGCTGGAGTGGTATCTATTTATCTACTTGCACTTTTTCGTGTGCTTTCGAACTGCTAGGTTGGCAGGAGCAGGGACCGAGCAATGGGAGCTCACCCCGTCGCGGGGATTCGAACTGCCGACCTGATCGGTAAGCTCAAGAGGCTCAGTGGTTTAGACCGCAGCGCCACCCATGTCCCAACCTACAGCTACTCATAAAGTCTTGCCACTAAAAAACGACGGGTAGCTGTTCTACCTACCTACAGCTACCCATAAAAGTTTTTCAGGTGTAATTTTTCATCATCATTAGAATTTATTACCTGCACTTCACCCTAAGGTCCCAGAGTGGGTTACAACTTTTTTATTAAAAAAAACCCAGCAATAGTTAAGTGATATATGTTAAAACCCTGTCCACTCCAAATATGCTGGTCCATTGCCTTGAGGTGGTAGTGGACTGAATGTGGGCCAACAAACTGAAGCTGAATGCAGGCAAGACAGGTGCTGTGCATTTGGGGGTTTTGGATCTGGGAAATGAGCTGGTTGCACTGCCTGAAGGAGCCAGTGTGTAGTTTGGGGGTACTCAGAGATTCAGCACTGCCACTTGAGGCCTGGATGGCCTCCATGGTTAGAGTTAGGGTTTTGCCAGCTATGAGCCTTCTTGGACGGAGAAAGTTTGGCTATTCAAGCACTGGAAATCTCCCACCTGCTCTGCTCATTACACTGCCCTTGAAGACTGGACGCTACAACTCTTGGCGAGCAGGATACCAACTAGTGCTACAGGTGGAGTGCCTATTACATCTGTTTTTAAAAACCTGCACTCTCAGCCAGTTTGTTTACAGACCCAATTCAATGAGATTTTTTAGATATACAAAGCCCTAAATGACTTGTGCCCCCAAAATATCTGGAGGAGTGGCTTCTGCCACATTAACCTGCCCAGATGTTGAGATCTGAGGGCAGGGACTGCTCTTGGTGCTGCTGCCTAACAAAAATTGAGTGGTGGGAGCACAAGAGAAGGTTGTCATGGTGTTAGTCCCTAGCCAGAGATGAACCTTGTATGTTGTTTTGTCAGCAGGCCAAGGCATACCTCTTTTAGCCAGGTCTTTGGAAAGGGAACGGATAAGATTAGTGCTATCTCCTTTCCTTTAGATGTCTTGAGATTACTATGTAACACTTTCACAGTGTTACTGTGGTTTTATTCAGTGTGTTTTACCTTACTGATTTTGATGTACCCTGCCCTGGGACAGTAGGTGAAGGCTGAATAATAAACACAGACAAATCCAGCTCTCTATCTTTCCTTGAAATCTGTAACACAAGTTAAAATTTTAAGTAGATAACCGTCCTAAACTTTGTCGCTTGAATTTGACTGATTCCTTATCATGCACTGATATGACACAAATCTCCTAACAACGATGAATAAGTTTTTTTATTTCTTGCATGTAGTTTATTAGTGATGGATAGCATATGAGATAAAGGTCATTGTACTTTCTGTAGTTTTGGATTCCTAGGCTAATTTCCTTCTCAAGAAGGTCTGAGTAAAAACAAACAAAAACCAGAGTTGCCAATTGTTTCAGGGTGGGGGGGAACCATCTTTGTTTGTTCTATCCTGTTTGTTAATTTCTGTGGGGTAATCTATGCAAAGAAGCATTCTGTCCTAGATTCTCATCCTCTGCTGGACACCAGCTGTCGAGCGTACTAAAGATGAACTTGAATCCCTGCAATTGAAGGCTCAGAGGCTAGAGTAAGCAGTTTAAGACAGTATTATGCAGTCCACGGCCACATGGTGGAATGTTGTTAGAATCTGATCCCTTTACCAATCCTCGGAGCCAAGAGAAGAGAGGACTGGCATTTTCCACAAGTAAGAGAAAAGTGACTACTAACTGAGAGTCTGCCTGCTCAAGGAATTGCTGCCTCCTTTTGTAAATAAGAGTTGAGATTGTGCAGCTGTGTGCGGGCATTGTTTTCCATTAAATATCTAACCCCCCAAGAAACCATTCTTTATCAACTTGCAGTCATTGTATAGATCACACAGATGTATGGCTATAGGTTTCACGTTGATCCTTAATGCCAAACACTGAAAGTCTTCACTAACCTGCATATGATCGGGGGCTTACTGAGGCAGCAGTTAACGTCTTGTGCCCTAAGCATGACTGAATACTGGGGGAGAGATTTCAGGGGGCAACAAGTCACCCCTTCACAGGAACAAAGCAGCCTTGCACAGCAAGGCTTGGCTTCATGGTGAAAATGAGGCGAGCCACGGTGTTGCTCCAGCAAATGTCAGCAACTATAGGAATCAGACCTTAGGAAGTAGATGTGGCTCTTTTTCCAGCTAGGGTAGTGTAGAGTGTCATAACCATCCAACAGATTACTTGATTAGGACTTGCAAAGGAATAAAACTTCCAAGAAATGATTGGGAGGCAAAATTACAATGTTTTGGACTTTTTAGTTTCGGGGGAGGGAGATGAGTTTGGGCGGGGGAAGAGGTGATGTGATAGCAGTGCGTGGTGTGAAGAAAGTGGAGACAAAAGGAAGGACTTCTTTGATGAAGACTAGGGCTGCCATGTGTCGGGCAAGTCAATAGGAGAATCACTTTTTTGGCGTTTGTCTAAAACAAACAACAATGTTGTGGTCTTTCGGAGTTAATGTTTGGAATTTGCTCCTGCAAGATGTAAGTGAAATATGGAGTTAATGTTTGGAATGTGCTCCCGCAAGATGTAAGACAGACTCCCGCAAGAAGTACGCAACAACTACCAGACTTTTAGAAGACATCTGAAGGCTGCCCTGTTTAGGGAAGCTTTTAATGTTTGATGTATTACAGTATTTTAATATTTTTTGGAAGCCGCCCAAAAGGGCGGGGTATAAAATTATTATTATTAGGGGGGGGGGCTGCCAACTTGGATGACTTTAAAAAGGGGTTGGACAAATTAATGGAGAATAAGAATGGCTTGCTAGTCATGATGGCTATGCATTCCCTTCAGGATCAAAGGTATCGTGCCCCTGAATAGACTTGCTAAAGAACAACAGAGGAGGGATATTGGGCACATGCCTTGTGGGATTTCTAGGGGCATCTGATGGTCAACTGTGGAAACAGGGCGGTGGACTGCATAGGCCTTGGGATCCATGCGCTCTTATTTTGTGCTCTTCCAAAGACCCCTCTTTGTGCTTGCTGCAGTAAGCGATCGTGTCTCTACTTGACAAACGTAACATGGGAAAAACCTCAGCTATTCGATTGCTTATCCTATTGCGAAAAGTAGCTTGCGACTTCAGCCCTTATTGTTTAACTGGGGGCTGATTGCTCGTGGTTTACGTCTGGGACAAGCTGAAAAAGTCTAGTTTGTGTTTTTCACCAGCAAACTGTCAGGCCGGGCAGAAGATCTTTGGTACTCTTGTCTATCAGACTCCAAGGCAATTGATGACATTACATTGGTTGTTCGTTTCAGATCTGCTGAGCCCCATGAAAATCAATAGTTTTCCATTATCAGGTCTGGCTGGGTCACTGGTCTGTCAATGAGCTGTTACAATTGGCGTACAAGGGTGAACCTGACCAGTCAATTGCTGCTGACAAGAGGAAAACATGCTGACAGCCAATAGAACAAGTCAGAACACAGATTTGCACTTCATCGAAAGAGGCTCAGAGCAAGGCCATTGTCGAGATGTAGGGCACACAGAGTTTCTGCTCTAGGAGAGACTGTGGTGTAACCTTTCTAGGGAATAAAATCCTCGTCTGATGCAAGCTATGCATAGGTGAGCTAAGATTCAAATAGAGACATTTGCTAGCAAGTGAACCCACAGGCCATAGGCCCATGAGGTCTGACATCTCAATTTTTGCCCCACTCTTTAACACGCTCTTCCAAGCTTCTCAGCTACCATTTAAAAAATGTTGAGAGATCATCCCAATATTAGGATATTAATTATTTTCAACCTTTTATTAGCTCCTTTCAAGTATTAAATCCTGGGCTTTTCACATTATTTATGCCTTTGGTTCTGTTTGATTCTTCCAGAATTCAACGTTCAGTTGTGTTCTCTCATGAAACAGGGAAAGGAGGGGAGGGGAAAAGCACACACAACTCCCTAGTCATCACTGGAAGTCAAATTAGCTGGGGTGGAGATCGGACTCCTCCAAAAATCTTGTGGATTTTAATTTTTTTCCTGTGGTAAAGAGGGAAAAGCAGAGCTGAGTGAAGCCGCCTTGCTTGGGAATAATAATAATAATGAGATGAAAAGTTGCCGTTTGACTTGCAGCATTTGGTAGCTCGAAACCCCTATCAGATCCCTCATAGCATTAATTAAAAAGAACTTATTTTTTTAAATAAAATGATGCACGGTTTAGACGCCCCCTCCACCTCCCCCATATCTATCCTCCGCCTCCTCTTCTCCCATGTGAGTCTGTGGGCTGAAGGGAATTCAGGTTAATATGTTGACACACTTAACAATGTAGGGTCATGTTGCACCGCATGCTTCACTGGTTTGCTTGAGCGCCGCCTCTGACAGGTTCCTAATCAGCCACTGCCCTAAAGGCAGAGGCAAAAGAGAGGGATTTTAATTACTGCTCTAGCCCAGGCTTTGCCAGCATTAAATTGAGACATAATTAGGCCTCCGAATTTTAATAATTGTCCTAGCTAATTGGGCAGACAAGTGCGTTTCAGCAGCATGGCGTGATTAGATAATTAGTATTTCCAAATGACAAAATTGGGCTCTTGATTACAAAGTTGAGAGAAATGAGTTAGGGGGCGGGTAACTGGGAAGGAGTGGAGGGATGGAAAAAGAGAGAGAGGACAAGGTAGCTCAGGAAAGCGGCTCTTTACGAGTCTATTAGGAGAGAGTTTAACGGTACAGGTAATTTGGTAGCCATTCAGAGATGTCGGAGAGCTCACTTGAGAGAGATGTGAGCGTTTGGGCTGCAGAGGGCAGCAGGCCGAGGAAAGCCGGCTTTGAAACTCTGCAATGATATCATTATTTGGGGCCTTCGTGTGTTCGCTGGTGGTGGTTCACTAGGGCCTTTCCTGCAGGTGGTGCGTGAACTTCAGAAGGAGCACGTCATGGGCCTCTTTCTTCAGCAGTCTTAACTCACCAAACTTCCTACGCAGCCTGCTGTGGCATGGAGGAGGGTGGCGAGAGGTCCTGCAGAGCAATGGCCTGGCCAGGTAGCACAGCTGCCTTGGGACATTGAAAGGTCAAGGATCTCATGATACCTTCAGCAGAGAGTACCTCACAGCAGCTGCAAGTAGTTCACAAGTGAGGCCTGCAGCAAAACCTTATAGTCTGGAGTGGTCCCAGACCCTCCAAGTGTCCAGGGACGTCCCTGAATTAGAGAAGCCGTTCCTGTTTCTGATTTGACCCTATTTTCCTTGGGATGTCCCTATTTTCACTGGAGAAACATTGGAGGGTATGTGATCCTGTGCAGGATTCCAGCTTTTCCAGAATTCTGCATTCTATCCCTCTTTATGGTCGTCTCTCCTAGGACCTCACTAGTCAGTATTCTATGGACACTGAGCCATCCTGGTTTCCTCTCAGGATTTCCCTCTATTTTTTCAACCTGCAAACCTTGGGGTCCCCTCAATGCCTGCTGTTAGCACCTTCCTATAAGTTATAGTCTACCCTTTCATCCAAGTCTTAAGGTGACATACAGAGTTCTCCGTTGCCCCATGTCTCACAACAACCCTGTAAGGTAGGCTAAGCTGAGAGACGGTAAGTGGCCCAAGTTTGCTAAGTGAGTCTCTAAGTCCTAGTCTGGCACTTTAACCGTGACACTGGTTAAATAACATTTAATAACATTTCTGCAGGACCTCTGCAAACTGTGGTTGAAGACATATCCATTAGAAAGCCATAGGTATCTTCTGACATAGCTAATGATATGGACCTGCTAACCCTCCCTCCGTAAAAAAAAAAGTGTAGAAAATATCAGTAGACCCTGTGAAACAAAAAACATATTCTCCCTCTCTCCCGCCCCCAACGTAGCAGATGACAATGATTGTACACTCCAAGGGTTATCACAACATACTTGTAGTACAATTATAAGTAGCACATTGCTACTATTTAACCTCCATGTGCTATACATGCGTGGCAAAGCATGGTCTTCCCACCACCAGGGGGCATAACAGCGCACAGAATAACCAGCAATTCTGAGCCTTCTGCATTGTAGCCGGATAGCTTGTTGCCTCTTTGCTTAGTTTTTCTTCCAGGTCAATGGGCAACAAGATGGCCAATGTGGCACAACGTAGTTAAGTGTTACACATTGTTTTATGCAATACATATTGTCACTTGGATGCTGCTAACACACTGGTTTGACCTCCCCACCCAGCCGCCCTTCATTGTCTCTTGAGACAGACGGATGCCAACAATATACAGTGGTACCTTGGGTTACATACGCTTCAGGTTACATACGCTTCAGGTTACAGACTCCGCTAACCCAGAAATAGTACCTCGGGTTAAGAACTTCAGGATGAGAACAGAAATCATGCTCCGGCGGCGCGGTAGCAGCAGGAGGCCCCATTAGCTAAAGTGGTGCTTCAGGTTAAGAACAGTTTCAGGTTAAGAACGGACCTCCGGAACGAATTAAGTACTTAACCCGAGGCACCCATGTATTGTTGCATACCACTCCAATCTCTGAGCGGTGTGAGATTGCAGGTGTCCAGGTGCCTACTCAGGGTACGTCTATCCTTTTTGGAAATGAGGCACAGCAGAGACTGTGGTGCCTTTATGATATATGGTTTATTTACACATATATATCTGAGTCTACAATGGAGAGTTTCCCAGCATGACACTCCAAGAGGGTCTCTTTCTCTGGGGGATAGGAAATAGTTTGATGAAATTATGTATACCATGGAGAATGTGGAATATAATAGTAGTACTTGAGATCATCCAAGAGGGTCTCTTGCTTCTCCCTTCCAGTAAAATCAAATACCTGTGTGTTTAGGAGAGGCAAAAGGAAGTCCTTCATATATAAAGATGTGGTGGTAGCCACTGATTTAGATGGTGTTAAAAGAGGATTAGACAAATTCATTGAGGATTGGTGTGTCAATAGTTAATAGCTATGATGGCTAAATAGAAGCTCCATGTTCAGAGGCAGCGTGCAGTTGAATGCCAGTCACCGGGGAACAGCAGTAGGAGGGGGCTCTTGCTGTCAAGCCTTACTTGAGGGCATCCTTGAGAGATCTGGTTGGTGACTTTGTGAAAGAAGATGCTGGACTAGATTCCCACTGGTCTGGTCCACAAGGACCCTTCTTGTGCTGCATGCCACTTCTTGCAGAAAGGGGTTGGCTATTCCTTAAGTCCCCTTCATGGATCACTGCCTTGCCGTGGCGAAGGGGCTTGAAGAACTCAGAGAAGCTATGAACTATGCCGAGCAGGGCACCCAAGATGAACAGGTCATAGTGGAGAGTTTTGACCAAACGTGATCCACCTGGAGGAGGAACCGGCAAGCCACTCCAGTATCCCTGCCAAGAAAACTCCATGAACAAATTCCTTAAGTTACCTGCAAGATCAGAGATGAAGGTAGAGTTGGGCATTTGCCAGCACCACTTGCTGAATGAGAACAATGCAATTCTAGCAAGAACGGAGGATGTGAATTGTGTGCTCAGGATTACTTCACATTTATCCATTTTAAGTTTCTGTTTTCTAGTTTCCTTGTTCTCTTCTAGGACCAGTTCACCCATATCTGTGGTTACATCATCTGAAAAATGAACACTGATTCATCTAAATGAACATCTTCCTTTGAAGAGTGAGCTGAGATGATATGATATGGACCAGCCATTGCTGTTCTGCTTTAAGTTGGAAATGGAATAGCAACTTTGCTTCCAGACTTCTGGAATCCAAATAACATTCTGTAACAAGTTGGACACTTGCCCTTTATCCAGACCCAAATTTTGTGTGTGTGTAATTTTCATTAGGATGGAGAGGGTTCAATATTCCCTCTCACTCTCCCCCTGCACTGCAATTTAGGGAAAAAGAATAGAAACTGACAGGGCAATGCTACTTAGAAAAGAAAAGGTTAAGGAGATAGAGTTGATTCCTAGAGAGGAGGAATGACCCATAGAGGAAGAAATGATAGAGTAAATTCTATATTGGCCATAACCAGCCAGGAAAGCTGAATAGCTGCACAATGGATCAGCTACACCTGAGGAAATTATGCAATGGTTCCGTTGTGCTAAAAAAAGCCCACATTTTCTTACCTGTGGGGTTGAGAGTGTAGCTGAGCAGAGAAAGCATAGGCGCATGATTTGAACCTGATGTCATGCAGATGCCTCATAAAAAAGTAAGTGAACAAAGCATGGCTATTCTACAGTAAATGCCCAGGGTTAAAACAGCCATGGAAGGTCTACCTGTGATGTTTGGCCTGTGGTGGACTCATTACCCAGGTAAGTTGCAGTGATGCTGATCTCAAATGATGCATATGCAGTAGGGGCTGGTGTCCATTGGGAGTGGCAGGGCAGAAGGGAGGCCAATTGTAGGTAGAGCGAGAGCTAGGGGTGAACTCTGGAAATGTGGTGTCCTGAGTGTGGACAAAATTTGATGCCATCCCCCAACTTTTAGTAGGTACCCCCTTGGCAGCCTTTGAGGAGGACGTGTTCGCAGCACCCTGAATCTGGCACTGCCAGAGCCAACGAGAGCCAACTAATTCTCGTTTTGTTTCCATCTTCCCTGCTTGGTTCTGTTGGGGCATCATGGCAAGAAAAGCAATTGAGACTGGCAGCCAGTGCCATAGCCTAGGCAGGCTGCAAGTACCATACCTTATTACAGGCTATTTTTTGACAGTTATTTCACTTTGTTTAAAAAAATGGTTTTTGTTATTGGCATAATTCTGCGTTTTGTTAACCGTTCTGATGAATAAATACTTAAAATAGTATCTGAACCAATGATTGACCGCTTAGTTAATCAAGTTTGCCTCATTTTTAAAAATGACTAAATAGATGCCAAAGTTGCTGGGTCCAGGGCAGGAGAGGAAGAGAATGGGTATTAAGTCACTCAAGAGAGGCTTTTCCGAAGGAAGGGATCCGCTGAACCTCTTCCAAAAGCAACAACTTTTCCATACGTCCGGATTTCCCCAGACATTATAGGCATTTCAAGGGCAGGATTGATGTCCGGGGGAAATTACTGAAATGTGCCAATCGAAAAATCACGTTTTGGGGTTTGTCTTTTAAAAAATGCTGAACAACTTTGGGGTTGTTCAACAATTTACAATTTGGATGGTTTCCTTAAAAAAAGCTCAACGAGTTTTTTGTGTGTGGGGGGGGTCTTGGTTTTCACTTTTTGAAATAAATATGGCAACACTATCTGTTTGGCAGTAGCTGGGCTCCCATTTTGAGTTCACTTTTTGCCTTCCACAGATAAAAATCTAACACCCACGGAAGGAAGGTGTAATATCAGACTGTCACAAAGATTTCGCCTGCCTGTACACAATGCGAGGGTTTCTCTCCCCTCCCTGCCCGCTTTTTGAAGAATTTCTTTTATGACTGATCACTCAACACCTTGTTGGCTCTGATTGCAGAAAACGCACCTTATAAATATATGATAACCACCCTGTAATAGGGAGTGTGACAATTTACTTCACAGTGTGTTTCAGGCTGCTAATTGATCGTTTCAGTCCAGGGACTATGCAGAATAAATTACAGCCATCAAAAGGATATCACAGTTCATTTTTGTAGAATGGTGCCTGTGTCGCTTCTTGTTCATCTTTTGTCGAATAAACCACATTAATCCGATGCGCTTGTTATTAATCTGACTATTCAGACGGATCTGCGCGCAGCCACAAGGGGGCGCTCGATTTGCATCCTTTGGCAAGCCATGCTTGTTTAAACCTACCTTGATCAGATTCCGGTTCTTTTGTAGAAGGGCTGGATTATGCAAGACAGTGTGACTACTGGCTGTGCTCCACTATTTTATAAATTAGCAGGAGGGGGAAAAATACATAGAAAAATGTTTTTTTTTATGAGATTTTTTTTTCCTTCTTCAATTTTTAATTCCTCATTGAGCGATCAAAGAGCTGGCAAGTGGGTAAGAGATTAAACCTGAGCTGGTAAGCCCTTTAAATAGAAACTGTTTTTTTTTTGTTTCCTTCCAGTCCTCTTTAATTTCTTTATAAATGGTAATAACAACAGCAGCAATAACAACAACAACACCATCAAGATATGACCTGGTTCAAACCAACAGCCTATGTTTTGAGAAAATGTCTGAATCTGATCAAAGGCTCAAATAAAATGTGATGAGATGTATTCCACTTATAGGTAATTCATCAAACACTCTTTTATTATGATGATTAAATAATAATAAAATTAATAACTATTATTAGTACAGAAGAACTAATTTCTTTAAAGAAAGTAAAAGGGCTGAGTTACTTCTTTCTAAAGGCTTTGGGAGAAATCATTCCTTTCTTAAGGCTGCAATCCTATACACACTTTCCTGGGAGCAGGTAAGGTTTACTTCTGAGTAGAGAAGCCTAGGATTTCATTGAAAAGCACAAAATGAATGCATATATTGTTTCAAACGAAGCGTACATTTATCAGATACACATGTGTGTTTTACATTTAGTCTATTTCCCATTTTACTAGCTGAAGAATATATTGGAATTAGAAGAACTATTTTGTTAGCTAAAGGATGAAGTGTGTGGTTTTTGGCCTGCTTGAGATTATGAAAGTTGACCCATGAATATTTCAGGCATTTGTTTTAGACAGCTTTGCAAGCAAGTACCTGCAAAGACAGTTCTTCCATTTGAAAAATAATAATAATTGGTACCCACCTTCAGTAGAAGACTCTGCCACCCCCCAAGAAGACTTTTTCTTATAGCTTTCCTTAAACAAATCAGATGCTAAAGCAAAGGTTTTTTCTCTGCCAGTGCAGCCACCTGCTTGCATTGCTCCTATTCCCTCCAGAATCACATCTAGGAAAATCTGTTTAGACCATGGTGCCTAATCTGCACACTTTGGGGTGAAAAGCAATGCCTAAATTATGGGGGGGGGTGTTGTGTGTGTGTTGATCCCTCAACTCTCTTGGATAACACAAAGGGTACTCTTTGCAGCAGAAATAGGATTGGGGCACACACGTACTTGAATGTATGTGCTGAGTATCAGGATAGGACCTCTCATGTGTCGAGACCCATATTATACGTTTGAGCCGATACCCAGAAAAAAGACCGCCTGAGCTGGTAGGGATAATCCGTAGTGCATCGCTAGATCTTCTTCTTTTCACTCAGGTGACATGCTCGTTGACTTAGTGTTGACATGTACTTCAGTCAAAAGGCTGCTGTTATCTGTATGTATTGTCAAGATACATAATTCCATCTCTGATCATTCGTGCTGTGCTAATGAGAAATTATTCTCTCCAGAACGCAGTAACTCCAGAGCGGAGCAGTGGTTGCAGGGTTTTACGCCTGTGAAATACCCGGAAGATGAAAGGACATATATGCATATAATTTTGCAGCCATCAAATCTGCATTTGCAAAATCCAAACATTTTTACACGGTGTGTGTGTGTAAGCATAATGAGACTTGTTTGGAGAAGAGGGAAATTTAGAAATCGGATTGGTGGCAGTAGATTCTCCCCACTCAGAGACAGGAGGCGTTTTGATGCATTGTCATTGAACCCATGTAGCTCTGTATATTTCATAGATTGATTGAAACTGATAGCAAGACATTTCTATCTATTTCTAATATTGGCAGTGTGTGTATATCTAGCTATCTAGCTATATCTGTATCTATAGGATAGGGATGATTTCATATTTCTTTCTTGGATAACATCTTGCAAATGTTATTATTATTATTATTATTATTATTATTATTTACTATAGATTTGCAGATCAAGACTTATGGTACAATCCTAAGTGTGTTGGCTCAGGAGTAAGCCCAATAATAATTGCTATTGCTGTTGATATTATTTACTATAGATTTGCAGATCAAGACTTATGGTACAAAAATCCTATGTGTAAGTAAGCCCTGTTGAGTTGAATGGGACTTACTCCTATGTAAGCATGCATAGGTTTGCAGCCTTAGACATTTGTTAATCACACCTTTTAAGAGTTGATATGCATATGAGCATGAATGGAAAAGGAAGGGGATGCTCTCATTTCTCTTCATTGCATTATAACTGAAGCTACAGTATAAACTGAGTGAAAATGGCCTTCTGAAATTCTCTATTTTGTTTGCAGGCAGTGAGGTTGGGGTATTTCTCTGAATATTCTCCATTGGGAAAAGAAAACCTTCAATAGCTTTTGTTTTTTACAATAGGACCACCTATTGTGCATCACAGCATCACAGCATCTTTCTTATTTCCCAAGATACTATTTTTCTGCTGCTACAAGCCTCCATGTCATCGATATCTATTGGTAACTTGGCCACCATTTTGCATCTTCCAAATTGTCCAAGGCATAATATTGTTCTGGGGTGTTATGCTTGTGTAGGGTTGGAGGAGAAAATTGATTCTGCTCTCATTCAAAGGCAAATCTACCCAATTCACACTACCTAATTCACACTTTCATGAAACAACATGTGAAGTGAAACACAGGCATCCTTTGAAATTTGCATTTTGTAGGAGCTAGTAGGAGTTCCTATGATGAGCACAAAATTTATTGCAACGCCACCAATAGGAAGTAGATTTCCGCCCTGCCTTCTATACCTCTCCCTTGCTTTTTTTAATCAGCTAGTTAATACTTACAGTTATATCGATGACATGGAGAGCATCTGAAATTTGAAAAAATAATGCTAAAACATTGAAATAACAAGAAATAAATAAATAGGTGTGCAATTTCCCCCAAAGGCATTGTATAGCGCAGGCATCCCCAAGCTGCAGCACTCCAGATGTTCTGGGACTACAACTCCCATGATCCCTAGCTAACAGGACCAGTGGTCAGGGATGATGGGAATTGTAGTCCAAAACATCTGGAGGGCCAAGGTTGGGGATGCCTGGAAAACGGCTATAATGTCTACTGTACTACTATTCTAGATATAGTTTGGCTGATATCCTGGGGATCTCTTAACAAATAATTCTCTGCACTCCTGCAAATCTACAGTTCATTGTTTCTTTGTGGGAAGCCACAACAGTGAAATCTGTTTTCAACCCTCTTTACATTAAATTAGAGAATATTCCGTTCTGCCAGAGATTTGCAGAAGCCCAGATCTGCCTTTATACTCCAGGGACTGTAGAAGACCTTGCAAAAACAATATGGCTGGACATGTGCACAGTTTTGATTACAAAAACTATTGCATCAATCAACATTCAGAAATCCCTACCTCCTATGAGAAGCATCAAAAGTCTATTTAATTACATTAACTTTTTAATTCATTTCAATTTTTAAACAAAGGCAAGTTGCCATGTGCCCTTGGAGATGCATAGCCATGTTATATTGAGGTTGCATATGTAACAAAACTTCACTAGGTTAATTGAGTAGTGGTTTTCTCACCTGGTCTTCTCTTCCGGACGTGGGTTGTCAGTTTGTCCATAATATTAATGGACAATATTAATCTTAAGTCCCAAAGTTGTGAGATCCAGATTTCAAGCTGGTCTGCACTGAGAGTCTTGCAGTAGTAAGCTGTGCTACAGTCATCAGATGAGTGATGAGATCTTGTGGGAAAGTTGTTGAACAGTTTCTGAATAGTACATTAGGAGTGGTATTTTAGGATCCATAGAGATACTTTGTTTTGTGACAAGGTCTGCTTCTTGAAAAACTTTTTTCCAAAACAAAAAGACTTGGGGGCATTGCCGCCACATGTGAACTAATGAGATAGTAACATTACATTTTCTCTAATGCATAGCTGATACATTTTTTTAGTCGGCTTTCTCGATAATACTGGGTATATATACCATCAATATGTAACTTGGAGTGCATTTTTCTAGATTCTTACTGAAACGGATTTACAGGGAACTTTTAGCCAGATTTTGTTGCAGAATATATCAGCTAATGGTTCACATCTCTTTTTCCCATCGTGCCTTTAGAGATGTGAGAGGCAGCAGCATTAGAAAGTTTAATGCTTTGTAGATTTGGGAGACAAGGCCTTTACCTAGTGGGTTATAAATGGACACTATCTTTTCAAAAAGAATTTGGATTGTTAATTGCCTTAGAAAATGCGGGACCTGGTACACTGCGAACAAATTACCGGTACTTGGCACTCTAGCCAATTTTTGTTGTCACTCAGGTCCTGTAAGAAGTTGTTGACCTGTAAGAAAACATTTGGGCCAAAAGAGCTTCTCTCCCATTGTAGTAGCTCATTATCAAGTTCATTAATTTACATATTTTTCCCCTCTTTAGGTTCTTTGGGCCTTTAAGTTTAAAGATTCTAATAGTTGGGAACAATAAACTAATATTCCATGTGTGTATTCCATGTTCATGTTTTGTTCATCTTCCTAAGTAGATTTTATACTTCAGCATAGCAGCTTGTAATGCTCTGAATGGCGGAATTTTGATTTGGGCAAGGATTATTTGAATGAACATGAATTGAACTACAAACTGTGTGTACACTGAACTAGTTCATTTTGTTAATGTGTGTTGGAATGAGTTCCTTTTGGGTCATGTTATACTTGAGCTAGAACAAGGTCCTTCTAAAAATGAACTTCCCAAGCTCTGTTGAAATTGCATCAGGATTTTCTATGGATCGGGGAGCTCCAGTGTTTATCGTAGCTCTAGGTCCTTTTCCATGAGCCATGGAAGCAGAATAATTTGTGCAAAAGAAGCAAAACTATCCAAATGCACATAATTTACACAGGTTGTTAATTGGTGGTGCAGAAAGGGCTAATCTGTTGGACTCCAACTCCCTTCATCCCCAGCCAGCATGCCCAATGGTCAGGGGTGATGGATGTTGTAGTTCAGCAACATTTGAAGGTCACTAGATTAGCCAACCCTCTTGTAGATTTTAGTCTTTCTTGACCCCACCACATACTATACAGATCTTGGGATATAAAGGGTTCTTCCAGGCAACCTGCCTATTAAGCATTCATACTGATTTTTATATATGCTGTAAACCACCCAAAGTGGCTGGGGAGACCCAGCCAGATGAGTGGGGTATAAATAATAAAATTTTTGTTTTTGTTGTTCTTGTTTGCTTGCACAGAGCTTACACAGAAGTTAGACTTTATTAAGCATTCATTCATATTGCTTTGTGGGGAGATTGTACAATCCTGAACATTTGTCCTGGATCCTTTGCTTGCACAGTGCTGATACATCTTCCTCTCAATCAATCGTTCACCCCACACTTTCCCCAGTGTATTTCCCTGTCACATTCTTAACTGCAAAAAGTCCATAAAGAAAGACGTTTCTTGGATCTCTCTCTTGCAAAATACTCTCGGCCTAAGTGGTGAGCTGGCCTGAGTGGTGCAGAGGCCCTGGAAAGGTGGGATAGATTTCCCATATATATGAAATCTCTCTCTGTGCCCCTAACCTCTGGCCAGAGAGAGACCCTGGCTGTCTAGAAAGCCCCAAAGAACGTATAACTTGAGAGCCAGACCCCAGCTTTTCTGCCAGGCTGCCTGCCTTTTCATCCTAAGAAACAGCACCCCTGGCGCCCCCTGTTGTTCACTGCGGGGTGTATCATGCTAGCAGACTGTTTTCCAGGCGTTTCCTAATGGATGTGAGCAGAGACGGCTGATGGGAGCTAATTGCTTTAATTGGCCGCTGCACCATTAAAATTTCTTTTTGTAATTATAGGATTTTTTAATGTGATTATTATTTTACGCTGAGTGAAAGCTATTCCACGCACCCCTCCCCTCTGGAGCAAAGATTGGGAGATGTTTCAGGCACTTCGAAATAAATTATTCAGGCTTCTCTCTCATCCCCATCCCAACCTCTGATCTCTTCCCTCCAGACCCCTCATTCAGGAATGGTGAGTCCCCAGCCTGTGTTCCCCCTCCTCTCCTAAGGCAGATTGCAGTCCCAGGTGGTGGGGTAGAAGGGAGCTGACGGAGTATGTTACTGCAAGCTTCACCGCCATCTTAATGCCACAGTGTCATGTACAGTGGTACCACGGGTTAAGAACTTAATTCGTTCCAGAGGTCTGATCTTAACCTGAAACTGTTCTTAACCTGAATCACCACTTTAGAATTTGGATTTGATATCACGCTTTATCACTACCCGAAGGAGTCTCAAAGCGGCTAACATTCTCCTTTCCCTTCCTCCCCCACAACAAACATGCTGTGAGGTGAGTGGGGCTGAGAGACTTCAAAGAAGTGTGGCTAGCCGAAGGTCACCCAGCAACTGCATGTGGAGGAGCGGAGAGGTGAACCCAGTTCACCAGATTACGAGTCTACCGCTCTTAACCACTACACCACACTGGCTCCTTTAGCTCCACTTTAGCTAATGGGGCCTCCTGCTGCCGCTGCGCCACCGGAGCACGATTTCTGTTCTCAACCTGAAGCAAAGTTCTTAACCTGAGGCACTATTTCTGGGTTAGCGGAGTCTGTAACCTGAAGCGTAGGTAACCTGAGGTACCACTGTATTATACGAAAACTCCCTCTAACAGAGAAGCTCACAGACCTACTTCTCATTTGCATCTGCAGGCAGGGCAGAGGATGTGCTGGACTGTTGTCTTGCCTCGGTAATGGACTGGATGAGAGCCAACAAACTGAAGCTCCATTCTGATAAGACTGAAGCACCATTAGTGGGTGGTACCCAAGATCGGGTGGCGTGGGGTGGGAGTTTTTTCTTACTCTTGATGGGGTTACCACTCCCTCTGAAAGAGTGTGGACTCAGCTTGGGGTTACTTCTGGACCCGATGTTGGTTTCTGCTTCCTTCACTGTGCAGCAAAGTGCTTGTCACGGGACAATGTTTTGCATTCCACAGTCAGTGCACTGTTGGGTTTCCCACGGGAATGGGAGACTGGATGTGACGTACACTGGTTTCCTGTTTTTCACTGTTCTCTCGGTGTTCTTTAGTTTCCGAGGAGAAAGGGAGTTGCTTCTCAGCTCTCGCAGAAGCAAGATGCATGATTGTAATCTCTCAGCATTGAAGTGTAAATAAAGTAAAGTTAAGCATGTGGCATGTACTGCTCATCCTTCCGCTGTGTACAGGAGTCTGCAATTACAACACCCTTGGCTGTCGCTTGAGGTTCAAGTGGCCTCAGTGGCACAAAGCGCCTTCCCTCAGCTTTGGCTGATGGCCCAGTTGCGCCCCTTTGGGACAAGGAGAACCTAACTTCCATCATCTATGCTCTGGTAAGCTCTAGGTCAGATTGCTGCAATGTGTTATAAGTAGGGCTGCCTCTTCAGATGGTGCAGAAACTCCAGCTGGTGCAGAATTTGGCGGCCAGTTACTCACCAGGGCCAGAGGTTTGAGCATATTACACTGATCTTGGCCCGACTGCACTGGCTGCCTGCCGGTTAGTTTTGGGGCCCTCCTCAAAGTGCTGGTTTTGATCTATAAAGCCTTAAATGGCTCAGGAGCACAATAGCTCAAGGATCGCCTCTGTCCAGATGACCTTGTGCTCATCTTCTGAGGCCCTTCTTTGTGTGCCTCCTCCAGGAGAGGTCTGGAGGGTGGCAACACGAGAACAGGCCTTTTCTGCTGTGGCTCCCCGTTTGTGGAATGCTCTCCCTAGGGAGGCTCGCCTGGTCCCTTCATTATACACCTTTAGGTGCCTGGCAAAAGCATTCCTCTTCAACCAGGCCTTTGGCTGATTAACATCCTATACCTTTTTAGATGTGTTTGTGGGAATGGGTTGGGGGGGTTGTTTGTTTGTTCTTGTTTTTATTACCTTGTGTCTTTATGCTGCGAACAGCCCTGAGATCTACAGATGAAGGGCAGCGTACAAATTTAATAAATAATGAATACGACAAATAATATTGACGAGCTCCTGGTGCCCCAGAGTTGGAGGCCTTAGCTGGCCCAGTCCAAGTACCAGATGGCGAGTTGGGGGCTGCCCTGATCACCTGACCTCCCTCCGGCTGTGTCTCTGCAGCAACCCAGGATAGACAGTGGGAGCGGTGAGGCCGTAGTGAAGTTGTAGTTCCAATGCTCCAACAGCAGCTCTGCTGGCAAGTTTTCACCGTGCCAACCTCCCTGCCGCCTGCCACCTCCCCCTCTCCATCCTGGTGTGTTGCAGCATCCCAGTGGGAGGGAGGTCAGGGGAGTAGTGCAGCTCCAACACACCATCTGCTACTCTAGCAGACCCTCTGCTCTGTACTTTTCGAGCTGCTTCCTTAGCTGCTGATGCTCTGCTGCCAAAAAAAAGTATTCTCTCTATTATAGTGTCTTGGGTGGGTGGGTGCTTCAGGGCTGCCCCTCCCCATTAAACTGCCTTCAGTGTTAGACTGATCTACTTAGCGGTGGTGACCTCGCTTCTTCTCCATGCCAACCTTGTGAGAGGAGACATCTGGCTCAAGGCATTTCCTACCTTAGTTAGAACTCATATTTTCCCTATCAAGCACATATTTCTTGCAATAAATGTAGCTTCCTCATTCCCCCTCATGCTCCCTGAAAGGACAGATCCTGAAGCTGAGGCTCCAATACTTTGGCCACCTCATGAGAAGACAAGATGCCCTGGAAAAGACCCTGATGTTGGGAAAGATTGAAGGCACAAGGAGAAGGGGACGACAGAGGACGAGATGGTTGGACAGTGTTCTTGAAGCTACCAGCATGAGTTTGACCAAACTGCGGGAGGCAGTGGAAGACAGGAGTGCCTGGCGTGCTCTGGTCCATGGGGTCACGAAGACTAAACAAGAACCTCATTCCCCCCAAACTCGGGAGTATTAGATTATATCCCAGGTAAAGTGTGCTTCTCCAGTGAATAGTCCATGCTCAGCTCAGCTTCACTCCAAATGTCAACCTGAGCAAGGATAGGGCTGTACAGAGAGGTGTTAGCAGGGCAGGCCTCACTATCACCCTCCCAAACCCAACCAGGCAAGCTGCAGTGATGCCAAGGTCAGGCAACTACTGATATGTCAGTTTAAAGTAGTTACAGTAGATTGCAGATAAACGGCTCAGGATCACAATGCTTCAAGGACCGCCTCTTTCCATATGAACCTACCCAGACCCTGAGATCATCTTCTGAGGCCCTTCTTCGTGTGCTCATCCTCTAGAGGTCCGGAGGATGGCAACATGAGAACAGGACTTCTCTGCAGTGGCTCCCCGTCTGTAGAATGCTCTTGCCAGGGAAGTTCGCCCAACGCCTTCATTATTCAGCTTTCATCACCAGGCAAAAAAACCAGTTCCTTTTTAACCAGGCCTTTGGTTGATCTGATTGACATCCTGTGCCCTTTTAAAATGTTTTTTTTTCTGTGTGTGGGGGGGGGGGGCTATTGGGTTGTTGTTTGTATTTTTATTATGTATTTTGTGGTTTTATATCTTGATTTTATTCTGAGACCACTGGGTATAGGGGGATATATAAATTCAATAAATGATGATGATGATGATGATAGATTGAATGGATATACAATGCATCTCACCATCAAGGGGAAGACTGTGACCAGGTGAGCTGACTGAAGTGCTATTTTCCTAGAAAAATAGGTACCAGAACTCACCATGAAGCTCTCCCTCGTTCTCTTATGAAGGCAATAGTGCCCACCTGAGAGGGGCTGGGACTGAGTTCTGGTGAGTTCCGGCTGAAAAAAGCCCTCCCTGTGTGTCTGCTCAGTCTGGTGCCTTAAGTAATAACAGTTGATGGGGAACTTCAAGGCACCTCCTCCAC
This sequence comes from Podarcis melisellensis, assembly GCF_964234715.1. Lineage (NCBI taxonomy): Eukaryota > Metazoa > Chordata > Lepidosauria > Squamata > Lacertidae > Podarcis > Podarcis melisellensis. The sequence continues at coordinate 71,430,822 of NC_138538.1, read as the reverse complement.
CCTTCCCTCCTTATGGTCTTCATCTTTAAATCAGACTTGGATCTGATGGACAGCCCTTGAAGTAGAGGACTCTTTTAGGCAGAGGACCGTCCATTGTAAAGTAGCACAAGCAGCCAACTTAGTTTGTGGGGCTCTCCTACTGGAGTGCTGGTTTCCGCACCGGATTCTATCTGGGTAGCAATATTTATCTGAAACTCTTTAACGATGAGCCGCACTCCATGCGCCCAATTCTGGATGTGCGTATCCCAGCGTGTGGCTTTGCATATGCTGCTTGCCTTAAAGCTTCTTCCACCCTGATTCAAAACAAACACTAAATAAAATCCGGCGCCAGACATGAATCCTGACATCCCTGTGCCCAGCCTCTGACTGTGCGGATTCTGATTCTGAGGAAACGCTGTTTCCTTATTGCAAAAAGAAAAAGAAGGGAAAAAAAGGAGTAAGGATGAGCAGCTGGAAGACCAAAAAATTTTTTTATTACTTTGGAAGCTCTGCGACTCATTTTTTATTTGTAAAGATTTATGAACAGAAGAAGAAGGTAAAGTTTAATACTTCACAGAAGAGGATGGTGGCAGAAGGGACGCCGACAAAAGAAGGCAGCGGAATAGCAAATACGCTTTATGCGAAGGGAATTATTCTTTAAACATAAAAAAAATCAGAGATGTGGCAATCACCCGTCCAACTCTGCGGCTTTCTGATTGGGACACAAGGGTGAGATCTTGCTAACAATGCGCAGATCTGTATATTTAATTGCGACCCGCTTGTATGTTCCTGTTGAGGGAGGATGCAGATGACAAGCGCATTTTATATATATATATGTATCTGAAGTTGACAAAACCAGGAAGGAAATAACTGACAGATGAAAAGACAGCCAATGCTGAGCTAACAGGCAAATACATCAGTACAAAGTCACCTGCTTTCTGTGGGGAGCAGGAGTTTGTTTTATTCTGCCTCTCCAGAGTTTTATCTTCTGTCTGTGTGATGGGCAAGAGAGAGAGGGAGGGAGGGAGCTGGGGGAAGAGAAAAGCTAATGTGCCCAGTTTAGGATATAAACATGCAGATGAGATGAGAGATCTGACATCATGTTTCACTCAGGACTTTAAACAGAGGAATAATACAGGCTTTCTCCTGCTGTGGAAAAGGGGGGGGGCAGAGAAAAAGGGGGAAAGACTGTGATCATTAAAAAAGAGAGAGCAACCTAGCAGCTGGTTCTAGGTGTGTTTACACAAAGAACCCACTCAGTTCAATGAAACCTACTGCCTGCCAAGAAAATGTGCATAGGATTGCAGCCTTCAAGCCATTTGCACCTAAAATGTGTCTGCCTGCAGGGACGGCCCTACCATTAGGCAGAGGGAGGTGGTGACCTCAGACACCAGTAGGCAGGGAGTGGTGCTGAGATATTTGGAAGACAGGGCTGTGTGTTCCCCATGGCCTGCTGCCTATATCTGCAGCTGAGTATGCTATTCTGTCAGCAGGACTGCAGTAAGATTCAATTGCTGTACATGCAATTGGGAGGGGGCATCTTCTCCTTTGCCTCAGGTGGCAAAATGTCTTGAGCTGGCTCTGTTATCAACATACATCTGCAAGAAAAATGCTGTAAGTATACCCCGTGGCACAAAGACTTTGGGTATGCCAAACATGGATACCTATTTAGAATTGCCTATTTCCAGATGTGCCTTCCTACCCATACATTAAGGTGGGAACCTTCAGCCTTCCATATAATGTTGGGACTACGACTTCCATCATGCCTGACCATTTGCCATGCTGGCTGGGGCCCATGGGAGTTGGAGTCCAGCAATATCTGGGCATTCACCATCTCTGCTTTAAGCTCTTCTGCTCTGAGGTGGGGCAGAGAGCATGGTGCCCCAGCCATGGAATTTTATCTGCAGAGAGGTCTGCCAGCAGAAATATCTTGCTGTCCTTTTTGCAGCAGGCAAATACCTCTTTATTTTCTCAGCCCTTTTAGAAGAAGAAGAAGAAGAGTTTGGATTTGATATCCCGCCTTTCACTCCCTTTAAGGAGTCTCAAAGCGGCTAACATTCTCCTTTCCCTTCCTCCCCCACAACAAACACTCTGTGAGGTGAGTGGGGCTGAGAGACTTCAAAGAAGTGTGACTGGCCCAAGGTCACCCAGCAGTTGCATGTGGAGGAGCGGAGACTTGAACCCGGTTCCCCAGATTAACCACTACACCACACTGGCCCTAATTTACACCCAAATGACGATAATTCTTTAGCTATAATGCCGTGTTGCCTTTTAGTCTTTGTGATTTTATAATTATTTTTTATTTCTATTATTCACATATTTAAATGTTTTTTTTTCCTGGTAGTTTTGTTTTGTTTATTTTTTAAAAAAACAACAACCCGACACACAAATTCTTATTGCAGGGCATTATATATATTTATGTATTAAGTGAATAACAAACATTAGACAAAGTGAGCTGAGTTTTATAGCATTTCCTTTATTCAATAGTGTGATCTGTCATCATGGCATGAGGTCCCGATAGAATAAGTGGTAAAATGTTGCATTAAAATCCGGTGAACCTCATTTATAATCTAAAAAACTCTGTAATGTTAAATGTTATGAGCATGATATTTAAACCACCACTTACTGTGTTAATCAATAGTTTCCCCAAAAGCTAGACCATTGCTTTCAAAAGACCATTAACTCCCAAAATACTCACTCCACAGACATATGTATATTCTCTCTCTCTCTCTCTCTCTCTCTCTCTCTCTCTCTCTCTCCCTCTCCCTCTCCCTCTCCCTCTCCCTCTCCCTCTCCCTCTCCCTCTCTGTTGTATGTGCAAAGGGTGTGGGTGGCACTATGGTCTAAACCACTGAGCCTCTTGGGATTGCTGATCAGAAGGTCAGTGGTTCAAATCTGCGTTGCTCTGTCCCACCTTCTGCCAACCAAACAGTTTGAAAGCACACCAGTGCAAATAGATGATGATGATTATTTATTTATACCCCGCCCATCTGGCCAGGTTTCCCCAGCCACTCTGGACCGCTCTCAGCAGAATACTAAAAACACAATAAAAACATCAAACATTAAAAACTTCCCTAAACAGGGCTGCTTTCAGATGTTTTCTAAAAGTCAGATAGTTGTTTATTTCTTGAACATCTGATGGGAGGGTGTGTGGGCGCCACTACCTAGAAGGCCCTCTGCCTGGTTCTCTGTAAATAGATACAGCTGCTGCAGGAAGGTAAATGGTGTTTCCATGCGTTCTGGTTTCCGTCATGGTGTCCCGTTTCTCCAGAAGCGGTTTAGACATGCTGGCCACATGACCCGGAAAGCTGTCTGCGGACAAACAGTGGCTCCCTTGGCCTGAAAATGAGATGAGCGCTGCAGCCCCATAGTCGCCTTTGACTGGACTTAACCGTCCAGGGGTCCTTTATCTTTACCCACCTCTAAAAGCAGTTGGAGTTCACCTGTACAAAGGTGATAGTGCTTATAGGTGCGTGCATTTGACTTTACAGCATTGATCTGCAATTGTTCGGGGCCTAGAGGCACATTTGGAAATAAGAAACTGCCGTTGGTGCTACATAATACCCACTTCACAGGAGAAAAAACAATTGGTGACCAGCCACCAAACTTGGCAAGACATCCTAAAACACAGACAAAAAAGCACACAATAGCCCTGCAGACAAACCCTGCACCCCCATCCCAATCTCATTCTTTTAAAAAAAAGAAATTAAGGAGAGAGGGCATTGGTACACACCAAATGGGGTGTATGTTGGTGCCACAGTACTCATGGGTGTTACATTGGGGACCCCAGCTGTGCAGTGTACACTCGCCTCTATGAATAAGCCATATAAAGATATTATTAATATTATTATTTGTATACCACCCACAGGTCTCAGGGCAGTTGGCAACATAAAAACACTAAATACATAATAAAAACAAAAACAATTCAATAATCCCCCCTCCCCAACATATTTTAAAAGGGCATTGAGTATCTATCAGCTCAAAGGCCTGGTTAAAGGAACGATTTTGCCTGGCACCTAATGGTGTAGAGTGAAGATCTGAACAAGGTGCCTGAATGGTGTAATCAGAACCCTCCCAATTGGCCTTGCAGATTTATTTCTAGCAGCATTGTATATGGCGTTGCTCGGGACTTCTAAGAAACCCTCAAAGCCAGCTCAGTTTTGAAATGGGTGGTTAAAATCAGCTCGGCTTTGAAAGGTTCCGCCCGCCATTTTGATTCAAAATGGCGCCCAGTTGTATCCAAACATAGACAAACGCCTGCTGGCTTGACCTCCAGAACCACCCTGCGAAACATGCTTATGACACCTTACGAGGTGTCCAAACGCGTAGCAGGCAGATGACTTTCCACAATACACCGTTGTGTGTCTCTGTATAGCCAAGGTGATCAGAGCTCACTTGCCCTGGAGAAAGTCTTTGTTCTCTCTGCATCGACTTTGCTCCTTTTGAACCTAGACAAGGTTCCGGTGGGGGAGGCCTTTTAAGCTTTCAGCTTGGAGATGTGGGGGTGAGGCCTTAACCCTGCTCTCAGCTCCTTGTGGGGTGGGGGGGGGGGACAGAAAAGAAACCACAGTGGCCTCTTTGCTTGGCGACGAGTGGAATTAGGAGGCGTTTAACTTTTTGCCAGGCGCTTTCATCGCAGCTCTGCCGCTTGTCCCTTCTGCTTTTAAAGGAACTAATAACTTTCGCAGTGAGGGGCAAATCCTGTTAATGAACAAATTAAAGTTCAACCTGTTATTCAAGTTCACAGCGACGGGCCCCACTCACTGCTCTTTTAATAAGAAGAGTTATACATGTTACTTTCTCTTTCTCTCCCCTGCCCACCCCTCTCAAAAAAAACCCTCACGTTGATTAACTTGGTCAGGCTTTTCAGATCTGTCCCCCTGGCTAGTAGAGCGATGGCTTCTGGATGGAATCTGACCTTAATCCGAGCTTAATTTGGCAACTTTTGTAAAACACATAAAAGCCCCTGTGCAACTTTTGTGTGCTCAAATGATTCCATCAGAGACAAGCGGACCCACAGGAAGGGGCTGTGTTGCCCCCACCGCCCCAAGCAAGGTCTTGTTGCAGTCTAGCTGGCTAATTTTTCATTGGGTTTCGAAGGAGAGGGTCCAGTTTACATTATATCAATTTCTTTGAATGATGGGTGTGTGAGAAAGAAGGAATTTCCTCATCTCCAAGAGAGGGCTGTGCTGCAAAGGAATTTGGAGGCCAAGAGGGAAGGAATGTTGCTCTCTGCATGAGGCTATCTCCCCGGCCACCACCTCCAACGCCTTTTCTCTAGCCTCCTCCATTCAGATCTGGTTTTCGAGGCCTGTTGTTGTAAGCAGTCCTCACCAGGTCCCAAAATGTTGACACTCACCAAACGCAGGCTGCGTATCTCCTCAAGTGATCTCTAAGATATAACGCCAGGATCCAGAGATTTGCAGTGTGAAGCAGGGCTGGCTGGAGAAATTTGGTTCAGTTCATATGGAATACCAAAATCGAATCTGCACTTTCTGAAACCACGTGAGGGGCAGAATGCAGCCATCCTTCAAAATTCGCACTTCTCTGAATTGTGCCATGCGGTTCTCCAACCAACCAAACGCATATATTAGGGGGAAGGGTGTAAAAATGCATGTATCGGTGAAAATAACATACGGAAATGGATTTTATTAGAAGTTGCTTGCAAAAATGTGGACATCAGCCAAAAGTGCTTACAAAAACGGGTTTTATTAGGTGAAATTCATATTAAGTGCTGATGAATTTTCATGGCGATTTCTTAAATTAAAAATAAATAAATCGCTAATCGTTGAGGAAATGTGGTGAACTGAAATTAAGAAAGAAATTGAAAACAGGAGAGAACTGACATTGACAGATTCTTCTGTCCCTAAAGTGACAGCAGAACATGTGCTTGGTTAAAGGTAGCCCTGACCATTAGGTCCAGTCGTGACCGACTCTGGGGTTGCAGCGCTCATCTCGCTTTATTGGCCGAGGGAGCCGGCATACAGCTTCCGGGTCATGTGACCAGCATGACTAAGCCGCTTCTGGCGAAACCAGAGCAGCACACGGAAATGCCTTTTACCTTCCTGCTGGAGCAGTACCTATTTATCTACTTGCGCTTTGACGTGCTTTCGAACTGCAACGTGGCAGGAGCAGGGACCACGCAACGGGAGCTCACCCCATCATGGGGATTCGAACCGCCAACCTTGTGATCGGCAAGTCCTAGGCTCTGTGGTTTAACCCACAGTGCCACCTGCATCCCTATGTGCTTGGTTAGTTTGGGATTATTTGCCAGTGGAAGACTGTCTGTGGGTGGCAAAATTATGAACATATGATACTGTCTCATACAGAGCCAGACTATTAGTCCATGCAGCCTGGTACTGTTTGCTCTGACTCACAGCAGCTAGCCCTGTTGGATGGATTAGATTGGACAGAGTGACTTACCAAGGTGACCCAGTTAGCTGCATGCCTGAGCAGACATTTGCATCCAGGTCTCTGTGGCCTAAGTCCAGTGCTCTATCCATTATACAATGCTGTCTCTCAGCAACTCTGATTGCAGCAGTTCCTCCCTGACTCTGGCATGTTCTTGCTTCCACCACCGCAACCGCGCTCTCTACCTTCTTCCAGTGTGCATTCCCCAAAACAGTACACGAATTTAAAACACAGCTGTTCTTAAAAAGCAGTGCTTCTCTGAAGTTTGCAATGCTGTTCTCCGCCCAAAGTAATGTGTACCAAAAAGGGGGAGGGGCCTATTGGGGGAAAGTGTGAAAAACAGCATACAGAGATGCCTTATGTCTGGATAACTGCTTACTAAAAGAGCCAGTGTGGTGTAGTGGTTAAGAGCGGTGGGCTCGTAATCTGGTGAACCGGGTTCACTTCCTCGCTCCTCCACATGCAGCTGCTGGGTGACCTTGGGCTAGTCACACTTCTCTGAAGTCTCTCAGCCCCACTCACCTCACAGAGTGTTTGTTGTGGGGGAGGAAGGGAAAGGAGAATGTTAGCCACTTTGAGACTCCTTCGGGTAGTGATAAAGCGGGATATCAAATCCAAACTCCTCTTCTTTTGCTACTAAAATGCATGCAAATATGTGCAAAATTGCGCACAAATGCCTATATGAAAAGGAATGCACATGAAAATGCTGGTGGTTTTCACATATGTTGCAAACTAGTGCAGAAATGTGATGAATGGGACTTAAGAAACCAGAACTCAGAGATTTCTCCATCCTCCATTCCCTCTCTTGTTCTCTCTCTCCCATTTGAGAACCTTTAGCTTTGCCTGAGCGGGAAGGAAAATGCCTTTCTAGAGCTTCTCGTCAGAAAAGAGCACACAGAACATCTAGGCAAACATGAGACATCTGGTGGAGAGATCACTTGCTCTTTCCCAAACACTTCAGTCTTGAAAACCACATGTCAGAAAATGTTGGTGAATGGCATACTGGTTTGAATGGCATACTGGTTTGACCTCAGTTGAATTCTTATCCATGCCACCAAATTAACAAATGCTCCTTAAAATTGGATGCTATTTGATAATTTGATATAGGTATGTGTATGAACTGGATGAATAGAACTGAATATACATGCTATATGACAGTCTTTCTTAAACTTGGGTCCCCAGATATTGTTGGACCACAACTCCAATCATCCCTGACCACTGGTCCCGGTAGCTAGGGATGATGGGAGTTGTAGTCCAACAACGTCTGGGGACCTAAGTTTGGGAAAAGCTGCTGCTGTGTGATATAATAGCTCTGAAGATGCAGTTTTCTAGGCTCCGCTGCAGTCTTCAGCAATTGGGGATGTAAAAAGAGGCTTTGGGGCTGAGAACTCACTGCTAGAGTCATTGCAATCAGCACCCCGTTCTCAATTGTGGGTTAGGACCATGAATTAGGAATGGGCGAATCGGGCAATTCTGATTTCTTTCTGTTTCTTATTCTTCCAGTCTTTGGGTCAGTTCTCCACATTTCCACATCAGAATCCTGCTGATTTATTTATTTAAAAACACCCTGGAAATTCACCAGCATTTCACTGCAAAATTATCCTAATACGTGCATCGATTTGTGTGTAGTTTTGCCTAATGCTAAATGGTATGTTAACTTCATAAATATATGCTGTTTTATGCACACTTTATGAACATGCAGATGCGGGTGGTGCTGTGGGTTAAACCACAGAGCCTAGGACTTGCCGATCAGAAGGTCGGTGGTTCCAATCCCCACACTGGGGTGAGCTACCGTTGCTCGGTCCCTGCTCCTGCCAACCTAGCAGCTTGAAAGCATGTCAAAGTACAAGTAGATAAATAGGTACTGCTCCGGTGGGAAGGTAAACGGTGTTTCAGTGCGCTGCTCTGGTTTGCCAGAAGTGGTTTAGTCATGCTGGCCACATGACCCGGAAGCTGTACACTGGCTCCTCGGCCAATAAAGCGAGATGAGCGCCGCAACCAGAGTCGGCCACGACTGGACCTAATGGCCAGGGGTCCCTTTACCTTTATGAACATGCATCTTTATGTACACAAGACTTGGTCAGAGAAGCACGATGCAAAATTCAGTGAAGCACAGGCTGCAAGGGATCGCCGTTTCTCGGCCGGCTTGTCGGTTTGGGCAGCGCAAATGAGGCAGGATCGCCTCTCGGTGCGAAGTGGAGCGACTTCCTCTTTGCATCCGGACCATGACGTCAAAGGGTGAGCGCTGATTCTTGTCAGCTTTCTAAAACCAGCGGCTTCCTGCGGCCAGCATTCAATAACCCCCAGAAACACAAGAAGCGCCCTAAAGGAACTTGGCTAGAGGGGTGGGCTGGTGACTGATACCCTCCTTGGGGCAACATGGTGGTCTTGGGGGAGTATCGGGAGCTATTGTGGTGATTAGAGAGTCCCGCCTCCCCCCCTCAGCTGATCTCGAGAGATTGGCCAGATGGGCTGCCCTTGTGCTTCGCTTCTCCCTTTTTTTTTTAAAGACCTCTGGGCTGCAGAGAAGCTTGATATAATCACCATGACAACTTGCCATCTATGAGCATACAAATCATGGAGATGAAATAGACAAAAGATTAGGCCTGCCCTGAAAAGTACAATAAGTTTCTTATTTAGCATTTAGATAACTGCCTTGCCTTTCGGAGCAAGCTTCAAAGTTGAAGCCAGTTTAGACCAAGAGGATTAATTCTTTCTCCCGCATGCTTCATTGAATCTCTCATTACCAAACTTTGTCTGTATTGATGTAAGATTTGATTGAAGATTAGAGCATTTAGCAAATCTTGCTTTTCTGCATGTATCAGGCCTTTTCAAGCACAGCCCGGTGCTGCCCCAGTGGTCAATACCCTTACTTTTATCCAGTGTCTGCTTCATTTAAACTTAATCAACTCCATCAATGAACTGGAACAGGGAAACGTCCCTGCGGTAAGAATGCGGTGCTCTTCTTAGATAATTCTTTGCTCCTGTTCCCCAGTCTGTTGGTGTTAAACCCAAAATTGCACTCTGATGAACTTCATCAATATGATAATGACAATTGGGGCTCGATAGCCGTCCTGGATGTATGCGCATGGTTTTTGTGCATGCATAGGAGAATGGAACGTGCGTCGTGAAAACCAGATACAGTGACTTGTACTTATTGTTCCTGCTAACTTCTGCTTAGCTTGCCTTTCTGGGATTTTATTTATTTGCTTTTTTTCAGGGGGTGGTGTCCACCAGATCTCTTCGTTGGTGATTTTGGAAATAATCTTTTTGGCCGCCCTTATTTTCAGGCTTGGCACAGGCAACGTAGCAGCGAAAACGGTCCTGAAATGCCCTTGAGCATTTCGTTCCAGACGAAATGTGTGGCTCTCCCAGATTTTCATAGAATTGTAGAGTTGAAAGGTAACCCCGGGGGCATCTAGACCAACCCCCAGCAATGCAGGAATCGGTCATGCAACCTCTGCATAAAATACTGCAAGAAAGGTGAGTCCACTGCCTTCTGAGGGAGCCTGTTCCGTTGTCAACCAGCTCTTACCGTCAGAAGGTTTTTCTGAATGTCGGAATCTCCTTTCTTGCAACTTCAAGCCATTGGTTCGAGTCCTACCCTCCGCAGCAGGAGAAAACAAGGTTGTTCCATCTTCCATGGGACAGCCCTTGAAATATTTGAAGATGGCTTCTCATACAGGGGGTGATGGAACTGCCACACCTTTGCCGCTCTGGAGGCTGGAGACTTGATATGGAATGCTATGCCCTCAGACATAGGAGTCATCTGTGAGGGGCTGTGGGGGCTTTGGCCCCCAGAATAAAATATTTGAGGGGGCTGGGCCTCCGCAAAGTTGATGGACATTCCCATTCAAATAGTCTGTGTGCACTGCATCATGTGATCGATTATGTGGGTCTGGGCTTACCTGGACCCCCACAATATTTTATTCAAGTTGGCACCCCTGCCCTCAGACTAGGTAGCCAGTGGGTGCCTTCCTGACGCCATTGGACTACATCAGCCTCCCATCAGACTCAACCAGCACAATTGGGAATGTTGGGAGTTGTAGTCCAACATCTGAAGGACATCATGTTGGCAACCCTTGGATGAGAAGCTGGCTGTGGTTAGTCAACCAGTGAGAGCAGAGCACTTCGCACATGCTCTGAGAACCTCCTTGCTGCCACTTCCAGGAATGAAGCTTAAAAATAGGGCTCTTCCAGGCAACCTGTTTTGTTGAACTTTCATTCTGATTTGCTTGCACAAAGCACTTTATGTGGAGGTTTGATTATAGCTGGCCTTTATGGAGCATTCCTTCTGATTATGTTGTGGGGTGTTTAAATGTCCTCCCCTCCATCCTTCCACACTTTCCCCTTCCATTTCTCATCGCTTGCCTAACTGCAAAAAGCCCCTTCTTTTTTGAAGTGGGTTTGCGGCGCTGAAGCGAGCTTTGATCCACTTCAATCTGAAGGAGTGTCTCCACCCCCACCGTTCTGCCCGGACACTGAGGTCCAGCACCGAGGGCCTTCTGGCGGTTCCCTCACTGCGAGAAGCCAAGTTCCAGGGAACCAGGCAGAGGGCCTTCTCAGTAGTGGCACCTGCCCTGTGGAACGCCCTCCCACCAGATGTCAAAGAGAACAACAACTACCAGACTTTTAGAAGACTTCTGAAGGCAGCCCTGTTTAGGGAAGCTTTTAATGTTTGATGCATTACTGTATTTTAATATTTTGTTGAAAGCCGCCCAGAGTGGCTGGGGAAGCCCAGCCAGATGGACGGGGTAATAATAATAATAATAATAATAATAATAATAATAATAATAATTTCAATTGCACCAACCAAAATTTCCCAGTGCTTCAATTCCTGGTGCAAAACACCGGCCATCTAAGAGCCTAGAACTATGTGGGGTGTTGTTTTTAAGTGACCAGGCTCATCCTTGCAGGTGATAAAAAAGAGTTTCTTAGAGCATGTGCAGATTGCTTTGTCTCCACTACCGGCTTTAGTCATAGGGCACAGCATTCCACATTTCCCCCCCCCTCTTTTTAGAAATTAACCTTTGACTATTCAACCTTTGCTGAGAACAATTAGCCACCGCCCGTTGGTAGGGATGAGGATTTGTTGCCTGGGGCCAGACTGGTCAGGTGAATGCCTTGGCTTGGGGCCTTGAATTATGTGCCCGCTTTCTTCCCCTTGTCAACAAGTTTCCCCAGCAGTAGAGGACAGATCAATCAAAGCTGACAGGGTGCATGTGAAGCTTTTACGGTGTAAATCTGGAGCTCTCGTCCCAGCCCAGCGGCTGCTGCATCTGTATATCATTTTTATACGGCTACCAGTAGAGCAATTTCCAAAGTATTTGCAAGGAAAATGGATGTCCCCATCTGTTCGCGGCATCATAAATGTGCCACTTTTGGAAGCTTTTCCCCGGTAATCATATCTTTAATGATGAACAAACTTGTGATATATACCTTTCCATAAAATGGGGTTTTCTTTCACTTTATTGTGATTGGCTGGAATAAATAGCTTTTCCATATGTTAGGGAGATAAAATATAAGGATTAGCAAGGCTCGTTTGCTAGATCGTAAACAAAAGAAACAATTCATCCCAAAGACTCCTTAAACAGAAACAACTACAGAATTGAGAGGTGTTAATGAGGGAGGTCCGGTGGCCTTGGCCATAAAGAGAGGAAGAAATGCAATAGAACAGCAGTTCTCAAGCTGGTGCCCTCCAGATGGGCTGGACTACAACTCCCATCATGTCTGCTTTGGAAGAATAGCATCTGACAAGGGAGAGCCTGCAGCTTCGTACATTGTTCTGTAGTTTTCTAATGCAGTCAGCCTTATCCGACACTCGGTCATTATTCTTGAGAAATGTTTTAAATGTTGTTATGGCATACTCTCTAACATTTCTCTGATGAAAATAGGGACATCCTATTCTATTATTATTATTATTATTATTATTATTATACCCTGTACATCTGACTGGGTAGCCCCTGCCACTCTAGGCTGCTTCCAACATATATTAAAACATTAAAAAGCTTCCCTATGGAGGGCTGCCATCAGATGTCTTCTAAAGGTTGTATAGTTATGCAACCGGCTGAGCCAAAGAGATATCTCCATACCCTTTAACATTTATCCGATGAAAATAGGGACATCCTAAGGGACGCGGGTGACGCTGTGGTCTAAACCACAGAGCCTAGGGCTTGCCGATCAGAAGGTCGGTGGTTCGAATCCCCCCGACGGGGTGAGCTCCCGTTGCTCAGTCCCTGCTCCTGCCAACCTAGCAGTTCAAAAGCACATCAAAGTGCAAGTAGATAAATAGGTACTGCTCTGGCGGGAAGGTAAACGGCGTTTCCGTGTGCTGCTCTGGTTCACCAGAAGCGGCTTAGTCATGCTGGCCACATGACCCGGAAGCTGTACGCTGGCTCCCTCGGCCAATAAAGCGAGATGAGCGCTGCAACCCCAGAGTCGGCCACGACTGGACCTAATGGTCAGGGGTCCCTTTACCTTTACGAACATGCATCTTTATGTACACAAGACTGGCCAGAGAAGCACGATCCAAAATTCAGTGAAGCACAGGTTGCAAGGGATCGCCGTTTCTCGGCCGGCTTGTCGGTTTGGGCAGCGCGAATGAGGCAGGGGTCCCTTTACCTTTACAGGAAAAGCAGGACATTCTGAGATCAAATCAGAAACTAGGACAATAGGAGGGGCTGTTATGAGCCTTGATTTTTAAAAAATCATTGTTTGAGTCTTTCCTGTGATTTTGCTGTGACTTCATCATTGCTTGGGTCTTCACCATGAGGCAAGGCAAATGGCTGTGGTGCAATGGTAGCTAGGAATGTTGGACCCAGGAGGCTTAACATGCACCCCCACTGTGTGATCACGGGCTGGTTCTCTTTGGCGCAGGACTATTGTCAGCACAAAGTGATATGTCTGTGTATGATTCTGCCCTGAGTTCCTTGGATGGTGGGCCGAATTACGGAGGTGAGAAATGAAGACCTCTTGGACATCGAAACCAGGCTCCTGAAGTTCTACGAGTGTCAAATCTTCATGGGAACTGTATAGGCAGCTGCCTTCTCCGCTGCTCCTACCAAGCTTTGTAAAGTTGTGTTAAAGAATGTAGGGCAGGAAGGAAGCAGCTGGAATACAACTCCCATCAGCTCCACCCAATGGTCAATGGTCAGGGATGGTGGAAGCCATAGCCCAACAGCTTCTGAAGGACCATAGATTCCTCTATCCTTGCCTTAGAACAGTGTTTCCCAAATGTGGGTCTCCAGCTGTTTTTGGACTACAACTCCCATCATCCCTAGGTAGTCAGGGATGATGGGAATTGCAGTTCAAAAACAGCTGGAGACCCACATTTGGGAGACACTGCCTTAGAATGTGGACTTCCTGGGGTGAATAGCTAGGTACTTGGTTGATGATATGTCAATATCTTCAATGTATTGTATAAATTTACAGCCCCTAATGGAGGCTTTATCAAGCTTGTGGGTGCAGGGACAGACTTTGGTCTTTCGAATTTCAGCAGTGCCCTGTGTGAACCCAACAACTCATGCCCCCTCATCTCTTGTCTCCTGTTCTTGCTCAATTCACTACATCATTGCTGTGATGCCCTGCAGCACCCCTTAGGCTTGGCACCCATTGGCATGAGAGCCAGTGTGGTGTAGTGGCTAAGAGGGTGGACTCGTAATCTGGTGAACCGGGTTCGCTTCCCCGCTCCTCCACATGCAGCTGCTGGGTGACCTTGGGCTAGTCACACTTCTCTGAAGTCTCTCAGCCCCACTCACCTCACAGAGTGTTTGTTGTGGGGGAGGAAGGGAAAGGAGAATGTTAGCCGCTTTGAGACTCCTTAAAAGCGAGTGAAAGGCGGGATATCACATCCAAACTCTTCTTCTTCTTCTGCGTCAGAACCAGTTGTGCTGCCCTAAATCCATCTCTGGCAGATGTGCACAGATACATTGCTCCTTGTGCCATTTCTGATGGGAGGCCAGGATTAGGCCATGTTGTGCCAGCAGCCCCTAACCCACTGAATTCAGTGGCTGGACTCGGGCTGATTTAGTGAAGCCAGCTCAAGCCCTGTATGAGACAATAGAGATCACAACTTCAACTCGCCTATATTTATTAATACAGGCACCTTGTACGTTGCCGAAAGTGAGATACTGATGTGGTGGGGAGCCACACCAGCACCTCAGGTTTTCATCTGCCCCCAGGTTTCCATGTTTTAGTCTCCTTTCAAAGACTTGTAGAATTCCAGCTGTGGAGATTCTCTGATCTTGCTCCTCCTGTTACGAACAGTGCAGGTCCCTCACTCCAAGTGGAACAGCGGTTCATCATCCTCTGGCAAGATAGTGATGAACGGCAGGTTGTATTCTCTGCCTTTTGACTCTTAACAATGCTTTAAACTCATGCAGGCTGCACAGAAACGTCTTCACCAAGCATCCAAATTACATAAAATATATGTAATTTTATTTGTATGCCGCCTTTCCACAGTTCAAACCATGCTCTAGCATGGAAAAATTACAACAGGAACAGAAGCAGTCATCAACAATAAACGGAGAATTAGAAAACACAAAGCTAAACTGACAAATTTCCACATAATTCGCAACAAAATCTAAAATAAATCAACCTTCCCCGCCACAATATCCCAGCCCAGCAGCAGGAAATGTTCCAGGTAACCAAATATCCCCTTGGGATCCCAAGGCTGCTTCAGAAAGAAATGCCCTTTGCAGTTCCCCACCAAACACATGTTATTCAGTGCTTTCTGAGGTGCTGCCATCAGAACAGAGGAAGCTGCCTTAACACTGAGTCAGTCCATTGGTCCATCTAACTGGCAGTTCTCCAGGATTTCAGACAGGGTACTCTCCAAGATGTTGGGGACTGAACCTGAGGGCTTCTGCATGTAAAACAGATGTTCTACCCTCAAGCTTTGGCCCTTCACCATTAGGTATGGAAATATTTCTCCACAACGGTGAATTTTCCCCACCCTTCCCAACAGCAATTTCCTGGAGGCCTTTGCCCCGTTCTAGCAAATATCTTGCAGATGCAAAGGCTCCCAAAGTACATACAAACATCCTGTGAGCTGCCCATTATTTCATGGGCAGAACATTTCTGCAGATGTGTCTCTTTGCACATGCAGAAAGGCATCTTCCAATGTTCCTGTACACAGACACGCCGTGTGCAAGGAGTTCCTGTGTTTTTGGACTGAAGTGAAGGAAGCAACTCCAAGTGTGCTGAGGAATGCACACACAGGGTGTGTACACACCACCCATTTAAAGCATACGGCTTCCCCAAGGAATCATGGGAAATGTAGTTCACCCCGCATAAAGCTACATGCCCAGTACCAGAAACAACCTGCAGTTCCCAAGATTCTTTGGGGGAAGTGATACGCTTTAAATGGATGGCAGCTCAAGACAGATGTCTGCTTTTAACATTTCAGATAAACTATTGTAGCCCAGGATTCTGACAAAAACCTGGAGAGTCGCTTATTTCCTATCCCCTATTGACAAAGCAGCCATATTGGCTAATTGGCTGAGATTTTAATAATTCATGCTAATTGAAATATTTCATCTAATTAATGACTGCGGCTATGATAGCTGGCCTCAAGAGTTGCAATGACAATAGGAGCAGTACATCTTTTGAAGGTTTAAAATCTTTCTCCCCCTGATTCCCTTGGCTTGATATATGGGCTAAGAACACAAACATTATCTTTTAGGAAAACGCGACTCGGTGCCGTCTCAGAAGACAGGCCCAATACTGCTCTTCATGAAGTCCTTTCCCGGAAGGCTTACCATGCAAATTCAAACTTAAGGTGAGGATCAGTCATGCCGTGTTTGCGGGTTTGGTGCTCTAGTTCTGGTTTTCCATTCAAGACGCAGAAGTGCTGAGATGTTGAAGGACATAGAATAAAACACAATAGATAAAATGCTAGCAGTCCCATTGCAGTCTCCCCATTCTGTGACATGTTTTGGGAGGAGAGTGGAGAGAAGATGAGCATCTCATCACCAAAATTGCATTGAGCAGCAATTTCATGAGGATTGCAGAAATGGATTCCTCATCCTTCACCAGGGATGGGGTCCTCCGCATGTTGTTACACTCCAACTCCCATCAGCCCCAGCCGGAATGGCTATGCTCAGGGATGATGCGAGTCACATTTCAACCTTTCCCATCCTTACTCAACACACCTCCCTAGAAGTAACTCCCATGGAAGTCAGAGGGACTGTCCTTTATGAGGACTCTGCATTGGGTTGTGCTGTCCAAACTGTGGGATGTGATACATGAGTAGCAGTCAAGTACAACATTCATTGTTTTTCTAGAGTGGACATGCGGGGGAATGTTTAGTCCAGCCAGTTGAAAACTTCCTGTTTCCTCCTGGCTGGGACATACTTCCTTTGCATGTGACTAGAGGTGGGTGTGACCTTACCTGTCCAGGTAACAAAAGGGCAAGGCATGCTGCCACACTCTCTCTTCCATCTTACCTTTGTCATTGGAGCAGCTTTTTAGCTAGAAATGCTCTCTTGGCTTTCAGCCAATAGAGGACACTGGGATGATCCCCATATGGGATAGATCCACATGTATCTACTTTGTAACTAAGTCTGTCTTCAGGGATCCAACGCTGAACTGATGATGTGAGTAAACTTCTTTTACTGACTTCAAATAAGATTGTCATGTTTTTATTCTTTTAAGAGGGATAAAAAGGGAACTTACCAGGAACATACAATTCAATTACACAAGCCTGCAACCAGCTATCTGCTGTGCATTTAAAAGGGAATGTAATTGACATGAGTTGGCTCGCACATACATATTTGCCACTTAGATAGCATATTGCCACAGATGTGTTTCAGTGGGGTCATTTCACACACTCAGCTGCCAGTCATCAAGTATTCTGTATTCTTGATGACATAGGAGCCAACTCCGAGGGGCTAAGGTCTCTTTGCCCCCCCATAAAATATTTGAGGGGGCTGGGTCGCCCCAAAGTTGATGACATTGCCATTCAAATGGTGGATGTGTAGGGCTGCCATACATTTGGGTTTTCCTGGACATGTCTGGGAATCTGCCAGCAAAATGGCGTCTAGGCGGATTTTTGCTGAATCGGCAAAATGTCGGGAAACCTGAACGTATGGCAAGTAGGGTGATTTTTTAAAATAATAATAATAATGTTTTAAAAAGCAAATAAATCCCCCTCCAAAAAAAGCTCCACAACTTTGTCTGGATTTTCACTTTTGGGAATATGGCAACCCTATGTATATGCACTCTGTCCTGAGATCGATTATGTGGGGCAGGGCTTACTTGCCCCCCCCCCCATGTTTTATTCATGTGGGCACCCCTGTTTGATGAGTGGCATATGGGCATGTGAACATGTGGAAAAGTGAAAGTAAGTGATGTCTAAACATGTGGGAATCGGACCAAATAGAAAGAGAGAAATATTCCATTCCTCTTGGTTCCAGAGAGCAGGATCCGGAATAAACACGGGCAGCGTGTTCGAAAGCAAAAACATATGCGGCGGCAACTTTGATACACCGTTTCCCTGAGTGCAGGATCAGACCCTAAATCTATGCCAAGAATGACATGTTAAAAATAAACCTGCTAGATCTCTTGGAATGCAAAGAAAGCATCAGCAAATGTGTGAAAGTGTGAAAATGCCGCCCCCCCTCTTCCCTGGGCCCAATCCGATCATTGCTGAGCTCCCACTCAGTTCAATGGCATATCTGCACAGAGAGCCTTCACCACCAACCTCCTTTTTTAAAAAAGAGCAAAATAGAATATTTATTCCTGTCTTTGCCGACAACTGTAAAAGAACACCTTTCGGCTGAGATGATGCTTGTGAAATATTAGCCCACGTAGTTCTCTGCCCCCCCCCGCAAGAAGCTGCTGTAATTAAGGTTTCATAATGAAAGCCTGCCACCTATTTATCACCCAGAACTTAAAACCTTGTCCAGAATCGATGCACAATTCAGCTTTATTAAGAGTTTGGTTTGCAGGGGTCTGGAGGGAGAAGAGGCAAGGAATTGCTAATTGTAGGCAAGCCTTAAATTTCCGGGTGTTAAATACAGTAAAAGGGATAAATAGGGTGATAAATAAACCCTTGTAATATGTTATCTATATAAAAAGGGAAAGGAGAAGCTCAGGTTTTTGTTTTTAAGCAAGGATGCCTTCACCTTGAAATCGGTTCTGCTCACTGGTCAGGTACAGCTTGATTAAACTGAGATATAAGCTGCTTATAAAATTAAAGGCAAGAACAGATCTAAGCGGAAAGAAGGGCTTTAAATATCCCATACACATGCTTACTTTTGTGATATAAACACCGGTTTCTTAGAACTTTCTTTGCAGGCTGTCAAAATGCAACTGGCTTTTCCTCAGAAACAAATAAACAAGATAGATGAATAACTTAGCATGCCTTGCGAGTTGTGTTGCACTTCTGATGGAAAACATACGTCCTCATCTAGCAAAGGAAGTGACTGCCTATCTGCCGATTTAAGTTGCAATCCTAGAACCATAGAGTTGGATGGGACCCAAGGGTAATCTAGTCCAACCCCCTGCAATGAAGGAATCCTGTTCATATTTAGCTGGGAGTAAGTCCCATCGCCTTTTGAGCAGACATACATCAGGTTGCTGTGTCAGTTGCACACCTGGAAGCGGACATCCCCATTTGAAATTGTCTGCTGCAGAACTCACCTAAGGATGAATCAGAAAACACTAAATCATGTAGAAACACTACTAACAGTATGGATAAAATACACCCATACTATTAGAACAAATGTGCTAAACACATTGGCGCCTGTGAGACAAATGCTGAAGACATTCGGTAAAACACATCATGGTTCATTCAAACAGATCCCCCATCATCATTAGGGTCTATTGACGATGTATTCCCATAGCAAACCAATCACTCGGTTGGCACTCTAACTATCACAGCTCAGATAGGGCTAAAACATGAATTGTCCAAGATTCACAAACCCAAGACTGGCTGAACAGCATAAGGGTAATATTATACACAGCAAAGCTTTTGCATTTAGAATGGTTTAAAGACAAGGAACAGGCAGCGAACCCTGGGCATTTATTTCAACCCTGTGGCATTTATTTGTTCCTTTTTTCAACCTTCATTTTCAACAAAATGCTACTATAGATGTGTTGTGTGTGTATATATGTGTGTATATATATATATACTATAGATGTGTTGCAGGTTTTGGTGTCCTCGGGTGTCTTCCCGTGTAAAAGTTGGGGTGTCTAGGCGACGTTTCGACGAGGTCTCACTCGTCATCTTCAGGCTGGTGCTTTCGGCTTCTTGTTACTGGAACAGAGCAGGATCTCAGTGTTTGAGTTCCTATAAATAGATGTGTTGTATATATATATACAAGAATGAATGCATCCGAGCTATCAAAATGCTTGCTTTTTGTATTATTATGGAACAACAGTTGTTATTATGCTCATAGGCGACGCCAAGATTCTGGATCTAGTCAGCAATACAACATTTTCATTGCATTGTGATATTAAATGGTTGTAAGCCACCCTGGTAGGTGCTGGAAGGATGGGCTAGAATTTCTGTAATAGAAGACTGGGGAACACCTCAGATCAGATTCAGCGGGCATGGGGGTGGGGAGAAGAAGGAAAGTCCCATTTTGAAAGCAGACCTCATTCTGCTTGCACCCCCACCTGCACTTAGCACTACAGTGGTACCTTGGGTTAAAAACTTAATTCGTTCTGGAGGTCCGTTCTTAACCTGAAACTGTTCTTAACCTGGGGTACCACTTTAGCTAATGGGGCCTCCCACTGATGCCACACCACTGACGCCCAATTTCTGTTCTCATCCTGAAGCAAGGTACTATTTCTGGGTTAGTGGAGTCTGTTACCTGAAGCGTCTGTAACCTGAGGTACCACTGTACATTGAATCCCACTCCCTAACTACAAGCAAGCTGGAAAATATGAATGGATGCTTCATCCTGGGAAACCCTTGTCTGCAGCCAAAGATGTCACGCCATGTTTTGTGGGTGCATGATCTGCTGTGTCACCATAGGCTGGAGTTTGAGCACATATTTTTCCCCCGCCCCAGAAGTCGTTAGTGAGTAGTTTGAAAAACCTCTGCCAACTAAAAAGGCTTCTGCTGACATAAAGGCTGACCGAGATGTTACTGCAGTGCCCCTTCTTTCCCCTGAAGGCTCTGGTATGCTTTGTCCATAAAATTAACCTTTGTTTAAAAAGCATTGCAATAATTCACAGAAAAAGGCAAGTGGTTAATGCAATGGTTTCCCCATGTTCTGCCTTCAAGGAAGTCTTTTTGCATTCACTTATATTCTGGGGGTTTGCTGTAGGATGTATGGATATTGCATTCTAGGTCATGTTCATCCCTCTGGTGTTTGCTCTCCCCACAGGAAGTATTTTTGCCTCTGAAACTTCAGCACAGAAGTAGCTGACAGGACACTTCCCAGAGGTGGACTCCAACACCCTCTGGAGGGCACCACAAGCTAACCCCATCTCCAGGAGTTTGACTGGCCCTGGCACCAAAAAGGGACACAGGCATCTGGGTATGTGGCTGCCAGCAGAGGTGGACCCCTAGGCCAGGTTACGGCCTAGGCAGGCCCACTGTCAGGAGTGGGTGTCAGGAGCAGGTCAGTAATAAATCACATGGCATCAGTGAAGCTAACTCTTTATTCAAGGAACCCAATGAGGCAGTTGTCTGGACTGAATGTCCCGGCCTTCCCAGTTTCCTATATCTCCTCTCCTAGGTCCTTCCCAAGCAATCTGAGACTTGATCATTGTCTCTCTCTTTGCTCCTCCCTGTCCATACCTCTTCTAGTCCTGGAAGACCAGGGGAAAGGGGTGCTGGTCACAGCAGGAGCGGGAGACTCCCTGGCTTCTTCACCAGCCGGACTCATCTCTGCCTCTGGGCCTCCCTCCTCTCCAGCCTCCACATCTGCCTCTGATTCTGGACTGCTCTCTGCCACAGACTCTTCCTGCTCACTAAATCCTGTTTCTTCTTCAGCTCATCCTCCCAGGCTGCTTCCTCTTCTCCCTCTGACCACTTGCTGTTGTCCTACCACCAATCTCTGGGCTATGAGCCTTCTTCCCTTGGGGGTTCCCCAGCTGGTGCCAACCACTATTCCTCTGTGTCCAACCAATCCATGACATCCGCATCCCTGCCTGTTTCTCTAGGAGCTGTGCTGCTAGCTAACCCACAGCTCAGTAGGCCAGGGGCAAAGCAACACACCCCAAAGACCTGTGTATACTAGATGCATATAAAAGTGACACCATCTTATACTGAGACTTGTGGCAAGCTTTCCAAAAAGATTAGCCAGCACTACTTTAGAGCATGCTTAAGCCAATGTAGTGCCCTCCAGGAGTTGCTGGACTACAATTCCCATCATCCCTGACCATCGGCTACGCTGTCTGTGGCTGATGGCAGTTAAGAGTCCAACAACGTCTGCAGGGAAACGACATTGGCTAGCCCAGCTCTAGAGACAATATTTAACAACATAATTTTGCCCCATCAATAACTATTATTACTTTTGATCTCACAGCACCCTCCCAACTCCACAATCCGATGATTCTGTATCACACAACTTTTCTCCCTCCCCCAAAGCAGAGGGAGCCTTTGATGTAATTTGCGTTACACCGTTATTTGTGTTTTGAGTCTGCCCTGTGTGTATGTTGCCGAAATCCTTCGGCTTGTGCCCTTGGCTTGAATTCTCTCTTCTCTGCCTTTTCTTTGACACCCTCGCCGGCTTCCCTGCGCTACATATTATGTGTTCTATTTCACAATATTGATGTTCTGCTTCGCCGTGTTGTGCAGGTGAAACCCGATTTCCGTTAAAGCTGTGTCACCGACTTCAATGAAGCCGGGATTTATTACGACGATTCTCCTACATGTTTCTGTGGAGCCTGGCTTGATCTTGACTCGGATCTTTGGGGAGTTAACATAAATAACAACAATGATCACAATCCCTCAGAAGCAACGCAGGGCTTTGTTCACCGTGGGCTTCAGTGGGAATTGAGACCTCTGAGCAAGTGGCTAGGCTCCAAATGCGGGGGGTGGGGTGGGGAGATAGAGGAGGGGGAGCTTCCCTAAGTTTAGGTTGCCTGACTTTTTTGCTTCTTGCCTTTTAGGATGTCCTAGACTTGAATGCACAGAAGTGATAAACATCTCCCATTGATCTAACCATCTTTGAAGTTCCAGGCATGAGGTCTTAAGCTGTGTTCTTAATTGTTATTGTTGTTTTTGTTTTTACAAATCATGTCCTAGTCTAGTAGCCTAGCACAGATCTTTTTTTTCAAAGGGGCTCCTCTCCTGCTGTCCTCAAAGAACATGTTAAACCCTCCTAAGCTGTGATTCTAAATACACATACATGGAAATAAATTCCCTTGTAAACCACGGGGATTACGTTCCAAGTAAGGCTGCTGTCATAAACATGCTTACTCAGTTGAACCACTGAAATAATGAGAAGTAAACTTGGTTAAAATCACTGTCTTTGAGACTGACATTCCAGAAGACAGGAGAATTGCTGTAAGTCTTTTTCCCAGCATGGAGAAGCAGGGATAGTGAAAAACTGAGGCATGGAGACACAATGAAATTCTGCTATGTGTACCAGATTTCTGCCAGTCTTGCAGCTTTTAAAGGTGTCGAACCTCTTCAAGGAAAAAAGTGGGTAACTTTAGCGCAAGTGAAATGCACAGGCCCCAAATCTCTGCTTATGGATGTCTAAAAATTTAGAATTTGCTAGACAATGTTTTTCAGTTTTTTTGCCCAGTTGTTGCATGGGCTCCAGATGTTTCACCTCTGCCAGCACTTCTGTTGTGGTGAAATGCGTGTCTTCCTGTAATTCAAATGACTAGATCTTGATATGGGGAAAATGAAATCCTCCCGTTCGACCCTAGCTAAGGTCCCTTATTATAATCTGAGGTGTTCTAGGCACATATAAACAAGGAGGAAACAAGCCCATTTCTTATTCCTTTGTCTTTTTCTGCTCTTTTAAGAACTTCACTATTGATATACTGAAATAAGGTAGTCACAGGAGGTTTCTACAACATGGTTTTGCTGAATTGGGTACCTAGGCCTTTTTAATTTTGTTGCTGGCTTAAATAGTCTGCACTCACTGTTGTTACCTATAAGACAAGATGGATTTCCAAGCAGCTTTGGCAGACCTTAGACTGTGTACACATTCTGGTTTGCTTTATATGCAGTGCACTCCCAACACTGGTTTTGGAAATGGTGTACACATGACGTTAGCCACAATTCATACCTATCCTTTTCTCATATCTGCTTTTTTAAAAAAAATAATAATGAAACACTGCATTTTGATGTCGTTCCCACTTGAAACCAGCTTTGATCCGAACCGAGAAAAAGAACAACCTAGCTACATTTGGAGTCAGCAATGTGTACACAGCCTTAGTCATGGAAGTTGAACTAAATTTCCTTCCCCCTGCCCATGCCGAGACCTTGTGCCACTAACAATTCTGCGGCAGGTGTTCAACAGGTGCAGCCTCACATCACTGCATCTGTATGGAAGGGGGGGAAACCTACATTTGCCAACCATGCAACTATAAAGGCACAGGAGCCTTCCTAGCAGAAAAGCAGCAACTGGAGTCTAGAGGGAGCTCGCCATTATATTCATTGTACAGATAAGGAACTAATATTAGCTTCGCAGTAAGGCCACAGCCAAGCGATGATCTGGATCCAAGGATGAGCTCTGTACTTTTGCCATTGTGCCTATTGTCCTCCTGCAGCCGAAACGAATACAAATGTCTCCACCCGGCTGGTAATAATTCAAAATAAAACAAATCTGTGGCTCAGTAACACATGCATATGAGAACTTCTTTGGAGAAGGCTTTGTCAGAATTCATGAGATCTCCTCTATCAGTTTTTTAGCACAAGACAACCACCACCAGCAGCAGAAGAAGAAGCCAAGGGGGAACAGATTAATTTGGCACTGATTATATGCCCGCGCGGCAGATTATGGCCCTGCTGCTGGTGAGCCCTAGGCCTGGTTTGGAAAACGGGAAAGCTTGGCTCAGGCAGTTGTACGTCGCATTTGCAGAGCGCCCCCTGCCGGTGCCCTTCACGGATCAATGGAGTGCAGGGCGCTAATGAAAGGAAGATTGGTCAACAATATATTTTAATTACTGTACGGCTTCTCTCGCTTCACTGGCCTTGTATGGTGATTGCAGGGCTTTGCGGTGTCCTGATTGACACTTGGCCTTTTTCACACACGCACACACACACCCTCTCTCTTTTCCTGTGCCATATTCTAGGGTTGTCATATTTCAAACCGTGAAAATCCGGACAGAAAAGTTTGTTTGTTTTTTGGCCAAAGGTGTTGAGCTTTTTTGGGCAAGATAAAAATAAATAAATTAAAAATTGCTGTTTTTGAGCTATTGTAAGGGGAAACTGGCACTGCCGACATGAGATGCGTCTGGATTTTTCCTGGATATCTGGACGATTACTATGGACGGATGCGGAATTCCGTGTATGTCCATGGAATTCCGGACGTATGACACGCGTTCTCTGATTTCATTCCCTTGTCACTTTTGTCTTAAGAAGCTGCCCATCATCCTTGGCTGGTCTTATCTCTCTCTTGCTCTCCGAAATACACCCCCTCCCCGCACCGTCGAAGCCACCCGGCGGGATCCATCCGTCGCGGGCAGCCCAGACAGTTTTCTTGTACTTTATTAAAGTGTAATCAAACATCGGTTAAGTGGAAAATAAATATCCAGATCTAATAAGCTGCTCAGTCAGATCGTGTAAATGCAAATTGCAAGCTGGTTCCCATCTCCCCGCCAGGGGACTTGGAACAAGCCGCAGCAATGGCTTCATCCGCCGCGATTGTAAATCAACGAAAATAATGGCTGGATAATGACCAGTTTGCGGTTTCAAGCAGATTGAATGATAACAAACGGCGTGTGTCGCACCAGCTTTTCATTTAGCATCTCATCATGGAGCGAGCAGCTCGCCTAACAGCTTGCCTGCCTCATTAGGTTGTTGTCGGCGGCTTGTAAATTCCTGGCTGCAGCGAGCAGATTACCTGACAAAGTTCCGGAGGAGGGGAGGAGGGATGCGAGACAATTCAATCCGGCCCATCCATCCCCTTCCTTGCAGAAGGGAAACCGCCTTGATCTATTGCTGAGGGCTGCAGTGAATGGATAGCAATATGATGCTTTCCTAATGGGGCAATGGGAAAGGGGGGGGGGGAGATACACACGCCGTATAATATAGAGAGACGGGGGGAGAGAGAGGAGGGAAAGGAGTCGCAGCGCTCTGCTAGGTGCCCCAGCGAGCTTTCTATTTCTTGTTTGTGCTGATGTTGATTTAGCTGCTAATTGGTGACAGAAATTGTCAAATAAGCGGCAGAGAGCGACTCCCCTCCCCTCCCGGAAGGTGCGAAAACCCTTTCAAAGATGAACTGCTTGCCTTTAGAAAAAGGGGGGAGAAGGGGGTAAAAAAAAAAAAAAACCACAACCAAAGAGAGAGAGAGAGAGAAAAAATGCAGAAAGGGAGGAGCAGGAGGCGACGACGGAGTTTTGCTAAATTTCTCCCGGATATTTATTGCGCGCATTAAAAAGACAAATCAGGCAGCAGGCCCCATATTACCAAGATCTCTCTCGTCCTCCTCGAGAAACGCGGATCGGGCGCGTGTTTGTTTGCGGAATGTGTTTGCTTCCAGGATGTAATTTAACAGCGTCCCACTCAACCTATTTAAACAGAGAGGCGGATAAAGGGCTTCCTGGAGATCTCTGGGGGAGCTGCCAGAACCCTGCTTTGACTCCTGCTTTCCCCAGGAGCATCCGCTGAACAGTAATTAGGCTTTGATACTCTGGCAAATGAACAGTAATTAGAATCTGCTACCTCCAAGTCCTTTATGCCGCGTTCCCGGCTCTCCCGCTCCCTCCCCATTATGGAGCATTTAGATGAGGCAGCTTTCCACCACGGCGAGCCTCGCCACAGCCCCACAGATGGCCCAGGGAAAGGGAGGCCGAGCGAGAGGCTCTCCGTTGGAGGGCTCTGGGACCTCCGAGGGGATTTTCTGGTTATTAGAACCCGACTAGATCAGGGCCAATTATAAAGAAAACTGTCAGTCAAGGGGAAATGGCTACATGATTAGTGAAAAGGACAAAATCAGGTGAAAAGTGTGAATCATTCAGGCAGCTTTGATTTGCTAATCAGGGGAAAGGGAAGAGAAGAGGGGAGTCCCCAGCTGCACCTCTCCGGTTTACTCTTTTCGTTTTTTATCGTGACCTTCTGAGCAAGTTGCTGATTTAATCTGTGGATGTAGAAGAAGAAGGGGGCCAAAAAAAAAAATCAAAATACACACGCACAGAGACAGAGAGATGAAGGGGGAACAAGCAGCTCTCTCGGAAGCCCACAGAAACAAGCTCCCAAGGAGCCATGGCGGGGTCAGGCAGTGTAAATTGAGACGAGACGACAACCCCGCCTTTTAACAATGGCTGCGGCGGGAATAAGCGAAGCCCCCGTCGTTCTTAGGGGCAGGAGCTTCCTAATTATGTTAATGGTTTTTAATAGACTAATTCCCACTGTAAAGCTTCGGGAGACGGCGTGCGCTCCCGCCCCTTCGCTTCTCCGTCGAGAAGGGCAGCAGCAGCAGCAGGGCTGTCTCTTTTGCAAGCGCGCGTGGCGCCATTTTCTTCCCCTTCTCCCCCTTCAGGGGCGCGCACACAAGAAGGCGCCTCTCCCTTCCCGCCTTCCCTTCCTCCTCCTCCTCCTCCGCCGCCATGGTTTTGACATTTGAAGGGCGTGGCGGCCCCTTTTGTCAGGTCTAGCTAGGCCTTGGAGAGAGAGAGGAGGCAAGCGAGCAGCAGCAGCAGCCGCGCGCCAGGAAGGGAGCTCTAATGAAGATGAGCGAGAGGAAGGAGCCTGACAGTTCTGGCAGCTGCGGCATCGGGGCCGCCATGCTAATTTCCCTCGCCGGGGAGAGAAGGGGCCGCGATGATGGATCCCCATCGCAAAACTCCCCCCCCCCGCCGCCAAAAAGAAAGAAAAAAAAGAAATCTTGACCACCCGTCCCATTAGCCTCTCGTCGCTGACAGTGGAAGAGAAAGAGACGGGGAGAGGGGAAGGGGGAGATGACGGAAAGGTGGGAAGCAGTCAAAAGAGCCGCGCTGAAAACCTGAAGCTTCTTCTCTTCCAAAAGTAATGAAAATAATAAAGCCACCCCCGCTCTCTCCTCCCAAGACGCTGCTTACTGCCAAATTAACCTCTCGACCAAGGAGCTGGTGGGATTTGGGGACTGACAGGAGGGGAAATAGTTGAAATGTGTTTTCAACCCCCCCCCCCACCGCCCAGCCCTTTCGAGGTCTGAAGCTACTTGGTGATACTCTTTAGGTGCAGCAGAAAACAGCTGGACATTAAGGAAAAGTAGCTGCCTTCCTCCAGACGCTTTGATACCCTCTTCCTCCAGACGCACTGGTGCCCTCTTCCTCCAGATGCATCGGCGCCCCCTTCCTCCAAACGCATTGATGCCAATGGATGAGCACAAATATTGTGCATGGAAAAGAGAGGGTTTTGTCTCCAAATGCTGGAATCTTAGGCTTTTAATACACCATAACTGCGGAAGGCGGGTAATAATTATGCAGTTGTCACTCACTGGGAGTGTTTCAGTTGCCTTTGCTCAAGATAGTTATTTCGCTGGGGGTACTGGATGTTTCTAGCACCTCTGCTGCTTGTTGCTGGGAAAGTGAAGTTCTCTGGCCAGATACTGTCAGTATTGTGATTGCCACCTTGCAGCAACGTTACAGGCTCCTGTGGACTAGATCTAGACTCTATATCGGTTTTCTTGAACCTGCTGCCCTCCAGATGTTGCTGCTCTACAACTCCAACCATCCCTGACGGTTGGCCAAACTGGCTAGAGCTGGTGGAATTGCAAATCCAGCAATATCTGGAAGGTTTAGGAAGATTACTGCAGATCACTGATGAGTGGCAATGTGCCTTTCTCTTCGGAATTTTCATCTTTGAGTTTGTTTTTTAAAAATATGTTAAATGGGCATAGGACCACCTGTCTAGCAATCAAGTTGTTCCATCAAGTAGCTGTCTTGACTCCATCAAGCAGTAGTCTTCCCTTGAGCTTTCTACATGCTTCATGCCCAACTGTACATTTTGGGTGCATGGGCTATTCTTTCCACAGCCTGCTTCCCCTATGGTTATTTTTCTGCATCAGTTCTAGACCCACGCTTCCAATTCTGGATAACCTCTAGATAACAACTGTGTGAATACAGTACTGTAGGAAAAGATGGCTGGATTACACGTTGTTTACAAACTTTTTGCAACATTTGTGGAATATGTTTGCAAAATGTCAATTTGATGGGATTGTTTTGACATGCATCTTTTTAAAAAATTACATCTTGAAAGTGTTCAAGCCCCAAACTATTATCAGAGGTCTCTCTAAATTATTCAGACACTTTCTGCTGCCCCCTTGTTCCCTCCATTAGAAGCATTTCTTCTAATGCTCAGCTTAACCCTTTCTGGGCACCTTCTTGGCTACCTGACAAGCCATAAGAGATTTGTGTGCATTGCTATTGAACTGGGGAAGAATGAATTGGCACGCCATATCCTTCAGCAATCAAGAAATGCAAATAGTGAGCCAGAAGGAGTTGGAAGACCTTGCATCTCCCCTACCAACTTCTTTCACGTCACTGTTAGGCAGGCCAACCTTACACTTCGAGAAGCATGACAGCAGATGCTGTGCGCATACGAAATCCATCCATCAAGCTCCTCATTACAGCAATTTTTATTACCGCCTTAGTTTTCAATTTGTATACCTGTGAGTTTGGATATCTTACGGCTTTGCCATACTAAAGGAATTTAGTATTTAGAGTATGACATTGGTACCAAATGACAGAGGCTACATTTCATCTTGAAAAACTGGCAAAATATGGATGACTTTTGCATTCCTCATGAAAGGCTAAGGCTTTAGAATCACAGCCCTATGATGAAACTTAAAACCCAGGTGTATCTTTGCTGTGAATGTTATTGTGCGGATCAGGCTAAAAACTGTTGACACATCCCCTAAAATACAAATGACCTCCGCTTCGGACAAATAGAAAAAACCAGTTTGGAGGGGATGAAGCACAGGGAAGCTTCTACACAATTGTCAGGGTGAATTTTTATTTTTTTTTAAGAGCGAGAGGAAAAAAACCTGTGTCTCCACTTTACAGTTGACAAATAGTACGGTGTGGAATGCTTGGGAAGGCAGAGGAAGAGGGTTACCTTGACAGACAAGAAGTACAATTATCACAATATGATGAAAGAGTTTCCACGAGGGTGTATTGCACCGTTAATTACTGTCCTTTTTCTACAGGCTTCTAATGTGAGGAAAAACACGCAATGACAAGTGTGGAAAAGAGCAAGCACTAAATTACTGTCAGAAAAATAAACGGAGTAGTGTGCTGCTGCACAGTGATTTACGGGGGCAATTAACCACCACCCCACAGAGCTGCTGAGGACAGCACTGCTGCCTGCGGAAGTGTCAGGCGAAGAGGAAGGAAAAGGCATGCTTGGCCGTGGCTTACCAGACAACTTTGCAAAATAAAATAAAATAAAGCAAGGAGCCGAGGAATGTGAGAGCTTCAGTAGCATGTCTAATCCATGTGCATCTCTCCTTGCCTTTCTGTCCTTAAAGGTTGAATGCGGAAACAGGCTGAAATGAATGCACAGATCCAGAGTGTTTCACTTCTAAGAGTAGTCTGCCTCTATCCATGACCAACTTCATGCCCATGGGAAACTTTCAAGCAGGACATCTCGTGCTGTTCTTTACCAGCACCTGCTCATTGCAGGGATAGAGCCTCTGAACTCAAAGTTCCAGTCTTAGACAAACACTATGGATAGCTATTTTTTTTAATGCACTCTGGGCTAGGGGCCCAACTACATGCTTCAAAAGATGCAGTGTTTCATAGCTTCGACTGTATGGAAAGTGGATGCAGTGACATCCTTACCATTCTTCGTCAAGTGATTATGTTGATCTCTTCTACCCAAATCTCCAGAATGATTTCCTGTTGTGTGGTGCTAAATTTGAAAAGTGGTGCTCCCTGTTTCCTTTATCATCAAGGTTTCCAATCTACAAATTAAACATGAAAGAGCCAAAATGCAACTTGGATTTAGTAAGAATTCAAAAGGGCTCTTCATAGTGAATGAGGGGAAAAAACCCACATATGAATTAACTCTGCCATATACCTACTAAAAAGGTAAAGGTAAAGGGACCCCTGACCATTAGGTCCAGTCGTGGCTGACTCTGGGGTTGCGGCACTCATCTCGCTTTATTGGCCGAGGGAGCCAGTGTACAGCTTCCGGGTCATGTGGCCAGCATGACTAAGCCACTTCTGGCGAACCAGAGCAGCGCACGGAAACGCCGTTTACCTTCCCGCCAGAGCGGTACCTATTTATCTACTTGCATGCTTTCAAACTGCTAGGTTGGCAGGAGCAGGGACCGAGCAACGGGAGCTCACTCCGTCGCGGGGATTCGAACCGCCGACCTTCTGATCGGCAAGTCCTAGGCTCTGTGGTTTAACCCACGGCGCCACCTGCGTCCCATATACCTACTAGAGAGCAACAAACACACACTGTGCTATACATAATCTTGGGTTGGAATCAATCTCATTCATCAGCATTTCATCAGGTCCATGGTTAGGCCAACTTAACCGAAACAGAAAACCAACCTTCCACCATTGCTGCTGCTTTTTCCTTCTGCAAGCATAAAATTTTGAATGGATTTTCAATTGTTTCTCCCATTTCACCCTAAATTGTCCCAGTTCTCATGCTGTACGCCTGCTTTGTGCACGGAGAAGAAAACAAATCTCCCAGAGCTGTGCTCGGGAGCTTGTGTTCTTCAGGAATTTGGAGGAGTCTGCAGATCTGCTTATTTATCATTGAAGCCAATCTGGTTTGCAGGTGTGGTAGATGATTAAAGAGACTGTAAAATAAAGGTTAAATGAAAAATACTCTGCAAGAGGAGAGGTTTGAATGTAAGTTTTGATTAAGAGAGTGCTATTCCATCAGGAAATCTGGAGCAAATGCACTATGGAGGATGAGCTGAAATGGTACAAGTGATGGTCAGTGGGGCAAGGTAACCAATGGGACCCAGAGCCAAGGAACCCATGAACTAAAGGCTGCACTGTCATTTTGGCTGTTTTTATAGAGTCTCATCACATAAGAGAGAATGCACACTGCCTATCGACTGAGAGAATGTCCAAAAGTTCCCTGTTAACAGGAATGCAGATATTCTCAAAGTCTGTTCAAAGCACCCTCCTGGCAGACAGCCTCAACAGAGCTGAAAAACTAAAGGGGATCCTGCAGTTAATGCAGCCCACAAGCCTCCATGTATAATTTGATAATGGATTTGGTAATACTTAGCAATGAGAATCCAATGGCAATTTTGTCATTGACTCTAATGCATGGCATGCTGCATTAGTAATTCAGTACTTCTCAGTTTGCAGTTCATGATTTTGCACCTCATCCTTGTTACTACAATATGAAAATAATGGTGGAATCACACAAAGAAAGCCCTTCCTATCTTTGCTCATGAGTTTCCTGGGTGTCCTAAGGATGTGAATATGTGAGATTTGTCACACAGGAATCTTGTTCTAAACATTACATTTCCATGCCATGCTCAATGACACTTGGAGCAACCGCTTTTTCTGCCATCGTGTTTTAATTATTTTGAAATACTGTGTATGACCCAATGGTGCCATTGCCTGGTGTGTTTCTCCCTAAAGGTGAGTCTTGCTAAGGGGAATTTTTTTCTCAAGGGTCTGATTTCCCCTCTTTTGCTCACCATCTCACAAAGAAAAATATCCCACCCAAATGTCTCAGCATTTGAGTGGCTGACCCTAAGGTGAACTTCATGACTAAGGTGAACTTCATGACTAAGTGGAGCTGGAGTCCAAATCTAGAATTCTAATCACTGTCCTCAGCCTTAGTCATTTTGATTTAAGCACAATTTTATTATGGAGTGGGAAGTCAGAGTTTAATAATGGATGATAGACAGACAGACAATGTCTAATCCTTGTTTAAAGAGGTAAAGGTAAAGGGACCCCTGACCATTAGGTCCATTTGCGGATGACTCTGGGGTTGTGCGCTCATCTCACTCTATAGGCCAAGGTAGCCGGCACTTGTAATCCTTGTTTAGGATGTTACTAATAGGGAAAGTTGATCAGAGGGTAAGTATGCTAGTCAACACTTGTCTTAACTGCCCACTCAGAATAGTTTCTGACATCCTCAGAACACTTGGCCATTTCATAGTAAATGCTGGCGTATGTCATATATACAAGATTTTTGCTCCGGAAAGCAACTATTAGAAAGCAAAATGCTAAAAGGTAAGGGATGGTTAGCAAAAGCTGACCCTAGTTTTAGAGATTAAGGGTACCATTTTAGACACTTTCATATGTAGTGCTTTTCACTCATTAAACCAACCCAAACAGCTGGTTCTTTGCTTCTTAAGGCTGAGAATTCCCATCCAAGGAGAGAAATATGGGTAATTTCTATTTCTAGTCATTCTTACAGGCTGCAGTAAAGTATATCAGGTATCAACTCTGGCTTGTGTAAGATGCACCCTTCAACTAAGATGGTGTTCCTAAAGAGAGTTATGGAATCCCAATGATTCCTGAATGCTCGGGGAAATTCAGGTTACATGGATGACACTTCTTTTGAAGCCCTCGTCTCACTACCTGGAATGGTGAGATGGAAAGGGCTATTAACAGGTATCATGAAATACCTTCTCCGATGGTGAGTGCACCCTGGTTTTTCCAGTAAACTTGAGGCAATGAAGCAGGCTGGATGACCACTGGCACAAAAGTCACAACCAAGCTGGTCAAACACAGATTAAAATATCTAACCACCCCCTACCATTGAGACAGGCATCTTATGGAGAACCTTTCCTCCATATCAGCCAGCCTAGGCTCTTAGATTGGCAGAAGGGCCCTTATTGTTGCCCCACTGGCAAATGTTGCTTCTTGTGTGGAGATGCAGGATAGCACCTTCTCAGTAACTGTGCTCTGGCTGTGGAACTCTCTCTCCTCTTGGCAGTATAGATGACTACGTCACCGATGAGCTTTTGTTACGTAATTAACACATCTTGGCTGCGCCTGGTGTGGAGTTGGGGGATGTTTGCATTATGAACTGTTGCTCCTAATCTGAATTTTAGCTGTCATTTTGTTGTAAGCACTGTGTTTTATTTTGTGTCGGAAACCGCTTTGGGACCACATCTGTGGTGAAAAGCAGCCTGCCAATTTATTTATCTATATCTATCTATCTATCATCTATCTATCTATCTATCATCTATCTATCATCTATCTATCTATCTATCTATCTATCTATCTATCTATCTATCTATCTATCATCTATCTATCTATCTATCATCTATCTATCATCTATCTATCTATCTATCTATCTATCTATCTATCTATCTATCTATCTATCTATCATCTATCTATCTATCATCTATCTATCTATCTATCTATCTATCTATCTATCTATCTATCTATCATCTATCTATCTATCTATCTATCTATCTATCTATCTATCTATCTAATCTATCATCTATCTATCTATCTAATCTATCATCTATCTATCATCTAATCTATATCATCTATCTATGTATCTATCTATCTATCTATCTATCTATCTATCTATCTATCTATCTATGTATCTATGTATCTATCTATCTATCTATCATCTATCTATCTATCTATCTATCTATCTATCTATCTATCTATCTATCATCTATCTATCTATCTATCTATCTATCTATCTATCTATCTATCTATCATCTATCTATCTATCTATCATCTATCTATCCTATCTATCTATCTATCTATCTATCTATCTATCTATCTATCATCTATCTATCTATCATCTATCATCTATCTATCTAAAAATAAATAACCAACCAACCAACCAACCAACCAACCAACCAACAGGGTGCCTGGCTCATCAAAATACCTGGCAGGACTGAGGCCTCCCACGGATGTAGCTGGGACCAGCTTATCGAAACAGCTGCTGTCAGCTGTTCACAGGAGTCTGTGCCAGAAGCAAGAGGGGAGGGTGGGGGAGAGAGAGCCAGGTCTTGTTTGTCAAAGGAACCAGCAGCAGTAGCCCAAGCAATATATACGACAAAGGGAGGTGAGGTGAGGTATGACAGGGCTGGAGGCAGGTGAATGTTGATGATATCCAAATTCTTTATAAGGAACCAGGAAAACTACTAGGAACAATTCTAAGGGAATTAATTTCGAAGCATTTCGATGACTAGCAGAAGCCAGCGTGGACTTGTCAGATTCTGCCAGACTAATCTGTTTTGGGTGTGTGGGTGTGTGAGGTTACTAGTTTAGTGGACTGTGGGAACGCTTTGGACCTAATTTATCTTGATTTCAGCAAAGTATTTGACAAAGTTCTCCATTATATTTTGATTAGCAAATGGATTGAATACAGATTAGATGGTAATGCTGTGAGGTGGCTTTAAAGTAAAGGAAGGGTATGGCGCTCATCTCGCTTTACGCCAAGAGAGCCAACGTTTGTCTACAGACAGCTTTTTGGGTGATGTGGCCAGCATGACTAAACCACTTCTGGCGCAAGAGAACACCATGACGGAAGCCAGAGCTCATGGAAACGCCATTTACCTTCCAGCCGCAGTGGTACCTATTTATCTACTTGCACTGGTGTGCTTTCGAATTGCTGGGTTGGCAGAAGTTGGGATAGAGCGTGGATTCAAACCGCCAGCCTTTTGATCAGCAAACCCAAGAGGCTCAGTGGTTTAGACCACAGCGCCACCCATGTCCCTATGAGGTGGCTTTACAGCTGGTTCAAAAACCACACTCTTGAGCAGGAAGACTCAAAGAAGTATTTCCTGTTCCTTCTCTCTCTCTCTCTCCTCCTCAACCAGCCATGTAGACTGATGTTAGTATGCATATTCCAGCACCAGGTTCATGCTTGAAGCTGTTTCTCCTGTATCATATTTTTCAGTGTATGGGACACCCCCATGTATCAGACAACCCCTATTTTTTTGAACCCAAAATTAAGAAATCAATATTTCTTTGGTTGTTGAGCGTTTTCGTCTACCCACCCTTCTCTGTATTCACTATCCGTGTTAAAGACAAATGTGGAAAATTATCATAAAGCCACTCCATAAAGTAATTTGAGGAATAAAAACATCATTCCATCTCTAAAAGCTATGGATGGGTCTACATACAAGAAAAAAATGCTATAAATAGCCAGAAATTAAATTGTTATAACAAAAGGGGGGGGGAGCTATGTAAAAACTGCATAGAACATG
Source organism: Podarcis melisellensis (assembly GCF_964234715.1). NCBI lineage: Eukaryota > Metazoa > Chordata > Lepidosauria > Squamata > Lacertidae > Podarcis > Podarcis melisellensis. Next base: position 71,395,204 of record NC_138538.1, on the reverse strand, counting down.
TTTTTGCTCCCTTGCGCCATCTGGTGTTGCATGTTTATAACGAATTCAAAACTTTTTTTGGCTAATGTAGCTGAGTCCTAGGAGAGAGAGCGCTTGACAGAGCTCCTGGGCAAAGGAATCCTACAACTGTGGAGCCACCACTGAGTAGCCCCTGCTATTAGCCAACTGACCTTCACTAGTGGTCAACCACTTGGGTAGGTTCACAAACATTTGTGAAGCCTTGTTGGGTGTGCTGCGCATTTCGATTTTCAACGGAAAGTACCCCCACCC